>NC_136072.1:626364428-627757631 GCF_964261635.1 Lissotriton helveticus | reverse complement strand
GCAGGGCTCCGATGGTTACAAGTTCAGCTCGAGCCGCGACAGCGTCAGCAGGGCTCCGATGGTTCAGTTCAGCTTGAGCCGCGACAGCGTCAGCAGGGCTCCGATGGTTACAAGTTCAGCTTGAGCCGCGACAGCGTCAGCAGGGCTCCGATGGTTCAGTTCAGCTTGAGCCGCGACAGTGTCAGCAGGGCTCCGATGGTTACAAGTTCAGCTTGAGCCGCGACAGCGTCAGCAGGGCTCCGATGGTTCAGTTCAGCTTGAGCCGTGTCAGCGTTAGCAGGGCTCCGATGGTTACAAGTTCAGCTTGAGCCGCGACAGCGTCAGCAGGGCTCAGAGGTTCAGGATGAGTCTTCTTAGGGTTAGCCGCGATCAGATCAGCAGGGCTTCAGGTCCAAGATACAACTGCCCGCTAGTTGTCGGGCGGGCCCAGTTATAGTCCTTCTGCTCTTTGATCTCCGGACCCTCGCAGGCGGAGGTCTCAGGCCCTGGGGGCTGGTCGTTGGCGAGGTCCGGCGGTCGGCTCTTTGATCCTTTGATATATGGGTCCGGGAATTCCCAGACGCCCAGCAGGTCTGGAGCCAGCACTCAGGGAGGCCAAAGGTGCGATCGAAACTGGCCCACAGGTGAGGGCCGAAGGTGTGACAGACACCAGTCTCTCAGGGGAGGCCGGAGGTGCCATCGAAACTGCCTGGCTTATCACACTCGGGGAGCGCTTTACCCCCCATCCGGGACTGGCGCGCCTTTGGAGTCTGGGTTTCACTGGGGCCGGGGTCACGCTAGGCCCAGGGAGACAGGGATGTCGGGAAGGGAAGATGGCGTCCGGGCCTTGTGGGGCATGCAAGGTTAGGCGCTCGGAGCCGGGAGTGGAGCGGGGAAGGCAGGCCTGGTCGAGGTTCCAGGGGGATCTAGGCTTCGCTGGGGTAGGGCGACCAGGCTCGGGGTGCAGGCTACACTAACGGGGAGGCTGCACAGGGGACTCGGGGTATAGGCCTATGCTCACAGGGTGTGGAGGGACAGAGGCGAACCACGCCACGAGGCCGGGTCCAACAGATGTCCATATTTTTTTGTCGATATTGGTGATGGTAGATATTGTTTTTCTCAAAATAACATCATAAAACCCCTGGCGGGCTCAATTCAACATAACTCTAAGCTTTTCATGTATGTGTATAATTTGTGTCTTATGACCAGAAGCTGTCATGGCGAGTAAAATATTCTCAACAATTAATTTGTTTGTAACAAATGTCTAATCACTATGATTTGAAACAATTTCACACTGGATCATGTCCTTGTTTCAACAAGTCCTCTCTATCACTTTCCCTTCTAGGGATTGTCCGTAATTCCTATATTTGTAGGGTGGATCCATATATTTTTACTTTTATTGTTGACGATCAATTCAAATTATTTTTGGACTCTTCATGTGCAGATCTCTTATAAATAATTATCTGTCTCATCAGCTACTAGCTTCCAACCAGGAAAACTACAGTGTTTATGGTGTGTATAAATGTTTTAAAACGTGGAAATTGTGTTCATTAATACTGCTCTCCACAATACATGTGCTCTAAAATGTAAACTTCTTTGTAGTACAGTTTGCACTATTGGTAATAAATCAGATAACATGCACTTTACCTAATAGCATGTAGACATCACATACACTTGAGGCCATATTCACACAAGCAACAGGAGCGATAGAGTGCCAAATGAACCCCAGTGGATTCAAAACATTCTACCTAGTCATGGATTTTGTAATCCACAGCCTTCTGGAACTTGTAGTTTTCTGTTTCTTTCCATTATATGTGTGCAGTAGGGAAAGTCAGGGCTCGTTAAAGGTGTTCTAAAGAATATGGGGCGAGTCAGCAAGGCTTGCAATATATTAAAAGTTATGCTTTCAATGTAGCATAGTTATAAAACGGATCTGCTTTAGCGATTGTTGCAAATTTGAGATTAGTATTTCTCAGTGAACATTTGAACATGTAGTCCAATAGCCATCATATGGTTCCATGCTATGTGTGACAATGCCATATTCAGCAAGGCATTCCTCTTTAGCATATATTACTTGCATGCCAGAACTTGTACTTTCGAATTTTTTCATAGGAACCATGGTTTTAAATATCCCACCATAACAAGGCTGTTGGCAAAAAAACAAAATTGGCTGAAAAGTTCACACACAACAAAGAGCCCCTTAGCATCTGTGCTCTGTGTGCACTTCTTTCCTATTTGCCAGGTAAACTTTCAATGAAGGACATAAGGAGCACACATGATATAATGACCGCTCCAGATGTTAATAATGCCTAACTCAGTGGTCTGTTTTTAATGGGATAATACACTGGTACTCATTGATTGCGACCCTCCCAAACTTTTCTTCCTGCCCCTTGGTACACAATGGCCCTCTTCTCCTCAGAAACATGCGCACTGTTGTTTATAGGGCTTGATGAGAGCAGCTGCAGATTTTTATATGGCAATTGCCAACTATACGTGGCCGAAGTGATAAGTCTGTCATGTATCGACTTCCCCCCAGGTTTGATGTTGGTGCAAAGTGAAGGTGGTGAACGCAGACATTGTAGGCATGAGGAAAGCTAACTGTCTTTATGATATGCAGGGTGAAGGGGTAAATGTTTAACATTCCATCAGACACAGAACAACTATAACATAGACAACTGACAAGGTGTGCACGCTAAGAGGCAACATCAAGAAACATAGGGGCTTATTTACAAGCCGATTGCACAACAGAGTACCTGCCCTTATTTACACGGCCACGTAAAGCCACTCTGTGTGGCTTTTCATGGCCTTGTAAATATGGCCCTGCTCTTTTTGTTATTCTGCGTGAAAGGGGCGTTCCATGGGTGTTGCGGTGGATGTTCCCACGAAACTTCGATGGCATCTGACGCATTCCACTTTTTACAAGGTTTCATAAACCTGAGAATGTGTCACATTTCTACATCTCCCCTGGGGAGGCATAAGTAAGTCGCAACGAGGAGAAATACCCTTCTTTCTCCTCTTTTTTCCCTTTTCTCTGTGGGCTGCATTCTGCAGCACACATAAAGAGAAAAACGTCTCTCATGATTGTTTTTGTGCAGGAAGGTGTTCCTTCCTGCACAAAAACAATCACCCCTACAATGCATACACCCTTGCGCCATGAAGCAAGGCTTCCTGCGTTGGTACATAGCAGCCCATTGTGCACCAGAGCAGGGGAAAAGGACAAAAATGTGACATATCTCATAGATAGGGCGCATACCTGTCCTATTCTTTTGTCGCAGGGCAGTGCAGCAAGATTCCTTGCGGTTATCCCCTGCGACAAAACCTTGTAAATAAGGCCCATAGAGTACAGAAGCCCCTTGTGAGCACCGGGATGACAGTACTTCCAAAAGAGGGGAACATGATCGGGTGGGACTAGAGAAATGTAAAATGTCCATGCATTTCCAGCTTTTCTATTGTAGCTGTGCTCCTGCCATCTGTATGTCAATCGTGAAAAACACTGTGACGCTGCAACTGTATACTTGCAGCCACCAGTTATGCGCAGATTTACTCATGGTGCATGTTTGACCTTGGTACTGCACGAGTTCCAGTTGTTTGTTCTTTTCCTGATCTGAATGGCCCATCTCCTTGCCTCCCTTTTTGTGAAGGAAACTTCTTCTGCCAGCTCTTTAATCTTGGAGTATGTTCAACGCAGGAGCAGCATGCACATTGACTATTATTAAGTTAATTAGATACCACAAGCATGCTATACTGGGTGCCTCAATGCCCATTTAAGTTACATTTCTCCAAGAAAATGGCCTGCTCGGTTCCGCTCCTTCCCTGAAAGTTTCGGGGTGATTCGTCAAGTGGGGGGCCAAGAAAAAAGGGGGGTCCCAAAAGGTGTTTTCCCCATGCAATTTTCCATATGGACTTTTAGCCAGGGCTACAGCCAGAATGGCTGAACGGAATTACACCAAATTTGGCAGAGAGGTAGTGTTCGGTTCGCAGAATGGTGTAAATCCGTCCAGTAGTTTCTGAGAAAATTACATGTAAAATCATAGCGATATCTTGAGACGGATTTCTACACGCGGACGGAGATGCATTCAAGTACGAGCGCGAGCTGCATGCTGATTGGCTGTCAACTGTCTGTCAACACTCGAAACCAGGAAGTGTTGGCGGCCATCTTGTGCCTCGGTAGAACCGAGTCACAAGAAAACAGTAAAACAAAGTTGAGAAATAAGGAAAGGGGGCAGGCTAGAAACATTGTGACCATATAGGCTTGCTCAGGGGGTCGTACATGGATGTTTAGGCTCTATTTTTTTTTTTAAAGAAAAATCGTAGGGTACGTGTACGGAAATCCGTAGAATTACGAGCACTAGCTGCATGCTGATTGGCTGTCATCACTCCAAACCAGGAAGTGTTGGCAGCCATCTTGTTTGTCGCGAGAACCGAGTCACAAGAAAACCGTAAAACAAAGTTGAGAAATAAGGAAAGGGGGCAGGGTATAAACATTCTGACCCTATAGGCTTGCTCAGGGGGTGGTTCATGGTTCTTAAGGGTCAATTTTTATTTATTTTTTTAATGAAAAATCACGGGGTACTCGTGTGGTACTTGTACGCGGTGGAAAAGGTGAAAAAAACTAGAAGTCCGTTTTATTCATTAGGTCCTGGGGGGGGGGAAATTATGGGGGCAATTTTTTTCCATAATTGGGGCTTGTAAGGTGCCCGAGCACTGGGGAAGGCCACTCGTCTGGTTTTATTTTGAAGTATGCGGGGGGGTTATGGTCCTACTCCCCGCAGTCTCGGCGAGCGGCACCCCCAGGGCTGTTTAAAAAAAAATGTTTTGAGCTGTCCCTCCCTCTCTCCCTGTACACGTCGCAGGGAACACCATCTTTCTGGGGCAGTAATATGTAAAATGACCTTCCAGCTCCGGATACCTGCACTGGTTGGGGTTTTTCTATTAATGTTGGGAGGGTGTCTCGCGACCCCCTTACTGGAACCCTTGACGGTCCTGGGGAGCACCATTTCTCAGGCTCTTGCAGTGTGTCAGGGTGCGTACTCTCGGGACACTGCTGTTGGTATGTAGGGCGGTACCGTCGCTGCTCCCACTTTACCATAGCAAACCATTTTTCTATTTGAAAGAGAGAGCAGGTTAATCTGCTCTCTCTTTCAAGTAGGTCTGGGATCGTGGCGGCATTGGGGCTGTTCCCACGGTCCGCAACGTTAGATGTGAGCCTCGGGAGATGGGGTCCTAGGGAATTATAGAAAATTAGTGATAAAGGCTATATTTTTTTACGGTATATTTAGTGTGGGCGTACAGTGCGAATTCTGAAAGTTGTTCCATAAGCGTACATAAGCAAGAAAAATCTATTAAAAATAAATATTTTACAGATGTCTATCAAGTATATGTGTTTATATCTTGGTTGCTTGTAATAAGAGCTTTTCGCTTTATTGGTACTTATAAGTAAGTGCTTATGCATAGTGTAAATTTGTTGAGGAGCAGTGTTTTATACAGTGCTGAACTTTTGACCTCTGTTGACAGTTGACTTTTGCATGATTTTTTTGGGGTAGGGTGGAAACTTATGTCAGTTGGAAAGGTTTGGAATGTTAAACCAATGGAAATGTGTTAATTGGTTATTTATATGTATGTATGTGTGAAATGAGAGGGAAAATGTTCCATTTCACGGTTCTGCTGCAAACACTGAACTAGAGAGATTCTGTATAAGAATATCCTCTGTGTGAGTGGTATTCTTCTTAATCTACAAATCAATTTGAAAGGTGAGTTGATAAGTTGTATGGGAATGTGTGCGGTGCATCTTTGTACATTAAGGAATTATGGGGTACATCAAGACAGGAGATAAAATTATCGGCGCTTTATCGGTAGAAAACTTATGTTTTTTTGTTTAATATCAGTTTGTGCGTCTGTGTACATTAAGGGATTATGGCCCATATTATCAATAAAGGGCGATACATTATCGCTGCTTTTATCGGCAGGAAACTGCCGGTAAAGCGGTGATAATGGGCTTGATAATATGTCCTTGTGAATTTCCATAGAAGCACAGGTTATGGTCTTAACCTGGGCTTCTATGGGAATTCACAAAGATATATTATCAAGATCATTATCGCCGCTTTAGCGGCAGTTTCCTGCCGATAAAAGCGGCGATAATGTATCGCTTTTTACTGATAATATGGCACTGACGGGCATATTATCAAGGACCGGTGTAAAATTATCTCTGTTTTATCGGCAGGAAACTGCCGATAAAACGGCGATAATGTGCTTGATAATACACCCTCGTTAATTCTCATAGAAGCCCATATTCTGGTGTTAACATGGGCTTATATGGGAATTAACAAGGGCGTATTATCAAGCCCAGACGCGGTCCATGGAGGGATATGCGGTGGGACAGGCGGGGCGGGGGAGGGGCAGGGTGGGGGATGATAAACAACGGAAACTGGATGATTGCAGGTAAGTAAAGAATTAAATTATTAAAACAAATTTCGTTCTGTGCCCTGCATCGCATTTTGCGATGCAGGGCGCGCTACGAAATTAGTTTTATTAATTTAATTCTTTACTTATCTGCAATCATCCAGATTCCATTGTTTATCACCCCCCACCCTGTTCCTCCCCCGCCCCGTCTGCGTGCCCCACCGCAACTCCCTCTACGGGCCACGGCTGACATTATCGCCATTTTCTCAGCATTTTCCTGCCGATAAAACGGCGACAATTTTAACACCGGTCCTTGATAATATGCCCCTATATTTGTCCCTTTGTCAATAATTTGTAGCCTCTGTTTTTATTCTTCCCTCTCTCTCCTCTTACTTGTTTCTCTCTCTCAGTACTACTGTCTTTTTCTAATATTGTCCTCTGTGCTCATAATGTCGTTCTTTGTGTTTATATTTTCTTGTCTCTCCTCTTATTCCTTCTGTCTCTTCATTTTCTTCTCTCTCTCTCCTTATTTCATTTTTTTCTTGATACTCCCTGTTTTGTCTTCTTTCTCATTTATCTCCCCCTGTATATAGTCTGGGCATATTTACAAGCCCCTTGTGCTTATTTGTTGTTTTATTGTGTTCGTTTTTTTGATGTAATAGTGGCAGAAATAATGTAGTAAAATGCATATGTATTTGGAAAATGAGTCAGTGTTGTTCACTGATATGTAGTAATTATATACATGGAATATGTATAGTCAGTTAAACGTTTTTCAGTAGTAAATGGTAAAATACATGGTCTATTTTTTTGTGCAATATCACACTGTGCATGTGTGTACATTAAGGATTTATGGGGCATATTATCAAGTACCGTTGTTAAAATTATTGCCGTTTTATCGGCAGGAAACTGCCGATAAAACAGCGACAATGGGTTTGATAATACGCCCTTGTTAATTTCCATAGAAGCCCATGTTAAAACCAGAACATAGGATTCTATGGGACTTACCAAGGGCGTATTATCAAGCCCATTATCGCCGTTTTATCGGCAGTTTCCTGCCGATAAACGACGATAATTTTAACAGCGGTCCTTGATTATATTTCCCTATGGGGCATATCATCAATCCTGGGCGTTAAAACTATCGCCACTTTATCGACAGGAAACTGCTGATGAAGTTGCTATAATGGGCTTTATAATATGCTTTATGGAATTCTAATCAAAGCTGATTTTAGATGTTCTTCACATCTAACATGAGCTTCGATTGGAATTTCATAGAGCATATTATCAAGCCCATTATCGCCACTTTAGCGGCAGTTTCCTGCCGATAAAGTTGCGATAATTATATCACCCAGGCTTGATAATATGCCCCTATATTCGCCCCTTTTTGCATATTTTCTACACTGTCTTGTCATACTTCCTCCTCTGTTGTCTTATTCCTTCCTCTCTCATTATACTATCTTTTTCTTATATTCTGCTCTCTTTTTATCCTTTTGTTTTTTAAACTTG
Organism: Lissotriton helveticus; assembly: GCF_964261635.1. Lineage (NCBI taxonomy): Eukaryota > Metazoa > Chordata > Amphibia > Caudata > Salamandridae > Lissotriton > Lissotriton helveticus. The sequence continues at coordinate 627,749,750 of NC_136072.1, read as the reverse complement.
GTCCTATTTTTGCATATTTGTGCTACTTTTTTAATTGTCTCTTGTCTTTATATTCACTACTGTTGTCATAGTTGTTTTTGTCTTCTCGTAGTACTCCCTCTCTGCTTATATGGTCAGTTTTCCTTTATATTTGTCTTTTCTCCATATTTTTGTTTCTGTGTCTTTTTACATTTCTTCGCCTTTCTTCATATATACTCTTCTGTTGTTATATTCTATGTTTCTTCTTATTCTTGTTGTTCTTTGCAGGTACTCCCCATTGTTTTGTCATACTTTTCTTTTTCTTCTAATACTCTTGTGCCTGTTCTCATATTTCTTCTGTCTTTTCATATACTTTGCACTCTCTACGAATATTGTCGTGTTTTCTTATTGTGACATTCCTCTCCTCATTTTACCCCCTGTTGTTATACTGCCCCCTGTTTTCATATTCTCCTCTCTCTTCTCTTACTTCTCAATGTGTCCTTTTAATACTGAGTTTTTGTTATATAGTGTTTTGTCCTATATTCCTTCTTTCTGTGTTTATATTTTCCACTGTTTCTTCATATTTATTTTCTATTTTCATGTTCTGTCCTCTCTGTTTATACTTCTTAAATCTGTTCATATTGTTTGCTCACATCTGTTACTGCTCCTTAATTCACTGTATACACTCTGCAGCACTTTCCTCATATTCTCTGTCTTTTCATACTGACCTCTCTTTATATTTGTTTGTCTTGTCATACTTCTGCCTCTTTCATCATACACTTTTCACTCTTTATAATCCTCCATCTGTTTATACTTCTTCTTTTCACCTCAGACTGTATCCTCTGTTCTTGTTTACCCCTTTTTTCCTTTTGCTCTACTTTTCCTCACATTCTTCGTGCTTTCTTATGGTACTGTTCTCTCTGTGCTTATACATACTGTCCTTTGCTAGTATTCCTTTTTTGTTCTTATAGTTGCGTATCTTTTCACATATTCCTTCTTTTTTTTCTTTAGAGTCTTCCTCTCTCTTCTTATAGTGCCCCCTCTGTCCTCTTACTCTCTTTTTTTCTTGTTATACTCTTTCTTCTCCTCATAGTTCAATTTTTCTCTTCATACTTTCCCTTACCTATTCATACTTTCTAGTTTATTCATACTTCCTTTATTTCGTTATATTGCAGTGTCTGTTTATACACCCCTTTTTGGTTATATTTTCCCTTTGTAGTGTAGCTCCTATCATCCCAATAGGCTCTGCGCATTGGAATAATACCTACAGCAGTAAAGGCCTAGACCAGACGTTAACTAGGTCTACTACTGTCGATACTAGACTTAAAGTTTTGGGTTTGCCAGCTTAGCTCAGAGTTCACTAGAAACTTTCTCGAATGTTCAAGGAGGACTTAACTTCCCTGATTAGACAAGAAGGGATTTAGTTTCTGACAACCATAGAACATGACAACTTTGCTCTCCCCTAATCAAGAGTAAATCTCGAGAGTCGTGTGAACAAAAGGCAATTTATTTTACTCAGTCAGTACGTGCATTCTTAGTCTCATCAGAATGTAGAGAAAAGGAAGAGACGGGCGTGTTCAATAAAAAGGTGTTATTTATTGATCAGTCTCTTTTCTCATACATGAGAAATGGATCGATATTATTGCAATACTTATAGTTAAGTAAAGTGCATACATTAAAAGCAATAGTATAAAGTAATACTGTAAAAACATTGATATGGTTTCTAAGCCATATGAAGGTTTAAAATGATTAAAATAGATTACATACATATATACATTTGACTAAACGTACTCAACTGGTGTTTCTAAATACGCCTACCCCGTGTACCTGACCTAAGTCTAATGCGTGGGCGGGAATAGAAAGTTACAGTTTAAGTTAAGTTTGTTTTTTGCCAAGTGAATAACTAAAGAATTCTCTGCGAGGGGTTATTCAGTTCTGTACCTGGAAGTTAGGATGAATGAGGAATGGTATCTCTTTCTCTGCTCTCGATATTCCAGGCTGCCTGCGAGGGCTACCCGGAAGCGCCGGTGCTGGGTCTCTCGGCAGGAGAAAGCAGCTTCTCTCAGCGCGTCAGAAATGCGGGGCTGCTGCCAGCGGGGTCTGCTCTGCTCTGGGCGTCGGCAAGTATGGCTGCTCCGTCTCGTCACCACGCGTGTGTTTGCATAGGGCAAGATCGATAATATTTATACCTTTAAGGTGCCGAGATTGACGTAAGGATGGACATAGATACGTCAATAAGGATGTCATACGACTTGCTCGTTAGCACATTCTTTTGCTGAAGTTCTCTGTGAAATCAAAACAATGGCCGCACGGTTTTTCCAGGTTGTCATAGGTTTGATTTGTTATGAGAACTCCGTATGCCTTATCAGGGGCTGGAGGAATATCGCTTGTCTAATTAGATCGCAAGCGTTATGACCTAATCAGATAACACGTTCCTGTGCCGTAGTGTGACTGCGTCAGATAACGGTATCTGCATCATGGGGGTTTTCTTGCCTCATGGGCTGACTGCTGGTTAACTTGTTGGTTAGTTTAACCAGAATAGGGTCAGGAATAGGGGGATCGGTTCAGAACCTATAGGAATACATCACACCCACTCCACGCTAACTATGGTCATATTTACTAATCTATGCATAGTATAACATAGTACAACATACTATAGAGTATAGTGTATACCTTACCACCCCAAAATACATAAATGCATTTTGAAATTTTCAAATATACGAAAAAATTGCAGTCATATATATTGTATGCACTCAAGCTATGAATTAAATGCTAAAGTAATCACGCATTTGTATACATTATTGCTTATTTGGTATATGAGAAATTACACATGAAATGGCTTCTTAAATACAGAAAAAAGTTTCGAGACCATTCCATCACAGAATAAAATATTTGTGAACATACCAGCGGGCAGCTAAAGTCTATAAAGTATCAAAAAATAGAAATCTTAGTTCTCTAGGAATAGTTTCTTACTTTAAGCAGAAGATAGTGTCCCGAAAAATTTTAAAAATTAATTTGGGGCTGCTAAAAAATTGCTGTCCGTGAACTGGAGGGAAAATTGTTCATGTGACTTTATTTTTAAAGTTGAAGGCCGAATTCAGGGAACGCCGAGTGCGAGCTTGCTCAAAAGTCTCTATTTCTGTTCGGGTGAGAACATCATATCATTTAGGCTTTCGAAAAAACTGTCAACAGCTTCCTGGGAAAGTTCCACTAACTCGGAAATAGGTGTAACCATGCATTCGTGCGCATGATTGTCTCCATTGACATTCTGATTCGCATTGCTGACAGAAGGTCGTACCTGATCGATGCTGCTTTCATCTTGAACTTCACTACCCCTCAGTCGTAGTGGTGAAGCTTCCACGAATGCCGTCATCAGGATTGGCAGCCTTTGAGGGCAGCACAAAGCATGAACCTTTATCGGGCTCAACAATGTTTCTGCATCCATTGGCGCATCCGATTGTAGCGTCAGACAGGTGTCTAACACGCATTCTTCTCCGCATAGCAGACACCTTAATACAGGTAAAACACATCTTTGCCACATTGGTCGAAATGATAGAAACCAAGTCATGTTCAGGTCTCTAAGCCGGGAGAGTCCCAGGATTTTTGATATCCGGTCCCGGTATCCAATGGCTAGGATTGTTTCTTCCATTGTCGCGAGAGTTTGGTCTGTGACATGGGTTGCCATAACGAAAAATAAGGACTAAGAATAGGATTCCTGCAATTAGTCCCAAGATCAGGGGAAGTCCGCCAAAAATCGAATGGACGAAATCTGGAAAAATACCCAGTATGGCTTTGAATGGTGTTAATGCCATCGAAAATACTGTCTTAAATACCTTTGAGACCCCAGTGGTATCAGAAATATTTAAGATTTCATTAAGGATTTCCGCGAAATGTATGGGGGAATTAGTCGATAACAATGAATGTATCTCTGCAGTCGTCCTTGCGACTTGGAGATCATATGTTTCTTTTGATGACGAGAGCCTTGTAGGCGTCTGAAGAAGCACTGTTTTCATTCTGCTTAAAGTATCTATTCGAATAGAAGTAATTTTCAAATTGGGCCATGCCCTTGCCTCCCTGTCGGGAAAGGAGCTGGGGAACAATGAGCGTCCACAGCACTTGACCTTCGCAGTCGTAGTTACTAGATAAGGAGTCCCGGGCATAAGACTACAACATCTGCGGTCTACAATTAGAATGTAACTCCCATTATAGAGTCTTTGAAAGAATGGTTCTATCTCAGTTGCAGGTGCGCCTTGCTGGTGACATGAAAGGTTGTATGAATTCCCTTCACAGGCTCCATGCAAACTAATTCCGTTACACAGAAGCGTGCCGCTTAGTGACATCGCACAATTATTGCCACTAAGAAACACTTTCTGTCCTTTATTACTGACACATGCATGTGAATAGGGCAGGTTCCATGTTGTTTTAATGTACCCCTTTCCCAATTTCTCGTACATGCCAGCCTGTATATATTTTTGGCAGTATTGAAACCTGAAGGTTGAGATTGGAATATTTATTATCCCATGTATTATCCATTCACTGACCGGTCGTTCTGACATTGTCACTGGTAATCTTTCGAGTTTTTCAATGCTCAAGATTGTATAATCAGCACCCTTTTGTGCCATACTGATTTGTCTATCAGTAAGGTTAAAGATTTGGAATAGTGACGTTGTGTTGATTAAACGCCAAGGCACATAGCCTGAACGCAGATTTTGTAACGTCCAGCCAAGCTGTACAATAGAACGCAATTGCGACTGACCGTGTTGTAGCAACAGTAAGTCTTGCGATAATATATTGATTGCTGAAGACACAATGCTGTCCAAAGAAAAAATTCTGGAGGACAGAGTCATTAACCCATTGTCCACTACAGAAAGTGATTTTTCCAAATTAATACGGTCAATTTCCCGTATTCTCTCTGCTGTTTCAATTTGAGTAACCTTCCAGGCATCATTGTATGCTGCATATACAGAGGCTGCTATGAAACGCTTTTGACGCTGTTTGCGTGGTCCCATTATGAAATCACGCAAGTCAGCACCATCAGTAAGTAAAGTTAGGTGTTGCTTAATTTGTGCCAGTGTGGAAGTTTGTAGCCATTGAAGGCATAATTTGCCCACACTGTAGGTTGTTATTATCCCTGGGTGATGTCTTTGGGGATATCTAGGGTCTGGCCTGGTCATTTTGAACCCCTGTGTTTTGTTCAGGAATCTGTCTTGACAGTTATTAGTATCTGTGGGCCAGATCAACCACTGTTTCCAATCAGGATGTGTTCTGTTTTGGTTTAATATATGGTTTACGTCTATCTCTTCATCTGTATCAGAGCTATTGCTAAACAATGTTGGCTTTGGAATAGACGGTTTATTTAAATCTTTGATTTTGGCTAAGCCAAGACAGGTGGTTTGTTGAACAGTGTCATTTAAAATATCATTTGTTCTGGGATCATGCAGGCTCTAAACAGTGATTCTATACCCTGTACTTGCCATTCTTTTGTACCCCAAACACTTTTCAATTCAACATTTTTGTCCCAATAATCAAAACCAAAAGTATTCATTTGTTCGAAGAATGAGTCTGAATATATCAATTTTGTGTTTGTTATCATGGTTTTCATCCCTGTCTTGTTCGACAATTTAAAATAAAATGTTTCAGCATTACTTGTGTTAAAACCTGAAAAGTATGAATATTTGTCATAAACGGTTCTTGAGCTCCCTTTTGGAGGTGTAGCACAATGTTCCCATTGATTATAATTTAAAACATTTCTAGGCTGTGCAGATCTATGTAGAAAATGGTTACCATAGTGGTTATAGCAATACATACTATCATAATTTGTAGAACCCTGCAAATAATCATGTTTGGTAAATTTAGCAGACATTACTAAATCAGACATCATATTATTAATGCTTTCGAAGTCCCAATCATCAGCAAAAGAGTTCGGTTTCACAAAGTCACTCAAGGAGATCTTAATTTGGTGTGGATATTTCAGGATCTCGACCGGACCATAAATTTCATAGTCCGTGTTGTCCCATGCTACCCCACCCGGTATAGGATTGGCTGTGAAGTTGGCTGAAGAAAGTTCTCTTTTCTCGACGTGTGAAGATGTGTGTGGTTTTAGGATCAAGTTCATATTCTGACTTGCTGTGTCCATTTTAGCATATTTTCCCTCAATGAAGCGTCCCAAAGTAAGTACCATGATGAGCCAAAGTATGAGGATAAATGCACCAAAACCCACCCAAAATTCAATCCATGGGGAAATCAGATATGTTTCTTTCAGTTGTTTCAAAAGTTCTTTAGCTTTATCTTTAAAGGTTTTTGATGATGGCTGTGTCTTTGATTCACTGAAGCCTTCAGAGGAATCATCGAAGTTTATGAAGTAGCCGGATGCAGTTCTGTCAATTGTTCCAATTGCTTCAGGATTTCTGTTCCTTGCATTTTCACTTGGTACTTCATTATAGATTGGTGTGTCTCTGCTAAATGTTTTTATTTGGGTTTTCAGAGGTCTGAGTTCTATTGCATTGTTGCATAGTCCTTGTTGTTCTTCTGTAGGCGTTTCAAATGTGATGAGCCTCTTTGTTAAGACCTCTGTATTGGTAGCAAACCTTGGTGTTCTGCTACTTATTGGGAGTCCACTTGGCCTACTGTTTGTTATCGGCCACATGATTGTGGTTTTACCAGGTCGATGGATACAACTCGGTTCTCCTTTTTACCAGCAAGTGGCGGTAGTACGACTGATCTTGTCCCGTTGACAGACAAGACAGGAACTGCTTTTCTGTAAGAAGGCCCAAATTCCTTCTTTACCGCGATCTTCTCCCTGACTAGATCCCCGACTTTTGGAATCCAGACAGGTCTTGCTGGGACAGGTGGTGGTTCTTCAGTGGTTGTTGGCTGTTGTTTCAACTTTATGCTGCTCAGGTCTTTTCTTGTTTTGTTTAAGTCCTGTAAAATAGCCAAACGGTCTTTGATATCAAAGCTTTTTTCTTTTACCACTGAAGTCTGACTGTCAAGGTCAGAGATAATCATCCTAGTTCCGAATAATAATTCGTATGGACTGAATCCCTTCAGAGAATTTCTTGGCAAGTTATTTAGACTACGTTGGACACTTATTAGATGTTTGACCCACCGAGCTCCCGAACCTAATACCTTTGCCGTTATAGATTGCTTTATGTCACGGTTTTTTCTTTCAACAATTCCGTTCCCCTCAGGGTGAAATGGACAAGAGTACCGCAAATTCACGCCCATTCCGACCATGGCCTCCTTATAAGCTCTAGAGCTAAAAGCAGGACCATTGTCCGAATGCAGCATGCCAATTGCGTATGTGCCGATAAAGACTCGCAAATCTTTTATAACAGTTCTGGCGTCAGCCGTTCGCTGGGGCCACATCCATATGAATCTCGTACATGAATCCACTGCGACCAAGATATATTTATAGTTACCATCCCTTTGTAAGGGACCACAGTGGTCTAGATAAACACATGCTAATGGTTTATCCGAGATTAGAAGGGGTGTCTGAGCTGGACGTCTCACCGTTGATACTTTCATTCTTTGACATATTTCACATTCTAGAACATAGTTCCTTGTTTGTCTTCTCATATGTGGCCACCAGTATCTCTGTTTTAATAATGATACTGTGGCTGAGACGCCAGCATGTATAGACGCAAGCCCTTCGTGTGCCGCTATTATTAGTCCTAACCTATGTTCCATGTTTGGAATTGCCCTATCCCCCACTCCAGGGATTCGAGCAAAAGGAACATTGTTTGCATAAGTTGTGTATGAATATTTTACTGGAAAGCCTTTCGGGAGTGGTTCTATCGAATCCTTTTCTGAAGCGCTGACAGCTTGTAATATTTCGCTGTCTATTTTTGTTTTTGACCGGGTGATGGCAGCTACGGAAGCCGTTTGCACAGCTGCCTTCGCGGCCTCATCAGCCAATGAATTCCCTGCAACGTGAACGCCATCACGTTGATGACTCAGTGTGTGTATCACGTGAGTCTTTGGTAGTTCTTTTTGTAAAAGAACTACTTGTTCCCAGAGCATTTTATGCATGATTGTGCCTCCTTTTGCATCCTTAAAACCATTTTGAAGCCAGATCTGCAAGTATTCATTGTAAGACTGAACGCAATAATACGAATCGCACACTATGAGTGTGGGGAATTCTCGATCGGTATTTTCAAGCGCCATCTTGAATGCCAGTAGTTCAGCTCGCTGAGCTGTACAATCTCCTAGAGATTGTGTTTTAGTGAGGGTTGGTTTAAATTTTCCTTCGCGCCAGCGACCTTTGACAATCGCGCACGCAGCACTGTAAGCTTGTTTACCCCCTACTGCGGGTTGCGCTGATCCGTCTGTATATATTATACAGCCGTAATGTTCTAGAGGCAGAATTTCTGTCGGCAGAGGACATTCAAATTCATATTGGAGAAATTCTTGTGTTTTTAAGTTGGGATCAAATTCGTATGCTACGTCTGTTGCAGCAAGAGAGTTAGCCCATTGTATCCATCTTGGATGGAGTGCCTTAGCATTCGGAATACTTGCTTTTGTTACAGCTTCTAAGGCTGGTATCGGAGTCACGATTATTATTCGTTTACCTTGTGCCAGGGCTCGTTCTTTTGCTATAGCTGTCTGTGTTGCAGTTAGAATTTTTTCCGTAGGGCTAAATTTCATTTCAGCCTTAGTGTACAAGTGTGATTTGAATGCAATTGGTACCTTTTCTCCATCATTAGAGGTCAGGTATGTGAATCCGCATCTCCCTGGGATGACTCGAATCACAAGATTGCGTGTATTGTCACGTGTTTCTAATTTTGTTTTAATTAGCATGTCTGTTTGTAAGGATCTCAGAATTTCTGTGTGTATTTGAGTCCAATTGGATCTTTTAAAATCTGGTTTTATTAGATCATAAAGGGGTTTGACCCTTTCTGCGTAATTTGCAATGTATGTTCTTCCGAAATTTAGGAAGCCTAGAATTGACTGAAGATTTTTTAGTGTTCTAGGTGCTTGGATTACGGCACATTTCTCTAGGAAATAGTCTGCCAGGCTTTTGCCTTCACTTGATAATTCATATCCTAAGAACAGGACTTTCAGATGGGCAATTCTGGACTTTTTAAAGTTGAATTTGTAACCCTCTGCAGCGAACCCAAGTATTATGGTGTTCACTCTCTTCAAGTGAGTATCCAAGTCATCATCTGTTAAGTAAATGTCATCGACATAAGATAATGCTTCATCATCATATAGTTGTAGTAATTCTGTTACTCTTGCTGAGAATACCCCCGGGCTGTTCTTGTACCCCTGGGCTAAGCGACAGAATTGTTTTTGAGTGCCATTTATTGAGAATGCAGTTAAATATCTGCTCTCTGGTGCTATGTTTTGACAAAAGAATCCATTAGAGATGTCTAAGGTTGTTTTGTATTTTTTGCGCACTATGTTATTCATTAGTGCAGCACTGTGTGAGTTTTGCACTGCAAAAGTTTTGCAACATGTGTTAAGGTGTCGGTAATCCAAAACTAGACGATATGAATTGTCTGGTTTGGAGACCGGAAACAAAGGATTGTTCATTTGTGAGGTGCAAGTTTCAATCACCCCCTGGTATTCTAGCTGATCTAGTATTTCATTTACCTGTTTTTTAGCTTCTTGCTTAATTGGGTACTGCCTTTGTGCAGTAGGTTGTGATTTTAACTGGATTTTGTGAGGAGGGGAGTCCTCATCCCATCCTACATGATTTTTATATAAAGCAGGAGCTAGAGCTACTGCCCACTTTCTAGCAAGTGTATATTTTTTATGAATCGGGATATGATTCGAGAAGGCAGGCATAGTTATTTCTTCGCCATGAGGGCACTCCCTAACAAACTCTGGTGGCCAGTCTTTTTCAGCTAGAAGGATATCATAGCCCTCGGAGAGATTATCCCAAAATAGTCCCCTTATTTTCCTAGTCTTATCTCCCTCTATACGTAGTGTTATTTCGTATATCTTGTGAGGTTTGCTAACCCTGGTGTCTGCAGTTTCCACTTGAAGATATTCATTCGTGTCCACTGTCTCCAGATGATTCATAAGGACTTTGCGAGCTATGCTCACTTCTGCTGCGCTGTCTAGCATTGTCTGTGCCCATTCCCCGTTTTTCAGTTGTCCTCAGTATTCTCGGCATTGTTAACTACCTTGATACTGGCTACCTTCTTTTTTGGAAATTGTAATTTCTTTTTTCGCTGAGCAGGTTCCTTGTCTTTGGACTTGGCGTGCTCTTCTCTTTGTTCTGATCGTCCTCTTCTTTCCGATTTCTGCGAGGAAGTCTGAAAAGATTGAGAGGGACGTGTATCAATGTCTTGATATCTATCAGGCTTCTTTATATTATCCCTATTTCTAAGGTTATATCTTTTCCCAGAAGGGTCACTCTGAGGTGACCTTTGTCTCTGGTTTGGAGATTTTTCTCTTCGCCTAGGAGACCTTCCTCTGGACTGGAATTTCTTTTCTTTAGGATTGGATTGTTTGTTTCCATCCCAGTTCTTTTTTGGTGAATTATTATTAAAAAATATTTTTTCGGGGGGGCGTGGCTACGATGGCAGCCTGAACGGACGTGCTTTGTGAGGCTCCCCGGCCCAATGCCCCATAGCACGGTGTACACTGCAGAAATCCCCCCAGAACCCAGCTTAAACTTGCATCGCTGGGTGGCACCCCACCGCAACACCCCCCTGGCCGAAATCCGGACCGGCGGAGGACACCGTCGCCCCATTGCGCCCGCTGCTGCTGAGACCGAGGTGACCGGCGCAATGGCGGCGCGGAGCTGAAGCTGCCCGGCGGGACCGGAGGAGAGAGAGCGGTCTGCGGTCTTACGGCGCTACCCCACCAGAGCCGGTGAGAGACACTCTGATCCCGGCGGCGGCTGCGCGACCAGCGCCTGGCGCCCTCTGCACTCGGGGACCGCGCGAGGATCCGGCGGGTCCCCGCAACTCTAGCCCCCGGTCCGGGCCTACACCGTGACCGGACGGGACCCCTCCCTGGTGAGTCCGGTCCAACCAAAGCTGCCGCGCCTCACCTGCCGACCACACACAGCCGGCACCTAGCTCCGACCCCCCCCCGCCTGGAGCTCCGAGTCGAGGGAGAGCCTCGCCCCGGGGCTGGAACACCACCCGCCGCTACTGCCCCCCCTGCGGGGACAGCGCCATACCAGAGGCCCCGGCGCAGGGCCTGTCTTTGCTGCGACCTCGCTCTGAAACACCTGGGCCCTCCTGCGCCGCGGCCCCGGCCTGCTACCTCTGGCCCCCTGTGGACTGGGAGCCACGTGGGACCACTACAGGGATTCAATCACACGGGACCCTGCTTTGCCACTACGGTCCCCCAACTCCAGCTTGAGGACACTCCTGCGTTGCTCTGCCAGACCACGCTGCACACGTTCAGGAAGCAAACACCTCTGAGGCTTCTAGAGAGACAGACGGCATCCCTGGCACCGGAGCACGGCGGACGGCCGGCCTGCTGCCCTACTCCCCGGCTTGGGGCCTGCTCACGCCTGAGGGACCGGCGCTCCTAGCGCTCACAGCAGCTCTTGCTCGTCGACCGCCCTCACCAGCAGGGTTCCCCTGACTCCGAGGGGTCATCGGTGCCCCACCTTCAGGGAACTGACCTCACCTGATTTGATCCCCACACTACCGGCGGGAGCCTGACCTTACTGCCCGTGGTTGAATGCTCGTTTCTCCCGGCGCGCCCACCCTGGGTACCCTGTGGGTCTTTCCCACGGAACCGCATCCGGCCTCTATCTCCCGACTACAACGCTCTAGGCGACAGACTGCCGGAGCGCTACATCCCGCTCCAGAAGCCATCTGCGCGACCCCGCCGGAGTGACCGCCAGGCCTTGCGGACTCTGCATCTCACACCAAAGGAGCGCTACCTGAGTCCCTCTTGCCCCCCCAGTCCGGTTCTACGAGTTCCTAACTTTGACATCATGGCGCACTCCAGCCGCAAAGGGACTCGGAACATCGTGGACCTCTTGAGCAAAAATGCACCGAAAGTGGAGAAGTCACAAACAGCGGCCTCCCCGAAGCCCCAAGCAAGCCCCCGGGGACAGGAAGAGGACAATGCCCCCATCACTAAAGCCTTCCTGGCCTCCCTCTTCAATACCCTGAGGGAGGATTTTCAAACCCTGAAACAAGAACTGACGGGGGAGCAACGGGAACTGCGCCGAGACCTGGACGGCCTGGGCGAGCGAGTAGCCTCGGTGGAGGAGTCGGACCAGTCACGCAGCATGGAGGTGGAGAGGCTACAGCAAGAGATCCTTCGACTCCAGGACCAACAAGTAGACTTGCAATCGCACTCAGAGGACCTTGAGAACCGCTCCCGGCGGAACAACATACGGGTCCGTGGAGTCCCGTTGAAAGCAGTGAAGAATGACCTGGTTGCCTATTTGCAAGCTCTGTTCCGGGAGATTTTGGGCGAACCTCAGGATTTTGAGATACGAATCGACAGGGCGCACAGGGTTGGCCTGGCGCGCCGGGAGTCAGCCCCTCCACCGGATATTCTGGCTTTCCTACCGGATTTTCCCCTCAAGGAACGCATTCTACGGGAGGCCCGCAGGGCACAGCCTATCCGGTTCCGCGACGAACCCGTGGCTCTTTTCCAGGACCTTTCTCCCATCACTCTACAGAAGCGTAAGTCCTTCCGGATAGCAACAAACTTCTTGAGAGACAATGGGGTACCCTACTCCTGGGGCCATCCGTTCCGCCTGATCTTTAAGTGGAATAGCTCACTCCATCAGCTCAGATCGCTCCGCGACACTTGTGCCCTACTGAACATTGAAATGCCAGAGGGGTCCGAATCCAGAGACGCATCCCCACGTAGATCACAGGATGACTCGTCACAGCGGCCGAGGGACAGCTGGCAAACAGTGCGACGAAGACGCTCCCCGAGACGCGTCCCGAAACCGGACCCTGCCACGGTCGCTCAAGAACGACAGGCGGCTGTGCAAGAAGTGGCGGACAACACTGCAACAGATCTGTAAGACTAAGTATGCTTGGGGGTTTTCTTTTACGCTGTAATAACCTGGGGCGACAGGTCGGGGGGCCGCTAATTCGGCCGCTACCATGGTACCCCTTCTATTGACTTTCTACGGACCTGTGTCATACACAATTAGGCCCGAGACTCTGACTAGTTCCAGTTTTGGGGTTTGTTCTGGGGAGGAGGGAGGGGCGGAAGGGGGGGGGGGGGTGGGCTCTGTTGATCTTGCGGGGGCACATCTTGTTGGGGTTAGGGAGGTTCTCTCGGGACGGGGGGAGAGAGGGGCTGTGGGGGGGTACGATGTTGCGGGCAGGGCAGGGTGGGGGACGAGGGCGGGGACCAGTATGCCAAGGGACTCCTACAGGTTTCAGATGTTGACTACGGCATGTCGAGCACGACTGCGCTACACGATGCTAAGCTTAGGTCTCTTCGAACTCTCCCAATATGACTGATACACTCAAGGTACTATCTCTCAATGTAAAGGGACTCAACAATCCAATTAAACGTAGAGCTGTTATCTCATACCTCGAACACTCGGAGGCTGATGTCTGCTTATTGCAGGAAACCCACCTCCTGATTAAAGATCTGCACAGAATGCGCTCCCGGGCTTTTCCTCAACAGTACTTTTCCTCTCTCCCGTCTAAGAAAGCTGGGGTGGCCATCCTAGTATCCCGACGTTTCAGAGGCCGGGTGGGAACCAAGGTAGGGGAGATTAAGGGACGCCTCCTGGCCTACTCCTTCCACATAGGGAATAGTGCGCTGACAATAGGCACCATCTATGCTCCCAACACGGGTCAGGAACTATTCCTGAAAACTGCACTCTCCGAGGCACTACAGTCACCTCCCTCTCAGCTACTCATTGGGGGGGACCTCAATCTGGTCATGGACACAAATAAAGACAGGTCTGGGCACCGCTATGGAGATACCGGCGCACTCTCGGAGGCGGGTAGGTCCTGGCTGCTGGAGAGGGGCGTTCTTGATCTCTGGAGGGCGGCACACCCCAACACAGAGCGCTTCACCTTCTACTCCCATGTACACCATACATACGCGCGTCTAGATCACTTCTTAGGCTCTTCGGAGCTGCACCCTCATATCACCGACGTTTCCATTGTCCCGGCAGCCCTTTCAGACCACGACGCGGTGGAGCTGACACTCCGTATACCCAAGGTGCCACGCACTCCTGGCTATTGGCGACTCAATGAACCCATATTGCAGAGGCCGGCCGTTGTTCGACAAATCCATAAATGCATCTCGGACTATCTCGCCACCAATGACACCCCAGCTATCTCAGTGTCGACTCTCTGGGGGGCCTTGAAGGCAGTAGTCAGGGGGGAGCTGATCGCCATCGCAGCTGCTGACGCCAAGATCCGCAAAGAAAAGAGAGCTGACCTCTCAGCACAAGTAGCCGAACTTGAAAGAATTCATAGCCGCACCTGCGCCCCGAGGATCTGGCGTCAGCTGAAGGCCGCAAGGGCTCAACTGGCCGGCATCGATACAGACAGAGCGGAATTTGCCGCTCTTCGCCTCCGCCATACATACTACGTAGGAGGTAACCGCACCGGACGCCTTCTTGCCAGTGCCTTAAAAGCCAAAACTCACCGCTCAAAAATCACCACTCTCCTGGACGACTCCGGTACCACACTCACCGAAGACGCACAAGTGGCTAACGCCTTCCGCTCCTTTTACGCCTCCCTGTATAGCGAGGACAGTGTCTCGCCGACCGACATTGACGCATACTTGCAATCGGCGGACATTACACCGTTATGCCCAGCGACAACGGAAGCCTTAGATGCTCCCATTCGCCCTGATGAGGTCCTGGCCGCCATCTCGCGCCTCCGTCCGCTCAAATCACCAGGCCCTGATGGTTTTTCCTCAGGCTTTTACAAGCTCTTTGGCCACGTACTAGCTCCGGTACTCACGAGATTGTTTAATTCTTTCGAGGGCCCGAGCTCCATTCCGCCGGACATGCTGGCAGCTGACATAGTGGTGTTGCCCAAACCGGGCAAACCCACGACGCACTGCTCTGCGTTCCGTCCAATCTCCTTACTTAACTTAGATTTAAAGCTCTTCACAGGGGTGCTGGCGGCCCGCTTGGGCCCCTGTCTACCGGGTATCCTCGAGCCGGATCAGTCGGGCTTTGTCCCGAACCGCCAATGCAGTGATAACACTAAACGATTGATGCACCTCGTGGATAAATCTCACTTTCAGGTCTCGGACTCGGTGCTTCTAGCCGTCGATGCGGAAAAGGCATTCGACCGTGTCGACTGGACCTACTTACAAAAAGTCCTGCAGCGGTACCAACTGGGCGACCGGTTTCAGGCCTGGATCGCGAGCTGCTACCACCACCCTATGGCCCGGGTCCGGCTGGGCGGCCTAAAATCGGACCCCTTCGAAATACAACGAGGCACGCGTCAGGGGTGCCCCCTTTCGCCCCTTTTATTCGCCCTGTACGTGGAACCCCTGGCGCAGAAAATTCGAGACAATCCTCGCATTGGTGGTATCTCATTCGGCCATGAACCCCACGTGGTGGGGCTATACGCCGATGACATCATCGCTGCTCTGGACCGACCGTCCAGCTCTATACCTGCTTTCCTGGAGGAATTGGAGAGCTTCGGAGCGGTGTCGGGCTTCAAAATCAACAGGGGGAAATCCTTGATCTTGCCCCTGGGCAAGAACGCCCTTCCTAACACCCCACCACCTGATTTTGGCTGCGACTTACAAACCTCCGCGCAGCTTCCATACCTAGGGATCACTCTTACTGCTTCCACGGACTCAACGGTGACCCTTAATTATAAATCACTTGTCTCCCAAATTCGAGCCGACCTCGCGCGATGGTCAAAACAACCCCTCTCCATGCTGGGCCGCATAGCGGCAATAAAAATGTCAGCCTTGCCCAAGATCTTGTACATTTTCCAGACCCTCCCAGTAATGCCGCCGCCAGGTGCGATTGCTGAATTGCAAAATGCCTTCCACCAGTTCATCTGGGAAAAGAAACGCGCACGTCTGCATAAACAGGTGGCGCACAGACGTATTGATGAGGGAGGCCTCGGGATCCCTGATCTCAGGCAATATTTTCAGGCCTCGCAGCTCCGCTACTTGGTGGAATGGTACAGGCCTGAGTCAGAAAAGAGGTGGCTCTTTCAAGACAGAGCGATGGCTCAGACATCGCTGTGGAAGATCCCATTTCTTGCCCGCCGGCATAGACCGCGATACCTTCTTAAATCTCCGGTTACTCGCACCATCATGAAGACCTGGGACACGGTAGCGGTCAAACGGGGCCTGACAACTTTCCCATCCCCGCTCACTCCGCTCTTTGATAACCCGGAATTTCTGCCGGGCGCCGATCCCCGTGCCTTTCTAC
This sequence comes from Lissotriton helveticus, assembly GCF_964261635.1. Taxonomy (NCBI): domain Eukaryota; kingdom Metazoa; phylum Chordata; class Amphibia; order Caudata; family Salamandridae; genus Lissotriton; species Lissotriton helveticus. The sequence goes on along the minus strand of NC_136072.1, from coordinate 627,733,474 downwards.
AATGGCGGAACACGGACTGCCGCTCGGCCGGCCATCTCTTTGACTTAGAGGGCTTCCTCCCCCTTGCCGAGATCACACACGGCTACGGAGTGAATAAACCTCACATGTTCCAATACTTCCAGCTTCGTCACTGGCTTCTACACCCGGATCGCGCTCCCCTAGTCGCTCGACCGATGACGCAGTTTGAGAAATGGCTGATTACGAAGGACTCGGGTAGGCACCTTATATCGGACCTTTACAAAATGTTATCCCCCGCGGCCGGCCCGGTTAAAACAGCGGGGCAGAGGCGCTGGGAATCGGAGCTCGGAAGGACACTTTCGCCCAAGGAATGGGGGTTCGTATACCATAGAGCGGCACACACCACTCGTAATACTAGCGCCAGGGAGTCGGCGGTGAAACTGGCCATCTACTGGCACCTTACCCCGACAAGACTCAATCAGGGCAATCCTCTTCGAAGCGCTCTGTGTTGGAGGGGCTGCGGTGAAAGGGGCACTCTGACCCATCTCCTGTGGGAATGCAACGCTCTGCAAGGGTACTGGAAAGCGGTATTAGACGATATTGACTCCACCTTTGAAACTGAAATCCCGCGCTTTCCTGCATACACTATCCTAGGGCTACCCAACGCACTCACATTTCCCTTAAAGTCACTACGTGGCAAACAGATGGGCATTGCCATGCAGGCAGCGTCACAACACGTTCTGTCACTATGGGGCTCCATCACATTACCCACCCACACTGGCTGGTTACACAAATTGTGGTTCACACTGGGCATGGAGCGCATCCAAGCCACACTCACACATTCGACTGACTCCTTCCAGAAGACCTGGCAACCGCTCCTGTCCCTCTTATCCAGGGAATTTCACGAAATCACATGCCCAAAATATCTTCGCATTCTACGGCTCACGACACCACCGCAGAACCCGCCACAAACTTAGACACCTTGCTACACACTAGCCCGAGAGTGAACTCAGGGAGACTCCGAACTATTGGCATACTGGCCGGGGTGGGGGGAGGGGGGGAGGGGCTGTTGGGTGAAGGGTGGGGGGTTGAGTTTTTCCTTCTGTTTTGTTTGGTTGTAATTCCCACATGGCATCTTCACCTAAATGTCGGCAATGCAATATTGTGTGGGCGTGATTTATATGCTTCTTGGTTGCCTCTCAGAGAAGACGTGCCTGTCTGTCTCGCTCGCTACATAAACCTACTGCATGCTATTCGCCTTACTATGCCTGTTTTTCTTGCTCTTAAACTCAATAAAACAAATTTGAAATTAAAAAATATTTTTTCTGGACTTTCAGTCAGTTGCGGTTTTACTGGTATTCCACCTAAACTATCTCTACCTAGTTCCTCATAGGATTTTTCTATGATTCTGGCAATTTCAGCTGGTTGGTCTGCTATATCTGTCTCTTTTAACCTCTGGCGGATCGCCACGTTTGCTGCTTCTCCCTTTATGTTGGCTAATAATATAGCCGAGACCTGCTTGAAGTCTTTCAGTAATTTCATACCAAGAGTTAAAGCGGGTTCTGGACCGTATTCGTCTTGAATTTGTTTTAGCACATCTGGTATTACCGAAATGGATGGAACACCGTGCGTTTTTGTGTAGATAGAAGCGAAGACTGTACCCCAAGTGTCACAGTCCTCTATGTGTGGTGCGATTCCCATTGGGAGACATATAGTCAGAATCCTGTGTTTTTCTAGCGGGGTGGTGTCAGGAAACACCGCCTCTATTTGGGTGATTTTTTGTGCCAACCAGAATGGTATTTGTTCCCGTTTAGTCTGTACTTTACCTAGGCAGGACTGGATGTTCTGTGGTGTAATTTTATTTGTGTTCCCCTGGTGAGGGGTCAGCTGTGGAAGTTTAATCGCTGGCTGAATTGTTGAAGTCCGCATCACATACTGTACTAATTGTCTATGAATTTTTATTAATTGTTTTAGCTGTGTTAACAGCTCTGCTACAGACATCCCATTGATGTCTGGATGTGGTGTGTATCCGGCTAGGACCGGCCACGTTGCTCCTGGTCTACCTAAAGGACCGAGCCTGGTGATGTGATTTTTATGTTTTAGGGCGCCATCAAATAAGAGCAAATGCTCTTGGAATTTGAGTGGTACTTCCACCTCCTCGAAAGGAGTATAAATATCAGGAGGTTCCTCTATTTTGTAATAGTGGAAGTACTTTGTTACAGCATTTGCTGCTGGAAAATGTATCCATGAATAGTATACCTCTGTCTGCCGATATTCGTGTGCCTCAATTACGAATATGACTGTGCCACCTCTTGGTCTCAGTCCATTTTCTATAAGTTTTAGAGTTATAGATCTCCTTTTGATGACCGGGATGAGTATTATATCCCCGTCCGCATCTAATGCTGCAGCATCAGCTGCTGCGAGTTCAGCTGCTAATCTAACTGCCTCTCTTTCTTCTTCATTGTCTGACATTTTACTGTCCTGAAGGTTATTATGTTTGTTTGCAGATCAGGTTTCTTATGGAAACAAAGATTAGATGCACAATATTTTGGAACATTGTATCCTTCAACGTTGACTATACCAAGAACCATACATAGGAGTTCCCTCCAGCGAGGTCTGGCGGATATAACCTTTCACCCACTCCAGACGTCTTTGGAGTATTGTGGGAAAAGGGGTCTGAGTGAGAAAGCACGACTGAGTTACTCTAAATGTCTTACGTTAGTTTTATCGCCCTTTCCAAACACGTTGGGCGCCATGTAGTGTAGCTCCTATCATCCCAATAGGCTCTGCGCATTGGAATAATACCTACAGCAGTAAAGGCCTAGACCAGACGTTAACTAGGTCTACTACTGTCGATACTAGACTTAAAGTTTTGGGTTTGCCAGCTTAGCTCAGAGTTCACTAGAAACTTTCTCGAATGTTCAAGGAGGACTTAACTTCCCTGATTAGACAAGAAGGGATTTAGTTTCTGACAACCATAGAACATGACAACTTTGCTCTCCCCTAATCAAGAGTAAATCTCGAGAGTCGTGTGAACAAAAGGCAATTTATTTTACTCAGTCAGTACGTGCATTCTTAGTCTCATCAGAATGTAGAGAAAAGGAAGAGACGGGCGTGTTCAATAAAAAGGTGTTATTTATTGATCAGTCTCTTTTCTCATACATGAGAAATGGATCGATATTATTGCAATACTTATAGTTAAGTAAAGTGCATACATTAAAAGCAATAGTATAAAGTAATACTGTAAAAACATTCATATGGTTTCTAAGCCATATGAAGGTTTAAAATGATTAAAATAGATTACATACATATATACATTTGACTAAACGTACTCAACTGGTGTTTCTAAATACGCCTACCCCGTGTACCTGACCTAAGTCTAATGCGTGGGCGGGAATAGAAAGTTACAGTTTAAGTTAAGTTTGTTTTTTGCCAAGTGAATAACTAAAGAATTCTCTGCGAGGGGTTATTCAGTTCTGTACCTGGAAGTTAGGATGAATGAGGAATGGTATCTCTTTCTCTGCTCTCGATATTCCAGGCTGCCTGCGAGGGCTACCCGGAAGCGCCGGTGCTGGGTCTCTCGGCAGGAGAAAGCAGCTTCTCTCAGCGCGTCAGAAAGGCGGGGCTGCTGCCAGCGGGGTCTGCTCTGCTCTGGGCTTCGGCAAGTATGGCTGCTCCGTCTCGTCACCACGCGTGTGTTTGCATAGGGCAAGATCGGTAATATTTAAACCTTTAAGGTGCCGAGATTGACGTAAGGATGGACATAGATACGTCAATAAGGATGTCATACGACTTGCTCGTTAGCACATTCTTTTGCTGAAGTTCTCTGTGAAATCAAAACAATGGCCGCACGGTTTTTCCAGGTTGTCATAGGTTTGATTTGTTATGAGAACTCCGTATGCCTTATCAGGGGCTGGAGGAATATCGCTTGTCTAATTAGATCGCAAGCGTTATGACCTAATCAGATAACACGTTCCTGTGCCGTAGTGTGACTGCGTCAGATAACGGTATCTGCATCATGGGGGTTTTCTTGCCTCATGGGCTGACTGCTGGTTAACTTGTTGGTTAGTTTAACCAGAATAGGGTCAGGAATAGGGGGATTGGTTCAGAACCTATAGGAATACATCACACCTTGTTTCATACTCCTTCCTCTTTTGTTTTAAGTGCTTTTATTTTTATAGTCCCACGTTTGTCCTCATAATCCTCCCTCTGTTCTTGTAAGTAATATAATAGAATATTTGATATATTTATTTTTGTAATGTTAAATATATTTTTTTATTATAGATTCTGTTTATCGATACTGAAAAAACTGTATGATGCCGAATAAGTTTCAAAAGCAGAAACAACGAAAGAAAGGTGTTTATTTAAAGAGAAGTCATCAACAAGATTTACATGAAGAAGAATGTGTTAACAAAGAGAAAACAAGTGCTGGTAAGACAAGGAACACTTTTTTGAGGAAAATATTAAAGAATTAGAATAGTGTGCGCAAACAGAAAAATGTTATTAGTGTATCTGCAACGAAAAATAAAAATAAAGAGAACAATCATGGAAAATCAAGTGCAGAGAAAACTGTGTATAGTAAAAGGAGGAAAAAACAATTTATGGAAATTAGGAAACAGATGTTTTATAATAGATTTGTGTCAAATTTAATTAAAGAAATTAAGGTATGTAAGAAAAAAACAGTATTTTATAAGAAGAAGAAAGCTATAGAAAATGTAGTTGAGAAAGCTTTGGAATTGAAAAGAAAATTGTTTACTTTAGTAATCAATAGTGTTAGATCACTAGATAAGCCAATCATTTTAATGAAGGCCAAAAGTAAGTGGAGAAGATTAATTAACAGATGTAATTTTGGTGAGTTTTTTTTGGGGTGAATGGAAACATAGTTCAAGTTCTGAGCCTTTTTTAATGAAGAAAGTTATCTTCAGAGTAATGGTTTGTTGCATGCAGTTGACTCTAGTGGTCGTGCTTATGTGGTTAGAAATGGTTGTCCTATTGAGAAAGAGAAGATTGTTCCAAGAAATGCAGAAGAGTTGTTAGCTGGTGAAGTTTTAGGGAGACGTCCTAAAGCTCCAGTGTACACTTGGAATTGTAGTAGTATTTGCAGTGTGCGGCAAGAATCTATTGATTTTTTTACGCAATTTCTTACGTAACTATACTAAGAAAAGTGTTAAACAAAAGATTAAGATGTTGCAAGGACTAGACCCTTGCAGAGTGAGAGAAAATTCTGGTTTGCAAGGTCATTCTCTGGCTTGTCTTTCTAAAAAAGTATGTTGAAGTGTTTTTCACCATTTCAGGATGTTAGCACTTCATCAGAGGATGAGGAAATTAGTCAGAACATTGTATTATGCGAAAAGTCCAGCACTAATGTTAAAAAAGTTGAACAGTGCTCTTTTGCGTGGATCTGTATCAGATGTAACAAATGTTTGTGATGAAATTCAGGTTAGTTACTTTGGTCCTCAGGAAGACAGTGCAGAAACCGAGACATTAATAGAAGAAAATGTGGAAGAGAATGTAGAACATTGAGGTGTAGAAAATTTTGAGCAAGAAATTATAAAGTTTAAGGTGATTTCAGGTGAAAGGCCAAAATATTCTTGTATCTGTTGTCGACGAACTCATTATAAAAATCAGACCAGGAGTGTTGATTTGTATTTAAAAAGTGAAAAGGAAAATAATAATGAGTGGAAGGATTTTGCAACTTATTTGTTGGTTGAGAATTGTTTTGATTTGGGTTCTGATCAGCGTATTTGTAAATATTGTTATAACTAATTAGATGAGAACAAAATGCCTGCTAGAGCTGTGCATAATAATCTTGAGTCTGTAAATATTCCTTCTGAACTGATGGATTTAAATACCTATGAGTCTATTCTTATTCAATGTGTGCATCCATTTCAGGCTATTGTTCGTATGGAGCCTAACACAGGAAAATTGCCTCCTTCAGATTTACAGAGAGGATTAAAGGGAAGAGTTGTATATTTGCCTCTAGATTTGAAGAAACCTATTGAAACTATTGGTGTAGAAAATGTAGAGGATGAACCTTTAGTTATTCTTGTTAATGGCGTTCCTACTAAAGGGCCGATTCCGATCCCGTAAAATAATCCGCCGTACGAATCTCATTCGTATCCGAATCCGTACGAATGGGAACTTTACGTCCGACCTGCGAATTACGATCCGTTCCCGTCTATTTCCGTCCGAATATCATCTAACCGTCCGAATCACAGTCGATGATCCGTACGAACATGCATCGGGAATCCTACCGTACGATTCGTAAACTACCCGTACTAACACACAAGTACGATCTGGTACGAGAAGCCTGACAGCGATTCGGACGGGACAAAGTATTCGGACATAAACAATGATTCGTACGGCAAATATCGGGTCGCATCAAGCAGCGTCAAACCATACCACACGTGTACCCCTCGCACAAGCACAAGTACGACATGCACAGCCCCCTACGCGAAGCCCCCCACCCGCCAACGGCCTGTATCAGTCAACCGCACGCGTACGACACGCACACCCCCCAACCAGCCCACGCGAACAGTCCCAACAGCCAACGGCCGTACCAGTCAACCGCACGCACAAGTACGACACGCACCCCCCCCCACCAGCCCACGCGAACAGCCCCAACCGCCAACGGCCCGTACCAGTCAACCGCACGCACAAGTACGACACGTACACCCCCCTACGCGAACACCCCCACCCGCCAACGGCCGTACCAGTCAACCGCACGCACAAGTACGACACGCACACCCCCCCAACCAGCCCACGCGAACAGCCCCAACCGCCAACGGCCCGTACCAGTCAACCGCACGCACAAGTACGACATGTGTCAACCGCACGCACAAGTATGACACGTACACCCCCCTACGCGAACACCCCCACCCGCCAACGGCCGTACCAGTCAACCACACGCACAAGTACGACACGCACACCCCCCCCAACCAGCCCACGCGAACAGCCCCAACCGCCAATGGCCCATACCAGTCAACCGCACGCACAAGTACGACACGTGTCAACCGCACGCACAAGTACGACACGTACACCCCCCCTACGCGAACACCCCCACCCGCCAACGGCCGTACCAATCAACCGCACGCACAAGTATGACACGCACACCCCCAACCAGCCCACGCGAACAGCCCCAACCGCCAACGGCCGTACCAGTCAACCGCACGCACAAGTACAACACGCACCCCCCCAACCAGCCCACGCGAACAGCCCCAACCGCCAATGGCCCGTACAAGTCAACCGCACGCACAAGTACGACACGTACACCCCCCTACGAGAACACCCCCACCCGCCAACGGCCATACCAGTCAAACGCACGCACAAGTACGACACGCACCCCCCCCAACCAGCCCACGCGAACAGCCCCAACCGCCAACGGCCCGTACAAGTCAACCGCACGCACAAGTACGACACGTACACCCCCCTACGCAAACACCCCCACCCGCCAACGGCCGTACCAGTCAACCGCACGCACAAGTACGACACGCACACCCCCCAACCAGCCCACGCAAACAGCCCCAACGGCCCGTACCAGTCAACCGCACGCACAAGTACGACACGTACACCCCCCTACGCGAACACCCGCCAACGGCCGTACCAGTCAACCGCATGCACAAGTACGACACGCACACCCCCCAACCAGCCCACGCGAACAGCCCCAACGGCCCGTACCAGTCAACCGCACGCACAAGTACGACTCGTACACCCCCCTATGCGAACACCCCCACCCGCCAACGGCCGTACCAGTCAACCGCACGCACAAGTACGACACGCACACCCCCCCAACCAGCCCACGCGAACAGCCCCAACCGCCAACGGCCGTACCAGTCAACCGCACGCACAAGTACGACACGCACAAATAACGCCAACACCCAAAGCAGCACAAGGACTTACTAAACAGGTCGCACAACAACACTGAACATGTCTCCTGTGTACACTCCATTGAGAATCACTGTCCTGGTCACAGCCAAACAGAGGTCAACACCAACACCCACCCCATATAACACCCCCCCCCCAATTCAAAGTAAGCCACACCCACATTTTGGCCAAAAAAAGGGTCCACACATACAACCCATCATCCTTAGCAACATACCCATTCTTGCAAGGAAACTGAGAGCACACCAACAATTGCAGCCACATACCTTCACACATACACCATCACATCTTCACCCACACCACCCCCTTCACAATTACAACCACACACCCTCATCCATACACACCATCACACCCTCAATCACATACACCCCACACCATGACCACACCCAAGAATCCAAAGTTCACTAACCCGGAGAATGAGATACTCACAGATGAAGTCAACAGAGTCGAGCCACAGCTGTTTGGCGCATTGGTCAGACAGACCAGCCTGGCAGAAAAAACACGCCTGTGGGAGAGGATTGTAGACCGGGTCAATGCTGTTGCACCCATCCGGCGCACCAGGGTGGAATGCCAGTCCAGGTGGTATGAGCTGCGGAGGATGGTCAAGAAGAAAATGGACCAGGACTACGCCTCTGCACACCACACAGGAGGCGGCGGTCCCCGCAGACCTCCTGTATACCATCCCTGGGAGGAGAGAGTCATGGCCCTGCTGCCACCGGTGGGAGTACATGGAATACAAGGAGCCGTTGAGTCTGGTGAGTGTACAAAAAATACATGGGTGGACTTACAACAGTGCCCAGCAGCATGGAGTGGGTGGCCATGAGTCCTAGCAGGACACATCTAAAAGTGGTTTGTTGCAAGTGGAACCCACAAAGGGTGGAAGGTGGAGGGTAGGAGGCTGCACTCATCCCATATGTCCCAGGGCCTCACTCAAGCACCATGCCCAATGTACAGGGATAGGGAAATATCACACAATATAGTAGACCACAGCTCCTAATCAATTTCATGTTGTGGACACACCTTCCCGAGATGCGATATTTTGAGACACAGTAAGGCAGTGTAGCAAGCAAACAAGCACAAACAACCAGTCTCCATCCCTGTCGCCCTCTCCTTCTGTTGCCCTCTCCCTCTGTTGCCCTCTCCCTCTGTTGCCCTCTCCCTCTGTTGCCCTCTCCCTCTGTTGCCCTCTCCCTCTGTCGCCCTCTCCCTCTGTCGCCCTCTCCCTCTGTCGCCCTCTCCCTCTGTCGCCCTCTCCCTCTGTCGCCCTCTCCCTCTGTCGCCCTCTCCCTCTGTCGCCCTCTCCCTCTGTCGCCCTCTCCCTCTGTCGCCCTCTCCCTCTGTCGCCCTCTCCCTCTGTCGCCCTCTCCCTCTGTGGCCCTCTCCCTCTGTGGCCCTCTCCCTCTGTGGCCCTCTCCCTCTGTGGCCCTCTCCCTCGGTTGCCCTCTCCCTCTGTGGCCCTCTCCCTCGGTCGCCCTCTCCCTCTGTTGCCATCCCTCAGTGTTCCTCCCTCTGTCACTTCACCGCAGCTCCCTGGGCGCACACACAGTTGCACCTAAGCACTGCACAGGCCTAACAAACACCATAGATCTGAATGTAAAGGGATGTCTCACAAGTACCACCAGTCATCTGCTATGTGCCTGCAACACACCCACCATTTGCAGTCCACACTGTACTGTGTTAGGACACACTTCTCGGAATGCTCTGTAGTACACAATGGGCACAGGTGTAGGCAGTAAGCATGGGCGTAAAATCCGCTCCGATCGCGGATTTTCGGCAAATTTGCAATCCGCGAACTCTCGCGAATTTGTCGAAAATCCGTGAATCCGCTCGCGGCGTGGTGCACGGCGTTCACTTTCCGTCATTTAGCGTTTGCCGAGTTGTTTTTCTTTGCGAGTGCCGCGCCATTTTGGATCTTGCTGCGTGATCCCGCGGGAGTTTGGCGCCCGCGAATACGTAATCGCGGCTTGCCACCTTGCACAGCACACCTCGCGAGAGTCCGCAATTGCGAACACGTAGTTGCGGCGGAAAGGAACAATCTCGCACTCGCGAAATAGAGATTTTGCAATTCTGCACAAGAAAATCACCAGCAAACAGGATAAACCTTCAGAAAATTATGATTTTTATCAGAATCACTCCTCAGGTTGACATTTGCATGGCCTTTTTTTTTTGCAAGGAGTCCATTTTTGGGGGGGGGGGAAGGAAGTGCCCCACAGTCTCCAACTTCCTGTTCCTGTCCAGCAGGCTCCTCCCAGTGCTTTGTCCATCTCCTGGTCACTTTCATTTGGATCTGGAGCTGGAAGGATTACTTTTTGTGGGTGCTGCTGGATATTTGGATTTGAGGCCTTCTTGACTGTCTTTGGATCACTTTTGGATTAGAAATCAACTTTCACAAGTAAGTTTGTTTGGGGCATTACAGTTGGTGCAAGTACAATTTTGGAACTTTTTCAGAACATTAAATAAATTATATTGTGGGTAGCCACAGTATCCAGTAGGACCAGGGTTGGTTAGGGGTGCATGATACAACTGTTTTGTTGAATTTAAACACCATTGAGGCCATGGATGGGCTGGGATTGTGCTGATTTTTGTCGTTTTTTTGGGCCTGCTGGTGTGGCCCTTTGCCCAGGGGTGGTGAGTGTTGCATGGGCCTAGTCTTTCTGTGGGGTGTCTTCTTGAATTTAAACATCATTGAGGCCATGGATGGGCTGGGATTGTGCTTATTTTATTGTTTTTTGTCGTTTTTTGGGGGCTGCTGGTGTGGCCTTTTGCCCAGGGGTGGTGGTGCATGGACTGAGTGTGCCTGTGGTGTGGTCTCACTCTCTTTAATGTAAACATCATGGATGGCATTGGATTGTGGTGATTTCTGGTTGGTTTTCTGTTTTTTGGGGGTGTACTGTTGATGTGGACTGGCCATGTGGGTGGTGGTGGTGGCCATCTTGAGTGCTGGCTGGTACAGGCAACATGTGCTTGGGGTGTAAGGGGCCATTTTGAGGAGAGGCAGTGTCTGAGGCCTGCACTTATTTTGCCTACTTTTCATCCATTATGCCCAGGGGTAGTGAGTGTTGCATGGGCCTAGTGTTTCTGAGGGGTGTCTTCTTGAATTTAAACACCATTGAGGCAATGGATGGGCTGGGATTGTGCTGATTTTATTGTTTTTTGTCGTTTTTTTGGGGCTGCTGGTGGGGCCCTTTGCCCAGGGGTAGTGGTGCATGGACTGAGTGTTCCTGTAGTGTGGTCTCACTCTCTTTAATGTAAACATCCTGGATGGCATTGGATTGTGGTGATTTTTGGCTGTTTTTCTGTGTTTTTTGGGGTGTACTGTTGATGTGGACTGGCCATGTGGGTGGTGGTGGTGGCCATCTTGAGTGCTGGCTGGTACAGGCAACATGTGCTTGGGGTGTAAGGGGCCATTTTGAAGAGAGGCAGTGTCTGAGGCCTGCACTTATTTTGCCTACTTTTCATCCATTATGCCCAGGGGTAGTGAGTGTTGCATGGGCCTAGTGTTTCTGAGGGGTGTCTTCTTGAATTTAAACACCATTGAGGCCATGGATGGGCTGGGATTGTGCTGATTTTATTGTTTTTTGTCGTTTTTTTGGGGCTGCTGGTGGGGCCTTTTGCCAAGGGGTAGTAGTGGTGCATGGACTGAGTGTGCCTGTAGTGTGGTCTCACTCTCTTTAATGTAAACATCCTGGATGGCATTGGTTTGTGGTGATTTTTGGCTGTTTTTCTGTGTTTTTTGGGGTGTACTGTTGATGTGGACTGGCTTGGGGTGTAAGGGGCCATTTTGAAGAGAGGCAGTGTCTGAGGCCTGCACTTATTTTGCCTACTTTTCATCCATTATGCCCAGGGGTAGTGAGTGTTGCATACTTTCATGTCCCTAGTCTTTCTGTGGTGTGTCTTCAAGGTAAACATCATGGATGGCATGGGATTGTGCTCATTTTTCTGTGTTTTGTCGATTTTTTGGGGTGTATAACTGAACTGATCTTCCTCTGTCTTCCATTGCTTTTAGGTGCACAAGACTCAAGAGAACCACCAGTGCCAGGAAGAAGTCCTGCAGCGGTGTGTGTGTGCAGCATAACGTCACGCGACGTCACGTCTGGACACAGACAACTCTGCAACTCGTGCAACTGCTGCCTGCTGTTCTGACCTGCTCTGAAGAAGATGGCCCCAAAAAAAGTAACCCGTAGCTCCTCTAGCAAGAAAGGTGCCAGTAAGGAGCAGAAGAAGCAAGTTACCAAGGAGACTGGTGTGCCGCCCGCCCCTTTTTTTGGGAGTAAAAAAAAAAAGTATGCCTGCAGCAGCAGCGGGATCTGCTGGGGACCAAGCTGGCAGCAGCACCCCCGCTCCATTGGACTCAGTGCCACCACCACCACCACGCCAACTTAAGTCCAAGCCCTTGAGTGCTGCAGAGGCAGCCAGTATAGTTCTTCAATCACCATCGACCAGTGATGTTGGCTCATCGCAAGAAAGCAGCAGCAATGTCCCTCAATCAACACAGGTTGTTGTAGCTCATCTGACGAGTGTTGAACAACCACAGCCGCAACAACAATCACATGTGCAAGTACAAGCCCAAGTACATGTGGAAGGAGAGGCAGCGCAAGGAGATGCGCAAGCAGAGGTGCATGGAGGGTCACAAGTGCCCACAATAGTTGTTCCTCCCGAAGTAGGGGCACATCAGGAAATCGACAATCAAGGCGAGGTATCATTTGAGGAAGCCACTCCTCCTGATGATCCTTCATTGTCTTCCACACCCCTAGCAAAGAAGAGATCAAGGGTGGTGTCTACATCTTCTTCAAGCACACCTCCTTCTGATGATATGGATCAAACTTGGGAACCAGCACCACTGCCGTCTGAGAGTGGGGCACACCATGATCCGACAAAGGTAGTTAAGCGTAAAAGGAAGCTCGTCCAAAGTCTCAGAGTTATGGAGTGTGATGAGGCCCAACAAGAAGTGGCGGATACTGCTGCTGATGAAGACTCTGCCAACGACGACCCAGTCATCATAAAGGTCACTGCAGCCCCAGCGGGCATGCAGCAAACAGACATTTTGACCCTAGCCCGAAGAGCTGCTGAGCGTGATGATGATGATGTTGTCGATGAGGAGGCAGTGGAAACACCACAATCATTGGAGTTAAGTAGTACACCAACTCGTCCCGCTTCCATATTTCTTTCTGGCAAGAAGAGACCTCCATCCACCTCGACCTTAATTAGTGGCGGTGAAAGTGCACAACGTACAAAAGTTGGGCAATCCAGATCCTCCACTTCATCTGGCATTAGCTTCATGACCACCACCACCAGTATCGCCGCCTCCTCCAGGTCCCACAGACACTTCAAGTCCCCAGTTTGGGACTTCTTTACTGTTTGTCAAAAAAATCCAAAGTTTGCCATTTGTACCCTTTGTAAGCTTGCAGTTAGTTGTGGTAAGCCAGGTACCAACTATGGTACCGGAGGCCAGAGAGGTCATCTTAGGAGACAGCACACTGTCCAATGGTTTGCGCACCTAGATGCGATCAAGAAAGGCCGAATTCAAGGAAACGTGGATGTTTCATCTGATGATGACGAGGAGGAAGAAGACGTGTCAAACACTTCCCTTACACCCAGTACCCCTGTCAGCAGCACACTCAATGTGAGGCACACTAAGAGTGTTGGAGCGAGTGAGACACCAACGCACAAAAGTTCACCAGCGAGCAAAATTGGGTCAACGAAGTCATTATCAGCCCGTAAATGCTTGGTCCAGGGCAACATTAGAACAATGCTTACTTCAGACGTGCCATAAGAACGCAACCACCCACTGACGCGTCTGTATAACACTAAGCTGGCTAAAATGCTAGCTGTGGACCTTCTCCCTTTTTCTTTTGTAGAAGCGGTAGGTTTTCTAGAATTAGTGGCAACGCTCTGCCCTAAATGGAAGGTTCCTAGCCGGTTCTATTTTGCCAGAGTTGCGGTTCCAGCACTACATGAAGATGTGCTGGAGGCGATTGGGGCAGCTTTGCAGAAGAGTGTTGTTCACACAATACATCTGACAACAGACATGTGGACCAGTGGCGCAGGCGCTGATTACATGTGCATCACTGCACACTGGGTCTCTTTTTCAGGTGTTAAAGCAAAGCTAAACGCAGGTGTTGACCCGGACAAAGTTTTCAAAGCTGCTCGGAAACATGCAACACTAGCCATGTTTGGCTTGGAGAAAAGTCACACATCCCAAAACATTTTGGACGAGTTTGACAAAAAGGTCTTGAAAATGCTATCTCCAAAAAAACGCAAGATTGGTTATGTTTCCACGGATAATGGCGCCAATGTAGTTAAGGCCATGTCGCTGGGTGACTATTTTAGAGTGCCGTGTTTGGCGCACTGTATCAACCTGGTAGTTCAAAAATTCTTGAGTGATAGAGACAGTGCAGCGTTCGCGGTAATGGCCACCTGCCGCAAAATGTGCAACCATTTCAGCCATTCTTTTAAGGCCCGGAAGCATCTGAGGAGCCTGCTACTTCAAAGTCGAATACCAGTGAAAGCACTCATCCAGGAGGTGGCAACACGTTGGAACTCAACCTTCTACATGCTTGAGCGTCTGTATGAGCAGTATACGGTACTCGATCACTATTTCTTCACAGAGGGTACATCTCAGAAGGAGGACATGCGGATGGGTGCGGCGCAATGGGACATAGTTAAAAGCCTGACAGACATGCTTAGTCCTTTTGAGTTCTTCACGCGTGCAGTCAGCCAGGAGGACTGTAATTTGGGAAAAGCTATCCCATTGTTGTGCATGCTGGAGCACCAACTGATGGCGGAGTCTTCTGAGTTTGAAAAAGATGAAAAAAAAAAGACCATTTTATTTTGTCTGAGAAATTATTAGAGCGCCTACGTGGTGATGAACGTCTTCAAAAGATCAAGTCAGAACAGCATTACATTTGTGCTACTATTCTGGATCCACGCTACAAAAAGGCGCTTGCAGGCGAAGCATTCTTTCCTTTTGCTGATGCAGATGTTCAAAAGTACAAACATTGGTTAGCCTGGTCAGCCAAGAGGTTTGAAAAAGAACGGCAGGTTATTGAAGGAGAAGACAGTACATCAGATTCAGCATCAGCAGGCCATCCCCAGTCACAAGAATCCACTTCTGCACCTGTGGCTGGGGCACAAGTGACCTCTCAGCCGTTAAAGACACCGGCAAGTGGATCATCTGCACCACACACAATGACAACACTAACAGTGGCTGCGGAGGAGGATTGGCTAAGTTTGATGGGGTATGGTTCTCGAAAAAATGTCACAGGCACGGCAAAAAGTAAGCAAAGTGGAGGAACCGTTGATGACCTTGAGTCGATGGTGCAGGACTATCTGAATGACTCAACAGAGGTCTTTCTTAATGATGAGCCATTGCAGTATTGGCATGGCAAAAAACAATTGTGGCCACAGCTCTCCAACCTGGCTATAAATTATTTGTCTTGCCCACTCGCAAGTGTGTCTTCTGAACATGTTTTCAGTGCTGCTGGTGGCATTGTAACTCCCAAATGGAGCCGGCTCTCGCCCAAAAATGTGGAGCGGCTGACAATGATCAAGATGAATCAGCACCTCATACCACCAGATTACAAAGTACGAGAAAGCACGCCGCATGAAGACGAGGAGGACGGCAACGTAGATGAGGGGATTTGTTCTCTGTTCGGTGGCACTGACCTCATCCTGCCTGAATTCGCAGAGTATGATGACGAAATCTTCTTCTTATTCCCTGACACCGAGCCCTGAAAATGAGACAATGAATCAATAACTTTCTTTTTCGTCCTTATTCACTTTTATTCCTGTGTGTCTCTCTTTCTTTGTTTTGCACAGTTAATTTAATTCAAACTTTAATCACCTAATCCCAAAAACAAGACCATCAGCAGAACTGTCTTCACTTGTTTGCTTATTGATTTGAAGGTGCCGCAGTCTAAATTCCTCAGGTTCACAAGTTCTGAAGAACATGCTCCTCTATCCTCCTCCTCCAGACTGCGATTTCCCTCAAAGCAGAGTGCTGGATTACGCCCAATGAAGAAAGACTCAGCACTTGTGGGGGTGTTCTACTTCTTTGCGGGTGAGTTGACGGATTTGGGCCCATTGCTGTGAAGCTCTAATAATGGATAAAAGTGTTTTGGACCAAATATGAGGTGGAAATTTCTTGCCGTTTTTGCTGACTTGCTTGCCTTTGAGGTGCTCTTTGGCGGGGTTCCGGGTGTTTGTGGGTGAGTTTTGGGGTCTGGGAGCACTGCTGCGACAGTCTAATCTTGATTGCATTTGCTTTTCAGGAAATCCGTGGTGGAAAACAGGAGTTATGATGATTGATGATGACCTAGCTGCACAGCACGTTTGGACCGAAGGCCGAGAGATATTGTAAGTATGAGATTTAGCTTTTTCGCTGTTTGGGGGTGTTGTCGCGTGGTTTTTAGCGGGTGGGTTGGCGGGTCTTGGCTGGGGCATTCCTGGGAAGGTCTAATGCCGGATAGAAGTGTTTTGGACAAAATCCTTAAGGAAAAGTCTTTTTTTTGCTACTTCTTCTGACATCTTGCTCAATGTAGCGTTTTGGGGGGCTTCCTGCTGTTCGTGGGTGGGTTGCGGCCGGGGTCTCTGTCGAAGCACTGCTGCGACAGTCTAATCTTGATTGCATTTGCTTTTCAGGAAATCCGTGGTGGAAAACAGGAGTTATGATGATTGATGATGACCTAGCTGCACAGCGCGTTTGGAGGCCGAAGGCCGAGAGATATTGTAAGTATGAGATTTAGCTTTTTCGCCGTTTGGGGGTGTTGTCGCCTGGTTTTTTGCGGGTGGGTTGGCGGCCCAGGTCTTGCCTGGGGCATTCCTGGGAAGGTCTAATACCGGATAGAAGTGTTTTGGACAAAATCCATAAGGAAACACCAGTTTTGGCACTTTTTGTAAGTTAGGGTTCGTTAGGGTTAGCCCTAGCAGCAGGATTGCATGTGTTTCGGGGTGTTATGTTATGTTATACTGGGATTTTATATAGCGCACGGCTACTCAAAGAGTGTCCCGGCGCTTTGTTTTGCAAGCTATCTACAACACAACAAATAAAAACAGAAAGGATACCGTCAGAGCTCAGAGAGAAAAACTAAGAGGTGAAAAGCCACGTTTTGAGCCCCTTCCTAAAGGCCAACAAGTTTGGAATACTGCGCAGGGCCATTGGCAATTTATTCCACAATTGGGGCGCCAGTAGTCTAAAAGAACGGCCACCAATGCGTGCCCTCTTCACACGAGGCACTACCACAAGGAACAAAGATTCAGACCTCAGTGACCTGACTGGATGGTAGAAGGACAATCTTTTTTGAAGATATTTCGCACCGGAGGCGTGCAGGGCTTTGTGCGCCAGAGTCAGAATCTTAAAAATTATCCGTTTCCGGACAGGCAGCCAGTGCAGTGCCTCCAAGAGACCCGAGGCTCTAGCACGGCGAGATAGTCCAAAAATGGCCCGGGCTGCAGAATTCTGGACCACCTGTAACCGTTGAAGCAGATATTCCGGCAGGCCGAGATAGAGAGCGTTAGCATAATCAATTCTCGAGCCGACTATCGCCTGCACGGTGATCTTCCTGTGTTCCTGAGATAACAGAGGGAGGAACTTGCGCAACATCCGGAGCAAACCAAAGCAGGTGCCCGTGAGTCCGATTACCTGTGAACGCAGAGTGAGGCCGTTATCAATCTTGATCCCAAGGTTTTTCGCCACCAAGGAAGAACTTGCAGGAGGGAACATGTTCTCAGGCCACCACACTTTCCAGTCCGGATCCGAGCTGCACCCAAAAAAGAGGACCTCAGATTTATCCGAGTTGCACTTGAGGCTATGATGTTGAAACCACTGAAAAACAGCCTCAAGGCAACCCTGGATCCTACCTCCATCGAAATCCGCACCTCTCTCACATGTGAAGAGGAGCTGGGTGTCATCAGCGTAGGAAACGATCTGAGCCCCGAAAGACTCCGCCAGAGCCGCCAGAGGGGTGTTCTATTGCAACGCAGTTCTGGGGTTTTAGAGCACTGTTGGAGCGATGCTGGCTATGGATACTTTTGCTTGCTTGCAAGTGGTTTGAATACAATCCACGGTCTGTATTTGGGCCTACTGTTACTTTCAAAGTACGTTTTGTCTCCATTTTTCTGCTAGGCATCGTTTTTGGAGATCTGATTGGGGGTCTTCTACATTTTTGCGACTGGCTTTAGTAAGGGTCTTGGTGGGAGCATTGCTGGGAAGGTCAAATTTTGTTCTAAAACACAGTTTACAGTACACCTACCTTGAGGGGAAAGATCCGCTATAATATTTTGGCCATACTTATTTATCCTTAAAAAGGTGACTCAGACAGAGCATGCAATTTCAAAAATATTCTACTGTCTATTAGGGAAATCAAAGTGTGACTTTTTGCACCACACAGCGTGCATACCTTTTATTTATTTATCAGTGGTATTGTAATAGCACTTCCTGTTTTCCGTTCAATAATTACAGGCCGGGTTTCAGTCAACATCCGCCAGGCAGGCAGTGGACAGGGTGTCTTCTGTCAGTGGTCACCAACATTGATGGACGAAGCGTCAGCTGGAATGGAGGAGTGCCGCTAATAAGAGGAATTGTTTGCTGCATGCAACTTACTTACCAAATTCAACAGGACAACTCCGACAACATACAGAATACAGATACAGTATCCATTGTTTTCTTCTATGAGTGTGACTGCATGTGCTTAGCTTTAGTTTGTACCCAAATATTTCTTTATCTTCAATTATTGTTTGTCCAGGCTGTGCTTTTTTTTTCTTCTCTCAACAAAACCTACCCAAAAAGAAACCCCCATTCCCATCCATTTTCCAAACCCTAACCCTCTTCCCCCGGGCTGTGTTGTTTTGCTTGATGTCTGACTAAAATGACATCAATAATTCCACACACTTGCTGGGGAGGATAAGGTCATAGCAACAGGCTGGTGAAGGAATACGAGGATATCTTCTAGACTTACTCAGCTTCAGTACTATATCTTCTAGTAGTAGGAACCAATGTCAAATAAATTCAACGCAAGTACTAGTTATACTTGCAAGCAAATACTTTACCATTTGTTAGGCTACATTATGGCACTGTTCTAGTGTACTGTCACCTGCTATATTCTCGATCGTACCGTAACCGTTCTAATGCTACAGTAAGGACAAACCAGGTTTCGTTTTCTTTTTTTCCATAGGCATGCAACTGCCACTGTGTCACACCACTAGTACCACCGCAATGAGGAAATTTCACCCGCCCAGGATTGCCAACGTTAATCCCCATTTCACGTGGAGCCAGCCCTGGGCCTAGCCCTAATTTCTAACACAAATTACAGGTAAGATAAGCGTTTGGTGGGAGTTAGTATAATGGAGTATTATTTAGGACTAGACGAGAGATTGACGGTAGTACTACTAAAGTCCTACGACTGTTCAGGAAAACAAACTTACTGTTACACCCCCGTCCCCCACCCACCAGACTGAAAAGCAGTAAAAAACAGGTATGGTCAGATAAAGTTTAAAAACGTATATTTATGTAGCCCTAACAAAATAATCTCCCTCAAGACCCACCCTAACCCCAACGATTGTCTTTGAAAAGTCCCAAAACGATCCCAACTCCCAAATCCCACCCCCCAAAAGTCTATAAAAAAAAGGGCAAGGGACACTCCACTACTGGAGGGTGCTGGTGCATTTTGCGGCATGGGCATCCTACTCCTTGCGGAGGGTGGCAAGCTCGAAGCGGAGGCCCTCCACCAAGTTCTTATAGTTCTGGACCTCCTGCTCCAGGTAGGACATTCGGACTCCTAGGCGGCGTTGGCGTGCCTTGCAGCTCCTGTGGGGGGCAGCTGGTCTTTCTGTTGCTTGGAGGTGGCGGTTGGCTTTGTTAGCCCGGCTCGGTCCCGCTGGAGCACTGCGCATGCTGGCGTCCCGTGGGGTCACAGAGGAGGATGCAGCTGTCCCAGTCGAGGATGTTGTTGTTGCACCGGTCGACTGCGTGTCCTGCTCCCTCCGTGATGTTGATTTGGAAGGAGCAACTATATGAAGAAAGAAAGACATAGTCTGTAACCAATGCTCCTTAGCATTAATAACACAAAGTGATTGAGCCGAAAGTTGGGTCACAGTACAAGTAGCAAATTGAAAGCACAGTACATAACTATTGAGGACAGTATCTATGTAACCTCCCACTTCTGCATCCTTGCTCTAACATTAGTGGTAGTTTAATGAACAAATTCTACGACCACTATGGACTTCCATTACAGTCGACTATGACAGTACACCAGTCTTATTCTTCTTCTTCTCTCTTGTTTAGGAAAATTGGTACGTTATCTTATGCAAGGCGGCAGAATGGCAGCACAGTGAACTTGCACCCGAGAAAAACAGTTGCACACCATGATGAGTGAGACAGACTTGCATTACTGTACCGGTCCAGTACATGCAGGTGGTGAAGCTATTACTTTTCTATTACGGGTGGCACTGAGAATACTCTGTTACAAGGGCTACTGCTTAATTAATTTACCTTTCACCCTACAGTGCAAATGAGTACTAGAAAAGGAAAATGAAGAAACTAAATAATTTGATTATCTATCACTTCACATGGGACGTATTTGATGACATATGGGATGACTTTAGGTGCTTTGCTTAATATTGAGTGAACAGTGATACACCCACACATGAATGACGTACCACAACTAAACTAAAGTTATTAAGAGAGGTACGGAGTGTCCACCGTAATAACCAGATATATGCTGTGCTTGCAGTTGCAATACAAAGTACTGCTACTATTCATGGTAGTATTGGACACATTTACAATTTCTTTTCCTTGCCTTCCCTACACTGGAACGGACGTGCGGGTGCGGTGGTACATGCTCTTCAAGGTAACACTTAGTTCATCCAGCGACCATCTACTCTCTCTAGATACACATGTGCTATCTAAGAGTCCGAGAATACCATGCTCCAGGCATCCATTCATTCAAAGTATACGCACACATACAGTTTCTGTTTCACCCACCCAGGCTGATGTCCTTCCACCCATCCTAGCTTCATCATTGACCCAGCCATGCACCATACCATATTCTTTCCTTCCCAGCCACCTCGGGGGCCAAGCAAACACATATCGTTCTTCTTTGCCAGCCATCATACAATTTCGCGTCCCACTTACTTACACCCTTCTTTCGCTTTTCGTTCATCCCATCCATCACGTTCGTCTAAGAACTTATTGGGATTCTTCTCACCAAAAACTTCACAGCTAAGTCGAAGTACATTTCGAGGAGGCTACTACCTGGTTGATTTGTAATACACCCGTGCAGAAAGCACACTATGCAGTCTTCAATCTCAATAAGTAAGGAATATATAGCTTACCTGTTCCCGCCACCACCGTGCGAACCCCCACAGGACCGTTCGCCGGCTCTTGCACCGCCTCCTCCCCAGAGTCCTCCGAGTCCTCGCCCAACACCGCCACCTCCGCGCTGGCCCCGTCACCAGATGTTCCACCTACAAAGTACATTTAAGAATGTTAGACTACACCACTCACTACTATATAATATTTGGTCTAGGAGTAATAAAGAAATGTTAAAAAAACAGAATACAATGTAATAATTTGTGACTGTCTACTCTAAAGTAAAAATGTCCCTTTTTCCAGGGAAGGCTGTTGTCTTGCTGCACTTTTATGCACAACTGATGAACGCTTGCTTTTTATTTTTAACACGCACCACTTTTTCTCCTAACAGACAGAATCTTGACTCCTAAGAACACGACCAGGATCAAGTTCAAACCAGGTGAGAGTTCGGCTCGACCACAAGAAATGTGTCCAATTAATCGTCAGCACTAAGCACTTTTCCGTTTTCAGTTAAATAGTTTTATGACAAATTAGATTTTAATAAATGTGTTTACTTTTAATAAAGCTTTTAAACTTAAATAGACTCTGTGGTTTTTGGTCCTCCAGACTAGAGTGGATGAGCTAAAGGTTTTGGAATTTTTGCAAGCATGAGTGCCTCTGACACTTCTTGACTGTGCTGTGACTCCGTACTCTTGTCCTGCGTACGATAATCTAGAGATCATTGGGGATCAATCATCGGTGACTTCGGGAGCTAAATGACTCTGCCACACTATCTAGTCAGTAAGGAGACAGTGCATAGAGCTATTGCTGAATAGAATGGGAGTCCAATGGAATTGCCAAATGTCCAATCTTAGTTAGCTACACAGACAGACTAATAAGAATAATCTAGTAATACCACAGGGAGTCATATTCGAGCCAGGATAAGAATTTATATCCAGTCTACAAGAAGATCAAAGACGATTTAGAAAAAATCGAATGAGGAACGCTAGGAAAAAATAGGTACTCTTTATTACAATTAAAACTTACTGGGGCCAGCAAAGGAGCCCTCGCCTGCCCGATCCTGGCCTGCATCCTCCTGAACAGCACCCTCCTCCTCCTGTGTCCTCTTGCCCTTGGGGGGAGCTGATGTACAACATGAAAGAAAGAAAGACCAGAAAACATGGATGAGATTTGTCAACCAAATCAACCATTTCAAAAGAACAATAACAAAATATTTTGGAGAAATAGCAAATAGATAGACAACTATTCCACGGGATCTATCTCATGTGGTATACTACGTTATTCGTATTGCCTGATTTGCGGACCGTTGACTTAGAAAGTTCCTATGTAACTCAATAAACAGACTACTAAAGAGGTTTGCCTAGGCCTGGCACTGCAGGCAGCAGTCCGCAGCACGCGAAGTGACAGACAAAGTCCATCCTGCTTGCAGATCAGTGAATACTCAAACTATCAATCCACCCACCACCACCACTATTTCTTCTTATAGCCATGTGTCTAAAGGAAGGACTGGACTTCAGTCTGTTGGGGCTGATTTAGAAGTCCCTTGCGGCTCATTTTCCTCCACTGTTGCGTGACTTTTGTGACGCAGCGGCAGAACAAAAGACTCGCCATGGTGTTGGTGCGGCGTATATATTAAAAAAAAAAATTATGGGCGATGCATCACGTTGTAAAGCCCTGCGCCATCAGGGGGCGTTCCGGCGCAAGGGAGGGCGTACCTGCGCAGGAACGAATCCTAAAAGTGGCTGAGGGAAATCTACAAGATGTCAATCAGTCACTTTTAGGACAATGATGCATGACTCAAACCCTGCGCGCTTGAAGCCGACGTACGGCTTGATGCAGCATTGGGGAGATAGGGTACCCCAGAGCATTGCTGGAGCTGCGCCATCGTTGGCACGCAACTCCAGCAATGCGCCGCCTTTACGGCACAGATGCGTAAGGCTTCTGTGACATTTTGGGCCAATGGGTGGTGGTGGCATGGCACACAATTACTGCCGCACCCCTGCTACTTTGCAGGGATGCGCCGGTAATTGAAAATATGACCCTTAGTGTCTAGCATTACGCAGTTCTTATCTTTACACTACACTCATACATAATTTCTCAGGCCAATGAAATGAACACAAAATACAAAACAAATAAGCATAGTAGCAAGCAAGGCTACTGAGAAGGAGAGCAGTGCACCTGAAATGCATAGAAGATTTTGAAATATAATTTACCTACAATGTAATCGGCAGCATTATTGCTCTTGGTAAAGAACAAAGATGTGCAAATGACAGAGCCGGATAAAACAGAGTAGTGATGAATAGCTACTACTACTCACCAAGCCCGGGGACCTCTACGCCGAGCGCGTCCAGCAAGTCCCGCTCCCGGTCCATGACATCTGTCCAGCGGTGGGTGGCCTGGTTATATGTGCGCCGGACCCCAGAGAGCTTAAACATGGCCCGGCACACCTTCTCCCACCGCTTCCGGCGCTCCCGGATGCCATAGCCGGTTGCGATCTTGCCGCCTCCCAGGATCGTCTTGGGGAGGCGGCGCTGGACGTGGAAGATGAGTGCGGCCACCTCCTCCGCGCTAAAGATCTCCCGTGGCACCACTTGCTCCCCCCTCAAACGCCCGCACGGGAGCCGGTCACGGGGTGTGGGACCCTTCCCCTTCTCAGGGTGCTTCCCGGCTCCCTTTACCATGGTCTTGGCAGAAATAAAGTTAAATGATAAAGAAGAAATAGAATAGTGAAGAAGAAAAGAAAAGAGTTTAAAAAAGTAGTTTAAAAGTAACTAAAAACAGCAGAAAACACAAAAATATAGAGCTAGAAAAATAGAGGGATAGATTAATAAGTAAAATAGATCAAATAAACTTCAAACAAGCAAAGGATGGCAGAGATTCAGAGAGGATTCAGAAAGCATGCCCAGAACCATAGCAATGAATGAGAAACAAGATGGCCGCGCCCGTTCCCGACCGCGTGGGTAAGTTCGCGCGAGATTTTCCTCGCGAGCACGCGCAAAATTGTACTAGCGAGCAGCACACTTTGCGAGATTACACATAGCGGCCGGAAACTGAATTACGTCACGCAAACAAGATGGCCGCGCCCATGTACGACCGCTAGGGTAACTTGGCAAACGTATAGCTACAAGCGCCTCGCGAACACGCACAAAATCACGCGAACATACACGTCGCAAAAAAAAATTAGTGTATTCGCAAGCATTCGCGGCTTCCGAAATCGATCTCGCACGGATTCGCGCCCCAAAAAACGTGCGAAATTGCAGAAAAAACGATTTTTGCTAAACTGAAAGCAATGAGCAGGTGCAAAAGTTCAAACTTAACATTTGTAACATTCACTGTAGTGCTTCCTGAGGGGCCTCTCCAGAGTTTGCAACTATTCTATGACCCTGCTATGACCCAAACAGCAGGCTCATAGAATAGCTACAAGTAGACCATAAAGGTCCTGTGAAAAAAAATTTCACTGCAACAGAAAGCAAATTACAGATAAGGAAGGAAGCAGGTGCCAGCCAGACTGGAACTTTCTAAATAACTGACACATTAATCAACCCCAAATTAATTCATGGCAGTTGAAGTAGGGGAGGTGTGCTTGCTTTTTTCACCCCCCATGAACTACAGTGATAAACAAACCTAATGGGTGGCAGTGAGGATGTACCAGAGGGTGGCATGGGTGTCCCAGAGGGTGGCAGTGGTGAAACAGAGGGTGCTGTGAACCTGTGATGATAAACCAGACGTAGAAACAACATAGTCGTGGCCGTTGCGAGCCGAAAAGTAAGTTCGCAATTGCGAAATTGTCCCAAAATCGGCGCGAACGCGCGCCAACACAAAAAACGGGAAAATCCGCAAATCCGCGAGAGTTCGCGTATCTTCGCGGATTGCGAATCCGTAAATCCGCAAATTCGCGTACGCGAGATCCGCTAGATCCGCCCATGCTTAGTAGGCAGCACAAGTCCCTCCTGTGATCACTGCTAACACAAACACCAGGACAAGGTCACACATCCTGGGCACCAACACAAAAACACGATCATGCCGATTGACGCTTCCAATTCCCAAGCTAAGTAATAGCATGCCTTGTCATACACCCTCATACAGAAAGTCAGCCCCAGGGGACAGGCAATGGAGTGCAACACTGTCCCAATTGTCATGTACCACAACAAAACACTCACTCATATGAATATGCATACAACTCATACATGCACATAGCAGATGCTCTAGTCCATTGTGCCTCTCAAACAATGCACGTGTCCCATCTCATGAACTTTGTGTATGCACGTAAGTACTGACATGGACATGGGTATCGACAAGGTGATGCGTGTTTGAGAAGTGCCAAGTTCAAAAGCCATGATCTATAACTGTGTGTCTACAGGTCCAGGTGTGTTGGCATTGTTTGCCCAGCATGGGACAGCAAAAGACATTCAAAGTAGTAGAGGACATGCAAATTAATGCTGCTCTGTCTCTTACATCAACACGCTGCTTATGAACTCTGTGCATGCATGACGCAGACATAAGGATTTACACCGTAACCTGGATGTTGCGTGAAAATGAGCAATGCTTAGCACGTGTGGTGCCGGCAACACAAGACACAGCAATGGTCAGTCATTGTCAAGACAAAGGAAGAATGTAAATAGCCCAGAGTACATTTAAATTTTGTACCACTACATTCACAACTTAACAATGTCAACAATGTCAAGCTTGTGGAACTGTGATGCTGATAATGATAAGTTAACAAGATGTCACTTGATAGTGCCTTAACAGTGTCTGTCTCTCCCACACACAGGGGAACGTGCGGCGGTTCCCCCCAACCAGGGGGAGAAGGATCCCAGTCCCAGGCTCAGCAGGACCCAGACCCCACCAACAGGGCCGTCCCTCAACGCACTGTGGATGACCCCAACCAACCTGGCTCCTCTGGATCCCAAACCCCTGCAGCAACTGAACCAGCTACATCTCAGCCAACCACCGGACCCATTCCCACCACATCCCAGCAGACAGGTCAGAGCCCTGCCCATGATCCACAAGAGAGCCAGTCTGAAAATGAGGGACACCCTTTGTCGGGCGCCCCTGAGGATGGTGACGACCTCCACCCTGCCAGCAATCGGGGGGCCCGTTGAGCGGATGTGCCCACTAGCGCAGGCCGTGCTCATGTGGGTCAGGGTGGTGGGAGTGGCGGAAGGCGGAGGCGAGAATCTGGACAGTCAGCTGCAGCACCCGGTATGCTTGAACTTGCTAACATCCTGGAGGCATACCGGCGGGACACCAGGGAGGTAAGCCAGCTTGCGGAGGCCCTCAACCTGGTCAGACAACAGCAGGCAGAGCAAATAGCCAGGCAAGACCAGCATTATGGACGGGTGGAGGCACACCAGGCTCAGCTCTTGATGGTGCATCGGGACATTTGCCATATGCTACGTCAGATGGCTGTCAACATGCGGCCCCCTCCCTGTGTCACAAGGCCAGCAACATCACGGCAAAGTGCAACACCAGCCACAGGGAGGGAGGAGGAGGAGCAGGAGGAGGAGGTACCCTTTGACGTAGCGTCCCATGCACCATCCATGCCTGCACATAAGGGTCCCCCAAGGAAGGTGGGTCGTCCACGGTGAAGACGTTGAGGGGCAGTGGGCCATGGACATCTCCCAGGACACTGGACCTGGCATATTGCCCCTGGGTACAACAGCATCCCCTATGAGACTCTCCCACATGGACTTGCTGGTCACAGTCTGCCCAATGTTGCCAATCACTGTGGCCTGGACTCTGGGGACTCAAACTGTAAGGCATCTCATCTCCAGCAGTGAACTTTGGATTCCACCCCTTCCTGTACAGCATCTATTCACGTTTCCTGCACAATATCACCCAATAAATATTCTACACCTCATACGCTTTAGGTGAGTTATCTTTTAAACAGCATAAACTGATATGTGTGTGCAAATGTATAAAATGCAAGGGTATACAACAAACAGCAGTCAGCCTCACACTTCGATCAGAATTTGAGTGAGGACACACATTGGTCAGAAAATCCTATCAACTACATACCTGGATGGAAATACACACCTGCGTGTGACAGTAAATGCTGGAGGGGGGTATGCATTCCAAAAATTCTATCACAGGCTGACCCAGGAGAGTGTCTTTGAGGTGTACATATCAGTGGCACAAAAGTAGTGGTCCATGTAGGGAGTACCTACAACTGTGTCCTCAGGTATGTGAGCTATCATCAGCATGATGCAGTACTGTGGATGTTGGACTTGGCCCGCAGGGCAGGTTCACCCCTAAACTTTGTGCTGTTATTTGTGACCCTGTGTCAGTGATTTTTGGGTCTCTGCGCACTTTTCCCTGGGTCCCAGAGTGAAAGTGCGTGCGTGTAGTATGGCTGGCCTGCCCTCCCATAGGAATGCATGGGGAATGTGTGTGTCCCTGGTAGTTCCTGATGCGTGGGGAGTGCAGGCTCGAGTTTAGTATGTGTACACTCGTGAGAGTGAATGCTGCGAGATGGTGTCTGCGGCATGTATGTGTCTAGTTGGGCAGTGCTACTTGTGGACATTGAGATATGTGTGCAGTGAGGGTGCTGGAGCGTGATTGGTTGGAGCTGGCTGGCATGCCAGGCTCCAGGAAGTCTGGATGGGTCTGCCCGGTGGTGAGTGGGAGATTAGCATGAGTGATGTGTGGTAGGAGTGTACCTGTGTCCTGGATGGGCTGGGTTTTCCCTACACAATGCTGGCTCCGCCCCCCTGTGGTGTGTCTAACGACCCTAGCCTCCCCAGTGAATGAAATGGGTGGTTGGGCCATCAAGAGTGCTCCAGAACCAGCTGCAACTGGTTTTCCCCCCACCCTGCACCTTGAAACAAAGGATTTGTTAGTATAAGAAGGGGCTGTGTCCCCTTAGAAAATGTTCTGCTTTTCGATCCTGCCAGAGGGGGCTGTTGCTGCTGCTGGGGCCAGGAGGACCGCCACTTGGGGTGTCTCCCTGCCTGGAGACCCAGTGTGCTGGCTCTGGCCCAGCCTTGCCCCCCTGCCTGCCTCCAGCCCTTGCTGGAGCCTTGACCTGTCCTCCAGTGCTGGGGAGCACTGAGGATTCTTTGCCTGCAGCCCTGAGAGCGCTGCTCTCTGCCCTTCAGCGCTGGGGAGCGCTGCAATCTCCTGCCTAGCGCTTGAAAGCGCTTTATTTTGCCCCCAGCGCTGTGAGCGCTGTATTTTCGTCCTGGGGCGCTTGGGAGCACCTACCCTTCGTTGCTAGCGCTGCTAGCGCTTGGTGTGCACAGCCGGTGCCCACCTGGCATCTGATCGCCCCGTGTGGTGATTTGGCGGCGCGGGTGCCACCCCGCTCATTGCCGCTTTATTGTGCCCGTTTTCGTACTTTATCACGAGGGAGCCCACTCCTCGGATAATGGGACCCCGCCTGCCTACCTAAAGCGAGCCGCCGCGCTGCCCGCGGCGACCCGGAAGTGGTGAGGCGGCCAGCCAATCGCTGCGCGGCCCGAGGGAGGGTGACCCAGAAGTCCCGCCCCCGCAGCCGAGCAGCAAGAAGGGAAGCAGCCGGCCGTGTCCCGAGGCTCCCCGAGTGGAGAGAGGAGCCCCGGCAGAAGGAGCAGAGCCTGCCACGTCTGGTCGAGGCCCCGGAGAGGGAGAGGAGCCTGCCCGCGGCACCAGAGCCGCCGCCAGACACCCGGTGAGTGTGGCAGTGCTGGAGGGAGGGGCGCCAGGACACATTGTCGGTGTCCGCCCCCCCCCTTTCCGGTAGCGCGAGGTAGCGCTAAGTGACAAAGTGAAGCCACGAGGGCTTCAAGAGAGCATTTCTTTGTGTAGAGCCGGTTGAGGCTCTTGGGGCTGTTGCCCCTGCTCTGAGTCCCCCGTGAGGGACTCCAACATACCTGCCAGTGCAGTCTCGAGTCCTGAGAGACTCGAGGGGGGCCTTCCTTGTGTGAAGAGCCCTGCGAGGCTCGAGGCCAGTTCTTTGTTCTTTGAGCCCCGAGGCTCTGAGGGGCCATTCCGTTCGTGAGCCTGCGAGGCTCGAGGCACCATCCCTTGTTCTTTGAGCCCCGAGTGGCTCTCCAGCTGTTCCTAGGTCCCCCGTGAGGGACCCCACTGCCCAGTGGGCGGCAGTCTTGCTTTGTGAGCCCAGAGAGGCTCTGAGGGTGCCATTTCCTTGCTTTTCGAGCCCAGAGAGGCTTGAGTGCCCATTCTTGTGAAGAGCCTGAGAGAGGCTCAGGGCACCAGTTCTTGTCCAGAGCCCAGAGAGGCTCACCAGTGCCACAGTGGTGGTTCTTGAGCCGGAGAGGCTCCAACGTTGCCCTAACTTTCCCTGCACCAGTTGCCCAGCACTTTGTGGGCAACTGCCACGTTTAGGCCCTGACATTGGGACACAGGGACTGTCACAGGTGGTGACTTATCTGAGTTTTGCGTAACTGTGTTTTATTGCTACACCTCTGAATGTGGATACATCATGTGTTTTGTTCTTACACCCCTACAGGTATTGTGATATGTAGGTGGTTGTTTTCTACCCTAGTACAGGTGGTGCTAGTGAGGTCCGGGTTACCAGTACTTACTGGCTGTGTGCTCTATTTTTATATTGTGTGCTACAGTGATTTTTACTTTCTACAAGTGCTAAGTTCTAAAAGTGCATACCCTTGACAGTGGTCCAGGTGGCCCTGTCCTGTACAATATCCCTTGTAAATTCCGCCCGTGCCTGTTGGCACAGTGTAACAAGATGTGTGTCTTATCTAATGTATGTTTATTATAATACAAAGGCTATTTTTTATATAACCTTGTGTGGAGTGTCCTTTGTGGTGGGCCTTTGGGTGTTGTTGCTGGGGTGCGTGCGCAAATACTTAACTTACATCGCCTCCAAGTTTAGCCTTGCTGCTCGCGCCACGTTACATAGAGGGTGAGCAGGGGTTATCTTGGCGTGTAACTCCCTTGCCCTGACTTGGGCGTGGTGGTCTCTGACTGACTTTGGCGAAAGCCCTGGCCAGCCAGGGATCCCGTTTCCAACAGTGGATGTGATGTGTGGCGCACAGGACAAGGCTGGCAGGACAGAGTGTGGGCAATGGGTTGTAGCACTCCACACAAGCACACCTGAATAGGTGACCTACCCCTACGTAGCTACAAGTACTATACTACTGTAATGGTAGCTACGCATACAGAACAACTACACACGTCTGACAAATACCTACACCTGAACGGGGAAATCACACCACACCCAAGAGACATGCTCATGGTGTGTGTTCCATGTGGCAACTTGACTGACTGTGACTGCCATGTTGCAGTGGTGTGAGCAGGTTGTGTACAGCCACGTGACTGTAAGCAAGCACTTTAGTGCTATAGTGGTGTTAACAAGGTAACCCTGTACAATATTGTGCCGTGGAAGGGGGGGCTGTGCTGGACACGGCACATGACCTGGTGGTACGTAGACCCAATGTCATGTGAATCTGCATAGTCGTGCCAGTATGTGTCGCACACACAGGCATAGCAGCAGCAATGGCTGAGTCGGAAGCATTGTGATACCAGGATGCTGATTGTCTGGTTTTGTCTGTGTGTAGGGTGGCAGGAGCATGCTCCATAAATGGATGTAAGGAGGGTCATCCTGTAGGTGTCAGTGTTCCTGAATGGTGTGCGCTGCATGGTGGCTGTGTATGCAGCAGCAGCAATGACTGAAGACATGACGGCAGGAGGGGTGTGACAACATGCAAAACAAGCACATACCACAATGCCATTGGCAAGCCACAAAGTGACATGTGTATGTGAAGGCTGGAGTGTCTGCCTCACTCAGGGTCACTGAAAAATAAATGGCACAGTAATCACCAAGGTCACTGGATCAGGGACATTACGGACAAGTGGGGCACAGGACACACAGCATCATCAGGTGTAGACTACAGCTAGTGTTTTCAAAGCTAAACAGCAGCTACTAAGCCATCTACCTCACACACAACATAGTATACTAGCCTTCCCCAACCCCATGCGTGTGCTCACTTTACAGGTAAACACAAAACAAGCATAAGCTAAGTTAATGACAAATAGTATAGATGCACATTAGAAGGACATGTGCGTTGACATCAAGGCGGCACAATATTCCGTAGAAGTCAGACGTCATGCACAACATCATTATTTACATTGTGAGCCCATGGAGCATCATGAAACATACATGTGCATTGGCAAGAAGTCCAAATTACAATATTATTGATGTCACCTGTAATGCAGCAGTACTATTACCTACTAGCCTGTCAAGGACTGGCCATACCTTTCTTCTTCAGAGTGGTGTGATGCTCAAAGGGTTCCACCTCCAAATAGCCCCTTGGTCTGAATACAAACGACAGACACAAAAGGGTGATCATGCGAGGGAAGGAGAGGATGGGAACTGCTGGGAGGGAGACCTGAAACACAGGCATATAATCATTAGGATTACATTCTCATGTCACTGACATTTCAAATACCTCATTTGATACACTGTACCACTCACACCTGTGAAGTGTACTAACTGGAGACCAGTTTAGATGATTAATCATGCCATCACATGAGATCTGATGCTATGACAAGGACACATAAAACCAAGGACAGTCTGTCATCCATCAGTGTCATGTGTACTGCTCACAACTGAGCTACCATGCAATTAGATCTATGTTGTAAAAAACTCTTTCACTGGCTCAGATGAGGTGGACCTTACATACAAATGGAAACATATGGAAATGCTACTTACCCTAACTGTAATGTCTGTCTGATATTGGTTACCCATAAGGGTCATGTAGGCAAACTTTACTTCAGCCACAACAGCTGTAACTATCACATATGTAGAGGAAGCTAATGACCAACATGCAATGGAGGCACTCTGTAGCCAGTCTTTTGATCTGTCAAGTTAGCACTACTATGCAATACATCACATGCTAGTAGAAGAACTATAAAGCGCTAGTGATGTTGATCCGAGCCACATAATGAGACCTAACCATTACACAGGAATGCAGCACAGGACCAGAGATTCATGTGAATGACTGCACTCCACTGGTGCAACACAATTTATCACATATGCATCATCCCAACAATTAGACTTTACATGCAAAACATACTTGGCATCATGTGAGTCTAAACAGCACTGCTACTCACTGTGAAGGCTGGCGTAGCAGTATTCTCAACCTGCACTGAGGTAACGACATGACAGTGAAATGATATACAGCGACAAGGGGCAATGCATCCATGTTAACTGATTCACAGGACAGTTGTCCTAACATGTGGAACATACACTGGGCCACACCCACACCACATAGTTTCATGGTAATCAAACTGGACTGGGCCACAAGCTGGAGGTGAGGATCCAGTCACAATCTAATGCACACAGTGAGGCTGCAATTCCCCACAGAGTCCGTGGTTGTGACCTCTGACACAATGTAAACCCAAGGTATTTGCAATGTTGCAGTGCCAATGTCTACACACATTGATGCATTCACCAGAGTCTCTAACTACAACAGATGACAGTCAGATGGGGTGAATATCCTGTCATGGGAGTGGGCATACATGTAATAAGTAACATAAAGTAGTTGCATGTATGCATGGTCTCACTACATGCACATGAACATGTACCACACGTTTCTAAACATACCAACGCTAAACAGCCTCATATGCGTCCTTACCCAAATTGACTTCTACACATGTCCATGCATGCTCCGTTGATTTGGCTGACGTTGCAATCATAATGAGCGATAGCAGGATGACCACGATAACCCCAACGGACAACAGGCAGGGCGAGCTGTGAATGAGAGTGGCACACAAGGGGTCAAGTTCTGTATAATGTCATTATCACAATGTCCTGTTGAATAGCCAGATGTTGTAGAACACCTGTACATTCCAAGTGCACACATAGCACGTATGTGTGTTGCATTAGAACTGCACATGTGTGACACTGCACAACACACATCCAAGTGACGTTCCATACAGTCTATTGCATACACAGCATGCTACCCATGCTACTCTAGAGTCCATCTGTTGCTGAAAAGCTGCGATGACTCACCATTATGCAAAAAAGTTGCGGATGAGGTGACTCCGGATATCATCTTCATCCTCCTCGTCACTGGCATCCTGGGCAAGGCCTTCATCCTCAACGGGCGGATGTTCCAGCTCATCAGGATCAAGGTAGAGTGGCACGGCCTTCTCCACTGCCATGTTGTGTAGCATGCAGCACACGGTGAAGATGTCACACACCTTGCGTGGGCTGTATTGGAGGGCTCCGCCTGTCTTGTCCAGGCACCTGAACCGGCTCTTCAGGATTCCAAAGGTTCGCTCAATCACCCGCCTGGTCTTGCCATGGGCATTGTTGTACCGCTGGTCTGCAGCTGTCCTGGGGTTGCGTAGTGGAGTCATTAACCACGGCATGTTAGGATATCCAGCGTCTCCTGCAAATAGACATCAAGTACAAAAGTGATTAATATGATGCAGATCATGAAGTTGTGACATACTGACATACAGAGCTGACAGTGTATACTCACCAACTAGACATGCCCGGTGGTTGTGCAGCTGCAGCATCATCTGTGGTACCCTGCTACGCCTCATGATGAAAGCATCGTGGCACGATCCTGGAAAACGTGCACAAACATGTGAGAAAATCATGTTGGCAAGACACACCACCAGGGCATTTATCGAGTGGTAGTGTTTCCTGTTGCGATACGCTTGCTCCTGAGCCTGTGGTGGCACCAGAGTAACATGTGTACCATCAATTGCACCAATTACACGTGGCATGCGGCCCAGGGCATAGAATTCCCCCTTGACATCTGTCAACTCTTCAGGAGTCGGAAATCTAATGAATTCATCTAGGTGTAGCAACATGGCAGCCAAAACATCACTCAACACCCGGCTTATCATTGTCTGAGACATCCCTCCCACATCAGCCATGGTAAATTGGAACGTACCTGTGGCAAAGAAATAGAGGGCTGCCATCACCTTTACCTTGGGTGTCAGTGCAGTTGGATACCTGTGGCGTGGTTGTAGGTGAGCCTCAAGCCTGTTCGTCAGCTCCTTGATCAACTGCCTGTTGAAGCGATAGCGACGAATACAATTGCGCTCCCTCATGGCTTCCAAGTCAGGCAACAGCCTTTCCAGAGGGGGTGCCCTGCAATACACAATTTATTGGAAATGTCTTCAACTGTCTGACTGAGACTGTAACAATGTACATGGCACAAGCAAGACTGCTTAAAATAATCTAGACAATTTGGAGTGTGGCGTGGCATACACACTGAAGTAGCGTGTGCCAGCTCCCAGCCACTCCTCCGTGAATAATTAAAGACCTGTGGTGTGTGGAATGGATATGACATGCATACAAACAATCTGATGGAAACGTCTTAGTGAGCATGACAATGTATAATGTCAGTGACAAAGGTCATGTGAATGTCTGTAGTAGGTTGTCTGCACAACCAGACATCTGACAGCAATAAACACACACACCACATGTGCCGTCATTTTCACACTTCTGCCTTAGTCATGTTGCGGTGTGTAGCTTCCCTAACTATTACATATCCATCATCATACAGCATTAATGTGTTATACTCACAAATGGTCTGTGATGCCATCACACATATGAACAGGTCATTAACACACGTAGCATGGTGTGCGTACATTAGTAACCCTGTCATCACGGCAAGGACACTACATAGATGCTCCTACAGCAGATGTACTGAACAGTAAGGATGGATTACTTCCCTTTTGTAACAAAATATCAGTAAGCAACAGTAGTTAGAAGCATATTCCCGACTTCCAATACATACCAGGCTTTTGACCTATTTGCATCCCTGGATGCCATTGCTCTGCACAGTGAGTCGGGGGTATCCAGGCCACACCGGAAAAATGACAGTGCAGCAGATTGGCATCCTACAAGGGCGTGCCCAAGTGTTGCCCGTACCTATAAAGCACACTCTGCCAGCAGCTACACAACCATGTCCCACCGAGAGTGTGGGTAGCGGACTAAGATGCATGTAATGTTGGAAGACCTCAGTCCCAGACTCAGGGAGGATGATGACATCTTTCCGTAGTGCCCATACCTCTTGGATACCCTCTACAGCAGAGCTAACGGGAATATGGACTGTGATTGGGAGGCCTGGATGCCCATGCTCTCTGGGGTGGGGTGGGAGGAAAGGGAACATGGTCAGTCCAGGGCGGGGTGTGGGGGTCTGACAAGGTGCCTATCTACAGCCAAACATGATGCGTGGCTGTACAGGATGCCCAATATAGATATAGTACATTCCTCAAGATATGCCTGCAGAGGATCAGCTGAGCCGGAGTGAAGTTTAAGGACCTCAGTGAGGAGCTGGTCCTCATGGCAGCAACGGGGAGATGAAGGGCCAAGGCTCCGGCCTCCCACGTTAACACAACACTGTACGTTGCCCGCTCATCCTAAGACACGTTAGGAGTAGAGACATCACCAGTGTCTGGCTAGGTGTCCAGACCACTTGCATCCCCCAGTCCACCTGTCCTGTTGTCTTGGGACTGACACTCACGTGCCAGTGGTTCCTCATTACCCTCCCAATACTCATTGACAACCATTGTAATGAGCATTGCCCGGCTCATTGAAGTTAAACTCCCCATGCAGCATTATTAGGGGTGTTCTGCTGCACATTTCCCACGCCGGAGCCGTACAGTGTGTGGTATCGGGGACATCACCACCCGAGAACGGCGCCACGGCTGACACCTGGGTGATAGTTGCCAGTGAGGTTGCGAGTTCAACCAGCGGGGACCAGGATGAACATTCAGATCCTGTCTGTCCCGGCGGTTTGGGACATATGCGCCGCCTGCGTCCTGTAGTAAGTGAGTGATGGCGTCAGGGGCTATTCAACAGACGCGCTAGTGCCCCCAGACGGGTCTGCTGTGCCAGAAGCCGACGCGTAGGCCGTTGGTGGGGTGAGGGACATCACGGACATGAGGAAGTGCACTAACTCATCCTGCGTCACATGCAGGGCAGGGACCGGAGGTCGTGGTGCTGGCTATGATGGCTGCAATTCTGACAGAGCCGCGTGGTTGGTTGCACGTGCATTGTGGTGATTTGGATTTGCTATCAGATATATCTGACTTATTTAGTTAACCGGACAACTTTGCCCGGGAGCACTGATGTCAAATTAAGGGGCAGTGATGTCTCAACTACAACGCCCATGCACTCGTCCTACGTCCAGCCCATGAGCGATTGTGGTGCAGTGCCAACTGCTGGAGTCAGAGTGGCTTGTGGGACCAATCACACCTGGATTCATATGTCTGGTCCCGGCAGTGGGAGCTGCTCTTGTTGTGCTTGACGTGATAAGAGTGGAGACACAGACGGTGAGGGTCAGTCACCAACATGACTAGTTTGTATTCCTTACAGGCTTTGAAAATGACATCCCTATTGGCACCGGCCAGAGTCAGAGAATCCAAGGTAAAAGGTCTGAAGTGATTGTACTATGAAAGTGGCAACAAAAGTGTGTAAGGTTACACTTATATGGGACCAGCGCTGGTGTTGTTAAAAAAGCGGACCTGACGTGTGCACGCAGAGGTGACGTATGAGTACTCTGACAACGTCATCACGGCCCACATGACGCCAACAACCCATGCAGAGCCACAGGACATGCCTACCGACACACAATTGTACTACAGAACGGAAATTGACATATCCAGGATGACATGTGGGGATATTCTAAGGTGAGTTATAGAATACTGACCTGTTCATTTCATATGCAAACAGCATGCACAATGTCGCTCATGGCACACACATGACGTGGTCACACAGGGTCATGCTGTGCGGCTATTACACCTCAGTGACAGTGGGCATGTTGCTGTCATCATGTGCCAGTTCCCTGTACTGAATGGTGAGCCATTCCAGTGTTGATGTTCCCTGCAACATGTTGCTGACGTTACTCCGGTGCAAAGTGTTGACTGCATGTGATGCACATGTGCAATATGATTGATGACATGTCTCGCAAGCTCTTTACACATTAACTGAGGCACAAGGTCACAATCCCTGTGCTTCTTCAATGTCTGCCACACCATGGGCATCCTGATGTATGTATGCCATGCTGATGTATGCACCATATCGTCGACATGAGTGTAGACTACATCCCTGCTATGTGATTTCCTGGTGTGATTCTACCAATGGTGACATGAAGGTGGACAGGGACTCAGGCTACACAACCCTTCACTTGACCATGTCTGACGCACTGTACCCCAAGGTACGTGTGTGTGTACGCCTCGTTTCCCTATTGCTTTTTGGCCATGCGCGAGCAAAGCGTACCCCAAGGTACGTGCGTGTGTACGCCTCGTTTCCCTATTGCTTTTCGGCCATGCGCGAGCAAAGCGTACCCCAAGGTACGTGCGTGTGTACGCCTCGTTTCCCTATTGCTTTTCGGCCATGCGCGAGCAAAGCGTACCCCAAGGTACGTGCGTGTGTACGCCTCGTTTCCCTATTGCTTTTCGGCCATGCGCGAGCAAAGCGTACCCCAAGGTACGTGCGTGTGTACGCCTCGTTTCCCTATTGCTTTTCGGCCATGCGCGAGCAAAGCATACCCCAAGGTACGTGCGTGTGTACACCTCGTTTCCCTATTGCATTTCAGCCATATGCGAGCAAAGCGTACCCCAATGGTACGTGCGTGTGTACGCCTAGTTTCCCTATTGCATTTCAGCCATACGCGAGCAAAGCGTACCCCAACGGTACGTGCTTGTGTACGCCTCGTTTCCCTATTGCATTTCAGCCATACGCGAGCAAAGCGTACCCCAATGTTGCTGTCATCATGTGCCAGTTCCCTGTACTGAATGGTGAGCCATTCCAGTGTTGATGTTCCCTGCAACATGTTGCTGACGTTACTCCGGTGCAAAGTGTTGACTGCATGTGATGCACATGTGCAATATGATTGATGACATGTCTCGCAAGCTCTTTACACATTAACTGAGGCACAAGGTCACAATCCCTGTGCTTCTTCAATGTCTGCCACACCATGGGCATCCTGATGTATGTATGCCATGCTGATGTATGCACCATATCGTCGACATGAGTGTAGACTACATCCCTGCTATGTGATTTCCTGGTGTGATTCTACCAATGGTGACATGAAGGTGGACAGGGACTCAGGCTACACAACCCTTCACTTGACCATGTCTGACGCACTGTACCCCAAGGTACGTGTGTGTGTACGCCTCGTTTCCCTATTGCTTTTTGGCCATGCGCGAGCAAAGCGTACCCCAAGGTACGTGCGTGTGTACGCCTCGTTTCCCTATTGCTTTTCGGCCATGCGCGAGCAAAGCGTACTCCAAGGTACGTGCGTGTGTACGCCTCGTTTCCCTATTGCTTTTTGGCCATGCGCGAGCAAAGCGTACCCCAAGGTACGTGCGTGTGTACGCCTCGTTTCCCTATTGCTTTTCGGCCATGCGCGAGCAAAGCGTACTCCAAGGTACGTGCGTGTGTACACCTCGTTTCCCTATTGCTTTTCGGCCATGCGCGAGCAAAGCGTACCCCAAGGTACGTGCGTGTGTACGCCTCGTTTCCCTATTGCTTTTCGGCCATGCGCGAGCAAAGCGTACCCCAAGGTACGTGCGTGTGTACGCCTCGTTTCCCTATTGCTTTTCGGCCATGCGCGAGCAAAGCGTACCCCAAGGTACGTGCGTGTGTACGCCTCGTTTCCCTATTGCTTTTCGGCCATGCGCGAGCAAAGCATACCCCAAGGTACGTGCGTGTGTACACCTCGTTTCCCTATTGCATTTCAGCCATATGCGAGCAAAGCGTACCCCAATGGTACGTGCGTGTGTACGCCTAGTTTCCCTATTGCATTTCAGCCATACGCGAGCAAAGCGTACCCCAACGGTACGTGCTTGTGTACGCCTCGTTTCCCTATTGCATTTCAGCCATACGCGAGCAAAGCGTACCCCAATGGTACGTGCGTGTGTACGCCTCGTTACACCATTGGATGGGTTGCATTAGCAACGGCAATGTCACCGTACTTGTGTGGGTATTTGAATAAATACATAGGGAACATCTAGGGGAACAGTGGACTGATTAAAATGCAACCAGGTTGTCATGGATACAGAGTTTTGTGAGCCTCCTACAGGTGTGCTAGAAAATTCAGTTGGGCAAAAGTATACAATGTTGCAAAAGTTGTTGTTCAGCTCAGGCTCAGTTTTCAAACCATGCATATGTGTGTAATGGCCTTATGTGTGATGTGATTGGATGGAACATAGGATGCTAACTATGGTGGCCAATCACACACTACTCCTTGGACTCACAGACCCTCTGCAGCACAGATATAAGGCAGCATGTGGCTGTGGGAGGGCACTTGCCTGCACAACATTGGTGTGGTAACCACAGCTGCTGTCTCTGAATCCTCTGGACCCTGATTAGCTGAGCATGGAGAGGGCACCTGCATTCACTGATGCTGAGAACAAGGCCCTGCTGGATGCCCTCCTGCCCAACTACAGCAAGCTGTATGGGAGACCAGAGGATCAGGTGAGTGATTGGTGCAATACCTTGGAGTGTGCACCTGTTGTGTGTGTGACATAATGCCCACTGTGTATGTTTGGTGTATAGATGCAATGTTGTTGGGAGTGAATGCCAGGGTGTACAGTCTTGTGTAAAGAGGGTTATTTCTTGTAGTGGGGTGTGTGACAGCGTGTCACAGGCTGCAGTGCACCCAGATGTAGCATACATTGCTCTGTGATTGCTATGCTCTAAGAGTGTTTAGCCCACGTCATGTCATCTGTAGTCTTTCAATGGCATGTAATGCAGCAGTGTTTGCTCACAGGCCACATACTCCAGGACAATGATGCTAATGTGTGGAGCCCTGTTGTCATCAAGTCTTTTGTGCACATATGTGTGTCTTTTGAACATGGACCAGGTGTACTGATGCTCTTTAACTTTACATTTGTGACAGGTATATGCCTATGAGAAGGGTGAAATCTGGCTGGACATCGCCAGGGCTGTCAGGAGTGAGGGGGGGCCTCGCAGGAGGCTCAGGAACATCGAGAAGAGGTGGCAGGACATCCGGTGCTGGACCCGCCGCATGGCCAGAGTCCAGCTGCATCTGGAAGCTCCACGCCGGCATGGCGGCACCCGCCACCTCACCCCCAACATGCTCCGGGTCCTGGAAGTGGTGTTCCCAGACCTCCATAGGCAGTTGCAGGAGGGACAGCAGCAAGTAGGGGGTAGGTACATGTCTGTTTGTTGTCATGTGTGTCACATGCTCCCTGCAGTGCTTCATGGCATGTTCACACTCCCATAGTTTGAGTGGTGGGGTCAGACAGGCACTCCATGCTTTGGCATTAGAATGTCCCAGGTTCTGCAGCTGCAGCTTTGCATGCCTTGCCCTACTCCACATTTGCCCTGCGCTTTGGCTGATGTGCATTTTTCACATGTACTCCTATGGTGCAATGTCTCAGTATGCATCTTCCTTTGCACATCATCATGTTTGAGGTGGGTCTGTGACACCTGTTGGTACATTACATGTAGCACAACATGTTCACAGTGTCTGCCGTTCTTCATATTTTTGCACTGATCTTGAGTCTTAACATGTGTGTTTCTGCACGAGTCTGCATCAGTGGCCTTGGACCATGGTACTCTTTCAAATTGTAATGTGTTGAATACAGGTGCACAATGTACATGTGCAATATTTTGGCATTATGCATACTCACACTGGGCAGTGCGTGTGTGCATATGCGCCAAATATGTATAATGTTGTTTCTAACTAATAATGATGGTCAGCCACACAATGAGGCTTTGGGTGTCAACAGAACCATCGGAGCCCTGCTGACGCGGTCGCGGCTCAAGCTGAACTGAACCATTGGAGCCCTGCTGACGCTGTCGCGGCTCGACCTCTAAGACCATCGGAGCCCTGCTGGCGCTGTCGCGGCTCGACCTCTAAGACCATCGGAGCCCTGCTGACGCTGTCGCGGCTCGTCCTCTTGTAACCATCGGAGCCCTGCTGACGCTGTCGCGGCTCGTCCTCTTGTAACCATCGGAGCCCTGCTGACGCTGTCGCGGCTCAAGCTGAACTGAACCATTGGAGCCCTGCTGACGCTGTCACGGCTCGACCTCTAAGACCATCGGAACCCTGCTGACGCTGTCGCGGCTCGACCTCTAAGACCATCGGAGCCCTGCTGACGCTGTCGCGGCTCGTCCTCTTGTAACCATCGGAGCCCTGCTGACGCTGTCGCGGCTCGACCTCTGAATAACACTCGAGCCCTGCTGACGCTGTCGCGGCTCCTCACGAACTTCTCCAGATCGAGCCCTGCTGACCTCGTCGCGGCTCGAGGAGTACTCTGGTCCGGCTGGTCCATCGAGAGCACCATCACGACCGAGCAGACTCGACGTGGGCGAAGCAGCCAGTACGACCATCATCCCGTACCCCCCGGCTCGAGGATTGAGAGCTGTGCGTAGGGTACGCCTCGTACTGTCCCAGAGACTAAAAGACTGTCCCGCTGCCCCCTTCCCGATTCCTCAACGACCTTGTGGTCCCCCGATCACTGTGTCACTCTCCTGATGGCAATGAGGTTATCAATGGTAGGTTTGTGATGTAAAGGTTGGCCACTGGTGGGCAGTGGGGTGGGGTCTCAGCCACCCACTCTGATGTTGGGCACTGGTGGGCAGTGGGGGGGGGTGTTAGCCATACACACACTCTGATGCTGGGCACTGGTGGGCAGTGGGGGGGGTTAGCCATACACACAC
Source organism: Lissotriton helveticus (assembly GCF_964261635.1). Lineage (NCBI taxonomy): Eukaryota > Metazoa > Chordata > Amphibia > Caudata > Salamandridae > Lissotriton > Lissotriton helveticus. Next base: position 627,691,706 of record NC_136072.1, on the reverse strand, counting down.
TCTGATGCTGGGCACTGGTGGGCGGGGGGGGGGGGGGGTTAGCCATACACACACTCTGATGCTGGGCAGTGGTGGGCAGTGGGGGGGTTAGCCATACACACACTCTGATGCTGGGCACTGGTGGGCGGGGGGGTTAGCCATACACACACTCTGATGCTGGACAGTGGTGGGCAGGGGGGGGGTAGCCATACACACACTCTGATGCTGGGCACTGGTGGGCAGTGGGGGGGTCTCAGCCACCCACTCTGATGTTGGGCACTGGTGGGCGGTGGGGGGGGGGGGTGTTAGCCATACACACACTCTGATGCTGGGCACTGGTGGGCAGTGTGGGGGGGGGGTTAGCCATACACACACTCTGATGCTGGGCACTGGTGGGCAGGGGGGGGTTAGCCATACATACACTCTGATGCTGGGCAGTGGTGGGCAGTGGGGGGGTGTTAGCCATACACACACTCTGATGCTGGGCACTGGTGGGCAGTGGGGGGGGGTCTCAGCCACCCACTCTGATGTTGGGCACTGGTGGGCAGTGGGGGGGTGTTAGCCATACACACACTCTGATGCTGGGCACTGGTGGGCAGCGGGGGGGGTTAGCCATACACACACTCTGATGCTGGGCACTGGTGGGCAGTGGGGGGAGTTAGCCATACACACACTCTGATGCAGGCACTGGTGGGCAGTGGGGGGGGTTAGCCATACACACACTCTGATGCTGGGCACTGGTGGGCAGTGGGGGGGGGTTAGCCATACACACACTCTGATGCTGGGCACTGGTGGGCAGTGGGGGGGGGGGTTAGCCATACACACACTCTGATGCTGAGCACTGGTGGGCAGTGGGGGGGTCTCAGCCACCCACTCTGATGTTGGGCACTGGTGGGCAGTGGGGGGGGGGGTTAGCCATACACACACTCTGATGCTGGGCACTGGTGGGCAGTGGGGGGTTTAGCCATACACACACTCTGATGCTGGGCACTGGTGGGCAGTGGGGGGGGGGGGGTTTAGCCATACACACACTCTGATGCTGGGCACCGGTGGGCAGGGGGGGTTAGCCATACACACACTCTGATGCTGGGCAGTGGTGGGCAGTGGGGGGGTGTTAGCCATACACACACTCTGATGCTGAGCACTGGCAGGGGGGGTTAGCCATACACACACTCTGATGCTGGGCAGTGGTGGGCAGTGGGGGGGTGTTAGCCATACACACACTCTGATGCTGGGCACTGGTGGGCAGTGGGGGGGTCTCAGCCACCCACTCTGATGCTGGGCACTGGTGGGCAGTGGGGGGGTCTCAGCCACCCACTCCGATGTTGGGCACTGGTGGGCAGTGGGGGGTGTTAGCCATACACACACTCTGATGCTGGGCACTGGTGGGCAGTGGGGGGGGGTTAGCCATACACACACTCTGATGCTGGGCACTGGTGGGCAGGGGGGGTTAGCCATACACACACTCTGATGCTGGGCAGTGGTGGGCAGTGGGGGGGGGGTGTTAGCCATACACACACTCTGATGCTGGGCACTGGTGGGCAGTGGGGGGGGGTCTCAGCCACCCACTCTGATGCTGGGCACTGGTGGGCAGCGGGGGGGGTCTCAGCCACCCACCCTGATGCTGGGCACTGGTGGGCAGTGGGGGGGTCTCAGCCACCCACTCTGATGTTGGGCACTGGTGGGCAGTGGGGGGGGTTAGCCATACACACACTCTGATGCTGGGCACTGGTGGGCAGTGGGGGGGGGTTAGCCATACACACACTCTGATGCTGGGCACTGGTGGGCAGTGGGGGGGGGGGTTAGCCATACACACACTCTGATGCTGAGCACTGGTGGGCAGTGGGGGGGTCTCAGCCACCCACTCTGATGTTGGGCACTGGTGGGCAGTGGGGGGGGGGGTTAGCCATACACACACTCTGATGCTGGGCACTGGTGGGCAGTGGGGGGTTTAGCCATACACACACTCTGATGCTGGGCACTGGTGGGCAGTGGGGGGGGGGGGTTTAGCCATACACACACTCTGATGCTGGGCACCGGTGGGCAGGGGGGGTTAGCCATACACACACTCTGATGCTGGGCAGTGGTGGGCAGTGGGGGGGTGTTAGCCATACACACACTCTGATGCTGAGCACTGGCAGGGGGGGTTAGCCATACACACACTCTGATGCTGGGCAGTGGTGGGCAGTGGGGGGGTGTTAGCCATACACACACTCTGATGCTGGGCACTGGTGGGCAGTGGGGGGGTCTCAGCCACCCACTCTGATGCTGGGCACTGGTGGGCAGTGGGGGGGTCTCAGCCACCCACTCCGATGTTGGGCACTGGTGGGCAGTGGGGGGTGTTAGCCATACACACACTCTGATGCTGGGCACTGGTGGGCAGTGGGGGGGGGTTAGCCATACACACACTCTGATGCTGGGCACTGGTGGGCAGGGGGGGTTAGCCATACACACACTCTGATGCTGGGCAGTGGTGGGCAGTGGGGGGGGGGTGTTAGCCATACACACACTCTGATGCTGGGCACTGGTGGGCAGTGGGGGGGGGTCTCAGCCACCCACTCTGATGCTGGGCACTGGTGGGCAGCGGGGGGGGTCTCAGCCACCCACCCTGATGCTGGGCACTGGTGGGCAGTGGGGGGGTCTCAGCCACCCACTCTGATGTTGGGCACTGGTGGGCAGTGGGGGGGGTGTTAGCCATACACACACTCTGATGCTGGGCACTGGTGGGCAGTGGGGGGGGTTAGCCATACGCAAACTCTGATGCTGGGCACTGGTGGGCAGGTGGGGGTAGCCATACACACACTCTGATGCTGGACACTGGTGGGCAGGGGGGGGTTAGCCATACACACACTCTGATGCTGGGCAGTGGTGGGCAGGGGGGGTTAGCCATACACACACTCTGATGCTGGGCACTGGTGGGCAGTGGGGGGGGTCTCAGCCACCCACTCTGATGTTGGGCACTGGTGGGCAGTGGGGGGGTGTTAGCCATACACACACTCTGATGCTGGGCACTGGTGGGCAGTGGGGGGGTTAGCCATACACACACTCTGATGCTGGGCACTGGTGGGCAGGGGGGGGTCTCAGACACACACTCCAAAACTTACACATACCATTACTTTGCAGACGTATGTCCCACACGTCTATTACACTGGTGAAGTGCGGTGACGTACGTCGATGACGTACATGCGGCACGTATTGCACTGGTGTTGTGCGGTGACGTACCGTACCCCGTGGTCGATGACGTAGGTGTGGTACGTCTCCGTATTGCACTGGTGTTGTGCGGTGACGTACCGTACCCCGAGGTCGATGACGTAGGTGCGGTACGTCTCCGTATTGCACTGGTGTTGTGCGGTGACGTACCGTACCCCGAGGTCGATGACGTAGGTGCGGTACGTCTCCGTATTGCACTGGTGTTGTGCGGTGATGTACTGTACCCCGTGGTCGATGACGTACATGCAGCACGTATTGCACTGGTGTTGTGCGGTGACGTACCGTACCCCGAGGTCGATGACGTACATGCGGCACGTATTCGACTGGTGTTGTGCGGTGACGTACCGTACCCCGAGGTCGATGACGTAGGTGCGGTACGTCTCCGTATTGCACTGGTGTTGTGCGGTGACGTACCGTACCCCGTGGTCGACGACGTACATGCGGCACGTATTGCACTGGTGTTGTGCGGTGACGTACCGTACCCCGAGGTCGATGACGTACATGCGGCACGTATTCCACTGGTGTTGTGCGGTGACGTACCGTACCCCGAGGTCGATGACGTAGGTGCGGTACGTCTCCGTATTGCACTGGTGTTGTACGGTGACGTACCGTACCCCGAGATCGATGACGTACATGCGGCACGTATTCCACTGGTGTTGTGCGGTGACGTACCGTACCCCGAGGTCGATGACGTAGGTGCGGTACGTCTCCGTATTGCACTGGTGTTGTGCGGTGACGTACCGTACCCCGAGGTCGATGACGTAGGTGCGGTACGTATTCCACTGGTGTTGTGCGGTGACGTACCGTACCCCGAGGTCGATGACGTAGGTGCGGTACGTCTCCGAATTCCACTGGTGTTGTGCGGGAGTGTGTGGCGCAACGTACCCAGACATTACAGTCGTGCAATGGAGATGTGCGCGTGTGGCAACACGTACAGGTATGTTGAAGTTCGTTGTACTCACCTTCTGCGCCGTCGTCGTTTTTTAAGTACAAGGTGGTGGCCGTACAGGATAGGGATGAAACGGACGATGGCGTTCATGTCCTGCTTGTCGCGTACCGGCGTGTGGTTCGTGCAGGAGTGTGGTTTTACGGTAGTTTAGAGCTCTCGTAGAATAAGAGCTGTACGGAGTGTGTTCTACACGGATCGTACTTCCTGGTTCGGGAGACGTGGTCTTTTTACATCCGAACGTTGCGTGTAACGTCAGCCGACTGCAAATCGTATGGACTTTCGATTCGGACGGCGTTTTTTCCGAGCCGTACGGAGTGACACTTTAGATTGTGATCGTACTTGCAGATTCGTACGTGGACGCGTACGGGTATGATTCGTACGGGGAAAAACGCTCCCAAACGCTATTCGGAGCGCTTTTTCACGGATCGGAATCGACGCCTAAGAGTAAGAAAATCTGGCAAGAATTAGTGGATGTTAGGAATGTGAATTAGGCAACGTTGTATCTGATAAAAAATAATCAATATTACAAAAATGTGTACGTCGGAGAAGAATAAATAACTGTATAAGAAGATAGTGACTTGCCATCTGGACAAATTGAAAAAGTGGATGTGTCCAGAACTGAAGAAATCTACGAACATTATAGTGTTCATCCACTGCCGTCCAAAGAAATGATGGGGAATCCTATAGAGTTATTCCAAATGAAAGAAGCAAATGGAAGTACCATTAGTGTATGGGAAAAAAGCTTGGAAGCTCGTTGTTTGCCTCAGTTGTTTCCTACAGGAAAAGGAAGACGATATGATGAACGACCTGTGCAGATTCCTGCATCTGAATACCGGACATCAAGATTATATGCAGAAGATCCATTTCGACAATGTATTCCGTATTTGTTTCATCTTTTGTTTGAGATTGATTTGTCTGGACTTTCTTATGCAGTAAACCATACATTGAAAACAGATGTGCATCTGCAAAATGTTTCGGCAAAGGAATTTATGGATAAAGTACAGCAGAAAGATAATGTTTTGGAATGTCAGCTGATTAATCTGATGGCATGTCAGCGTGGTACTAATGAGTACTGGTACCGTCGTCACAGAAAACTCAAATGTATGTTAAGGAACTTAAGAACTCCTACATGGTTCCTTACTCTAAGCTGTGCTGAATATGCTTGGGATGATTTACTTCAATTCCTTCGAGAGGCAAATCCAAATATACCAAATATGGAATACAAGACACCTGGAGAATTGTGCTCTTTGGATCCTGTTAATGTGTGCAGGTATTTCAATTGAAGATTCAAAGCTATGATGTCTTTTATCACCAATAAAAAAATCCTCCTCTTGGAGAGGTTCTGCATTTCTTTTGGAGAAAGGCGTATCAAGCGAGAGGTGCTCCTCACATACATATGCTATGATTGATCAAAGATGCTCCCAAATTTGGAACAGACTCAGATGATACTGTGTTGTCTTTTATTGAAGAATATGCTACATGTGATCTACCCAAAAGTACACAAGTTAAGGACTTAAGACAGCAAGTCTTACGATTCCAAAGCCATCGTTGTGGGAAATACTGTCGTCGAAAGTGCAAATCTAAGGATAAATTCTACAGCAAATGCCGTTTTGCATTTCCACGACCTGTAATATCGAAAGGAAGAGTGAACAGTTTTATGTTATCTTTGCGACATACTATCACAAGAAAGTCTCCAAAAAAGTCCTACAATTTAAGAAGAAATGAAGAGTCAAAATACATAAATGACTATTACCCAGCCATTTTGTCTATGTGGAATGCTAATATGGATATTCGTTATGTTGCAGACAATTCCATTGCTGTTGCTCGATATGTGACAATCGTACATAACAAAGTGAGAAAAAACGGAATTGAAGGAAATGTGGGAAGAGATTTCCCACGAGAAGAGTCTAAGTAAGAAATTATACAGTTACAGTTTGAAGATGTTATCTCATCGAGAAATTGGAGCGTATGAATGCTCGGATCGCTTATCATCTGCAAGTCTATACTCCAAATCTAGAATATTAATTTGGGTGAGTCTAGGTCTTGCTACAACACAAAACGGAGTACTTAAATCTGTACTAGAAATTGAATATTTAGCTGAAAAAGAGCCAGAAAGTACAGATATTGTGAAAACAAATATGTTGGATACATATTATCCAAACAGAAGTCATCATCTTGAGAACATTTGTCTCTATGAAGTGCTGCAAAACTATATTTTTAAATGGAATATTACAGAAAACATCAATAATGGTATATATGCCGTGATTGGTTCTGAAGGATGTCTGGTGAAAGAAAGAAAAAGACATTTGATTTATCACCGTAAACTGAGTTGCAAAACACCTGACAAACGGGAATTTTACTATTTAGCTCTTTCGCAACTTTTCAAGCCATGGCGTTCAGTATTGGAATTACTTGGAGATTTTGAGAGCTATGAAGATTCCTTCAATGCAACTAAAGATACTATAGGATGTCCTGTTTTTGCTACTTATGTGAAAATGCTGAATGACGAAATTGAGCAAGAAGCTACAATTGCAGCTGAGATCGCTAGAGATAGTTCTCAAGACAGTCAAACTTCTGCTCCATTGAGTTGGGACCCACTAGGAGAACCAATTGTTCAAAATGAAGCAGCAACTGCTATGGAAGAGGTGGAAACAGTAATGTATCAAGCTCAAGAAGATGGAACAAAGTTAGGAAACTTGGAAGAACAACTAAATCTTGAGCAAAAAGAAATATATGAGCAAGTGAGAGAACAGATTCAGCATGGATTACTTCATGAGAAGAAAGAGTGCTCTTGCTCATCATTTGAACCTATCCGTATGTATGTGAGTGGACAAGCTGGAACAGGAAAAAGTTTTTTAATTAAAGTATCCCCGCATCGAAAAACTTTAAACTGGCTACCATACGAAGCCAGAATCCAATTCGAAATGGCATGTGTCACCCACAAAGCCCTTCATTACAGAACACCTAGATACTTGGCCCAGAAGATTGAGCTGTCTGGAGGAGGAAGACCGGTAAGGAGCGCCAATCTGCTAATGCTGAAACCACCCATCTTCAGGAAAAAGAAAACATATAACAGAGCTTTCACAGGGGCAGCGCCCAGAATATGGAACTCGCTCCCGCCAAATATCAGAAAAATTACAAACACAACAACATTCAAACGAGAAACTAAGATCTTCCTAATGAGTAAGTTCCTGACATAATGAAGACACCACGAGAACTGTAGGTGATTGAGTCCCGGAACCGAGATGAAGGATACACTGTTTAAGGTCAATGCAGAACATTCTGGACAGGAACACAGACTATCCCTTACAAATCATAGTATATATATGCCAGGATATTTCTTCAGTCTATACCTCCGCATCCCAGCGGGAAAGATTTATTATATAGCTCTACACTTATCTACCTCACTCAATATATTAAGTTGTAATGTTATGTTAGGTGAATTAAGCCTCGACACTTCTACCTCAATCAATATATTATGAGGCAATGTCTATGTTATGTAAGTACATTACCACAGAACAGCACTATGTATTCTAGGCTTTTCCTTTTCTATACCTCGACGAACACCTAACCTACCTCATGACAATGGAAAATATTTACTATATAACTCGACACTTATCTACCACTCATTATAGTATTGTAATGCTATGTTATGTGAATTAAGCCACTCGACACTGATCTACCTCACTATGATATTATATGGTAATATTATGTTATGTGAATCACATATCGACAGAATGTATAATTGTCTGTGAAGCGCTCTGATACCCAAGGGTCACGTTCGCGCTATATAAAACTCTCTAAATAAAAAATAAATAAAGTAATCACAAGTTTTCTACAGAAAACAACTGAGTCGGATTTGTCTTGTGTTGTCACTGCTCCAACTGGATTAGCAGCCCACAATATTAAAGGAATTACTTTACATCGTTTATTAATGCTACCAGTAGAGCATGAAAACAAATTAGAATACCACAAGCTATCTGGAGAAGCTTGTTGTGAAGTTTCAAGAGTGTTGAGGAAAATGAAACTTCTCATTATTGATGAGGTAAGCATGGTATCAAACTTAATGTTTGCCTTTGTGCATTTAAGAATGCAGCAAATTCTTAAAACGGAGTATGATGTATTATTCGGATGAAAACACGTCACACGTCATAGTTTTTGGAGATCTTCTAGAACTAACTCCTGTAAATGGACAACCAGTGTTTAAAACACTTGCGCATGAAGATACAAGAAAGTCTTTGGGGAGCATTGGAAATGTAAACATTTGGTCATATTTTCAGTATAAGGAACTTATTACAAATATGTGACAGGCAAATGATGCTGATTATGGAACTATTCTTCAAGATATAAGAATTGGAAAAATGACCAAACATGGCAAACAAGCTTTACAGAGACGATTACTTTCCAATTTGTTTCCAAATTAAAATATTGTCCCAGAGAAAATATACATGAGAATTGCAGAAAACAAATCTGTAAACTGTTTAATGCCAACACTGATTGAATGTTCTATATTCAATGAAGAAATGTTAAAGTTGGAAAATGAAGAAATTATAAAATTGGAAGCAATTGATAAAATAGAACATGAAGGAATCACTATTATTTTGAGTGAAAAGTTGAAGAGGAAATTGGATTCTTTAGAGAAATCGATAAGTAAAACTGCTGGTTTAGAAAAGAATTTGTATGCATGTGTAAACTGTAGGGTAATTTCACGACGTAATTTGAATGTGGAAAAAGGTTTAGTAAATGCAGCAATGGGTAAAATTGTTGATTTTGTTAATTATGTAAATAGAGATGGGATTGGATTTTCGAAAATCAAATTTGATGAAATTGCTGAAGTACAACAACTTAGTCGTTGTCCAGCCCGATTTTTGCTTGTAAAAGATTTGCATGTCTGCAGAAAACAGTTTCCTATTTCTTTGGCATATACAGTGACCATTCACAAATCTCAAGGTTTAAGTGTAGATAGTGCTTTAGTCAATATCGGAACTACTGTGTTTAAAGAAGGTATGGCATATGTTGCGTTGTCTCGAGTCAGAACTTTATCTGGATTGTATTTGATTGATTTTGATGAGACAAAGATTAGTGCAGATGCAAATTGTGTGAAAGAGTATAATAGGTTAAGCAGAGAATATGCACCCAATTTAGGTGAATATCCAGTATTTGAAAAGCGTGTGGTAGGTAGAAAAAGAAGATTTGAGAATATCTGTAGTGAAACTGTAGAGAAAGAAAAAAAACAAGATGAAGCTGCGCCTGCAAGCAAAAAGAAAAAGGACAGTGTTGAAGAGAATGTTGGTTATCGGTTTGAAAATAGTTGTGGTGTCAACTGCTAAGCTAATGTAGTTGTTAATATTGTTTTTTTCTTGAAAGTTTGCAAAAGCAAATTGTAGAAAATCGCGACAAAAGATTCTGTTCATTGTTGTATTATGTTTATGAGAAATGTAGTAGTGATAAAAGTAAAATACAAAGTGTTTCTGATATTCGAAATGTTTTGGGCATATGTTCTGGTTCTACTCAATTTACGCAGAATATTCAGCAAAATTGTCAGGAATTTTTAATGTTTATGCTTGGTGTACTGGAAGATGAAGGTATAGATGTTGAAAACCTTTTTGGCCTTTCTTATAAATGGCAACATGACTGTCAAAATTGTTTGTTTACGTGTAGTACTAACATAGACACTGAAAGATTAATATATTTGACTTTACCTGACTGTGAATCAGTGTCTTTTAACAATCTAAATAGAGGAGCAAGTCAAAACATGGAGTGTAGCCAATGTAAATCAGAAATGTCATCAACATTACTTATACAAAGATATGGACAGTATGTTATTTTAATTCTGCAACGTTGTAGAGCTGATGGAAGAAAATTGGAAAATGTAATTAAAAATTGTGTAGCTGGTCAATGTTCAATATCAGGAAGAACTTTTATAGCTGTTGCAATTATTTTTCATGATGGACCTTCTACCACATCTGGACATTACATTGTTTATTTAAAATGTCTGAAAGGTTGGATACATTGTAATGATAGTTAATTAGTTTTTAAGCAACGTTTGCCCAAAGAGTTACCAAATTCTTACCTAATATTTTTAAAGGCAACATTTTAAGATCAAAATTTGCCCTTTAGGATTACTGCTGTTAAGGTAGATTACTCTGGTGTTGTAGAGTATTTTGTAATTGAGGGAGAGGAGCTTGAAGGTGATCCTTTTGTTGATATTGAGGCAGTGTAGGTGGTGATGTGGCTGCAGCAGGGAACATTGATGATCACTCAGGTGGAGGTCTTTTGGATTTGTTGTAGGTGTTTGGCTGGAATTCCTGTGTAGAGTGTTTTGCCACAGTGCAGTCTGCTGCTGATGAGGGCCTGTGTCACGGATCTTCTTCTTTTGGTAAGGATACACTTGTAAATGTTGAGGAGGGTGTTACAGCAGTACGAGGAGACAGTGTAGACTTGGTTACACATGGAGAGGGAGGAGTTGGGGTTGAATCCTAGGTTGTGGACGTGGTTGGTAGGTGTTGGTACTGTTTACAGTGTAGTCAGGTAGCAGGAGTTGTCCGAGGCTGAGGGGGTGGGTCTGAGGATGAATACCTTCATCTTGTGCAAGTTTATGTTTACAGTGCTGCTCTTTATGTAGTTGATGATGTCTTTCATTGTGTTGTGGACATTGCTTTTGGTGGTATGGGGCTTCTTGTTGATGAAAAGGATAAGCTGGGTGTTGTTTGTGTAGGAGATGTTGTTGAAGTTGTGATGGTGAGCTACTTGTGTGAGGGTGACCATGTAGATATTGAACAGCGTCGGACTGATGGATGTGTCCTGGGGGACCTGTAGATGATGTCGGTCGTTTTGGATCAGAAGGCTGGGAGGCGGACGCTGAGGATTACTATTGAACAACTTCGAAACAAAGGATTTGATGCATACTATTTGGCCGTGAGGAATAGTATGGAAACCATTAAGGACTTTTTGTTGTGTATTTTGTCAGCATATATTTGTAAGTAACATTATTTACTGTGTATAAAAATCAATCATAATGTTTTGTTTTTTTATGATTGTTTGAGATGTGTCATATTTACGTAAGGAATTGCTCTTAGGAAACAACATTTAAGATATGTTTTAGTTCTATTTTTTAAATTGTTAATGAGAATGTTGAATGTTTTTTTTAAGATAATCTTATTGATTGTCTATTTTTTGCCCGCTGTTATGTGATGAGTACTATTGAACTTACTGTTTCTAGTGCAATTAAATATATTCTGAGAACAGCAAAAAAGGCAAATGAAATGCTTTACAAATTATTTTGTGTTGTAAAATATATATTGTAACTCTATGTTTTTGTGTCTTTCACAGGTCATAATTTTATAATATATAATTTTTTTATTATTTATTATGTTTAAGGTAAGTACAAGTAACTGTCAGCCGGGGCTCATGGAGGGAGTTGCGGTGGGGCAGGCAGGCGGGGCGGGGGAGGGACAGGGTGGGGGGAGATAAACAACAGAATCTGGATGATTGCAGGTAAGTAAACCATTAAATTAATAAAATGAATTTTGTAGCGCGCCCTGCATCGCAAAATGCGATGCAGGGCACGGAACAAAATTAGTTGTATTAATTTAATTGTTTACTTGCCTGCAATCATCCAGATTCCGTTGTTTGTCACCCCCCATTCTGACCCTGCCCCGCCCCGTCTGCCTGCCCCACCGCAACTCCCTTCACGGGCCGCAGCTGAAAGACGCGGTGGCGCTCTAGTCATTTACCACACACCTGTGGGGAATCCTTGGTGAGGCGCGCGCTCACTAACGAGTGCCCACTTCAGTGAAGACATTCCGGAGTTCAGACTCGTTTTCAATTGCTCCTTAGACATTCCTGAAGAGAAAGTGCAAATATTTCTGTGAGAGTTAAAGAACATTGTATGACAAGTTAGTGAGTAAGTAAACTTACCTGACATTATAGACAATATTGAATGTACTCAGTCGATGTATTTTCTCTAACTTAAAACAAGAAACAATAACATTTGTGTTAAGCAAGGTCTTAAGGGAAAAGAAGACATTGAGAAAGAAATACTAGAAGGACTTTTGAATTAAGAAGGAATATTAGTGAAAAACACAAGATATTTAAGGATTGACAGAATAGATAACAAGCTACTGCTTAAAGAAAGGTTAGTAGAAGAACACAAGGAAATTAATAATCTAAAAATTAGACAATAAACTGAGAGGCCTAGGTTAATGAATGTTACGTAATTATAGGTTATAAGCAGTGAGAAAAATAAAGAACCGCAAGCTACAAGGTTGCAGACAAATAGTAGAGGAGAGGCTAGTCCGAAAGTCGAAGGGGTAGGTAATTAGTAGGGTTAGAGTAAGTTATAGATGAGGAATAGAGACAGAGTAAACACATGAAGTATTCAAAAAGTAGTGTGATAATGATGTCTAAAGATACACAGATACACAGTGTTATTCTGGACAATGAATAGTATATTTTGCATTTTAGTAAAACACATTTACTATTTTGGAATGGGTAAGGTGAATAGACATATTCTACATTTATTAGTAGTGTATTTAACTATAACAGCCTGAGTCTTTTCCTATACTCATAAGGAATGACTGGTTTCAAAATGTATGAAAAGCTAGGAACAGGATATCCTTATAAGTAATTATTTATATAACTTTGTAAAGGACTAAAACTCTACTAATGGAATGTTATTAGATAATAGTATTTATATAGTATTTTTTGGAGGCCAAAATAGTTGAAAACGGTAGTTTTGTATTATATATTACGAAAAGTGATCAAATTAACTGTTTATATTTTTATACAAGGAGCAGGAACATAAAGGAAAAATTATGGCAAGAGAAGAGTCTCATAATGAGGAGATTTTGGATATTACCTTCAGTATAATAGAAGAAATAATCATATCTGTCACAGGCAATAACAGTGAAAAAGGGGAAATTAGTGCTTCAGACGTGAGGTGTGATTTCGAAGATGAAAGCTTTGATGGAGATTTTCTGGAAGCCTTAAATAATGTTGAAAGTTTAGAACAAATTAATTCAGAAACTGCTAACGAGGGATTTGATCTGAATGACATATCTGATGAACTTCTATTGGAATGTGTATTAAATTATGAGATGTTAATCGAATACATTTATTATTTAAAAATAATAAAAGTTTGAACACTATCTACTAATGTATTTATTATACTAGAAGTGAAGCACTTGTAGATTCAGTTATATATTCTTTAAATGTTTGTATTGATTTAAAATATGCAAAGTGGGTCTGAGTGTATGGATTGCTTAAAATACGTATGGAGTATACATGCAGTCTTGTATGCACCTGCAAACTTGTGTTTTATGTCTTCAATTCCCCAGTCTGTATCCTTAGACTTCCTGCAAACACTCTGACACTGCTGTTTTAGTATTGTAGTGAGCTAGTCAGCAGTATGTTCTTTTCCATTGTACCGTGGTAAAACTGAAGCTGTAATAAATTTAGTGAGGAACTTTCTTTGCCGAAGTGTAATGATCCAGTCAGTATCTAGATACTCATGGATTAAAAGAGGCCTTAGTCGATAGGCTGTTTCAAACCTCTATAGACTGTGCATGCACTGTTCTATGCACCAGCAAACTTATGTTTTATACGTTCAATTTCTCAATGTGTATCCTTATACTTCCAGCAAACATTCTAACACTACTGTTTCAATATTGTAGTGAGCCATTCAGCAGTATGTGTGTATCTGTATACTGTGGTAAAACTGAGGCTGTTATAAATTCAATCAGGTTTTTTCCTTGCAGAACTGTAATCATGCACTCACTACCTAAGTATTCATGCATTAAAATAGGCCTTAGGGCATAGACTGCTTCAAACCCTTATAGAGGATGTATGCAGTCTTCTATGTACTTGCAAATTTGTCTTTTATACGTTCAATTTACCAGTATGTATCCTAACACTTCCACCGAACACTCTGTCACTGTTGTTTTAGTTTTGTAGTGACTCATTCATCTGTATGTAGTAATCCATTCACTACATTAAAACACTAATGAGCACATATACAATAACTGGCATATCCCCAGGAAAATGTCAGTTATTGTGCTCCGTGACACCACCACCATGGATGTGCCGTATTTACAATGCGGTGTACCATGGGACTAAAATGGCACATATATGTGATGTATCTGTGATGTAAAGGTGGTGCATTGTTTGAGTTATTTTGCAAGTGCAACGCATCTCCAGTGCTCTGGGGGCCCTATGCTCAGACTGCTGTGTCAATCCTTACACCTGCTTCAAGGTAGTGCAGGGTTTTGACACAGCATGAGCCCAAAAGTGACAAAGTGAAATCTTGTAGATTTGAGTCAGCCACTTTTATGAGGTGTTCCGGCGACGGAATGCCCCCCCCCCCCCATGTAGGAATGTCTCCTTCTGGTACAGGGATTTACAATGTGACGCACCTCCCAGATACGTCCCTTTCTAAATACCACATACCATGGTACAACAAAGATACCAGTGCACATCCCTTCTTGTTGCTATTATCCAATTGGCATCCAGCCACGACAATTCAATATTTTCACTCTCCTTGTCGTCCTCAAATAAACATGCACAATGTTCGTTAATGTTCAATGTCCATTTATTATTGATTTCTTTCTTTTGCCACACCGTCACAACCGACGCGCGTTTTGCCCTCCGCGGGCTTTTTCAAGGCTGTAATTTACATACAACAAAGGATGTCACCAAATACGTTCAATACATTAAAAGCCACCTTCACATTGTGGTTATCTGTTTATCCAAGATGTAATATACATACTCCTAATGTGCCCTCATCATGTTTGCTCATCCTAACGTGTGCCTCATCTTCATCCAATTGATAGGCGTATACTGAGAACAATCTACAGATTGTTGTGCACCAATAATATAAAAAACTGCGTGCGATCACCTAGATCCATTATCTCTAATCATTCCTGAACCATAATTTATTTCATGATTAAACAAAATTGTTTCCAAGGTGACCACTACGTGTAGAGAGAGTATAAAAAATAAAGCTAGTTGAGCTGTTGTGCCCAATCGCACAATGATTGCTAAATACCATAGTTTCTACTAAAACAACTCTGTGATCTCACTTACCCAGAATATAATGTGGTGAGCAGAATTAATTCACAAGAGTCAATAAGTCGTAGAGCCTTTTGAACATTAGTCCTGTAAGGGTGTATGGACATAATATTAACATTCATGCCAAGCAGATATGCTTGGTACACTTTATTGTACTCGTCCACCAATACATATATAATCGCTAGTAGGCTTACCTTTAAGCCTTTAGCTTTGTGCACCATAAAGTTGTCAGTACACAGTATGTGTGGATAGTCCATTCATGTGTCAATACACGAGTTACTGAGCGCTATCTGGAGCCTTGATAAGTTCCACCTGTAATAAAGTTATATCAAACGTTGTATTATTCTATCTGGTTTCATTAAAAAATGATTTATTTTAAAAAACACTATTTATTAACAATTCAAGGCTTTATTAGAAGGTCCTACATCTGCTTAATTTCCAAAGTCACTAATTTTTATAAAAGTACCAACAGTATTATAAACTGTGGGTAATCACAACTTTTAGGAGAAAATGAAGAAAGTGTCAAATTAAGTGCTAAGCGCAGCCGCAGGGTCCCGTTATATCACATGTATATGCTCTAACACTCTGCTTGATGTGTTAATCGTACATATAAGGCCATAGTGAAAACATGTGTGTCCTTAAAGTAAATAAGGACTGCCAGAAATTTGAACATATACTTTATATAACAGGTTTCTTCAGATTGCTTGGTAAGAACAGCCGATTTCGATGCCATTCTAACCATGATAAGTTACTATTGACGCATTTTAGTAAGACGGTGAAATGCGCTGTTTATCATAAATAAAAACGGCATTTTTCTGTTTTGCAACACTCATTTTGTAATCATTTGACATTTTCAAAGTCAAATGTTTAGAAACGAGTCCCATTAATCACACCGTAATTAGAAAGCCTACAGTTTTAAGTTCCCCGACAATTCTAATCACAGCAAGTCACATTATTCACGGCAATAATTTAAATGCTTAAGTCCAATAGTGGAGACGCCGTACCCCACTGTCATTTGTACGTCCTTTACCCTTGACATTACAGATCGCGTGCTTGCACTAAGCTTTGTTTTCCAAGCAACACATTTGGGCATATCCTAATTTTTTGAACTTACCGCCATAGCACATTACTTTGGCGTTCGTAAGGAGTCCTTCTTTCACGTTCGCCTTCCCAGAAGCCCATGCGACTCCCTTCCTGCATGTTTAAATAAAGGGCAAAAACTGACTATCTGGCAATTCTAGTTACTACACGATGTTGACATAGTGGCCATTTTGGAGTGTTGAAACACGCTATTATGAGCCCATACGATATATTAACCACTTGGGAGCTAGTAAACAAACCTCCCCAGTGCTGCGCTGTCCATTATCCGGTGCTGAACTGGACGTCCAGCGGTCGCACGCAGCACTGGGGAGGTAGTGCCCGTGACGACCGTTGGCCGACGGCAGCACTTAAGGGGTTAAAGAGGGATCATAATAGTGTTGCAAACACAAATTAAACTACATATAGATCTAGGATGATCGCACCCAATCTACACTTTCTCACATTTGAGTTGTTTTAAAAAACAGCAAATAAAATTTGGAAAACATTTACATCCAGTTGCAAGTTACATATGAAAGGAATACAATATAACCAACCACTTTCATCTCACATGGACTATATTCGTCCACTTCATTTATATTTCTTTCAGAAGGCACATTTTGAAATGGAGTTTAACATAAATTGGACCATTAACTTCGCGCCAAATACAACTTGATCATCTCAACAGCACAAGTCAGGCAATTTACATGTTAATTATAGAAACTCACACATCTCTTTATCGATGTTGGCCCCCTTCTCCACTGCTCTCAATGAAATTATCCATTTGCTTTCCAATTGTCGTCATTTACGTTCACGGTTACCTCCCCTATTGCCTGCCATTGCCACATCTATTCCATGGAATCTAATCCTATGCAACTCATTCTGTTGATGTGTCGTGTTGAAATGTACCGCGAATGGGTATTGCATATTGTTATTACGTATGGCACGGATATGCTCCTGTATTCTTTTTTTTAAAGGCCTTATTGAGCTCCCAATATATATCCAATCACATATGCATTTGATACAATACACTGTATGGGTGGTTTTACAGTTAATAAATTGATGTATCGTATGCAGTTTTTGGCTATTATATCTGAAGTTGATCGTCCTGTTCAATGCAAAGCAACAAATGCAGCAACTACCACATCTATAAAACCCTTTCGGAGCTATAGGCATCCAATTCTGTGCTTTTTGAGGGGGAATGTAACTCGGACACAGTTCCTGTCTTAGTGTTCTGCCTCTGCTGAAAGTGATGGAGGGTTTTCGTCCTATTTTCTCATATAGACTTTCATCCTCCAATAGCAGATGCCAATGTTTATTCAGTATTTTATAGAGATCTGTGCTCACTGGACTGTATGGTGTTATGAATCTTATGTTTCTTTTAGTCTTAACAGATTTATGTTGTTTATACTTGAGCAGTGAATTTATTTTATTAATTCTGTCTCTTGTGCTGGTTACTAGTTCCTTATTGTAACCCCTAGACAGAAATCGCCTTTCCACCGCTTTTAGCTCTGTATCTACCCTATCTTCATCGCTGCAGTTTCTTTTAATTCTAAGCATTTCCCCGTAGGGGATTTGTTGGACTTGGCCCGTAGGGCAGATTCACCCCTAAACTTTTTGCTTTTATGTGTGACCCTGTGTTAGTGATTTTTGGGTCTCTGCGCACTTTTACCCTGGGTCCCAGAGTAAAGTGCGTGCGTGTAGTATGGCTGGCCTGCCCTCCCATAGGAATGCATGGGGAATGTGTGTGTCCCTGGTAGTTTCTGATGCGTGGGAAGTGCAGGCTCGAGTTTGGTATGGGTGAACTCGTGAGAGTAAATGCTGCACGATGGTATGTGTGGCTTGTATGTGTCTAGTTGGGAAGTGCTACTTCTGGACATTGATGTGTGTGTGCAGTGAGGGTGCTGGAGCGTGATTGGCTGGAGCTGGCTGGCATGCCAGGCTCCAGGAAGTCTGGATGGGTCTTTCCGGTGGTGAGTGCGAGATTAGCATGAGTGATGTGTGGGAGGAGTGTACCTGTGTCCTGGATGGGCTGGGTTTTCCCCACACAATGCTGGCTCCGCCCCCCTGTGGTGTGTCTAACGACCCTAGCCTCCCCAGTGAATTAAAGGGGTGGTTGGGCCATCAAGGGTACTCCAAAGCCAGCTGCAACTGTTTTTCCCCCCCACCCTGCACCTTTATACAAAGGATTTCACAGTATAAGAAGGGGCTGTGTCACCACAGAAGTGGTTCTCTTTTCTGTTCCTGCCAGAGGGGGCTGTTGCTGCTGCTGGGCCAGAGGACCGCCACTTGGACTGTCTCCCTGCCTGGAGACCCAGTGAGCTGGCTCTGGGCCCAGCCTTGCCCCCCTGCCTGCCTCTAGCCCTTGCTGGAGCCTTGTCCTGTCCTCCAGTGCTGGGGAGCACTGAGGATTGCTGGCCTAGCGCTTGAGGGCACTTCATTTTGGCCGTAGCGCTGTGAGCGCTGTATGTCCTGTGGCGCTTGGGAGCGCCCTCTTCTTGCTGTTAGCGCTGCTGGCGCTTTGGGTGCCCTTCGCCGGTGCCCACCCGGCATCTGATCGCCCCGTGAGGTGGTCTAGCGGCGCGGGTGCCACCCCGCTCATTTGCCGCTTTTATTGTGCCCGTTTTGGTGAATTTATCACGAGGGAGCCCACTCCTCGGATAATGGGACCCCGCCTGCCTATCTAAAGCGAGCCGCCGCGCGGCCCGCGGTGACCCGGAAGTGCTCGTGTGGCCAGCCAATCGCTGCGCGGCCCGAGGGAGGGTGACCCGGAAGTCCCGCCCCCGCAGCCGAGCAGCAAGAAGTGACGCAGCCGGCCGTGTCCCTGAGGCTCCCCGAGTGGAGAGAGGAGCCCCGCGCTGCCGGAGAGGAGAAGCCGGCCGTGTATCCCGCCTCCCGCAGCACCAGTGAAGTCCCGGTGAGTGCGGGGGCGGGTCCTTGTTGATTCTTCGAGCGGCCCCATTGGGAGAGGGCCGCTCCAACGTGGGCAGCATTTCTTTGTGTAGAGCCGGTTGAGGCTCTTGGGGCTGTGGCCCCTGCTCTGAGTCCCCCGTGAGGGACTCCAACCAAGCCCCCACCAGTGTTGGGGAGCCCTGAGGCTCCTGGGGGCAATTCGTTCTGTGAGGCCAGAGAGGCTCGAGGTCAGTTTGTTGTGCGTGAGCCTGCGAGGCTCTTGGGGACATCTGTCTTTGTCCTGAGTCCCCCGAGAGGGACTCCAACGACGCCCCATTGTTCTTTGAGCCCCGAGTGGCTCTCCAGTTGTTCTGGGGTCCCCCGAGAGGGGCCCCCCTGCCCACATTCGTGCCAAGCCCTGAGAGGCTCAGGGCATTTCCGGTTCTTGCGAGCCCAGAGAGGCTCTTGCGCCCACAGTTGCTTTGCGAGCCCCGAGAGGCTCAGGGTGCCAGTTCGTTGTTCTTGAGCCAGAGAGGCTCCAACGTTGCCCTAACTTTCCCTGCACCAGTTGCCCAGCACTTTGTGGGCAACTGCCACGTTTAGGCCCCCTGACTTTGGGACACAGGGCGTCCTAGCCCTAGAGAGGCCAGTTGGCCTAGGGACTGCCACAGGTTGTGGCTCATGTGGGTTTTGCGCAATTGCTTGTGCTTGCACCTCTGAATGCGTTTTTATGCATCATGTGCCTTGTTTCTACACCTCTGAATGTATTGTTGATGCATCATGTGTTTTCCTTCCTTACACCTCTGAATGAATGTTATGCATTGCATCATGTGTTATGTTCTTACACCCCTACAGGTATTGTGATATGTAGGTGGTTGTTTTCTCCCTAGTACAGGTGGTGCTAGTGAGGTCCTGGTTACCAGTGATTACTGGTTGTGTGTTACATGTGATATTTTTTTATGCTACAGTCATTATAGGATTGATGTGCTGAGTATTGTTTCTACAAAGTATCTAAAAGTATTATTTCTACAAGTGCCTACCCCTGACAGTGGTCCAGGTGGCCCTGTCCTGTACATAATCCCTTGTAAATTCTGCCCGTGCCTGTTGGCACAGTGTAACAGCATGTGTGTTTTATCTAATGTATGTTTATTATAATACAAAGGCTATTTTTATATAACCTTGTGTGAGTTTCCCTTTGTGGTGGGCCTTGGGAGTTGTTGCTGGGGGTGCGTGCGCAAACACTTAACTTACATCGCCTCCAAGTTTAGCCTTGCTGCTCGCGCCACGTTACCTAGAGGGTGAGCAGGGGTTATCTTGTTGTGTGACTTCCTTGCCCTGACTTGGGAATAGGGATCTCTGACTGACTTTGGCGAAAGCCCTGGCCAGCCGGGGGTCCCGCTTCCAACAGGATTGCTTTAATCTGCGAAATGGGGTGTGCACTTTGAGCATGCAGTAACGAATTGCATGCAGTATCCTTTCTATAAGGAACAGTGTGTAATTTGTTCTTCTTTACCACAATTGTGATATCCAAGAAATTGATTTTTGACATGCGCTGCTCTTTTGTAAACTTAAGGTTGAAAGGATTGTCATTAAGATGATCAAAGAACATGTCTAGTTCCTCCCTGCTGCCTGTCCAAAACATGAGTAGGTCATCTATGTATCTGCCTAGATATAGGATATTTTCTGTTAAATTAACTGGGCATTTTCTCCATATGTGGATCAGTTCAAAATATCCCATGTAGAGATTGGCCAATGAGGGCGAGAATTTTGCCCCCATTGCCACGCCCTTTATCTGGCGATACCATTCTCCATTATGTAAGAATATATTGTTTGCAAGTACAAGTTGGATCATCGTCATTAGCATGATAGAATGGGTATATGTCTCAATGGGTCTGCTGTCAAGAAAATGACGTACCGCTAGTAACCCTTTATCACAAGGTATGCTCGTATACAACGAGCATACGTCTAAAGTAACTAGCAGGTGTCCTTCTACCCAATCCACATCTCCAATTTTGTTCAAAACATCCCCAGTATCTTTGATGTACGTTGGTAAATTCACTACAAGTGGTTGCAAAAAAAGAGCAATATATTCTGATATTTTTTCAGTTGGGGATCCAATACCTGCTATGATGGGCCTTCCCGGAGGGAAGTCGCTTTTCTTGTGTACCTTGGGTAGGCAATATATACAGGGATATGTCGGTTAATCATTGTATAGATATTTCATTTCTGTTTCTGAAATCAAACACTGTTCCTTCCAGATCTTGAGATGATCAAGAATTATTACCTTTGTCTCCTTTATGGGATTGGTTTTTAATTTGGTATATGTGTTCATGTCTCCTAGTTGTTTATCAATCTCACCCATATAATCACTGCGATTCATCAAGACTATGTTTCCTCCCTTGTCAGCCTCACGGATGACAAGGGAGTCTTTCTTTTTAGATTTATCACTGCCTTGCGTTCTTCCTGGGTGATGTTTTGTGTTGTATACCTCTGTGTGTTTAGAAATTTATCTTCCAAGCGATAGATCTTGCACTACATTATGCTGAAATCTGTCTATGTTGTTGTTCCCTTGCAATTGTGGTGTGAATCTGGATTTTGTTCTAAGACCACAGTTGATTTCAGTGTGTGTATCTAGTTGTAGGTCGGCTGCCACAGATTCTATGCTTTCTATTCCTTCCTCATCATTGATGCTTAACAGTAAGTGGGTGTCTCTGATTTCTCTAATTGAAGGATTAGAGCTGTTCATAAATACATGTGCTCCCCCACACTGTCTGTTAGGTTTGTCAACAAAAAATTTAAACAATTTAATATTTCTGACAAATTTAAAACAACTAATGTGAAAAGACGTAAAATCCGGTATATTACTTGGACAGAAACCCAATCCTTTGCACAATATTTTTATTTCTGGTTGTGTCAACACATGGTCCGAAAGGTTTACAATATCAATTTCATTACAGATTTCAGCACACTCATTTACATTTTTTGATTGCGTGTCACTGATCTTGTTGCAACACCCGCCCTTCCTTTTTGATCCTGTTCTCTTGATCCCCCTCCTTGTCCTTTTGTGTTTGTATCTTTCTTGAACGTTTCCTTGTTTCCCTGTCTGAAACGCTGTAGCTCTAAAAAAAAGGGATCTGGCACAGGGCCCTGTGCACCTCCTTCTATACCTGCTGTTCGTTGTTGATACCACATACCAAGGTGCATCTTTTGCACCACCGCTTCAGCCTATGGTTTTTTCAATGAATATATATCTTGGGCTGAGCGGTGTATGCGGTAGGGGACGTAAGGAAACTCTTGAGCTCACAATCGATGGGACATGGAAAATCGCTGCACGCTGTCCTGCATGCTGGCAAATCCTGGAGATATCACCACCTGGGGATCCTGAAACAAACTGTTGCATTCTGGGTCCGTAGTTGTTGCACCGATTAGGCAAACTACATCAGGCAGAGCCCTTCGGGGAGGAAATGCGACAGTCTATCCAACAGGAGCGGGACCTTCATAGGTGTGGACATTTCCCTGCTCGTTAGTACACATGGCGCTGATGAAGGCAAATGACGCCGAAATGCATTCACCCTCTGTGGCAGTTTGTGATTAAAGAGACCCCTGTTTGTCCCCGATGTGGTCTCCGCCTTTTCTTTGGGAAGGATCCTGATCTATATATATATATATATATATATATATATATATATTACCTACTGGCGGTCGCCAGTAGGTAGTTATAGTTAGGATTGTTTTCCATAGGGAAATCGCAACATTCTATTGGGAATAACTTTGGCGCCGGTTGAGGAATCTGCCTGAAATTGTCCTCAAATTTGCCTCGCGGCTCTCCGCTCCTTCCCTGAAAGTTTGGGGGGGGATTCGTCAATCGGGGGCCGAGATAAAGAGGGGGTCCCAAAACATGTTTTCCCCATGTTAATTTCCATAGGGCGGTTGGACTCACTTTTAGCTCGAACGGCTGAATGGATTTTCACCAAACTTGGCAAAATTGTAGGGACTGGTAGCCCGATGTGCCTTTGCTATGCCTCAAGATATGTGCTCCAGTGGATTTTGAGTAATTTAGGTTTAAAAATTTTTTATATATATCTATAGCCGCGCCCCGGTACGCGCACCGGGGAGCGCTCCTGGCGCGCACCGCGAGTTCGCGCGCGGAAAGCTGATTGGCTTTCGGGTGTCTGTAAACATTCAAAACAGTCTGGAGCGGCCTCCATCTTGTGTCTCGGTAGGATCGAGACACAAGAGGTGGCAAAAACAAAGGGGGAAATAACCAAAAGGGGGCAGGGTAGACCCACCCTGACCCCCTAGGTTTGATGTGGGGACCATAAAAGGGTCCCGCGGGACAAAAAAAATAAATATTTGTTTTTGATTTTCGCCGGGGGAGCGTCCGGTAGGCGCACCGGGGAGCGTACCATGGGGCAAAATAGTGAAAAAAATTAGTGTAAAATAATCATTTTGAGTGATCAGAGGTAGGGTAGCTCTGAAAAGAGCTTTTGGGTTCTGTGGCTGATTTAGGTACCTACAAGTACATCCCACCCACACGCACACACCCCACACACACACCACACACACACACCCACACACACACTCCTCACACACACACACCCACACATCTCACACCCCCACATAACCCTACACCCCCACACCCACACTCTCCCCACACATACCTCACACACCCACAACTCCACCCACACCCAAACACCCCACACACCCACACCGACACCTTACACATCCACACCCACACCCATACACCCACACCCACACACACACCTCACCCCCCCACACACACACACACACCTCACAGACACACCCACACATCCCACACACCCCCCCACACACACACCTTACAGACACATCTACACATCCTACACACACGCACACATCCCACACACATACCCCCCACACCCACACACCCCCCACACACACCTCACACACCCACACCTCCACCTCCACCCAAACACCCCACACACCAACACACACACCTTACACACTCACACCCCCACCCACACCCACACACCCCACACACCCCACACACCTACACCCACACACACACACCCCCACACACACAGACACACACCTCACAGACACACCCACACACACACCTCAGCCCCCCCACACATGGGGAAAACCCAGTGAGACAGTAAAATAATATTTTAAAGTGCTTAGAGGTAGGGTAGCTCTGCATAGAGTTGTTGTGTTGTGTGGGTGATATAAGTACCAGCATGTAGGTACCAATGCAGAGTTTTAAATTCAATGTAGACTGTGTCCTCTGTAGATAATTTGCATGTTGTTACAGAAGTTATTGTGGTATATGGAATCTATACTACAGTCTGTCAGGAAAGCAGAAACAACATGGAGGCAGCAGATGAAAAAGAGATGTCAAATAAACATTGGAGATAATATAGTGGGAGAAAGGAAGTAACTATGAGGAAAATTATTATGTAACATAAAAAAGTTGCACAGTATACTATAAGTCTCACATTATATTATATTCATTTTGGTACTATTTCATGAATTACATATAAAAAAGAATAATGTCTGGAACAATTTTTAATTATTAAATAAAAATGTATTGCTCTGATTTTTCAAAATTTAATAATACTTCCAACATTATTTCGTCAGGAATGTCCTCATTTGAATTACATGATTCCATTTCTTCCACATATTTAAGATACTCTTCATCAAGAGACTGATCCAAAAAGTCTTAATCATTAATCTCTTCCTCTCGAGATCAATTTCGAATGAAATATTAAATTTCTTTTGTTCTCCTTTCATTTTGTTGCTGTAAATTGTATAAAAAATAAATATATCAGTAGAGATAGGGCACTGTTAGGTTTAAGTTCAGACAGGTACTTCTGAGTTTTTAACAGTGAAGTTATGTTTGGGCAGTGTATGGTATCAGGCAGGAAGTAGAACTATTAAAAAGTGCATGTGATGAAGACTAATTAAAATCATAATTATACTAGAACCTAACTCAATCCATAAATATAATAGAGAAGCGTATCTCAAGCTATAACTATAACAGAGGGACAATCAATAACTATCAGAAAACGTTTTAACTAATTAATTTAAAGTGCTCATTACAAATTAACAACTTACTTTTGAGAGAGGTGAAGAAGAAAAAATGTGAAAATCCTTTCAAGATGTACCTCAGGTAGTTGTAGTCAAAATGGCTGTGTTTCCCTCTTTTTTCATTTATATTCATGTACATAACCAATCAAATGTCAGGAAATAATACTAGAAATTGAAAGTAACATTTTAATTGGTTGTAAATTCTAACACTTCAGATGTGTTTTTGTCATGTAATTTACCTCAGGATATTTAGAGAGGGCTACAGGCCAAATGGCTCAATGGAATTCCATCAAATTTGGGAAAATGGAAGGGACTGGTATGTAGTATGTCTTATTCTATATTTGGTGAACTTCTCTACAGAGGTTTTTATGTAAACTAACTTTTAAAAAATGTTGGGAGCGCTCACCGGGGCGCGCCCCGGTACGCGTACCGGCAGCGCAACGGGAGTCCTCCATCTTGTGTTTCGGTAGATTTGAGACACAAGATGGAGGACAAACAACGTTGGGAATGGGTATAAGGGGGCATGGTAGGCACACCATGACCCCCTAGGTTTTCTGAGGGGGGCTTAGGAGGCCCATATAGGCCCAAAAAAATTTAATTTTTTTTATTTTTCGCGGGAGTAGCGCCCGGTACGCTCACCGGGGCGCGCCCCGGTACGCGTACCGGCAGCGCAACGGGAGTCCTCCATCTTGTGTTTCGGTAGATTTGAGACACAAGATGGAGGACAAACAACGTTGGGAATGGGTATAAGGGGGCATGGTAGGCACACCATGACCCCCTAGGTTTTCTGAGGGGGGCTTAGGAGGCCCATATAGGCCCCAAAAAATTTAATTTTTTTAATTTTTCGCGGGAGTAGCGCCCGGTACGCGCACCGGGGAGCGTACCGGGGAGCGTACTTTGGTGAAAATTAGTAAAAAAAGTTAGAGTAAAATAATCATTGTGAGTGATCAGATGTAGGGTAGCCCTGAAAAGAGCTTTTGGGTTCTGGGGCTGATTTAGGTACCTACAAGTAGGTTCCAATGCACAATCTTAAATTCAGGAGGGAGGAATATTCTATTCCCCTCATCTGAGAAGTGCACACCATCTCCTCTGTAGATATCTTGCATGTTGTAACGCAAGTTGTTGTTGTATATTGAACCCATTCCATAGTCTCTCATGTAAGCAGAAACAGATTTATTCACGTTTCCTTGCTTTCTCAATCTGTGGACAAAATTGGTTGGACCACTTCCATTTCTGTCTTTGGCATATACCAAGGCAGTTTGTGGAAAAAGTGTCATCAATTGCCCAAAAGTGTCCTTTAAAACCATTTCCAGACCTACTCCAGTCAAAGTGCCTAGGTCATTTCCACCACAGTGCAAAATTATAAGGTCAGGGTGTGGCAGATGGTGAAAGGTTTTCACCAATGGTATCAATTGATGACATCTCAATCCTCTTTGGCCAATCCATTTTATGTGCACATTTGGTAAATCAAGGTTGTGAAAATTTCTGATAGCTGCATATCTTTGAGCCCAGTGAATGTAGCTATGTCCAATAATCCAGACAGAGTACATGGTGAGAGGAGGTTCTGGTGCAGTCAGATGAAGTGTAGGAATTAAATGGCAGTTGGAACAGTAGGAGTTTGCAAAAAAAAAACTGTGGAGTTTCAGTGCTCTTGAATCACAAGCAATGAGTGGTGGATTCAGATAGTTGAAAAGTGAAAGTTAGGGTGCATGGTTGTGTTCTGTGAAAGAAGTCATTTGAATGGTCAAGAAAAAGTCATAAAAAGAAAGATTGTACCTGATAAGCTGGTTTATTGCTGGGTCAAACATCCTTGCTGAGTTCATGTGCAACATTGTAGAATACACTTTTAACCCTGAGAGCTCAGTGAGGAGGGAGTTGCTATGGTAACAGGTAGAAAGGGCTGAGGGGGGAAGGGTGTTGATTTGAAAATAGAGGGGGAAGAGTTTTGATTGGTTACCATGAGGAATATGTGTGTAGAATTAGAAGTTTTCTGTGCTATTCATGGTTGCAGTGCCTGGAGTACATACCTTTTGCTCTGCTAAAGAAATATTGGTGTGTGTATCTGACACTGTTCTCAATCTCCCAAAGCATTTGTAAAGGTGAGTTATGATTCATTCAATATAGATTTAGAGTTCAGATTAAGAAGCACATTGAGCTTCTTTGCTGTTGGTTTGTGTGATGCTTTTTGAAAATGCATGGTATCAATATTTGCAATAGAGAGGAAATGTATTTTGTAAAATAGTGAGTTTTCAGAACTGAAATGGAATTCTTGTACATAGGACCTGCGCTGTGTTTCTAAAATGTTATTCAAAAAACGATTTTGGGGTAAATCATTGGTTTTACATTTTTGAGAAGGAATACATAGTGTGTGCATGATTACATAAAAATAGTTGAACCTTTCACAATCATGTCACTTGTGTTACCTCAGATTAGGAAGCAGAATGAGATTCTTTGCTGTTGGTTAGTGACATTTTTTGGGTAATGCCTGGTAGGAATATTTGCAATAGAGAGGAAATGTATTTTGTAAAATAGTGAGTTTTCAGTACTGAAATGGAATGCTTGTACATAGGACCTGTGCTGTGTTTCTAAAATGTTATTCAAAAAACGATTTTGGGGCAAATCAATGGTTTTACATTTTTGAGAAGGAATAAATAGTGTGTGCATGATTACATAAAAATATTTGAACCTTTCACAATCATGTCACTTGTGTTACCTCAGATTAGGAAGCCGAATGAGCTGCTGTGCTGTTGGCTTGTGACATTTTTTGGGTAATGCCTGGTAGGAATGTTTGCAATAGAGAGGAAATTTATTTTGTAAAATAGTGAGTTTTCAGAACTGAAATGGAATGCTTGTACATAGGACCTGCGCTGTGTTTCTAAAATTTTATTCAAAAAACGATTTTGGGGTAAATCAATGGTTTTACATTTTTGAGAAGGAATAAATAGTGTGTGCATGATTACATAAAAATATTTGAACCTTTCACAATCATGTCACTTGTGTTACCTCAGATTAGGAAGCAGAATGAGCTTGTTTGCTGTTGGTTTGTGACATTTTTTGGGTAATGCCTGGTAGGAATGTTTGCAATAGAGAGGAAAGGTATTTTGTAAAATAGTGAGTTTTCAGAACTGAAATGGAATGCTTGTACATAGGACCTGTGCTGTGTTTCTAAAATGTTATTCAAAAAACGATTTTGGGGTAAATCAATGGTTTTACAGTTTTAAGAAGGAATAAATAGTGTGTGCATGATTACATAAAAATATTTGAATCTTTCACAATCATGTCACTTGTGTTACCTTGGGTTAGGAAGGACACTGAGGGCCTTATTTATGAAAACAGCGATGCGTCAGTTTTCACTGTGCACTCCTTGCGACACCAATGATGCATCATATTTAATGTATGATGCATCATGTCGCAAGGAGTTACAGATAAGTCAGTATTTCTGACGTATCTGTAAGTGCAAAAGTGACGCATTGCTGGAGTGTGTCACAAAAGTGACGCAACTCCAGCAATGCGTCTTTTCAAATGGGGAAAGTCCCATGTGAAAGGGTTTGCGTCAGTCTTACGCCTGCTGTGAGGCAGTTAAAAGATTTTGACATAACAGTGTCCTAAAAGTGACGCAGTGAAATCTCATAGATTTCACTGCGTCACTATTACAAGGTTTTTTACGGGGGAACGCCCCCTCTCCATACATTATACCCGACGCAGGTATAATGTGGCGCAGGGGTTTTAAAAGTGACGCATCTACCTAGATGTGTCATTTTTAAAATATGGCGCAACAAGGCACATGTTTTATGCTGCCGATGCGTCACAAAAAGTGACGCATCACCAGCGGAAAACTAATGCAGGGCCTCATAAATTAGGCTCTGATCTTTTTTGTTGTTGGTTTGTGTCATGCTTTTTGATAATGCTTGGTATCTACATTTGCAAGATAGAGGATTTTTATTTTGTGAAATAGTGAGGTTTCAGTAGTGAAGTTGAATGCTTGTACATAGGACCTGTGCTCTGTTTCTAAAATGTTATTCAAAAAACGATTTTGGGGCAAATGAATGGCTTTTACATTTTTGAGAAGGAATAAATAGTGTGTGCATGATTACATAAAAATATTTGAACCTTTCACAATCATGTCACCTGTGTTACCTCAGATTAGGAAGCAGACTGAGCTTGTTTGCTGCTGGTTTGTGTCATTTTTATGGTAATGCTTGGTAGGAATGTTTGCAAGAGAGAGGAAATGTATATTACCTGTGTTTCCTCAAATTAGGAAGTGGATTGTACAGATGAGGTGAGGCATGTCCAGGGGCGCAAAGGAGTTGAGGCCTGTGTCCATGAGTGCAATTGAGAGGACTTACCTCCTCTGACCCTTAGACAAACATTATGTAATCTGTGGCCCTTCGACAGGCCTCAATACATTGAGTATAATTGATGGTAACAGGGTGGAGATGAGATAAGGCGTGTTCAGGGGTGTAAATGAACTGAGGCCTGTTTAATGGTGCAGATGAGTTGAGGTCTATTCTGGGTTGCAGATAAGGTGAGGATTGTCCATGGGTGCATAGGAGGTGATGCCTGTGTTGAGGAGTGTAGTGGAAGAGAGGTCTGTCCAGAGGTGGAAAGGAGGTGAGGGCTGTGTCTAAGAGTGTAGTGGGGGATAGGCTTCATGAAGTGCAGTCCAGTGGACTCTTAGACACCGGCCTCACCACCTATGTTCCCCAGGACAGTCCTTACCTCATGTGTACAATCTGCTTACTAATCTGAGGAAACACAGGTGATATGATTTTTTAAACATGCAGATACTATCTAACCCTTGTTAAAAATGTAAAAGTAATTCATGTGCCCGAAATTTCTTTTTACAATTATATTTAAAAAACAGAGATAAGGTAATATGTAGAAGTATTATAGTGTTTATATTGTTTGCTTATTGTCATTGTTTTGTTGTTTGGTAAAAGTGGTCTATAATGATTTTTTTATTTTTATTTTTGTTTTGCACAGATTTAAATCAAGATTTCAAAAATAAGAAAAAATGCCCTCAAGGGAGAGGAGACGAGAAGATTGTAAGAGGAAAAAATCAAAAACAGCAATGGAATCAAAGCAGTCTCCTACAACAAATACTTCAAAAAACAGGAAAAAAACTCCTGGTAAGACAACTAAGTCTTTCTTACGGAACATATGTAGATCCAAAAAAAATGTTGGACAGTATGTAGAAAAAGAGAAAGAGAGCAATTTTTAAGAGGAAGGAGAGATTCCCAAAAATTTTTACTACTGCAGCAGGAGACAATAATATGTATAGGAATAGAAGGCAAAATCAATTTAGGGACATTCGTAAACGAATGTTTCGCAATAGGGTGGTTTTAAATTTGTTAAAAAATATTAAAAAAGGTAAACAGAGATCTGCTTTTTATAAGAAAAAGAAAAGTGTAGAGAAGGTTGTTGATCATGCTTTTGAAGTTAGGAATTAATTATTTATTTTAATAATCAATAGAATTAGGACACTTAACAAGACAATTGATGTTTTCAAATCAAACAGTAAATGGAAAAGAGTAATTAATCGGACTAATTTTTGTAAAGTTTTTTCTGGAGAATGGATGCACAGTTCAAGTTGTGAGCCATTTTTTAGTGAGGAGAGTTACTTTCAGGAGAATGATTTGTAGTGTAGTTCCGATCATCCCAATAGGCTCTGCGCATTGGAATAATACCTACAATAGTAAAGGCCTAGATCAGACGTTAACTAGGTCTACTACTGTCGATATTAGACTTAAAGTTTTGGGTTTGCCAGCTTAGCTCAGAGTTCACTAGAAACTTTCTCGAATGTTCAGGTAGGACTTAACTTCCCTGATTAGACAAGAAGGGATTTAGTTTCTGACAACCATAGAACATGACAACTTTGCTCTCCCCTAATCAAGAGTATATCTCGAGAGTCGTGTGAACAAAAGGCAAATTATTTTACTCAGTCAGTACGTGCATTCTTAGTCTCATCAGATTGTAGAGAAAAGGAAGAGACGGGCGTGTTCAATAAAAAGGTGTTATTTATTGATCAGTCTCTTTTCTCATACAAGAGAAATGGATCGATATTATTGCAATACTTATAGTTAAGTAAAGTGCATACATTAAAAGCAATAGTATAAAATAATACTGTAAAAACATTGATATGGTTTCTAAGCCATATGATGTTTAAAATGAATAGAATATATTACATACACATATACATTTGACTAAACGTACTCAACTGGTGTTTCTAAATACGCCTACCCCGTGTACCTGACCTAAGCCTAATACATGGGCGGGAATAGAAAGTTACAGTTTAAGTTAAGTTTGTTTTTGCCAAGTGACTAACTTAAGAATTCTCTGTGAGGGGTTATTCAGTTCTGTACCTGGAAGTTAGGATGAATGAGGGATGGTATCTCTCTCTCTGGTCTCGATATTCCAGGCTGCCTGCGAGGGCTACCCGGAAGCGCCGGTGCTGGGTTTCTCGGCAGGAGAAAGCAGCTTCTCGTTCTCAGCGCGTCAGGAAGGCGGGGCTGCGCCAGCGGGGTCTGCTCTGCTCTGGGCTTCGGCAAGTATGGCTGCTCCGTCTCGTCACCACGCGTGTCTTTGCATAGGGCAATATCGGTAATATTTATACCTTTAAGGTGCCGAGATTGACGTAAGGATGGACATAGATACGTCAATAAAGATGTCATACGACTTGCTCGTTAGCACATTCTTTTGCTGAAGTTCTCTGTGAAATCAAAACAATGGCCGCACGGATTTTCCAGGTTGTCATAGGTTTGATTTGTTATGAGAACTCCGTATGCCTTATCAGGGGCTGGAGGAATATCGCTTGTCTAATTAGATCGCAAGCGTTATGACCTAATCAGATAACACGTTCCTGTGCCGTAGTGTGACTGCGTCAGATAACGGTATCTGCATCATGGGGGTTTTCTGCCTCATGGGCTGACTGCTAGTTAACTTGTTGGTTTGTTAACCAGAATAGGGTCAGGAATAGGGGGATCGATTCAGAACCTATAGGAATACATGACAGATTTAGTGCATGCAGTTGACACCAGTGGTCGAGCATATGAGGTGAAAGACGGCTGTCCGATTGAAAAAGAGAAACTTGTGCCTAGAGAACCAGAGGAGGTGTTAACTGATGAAGTTTTAGGGAGACGTACTAAGGGTCCAGTGTACACTTGGAAGTGTAGTAGTATTTGTAGTGTGCGACAGGAATCAATCGATTTGTTTTGTAACTTCTTACGTACATATAGTACGAAAACTCTAAAACAGAAAATGAAAATGTTGCAAGACTTAGATCCTTGCAGAGTGAGAGAAAAGGTTTGCAAGGCCATTCACTGGCTTGTCTTTCAAGAAAAGTATGTCAGTCTTTTTCATCATTTTAGGATGTTAGCAGTGCATCATAACAAAATGAGGAAATTAGTGAGAAAGTTGTATTATGCAAAAAGTCCGGCAATTGAGCTTAAACAATTAAACAGTGCTCTTTTGCATGGAACTGAATTAGATGTGAAGAAGATTTGTGAAGAAATTGAGAATTGTTATTTTAGTGAAAAAGAGGACAGTGTAGAAATTGACACAGAAATTCAAGGTAATGTGGAAGACAATGTACAGATTTCAAGTACAGAAAAGTTTGACTAGGAAATTATCAGGTTTAAGGTGAAATCAAGTGAAAGGCCGAATTTTACTTGTGTGTGTTGTCGACAAACTCATTATAAGAATCAAACTAGATTAGTTGATTTATACGTAAAAAGTGAAAAGATAAATAATTATGAGTGGAAGGATTTTGCAACTTATTTGTGGGTGGAGAATTCTTTTGATTTGAGTTCTGATCAGCGTATTTGTAAATATTGTTATGATAAATTAAATCAAAACAGAATGCCTGCTAGAGCTGTTCATAATAATCTTGAGTTGGTAGACATTCCTCCTGATTTGGTGGATTTAAATACATATGAGTGTATTTTGATTCAATGTGTCCATCCTTTTCAGGCAATTGTTCGCATGGAGCCTAAGATAGGGAAATTGCCTCCTTCAGATTTACAGAGAGGATTAAAGGGAAGAGTTGTTTATTTGCCTCCAGATTTTAAGAAAAATATTGATACAATTGGTGTAGAGAAAGTGGAAGAGGAACCTCTGGTTATTCTAGTTAAAACAATGAGTACTACAAACATGTATGTGTTGGAGCAGAGGAAACAGCTGCAGATGAAGACAGTGATTGTTCAGCTGGCCAAATTAAAAAAGTTGATGTGTCTAGAAGTGAAGAAATATATGAACATTATACTGTTCATCCTTTGCATTCCAAAGAATTATGGGGAATGCAATTGACTTGTTTCAAATGAAATCAGCAAAAGGAAGTCCCATTAGTGTATGGGAAGAAAGTTTGGAAGCTCGTTGTTTTCCACAGCTATTTCCAACAGGTCAAGGTGGACGATATGACGATCGACCACTTCAAATTCCAGCATCTGAATACCGGACTTAAAGATTATATGCTGAAGATCCAAGGTTTCGTCAATGCATCCCATATTTGTTTCATCTACTGTATGAAAGTGACTTGTCTGGGCTTTCTTATGCAGTAAACCATATACTGAAAAGTGGACCACATCTCCAAAATGTTTCGGCGAGGGACTTTATGGAGAAAGTTAATCTGCAAGATAATATTTTGGAATCTCATCTAATCAGTCTCATGGCATGTCAGCGTGGTACAAACGAGTATTGGTACCGTCGTCATGGGGAGTTGAAATGTATGCTAAGAAACTTAGGAACTCCTACATGGTTCCTCACTCTTAGCTGTGCCGAGTATGCATATGACGACTTACTTCAATTTATACGTGAGGCAAATGCAAATATACAAAATATAGAATTCAAAACACCTGGAGAACTGTGTTCTTTGGATCCAGTGAATGTATGCAGATATTTTAATCATATATTTGAAGTTATGATGTCTTTCATTACCAACAAAAAAAATCCTCCCCTTGGAGAGGTTTTGGATTTCTTTTGGAGAAAGGAGTACCAAGCGAGAGGTGCTCCTCACATACATATGTTGTTGTGGATTAAAGATGCACCCAAATTTGGGACAGATTCGGATGAGACAGTGATGAGCTTCATTGAAGAGTATTCAACATATGCTGTTACGAAAACTACTGAAGAAAACCGTTTAAGGCAACAAGTTTTACGCTTTCAATCCCATCGTTGTGGAAAGTACTGTCGTCGAAAATTCAGAAACAAGGACAAGTTCTACACAAAATGTCGTTTTGGTTTTCCACGAGCAGTGATTTCTAAAGGAAGAGTAAATAATTTGATGTCTTCTCTGCGACATACTGTGACGAGGAAATCACCCAAAAATACATACAATTTAAAAAGAAACGAAGAGTCCAAGTACATCAACGACTACAACCCAGTGATTTTGTCCATGTGGAATGCTAACATGGATATTCAGTTCGTTGCTGACAACTCTATTGCTGTGGCTCGATATGTGACGTCTTACATCACAAAAAAAGAAAAGACAGAACTGAAGGAAATGTGGGAGGATATTTCACATGAAAAGAGTCTATGCAAGAAATTATACAGTTACAGTCTGAAGATGTTGTCACATCGAGAAATTGGAGCATATGAATGTTCTGATCGATTTGTCATCAGCAAGTCTATATACCAAATCTAGAACCATCATTTGGGTGAGTCTAGGTCTTGCTGCAACACGAAACCGAGTTTTTAAATCTGTACAAGAAATAGAGTATTTGGCGGGGAAAGAACCAGAAAGTACAGATATTTTGAAGACAAACATGTTGGATACATACTATCCAAATAGAAGTCCTTACCTTGAGAACGCTTGTCTCTATGAAGTTCTGCAAAGATATATTTATAAGAGAAACATCAGAGAAGATATCAATAATGGAATATATGCTATCATTGGATGTGAAGGATGTCTAGTGAAACAGAGAAAAGGTCATTTGATTAATCATCGAAAATTGAGTTGTGAAAATCCAGAGAAAAGGGAATTTTACTATTTAGCTCTTTTGCAACTCTTTAAGCCATGGCCACTTGGAGATTTTCTCTGTTACGAAGACTCTTTTAATGCAACGAAGGATACCATAGAATGTCCTGTTTTTCCAAATTATCTGCAAATGTTGAATGAAGAAATAGAACAAGAAGCAACAATTGCTGCAGAGATTGCGAGAGACAGTTCTCAAGACAGTCAGAGTTCTGCTTCATTGAGTCAGGATCTACTAGGAGGACCAATTATCCAAAATGAAGCTGCCACTGCCATGGATGAGGTGGAAAGAGCTATGGAGCAAGCTCAAGATGATGTAATTAATTTAAAAGATTTGGTGAAACAATTAAACCTTGAGCAGAAACAGATATATGACGAAGTCACAGAACAGGTTGAACATGGATTCAGTCATGAGAAGAAAGAGTGCTCATGTACATCATTTAAGCCTGTCCAACTGTACGTGAGTGGAGAAGCGGGAACTGGAAAAAGTTTTCTGATTAAAGCAATTGCAACTTATCTGCAGAAAAGGACTGAATCACCGCTGTCTTGTGTTGTTACCGCTCCAACTGGGCTGGCAGCACATATTATTAAAGGGATTACTTTACATCGTTTACTGATGCTGCCAGTGGAGCATGATAACAAATTGCAATACCACAAGCTATCTGGAGATGCTTGTTCCGAAGTTTCCAGAGTCCTGAAGAAAATGAAACTTCTCATCATTGATGAAGTAAGCATGGTCTCAAATCTAATGCTTGCTTTTGTGCATTTGAGAATGCAAGAAATTCTTAGAACAGAGTATGATGTGTTATTCAGAGGAAAACACATTATTGTTTTTGGAGATCTACTGCAGTTGACTCCAGTGAAAGGACAACCAGTGTTTAAAATGGTCACGCATGAAGATACCAGGAAGTGCCTAGGAAGCATTGGAAACGTTAATATATGGTTACATTTCCAATATGCAGAACTACTCCAAAATATGCGGCAGGCAAAGGATGAGGATTATAAAAATATTCGACAAGATGTAAGAATCGGAAAAATAAGTCAGCATGGAAAAGAAGCTTTACATGGACGATTAATTTCAAATTTGTACCCAAATGAAAACATTCTTCCAGAGAATATTTTTAAGAAAATTAACGAGAAGAAATCTGGCATATGTTTGATGCCTACTCTGAAAGAATGTTCCATGTTCAACAACTAAATGTTAAAGTTAGAAAATGAAGAGATAGTGAAACTGGAAGCTATAGATAAAATAGAGCATATGGGAGCAACAATTATTTTGTCTGAAAATTTGAAATCAAAATTGGATTCATTAGAGAAGACTATATCTAAAACTGCTGGTTTTGAAAAGACTCTGAATGTGTGTTTAAATTGTCGTATTATTTTGAGAAGGAATTTAAATGTTGAAAGAGGTCTGGTAAATGGAGCAATGGGTCATGTTGTTGGTTTTGTGAATTACAAAAATAGAGATGGAATTGAAATTTAAAAAATTAAATTTGATGGCATTGACAAAATAGAACAAATTTGTCGTTGTTCAGCTAGGTTTTTGCTTGTGAAAGACTTATATGTTCGCCGAAAACAGTTTCCTGTTTGTTTGGCATATGCGGTGACAATTCATAAATCTCAAGGTTTAAGTGTAGATAGTGCTTTGGTGAACATTGGAAGTTCTGTGTTTAAAGAGGGTATGGCATATGTGGCATTATCACGAGTCAGAACTTTATCAGGATTGTACTTGATTGAGTGTGATGAAATAAAGATTTGTGCTGATCTAGATTGTGTTAAAGAATACAATAGGTTAAGAAGAGAGTATGCTCCACATTTGCCTCAATATCCTCTGTTTGAAAAACGTGTGGTAGGCCGAAAAAGAAGAAATGAGAATAATTGCAGTGAGGTAGTAGCAAAAAGACAAAAAGTAGATGAAACTGTAATTGTAAGCAGAAAGAAAAAGGATTCTGTTTAAGATGTTGTTGGATTTCAGTTTGAAAACAGTTCTGGTGTCAACTGCTATGCTAATGTAGTGCTTAATGTTGTTTTTTTTCTTCAAAATTTACAAGAACAGATTGTTGAAAATCAGGATCAAACATTCTGCTGTTTCTTGAATTCAGTGTTTGAGAAATGTAGCAGTGATAGAGCAAAAATAGAAAGTGTTTCAGAAATTAGAAATCTTCTAGACATATGTTCTGGTCAAAATCAATTTTCACAGAATATTCAGCAGGATTGTCAGGAATTTTTAATGTATATGTTTGATGTTTTGGAAGATGAAGGTGTAGATATAAAAAATCTTTTTAGCCTTTCTTATCAATGGCAGCATGACTGCGACAACTGTAGTTTATCAAGTAGTACTAGAATAGACACTGAAAGATTTATATATTTGGCTTTACCAGACTGAAAATCAGTGCCTTTTAATAATCTAGTTAAAGCGGCTGATCACAATATGGTGTGTACCCAATGTAAGTCTGCAATGCTGTCCACATTATTTTTACAAACTTATGGCAAATATGTGATTTTAATTTTCCAACGATGTAGACCAGATGGAAGTAAATTGTCAACGTCTATTAAAAATGTTGTGACTTCTCAGTTATCAATTTCAGGAAGAACGTTTGCAACTGTAGCAATTATTTATCATGACGGTCCTTCAACAACATCAGGGCATTACACATGCTATTTAAAAAGTCGTAAAGGTTGGACCCAGTGTAATGACACTCATTTGACTTTCAAACAACGTTTGCCTTTTGACTTAAAAAATTCATACCTAGTGTTTTTAGAACCTTAAGTAAAGGTAATTGGCCTATGAAGACTGGACCAGTTAATAAAGGTTATTTTGCAGTTTAAAAATATATTCTGAGTAAAAGTGATCCAGGTAATATAAAAAATTGACTTGTCATATAGGTACTGTAAGTGGATCTCATAGTAAGTGATATCAGTATTATACAAAATGATGAACATGAGTGAGTCAGAGATGGTTTTACAAATACTTAAATATTGTGAAAATGTTGTATGAGCCTTTCTTTCAGAACGTCGGAAAAACAGTAATTTCAGAGTTTCCTAGAATTAATTTGAAAATATACTCATACATCTGACACTATTTGGCCAAAAGGAAAAGTAAAGGAATGAGTAAAGAGTCATGACTGAAAAAAAGGAGTATATGAAAATAATGAAAATATTTCAGATGTTCTTGGAGCTTTTCTTTTAGAAAGTCGATGAAATGGATTTTTAGTGAACAGCAGAGTACTTTCCAACGAGAAAAGGACCTTCATGATGTACTATTTGGCCTAAAGGAAAAGTAAGTGAATCAAAGATTAGTGTACATTTGTCATTTGTCAGTATCTAAGGTTTTTTTTTAAAACACAATCTGTTAGATTGTGTTTTTTTTCCCGCTGTCATATGATGAGTAATTTGAACTCACTGTTTTAAGTGAAATTCAATATATTCTGAGAACAGCAAAAATGAACTATGTAACATGTTGTACAAGTTATTCTATTCTTTGGATTGTATAAATTAAATTGTATTCCCATTGTCTGACACTCACTTTCCTTTTTCCATCCTCTTTCAGCTCTTTTTACTCACTTATAATGTCTTTCTCTCACTCTCTGTAACCCCCGTTCCTTTACTCCACTTCTTTCACAACCCCTCATTCTCATTTCAACTGTCTGCATCCCCTCTCTCCTTTGCATAACTTTTCAGCTTTCAGTCTCTCTGCTTTACTTCCCTTTTCCGTATTTTACTCCTTTGCTCTTTTAGTAATTCCTCTTTACTCACTCAGCAGTATTGTCACACTCTATCACTATAAATCACCCACTCTCCCTCGCTTATCTTTGTTTGCTCCTTTCTTTTGACCTCTTCTGTCTCTTTTCCCTTCACTACCTCTATGTCCTCAGTCCCTCACTCTCCTTGTGTTATGTTCAGTTGTGTTTATCTACCTTCTATCATTTCTCTTACATCAACTTCACTGCTCCTCTCTCATCGTTCTTCATCCCATTTCTTTTACTCTGGTTCCATTACTATCCCTCATTTCCTATCTTTCAGTGTCCTTCTCTTTACTTTTATCACTGAATCATTTTGTCTCAGTACCACTGTTTTAGTCCTCTTCTCCTCTCTTTCCTTTTTTTGCTCCCTTACTCATTTCCTTTCCTCACTCATTGTACTCCACTTCACTCAGTTTTTCTCTTAGTCTGTCTGTCTACTAACTTCCTCACTCCTTTTCACTCAATCCTTCTATATTATCCTCTCTCCCTTCATCCCTTCACTCTATGACTGTTCTTCACTTACTCTGTTATCTTCCATTCTTCATTCTTCTAAATGCATCCTTAATTAGACTCCTTTCCCTCTCAGTCATTATCTTTTTACTTACTCCTGTTTCCTGATTTAGTTTTGCTAACTCACATTCTTTTAGTATCTTTCTTACCTTCAGTTCATTTCTATCTTCTTCTCTTCCTCTCTGTCAGTGAATCTATATGCCTTACTCTTAGTAATTTGCTCTCCTTCTATTTCTTTTTCTCTCTTTTTGTCCTTCTACCTTACTTTATTTCTCTGTCTGTGTCCTTCACTCTTACTTTATTTCTAAATACACTGTTATGATTTTTAACCTCTTCATTTGTATCTTTTATTTTAAAATAGATAGTTTACTAATTACAACTTATTTTTTCTTCTCTCTTTCACAGATACAAAGTGTAGTAAAAAATGTAATAAAAGTTACATTTATTATATGGTAAGTGTGACTAAAAAAATGTAGTTTGTCATCACCCTTTGCTTTAACCTCACTAATAATTTCTCAAGCAACCTCACTACTGTTTCCTTACTCTGCTTCGTTCACTTATTCTTATTCTCCATGTTCAGGAAGCGACTCAAGAC
The DNA here is from genome assembly GCF_964261635.1 of Lissotriton helveticus. Classification (NCBI taxonomy): domain Eukaryota; kingdom Metazoa; phylum Chordata; class Amphibia; order Caudata; family Salamandridae; genus Lissotriton; species Lissotriton helveticus. The sequence goes on along the minus strand of NC_136072.1, from coordinate 627,651,651 downwards.
CTGGCTGTTCGAGCAGTAGCGGACCCCCCTCCCCCAGCGCCTTGAGACCCTCGGGTGAGTAGTGCGCTATATAAATGCTTTGATTGATTGATTGATTGATGTTTACTCCCCTTTCCCTATTTCCCCTCTCACATTCAACTTCTTTCAGTCCCCATTCTTTAGTTCACTTACTCTCTGCTCCCTTCCTTTGCTCCCTCCCTCACTCATTCTCTTTTTCTTAATTATTTACTTCACTCCTACACACACACCTCATCCCCCTCCCAACACATACACACACATCTGACATACAGCCCCCACACACACCACACACACACCTCATACACACACACCCCCACACACACTCCTCACACATTCCATACACACACATACATCCCACACACATACCCCCACACCCATACACCCCTCACACATATCTCACACACCCTCACCTCCACCCACACCGAAACACCCCACACACCCACACCCACAGACACACCTTACACACCCACACCCCGACCTACACCCAGTGACTCCCTATAAGTCACACACACTGCATTACTTACCTTTCTTTGCTGTTTCACTCAGACCCATTCAGGCACTATTTCCTTTACTCTCTCTGTCCTTTCTCTTTGTCACTCCCCATGTCTTATCCCAATTCAATTTTTCACCCTCTTTCACCCCTCTTTACTTACACTCACTGCTCTTTTTTCACCCTCCCTCACCGTTGTTCATTTATCCCGGTTCCGTCACTACCCTTCATTCCCCATTTATTAGTGTCCTTTCTTTTTCTTTCAACAGCCACTCACATTCTCCCACTATTTCTACTTTAGTCTTCTTCCTCTCTCTTCCCTTATTTCGCTTCCTTATTCATTTTACTTTTCTCACTTTCACCCTATTACACCTTCTCTGTTTTTTACTATGTAATAAACAATCCCTCTGTGTTTCTCCCTCTAGCTCTCTTTCTCTTAACATTACTCTCTTTGTGTTCTTCGCTCATGCAAACTCCTTCATTAAATTTCTTTTTTCTTTTTTTTGGGTGCGCGCCCCGGTACGCGTACCCTGGGGACATTTTTTTTACAGAGATTCTTTAAAAATATATGTTTATTTTTATAAATTAGAGGTAGTTCTAAAAAGAACTGTTTTTTTCTTCTTTTTGTTGTTTTATATTTTTTATAATATTTTTTTGAACATTTTGTACTTTTTTTGGCTTTTCAGAACAGTTTTATATATTTTTTTATTTTTTTATGGGGAGAAACAAAAATAAGGGAATTGAAAATGGATCAACTGGAGCAAAAAACAAAAAACGGAAAATATTAGTTTTTTTTTGGGGCAATTGTGGTTGTCACCAGCAAGGACGACGAGCTTTACGCTCTTTTCACCATAGGAGATGAGCTTACCACAATATATACATGTAATTCGGAAATCCGCAAATCGTGGTTGAATGCAAGGCATCGTCTCCGTTGTCTCTGGTCCCGATTCAGTTGGTTGTTTTCTTTTTCGGGTGGTCCTTGAAGATTGGGGGAGGTTTCTCGTCAGTTCCCTCATCTCTGCATTAGAATAGTTGTTTGGATGCTTGCGCATCATGTGTCTAATCATGGTATTATTACCAAAAGAATATTTCTTGTTAGGGTTCCCCCTTGAAAGTTCCATTCCACAGATTAGGCAAGTCACCTTGGCCGCATTGACTTTTTTCTTGCCCTCTGGGATAGAAAAAAACTCCCATACAATGTGTGGCCTTGGCTGGTATGGGGTATTGTCTTCTTGCAGCCATCTTCTCCCCTGCTCCTCTTCCTCTTCCTCCTCCTCCTCTTCTTGACCACCAATGTATTGTTGTGGTGGTCCTCTTGGTGGTGGTGGTGGTGGTGGTGCAGATGCTCCAGCTGCTGCTGCTACTGTAGCCATTTTAAAGTACAAAATATTTCTCTAAGTTGTTGAAACAGGTCTTCCTCAGTCAAAGGACAAAGTCGGAATAAGGAAAAAAGGTGGGGTCTTTCATCATTTGGAAAACAAAACTGTTCTGGACCAATGAAAAGTGTTATTTTCAAGTCACATGATCCGGGCTTTAATCATTTGGAAACCAAAACTGATCTGCACCAATGAAATGTGTTATTTTCAGATCACATGACCCGACGCGCTTACGCTACGCGCCCCGGGCGCTCCCGGTGGCGCGTAGTGTAAGCGCGTCAGGACGTTGCGTGATCGTATGCGCTCGCGTGCTTCCGGGTGCGCTTACGCAGTGCGTCATATGACGCATCACGCGGCTAAGCGATACGTCACGATGTTGTTTTCGTTCGCAGGAATAGCCCTAACGGGACGCTCACCGGTACGCGCCCCGGGGCGCGCCGTAACATTGCGCTCACCCGTGCGCTCACCCGTGCGTTCACCGGTACGCGCCCCGGGAGCGCCCCGGGGCAAAAAAAAAAAAAAATACATAATTATACAATATAAAATTCGTTATAAAATGTTTTACTTTTTATACCTATAGAGATTTGCTATTAAAAAACCATTGAAATTCACTGAAAAAAACATAGTTTTCACACCAGTTATAGTTAGGAATTAGCATTTAAAAAACCTATTAAATTCACTGAAAAAACCAAAGGTTTCACACCAGTTATAGTTAGCTGGAAGTTTTACTCGCATAAAACCATTGAAATTCTCACGTTATAGTTAGTTGGACTCACTATAACTTGCGCGTGCAATGCATTGCTGATGACGTCACATATTACATCACTCATGACATGGTCAGTGACATCACTCATGACATCACTGATGACACCATCCTTGTGACAGAGTGACAGACCTCTTTTCACTGTAATGTAACCTTTGAAACACATATTCAAAAATAGAAACTAAAATTTTCAAAAAAATTGATACCCATAACAGTTATAACAACCAATTCAGTAATTCCACCATCTATATACACATCCACTCATTCACCAACAGTTCTATATACTCACTCATACATATAGTCACTCATCATATGTAGTGATACACCTATACATCCTGTCACACACCAACAGTCATCCAAAAGTTACTCACACACATACTCACACATGCAAATAAACTATTGAACATCCATGTATTTGCATATAGAGCTATACACACACTATCATTTTACTTCTAAGGAAATTTACACATATTTATTCTCTTAAACAATCACTTATAGAAACACATACTTATTTAAACAGGAACTCTTACAATCTCTTACTCTCACATATACTCACTTATATACATCAATATTCACATATACTAGATTAAAACATATGTAGTTACTGATAAAGACACTAGTGAGACAGTCATTCACTCACTAACATACACATATACACACTCATCCACCCATACAGTCCTACACATATGCTGTCTTCAAAACACATACAAATAGAGAGTCAGTCATTCATGCATCTATGTGCTAAGTAACACCCCACCAAACCATACAGACACTCATACTAAGAAAAACATCTAATAACCCATATACCTACACATGTAGCTACTCACCAACCCATGCAGCCACTTATACACAAAGTGAAACATTAATACATATATTTAAATATTTAAACATTACTCACTAATATTTATTTTTCAGAAAGACACACATTCACTGGATGGTGTCATCAGTGATGTCATGAGTGATGTCACTGACCATGTCATGAGTGATGTAATATGTGACGTCATCAGCAGTGCATTGCACGCGCAAGTTATAGTGAGTCCAACTAACTATAACGTGGGAATTTCAATGGTTTTATGCGAGTAAAACTTCCAGCTAACTATAACTGGTGTTAAACCTATGGTTTTTTCAGTGAATATATATATATATATATATATATATGAAAACCAACCTTTCTTCTTGAAGAATGGAAACGAGCCGCTACCTCAGCAGTAAGGAATTTGTTTATTTAATGATTTGAATTAGGCATTCCTGACGCGTTTCAGTCCCCATGGACTTTTCTCAAAGGATTGCGCCTGTCAATTGCGTGCAGCAGAGTTCCACAAGCTTGCTGATTTGTAAAAAGTTCCGCCCTTGTTTTTTTCACGGGCTGCCTCAGTGGGTCAATCTGTCATCTCGGCTCGCAGGACCAAAGTTAATTAAATCACTTTCCTCCAATGGTAAAATGTGGAATCACTTCCTGTTAGGGACGGAGTGTCTTATGGGCCCTGTGACGTCGATGGCAATCAGATTTACTCGTTTGAAGGTTTATCTGGGACTTGTAGTCTCATGTTGCACTATTGATGTATTGTGAATTAAAAGAAAAGTTCTTTTCGTTTTTCCTTTTCCTGACTGACTCCAAATGCATACCTCCTTTGAAAGGCTGCTTGGACACCATCCCGAAGCAGGTCTTCGGGGTCACCTGCTGAACCCTATTAGTTTGCACGAGTCATTCTGAATGGTTCATCTGCGGGCAGCTGTGGTGCGCTTTGCTGGTGGTGCGATCCTCATGGCTGAACCACGCCATATTTATGAAAACCAACCTGTCTTCTTGAAGAATGGAAACGAGCCGCTACCTCAGCAGTAAGGAATTTGTTTATTTAATGATTTGAATTAGGCATTCCTGACGCGTTTCAGTCCCCATGGACTTTTCTCAAAGGATTGCGCCTGTCAATTGCGTGCAGCAGAGTTCCACAAGCTTGCTGATTTGTAAAAAGTTCCGCCCTTGTTTTTTTCACGGGCTGCCTCAGTGGGTCAATCTGTCATCTCGGCTCGCAGGACCAAAGTTAATTAAATCACTTTCCTCCAATGGTAAAATGTGGAATCACTTCCTGTTAGGGACGGAGTGTCTTATGGGCCCTGTGACGTCGATGGCAATCAGATTTACTTGTTTGAAGGTTTATCTGGGACTTGTAGTCTCATGTTGCACTATTGATGTATTGTGAATTAAAAGAAAAGTTCTTTTTATATATATATATATATATATACATATATATATATATATATATATATATATATGTATATATATATATATTGCAGCTCGTTCCAACTTGATATAGTCGAAAAGACGGCAAGCACAGAGGTATCCGATTTCTAGATTATTTATTGCAAACCCCCTCACCCCAGACAGACGCGTTTCGCTATTCCAGCTTCGTCAGCGTCAGTTTGTGTTAAGAAACAATCGCCATTTTAAACCCCACCGGTCACTACTCAGTTCATCGACATAGAATATGGTAAAATGTGGAAAAAGCGGTGGCCATCTTTGAATATATGTATCCACATACATTACAATTGTTTTTCCTGGCGATTAATAAAAACATTTCAAAATCAAACAGTAATAATTCATGTACATACTGTCAATATAGTTGCAAGGGAGATTTGACCGGATTTCCTATAGCAGCATAGTATTATCGCATTCTTGTCGTTTTTTTACCTTGGAGGGGTGTATCCCCAAAATGCGTTCTACAATTTGTGCATGAGACCCTGGTCCCTTCCCATTAATTCTGGTTGGTTTTGTAGCCCTGTATGGGCAAAAAATCTTGTCTTACAATCCTTTGAGCTGTTTTGTCTACTGTCGGACATACGGGTGTTTTGAGATTCTACTCAATGCTGTCTATTTCTTTTTTAGTTAACTGCTAAGTAGACAGAGCTACTGTTACACTGACCCATGTGTACCTTCACAGGTGTACCCACAGTTCTTCATCGTTATTGAGACCCCATGGTGTCATAGTTTTTAGGTCGATGATATACCTGGACTCTAGAATACGGAGTGCTTTCTCTCTCTCCCCACCTCGTTCTGAGCGGTCTATTTGGTCGATACAGTAAAAGCTAAGAAGCTCTCTATTACTTTGATGACATTCAGCGAAATGACGAGCAACCGAATAGGATTTATCCTTGTTAGCGATTGCTCGCATATGCTCGAGGATCCTAAGTTTAGTAGGGTTGATGGTGCTTCCAATATATCACTTTCTACAGGGGCACTCTAGACAGTAGATGGTATATTCTGAGTTGCAATTCAAGAGTTTTTTTATTTTTCTGTTTGGTCTGCCCTCTCCTGTTCTACCTGGGTATTCAGAGACTTTTTTGCTGCCTTTGCAAGCTTTGCAGCGTAGACATGGGAAGAAGCCTTTCATGTTTGTTAAATTGGGGGGCTGAGTTTTTGAGGAGAAATGACTACGGACTAGATGGTCTGATAATGATTGACAACGCCGGTAAGTAATCAAAAATGATTCAGAAAAGGGGGTGGTGATGAACAGAGTGCCTGAATTAAGCAGACCACTCTTACCCAGTCCAAAGATCAGGGCTTGATCCATCACCGTTTTTTAGCTCACTGCACCATCCCAGCTCAGAACTTGGCTATATGCAAATTAGTCTGTTCCTGTCCCAGTGCATGATGGGAACAGGGCAAACCAAACTACCAAGCCAATTCTTATACTGGGAAGGAAACAAGCTTCCGGGGACCGGTTTCTGCCATTTCAGGCGTCGTCGGCCCGGCTTGCTTGAATCCTGATGGTGCAATGAGCAAGGGACTCACATCTGAGTATACACTTCCACGCTTATTGTGGACAAAAATGATTCAGAAAAGGGGGTGGTAATGAACAGAGTGCCTGAATTAAGCAGACCACTCTTACCCAGTCCAAAGATCAGGGCTTGATCCATCACCGTTTTTTAGCTCACTGCACCATCCCAGCTCAGAACTTGGCTATATGCAAATTAGTATGTTCCTGTCCCAGTGCATGATGGGAACAGGGCAAACCAAACTGCCAAGCCAATTCTTATACTGGGAAGGAAACAAGCTTCCGGGGACAGGTTTCTGCCATTTCAGGCATCGTCGGCCTGGCTTGCTTGAATCCTGATGGTGCAATGAGCAAGGGACTCACATCTGAGTATACCCTTCCACGCTTATGGTGGACAAAAATGATTCAGAAAAGGGGGTGGTGATGAACAGAGTGCCTGAATTAAGCAGACCACTCTTACCCAGTCCAAAGATCAGGGCTTGATCCATCACCGTTTTTTAGCTCACTGCACCATCCCAGCTCAGAACTTGGCTATATGCAAATTAGTCTGTTCCTGTCCCAGTGCATGATGGGAACAGGGCAAACCAAACTACCAAGCCAATTCTTATACTGGGAAGGAAACAAGCTTCCGGGGACCGGTTTCTGCCATTTCAGGCGTCGTCGGCCCGGCTTGCTTGAATCCTGATGGTGCAATGAGCAAGGGACTCACATCTGAGTATACCCTTCCACGCTTATGGTGGACAAAAATGATTCAGAAAAGGGGGTGGTGATGAACAGAGTGCCTGAATTAAGCAGACCACTCTTACCCAGTCCAAAGATCAGGGCTTGATCCATCACCGTTTTTTAGCTCACTGCACCATCCCAGCTCAGAACTTGGCTATATGCAAATTAGTCTGTTCCTGTCCCAGTGCATGATGGGAACAGGGCAAACCAAACTACCAAGCCAATTCTTATACTGGGAAGGAAACAAGCTTCCGGGGACCGGTTTCTGCCATTTCAGGCGTCGTCGGCCCGGCTTGCTTGAATCCTGATGGTGCAATGAGCAAGGGACTCACATCTGAGTATACCCTTCCACGCTTATGGTGGACAAAAATGATTCAGAAAAGGGGGTGGTGATGAACAGAGTGCCTGAATTAAGCAGACCACTCTTACCCAGTCCAAAGATCAGGGCTTGATCCATCACCGTTTTTTAGCTCACTGCACCATCCCAGCTCAGAACTTGGCTATATGCAAATTAATCTGTTCCTGTCCCAGTGCATGATGGGAACAGGGCAAACCAAACTACCAAGCCAATTCTTATACTGGGAAGGAAACAAGCTTCCGGGGACCGGTTTCTGCCATTTCAGGCGTCGTCGGCCCGGCTTGCTTGAATCCTGATGGTGCAATGAGCAAGGGACTCACATCTGAGTATACCCTTCTACGCTTATGGTGGACAAAAATGATTCAGAAAAGGGGGTGGTGATGAACAGAGTGCCTGAATTAAGCAGACCACTCATACCCAGTCAAAAGATCAGGGCTTGATCCATCACCGTTTTTTAGCTCACTGCACCATCCCAGCTCAGAACTTGGCTATATGCAAATTAGTCTGTTCCTGTCCCAGTGCATGATGGGAACAGGGCAAACCAAACTGCCAAGCCAATTCTTATACTGGGAAGGAAACAAGCTTCCGGGACCGGTTTCTGCCATTTCAGGCGTCGTCGGCCCGGCTTGCTTGAATCCTGATGGTGCAATGAGCAAGGGACTCACATCTGAGTATACCCTTCCACGCTTATGGTGGACAAAAATGATTCAGAAAAGGAGGTGGTGATGAACAGAGTGCCTGAATTAAGCAGACCACTCTTACCCAGTCCAAAGATCAGGGCTTGATCCATCACCGTTTTTTAGCTCACTGCACCATCCCAGCTCAGAACTTGGCTATATGCAAATTAGTCTGTTCCTGTCCCAGTGCATGATGGGAACAGGGCAAACCAAACTACCAAGCCAATTCTTATACTGGGAAGGAAACAAGCTTCCGGGGACCGGTTTCTGCCATTTCAGGCGTCGTCGGCCCGGCTTGCTTGAATCCTGATGGTGCAATGAGCAAGGGACTCACATCTGAGTATACCCTTCTACGCTTATGGTGGACAAAAATGATTCAGAAAAGGGGGTGGTGATGAACAGAGTGCCTGAATTAAGCAGACCATTCTTACCCAGTCCAAAGATCAGGGCTTGATCCATCACCGTTTTTTAGCTCACTGCACCATCCCAGCTCAGAACTTGGCTATATGCAAATTAGTCTGTTCCTGTCCCAGTGCATGATGGGAACAGGGCAAACCAAACTGCCAAGCCAATTCTTATATTGGGAAGGAAACAAGCTTCCGGGGACCGGTTTCTGCCATTTCAGGCGTCGTCGGCCCGGCTTGCTTGAATCCTGATGGTGCAATGAGCAAGGGACTCACATCTGAGTATACCCTTCCACGCTTATGGTGGACAAAAATGATTCAGAAAAGGAGGTGGTGATGAACAGAGTGCCTGAATGAAGCAGACCACTCTTACCCAGTCCAAAGATCAGGGCTTGATCCATCACCGTTTTTTAGCTCACTGCACCATCCCAGCTCAGAACCTGGCTATATGCAAATTAGTCTGTTCCTGTCCCAGTGCATGATGGGAACAGGGCAAACCAAACTACCAAGCCAATTCTTATACTGGGAAGGAAACAAGCTAATCAAAGGCCTTATTGGAAGATGTTTTTTCAAGACGTTGTCAGTGGTTAGAATGTGCCAGTTTTTCTTAAGGATGTAGACCAGATCACCAGATTTGGTGCTATAGTTGATAATCATTCTTACTTGATCATCATCCTTTTGTGCACTATTTACCACTAGGAGATCCCTCCTATTTACTGTGGATTACTTTTCTGCAGCCTGTTTCAGTATGTTGTTAGAGTAACCCCTACTTTGAAATCGTTTGCTGGCATCAGCTTTAGCATGTTGGAAATCTGTTTCCGCTGAGCAGTTTCGCTTCAAACGAAAAAGTTCTCCATAGGGGACATTGCAACACGGCATTTCCCGCAGTGGGTTTTCTATAGAGTCTTGTTTGGAGAGTGTTGTTATGTACGAAAACCTCCAAATCCAAATAACATACACTTGTCGCACTTATTGTGCTAGTAAATCTCAGGTTCCAGTTATTATTGTTAAGGACGGCGATATAATCTTCAGCCGAGGTTTGATCGCCGCGCCACACAATAAAAAGGTTGTCTATGTACCTAGTCCATATTAGTATCCTGTCACTACATGCCTCATTAGCTCCTCCCCATGCCTCGTGCTTCTCCCACCAGCCCACGAACAAGTTTGCGTAGTTGGGGGAGAAGCACGAAAAAAAAACATATATGTATGTACGATAATTGGCCTCTTATTATGATAACAGGAATTTTCAACAGGCTAAACAGCTAGAAAATAATGTTATTTATACGCATTGATTAATTGTTTGTGAATTAATTCGTAACCATAATCTAAATTGCCAGATTAAGGGTGACATTCATTTATAGTTGGTTTTGTTTCTGTATATAGTCATTTCACATGAATTGGTTATCAGATAACACAGCATGTAATTCGAAGAAAATTTTTTCTATGTCTATGATCACGTGGTACACTTGACAATGAAGTATGTTTCTTTAAATGAATGATGGTGCCGGTAAGCTCCACCCGTGAACAAGAGATCGGCTGATCTCGAAACGCGTTGGGTGTGTTGTTTTGTTCTGCTGAATAAACACTGATGCAGCACCGTTTACAATTGGGCTCCGACTCTGGTTTTTCTACGAAGGAATTCAGGCCAGGAGTGTGTGTTAATATATAATATATATATATATATATATATATATATATATATATATATATATATATATATATATATATATATATATATATATATATATATATATATATATATATCAAACACAGTCCTGTTCCCAGTATGCCTTTCCTCCTCCCTTGGAGACGCGAGATCAAGAACGGACCACCACACCGCAAGTGTTGCAAATTTTTTTGCTTTATTCCATAAATAGCAGACATGACGCGTTTCGACCGGGAACCCCGGTCTTGATCACATGACATGTTGTGACCACCCATGTGAATAAATACTGGTACATTAATTAGATATAATAATAATATAATCCACATTTGTAAAGTGCACAATCACCCGTAAGGGTCTCTAGGCGCTGGGGGCCGTCGGGAAGATTAAGCAAGCTATTGCCCAGAGTCACATGGTGCTGGGCTAACCTGCCGCCAGAGCCGGGGATCAAACCCTGATCCCCAGATTCCAGCATCAGTCGCCCTGGCCGCGGTGCCACACCTCTCCCACAAAGGTGGTGCTCCTCCCATCATAGTAATGGGTATGGAAAACAGACTTAAACTTGTTTTCGATGGTATATGATACACATTCAGACCACACAATATTTAAAACATATTGCAATATATAAATATTTTTAAGTTATTCAGTGTTGGTCTAAAAATGAAATTTTCCTCTGGTCCTTTTGATTAACCCAGGGGCGTCCGAATCGGCTACGCCCACGGAGTAGGCGTAGTGTTGCCTTCTACGCATTTTGCGTAGACAGCGTAGCCGGCAACACTACGCCCACTCCGTGTGCGTAGCCGAGTCGGCCGCCACCCGCCTCCCTCCCGCCCTCCCCTAGATACATTATTGAAGCAACTACCATGAATAAAACAATTTTAAAGCACTTACCTTGTCCGGGGCTCGTCCGGGGCTCCCTCTTTGAATAGCGTCCTTTCCTGGATACCAATGCGCATGCGCGGTCGCCCGCGCATGCGCATTTCTCGGGAGAAATGCGCATGCGCGGCCGCCTGCGCATGCGCATTGGTATCCAGGAAAGGACGCTATTCAAAGCGGGAGCCCCGGACGAGCCCCGGACAAGGTAAGTGCTTTACAATTGTTTTATCACTGTAGTTGCTTCAATAATGAATCTAGGGGAGGGCGGGAGGGAGGTGCGTAGTGGGGCTACGCGGAGTGTGGGAGTGGGCGTAGCTTCTCGCCCATTCCGCGTAGCTCCACGGAGCCCCACTACGCCCACTACGCCCAGCCTTACTTTTGATCGAGTTAATGTATAAATATACATAAGGAATAATGGGCAAGTGCCCCTAAATCTCTATGTTTTAATACTTAATTAACAAATTACGACCACAAAGATACCATAACCTCATGTTTAAGCTGTTTTTCAGACTGAAGGTTCTGAATGTTTGAAACAGTATTATTATAAATAGTTTCCCAAAAAACTGTGCCTAGTAAAAAAAAATATATATATCGCGTGGAGCAATAGGGCAAAGTGCCAAAAAGAAATAGAAGCACTGGAAGCATTAATTGCTCAGGACCCTAATTCCACTCAATCTGATGATTTACGCGAAGCTATGAAAATACGACTAGTGGCATATGAGGACAAAATCAGGAAGCGAAAACAAATCAAATTTCAAAGAGATGCACGCGACTATGCACAAGGACGCATTCTGACCTTCGCGCGCAAATTCGATGCCCCAAGGAAAGCCCTGAGGATCGGAGCAATCAAGAAAACTGCTCCAGAGGCAGTAACATCAGAATCTGATGCAACTGACACTAAACAGTCTGGTGATGAAAGAACAGGAGCGCAAGGAACAATCGCTACACAGTCCCATTTTCGCGAGGAGTTTCAACTAATGCGCCAATCGCATCAAAGAGGGGCCAAAAGGAAGCCCCCGGAAACAAGACAAAGACAAGACAGACGCAACGAGGCGGCTTCAACATCAGGCAATCAAGGCATGGCTACCCAAACCAGGAGCCAGAGAGGCAACAGGAGATGAGTTCTTAAGATGATTTAACGATTGTAAATCTGACAACATATAAACTTTCGAAAACAGAAGAGCAGGTTCTTAAGAAAGGACTAACATTTTGGCCAACCAATGACTTTGAATATACCCAGACTACAATCGATTTGTTTCTATTCACACGCAAATTGAAACTACAAAAATTTCACAAATTGAAGAACATCACAAGTGGCAATACTGAAATGACAAGTGATTCTGCAACTACGAATTTTGATACTGATGACTTGAATTTGTTAGAAGTAATGGCAAGTCAAAGGAGAGATTCTGATCCACAACCAATGGATAGAATAGAATCTGCAGCACAGTTCGGGATAACACAAACCAAAGCAGTAACCAAGTTCAAACCTCCATCAAAATTCGTACCAACAATGCCGCACGATGCAATTGATGTCTTTGAAGAAACAGTCAAATCTGATTTGGACAAAATGAGAATCCATGGATCCACCAATTCCAATGACAAACAATGGAATATATCATTAGCTTAAAGGACAGCATTGCATAAATTGAAATCCAATCCTAATATCATATGCAAGCCATCCGATAAAGGAGGTAATATCGTTCTAATGACTAGAGAATAGGGACTCCTTTGGGCGTTTTTTAAGACTCTAACCTCACCTTGGACTGCTGGTGGGTTCTGCTCTCTGCTGCCGCTGTTTGTTGCTGTTTGCCGCTGCGACTTGCCGGACCCGCTTCGCGGGTCCCGCTGCGCGGCTGACAGCCTTTCTTCGGCTGACTCTGATTTGGGCGTTTTACTGACCGGCAGGGCTGCGAGCTTGTAGCGGGGGACTCCGAGGACCAGGAGCCCCCGCGCGCCCGTCACCACCTGGGCTGCTCTCCCTGCCGGCTCCACCCCCATTTTTCCTTCATAACCGGCGGAGGAACCCTGGTCAAGTGGACTCCTTTGGGCGTTTTTTAAGACTCTAACCTCACCTTGGACTGCTGGTGGGTTCTGCTCTCTGCTGCCGCTGTTTGTTGCTGTTTGCCGCTGCGACTTGCCGGACCCGCTTCGCGGGTCCCGCTGCGCGGCTGACAGCCTTTCTTCGGCTGACTCTGATTTGGGCGTTTTACTGACCGGCAGGGCTGCGAGCTTGTAGCGGGGGACTCCGAGGACCAGGAGCCCCCGCGCGCCCGTCACCACCTGGGCTGCTCTCCCTGCCGGCTCCACCCCCTTTTCCCATCAGTCTCATAGACATAAAATAGCAGTAGCATCCCCGCTGCGCGGGAGCGCGCGGGAGGGCGCCGGGAGAAGCCCGGGACAAGGGCGGGACCGTCTGTGGCCGTCCGGGGCCGAATGAGGCCGGGCTGGGCCCACTCCCTAACATCCTACATTCTACGTTAAGGCATACCCAAGGTACTGTTATTGACTAAGAGACATAAATGCTAGAATTTTGATATCCTGTGCCACTGAACATTGTTGCATAATCCCCAATTATTAGTATTTCTCCATCCTCCTCCATTTTGCCAGACGGGGGTCAGTGGGGCTTTCATGAGCACCCTTTGAATCGCCCAGGCATAAGGTTGAGTAGGGGGGGTTAACGAGGTTGGGTTGGGTCCAGAATTCTTGAACCATCGTTTAATATTCTTGCGAACACGTATCCTGAGGCTTAAATATCTGCCACTAAGAAATGGCTCTTAGATCTGGTAAGCAGCGTCTTGTGCACATCCAAACTTCACAGGGGGTTGTTTCAGGCCCCCTAGATGCCTTTATTACCAGAGCAACCGGTATACTGGAAAAAGAAATTGAACTGGTTGAGCATAGATTGTCCCTGGACCTGGTTACTGGGAAACGTTCCTCCATAGGTGATTTGGCTCGTGTCAAAAGCCCTTTAACTAACGCAGCATTTAATTGTATTTTAACATCAGACACCGACATAATTGTCCATGAAGAAGGGATCGAAGCCACTACATCTAGGCTACATGAAAACATGGACGTGGCCTCTAATAGTAATGTGACTAGCTTAGAAGAGAATAGCCAATCATTTGTGCTTGAAACCTCTCAAATAAATGTCACTACTTTACCTTGTACCCCTGCCCCATCAATAGAATCCATCAAACAGGCACCACGGAAAAGAAAATATGTATCCAGCCCCGAGGGAGGAAAGACACAGAAACAACTTAAAATAGATTCCGAGAATAGTCCCTCCCACTCTCAGTCCATCCAAATGCCACAGATAGTGTATTGTCCATCATTGGCCCTCTCAGGATCCTCTAACCCTTGCCCAACCTGTCTTAGTAGCGATGACATCTTGCTGGCAAAAATGGAAACAATAGTTAAAAACCTACTGCTTCCGATGGTCGAAAACATAAGGATAATGTCCGCCAAAATAGATGTCCTAGAAGCGGCAATTAATATTAATATGGACCTCTTACAAAACATATCTGGCAATAAGCCAAGGGGCGCAGTCCCTAAAGGGGGTTCTACCCAAAGTACCGGGATAACCACAACAATTCCCGCAGTGTCATCACTTACCAACACTAACAAGAAACCATTAACAGGGGCAAAAACAACATCTATAACTAGAGCCACCATTAAAGACCCACCAAAGGCTAAACCCGCATCGGTGGTCAACACCGTGCAAGGGGAAAAACATCAAGCTAATGCTGTACCAAAACAACCAAAAAACACCTCAGCACGCGCCCCTGTATCAAATAGGGATAATAATATACCATACTCTGATAGGAACAAGAGGTTAGATAATAGAAACTCACGGAAATCCCAGAGGGTCAATCTACCACCAGAAGCAGCCCAATATACTATTGTGCTAACAGGAGTGGCTCCACTTAAAGAGGGTACTAGAGAATCCCAGGTGGACCTGCGGAACAAGGTTACATTCTGGTTGAATAAACACCGCCCACTCCCCCCGTCGTCCCCCACCGAAATTCTATACGTAAGGAGAGTAGATTGGGTTGGAAAGGGCGAAAAAGACCTAGAGGGGGACTGCATTCTAATTTCTTTTAGAGATCCGTGGGTAGTGGATAGAATCCAACGGAAAGCTAGATTTGCCCGTTTGGGAGATGTCCAGACTCTACATCTTGGCTACTTTTATCCCTATATTCATCAAACAAACCATACGGGATATAATTCATGGAAAGCCAAAGGGGGAAGACTAAGAGAGCCTGTAACTCATCACTCCCCATATTATCCCCCGCTCTACAACCACTTTGAGGCATTGTCCGATCTAGAATGGGTTGACTGACTACGTGCACCAAACCAGTCACCCAATCTAGCACTAGTGGATGATGAAGGAGCCCAAACCCCATCCTCCCCCACCCCAGAATTGGTAGAAGAGCGACTGCCCACGCCCCAGAGTGGCAGGCCAGTAAAGGGATCTTTGTGGGTTAAAGACACCTCCCGTAATGTAGAAGAAGCAGGACCAATAAATACCTATCCACCGAGTCCCCAATCCCTGTTCTCTGCTAGTAACAACTACGCAGAGACAGATTTGTTACATTCACACTTGGTGTCCTGGAACGTTGCTGGAGCCAAGTCACGCCTGGTATCTGACGACTGGTCGGGGTTTATAGGTAAACATGAGGTGGTGCTACTGCAGGAAACATGGGCTACAGTCCCGTTTTACATGGCTGGTTATATTAATTTTTTTAAACCAGCAGTAAAAGGTGTAAAGGGGCGGGCGTCTGGTGGCTTAACCACATGGGTTAAACAGGCCTGGGGTTTCTCAGCTTCTGAACTGTATGTGGATAACCCTGACATACTGGCTGTAAGGTTGAGTAAAACGGGGGGGCAGGAATTGCTCATTATTAACATATATTCCAGAGGTCTCCCTGGCGGCAGATGCCCCAAATTGATCGGCGAATTAGATACATTGTTCACGGGCTGGGATAAAGCCTCCCTCATCATGCTAGCAGGTGACATCAACTGCACGATTGAGCCTTTGTACCAGCCAGAGGATAATTGGGGGCTCGAAGAAGATGTCACGTGGAAAATTCCTGAACTTTCCAACAAAACCATAGTTAAAGCAACGGAGGCCGCCCTGAACTGGACATCGTTTTGCCTCACATGGGGTTTAAGGGCTGTGAACGGTCGCACAAAATCAGATTTTGGAGCAAACCCTACCTTTGACAATGGTGTGAGGAAGAGTCGTATCGATTATATTTTTATAAAAATGGAACATTGGTATGTAATCGATGACATGGAAATTATAATACGACCTGAGAGTGACCATAACCCCTTGTCCTTGAAATTCTTAACGTGTGATCAGACAAGATTAAGGGAACCTGATCCTAGGGGGCAAGGGGTGATAATTGTATCAAATGACCGGAGGAGAGTGAAGTGGTCACTAATTTCAAATGATGTAACGGTTCAGTCCAACATTGAAAATGTAGTGTCATGTGCTCTAAATAACATGAAGTCTGTTGCTGTTGAAAAGGGTCAGGATGATTTACATAAATTGATGGGTATTCATGATAATTGTTTTTCCGAACTTAAACATATCCTATCGAAACCATGTAATCATAATACTGGACATCCGAACCCCCCAAGAAGTAAATGGTACAATAGAGAATGTAGAGAGGCTCATAGCCATCTCATAGAAAAAGTTAAATCTAGAGACATCTGTGCTGTTAAAGAGGCGAGGAAGAGGTACAAAAAAGTACAATGGGTGGCAAAAAAGGAATGGGAAGACGAATTTTGGGCAGATCTTCTGGAAGCTAGTCAATCAAACGACCATGTCAAATTCTGGGACATTGTCAAATGTGGTAAAGATGGTGAGCTTCGCATTCCGTCCAACCATGTTTGCCCAGAAGACTGGATCAAACATTACTCTACCCAATTCTGTCCAGTGGCCCATGATTCCACGTCTAGAATGTCTATGCCGCCGATAGCAACATCAGACAATTTGACTCTGTCTTTTACCGAAGCGGAAACAGATTATGCATTGGGGCTAACAAAAAGGGGGAAGGCACCAGGGTTGGACCAAATTCCGGCTGACCTCTTTAAAGCAAATACAGGCCTGTGGGTACCTTACTTAACATATATAGTTAACCTCATTGCGAGAGGTGCCCACATTCCCAAGACCTGGAAAGGGGCAGAGATTCTCCCCATACATAAAAAGGGCGATAGAACAAATCCAGGGAACTATCGCCCGATTAGCCTAATTGATTGTTTTCAAAAGGTTTTTGCCCGTATGATTTTGGTGAGGGTTCATGGGTGGATGGATATAGAAGGAATACTATCCCCGTTACAGGCAGGTTTTAGACCCGGTACAAGTACTATAGACCAGGTCCTGAGGTTTTGTATGATTTTTTGGAAATTTGTCATACTAGGCGGCGGAACCATCTTTGCTGCATTTATAGACCTTAAATCAGCATTTGATTTGGTGCCGAGAGGAAAATTGTGGCAGGTTTTAAGGGATCTAGGAATGCCGGGGGAACTAGTGGACATTATTATCAGATTACATGAAGACAATTTCGCTAGGGTCAGATGGGGGGCACAAGGCCAATTTACGGAGTCTTTTTCAGTCTCCCGAGGAGTTCGCCAGGGGTGCGTTCTCGCACCCACCTTATTCCTACTATTTATAGACCAGGTAGTGAAATTCTTTGGGTTAATTAACACTGATGCTCCGTCTCTGGCGGGGACAAAATTCCCATTGTTGATCTTTGCGGACGACACCCTCCTTTTATCCAAAACAAGGGGGGGGCTGCAGAGGGCTCTGAACCATTTTGAGGAGTACTGTAATCGTAATGACCTTCAGATAAATGTGGGGAAAACAAAATTTATGGTTTTCTCCAGAAAAAAAAAACCAATACGTAGTAGTGTACAACTTAATGGGGTCAACCTAGAACAAGTTGACACGATGACGTATCTGGGGGTCACTCTGGATTGCCGACTGTCCTGGAAACCACAAATTGAGACCCAGCAATTAAAACTGTCCCAACTCACAGGTTGCCTTTTGCGGGAGCAAAAGAAATCGATCACCAAAAGGGTTGCCCCGGCTTTACAAATTTACGATGTTAAAATCAACGCTGCGACATTGTACGGGGCAGAGTTATGGGGTTTTATGGATTTATCAAGTTTGTACAAAATCCAGTGCAGGTTCCTTCGTGGTTTGGTGGGACTCCCCCAATCTACACCACTGATCCCTCTTTGCCACGACATGGGCTGCCGTCCAATTACGGATATGGCACGTTACAGAGTAGTGTCTACCTGGAGGCGTCTGTGGACTACAGAGGAGTTGTCACTCTTTGCAAAGGAGGTATCCGAGGTGAAGGCTATTGGGGGTTCAGAGAGAATCCCATGGTTGCAGATGGTGAAAAAGACCCTGTTTGACATGGGCCTTAGCCACCTGTGGTCCTCGCCAGATATTAGCAACTTTCCCTCAAAAAAGGATTTCAAGAGCCTATTCTGGGCTTCTACCCGCCATTCTCTGGTCCAGGCATCTGGCTCTGAAGATCTGACAGGGCGTTTTTTAAGATTTAAATTGGATCCGGTTCGGGAGCTATATTGGGATCTTATCTCAAAGCCCCTAGATAAAAAATTATATCACCAACTTCGGGTGGGCACCTTACCCCTCAATTCCTTCACAGCAACATGGAATAACAAAACTAGTAATCTATGTAGCCATTGCCCCGGGTGTAAGGAAACAGAGGGACATTTTTTGTTTGTTTGCCCGCGATATAGCGAACCTCGATCAAAGTGGCTAAAACCCATTTTTAAACATATAAAGTGTAATAAATCTTCAGATGCAATATGGGCTTTAAAAACAAACACTACTGGTTTTATTG
Organism: Lissotriton helveticus; assembly: GCF_964261635.1. Lineage (NCBI taxonomy): Eukaryota > Metazoa > Chordata > Amphibia > Caudata > Salamandridae > Lissotriton > Lissotriton helveticus. Next base: position 627,632,644 of record NC_136072.1, on the reverse strand, counting down.
TGATATGCTTGGCTAAGTACCTAGGTTGGGCTTGGGTAATCAGAACAAAAAGGAATCCTATCGTTACTGGACAGAGAGTAAGTTGTATAGTGCCCACCACTAACACCTGTTAAAACACATTTTAAGAGCTTTTTAACTATTATGAAAACATATTTGGATTAAATAATGTCTTGATTTTGTCGTTGATGGTTTAATAACTTTTTAACTTTGGATTCAAGTAGGACGTATAGTGATGATTTTATAAACTTTTTCCTTATATGTAACGATTTGTAACATGAATTGATGTCGATATTGTGGTTGTAAATATTTTGCTAAGTTGTCTTTTATGATTTCATTTATCGAAATAAAGACATTAAAATCTGACTAGAGAATATTACTGCACAGAAGATTTACGACAACTAAAAGATATAGCCTGTTACACCAAAATAAGCAAAGAAGAATATCAGAGCAGCATTATCAAGCATCATGAACTTCTCGACAAATGGGTATCAGAGGGGATGCTTGACACGAATGATCTTACATTTTTGACATGTCAACAGCCAACTACCCCAACGTTTTATCATCTACCAAAATTACATAAACATGCCACCCTGCCTCCGGGGAGACCCATCATTTCATCAAAAGGCAGCCTAACAGAACACATGTCACAGTATCTGGACTATTTTTTGGTAGAACATGTCAAAACTCTGTCCTCTTATATAAGAGATACATCAGACTTCATTCGATTTATCTCAGATATAGTCTGGGAACCTGACATGCTAATGATTGTATTGGATGTCACAGGGCTTTATACCTGTATAGTACATAATGATGGTATTGATGCAGAACAATACTTCTTGAAAACTCGCTCTCTGAGATTGTTTAAGCATAACACCATGTTGATTGAATTTTTGCATTTTTGCTTACACAATAACATCTTTCTGTTCCAAAAGCAATATTACAGGCAAAAGAAGGGGACGGCGAAGGGCACCTGCTTCACCCCCAGATACGCGAACCTGTTCGTGGGCTGGTGGGAGAAGCGGGTGGCCTGGGCCGATGAGAATCAGCAATGGATGCCGTCAATAATCGGATGGTACCGGTATATTGACGACCTCTTCATTTTTTGGAAAGGTCCTAAAACTGAGGCAGAACTGTATATTCAAAATTTGAACAAGAATGAGGTCATTTTACATTTGAGTGGCACTATTTGTGACAAAGAGGTTGATTGCTTGGACTTGAAAGTATTTATTCAAGATGGCAAAATCTGTACATCTCTTTTCCGCAAAGTGACTGCTGGGAATTCTACTCTAGAAGCAAACAGCTGCCATCCTAAACCTCTGTAAAGCAGTATCCCATATGGGGAGCTACTGAGTTTAAAGAGGAATTGCACACTAGAAACAGATTTCAAAAGTGTAGCACAAGAATCCATGATAAGATTTAGATCAAGAGGGTATTCGGATGAGATTCTACAACTTGCATACGGCAAAGTCCAGCAAATTCCAAGATGAAGCTTATTTAAAGAAAATAGTAGGGCAAGCAGGGAAGAAGATCATACCCCTCGCTTTATCACAACTTTTTCTAAAGATTCCCAATTGATCCATCGAACTATTGTTCGAAACTGGAATATTTTAAAATCAGATGGTGTGATTGGAAAGGATTTGTCAAGCCACCCCAAAATCACCTATAGAAGAAACAGATCATTAAAATACTTGCTCGTGCATAGTCATCAAGGACACCAAGACTGGGGAACCTGACAGGATTTTTCCCATGTCTACACTGTAAAGCCTGTAAAGCTAGTACTAAGGTTACAACTTATGGGATACCAGGCACATCTAAAGTCAGACGGATCAATACATTTCTGACATGCACCAGCCCATTTTGTGTCTATTGTTTAGTGTGCCCGTGTAAATTGTTTTATAGTGGGAGTTCAATTCACCCGGTAAAGAAAAGAGTTCTAGAACACGCTAGAGCTATTCAACACAACGACCCAAACTACCCCGTTGCGAGACACTTTGCCCAAGAGAATAAAAGTGACCGCAATCTCTTGAAATTATTTTGTCTTGCTCAAATCCCCATAAAAGATCGGGGTGGTAACCGAGAGTTACAATTGCGGAGATTGGAATCGAGATTTATTATTGATCTTCAAACCAAGACTCGACGAGGGCTTAATACTGAAGAAGAATTGGCCATACATCTAGGTCAATAGGTTGACAACACAACGTTCTTTTCACTGGGTGCCATTCTCACTAAACTGTATATAGATAACCTTTACTGCAACAATATTTAATTGTTAAAATGTATCTGAATTCATTTGAATCATGCACAGTCCAATGAAATATAGAATTGTCGACTGTTGATTAGTTAATTTTAGAATCATGGCCCATCCAGGGCTTAATTACTTTTTGTTGTTTAAATTAGGTCAAGGAGTAGTAGATAAAGTAATCAAAACTTACTCAATATTCATGTGAATCCAGCTCAACCATGTACTGTCCTATGAAATTTAGAACTGTGGACTGATGATTTGTTTGCTTGGTCAGAAACTGATGCATTGCCCATCCAGGGCTTAATAATCTTTTGGGTTTTTTAAAGGTCATAAAAGGGAGTTGTATATTAGGTAACGAAAACACATTCCAAGATCGCCGCTGTAAATAATGTATGAATTTCAGCCCTTCCTTTATGTTTACTCAATATAGGATGTGACATCATTTTGAATTCACTGTGTAACTTTATTTAACCCAAGGTTTAACATATGGTGCAATGAACAGTGGAAAAAGGCACGATGCCCGAAACACGTCCTGTTTTCTGTTTAAACCCACAATAAATTTGTGAAGAATTCTGAATCACGGAGTGCGGTCCATTCTTTTACTTGTGTAAGAGAAAATAGAATGGAAAAAAAAATGTGTATATATATATATATATTCACGCTCCAAGGTTGTCCACCATGTGAGTAGCACGCGAGCAGCAGCTCCATTTATGTGTAGGTGAGGACGGGGATCCGCTTGTAGACGCCGCTCCGTAATGGATCTGCCCGACGCGTTTCGAAGCTCCATCTGCTTCTCTTCAGGGGCTTTAACGGAAGCGGTGTGCGCACCCGCTACACTTCTCCAATTATATAACTCGCCCGTCGATGAGTCCATACAGGACTTGATTGTGTGCTTCCGGACCACACTTCCCAGAATGCACAGTCTCATTTGAGCCTCTCATCGGTGGGTGTGTTATATATAAAATGAGGAAGTGGGTCGGCGGTTGCGCACACCGCTTCCGTTAAAGCCCCTGAAGAGAAGCATATGGAGCTTCGAAACGCGTCGGGCACATCCCGTACGGAGCGGCGTCTACGAGTGGATCCCCGTCCTCACCTATACATAAACCAAGCTGCTGTTCGCGTGCTACTCAAAGGTGGACTCCTTCGAGCATTGATATATATATATATATATATATATATATATATATATATATATATATATATATATATATATATATTCACTGAAAAAAACATGGGTTAGAGACCATATATAGTTAGGAATTAGCATTTTAAAAACCTTGAAAATTCACTGAAAAAACCATAGGTTATAGACCATATATAGTTAGGAATTAGCATTTAAAAACCTTATTTTACTCACACAAAACCATTGAAATTCCATATATAGTTAGTTGCACTAACTATATATCGCGCACCCGCAATCCACTGCTGATGATGTCACATATTACATCATTCATGACATGGTCAGTGACATCACTGATGACATCACTGATGACATCACTGATGACATCTCAAATGACATCACTGATGACATCATCCAGTGACTGTGTGTTTCTGTAAAGTTTAAATATGTTTGATATATTGAAGAATGAGTGGATGTATAAGTGTCTGGATGAAGGATTTAGTAGGTGCGTGACTGACTGTATGAGTGAGTGAATAAATGTGTCGTACTAAATGCATGGGTTAGTGACTAAACTGTCTGAATGTGTGCATCAGTATGTCTGTTGTGATGTAAACTGCTGCATGTGTTGTTCATTAGCTATACGAGAGGCTATATGTGTTATTGATTGGTTGCCCAAGTATTTGTATGGGAGATTGAGTTTGTGTGGGGGTGGCTGGGAGGTGTGTGACTCTGTGCATAGATGTGTGAGCAGTTGATTCACTAGGTGTATGAGTTCAAGAGTGCATGTGGAAACAGCTACATGGGCAGTTGACTGTGTGCATGAGTGTATTGATGAGTGAATGGATATCTCAATGCTACATGTCATAGTAAGTACATATGTAAAACACAATACATGTGAGAGTTGGCATATATAAATAACTGTGCATGAGAGCCACTGAATGTGTGAGTGGCTGTATGGATCATTGTGAACTTGTATCAGGGATTGTATAAGAGAGTAAATATGTGTTAGTATATGTTTGAATAAGTAAGGTGTGTATAACTGTATAGTTGAGGAAATGGAGGTGAGATTGTTTCTTTGCATGACTGACAAGGTGTGTGAGTAACTCCATGGATGAGTGACAGTGTGTGAGTGTCTGTACACTGAGTGTATCTAAGGTTATATTAGAGTCTGAAGAGGTTTATCGTATTAGCACAAGAATGATGTCAAATGAGATGTCATCAGTGATGTCATAAGTGATGTCATTTGAGATGTCATCAGTGATGTCATCAGTGATGTCACTGACCATGTCATGAATGATGTAATATGTGACATCATCAGCAGTGGATTGCGGGTGCGCGATATATAGTTAGTGCAACTAACTATATATGGAATTTCAATGGTTTTGTGTGAGTAAAATAAGGTTTTTAAATGCTAATTCCTAACTATATATGGTCTATAACCTATGGTTTTTTCAGTGAATTTTCAAGGTTTTTTAAATGCTAATTCCTAACTATATATGGTCTCTAACCTATGGTTTTTTCAGTGAATTTCAATGGTTTTTTAATAGCAAATATCATAAGCTGTCGAATGTCAAGTACGTGGTAAGTAAAAACATTTTCGTGTTTATGCACACTGATCTGCTTTGAATGCTGCCCCCCCCTCATTTCTATTAGGAGTACTCTCTCTTTGCAGATAGTGAAGGGTAGTTAACGCAGGCCTTTGCCCCCGTTGTAATCCGTCGTGCCAGCTTCTCTCTCCATTTGATTGATTGTTATCCAAGCATTTACTGTTTTAGAATTGGTTCTCTTTGGTTCATTCTCTATTTACAAACAAGCACAGAGTCGCAATACTCTGTTTAGTCTTTGCAGATAGTGAAAAATCGTGTAAAAAAACAAAAGGAACCGAGCAAAATCAGTAGGCCACTAATGGGATCTCTTTTTGACCTCGCTAAAATAGAAACATTAGGAACAACCCCTCATGAGAAATACGAAACTAGTGAGATGAACTGAACTCCACACCATGATGGCTGCAAGACAGCTCGGCTCCGCCACCCACCCCGCCCAAAATAACGACAAACCCTGTGCAAATATTATAAATATATACAACACACCAGCAAAGTAACAGGGTAAAACGTTTTATTAAATAACTATTTACATAACTATTTTATACTTTATGTTGCCCGATCCGGCTAGCTCAATCGATCGAGCATGAAACTCATGCACTCTGATAGTTCAAAGTTTTGAGGAGTGCTTGTTAGACTGTCTGAAGCTTATTTGCACCTGCTACAGCTTCACTATTCTCAATGTAAGTGGGGGCTGTTTGAGGACGTGACTGCATTTGAAAACAATGTGATGCGGTGCCTCCCTGAACCGCTTGACGGAGGCCCCCGAGGGACGGTGTGATGGCGCGGACTCGGAGGGGGCCTATTCACTACCGCACCCTCTGACACTCCTCTTACTATGTGTCCGATTGTCCAGGCCGGTCCCAGGCTATCACCTAGCCCTGCAGATATATTTTGTGGCCCCAGCTGTAAAGAATCACCCCTCTTCAAAGGAGTTACAGTAGATCAAGGCCCCCACCCGATGAGATCGGTCACACCACACGCGTTCCTACTATCTGAAAACCATCCTGTATTGTGATTGGGGAGGGGACCGAGCCTGAAGCGGAAGATTCCAGGGATGCCTCTTTGTACATCAAAGTTTTTACAATTATGTGTCACATTAAAAATATATAGCACTCCAACAAAGTAGTAGGATTATAAAACTTTAATAACTTATAAATATATACAACGCAACAAAAACAGTAAATACATTTAAACATTTTGTTGAAAAAAGAAGCAACAATGGTCAGTAGCTGTGTTTTGTGCGAATAGTCCCAAGGCAGCACAACGTGCTGAGTTCTGGACGGCACCCAGGTGATTTTACCTGGGTGCCGCACTGGTTTTGGGTATCCTACAATGCCGCTCCGAAAAACGGCGTGGGGCGTCCCGGGGGGTGGCCTCGTCAGTAGCGGTCTGTTGTGCGAATAGTCCCAAGGCAGCAGAACGCGCTGAGATGTGGATGGCACCCAGGTGATGTCCATTAAGTTACCGCACTGGTTTTGGTATCCTACAATGCTGCTCCGAATAACGGCGTGGGGCGCCCCGGTGGGGGGGGGGGGGTGAGGCGGCGTGAACGGGCCTCCCCAGGTGGAGGCTCGTCTGCTGTAGTGGGGCGCCCCTTTACCGTTTCAGTTGCCATTCCGCCCCCTTTTGGTACACTGTGCCAAAATCCGCCATTCAGCTGAGTTGCGCCCACTGTTGCGGTGCAGCGATAGGCGGCTTTCACAGGACTCTCAAAATGGCGGCAGGCTCTTTCCTTTTTGGGCCTGATCCACTGAAATGGCCCTGGGACACCTTGGAACTCAGACGCTTGTCTGCTAGGTCTTGGGCCCCATTCTCGAAAGCGTCCCCTCAGCCTTGAAGATTCTACAAAAGTCTTGGGGGCCCCCGACTCCCGCAGGCTTCTGGTGGGGAGCGGCTGCCATGATTGCTCGTGGAATGGCCACGACGGAGCTACGAGATGGTGGTGCTCTCATGCTGACGCCAGCTTCAGTCTGAAACATCCAGAAACACTGTAGACTACCAATTCGATCAGTTCCGGTAGCGCCCCAACGTGACCCGGCAGAGAAGAACTTGCCCTCCCCTCTTTGACTGATGGTTCTTGTTGCCTGTCCCTTCTGTTGTCATTTAACAGAACTATTTAGCCTGCTGAAAGGGGTTGTGTTCGGACCGCTGGTTGGAGGAGACATTTTGACTATATTCTGGACCTGCGTTGTCGCGTAATGCGTCATATGACGCGCCGCGTTAGCGCATCCGGAAGTGCTCCGGTGCGCGAAGCGCAGCTTCCCGGAAGCGATCCGGGGCGCGGCGCGCAGCGCGTAACGTAAGCATAACAAGTCATGTGACTTGTTAATAAAACTTTTCATTGGTTAATTTTACTTTTCTTATTCTAATGATGAAAGGCTTGGTCATATGACCTAAAAATTACGCTTTTTATTGCTTTCAAACATTATTTTTTCTTAAACATATATGTTATAATGTTCCAGGCTAATGTACTTTCCCGGAAAATTTACAACTGTCCTGCAAGTAAAATATATTCCTTTTTCGAGAAAAATGGCGTTTCTTCGTCCCATGACGGAGCTGTTGAGCAAAAGAGGCTCGGCCTGCTGTCTTAGTCGCCGATACGCCTGAATATCATATTCTTATCGATCACTTTATGTTGCAGGAGTAGAAAACACAACAGCCCTTGACCATTTATCTATACTGCGTTCCTGCGTATTATACCTTTTACCCTTCATGTAATTGGACTGCTTTATTTCACTTGCCTTTTACTAATTCGAAAACAGTGACTATTATTAAAAACTTTACCAATGTAAATACTACTATCATGTTTTCTTTTAAAAACCTTTATTGTGAAAATGTCAGTATACAAATACGGGCCTATAACCACGTGGGCCGGCCACGGAGCAAACTGTAATCGTATATGATGAGGAGACATTTACACTGTAGAGGAACGTAACGGGCGGGCCATTAGGTTGCAAGAACTAAGGTGTCTAACAGTTGCGGAATCGGTGGACGTACATTTTATAATAAAAATACGACATGGCCAGTTACAATAAAATTATCTAGATATACATTTGCGGGCAAGTACCATGGGTGACGTTAATTCGAAGTTTCAATAGTACAGTAATCAATAACACATCAGAACTTAATATCAATAGGGATGTCGAAATATTCAATCAATTCTCGTCCCCCCCGCCATGTGCTTCAAAACTGCATACGTATCTCGTGATATCAAGGTTGTGCAACCAGTACACAACAAGGAGTTACGAGTCCCATTTATTCCGGCGCCATTTTGGGCGAGGACAGGCAGGTCCAGGATATAGTCAAAATGTCTCCACCAACCATCGACTATGATGATGTTCATATGCTGTATTTATTAGAGTAACACTCATCTGTCCACATGAAATTAATTTGCCAAAATCTAAACATGTCATTTTAATCTTTCCAAAGTTCTTCTGAATATTTGGGACCGTTTCCCTTGCCTCTGATGCTGTCAGTGCCACTTGTTTTGGTGAATGTACTGGCAGGTCGGGGGTTGTCCTCCAAATCTCTCTTTTGTGCAGCGCTATAATTAATCGGTGCCACCTCTCCATATGACGATGCATGGTATAATTACCATAACTATATTTTTTTTCGGTCCCTCTGGAGAGTACATCATGGCAGATGAGGCAGGTAACGTACCGGGCATTTACCTTTTCTGCATGTAGAGGAAAGGAAAAAAAATTCGAGCGTCCGATTTCAAAGGTGTCCCAGGGCCATTTTAGTGGACCAGGCCCAAATCCAAAGAACAGGCCGCCATTTTGAGAGTCCTGTTGCAGCCGCCTGTCGCTGTAGCAGCAAGAGCGTGCGAAACTCAGCTAGACGGCGCTCCACTGAAGATGAAGTGCCTCAACCTGGAGAGGCGGGAGAGCCTCGTTTGCGCCGCCTCCCCCCCCCCCTTCGGGCACCCCACGCCGACTTTCGGAGCAGCATTGTAGGATGGCCACACCAGTGCGGCAACTTGCTAGACACCACCTCGGTGCCATCCGGATCTCGGCGCCCCACTGCAGATGAAGTGCCTCCACATGGAGAAGCGGGAGAGGCTCGTTTGCGCCGCCTCCCCCCCCCCCTTCGGGCACCCCACGCCGACTTTCGGCGCAGCATTGTAGGATGGCCACACCAGTGCAGCAACTTGCTGGACACCACCTCGGTGCCAACCGAATCTCAGCGCCTTGTGGTGTCTTCCATTCCGAAAATATTGTTGGCAGCATTTTGAAAGGAAAGATAAACAGCCGTTTGTGGCCCTCACTACACCGTTCTCCTAGTGAGTCTCACATTGTTACATTTAGGAAGAATGTTGAAGAGTAGTATGTTGAAAATCTGAAGCCATTGTTCTACAAACTCTCAACCAGCCTTGGATGGAAAAATCCTGAAGAATGTACAAACTGAAAACCAGTTTTTGTCTGTATAGCATCAGCAGCAACGCTTGAGTCAGCTTTGTGTGAAGCCGCCATTTTGATTCAATCAATAGCGTCCCCCTGCACACATTCAGGGACCTGGTCGTGTCTTCAGGTCAAACTGATTGTGGGACAAGATGCACAAAGGAAAAGGAAAAAAGTTCCGCCGGACCCCGGGAGGCGGCCGCCTATGTCATGGGTGATCTTAGGCCACACCAGGGCAATAGTGAAGCTGCAGCAGGTGCAAATAAGCTTCAGACAGTGTTACAAGCGCTGCTCAGAACTCTCAACTATGACACCACCTCGGTGCCATCCGGATCTTGGCGCCTTGTGCTGGTTCCGGCCTATTCACACATCGGTCCGCTACTGACGCCACCTCACAGGCCAACGGGGCACCCCACGCCGACTTTCGGCGCAGCATTGTAGGACGGCCACACCAGTGCGGCATCTTGCTGGACACCACCTCGGTGCCATCCAGATCTCGGCGCGTTGTGCTGCCTTCGGCCTATTCGCCGCAAGTGCTCACACAACTCAGCTGCATAGCGAGTGAAACACCAAGGGGCGCCCCACTGCAGCCGAGGAACCTCCATCTTGGGGGCGACGCACAGCATCACATTGCTTTCCAATGCAGTCAGATCCTCAAACAGCCCCCACTGACTGACGCGAACTCACAGGCCAACGGGGCGCCCCACGCCGACTTTCGGCGCAGCATTGTAGGATGGCCACACCAGTGCGGCAACTTGCTGGACACCACCTCGGTGCCATCCGGATCTTGGCGCGTTGTGCTGCCTTCGGCCTATTCGCACATCGGTCCGCTACTGAGGCCACCTCACAGGCCAACGGGGCACCCCACGCCGACTTTCGGCGCAGCATTGTAGGATGGCCACACCAGTGCGGCAACTTGCTGGACACCACCTCGGTGCCATCCGGATCTCGGCGCGTTGTGCTGCCTTCGGCCTATTCGCACATCGGTCCGCTACTGACGCCACCTCACAGGCCAACGGGGCACCCCACGCCGACTTTCGGCGCAGCATTGTAGGATGGCCACACCAGTGCGGCAACTTGCTGGACACCACCTCGGTGCCATCCGGATCTCGGCGCGTTGTGCTGCCTTCGGCCTATTCGCACATCGGTCCGCTACTGACGCCACCTCACAGGCCAACGGGGCACCCCACGCCGACTTTCGGCGCAGCATTGTAGGATGGCCACACCAGTGCGGCAACTTGCTGGACACCACCTCGGTGCCATCCGGATTCTGGCGCGTTGTGCTGCCTTCGGCCTATTCGCACATCGGTCCGCTACTGACGCCACCTCACAGGCCAACGGGGCACCCCACGCTGACTTTCAGCGCAGCATTGTAGGATGGCCACACCAGTGCGGCAACTTGCTGGACACCACCTCGGTGCCATCCGGATCTTGGCGCGTTGTGCTGCCTTCGGCCTATTCGCACATCGGTCCGCTACTGACGCCGCCTCACGTGCCAACGAATTTTCTACGCTTTTTATAGCCCTATGCCGCATAACAGGTCATGTGACTTGTTTATAAAACTTTTCATTGGTTCATTTTACTTTTGGTTTCCTAATGATGGAAGGCTTCATCACATGACCTAAAAATAACACTTTTCATTGGATTAAAACATTTTTTTTCCCCAAACGATGAAAGCCCCACCTTGTTTCTGGATGTTTCAGACTGAAGCTGGCGTCAGCATGAGAGCACCACCATCTCGTAGCTCCGTCGTGGCCATTCCACGAGCAATCATGGCAGCCGCTCCCCACCAGAAGCCTGCGGGAGTCGGGGGCCCCCAAGACTTTTGTAGAATCTTCAAGGCTGAGGGGACGCTTTCGAGAATGGAGCCCAAGCCCTAGCAGACAAGCGTCAGACTTCCAAGGTGTCCCAGGGCCATTTCAGTGGACCAGGCCCAAAAAGGAACAAGCCTGCCGCCATTTTGAGAGTCCTGTGGCAGCCTCCTATCGCTGCACCGCAAGAGTGGGTGCAACTCAGCTGAATGGCATATTTTGGCACAGTGTACCAAAAGCGCGCGGAATGGCAACTGAAACGGTAAAGGGGCACCCCACTACAGCAGACGAGCCTCCACCTGGGGAGGCCAGTTCACGCCGCCTCACCCCCCCCCACCGGGGCGCCCCACGCCGTTATTCGGAGCAGCATTGTAGGATACCAAAACCAGTGCGGCAACTTACTGGACATCACCTGGGTGTCATCCACATCTCAGCGCGTTCTGCTGCCTTGGGACTATTCGCACAACAGACTGCTACTGACGAGGCCACCCCCCGGGCCGCCCCACGCCGTTTTTCGGAGCTGCATTGTAGGATACCCAAAACCAGTGCGGCACCCAGGTAACATCACCTGGGTGCCGTCCAGAACTCAGCACGTTGTGCTGCCTTGGGACTATTCGCACAAAACACAGCTACTGACCATTGTTGCTTCTTTTTCAAAAAAATGTTTAAATGTATTTACTGTTTTTGTTGCGTTGTATATATTTATAAGTTATTAAAGTTTTATAATCCTACTACTTTGTTGGAGTGCTATATATTTTTAATGTGACACATAATTGTAAAAACTTTGATGTACAAAGAGGCATCCCTGGAATCTTCCGCTTCAGGCTCGGTCCCCTCCCCAATCACAATACAGGATGGTTTTCAGATAGTAGGAACGCGTGTGGGGTGACAGATCTCATCGGGTGGGGGCCTTGATCTACTGTAACTCCTTTGAAGAGAGGTGATTCTTTACAGCTGGGGCCATAAACTACATCTGCAGGGCTAGGTGATAGCCTGGGACCGGCCTGGACAATCGGACACAGAGGAAGAGGAGTGTCAGAGGGTGCGGTAGTGAATAGGGCGAAAGGGAGGTGTCGGGCGGGCACAGGGTGTGATTCTCAAGGAAGAGCAGCGCAGATGGGGGGAGGTTTATTGCCCATGCATAAGACAGAGAGCGGGGGTGACCAGTGCCTGGGGAAGATGCTTGCCAGGGTGGGCAGCCATGCTAAGGATCCACAGCGTGCAGAGAGTGGGTCTGGTCAAGGCATCTAAAATGGCTGCCGTGCACGACAAAAGTGTGGCATTTGAAAAAAGGCAAGATGGCGCAGACAATGTTTTTCAACACTTCCTGATTTCCTTCGAATCGAACGTTAACAGACGTTATCTCTCCCACACTACCGGTCCCCCTGGGCTTAAACGCCGAGATAGTAGGGACTGCATTCCGTGGAGATAGGCCGAGACGTCACTCGGCAGAAAAAAAAAAAAAAAAAGTCTATAAACATACAATAAGTTAAAAGTCAATCATTCTTGTTCTCTCCCACACTACCGGTCCCCCTGGGCTTAAACGCCGAGATGGTAGGGACTGCATCCCGTGGAGATAGGCCGAGACGTCACTCGGCAGAAAAAAAAAAAATCAAAAAAAGTCTATAAACATACAATAAGTTAAAAGTCAATCATTCTTGTTTCCTTGTAGTACGCTCCCCAGACCGCTTCCCGGTTCGCGAACCGGGCGCACCCCACGAAAAAAACGATTTTCATTTATTTATTTTTTATTTTTTTTGCCCCGCGGGGCCCTTTTAAAGCCTCCACATCAAACCTAGGGGGTCAGGGAGGATCTACTATGCCCCCTTATGGTCATTTGCCCCTTCGCTTTGGCCTCCTCTTGTCTCTCGATCCTACCGAGAGACAAGATGGCGGCCGCTGCGGACTGTTTGGAATGTTTACAGACACCGGAGAGCCAATCAGCTTCGCTTCGCAAAGCTCCGTAACGCGAAAAGTACGCGAAACGGAGCGCTACCCGGGACGCTGTCACAGATATATATCTTTTTTTGAACGTTAATTTCTCAAAATCCACTGGAGCACATATATTGAGACCTAGCAAAGGCACATCGGGCTACCAGTCCCTACAATTTTGCCAAGTTTCGTGCAAATCCATTCAGCCGTTCGGGCTAAAAGTGAGGCCAACCGCCCTATGGAAATTAACATGGGAAAAACGCGTTTTGGGACCCGCCTTTTTTCTCGGCCCGCACAGAACGCTAACCGCGCAAAAATTTGAAAAAAAAATGTTTTTTTTTCGCACATATGGGCCTCCTCAGCCACCCTCAGAAAACCTAGGGGGTCAGGATACGTCTACGGTGCCCCCTTCTACCCATTCTGAACATTATTTGCCCTCCATCTTGTATCTCAATTCTACCGAAACGCAAAATGGAGGACTCCCGTAACGCTGCCGGTTCGCGTACCGGGGCGCGCACCGGGAAGCGCTCGCTTAAAAAAGGTGGGAAAGTAATTCACAGAAAAACCACTGGAGACACTTTCACCAAATATAGATTAGCTCATACTACATACCAATCCCTACCATTTTCACAAATTTGATTCGAATTCCATTTAGCCATTTAGCCTGTAGACCTCTCTAAATACCCTGAGGTAAATTACTTTACAAAACACATCTGAAGTGTTGGAATTGACAACCAATTAAAATGTTATTTTCATTTTCTACTTTTTTTACCTGACATTTGATTGGTTATGTACCTGAATATATATAAAGAAAGGGAGAGAAACACAGCCATTTTGACTACTACTTCCTGAAGTACATTCCAAGAGCATTTTCACTGACAACTTAAACTTGTTTTTAAAAGGTAAGATGTTATTTTGAAAACTGAAGTATATTGTGCACTTTAAGTTAATATGGAAAACTTTTTCTGATAGTTATATACTATCCCTCTGTAATAGTTATAGATTTAGATAGACTTCTCTGTTATAGTTATGGATGGATTTAGGCTTGTCTTGTATAATTATGAATTTACTAAGGTTTCATCACATACACATTTTTATATTTCTACTACCAGTCTGATACCATACACTGCCCAAAGATAAATTCACTGTTAAAACAATCCCAACAGTGCCCTATCTCTACTGATATATATATATATATTTTTTAATGCAAATTTCAGGCAAAATGGAAGGAGAACAAAAAGTGTCATTTGAAATTGTCCTTGAAGAGACCAATCAAGAAAACATTGAACCAAATGACATTGAATTCATGGATTAATCACAGGACCATGAACTACTACAATGTGTACAATCTGTAGATTTCCTCCTTCAAAATGAGGACATTTCAGACACTCAAATGTTGCAAGTTATGTTCACTGAAAATGACGGCATTTCGGACAGTCAAATGTTAGACGTTCTATTAAATTTTGAAAAACAATCACAAAAATAAAAAAAACAAAAAAAAACAACAAAATGAACAATCAATAAACATACAATATTTGAAAAGTCTATCATTCTTTTTTCCTCACCGCTTTCCGGTGCGCGTACCGGGCGCTCCCCACGCAAAAAAAGATTTATTTATTTTTTTGCCCCGCGGGGCCCTTTTAAAGCCTCCACATCAAACCTAGGGGGTCAGGATGATCTACTATGCCCCCTTATGGTCATTTCCCCCTTTGTTTTGGCCTCCTCTTGTCTCTCGATCCTACCGAGAGACAAGATGGCGGCCGCTCCGGACTGTTTAGAATGTTGACAGACACCGGAGAACCAATCAGCTTCGCTTCGCAAAGTTCCGTTACGCGTCAGGTACGCGCACCGCGGCGCTAACCGGGGCGCGCTTACAGATATATATATTTTTTGGAACGTTAATTTCTCAAAATCCACTGGAACACATATATTGAGACCTAGCAAAGGCACATCGGGCAAACAATATCTACAATTTTGCCAAGTTTCATGTAAATCCATTCAGCCGTTCGAGCTAAAAGTGAGTCCAACCGCCCTATGGAAAAATGAATGGGAAAAACGCGTTTTGGGAACCCCCTTTTTTCTCGGCCCCCCCTTGACGAAACCCCCCCACATTTTCAGGGGCTGCTCAGAAACAAAATGTGCCATTTTTCTGACAATTTCAGCCAATTCCGTCCACAAACACCAAAGTTATTAGACATAGAATTTTCAAAAATCCCATAGAGAAAAAATCCTAACTATATATACCTACTGGCGACCGCCAGTAGGTAATATATACATATATACATATACATATATACATATATACATATACATATACATATATATATGCTATGGAAAAAAGGCAGAAAGGGCAGAGGGGGGAAGGGTGTTGATTTGAAAAAAGTGAGGGAAGAGTTTTGATTGGGTGACATGAGAGATATGTGTTATGAATTACAGCATTTCTGTGCCATTGGTGGTTGCAGCCTCTGGAGTGCATACCCTTTGCTCTGCTAAAGAAAAATTGGTGTGTGTCTGAGACTGTTTTGAAACTCAAAAAGTATTTGCTAAGGTGAGAAAAGATTCATTTAATTTAGATAGAGAATATTATGCTTTAGGGATAAATTTATGAAGAAAGTTGTGTATTTAAAATGTTGCTTTGTGTCAAGTGTTTTACAAATAGATTTAGTTTCTTTGAGTTACATAGCCATGTTAAAAGTGACGCAAAAGTGGTGGAAGGGCATTAAAAATACGCTTTCATGTGTGTTAGGGCATTTTAAGTCACTTCCCCATGAATGTGGGTAAATAAGTGATTTACTTGAAGTGTTTAAAAACGTTTTTTGAAATCAATTAGGTTTCTTGATATGTACTGCTAGAGTTTCATAGGCTGCTTGAGGCATATTTACAAGGCCTTTGAGTCACTTTGATGTTATTTTCCCCATTTTAATTTAAGACCTTTCCCCGTGCTGCAAAGTCTTTGTAAATACGCCGCCATGTGTGCTTGGCAAATTTAGACTTTGTTTCTTTGAGTTACATAGCCATGTTAAAAGTGACGCAAAAGTGGTGGAAGGGCCTTAAAAATACGCTTTCATGTGTGTTAGGGCATTTTAAGTCACTTCCTCATGAATGTGGGAAAATAATTTGTTTTTTTGATGTGTTTAAAAACGTTTTTTGAAATCAATTAGGTTTCTTGATATGTACTGCTAGAGTTTCATAGGCTGCTTGACGCATATTTACAAGGCCTTTGAGTCACTTTGATGTTATTTTCCACATTTTAATTTAAGACATTTCCCCGTGGTGCATAGTCCTTGTAAATACGCCCCCATGTGTGCTTGGCAAATTTAGACTTTGTTTCTTTGAGTTACATAGCCATGTTAAAAGTGACGCAAAAATGGTGCAAGGGCCTTAAAAATACGCTTTCATGTGTGTTAGGGCATTTTAAGTCACTTCCTCATGAATGTGGGAAAATAATTTGTTTTTTTGATGTGTTTAAAAACGTTTTTTGAAATCAATTAGGTTTCTTGATATGTACTGCTAGAGTTTCATAGGCTGCTTGACGCATATTTATAAGGCCTTTGAGTCACTTTGACGTTATTTTCCCCATTTTAATTTAAGTCATTTCCCCGTGGTGCAAGGTCCTTGTAAATACGCCCCCATGTGTGCTTGGCAAATTTAAGTACTGACAGGGTGTGCTTCTACATAGGAGCTGTGTTGTGTTTTCAAATTATGACCAGAAAATCGTTAAAAAAAAAAAAAAAATGCTTTATTGTGAGTAATGTACATTGCTCTGTTGCATACAGTCCTCATCTTCTGCGTACTCTTGGATATGCTAGACTACATCTGCACAATGAGATACCTAAGCTGAGGAAACACAGGTGATGTGATTGTGAATTGATTCAGAAAAGGGGGTGGTGATGGACAGAGCATCTGAATTAAACAGAACACTCATACCCAGTCAAAAGATCAGGGCTTGATCCATCACTGTTTTTTAGCTCACTACACCATCCCAGTTCAGAACCTGGCTACATGCAAATTAGTCTGTCCCTGGCCCAGTGCATCATGGGAACAGGGCAGACCAAACTACCAAGCCAATTCTTTACTGGAAAGGAAACAAGCTTTCGGGGACTGGTTTCTGGCATTGCAGCCGTCTTCGGCCCGGCTTGCTTGAATCCTGATGGTGCAGTGAGCAAGGGACTCACATCTGAGCATACCCTGCCACTTCTATAGTGGCCAAAACGATTCAGAAAAGGGGGTGGTGATGGACAGAGCATCTGAATTAAACAGAACACTCATACCCAGTCAAAAGATCAGGGCTTGATCCATCACCGTTTTTTAGCTCACTACACCATCCCAGTTCAGAACCTGGCTACATGCAAATTAGTCTGTCCCTGGCCCAGTGCATCATGGGAGTTGGGCAGACCAAACTACCAAGCCAATTCTTTACTGGAAAGGAAACAAGCTTCCGGGGACCGGTTTCTGGCATTGCAGCCGTCTTCGGCCCGACTTGCTTGAATCCTGATGGTGCAGTGAGCAAGGGACTCACATCTGAGCATACCCTTCCACTTCTATAGTGGCCAAAACGATTCAGAAAAGGGGGTGGTGATGGACAGAGCATCTGAATTAAACAGAACACTCATACCCAGCCAAAAGATCAGGGCTTGATCCATCACCGTTTTTTAGCTCACTACACCATCCCAGTTCAGAACCTGGCTACATGCAAATTAGTCTGTCCCTGGCCCAGTGCATCATGGGAACAGGGCAGACCAAACTACCAAGCCAATTCTTTACTGGAAAGGAAACAAGCTTTCGGGGACTGGTTTCTGGCATTGCAGCCGTCTTCGGCCCGGCTTGCTTGAATCCTGATGGTGCAGTGAGCAAGGGACTCACATCTGAGCATACCCTGCCACTTCTATAGTGGCCAAAACGATTCAGAAAAGGGGGTGGTGATGGACAGAGCATCTGAATTAAACAGAACACTCATACCCAGTCAAAAGATCAGGGCTTGATCCATCACCGTTTTTTAGCTCACTACACCATCCCAGTTCAGAACCTGGCTACATGCAAATTAGTCTGTCCCTGGCCCAGTGCATCATGGGAACAGGGCAGACCAAACTACCAAGCCAATTCTTTACTGGAAAGGAAACAAGCTTCCGGGGACCGGTTTCTGGCATTGCAGCCGTCTTCGGCCCGACTTGCTTGAATCCTGATGGTGCAGTGAGCAAGGGACTCACATCTGAGCATACCCTTCCACTTCTATAGTGGCCAAAACGATTCAGAAAAGGGGGTGGTGATGGACAGAGCATCTGAATTAAACAGAACACTCATACCCAGCCAAAAGATCAGGGCTTGATCCATCACCGTTTTTTAGCTCACTACACCATCCCAGTTCAGAACCTGGCTACATGCAAATTAGTCTGTCCCTGGCCCAGTGCATCATGGGAACAGGGCAGACCAAACTACCAAGCCAATTCTTTACTGGAAAGGAAACAAGCTTCCGGGGACCGGTTTCTGGCATTGCAGCCGTCTTCGGCCCGGCTTGCTTGAATCCTGATGGTGCAGTGAGCAAGGGACTCACATCTGAGCATACCCTGCCACTTCTATAGTGGCCAAAACGATTCAGAAAAGGGGGTGGTGATGGACACAGCATCTGAATTAAACAGAACACTCATACCCAGTCAAAAGATCAGGGCTTGATCCATCACTGTTTTTTTGCTCACTACACCATCCCAGTTCAGAACCTGGCTACATGCAAATTAGTCTGTCCCTGGCCCAGTGCATCATGGGAACAGGGCAGACCAAACTACCAAGCCAATTCTTTACTGGAAAGGAAACAAGCTTCCGGTGATTGTGAATTGAGCATAAATATTTGCACGTTTTTTAATTACATCATCCTTTGTTTCCTAACATTATGAATCACATTGTGGAGATCAGGTTTAGGCCTGTCCAGAGAGACAGAGGAGGTCTGGCCTTTGTTCAAGAGTGCAGTGGACATGACTCACTTCATTGGTAGGCCTGCACATGTATTATCTCCTCTGTACTCTTCAACAAGCCTAAATTTCATCTGCAACCCTGAGTAGGCCTCACCTCAAACAAACCTGTGGATAGGCCACACCTTATCGTCATCCTGAATCAATCATTTAAAATGTTAGGAGCAAATTTATGATGGCCGTGCGCCTCTTTTGCGCCGCTGTTGCGTCACTTTTGTGACGCAGCAATGGTGCAAAAGATGCACCATGTTGCAAGATAGGCCTCACTTCATCTGCAACAAGATACCGTCACTTTGAACTGTATACATTTAGGACTGTGTAGGGGGCATGGAGAAGCTGAATCTTCTGTAAGTGTCAAAATTGTTGCATACAGTGCTCACCTTCTGCGTACTCTTTGATATGCTAGACTACATCTGCACAATGAGATACCTAAGCAAAGGAAACACAAGTGATGTGATTGTGAAATGAGCAAAAAAAATTGCATGTTTTTCAATGACATCATCCTTTGTTTCCTAACATTATGAATCACATTGTGGAGATCAGGTTTAGGCCTGTCCAGGGAGACAGAGGAGGTCTGGCCTTTGTTAAAGAATGCAGTAGACATGACTCACTTCATTGGTAGGCATGCTCATGTATTATCTCGTCTGTACTCTTCAACAAACATAATTTCATCTGTAACCCTGAGTAGGCCTCACGTCAAACAAACCCTTGGATACGCCACACCTTATCGGCATCCTGAACCAATCATTTAAAATGTTAGGGGCAGATTTATGATGGCTGTGTGCCTCTTTTGCGCAGCTGTTGCGTCATTTTTGTGACGCAGCGGCGGCGCAAAAGATGCGCTATGTTGAGACATATTTACAACTTGACGCATCTAGGCAGATGTGTCATGGTGTAAAATCCTGTGCCACATGAAACCTGCGTCAGGTTTCATGTGGGCGTTTTGTTGCAGGGTGGGCATTCATTTGCATGAAAGCCCTGTAAAACTAACACGGTGAAATTTAGAACATTTCACTGAGTCAGCTTTATGGCATTGCTGAATCAAATCCTTACGCCTGTTTGAAACAGCCATAAGGAGTGACGCACCATGCAATGTGTGGCTTGCCCCTGTGCATTGTAGTAGACATGTCGCGCTTATGACGTGATTCCTGCAATGTGCCGCTTTTGCGGCACAGATGCGTGACGCATCTGTGCTATTTTTGTTCAATGGTGCTCTACATTGGAAATACGGCACATCATGGGTGGCAGAGCAGCAGCGCACGTTAACTGTTGCATCCTCGCGGATGCGCCAGTTAACATAAATCTGCCCCTTTACATTTAAGTATGGGGACACAAAGTTGGTGAGGCTTATCCAAGGTTAAGAAGAGATGAGTCCTGTTCACTGAAAACTTGGACATAGGCCTCACCTCCTCAGAATCGCTGGACATGGCTAAATAACATCTGCAAAATGTTACTCTTGTTAAACAATTTTACTATTATAGACTCTGAGATTTGTCTCTTACTCTGCAACATCTCATTGTTGTTCTCTTTTTTTAAAGATAACGACAACATCAAGCATGAGTGATATTGAGCAAACTGTTGATCTCGATATTATCATTGAAATTGTGATTGAAACATCAGTGGAAGTAGATCCCTTGGATGATTTAAATCCTGAGGATGATGAAGAACATGATGAGGACGCCGATTTGTCAGAATTGTATGACATAGGGTGGGAAGCTGACCTGCTCGAGCCTATGGAACTATAA
Source organism: Lissotriton helveticus (assembly GCF_964261635.1). NCBI lineage: Eukaryota > Metazoa > Chordata > Amphibia > Caudata > Salamandridae > Lissotriton > Lissotriton helveticus. Next base: position 627,611,827 of record NC_136072.1, on the reverse strand, counting down.
ACAGTTATTTTTAAAAGTTACTGGAAATGAAAAGTAACCATGTTAACTGTTTCATTTAAAATTAAACACGTCTTCAAAAACAGCTTGTGTAAAGTGTCTTTAATAAAATAGTGAAATATGCTGATAAAAATTAGTTCAGATTCACATATAAAAGAGCAAAGGTCAAATGTAGAAGCATTCTATTTCTTTGCTACTATTTGTGAGTACTAAATTTGCCAATGCACTAAAAATTATTGTATGTAAAATTGACAAGTAGTGTGTTAATTTTTTGACGACTGTTATTGATTTACTGTTTGGTAATAGTGGTTAATAACATTTTTTATTATATTTTACCACAGATTCAACTGCAGATCATTTCAAAAATACAGTATGCCATCGAAGCAAAGAAGCCGAAAGGCTACAAAACGTCAAAGACAGCAGCTTACTACGTGCTTGCAGCAGTCCTCTACAATAAAAACTCGTCAAGTCACCAAGAAACCTCCGGGTAAGACAACAAAATCATTCATAAGAAACATTTGCAGAAAAAAAAATATCAGTACAGAACATGTTTTAGTCCAGAAAAAGAGAGCCAATTTAAACGGAAAGGAAAGGCCAATCAAAAATGTTACTGCTAGAGCAGGAGATAACTCTGTGCATGGTAGTAGAAGGAAAAATCAGTTTAGGGACATTCGTAGACGAATGTTTCGCAACAGGATAATTGGCAATTTGTTAAAAAATGTTAAGAAACGTCAACAGAAAGTGGCTTTTTATAAGAGAAAGAGAAACATTGAGAAAATTGTTGATCAGGCATTCGAAATTAAGCGAAAATTATTTATTTTGATCAATAAAATTAGGAAACTAAACAAGGTAATTTATGATTTCAAAACAAATAGTAGATGGAAGAGAACAGTTAATCGTAGTAATTTTTGTGAAGTTTATTCAGGACAATGGATGCATAGTTCAAGTTGTGAGGCATTTTTTAATGAGGAGAGTTATTTCCAGTATAATGATTTCGTGCATGCAGTTGACACCAGTGGTCGAGCATATGAGGTGAAAGATGGTTGTCCGGTTGAAAAAGAAAAACTTGTGTCAACAGAGGCAGAAGAGGTGTTAGGTAATGAGGTTTTAAGAAGACGTCCTAAGGGACCAGTGTACACCTGGAAGTGTAGTAGTATTTGCAGTGTGCGACAGGATTCCATCAATTTGCTTTGTGATTTTGTACGGACATTTAATAAGAAAACTTTAAAACAGAAAATGAAGTTGTTGCAAGAATTAGATCCTTGCAGAGTGAGAGAAGTGACAGGTTTGCATGGTCATTCACTGGCTTGTCTTTCCAGGAGAGTATGCCAGAGTGTTTTTCGTCATTTCAGGATGCTAGCAGTGCATCATAATAAAGTGAGGAAATTAGTTAGAATGTTGTATTATGCTAAGAGTCCAGCAATTATGCTTAAACAATTATGCACTGCTCTTTTGCATGGTTCTGAAGTAGATGTGAAGAATATTTGTGAAGAAATTGAGTTTTGTTACTTTGCAAGTAAAGAGAAGAATGTTGAAATTGACCCAGAAGAAGAAGGTAATGTGGAAGAGAGTGTACAGGTTTCCAGTACAGATCATTTTCAGAAGGAAATTGCCACGTTTCAGGTGAAATCAAGTGAGAGGCCTAATTTCACTTGTGTGTGTTGTCGACGCACTTATTATAAGAATCAGGCTAAGTTAGTGGATTTATATGCAAAAAGTGAAAGGGAAAATAATAGTGAATGGAAAGATTTCGCAACATACTTGATGGTAGAAAATTGTTTTGATTTGGGATCGGATCAACGTGTGTGTACTTATTGTTGTAACAAATTAAATCAAAACCAGATGCCTGCTAGAGCGGTTCATAATAATCTGGAATTGGTTGAGATTCCTTCTGAATTAAAGGATTTAAATACTTATGAATCTATTTTGATTCAAAGTGTCCATCCCTTTCAGGCTATTGTACGAATGGAGCCAAAGACAGGGAAATTGCCTCCATCACATTTACAGAGAGGATTAAAGGGAAGAGTTGTTTATTTGCCTCTAGATTTCAAGAAAAACATTAATACAATTGGAGTAGAGAAAGTGGAAGAGGAACCTCTGGTTATCCTAGTTAATGGGGTTCCGACAAAGAGTAAGAAAATCTGGCAAGATTTAGTGGATGTTAGGAAAGTCAAAAAGGCAACATTGTATTTGAAGAAAAACAATAAGTACTACACGAATGTACATGTTGCAGAAGAGGAAGTAAGTGAAGAAGAGGACAGCGATTTGTGTGCTGGACAAATTGAGAAAGTAGAAGCCTCTAAAAATGAAGAAATGTATGAACATTATAGTGTTCATCCTTTGCATTCCAAGGAAGTCATGGAGAATGCTATTGAGTTGTTTCAAATGAAACAAGCCAAAGGGAGTCCCATTAGTGTTTGGGAGGAAAGTTTGGAAACTCGGTGTTTCCCACAGCTATTTCCAACAGGTCAAGGAGGAAGATATGATGAGCGACATCATCAAATTCCTGCTTCTGAATACCGGACTTTACGATTGTATGCAGAAGATCCTAGGTTTCGTCAATGCATTCCCTATTTGTTTCATCCACTGTTTGAAAGTGATCTGTCTGGACTGTCATATGCAGTGAACCACATTTTGAAAAGTGGTGTACAGATGCAAAATATCTCGGCAAGGGACTTTATGGATAAAGTCGATGTGCAAGACAGTATTTTGGATTCTCACCTGATTAATCTAATGGCGTGTCAGCGTGGTACTAATGAGTACTGGTACCGTCGTCATGGTGATTTAAAATGTATGCTGAGGAACTTAGGAACTCCCACATGGTTCCTCACTCTCAGCTGTGCTGAGTATGGCTGGGAAGACTTACTTGAATTTCTACAAGAGGCAAATGGAAACATTGAAAATATCGAATTCAAGACACCTGGAGAACTGTGCTCTTTGGATCCAGTGAATGTATGCAGATACTTCAATCATAGATTTGAAGCTATGATGTCTTTCATCATGAACAAGGAGAATCCACCTCTTGGAGAGGTGTTGGATTTCTTCTGGAGAAAGGAGTACCAAGCAAGAGGTGCTCCTCATATACATATGCTGCTATGGATCAAAGATGCACCCAAATTTGGAACAGATCCGGATGACTTAGTGATGAGTTTCATAGAACAGTATTCTACATGTGCTGTTCCAAACACAAAGGAAGACAAAAGCCTAAGAGAACAAGTTTTACGCTTCCAAAGCCATCGTTGTGGAAAGTACTGTCGTCGTAAATTCAGAAACAAGGACAAGTTCTACACAAAATGTCGTTTCGCCTTTCCACGACCGGTGATTTCTAAAGGAAGAGTGAACAGTTTGATGTCTTCGCTGCGACATAATGTGATGAGGAAATCACCCAAAAATACATACAATTTGAAAAGAAACGAAGAGTCCAAGTACATCAACGACTACAACCCAGTGATTTTGTCCATGTGGAATGCTAACATGGATATACAGTTTGTGGCTGATAACTGTATGGCTGTGGCTCGTTATGTGACATCTTACATCACCAAAAAAGAAAAGACAGAATTGAAGGATATGTGGGAGGACATTTCCCATGAAAAGAGCCTCAGTAAGAAGTTGTACAGTTTCAGTCTGAAGATGTTGTCGCATCGAGAAATCGGAGCTTACGAATGTTCTGACCGGTTATCTTCAGCAAGTCTCTATGCCAAATCTAGGAGTATCATTTGGGCGAGTCTTGGTCTTGCTGCAACGCGTAATCGAGTTCTGAAACCTGTACGGGAAATTGAGTATTTGGCGGAAAAGGAGCCAAACAGTACAGATATTTTGAAGACCAACATGTTGGATACATATTATCCAAATAGAAGCAGTCACCTCGAGAATGTTTGTCTGTATGAGGTTCTACAAAATTACATATTCAAGAGGAACATCAAAGAAGATATTGATAAAGGAGTGTATGCTGTATTCCGAATAAAGATCTTGTGACTTGACTTGACTTGAGTGTATGCTGTAATTGGAAGTGAGGGATGTCTGGTCAAGCAAAGAAAATGCCACTTGGTAAACCATCGAAAATTGAGTGGCGAATCTCCTGAAAGAAAAGAGTTTTTCTATTTAGCACTTTTGCAACTTTTCAAGCCTTGCCGTGCAGAGAGGAACTGCTTGGAGATTTTCTCTGTTACGAAGACTCTTTCAATGCCGCCAAGGAGACCATAGAATGTCCTGTTTTTCCCAAATATCTAGAAATGTTGAAAGCGGAAATCGAGCAGGAAGCAACGATTGCAGCCGAGATTGCTAGAGACAGTTCTCAGGACAGTCAGAGTTCTGTTTCATTGAGTCAGGATCCACTAGGAGGACCAGTTATCGAAAATGAAGCTGCCACTGCCATGATTGAAGTGGAAAGAGCCATGGCACATGCTCAGGAGGATGCGGTTAACTTAGAAGACTTGGAAAGACAACTCAACGTTGAGCAGAGGAAAATATATGACGAAGTTACCATGCAAATTGATCATGGATTAAGTCATGAGAAGAAAGAGTGCTCATGTACGTCGTTGAAGCCTGTCCGACTGTACGTGAGTGGAGAAGCGGGAACTGGAAAAAGTTTCCTCATTAAAGCAATTTCATATTATTTGCAGAAAAGGACTGAGTCATCGCTGTCTTGTGTTGTCACCGCTCCAACTGGACTGGCAGCACATAACATTAAAGGTATTACTTTGCATCGTCTACTGATGCTGCCAGTGGAGCATGATAACAAATTACAATACCACAAGTTATCTGGAGATGCTTGTTGTGAAGTTTCAAGAGTCTTGAGGAAAATGAAACTTCTTATCATTGACGAAGTAAGCATGGTTTCCAATGTCATGCTTGCCTTTGTGCATTTGAGAATGCAAGAAGTTCTCAAAACAGAGTATGATGTGTTATTTGGTGGCACACACATCATTGTTTTCGGTGATCTTCTGCAGCTGACACCAGTGTAAGGACAACCTGTGTTCAAAATGCTCACGCATGAAGATACCAGGAAGTGCCTAGGGAGCATTGGCAACGTCAATATATGGTTAAACTTCAATTATGCTGAACTGCGTGAAAATATGCGTCAAGCGAAGGATGAAGATTATAAGAATATTCTACAAGATGTTAGAATCAGAAAAGTGACCGAGCATGGGAAAGAAGCTTTACATGCACGATTACTGTCAAATTTGTATCCAGAAGAAGACGTTGTGCCTGAGAATATTTTTCGGAAAATTTCTGAGAAGAAATCTGGAATATGTTTGATGCCAACTCTTGCAGAATGTGCCATCTTCAACAATAAAATGTTGAATTTAGAAAACCAAGAGATTGTGAAACTGGAAGCTATTGACAGAATAGAGCATATGGGAGCAACAATTATTTTGTCTGAGATTTTGAAATCAAAATTGGATTCATTAGAGAAGACTATATCTAAAACTGCTGGTTTTGAAAAGACTCTGAATGTGTGCTTAAATTGCCGTATAATTTTAAGAAGGAATTTACATGTTGAAAGAGGTCTGGTAAATGGATCAATGGGTAATGTTGTTGATTTTGAGAAATACAGAAATAGAGATGGAATTGAATTTTTAAAAATTCAATTTGATGGCATTGAGGAAGTACAGCTAATTGGTCGTTGCTCTGCTAGGTTTTTGCTTGTAAAAGACTTATATGTTCGCCGTAAGCAGTTTCCTGTTTGCTTGGCATATGCGGTGACAATCCATAAATCGCAAGGTTTAAGTGTAGACAGTGCATTGGTGAATATTGGCAGTTCTGTGTTCAAGGAAGGTATGGCATATGTTGCATTGTCACGAGTCAGAACTTTATCGGGATTGTACTTGATTGAGTGTGATGTCACAAACGTTTGTGCGGATCTAGATTGTATTAAGGAATACAATAGGTTAAGAAGAGAGTATGCGCCACATTTGCCTCAATATCCTTTGTTTGAGAAACGTGTGGTAGGCCGGAAACGAAGAAATGTGACCAATAGTAGGGAGGTTGTAGCAAAAAGACAAAGTCGATGAACCCAAAATTATAAGCAGAAAAAAATGGATTCTGTTGAAGATGTTGTTGGTTTTCAATTTGAAAATAGTTCTGGTGTCAACTGCTATGCTAATGTAGTGGTTAATGATGTCTTTTCTCTAGAAACTTTAAAAGAAGAGATTGTGGTCAATTCGGATCAAAGATTTTGCAGTTTGTTGAATTCTGTGTTAAAGAAATGTAGCACTGATAGAATAAAAATAGAAAGTGTGTCTGAAATTCGAAATCTGTTAGACAAATGTTCAGGTCAAACGCAATTCTCTCAAAATATTCAGCAAGATTGTCAGGAGTTTTTAATGTATATGCTTGATGTATTGCAAGATGAAGGTGTAGATGTAGATCATCTGTTTGGCCTTTCTCATCAATGGCAGCATGACTGCGAGAACTGTAGGTTATCAAGTACTACTAGTGTAGACTCAGAAAGATTTATATATTTAACTTTGCCAGACAGTAAATCAGTGTCCTTTAATAAGCTAGTAAAAGCAGCTGATCACAACATGGAGTGTAGCCAATGTAAGTCTGCAATGTTGTCAACATTATTTATACGAACATATGGCCAGTATGTCATTTTAATGTTCCAACGATGTAGGCCTGATGAACAAAATTGACAACTTTAATAAAAAAATTTGTGGCTGCGCAGTTGTCAATATAAGGAAGGACTTTTGTAACTGCAGCAATTATATATCATGACGGCCCTTCAACAACATCAGGACATTACACAGCTTATTTGAAGTCTAGAAACGGCTGGTCATTCTGCAATGATTCTGTTTTAACTTTAAAAAAAAAATTGCCTTTTGACCTTAAAAATTCTTACCTGGTGTTTTTACAACCAAAATTTTAGGGAAAGAATCTGGGGATTTGCTCTGAGGAATTTCAAGAGGTTCTAATGGCTCCTGCACTATTTGGCCTTGAGGATAAGTGTAGTACAGAGTAAAAAGTTATTTTTGAGTTTTAAGTAGTTCCTGAAAAAAAAGAAGGTTTTCTTACAGAAAGTGGTGGGCACGGATTAGTTAAAGGACAACAGAGTATTCCCCAAAGCAAACGGTGTTCTTACCATAACACTTCACGTCATTGAAAAATAACTGTACTTTGAATGAGTTCAGAAAAACTGTTTCTTTTAATAAGCTAATTCAAGCAGCCAATCAAAACATGGAGTAGAGGTAATGTAAGTCTGCAATGGTGTACACATTTTTTGTACAAACTTTTGGTTATAATGTCATTTTAAAATTCCAACTATATAAACCTGATGAAAGTACGTTTTCAACTTTAATTACAAATGTTGTGGCTACACAGTTGTTGATTTTAGGAAGAACATTTCTAACTGCAGCTATCATATGACATGATGGTCCTTTGACAACATCCGCTTATTACACAGCTTATTGAAAATGTAAAAAAAGCTGATGTTTTGGAAATGATTCACATTTGTCTATGAAACAATGTTGCCTTTTGACTAAAAAATATTCTTACTTTCTGTTTTCAGAAGAAAGAATTTAGGGTAGGTAACTGGCCTATAATGATTCTAGGAGTTGATATAATGTTATGTACGGTTTTAAATTGCTTTGTGATTAAAAGTGATGTAGAGAATTAAATAATTGTAGTAGTCATAGAGGTAGTGTAAGTCTGCTTCATAGTAAGCAGTATCAGTGTCATAGGAAATGTGGAACATGAGTGAGCAAGAAGGGTGAGATATTACTAGTACAGGATTGTGAAAGTGATCTTGAACGTTTTCTTTCTGAAAGTTGCGGAAAAAGAAAATGACGGGATTTGCTTAGAAGAATTCCAAGAGTTATAAATGGCTCTTACACGATTTGGCCTTGAGGAGAAGTGCGGTAGAGAGCGGGAAGTCATTTATTGTATGTAACATATTTGTCAAAACGATGGAGTTTTTCTTTCAGAAAGTGGCGGGCTGAAAATAATAACAGCACAACAGAGTATAAGCTGTTCATAGGACATCCTTCGACGTCATGGAAAGTACGTTACTTTTGAGGAGTTCTGATTTCTGATTGGTTATGTTATATGGGTTTTTTAAACACAATCATTTTGATTGTGTTTTTTTTCCCCGCTGTTATATGATGAATACCTTCAAGTCACTGCTTTTAGTGAAATTTGATATATTCTGAGAACAGCAAAAATAAACCATTTAACATGTATAATTAATTCTGTACTTTTTGTATTTATGATATACATTTAGAACTGTGTAAGAGGCATGGAGAAACTGAGGCTTCTGTAAGTGTCAAGGGAGGTGAGTAATGTACATTGCTCTGTTGCATACAGTCCTCACCTTCTGCGTACTCTTGGATATGCTAGACTACATCTGTACAATGAGATACCTAAGCTGAGGAAATACAGGTGATGTGATTGTTAAATGAGCAAAAATATTTGCACGTTTTTCAATTATATCACCTGTGTTTCCTAACATTACGAATCACATTGTGCAGATGAGGTTTAGGCCTATCCAGGGAGACAGAGGAGGTCTGGCCTTTGTTCAAGAGTGCAGTGGACATGACTCACTTCGTTGGTAGGCCTGCACATGTATTATCTCCTCTGTACTCTTCAACAAGCCTAAATTTAATCTGTAACTCTGAGTAGGCCTCACCTCAAACAAATCTCTGGATAGGCCACACCTTATCGGCATCCTGAAACAATCATTTAAAATGTTAGGGGCAGTTTTATGATGGCCGTGCGCCTCTTTTGCGCCGCCGTTGCGTCACTTTTGTGACACAGCAGCAGTGCAAAAGATGCACCATGTTGCAAGATAGGCCTCACTTCATCTGCAACAAGATACCGTCAGTTTAAAATGTATATATTTAGGACTGTGTAGGGGGCATGGAGAAGCAGAGGCTTCTGTAAGTGTCAAAGTTGTTGCATACAGTGCTCACCTTCTGCGTAGTCTTTCATATGCTAGACTACATCTGCACAATGAGATACCTAAGCAAAAGAAACACAAGTGATGTGATTGTGGAATGAGCAAAAAAAAATGAACGTTTTTCAATTACATTACCTGTGTTTCCTAACATTATGAATCACATTGTGTAGATGCCTCACTCAGTCTGTATCTGACACTCTTTCCTTCACTTCCTCTGTCTCCTCTCTCCCTCACTCTCTTTTCCTTATTCACCCTTTCCTTGTATAGTTTACCTTACTTACTTTCTTTTAGTAGCTTACACAACTTCAATTTAGTTTTCTCTTCTATCCTTCTTTTCTGTCACTGAAAGTATCTTCTTTTTTTTCTCCTAGTAATTTACTCTATTTCAATTTCTTTTTGTCTCTGACTGTCTATCACCGTTTCTTTCTCTTTTTTTTCTGCATGTTTATCTCTAACTTTATTTCTTTGTAAAATTGGATGATTGTCAATCTTTTCCCTTGTCTTTTCTAATTTTTAAATACATGTTTTAATATTTTTCAAATTTTTGTTCTTTCTTTCACAGATTGAAAGTATAAAAATAACAAGTGACTAAGTTAACGACAATTATAAGGTAAATGTTTTGTACTCTTTTCGTTACATTTCTATCACATTTAACTTCTATTAGTTCCACTGCTTCATTTCTTTAACCCTCATTTTCCTGCCTTTGCTACTTCCCTCATTCCTTTCTCTATTACTTACTTACTCTACTCCTTCCACTCCTTTTCTCAGTCCCTCTGTTCTCATAGTTCCTCACTCCTGTTCACTCACTCCGTCTCTATTACTCTCACTGTCTCTGACTGATCACTCTTTCACTACTTGTTCATTATGCTTTCTCCCTGTAGTTCAAGCACACTAAGGGGCATATTATCAACACAGGCGATAAAATTATCGCTGCTTTTATCGGCAGAAAACTGCCGCAAAAGCGGCTTTACTGGCAGTTTTCTGCCGCAAAAGCGGCTTTAGCGGCAGTTTTCTGCCGATAAAAGCAGCGATAATTTTGTCGCCTGTGTTGATAATATGCCCCTATGTTATTTACATTTCTTTGCTGTTTCAATCATTCCTTTTCTGTCACTTCTTCTTTTCTGCTTTCTGTTTTTTCTCTCTGTTATTCCACGTGTTTTAACCTTAGTCACTATCATACATCTTGTTTTATTCCTATTTACTTTTGCTCACTGTTTTCTTAACACTTTCCCTCAGGATTGTTCTTTTAGTCCGGTTCTATCCCTACCTCTTATTCCACATCCTTTACTATTTTTCTTCTTATTTTGAACATTCACTCACATTCTCTAAGAAACTCTTGTTTATTATTCTTCTACTCTCTTTTTTTTCTTTCACTTCCTTATCTATTTTGTTTTTCACAATTATACCCTCTTCCATCTTTTCTTCGGTAAATAGATCTATTAAACAGTATCTCTGTGTTACTCCCTCTAGCTGTCTTTCTTTTAAGATTACTCTCTGTTTCCTTCCCTTATACTTACTCTTCTTTTTTTTTTTTTCTGGTTCGCTTCCGGTTTGCGTACCGGCGCGCGAACCAGGAAGCGAATCAAAAGAAATAGAGGTTGCCAGAGTGCTAAACATTCTAGCAATTTTTTATAAAGGGGAGGTAGTTCTGAAAAGAACTTTTTTATTATTATTTTTGTTGTTTTATATTTTTTTTATTATTTTTCTGAACATTTTTTTTACTTTTTTTGTATTTTTTGAACGATTTTAATTTTTTTTTGTTTTTTTTGAGGGGGAACAACGAAAAACAGGCATTAGAAAGGGCTCAACAGGGGCAAAAAAAAATGTTTTATTTTTTCGGGCGTTTTGAGCACTTGTGGTTTTCAAATGCTCTGTTTATCAAATTGATACTCATATTTGCACATGAGAGTAGGTCACCACAATAAAGGCACACTATCTTCATGTGCACAAAATTCTGTTGGATGTTTGGGACCGTTTCCCTCGCCTCTGGTCCCGACAGAGTTACCTGTGCCGATGTACTGGCCACAGGAGTTGGTGGGTTGTCTTGGAGGTGACGCATCTCTGCAACGCTGTAATTCAGTGGATGCCACCTCTGCATATGACGGTGCATAGTATAGTTACCATAACTATACTTTTTGTCTGTACCTCTAGATAAAACATCTTTACAAATGAGGCATGTCACATGTCGGGCATTCACTTTTTTTTGGCCTCGAGGAAAAGAATAAAACTGCCAAATAAAACTGTCTTTGTGGTGGGATTTCCGGGGCTCTTCACGTAAGAACTGCCTCCTCTCTACTTCCTCTTCCTCTTCCTCTTCCTCCTCTTGGTTGGGAAGGAACTGTGGAGGTGTTCCTTCCTTCCTAGGTGGTTGTGGTGGTGGTGGGGGTCCACCAGCTGCAGCTACTACAGATGCCAATATTCTAATAAGCAAAAACAGGTCTTCCTCTCACAAAGATGAAAGTCAGAGTGAGGAAAGAAGGTGGGGGCTTTCATCATTTGGGAAAAAAATATGTGCTAAAGCAATGAAAAGTGTTAGGTCACATGACCTAGCCTTACATCATTAGGAAACCAAAAGTGAAATGAACCAATAGAAAGTTTTATTAACAAGTCACATGACCTGTTACGCTTACGTTACGCGCTCCGCGCCGCGCCCCGGATCGCTTCCGGGGAGCTGCGCTTCGCACCTCGGTTCGCGCTCTGGAGCACTTCCGGGTGCGCTAACGCAGCGCGTCATAAGACTCATTACGCGGCAACGCGATACGTCGCGCTTACGCGACGCGTCACGATGTTGTTTTCTAACGCGGCAGTTGCGCAAACGGAACGTTTACCGGTTCGCGGACCGGGATGCCGCACCAAATTAAGCTAACGGGAAGCTACCCGGTGCGCGGACCGGTAGCGAAACAAAAAAAAAATAACAAAAAAAATATATACATAAAAAAATTATATTAAAAACATATAAAATATATTTTTCGATTTAAAGAAGAATACATTTTAAAGCTTTTGATATTTGCTATTAAAAAACCATTGAAATTCACTGAAAAAACCATAGATTATAGACCATATATAGTTAGGAATTAGCATTTACAAAACCTTGAAAATTCACTGAAAAAACCATAGGTTATAGACCATATATAGTTAGGAATTAGCATTTACAAAACCTTATTTTACTCACACAAAACCATTGAAATTCGCATATATAGTTAGTTGCACTAACTATATATCGCGCACCCGCAATCCACTGCTGATCATGTCACATATTACATCATTCATGACATGGTCAGTGACATCACTGAAGACATTACTGATGACATCTCAAATGACATCACTGATGACATTACTGAGCACATCACTGATGACATTATGTATTGCGACTTATATAGCGCATTTATCACCCGAAGGCATCAAGGCGCTTGCCTTGGGAACCCGTCCTGGCTTTTCCCTGTGAGATAACCCCTACTGGGTATCCCCAGGGTGAAATCAAGGCATCCCGCAGCGGGTGGGCCGCCGTACTGGAGATTAAGCAACTATTGCCCAGAGTTGCAGCGTGGGACCCCATGATTAGAATAGGCACCGAGGCGAGAATTATCGAGTCCGTGGACATTTTGGGCTCAGGACCCTGCCGCGTCGGGAATTGAACCCTGGTCCCGGGCCAGACCTCTGCATCAGAGTCTGCCGCTCTAATCAGTGAGCCACACTCCTACACTCATGTGATAATATGATGAACCTCTTCAGACTCTAATATAACCTTAGATACACTCAGTTTAAACAGACACTCACAGACTGTCACTCATCCATGGAGTTACTCACACACCTATTCAGTCATGCAAAGAATCAATCACACCTCCATTTTCTCAACTATACAGTTATACACACCTTACTTATTCAAACATATACTAACACATATTTACTCTCTTATACAATCCCTGATACAAGTTCACAATGATGCATACAGCCACTCACACATTCACTAGCTCTTATGCACAGTTATTTATATATGTCAACTCTCACATGTACTGTGTTTTACATATGTATTTACTTTGACATGTAGCACTGAGATATCCATTCACTCACCAATACACTCATGCACACAGTCAACCGCCCATACAGCTGTTTCCACATGCACTTTTGAACCCATACATCTAGTGAATCAACTGCTCACACATCTATGCACAGAGTCATACACCTCCCAGCCACCCACACACACACTCAGTCTCCCATACAAATACTTGGGCAACCAATCAATAACCCATATAGTTACTCATATAGCTACTGATGAACACATGCAGCATTTTATAGAACAACAGACATAATGATGCACAAATTAAGACACTTTAGTCACAAACCCATGCACTCAGTGAGACACATTTAATCACTCACTCATACAGTCAGTCATGCACCTACTAAATCCTTCATCCAGACACTTATACATCCACTCATTCTTCAATATGTAAGACATATTTTAACTTTACAGAAATACACAGTCACTGGATGTTGTCATCAGTGATGTCATTTGAGATGTCATCAGTGATGTCATCAGTGATGTCATTTGAGATGTCATCAGTGATGTCATCAGTGATGTCACTGACCATGTCATGAATGATGTAATATGTGACATTATCAGCAGTGGATTGCGGGTGCGCGATATATAGTTAGTGCAACCAACTATATATGCGAATTTCAATGGTTTTGCGTGAGTAAAATAAGGTTTTGTAAATGCTAATTCCTAACTATATATGGTCTATAACCTATGGTTTTTTCAGTGAATATATATATATATATATATATATATATATATATATATATATATATATATGTGTATATATATATATATATATATATATATATATATATATATATATATTACCTACTGGCGGTAGCCAGTAGGTATATATAGTTAGGATTTTTTCTCTATGGGATTTTTGAAAATTCTATGTCTAATAACTTTGGCGTTTGTGGACGGAATTGGCTGAAATTTTCAGGAAAATGGCACATTTTGTTTCTGAGCAGCCCTTGAAAATTTTGGGGGGGGTTCGTCAAGGGGGGGCCGAGAAAAAAGGGGGGTCCCAAAACGTGTTTTTAACATTGAGTTTTCCATAGGGCGGTTGGCCTCACTTTTAGCCCGAACGGCTGAATGGATTTGCACGAAACTTGGCAAAATTGTAGGGACTGGTAGCCCGATGTGCCTTTTCTAGGTCTCAATATATGTGCTCCAGTGGATTTTGAGAAATTAACGTTTAAAAAAAGATATATATCTGTAACAGCGGACCGGGCAGCGTCCCAGGACGCGTACTTTTCGCGCAACGGAGCTTTGTGAAGCGAAGCTGATTGGTTCTCTGGCGTCTGTCAACATTCCAAAAAGTCCGTAGCGGCCGACATCTTGTCTCTCGGTAGGATCGAGAGACAAGAGGAGGCCAAAACAAAGGGGGAAATAACCATAAGGGGGCATAGTAGATCCTCGCTGATCCCCTAGGTTTGATGTGGAGGTTTTAAAAGGGCCCCGCGGGGCAAAAAAAATAATAATAATAATAATCGAACGGCTGAATGGATTTGCACGAAACTTGGCAAAATATTAGGGACTGGTAGCCCGATGTGCCTTTGCTAGGTCTCAATATATGTGCTCCAGTGGATTTTGAGAAATTAACGTTCAAAAAAAGATATATATCTGTAACAGCGCTCCGCTTCGCGTAACGGAGGTTTGCGAAGCTGATTGGTCATTCTGTCACTGGGCTATAGTTGGGCTACATCTGGCTGATATTTGGGCTACATTTGTTTTTTTGTGTGTCTGGCGGCCATCTTTGGGCTACATTGGGCTACATTGGGCTTCATTGGGCTACATTGGGCTACATTTGGGCTCCAACATATATATAGGCCAATGTAGCCCAATATATATTTTTCAAAGTAAATTTTCGTAAAAACCACTGGAGCATATATCTTGAGACATAGCAAAGGCACATCGGGCTACCAGTCTCTACAATTTTGCCAAGTTTCGTGGAAATCCATTCAGCCGTTCGAGCTAAAAGTGAGTCCAACCGCCCTATGGAAATGAAGGAAATGAATGGGTAATTTGTAATTAGCAAATAGCTAATCGCAAACTAGGAATGGTAAAGAATCGCTATTTATTCCTTAAAGTTCGCTATTTAGGAAATGCAAAAAACTTTGATGATACATATGGCGGTTCATCTCTAACAAGATAAGAAGCATAGGGATACATTTATGATGACTGGCGCATCACCAGGGATGTGTTAGTCATTCTGTGCCGCTGTTCCGTCACCTATGGTGTGCTGCATTTACAATGCGGCGCATCATGGGGCAAAAACAGCACAGATGCGTGATGTATCTGTGCCGTAAAGGTGGCGCATTGCTGGAGTTGTATCGCAAGTGTGATGAAGCTCCAGCAAGGGTCGGGGGTGCCCCTGTCGCAGGGTTTCTGTTCTCACACAGAACTGTGGACAGAGGATTGGGACCTCGGCGAATTAGGGTGTCCCAAAACTCACGTTAGTAATCAAAAACTCCTTAGCAAGCTAGGTACAGTGTCACATTGGATATAACAAACTCTCAATGTTTAGACAATCCAGAATATGAACTTATAGTACCTCAGGATACGTGGAACTCATGAACAGTCGGTCGTTATATATTTCTTAGAAACCAGAACATGGAGTTAAGAAGAACACATGTGTATTTGAAATGTTTATTTACTAATGCCGTCTTCTCAGGCGTAGTATCTTAGATAATACAAGTACACATATTATCAGTAGCAAAATTACCAGCATAGTTACTAGTACATAAAAAGCGAATGGTGATAGTATGTTAACATGCTGTAAATGAATAAGAGTTAGCAACACTTATAAGCAGCCGCGGGCCGTGGAGGGAGTTACGGTGAGGCAGGGAGGCGGGGAGGGGGAGAAGCAGGGTGGAGAATACAAGTACACATATTATCAGTAGCAAAATTACCAGCATAGTTACTAGTACATAAAAAGCGAATGGTGACAGTATGTTAACATGCTGTAAATGAATAAGAGTTAGCAACACTTATAAGCAGCCGCGGGCCGTGGAGGGAGTTACAGTGGGGCAGGGAGGCGGGGAGGGGGAGGGGCAGGGTAGAGAGGACTCCACCCTGCTTCTCCCCCTCACCGCCTCCCTGCCTCACCGTAACTCCCTCCACGGCCCGCGGCTGCTTATATCTCACCCTCCCTAATACACATATTATATTATTTGCTAAGAAGGTCTCTTTGTGTTGGTTTAGGGCGTGCCCATACTTTAGTGTCTTAGATTTGAAGGAATCACATCAGCATACACCAGCTCTCTCTTCATGTGAACCGCATCAACTGTTGTGTATGTGTGTTCGGCAAAGCAATATAAAACCCGCCTCATGCCCAGAATTGGCAGAAGTTGCACTTATGTTATGAGTATGAAGTCGTGGAGATCAGACCTCATAACAATTCTGTATCGTGTTGTTCTTGAAACTTTAGCACTCGCTGTACAGATATAGTTTAACAAGCAAAGCAGATAGTAGAGCAATAACATATTATTCTCATGTAAACCACGATGAACTACTAGGTGGAAAGCTAAAGCAACAACTAAGTGTCGTGTGCAGAAGTTGCAAAAAAGGAAAAATGGCGTTTAAACCGGTAATGAGCCCATGCTAACTTAACACGGTGTAAAAATATCCAGGACCTAGATGACACCTCCCCATGATCCGGAAACGAACTGAATAAGATAATAGAAGTGCCATCTCATGAGAGCAGATTGCAAGTTTATATGTGGACGGTCCGCAAGGTAAAGCATTAAAAACTAGGAAAATTTAATGCTAAAGAAAAATAAAACAGCCAAGTACTTTATCGAGTCTTAAGCCAATAGGCAAGGTAAATAATAAAAACTTGACAAATAAGTCAATGAATTGTCAATGAAATGCTAGTACTCAGCATATCAAACATGAAAAAGGTCTATGACATAACTGTGTATGCAAAATAAGCTGCAACAGCCTCCAATAGGAAGTCACCGTCTTCATCCGAAAACAGTTCAGCCATCCAATTTAAAAGCGGAAAAGAACATACGTGCTCTCCCAGCACCGGATCCTCTATCACCATCAGAGGACAGCTCGGTGGGTTTTCAAGAAAGCTCTGTTCCAAGAAAGACTGTGCTGCCGCCAGTAAATTCCAGGGACCAATTAGTGCATGCATCAATGCCACAGCCATAATCCTTTCGCCAGGACAAACCAACTCGTGAGTAATGATAGGAGTCATCAGCTGATTAAAGTCGACGTCAGGAGAAACCGGTCCGCAGAGACACAAATCAATGGCCCAATCGAAATCACAGGTCAGGCAGTGAAATACAGGCTGGACACAGGTGAAGTAGGAGAATCGAAAAGATAATCCATATGCCGTGCTTAATATCGCCAACGGCATTGTGCCATAATATTCTAGCATGCGATTGCGGAACAGTGTCAGCAGCTGCAGGGTGGGAGGTTGCATAGGAGGGACATCCATATTTAAAAATGTAAAAAAGCACAAGAGCGTCCGCTGGTAATGCAAGTAAAAATGCCAATCGACGAAGCAGAGTGGAGAAAATAGAATGAAAGAAAGCAGGGATGACTCCAAAGATTTTCTCAAATGAAGTCACGAGACCACTGGTAACAACTTTAAAAAAGTGCGCCAGGGCGTTTGTGGAGGATGCGTTAAAGATAGTCCGAACCATCTTGCTGAAATTGAAAGGCAAATGTGAATTGAAAAGGGTTTGCACCTCTGTACGGGTGTTCGCTATGTGAAGCACGAAAGTTTCACGGGCCGAACTCAAGGCCACCTCTCTCTGAGACAAAAGAGCTCTTATTCTTGCCATGCCGTTGAAATCTCTCCCAAGGTTGGTATTTGTGGCCAGATTGAAAACTCCCTATGTTCATGTGTGGGAGGAAATAGAACATTTCTGCAGCAAATAACCTGTTCACTTACTGTTACGATAAAAGGAATACTTTTAATTAACTCAGAACAATCTTCATTATTGAGCATCAAATAACTACCATTTTCCAACAACTTGAACGTGGGGATGATAGCAGGAACTGGCGTGCCTTGCAACACGCAAGCCATATTTGGTCGGTGTTTGTTGCATGAACCGTGTAACTGTATGTGCCTACACATTAGTGAATGATCTGGCGTCTCAGTGCATTCCTCTCCATTCAGATAAACTTCTTGATCATCTTTGAAATATCTGTATGTGTATGGAAGCGACCAGACCTCATGAAGAAAAGCACTACCTAAAGGTTCATAACGACCTATTGGTATATATTTCATACAATTTGAAAACTTATATAAAGCAAAAGGCAGCGTTATTAAACCGTGGATAAGGCACGTTGCCAAAAAACCCGCAATCCTCTGCTGATGATGTCACTGAGCATGTCATGAATGATGTAATATGTGACATCATCAGCAGTGGATTACGGGTAATAGTATCTCTAGTTTACTCCCCTATAGCTGTCTTTCTTTTAACATAAGTGTCTGTTTCCTTCCCTTATACTTACTGTTTTTGGTTCGCTTCCGGTTCGCGTACCGGCGAGCGAACTGGGAAGCGAACTAAGAGAAATAGAGGTTGGCACAGTTCCAAATATTGTACCAATTTTTTAATAACGGGGAGGTAGTTCTGAAAATAACTTTTTTTTAATTGTTTTTGTTGTTTTATATTTTTTTTATTATTTTTCAGAACATTTTTTTACTTTTTTTGAATTTTTCTGAACAGTTTTATATTTTTGGGGGTTTTTCTTGGAGGGGGCAATGAAAACGATTCATTGTAAAGGGCTCAACAGGAGCAACAAAACAAAAAAAAAGTATCTATTATTTTGGGCGTTTCGTACAAACTTGCATATGATAGTCAATAGCTCTGTTGATCAGAGTGATGCTTCTTTCTCCGTAGCAAATGAATCCATCGCAAAATACGCAGATGTGTTTTACTTCACCAAATCTCATTTGTATATTTGGCACCATCTCCCTGCCCTCTGGTCCCGTTACTTCCGGTACAACAGATCTTCTGGCCATAATAGGGAGATTATCTAGGTCGTTCCGAAACTGTGCAGCACTGTAGTTGTTAGGATGCCACCTAGTCATATGGCGATGCATTGTGTAGTTTCCGAAACTGTATTTTTTCTCGGTTCCTCTGGACAGTCTATCTTGACATATAAGGCAAGTTACGTATCTTGCATTTACTTTTTTCTGACCTTTGGGAATTTTAACAAATTGCCAAATGAAGTTTTCTTTCCGGTGAGACGTCCTGGGTTCCTCAGGCAAAAACTGCCTCTCTTCCTGCTGTTCCTCGTCTTCCTCTTCTTCCTCTTCTTGCTGAATTATAACTTGAGCAGGTGGTCCACTCTTCCTTGGATGTGGTGGAGGTGGTGGGGAAGCACCAGCTGAAGCTACTAAAGAAGCCATTGCTCAGTGATCACAAAGGGTCTTTCTCTCACAATGATGAAAGTCAGAGTGAGGAAAGAAGGAGGGATTTTCATCATTTGGGAAAAACAAGAGTTCTCAACCAATGAAAAGTGTTCATTTTAGATTATATGACCTAGTCTTACATCATTAGGAAACCAAAAGTGAAATGAACCAATGAAAAGTGTTATTACCAAGTCACATGACTTGCTGTGTTTACGTTAAGCGCTTTGCAGGGCCTCCCGGTTTGCTTCCAGAAACCTGCGCTTTGCGACTCGCTTCGCGTACCAGTTCGCTAACGTAGCACGTCATATGACGTATCACGCGACAACGTGAAACGTCATGCGGACGGGAGGCGTCACGATGTTGTTTTCTAACGCGGCACTTGCGGTAAAGAAACGTTTACCGGCTCGCGGTCTATTTCGCGGCATCAAGGTCAGCTAACGGGAAGCTTCCCGATTCGCGAAGCGGGAACGAAGAAAAAAAAATATTTAAAAAAAAAATTATTCATAAACATATAAAATATATTTTTGGATTTAAAGAAGAATACATTTTACAGCTACAGATATTAGCTGTTAAAAAACCAATGAAATTCACTGAAAAAACCATAGGTTATAGACCATATATAGTTAGGAATTAGCATTTACAAAACCTTGAAAATTCACTGAAAAAACCATAGGTTATAGACCATATATAGTTAGGAATTAGCATTTAGAAAACCTTATTTTACTCACACAAAACCATTGAAATTCCATATATAGTTAGTTGCACTAATTATATATCGCGCACCCGCAATCCACTGCTGATGATGTCACATATTACATCATTCATGACATGGTCAGTGACATCACTGATGACATCACTGATGACATCTCAAATGACATCACTGATGACATCACTGATGACATCTCAAATGACATCACTGATGACATCATGACACACCAATACCAGTTACTACATACGCACTCACTGATTCCTACGTCTACACACACATTCACTCATTCACCCATACAATGACTCATACATACAGTCACTTGTTATTACAACACTATCATATGCACTCATACACCTATGCAGACAGTCACACACTGCCACTCATCCATGGAGTTACTCACACACCAAGTCAGTCCTGTAAAGAATCAATCACACTTCCATTTCTTCATCTATACAGTTAAACACAGAACACCATACTTCAGTGACATCACTGATGACATCACTAATGACATCTGAAATGACATCACTGATGACATCTCAAATGACATCACTGATGACATCATGACACACCAATACCAGTTACTACATACGCACTCACTGATTCGTACGTCTACACACACATTCACTCATTCACCCATACAATTACTCATACATACAGTCAGTTATTATTAGAACACTATCATATGCACTCATACACCTAGTCAGTCCTGTGAAGAATCAATCACACTTCGATTTCCTCATCTATAGTTAAACACAGAACACCATACTTTTCACACATATACTAACACATACTTACTCTCTTATACAATCACTGATACAAGTACACATTGATATGCACAGAGTCACACACCTCCCAGCCAGCCACACACACACTCAGTCTTCCATACATCCAGTCATTCTTCAATATGTAAAACGTATTTAAACTTTACAAAAACACACAGACACTAGATGATGTCATCAGTGATGTCATTTGAGATGTCATCAGTGATGTCATCAGTGATGTCACTGACCATGTCATGAATGATGTAATATGTGACATCATCAGCAGTGGATTGCGGGTGCGCGATATATAGTTAGTGCAACTAACTATATATGGAATTTCAATGGTTTTGTGTGAGTAAAATAAGGTTTTCTAAATGCTAATTCCTAACTATATATGGTCTATAACCTATGGTTTTTTCAGTGAATTTTCAAGGTTTTGTAAATGCTAATTCCTAACTATATATGGTCTATAACCTATGGTTTTTTCAGTGAATATATATATAGTTAGGATTGTTTTCCATAGGGAAATCGCAACATTCTATTGGGAATAACTTTGGCGCCGGTTGAGGAATCTTCCTGAAATCTTCCTTAACTTTGCCTCGCGGCGCTCCGCTCGTTCCCTGAACGTTTGGGGGGGATTCGTCAAGCGGGGGCCGAGATAAAATGGGGGTCCCAAAACGTGTTTTCCCCATGTTAATTTCCATAGGGCGGTTGGACTCACTTTTAGCCCGAACGGCTGAATGGTTTTCCACCAAACTTGGCAAAATTGTAGGGACTGGTAGCCCGATGTGCCTTTGCTATGTCTCAAGATATGTGCTCCAGTGGTTTTTACGAAAATTAACTTTGAAAAAATATATATTGGGCTACATTGGGCTATATATATGTTAGAGCCCAAATGTAGCCCAATGTAGCCCAATGTAGCCCAAAGATGGCCACCAGAGGGAAAAAAAAAACAAATGTAGCCCAAATATCAGCCAGATGTAGCCCAACTATAGCCCAATGACAGAATGTCTCAGAGTGTTCTAAAGAACAACTAGAGCGCTAACAGTCTTACTTATGACAAACGTATGGCACACCTGAAGTCATCTTGATTGGAAAAAAGTGTTAACACTTAAAACATTTAATTTGCAAAGGAACAAAATGAGGGAGTTCATTTTGCCATAGAAATTATGATTAGTGCTGAAGAAAGAAAAATTAGGGCACATTTTGAGTGACTTCTCAAATCCTCTTATATTTCATTACAAAAATTCTGATATGCAGTCTCCCCAGATGGCCACCAGAGACAAAAGAGCCCAAATGTAGCCCAAATATCAGCCAGATGTAGCCCAACTATAGCCCAATGACAGAATGTCCCAGAGTGTTCTAAAGAACAACTAGAACGCTAACAGTCTTACTTATGACAAAAGTATGGCACACCTGAAGTCATCTTGATTGGAATAAAGTAGTAACACTTAATACATTTAATTTGAAAAGGAACAAAATGAGGGGTTTCATTTTGCCATAGAAATTTTATACATATATATATTCACTGAAAAAACCATAGGTTACACACCAGTTATAGTTAGGAATTAGCATTTAAAAAACCTTTGAAATTCACTGAAAAAACCATAGGTTTCACACCAGTTATAGTTAGCTGGAAATTTTACTCGCATAAAACCATTGAAATTCCCACGTTATAGTTAGTTGGACTCACTATAACTTGCATGTCTGCAATGCACTGCTGATGATGTCACATATTACATCACTCATGCATATATTTAAATATTTAAACATTACTCGCTAATATATGTATTCACTAAGATACACTTAAGAAGCCAGTTAACCAATCAAATTTTTTTTTTAAAACACTGAAAAAACCATAGGTTTTAGGCCTTATATAGTTAGGAATTAGCATTTAAAAAACCTTTGAAATTCACTGAAAAAACCATAGGTTTCAGGCCTTATATAGTTAGGAATTAGCATTTTAAAAACCTTTGAAATTCACTGAAAAAACCATAGGTTTCAGGCCTTATATAGTTAGGAATCCGCATTTAAAAACAATTTGAAATTCACTGAAAAAACCATAGGTTTCAGGCCTCATATAGTTAGGAATTAGCTTTTGAAAAACCTTTGAAATTCACTGAAAAAACCATAGGTTTCAGGCCTCATATAGTTAGGAATTACCATTTAAAAAAAACCTTTGAAATTCACTGAAAAAACCATAGGTTTCAGGAGTTATATAGTTAGGAATTAGTTTTTAAAAAACGTTTGAAATTCACTCAAAAAACTATAAGTTTTAGTGGTGTTATAGTTAGCTGGACATTTTACTCATACAAAACCAATGAAATTGCTCCTATATGGTTAATTGTACTAACTATATTTCGGGCCCCCGCAATCCACTGCTGATGATGTCACATATTAGATCATCCATGACATGGTCAGTGACATCACTGATGACATCTCAAATGACATCACTGATGGGACACCTCACCAACCTTTCTATTGGATGATTTTTCAAGTTTCACAGTACCAGCAACCCCAAGTAATGTGGGGAGAGCGAAAGGGGGGCTTGCTTTACTATTTTCTTTAGCGGGGTCATTTAATCAGTTGGACTCAGGTTCATCGAATATCCTGGCAATAGAATGGACTGTTTCCCCAGGGTGTACCCTACTTGTTATTAATTTTTATAATGCATGGGGAGGACAAAGAGAAACGGATCATGTGGAACATCTGGAGAACTTTTTGAATAATTATAGTCAAAATACACTTATTCCCTTTGAGATTCTATTGATGGGGGATTTTAATATTCATAAATGTAAACTGTTGTGTCATTCAGGTGTTTCAGAGGCCCCTCACGGAGCAGACACCCCTCACTTTGAACACACCAAAACAGGAGAGGCGCTCGAATTACTGCTAGCTAGTTTTAATATGTATGAACTAACCCTGGGCGAAGAACTACGCTCCGTTCGCGGAGCTTGCGGAGTTTTGGCAACTCCGCGTTCTACGGAGAACGCGAAGCTGTCGATTACTCCGCGATCCGGTGCGTAGCGTAGTTCTCGCGCGCTGAATAACATTATCGCGTGCGCCGGGGTAAGTTCGCGCGATATTTGACGCGATCACGCACTTTGGCAGTGCGAACGAGAAGATGAGTTCCCCAACATGTCTAACACACAGCTATCTCGAGCATGCAGGCAGCGCCTCGAACACGCGCACCGCGCTCCCGAAGACGAAAAACGGCGCGCGAACGGGTCTAGCAAGCTACTACGCATGTCCGCGGAGCTACGTGAAGGTCGCGGAGTGCAACTGCGTCTTCGCGTAGCTCCGCGGAGTGCGGCTCCGCGAACTACGCCCAGGGTTAGTATGAACCATTTAACACAGGAAGAAGTGAGATGGTACCTACCTATAAAGGCTCGCCAAAAGGGTAGGTTATTGATTACATATTCATTTCCACAGGCCTTATTTTAAAGGTGAAAGATTATAAGGCATTTGCCTCACCCCATAGTGACCACAACCCCCTGTCAGTGGAGTTACACTGGAGTGGCTTATGGCGCAAGCAAGTAGTACAAACACGGGTTTGCACCATGGCGGTGCCCAGTGACCAGGGCAGACGGCTTAAATGGGGCAGGGTTGTGGAGGAAACGTTTATGAACACCTTAATGCCTAAAATTGAGGGATCACTTGAAATTTGCATGGATCATACCACTCCAAACCCTCAAATTATAGTAGCTTTTGATTTTATCTGTGCACAAATTACTAGGGACCTTACAAAACCCTCACTACAATTCCCTCCAAAACCCCATAAATGGTTTGATACTAAATGCTCACGGTCCTATAGAACCCTGAAACAGGCCTCAAAGGCCGAGGTAAGAGATAAGGTTTTAATTTCAAAGTTGAGACAGGATTATAAAGCAAATATCAAGGCAAGGAAAAATGAGATCAAAAATAATGCCTGGAACGATCTCCTTACCATAGACGTTCTTAGAGACAGTAAACAATTTTGGGACATCATAAACCATTCTTTCTTTTCGGGGGATGATAACACAGTCACAGATTGCGTGATCCCTGGTGAGAAATGGGTGCAGCACTTTAGCAACATATATGGTGGTAACCGTAATGACACCATTAGAACAATGGAGGGGGACCATTTTTTATCTGCAGTAGAGTTCACTGAGGAGGAGGTCCATAAAGCAATAATGGAGTCCTCAAAAAATAAGGCGCCTGGCCCCGATGGTGTGCCGGCGGACCTTTTTAAATATTGTCCGACACTTTGTTCTAAAGTACCAGCTAGAGTCTTTAGGATAATAAATGAAGGATTCTTCCCTGAAACCTGGGCAATTTCTATCATTGTACCCATTTTTAAAAAGGGTAATCGGGAGGATCCAGGGTGCTATCGCCCCATTTCCCTCATTGACTCTGCCTTTAAGATCTTGGGCAGAGTCTTATTGGCCAAATTGAGGGAAAATTTAGAACTATGTGAGGGGCTCTCGAATATTCAATATGGGTTCTGAGAAAAACGGGGCACCCTGGAACAATGTTCCAACCTGCACCTTTTGGTTTCCAAATACACGGTGGGCGGGGAGGGGTCAGTATATTTGGCCTTTATGGACCTCTCCTCGGCCTTCGACCTGGTGAACAGGACCAAGTTATGGTCTCTCTTACATGAGATAGGGATAGAAGAACATCTAGTAGCTGTTATTGCTAGTTTGCATCAGGACCTCTCTGCTAAAATAAGGGTCACTAGGGACGCAAGGTGCACGGAGAGTTTCAGGTCAGAGAAAGGGGTGCGCCAGGGTTGTATCCTGGCCCCCCTTCTCTTCACCATTTATATAAATGGGCTGGGGAAATACTTAGAAGCAGGAATGGCTGATGTGCCGCGTATAGGAGGAGAACAGGTGCCAGCTCTCCTATACGCGGACGATGCCGTGTTAATCGCCCGTACTGGCATTGGTTTACAGGCCCTTTTAGATTGTTTTGGCTCTTTTATGGAGAACCTCGACCTAAAAATTAATGTAACAAAGTCACATACTATGATCATAGGCCGTAAAGGAAATAAGCTGCATGCCAAAACTTTTACTTGCAAGGGTGAGGTCCTTTCAAGGGTTCCTGTTTTTCCTTATCTGGGGGTCCTTTTTGACCAGAGAGGCTCCTGGGCCCCCAGATTAAGGCAAAGAGTATAAGTTTGGCACGAAGTTCATCAGCCCTGTTAGTGTTCACAAAAAGATTAGGGGCTAAACCAATGGAGGCAGTGATAAAGGTATATAGCAGCAAGTGTATCCCCATTGCCATGTATGGGTCTGCTATGTGGGGCTATGCAAACCTGGATAAAATCCAGAGGGTGGAAAATGGGCTCATCAGAAATTTTTTATCCGTTCCCAAATCCACGCCTACCTTTACGATCCATGAAGAAATGGGTTTGCCTTATATTATTGACAAACTAAAATTAGCCCCACTTCTTTTCTGGACCAAAACATGGTTGAACTCTGAGCTAACATTAAATCATGCAATCCTCAAGGATGTAATTTCAAGGGATAATGCCACAAGAATACCCTGGCTGAAATATATTAGATCAGCTTTTGCCACGCTTGGGAGACCGGAGCTCTTTAATGACCCAATCAACATCAGGAGGGAAGACATTAGATGGATTAAGCAAGAGTTTCTGGAGAGGGCTCGTTTTGCGAGAGAGGAGTTGGAACTGAGGAAACCCTCGGTACGGGCTCACATAGTTTTAACCACCACTCCCTCTCTGGAACCATATTTAAAAATCGTCACTAACCCACTCCACAGACTCCTGCTAACAAAATTTAGGTTGAATTTAATTCATTACACACTTGGCAACTTCCCTGTGTGGTCAAAACCTGAAGATGGACCACCCTGTGATTGTGATCAGTTTTCAACCCAGGATACCCTCCATTTTTATTTTTTTGTGGTTTGTATACTACTGAGAGGGCAAAATATTTACTTCCTGTGTTAAAGGCTGCTGGATTCATCCAAGCAAGGCCAGCTTTAATTTTTCTTCAATTGCTGGCAGACACTCAAACCATCTTTAGAGTTGCATGTTACTTAACAGCTGCCTTTAGATCAAGGAAGAAAAGAATATCTGGGAAAGCTTTATTTTAATCTAATTTTTAAATCTGGTTTTATTTGTAATTTTAACCATTGTAAGTATGAGGACAAATG
This sequence comes from Lissotriton helveticus, assembly GCF_964261635.1. Taxonomy (NCBI): domain Eukaryota; kingdom Metazoa; phylum Chordata; class Amphibia; order Caudata; family Salamandridae; genus Lissotriton; species Lissotriton helveticus. Next base: position 627,584,893 of record NC_136072.1, on the reverse strand, counting down.
AAATTAATAATCCATGTCATAAATTTGCAATCAAATCCTTTGCTGTTTTAAAAAATTTGTATTGTATTGTATCTTGTCCTTTTATGATTTTAACAAAAATCGAATAAAGTGTATTTTGACTGACTGACATCACTGATGACATCATCCACGTGACAATCACATACACCTTTTCATACACTATTACAATTTTTCATCACTGTTTGTAAAATACAGAGTATCATATTTAAATCCATTGTCACAGCAATACAAGTATCTAAAAATCCACTCAGTGATTCATAGATGTATACACACATCTAATCACTTACTTATGGATTCACTCATACATGCTGTCAATGAACAAAAGAACACTATCAAAAATACTTATACATCTATATCGACATTAAACATTAGCACGCATCCTATTCACATATGAAGTCATCCTACTCACTTATGCAAACAATGGATCATACTTACATATTTACTTAGCAAAACACTTATACAAACACCACTTCTTCAATTCATTTAGATAGTAAGTCATACTTAGTGAATTATAAAATCATTATTACAAGTATACGGTTATCCATACAGTCACTCACACAATCATTGTGTCTTATGTATACTTATTTATATACAACTGACACATACACTGCCTTTTATTTTTCTAGTTTGTTGGACCTGTACCTTTGAGAAATATATTTGCTCATCACCACACCCATAAAGAGATTCCCTCACCCAAACTGTTAGAACATGTACTTTTAACTTCATATATCTACTGAATCAACTATTCACACATCTTTGGACAGTCACACACCCCCCACCGAACCACACACACTTTCACACTCCCATACAAATACTCAGTTAACTAATCAATAACTAATATAGACTTTCACATAGCTAGTAACCAACTGTAGAATCAGTTTACACAACAACTGACAAAGTGATACAGATATTCACACAGTTTAGTCACTATCCACTATATTTAGTGAGACATTATAAATTGGTCAAGTAAACAGTCAATTACACTGCTACTAAATCCTCCATCCACATATTTATTTATATATATCCACTCATTCTTCAATGTAAATTGCTATATATATAATGCATATTTAAATGCCGAAGCAAACCACATTCACTGGATGATGTCATCAGTGATGTCATCAGTGATGTCATTTGAGATGTTATCAGTGATGTCACTGACCATGTCATGAATGATCTAATATGTGACATCATCAGCAGTGGATTGCGGGTGCGCGAAATATAGTTAGTACAACTAACTATATAGGAGCATTGGTTTTGTATGAGTAAAATGTCCAGCTAACTATAACACCACTAAAACTTATAGTTTTTTGAGTGAATTTCAAAGGTTTTTTAAAAACGAATTCCTAACTATATGAGGCCTGAAACCTATGGTTTTTTCAGTGAATATATATATATATATATATATATATATATATATATATATATATATATATATATATATATATATATATATATATATATATATATGGTCCAGTTGAAGGCAAGGAGCCGAAACGCGTAGACCGTCCGTTTTGATGCACTTTATTTTGCACAAGGTGTGTAATTAAATTTGTGAAAACTAATCTGTTGCTGTGCCGTGTCTTCATCTGCGGGAATCGTGGGAAGGAGAAACAGAAGTGATATACATATATATATATATATATATATATATATATATATATATATATTCAACAAGTCAGGGTGCCCCTGAGAGGATGCCCACTCGAAAAGTACTCTCCCTGGATTGAGGCGCAGAGCACACATCCGCCTCCTTCTTTCGATCTTGTGTAGCGGCTTAACGCGTTTCAAACTGTTCGTTCTTGATCACAAGCCTTGACATACTGGAAACAGCAAACAAAATGTATGACACCTGCTCTTTATTAAAACAACCCGCCCAGTGGGCGTGGACTTCTGCCCGAGTGGGCCTATGCCAGAAAGCATCTTGGTATTTGCAGTCCATACACGTAGTATTACCCCAGTGGGTTTTGCTGGTAACCACAATTCTGTCCATATATATATATAGTAGCTCCCCGGACAAAGTCAGAAAGACCCAGCACTCGCAGTGAGTAAAACCTCTTGGTTTATTGCACACACAAAAAGGAAAAACGCGTATCGGCTCTTGCCTTCGTCAGTTTCATACTGGTGACGGTGAGGTAGACGTAAATAGTGGCAAATTAAAACATAAAGGTAGGACTACAAGTCCAAAATCATAAGCGCCATCTTAGAGCAGTAAAGAAAACATAATATTAACACAAATCAAATCTTCACGTTATGTGACCCTGTCCTGATTAGTAGATCATTTGTTTATATCTACTTAAGTTTATGTAGCCCTGGATGGGCATAGATAACATTTCAAGTTATTAAATTCATTGACAGTAAATCACGACAGTTGTATACCGATTTCATATTCTTAATCCCATAGAGGAAGAGCAAATTCTACTTGTAGTTCACGAATTCAAATTACCTGATAATAGGTGATTATTATACTAGCAGTTTTTTGATCATTGTTCATTAAATCATTTCTAAACGTGTACTCGAGAATTGAAACAGTGTTCTTCCAACTATGACTATATACATATATTTACATAGGGACATGGACCTAATAGACTCAGGTTTATATGCAGCTAGATACTTGAGTTAATTCAATTCAAATATTCACAGTTGTTATAGGTGTGACAGCAGTTCTTCTCCTGAATTCATACCCCCCGGGAACTTTGTTTGGAGCTCGATAATATATCTCGACTCCAGACGTCTCAACTGGCATTTGTAATTCCCTCCTCTCAGGTCTCGTGTGATGCAGTCTAAACTAAAGAAACTTAAGAGGTTTCTATCACTGCCATGATGTGTCGCAAAGTGACGGGCCATCGGATAGCTGTCATCTCGATGGCACGTTGATGTTCTAATATCCTCAGTTTGACTGCCTTAGAGGTGCTCCCTACATAGCGGTGTCCACAAGGACACTGTAAACAGTAGACAACAAAAGGTGTAGAGCATGTTATAAATTTAGAGATTCTGATCTTTGTCTCTTTGTGGGGAACTTTATAAAACAACACTCTCTTGCTCGAACTGCAAGCCTTGCATTTCCCACATGGGAAAGATCCATGCATGGACTGCAGTTCTTTTTTAGGGTTCATTTTTGGCAAGTGGCTTTGTACTAATTTGTCCTTTAAGGACTTGGTTTTCCTGAAAGTGATAATCGGATGATCCGACAACTCTCTGCCAATAACTGTATCCGCCTTGAGAATGTTCCAGTTCCTAAGCACAATAGCTCTGATTTTATTCGCTGCCACCGAATAGTTGGTAATTAGTCGTATTATGCCGTTACCACTCTTGTTGTTCTTGCTCTGTTTTTCTTTCAAAAGAGATTCCCTTTCGGTTGGTATTACTCTTCCTTTTGCCACTGTGAGAGCTTTCTTGGAGTAGCAGCGGGATTTAAAGCGACTAATGCTACTCTCTGCTGCAATTTTGAAATCTCTCTCAAGGGAGCTGTTACGTTTTATCCTTAACAGCTCTCCATAGGGAATACTATTGATGAGAGGTCTCGGGTGGTTGCTACATCCGTGAAGGACAGAGTTCCCTGCTGTTTCCTTTCTGTAGAGGGCTGTTTGGATCATGCCTGACTCTACGAAGACCCTCAGATCAAGAAAACTGACCTCCTCTCTACTCATATTGTAGGTAAACTTAAGATTTAAGTCATTTGTGTTGAGTGCCATTATATATTCCTCAGCCGAGGATTTCGGTCCCTTCCAAATGAGGAAGAGATTGTCTATGTATCTCTTCCAACAAATTAAGTTATCCACCCACACAGCCTTGTCGTCGGCCCAGGCTACCTGCTTCTCCCACCAGCCCACGAATAAATTCGCGTAGCTGGGGGCGAAGCAGGTACCCATCGCCGTCCCTCTTGTCTGTCTATACCTCTGGTCCTGGAAAACAAAAATGTTGTTATTCAAACAAAATGATATAAATTCTAAAATCATTTTGCTGTGTTCAAGATATCTTGCAGAGCGTAAGTCCAAACATTTTTTTACTGCTCTTATCCCGTCCAAGTGCCCAATGCTAGTGTATAGGCTGGAGATGTCCATGGTTATCATGATCATATCCTCCTCCCACTCTACATCTTGTATCTGCCGCAAAAAGTCCTTAGTGTCCTTAGTATAAGAACTTAGTTGCGTGACCCATGGTACCAGGAATAGGTCAATAAATTTGGACATCTTCTCGGTGAGTCCTCCAATGGAGGAGACGATGGGTCTTCCAGGTGGTCTAATAGGGTCTTTATGTACCTTAGGCAGGTGGTAAAAACAGGGGAGTCTGGGTTGTTGATTTTGTAGATAGAGATGTTCTTCCTTGGCCAGGATCCCCTTGTTATACCAGTGATCGATAAGTAGATGGTATTCACGAATACTGGTAAGGTATTCTTGTTCTGTGGTCAATGAGTAATTGGTGTGGTCTTGTAGCTGGTGTAGAGCTTCTTTGCAGTAGTTTAGGCGGCTTTGGATAACAATGTTGCCGCCTTTGTCGGAGGGCTTAATCACAATGGAATCGTCTTTCTCCAGGTTTGAAATCGCAGCCCTTTCGTTGGATGTCAGATTCCATTTTATGTTGTTTTTATTGTTTTCCTCCTCCTTAGACAATTTCTGCAGTTCTCTATTCACAGTCTCAGAGAAGATGTCTATGGCATCTATGGGTGTCTGTGGTAGGAAACGCGAAGGGGGCTTTAGGTTGCTGTTTTCTCCAATCTGAACGATGCCGATACTTGTACCTCGGTCGGCTGCTGTCGTTCGAGGTGGGGGGTGTGGATCATTTTCTTCTAGTAGTTCTTCTAGAACCGCCATGTTTTCCAGATCCCTGATATTGATGTCAAAGGGATCACGTGGGTCGGTTTGTCCCTCCAGAACTGTTCCTTGCTCATTCTCCCTGAGGGCTTTTTGTTTGAAGAATTTCCACAATTTCATCTTGCGGATAAACAGAAATAAATCAATACGTGTCTGCGTGTACTCGTAGCAGTTAGTGGGACAGAATGTCAATCCTAATTTTAATACCTTTTCTTCATTCTGCGTGAGGATTCTTGATGACAGATTAATTATATTTAAATCTTCTGTCATTTCTTCTTGTTCCTGGGTTTCCGATTCCTCAACGGTCGAGTTGTACATGTGTATATATATATATATATATATATATATATATATATATATATATATCAAACACAGTCCTGATCCCAGTAGGCCTTTCCTCCTCCCTTGGAGACGCGAGATCAAGAACGGACCACCACACAGCAAGTATTGCAAATTTTTGTGCTTTATTCCGTAAATAGCAGACATGACGCGTTTCGACCGGGAACCCCGGTCTTGATCACATGACATGTTGTGACCACCCATGTGAATAAATACTGGTACATTCATTAGATGCTCCTCCCATCATAGTAATGGGTATGGAAAACAGACTTAATAAACTTGTTTTCTATGCTATATGATACACATTCAGACCACACAATATTTAAAATATATTGCAATATATAAATATTTTTTAGATATTCAGTGTTGGTCTAAAAATGAAATTTTCCTCTGGTCCTTTTGATCGAAATAATGTATAAATATACATAAGGAATAATGGGCAAGTGCCCCTAAATCTCTGTTTTAATACTTAATTAACAAATTACGACCACAAAGATACCATAACCTCATGTTTAAGCTGTTTTTCCGACAGAAGGTTCTGAATGTTTAAAACAGTATTATTATAAATAGTTTCCCAAAAAACTGTGCCTAGTGAAAAAATAATAAATAATAAATGCAACTCTATCATTCAATGCATGATTAGCTTGCCGTTCCTTTGAAAAAATATATTGAATTGATAAATTAATAAGGTAGATGCTTGGGACCGCTATAATTCCGATATTTATTTGATATTCATTTGAATAAAGTGCTTAGTTCAAAATAATGAAAACCAAAGAGCATACATTAATTATTGAATTGTCTGTTTGAGTTTCTAATACTCGTTTCGTTTCAAAAGCTTTATTCGATCATTAGAAAAACAATCATGAAAGCACATAAAAATACATCACAACGTCACAAGCCAGTACATGTTAAATATTTACAATTATTAACGGTAGAAAGCACAGTTGGTATATGAAAGAACAGATCTTATGAGTTATTCAATAATATCAAAAACCATACTTTTCCTGGCGGACACAAATTTCAGGATAAAACAGCTGTAAAAAACACACATCCTGGACGTCAAGTGCAAATAAAAGCTTCATAGCAGTATTAATAGTAATCACCGAATATTTCTTAAAAATCGGCTTAAGATAGACAATACGGAGGTGCAGATACAAAGGACAGATAAGTAGAAAGTGCTCAGTGCTCTGCTTCGAAATTCCATAACAAGGGCAGCATATAGATGGGTACTTTTTTAGTGGAGGGAAAGCCACCAGTTTGTGTACAATACCGAGTCTTAACCTTGTAAGGACAAACTGGTGGGCTTGCTTAGTCACCACCTTCAGATATTTGGAAAAGCCAGGGCTATTCATATTGTAGGAATAGTAAAATTGATGGGTTATGAGCTGACTGGTTGTCTCACCGCGCAATGTAGCTTTGGTCTACAAATAAATGTTTTTAAGTTCCTTTTTGAGAAATCAGTTGCGCTAGTGGGATCTACAGAGACGTCCAGATCAAAAATGTCTCTAAATGAGGTTATGACATAATTAAGCCATGGCATCAGGTTACAGTTGTCCAAGCGTAGGCAATCATTGATGATTCTCCTGGTAAAGCCAGTTGTTTCCTTAGCCCAGATCGATCGCCAGGCCATTAGTGGTCTTAGGCCAATAAGGTCCGTCAGGAAGACCAGCCCAACTTCTTGGTGTACCAATCCGTTAGGGGCAGATGTTGGGAGACAAAGAAGTCTCTTTAAGAAACTATTTTCCTCCACTTGCAGGTCCCCGTGTCGGCGATGGCCCCAGACCCCTGAACCATAAAGTGCAACCGGAGCACATCTATGGCGATAGACGTGCAGCATATCGCTTATGCGTCTACTTCCCAATTTAGAGGCAAATTTGAAGACACTGAGAGCACTTTTACCCATCTTTGCCTTAACATTAGAAATTTCTTGAGCCCACATGCCATTACTATGGAAGGTGATGCCAAGATAGCAGAATTTATCAACCACCTGTATTTTCTGGTCTTCAATCTGGAATGTTCGTAATTTCCTAACCTTTTCCCCACACGCCATGATAAATGTTTTGGAGTTGTTAATCCTTAATTTCCTTCCCCTAATGAAATCTGAGAATCTGTCCATTAGTCTTTGCAGACCGATGGGAGTTCTAGAGAGGGATACTGTATCGTCTGCATAAAGCAGCACGGGGGTCACATGACCGTTGATTAACGGTGCATCAGAATTACCAGATTTCATCTCGGAGTCAATGGCATTAATAAAAAGGGAAAAGAGTAGCGGGGCAAGGACACAGCCTTGTCTGATACCTGATTTAACCTTGATGTCATTGGTGCATTCCCCCTCTTGACCAAATCGAATCCGAGCTGATAATTGGGAATACAATCTGGCCAAGAAATTGATGATAGCAGTTGGGGCCCCTAGTTCTAACAGTGTAGACCACAATAACTCGTGGTCCACCAGGTCGAATGCACTGGACAGGTCTGCGAAGCAAAGAAACAACGAACCAGGCTTGGCCCTTGTATATTTGCTTATGATCAGGTCCAGATTAATACACTGATCGATGGTACCAAGGCCTTTGCGAAACCCGTACTGACAATCTGCTAAGATACCATTGTCCTCAGCCCATTCCTCCAGGCGCCCCAAAAGCACTCTGCTCATTATTTTCAGGGAGGAGTCAAGAAGGGAGATAGGTCGATAGTGCTTAGCCTCGCATCTATCTCCCTTCTTGTATATAGGAATGATTATGGACTCACCCCAAGTAGAGGGGATACCCTCCATGACTGCCGCATTGAAGACTTTCGTCAAGAGGGGAGCCCATAACGTTGTATCGGCTTTGTACAAATCAACTGGCCCCGGAGCCTTTCCTCCCTTGCTATTACTTATGGCTTTCTCCACCTCTTGGACTGTGATATCTAATTGTAGTTTTTGGTTACATTCTTCAGGCTCAAGGTATAAGACTACATCCCCCCCGGGATTAAAAATGCCAGAAAAATGCAAAACCCAACTTTCCTTGCTAACCTGGGCTGTTAATACGGGGAATTCCTCCATTTTAAGAAAGGGGCTATTCACAGTATCCCAAAAGAGCTTACTATCAGGAAGCTCTGCCGCCTTAGCGAGGTTGTCCCAGGCTTCCTCTCGTAGCTCTTGCTTCCTACGTTTCAAATCGGTTTTATAATTTGCCCTAAGAATTGTGATAGCTCCCTTGTCCCTAGGGCTACTTGTTAGACCTTTCTTTAAATCTTGTAGGGACTTGGTACAGACTCCATCAAACCACTCCATGTTGTCCCTCTTTCTGCTGGTTTTGGCAATTGTTAGTATCTTTTTGGTTGACTCATTAATCTTCTTAAAACCAGCGAGGATGCAGGCTGAGCTTGCATTTGCATCTAAACAACCCTGCAACTCCTGTAAACTTGTCGCCACAATTTTAATCAGCAACCTCTCTGAATTTTCACCGCACCACTTAATCCTAAAACCATTCGGCCTACAAGGGGTTATTTCGGCAACAGTCCTACGAGGAACTTTGTCCTTCAATCCCCAGATAAAAATGGTCATGGTGATACAGTTGTGGTCGCTAAAGGCCAGGTCTAGTACAATCGGAACATCACAAAAAATACTAATATACTGGGTAATCAACACATGATCAATAACAGTGGCTGAATTCCTAAATACTCAAAATAAAGTGCAAAGCGAAAGATAATACAAATCAGGGAACCAGTATTAGATTCTGAGCTGACTATTTCAGTTTAATTTGTAAACAGTGTTTTATTATTTGCAAATTCAAGATTCATCATACATGAAATTGTAATTAAATCTATATGATACATGAAAATTATTTATAAACCAAAAGTTAAAAATCTTGTGCAAACAGCAATCAGTGCAAACTCCCACTCCACAGACACCAGATAAAAACTAGTAAAACCAGGTAACTAGTAAAACCAGTTAAAATCCAGTATAAATTAAGTTAAAAGCCCACATAAAAACCATATACACAGACTTAAAACAGTAGTTCAAAAATCATAAAAATCATCAAAAGAGTTCATCATCATAACCATATCACGAGTAAAGCAGCATATAAAGAGATTCACTATTCATAAGAAATTTTAGAAAAATCTTCCTGTCACGATCTGACAGATTGTGCCAACATACCGGGCCCGATTCACAGAACTAACTTAGGACAAAATCCTAAACTTACTACATTTGCTATTTACAGAAGTTAGGATTTTGTCTTAAGTTTGTCTTAAAAAAGACTTAAGACAGACTTAAGACAAAATCCTAACTTAAGTCTGTCTTAAGTCTGTCTTAAGACAAACTTAAGACAAAATCCTAACTTCTGTGAATACCAAAAGTAGTAAGTTTAGGATTTTGTCTTAAGTTAGTTCTGTGAATCGGGCCCACCGACTTTATCCCCGACCGGACTACATCTCCCAGAAGGCTTTCTGGGTGGAGCTAAGTATTTAGTCACGTGACTCGCAGGGTGCGACGTACGTGATTCTAGTTTTGTGTGAGTACCTGTGGGAGGGGACGATTTGTCCCCGCGGTCCAGGTTGCTTGTGTTTGTTCTTGGCTTAGTGCCCAACTGAGTGGCGCGAAGAAGGAGTACCCAGTGTTCCACTCGGCTGAGCGTGAACAAGTCTGTTCTGATCTTTTATCTTCTGCCTGCGGCGGCGGCGGAAGAAGCACTCTGGATTAGCGTCTACTGCGAGACGCGAAGACTCGAGGTTGGCGTTCAGCTCGGCTGAGCTCTGCAAGCCCTGGAGTTTTGTTTACTTCTTTTCCCCTGCGGCGGTGGGAGAGAGACCTTGGCAACGCTTCGCTGGGACCAGGAAGCTTCGACCAGTGATTTGCAAAACCGCTCGGCTGAGCGTGTATTATTTCATTCTTCTAGAACACTGCCAGCTCGCGGCTGTGAGCTCGTAAGTACTGTACTCCTCAAGTTGGTTGCTCTTTAGTTATCCCGGTTGTTTTTGGTATTGGTATCCTTTGTTATTCTGAGATGGAATACTGAACTAAGTCATTGTAGCCTTTCAGGATTGGCGTTCATATGACAAACTTTGTTACTGTCTACATTCCATCGAAGAACCCATAACTTTCACAGTGCTGCACAGGGTTCTTTCTGACACAGCCTTGATCATCCCCGCACCAATTACCTTTTGGATTTCTAGTTGGTGTATGGCCTGGCTGTATACTGCTCAGGGTGTTTGAAGGAGGGTATGTATGCGGATGAATATATGCAATATGAGAGATAGTCAGGTTGACAGGAGGAATTAATGGTATACTTTGGTTTACAGGTCCAGACAGTATTTGGGGTGAGAGAAGTATCTTGCCGTAGAACCAGAGGAAAGGGGTCCCCGCCTATCGTTGTCTTGCATGGTATGGTTTACTCTATAGCAAGAAATATATGAGATTAGCCAGGACTTCAATGCATGTTAATATTTTGCTTATGTCATTTCAGGTATCCCTTACCCACCGCTGTTCCCTTCCTAACCCTATCCCTAACTTGATTACCCCATGCTCTGTATATATTTATATTAACCAGAGAATGGGGACGTCGAGAGGTGGACCCCTTTGAGCATCATTCTGACCCTGAGGAGCGAGACCATCGTGACACTTCCCCTGTATTTAATCCGTTTGGCATTTTGGTGTCGAATTGTACGATATATTGACTTTCCAGTTGACACAATTTCTTTTCTCTTTTGCCCCCTCTAATAGACTTTGGAACGGCATCAATCACAAAATAACTAAGATCATTGAGGTTATTTTGGTGAACTAATTTAAAATGCCGCGCCACCGGGTAACTGGAATCAGAATTGACAATCGCACATAAATGCTGCAAGATACGATTAAAAACTTGTAGTTTTGTGCTGCCTATATATCTTAACCGACATGTACATTCTAAGATATAGACAGCATAATCTGTCTCACATGTAAACGGTCCGTTGATTTTACATGGTTCCGGGAAAAATGCATCTAATACCTCTGTTTTATTTACACCAAATTCACATGCCCTACAGGAGCTACATTTAAAATAAACAGTCCTGTTGGATAACCAGTTGGTTTTTTTGTACTTCCAGACTTGATTTTACTAGGGCATCTCTCATAGAGGGAGCCCATCTGAATGTAATAGCTGGAGAGTCCTCTATTTCTTGTGCTATTATCATGTCTGACTGTAAAATAGGCCAGTTTTTAGTGATGATCTGCCTGACCATTCTATGATGACAATTATAAGTCGTTCTAAGTCTGACCAGTGGTTGGCCGGGGTAACACCTTGATCACAATTAGATGTTCCTATATTTTGAGGGAATTTGTATTTTGGATAGAGCTATTCTTAAGTCCACCATGTTATATCCCCTTGCTAGGAATCTCTGTACCGATTCATTTAAGCATGTAGTTAAATCACTTTCGTTGCTGCAAATTCTTTTGATTCTCAAGAATTCCCGGAAGGGATACTCTTGATAAGATGCCTGGGGTGGGTACTGCTAGGATGAAGGATCGAGTTCCCAGCAGTTACTTTCCTATGGAGTTTAGTATGTATGGTATTGTTGCAGATATATACCTCTACATCTAGGAACTCGACCCTCTCTTTGCTGATGTTAGATGTAAATTCCAGGTTTAAGTTACTGCCATTAATGATGTCAACGAATCTCTGCGCTGATTCAACAGATCCCTGCCAAACCACACAGACATCACCAATGAAACGCCACCACTTAACGATGTTACCCGTAAACATTTCTTCCAGGACGTGGTCAAGAACATGCTCCTCCCACCAGCCTACATGAAGACATGCAAAGCTAGGGGAAAAGCATGCCCCCATCGCCACGCCCTGGTGTTGTTGGTATATCTCTCTATTGAATAGAAAATAATTGTTATTCAAACATATGTGTATCATTTTCATCAGCATCTTATTGTGTTCGTTGAACCGTACATCTCTATTAGAGAGAAATTGTTTAGTAGCTTCAAGCCATGCTCATGCTTAATGCTGGAATATAAAGAGCATATATCCATAACAATAAAACAATATTCATTGTTCCATGTAATCTCCCTTAGTTTTTCTAAAAAATGGCCAGTATCTTTTTCGTAAGAAGGAAGGCTTTATACTTATCCCCTAATGAAAAAGTCCACATATTTTGACATGGATTCTAATAATCCACGTTGTGCAGATATTATTGGACGCCCAGGCACAGACTAATTTGTTTGTGAACTTTGGGTATGAAATAAAGAGTAGGTGTAATGGTGTGGTCAGTTTTTAAGAAACTATATTCTTCTTGGATGTATGACGTTACAACGCATACTTTTACAACGCCTACCTTTACATCGCAAGTTTTACAACGCATACCATCACAACGCATAGTGCTTTTGGGATAGTGAATAGTTTAATTTACTATTCTAACTCCAGTCCCCGTGGATAGTAGGGAAGGTGTTGGATAGTACATTAAACCTATTCCCTATCCTAGAGCGCCCCCCAGCGCAATGCGTTGGAATGGTTTGCGTTGTAAAAGTTGCATCGTAAAAGGCACTGCGTGGTAAAAGTTGCCTTGTAAAGGATGTATACCATTCTTCTTTGTTGATTAGACCTTTCCTCTTCCACTGTGCTAGTACCTTAAATACTAGATCTTTTACAGCTCTCAACTCAAAAAATGAAGCCTTCCTATAGCATGATAAATCATTGAGATGCCTGTTAGCCTCTATATAGGCATTGTGAAGCCAGAGCATGATATTGCCCCCTTTATCAGCTTTTTTTACAATAATATTGTTGTGTTCGTTGATCTTTCTCATTCATTTAGAATATTGCTGTTCACTGTAACTTCTGTGCTTCTTTTTATTGATTACATTTCCATTCAATTTCTTTAAGTGATCATTGACACAGTCACTAAAAATGTCTATGGCATCTCGTGGCATGACAGGAATGAATGTAGATGGAGGACGGAACAGGCTGATAGCTGGACTTGTACTATCAATTCCCATCCCACAAAGTTCTTCCTGTGTATTGCCCATGTTTTCTTCTGTGTATCCTGCCAACGAATGCACATCTTTCAGTATTGAAACATCCGATACCTGAAAAATTACACTTGGACGATTTTCAATTGCCCTCACTATAGCTGTATTATTGGCTCTATTAAGTTTGTGGAATTGTATTAATTTCAACTTGCGGATGAATTAAAAAACTTCAATTCGTGACTGTACATATTTGAAGTCAGATTTGGGGCAGAATGAAAGTCCTAGAGCCAGGAGTTGAGTCTCTGCAGTATCAAGGTCAAGATTGGTTAGGTTGATTAGCATGTTATTTGTAGTTTGATCAGCTGATTCTACTATTCCGGTTGAACTTTCCCCCTTTCTCTTTTCCCTCTCCAACTGCCTCTTAGGCCTGCGCTTCTGTTTGCGGCGCTCGTTTCATTTGTTCCTTTTGGTTTCAGCTGGATTCTGGGTCTCAGGGTGTGTCTCCGGTCCTCTATAATAAACCCCAATTCTTCAGATGGGGTAAAACTAGTGGGTTTCACAGCTCCTTCATTTATTGCGCTACCATCATCCGATTAAGCACTACTTATCAAGGAGCTTGCCTCAGTGTCAGATGAGATAACATCATCCTGATTCTGCATTCGTATCACTGGTGTTTTTGGAACCAGAGCTTGTCTTTTCACAGTTTCAATTTTTTTTGAAAAAGTAAAGATTCTACCCGTTTTGTAGTCTCTTTTATTCCTGGCAAATTTTAAAGCCTTCCGTTCTTTAATGATGGTTTCGTGTTTCTCCAGACACTTTTTAATGTCTTCCTTTCCTTGTTCTTTCATGGTATCCAATTCTTGATTTATTGTATCAATTTGTTTCACGATTTCTGCCCTATCTATTTCGGCATACTTTATCAAGATGCATACCATATTCATTGACACGTCCAGATTATTAGTGGCCAATTTTTGTAGCATGAGGGGGTTGGGGTTCTCAAACGATGGAGCAATTAGAACCCGCAATCCCCTTGGAACTCTCCCAGATTCTTTATATTTTTGTAGGGATTTCCTCTCCCACCACTTAGTCAGTTCCGTACGTTGTAATTTCTCCAATTTTGTTTGTCCCCTATATTTGCATTAGTATTTCCTTTGTTACTTGTGCTCTCTGGTAAATTCAAGAATATTGCGTCCGCAGCTGCCTCGCGGTCACGGAGCACATCCGCTGCTGCCGCCATTACAGCATTACTCGTGGGAAATAATGTATGCACATGTTCGTGTATCGCCAAGTATAATGTTTACCCGGCTGGTACGTGATATATTATTGCCGTATATCTCTTCACCTGTATTAGTCAGGTAGTAAGTTTTAAACGTCTGTGCTGTTGACACGGCTCACCTTGGAATATGCCGGTTGCTCGGTCAGTCCTCCGACTTCTCCAAGCCTCCGTGCTGCATTCCAATGGATAAGCCGCCACAGCGGACTGTTTGCTCTCTTCACGTGACTGCGGGGGGCTGGCTCTCTCACATTTAGGAAGGCAAGGTCATTGAAAAAGCCATCTTACGGATGCACCAAAATCTGCGTTTGGTTCGATGCAAGGGTTCTTCCCGTGCTGGAAGTGTAAAGCCTGCAAGGCCAGTAAGAGGGTCCTGGCCTATGAAATTCCAACTGTAGGCATACGTAGAAACATCAGGAAGTTTTTGACTTGTACTACCCCCTATACAGTGTACTGTCTAACATGTCCATGCAGCCTACTTTATGTAGGCAGCACTATCCATCCTACTAAAATCAGGATATTGGAACACATGCCGGCAATAGCAAGGGGGATGAAGCCTACCCTGTTGCGCATCATTTTGACAAGGAACATCAGCGCAACAGGGACCTATTGAGTTATTCCTGCTTAGATCACATGCCTAGCAACCCAAGGGGTGGTGATAGGATTTTGAGGCTTCGGAGGCTGGAGTCACGGTATATAATCGACCTTCAGACGAAGGCTCCGCCTGGCCTCAATAGTAGCGAGGAGCTAGCTATACATCTGGGTGAGTGAGGCCCCATGTGTACCCTACTGGTTGTAAATATTCTGTAACAGTTATGTATATACACAGTAAATAGGCCACGAGAGGTGGCAAAGTATCTATAAATGTATATTGTGGATGTATGTATTTTCCCTGCACATTATATTTGTGTGTAGGAAATACTTGAGTTGCTGTTTTGGCCCCTTGTTTTCTCTCTTTTTCACCTTTGTCTCCTTTCTCTCTTTTCATCTTTCTCTTTTCTCTTTTCATGTTCTTTTTCTCCTTCCCTTTCTTTTGATCCTGCATGATTCTCGATATTCCTTTGATGAAATGCAGTATGAGTTTGTTTGTATATATGTATATAATATATATAGTGTTTAACATATAGAGAGGTTGCGCCAGTCATGTTCTCTTTGTAGATATGAAGGGTAAGGATATTACGGATTGGTGACATCCTCCTCTTTGATTGATTTGCCCATCCAGGGCGTGATGTGTTTAATGATTTTTGTTTCAAAAGGAGCGCCATAGATGTTTTGCGCAATAAGAACAATCCACACTTATCTCTTTACTAGCAAAAAAGGTCACTTTTATTTAAGACAGTCAAAAACAGAATATCCAATTCTTTGCATATTGCTACAGAAAGAAAACACATCGTTACATTTCCCAAACATTTCCCATAAATGACTTTAAAACCAAAAACTTTCCAAACCACTTCTCAATTGATACTCCCGATACTGTACAATCCCGAACCATTGTTTTTCTCCTCATGATTTTTTCCCTAGCCATTTTACCCCTAACCTCCCCCCACCCCCATAGGGAAAGGATAAGCCCGCTCTAGACTATCCTAACCCCCCCAACAGAGCGCCTAAAGATCATAAAAGAACGGATAACTGTAACAACTGTCTTAACGTGACACTTTTTTTTGTGAATAAAAACAAAAATTAAACTATCAGAATTAACAAAGGGGGAGGGTGGGTGGGACAAACAAATCTGCGCCACACTCCTCCCTCCTCTGAATGCTACGTCATTCCCGCCCCACTCCCCACATCACCCATAAGCCCTCCCCTTTTCCACCCCTTGACCAATCGCGCTAGGTGGATTGTTTCACCGCGCGAATTCTCCCAGGGGGACACCGGCTCGCGCCAGGTCCCCCTGGGACCCATCGCGCAATAAGAACAATCCACACTTATCTCTTTACTAGCAAAAAAGGTCACTTTTATTTAAGACAGTCAAAAACAGAATATCAAATTCTTAGCATTTATTGCTACAGAAAGAAAACACATTGTTACATTTCCCAAACATTTCCCATAAATGACTTTAAAACCAAAAACTTTCCAAACCACTTCTCAATTGATACTCCCGATACTGTACAATCCCGAACCATTGTTTTTCTCCCCATTATTTTTTCCTTAGCCATTTTACCCCTAACCTCCCCCCACCCCCAGAGGGAAAGGATAAGCCCGCTCTAGACTATCCTAACCCCCCCAACAGAGCGCCACCCTGGAAAACCGAAGAGTTTTCCTGTCCCACCCAAAAATGGGAAAGAAAGGAAAATATTTGACATTGCTATCACACCATAAGTTTCCCCTCAAAACCTGCCAACAAATCTCGTAATTCCATCAAGTAATAATCCAGTCCCAACTGAGACAGATGCACTCTATTCTCTCGAAACAGGTATAATTCCTTACCAAATAATGTTCGTGGACCAAAAACTCTAATTCCCATAGCCGTGCAATAAATGTCCATGACTCTAATGAACTCCTTTGCGAGCTTTCTCTACTACAGCATAGTTACGGGCCCCCTCCATTGCCGACGATAAATGAATTCAAACCACACCACAGAAGTACCTGCCAGTTGTCCTTTTACCACAGCTAAATTTAATTATTGCTATTGTATTAGCAATAGTCCTGAGAGCTCAACAAGAGTATTCCTGCCTGAATTGATAATCAATAGAACTGGAAATCCCCTCCCCGTGACAACTTTGACCGTAAAGTGAAATAAAACCCTCCATTTCATTACACGCATACCCCTCCAAAATACCTCATATCCTTTAGCTGTGTAATCAGAGTTTCACCTACCTATTTTGTGTATCTCCTCCCACCCCTCCAACCCAACCTTGATGCCTCGGTAGCAACACCAATTCTAAAAGAATGTGTCCCAAAGAGCAAAGGTTTTTCCCTGCTAAAGTTAACACTTCCCTCCTCAAAACTGCCAGCAATTGGAAACAGGTAATATTAGCCCCATTAGGATGACAAAATATACCCCATGACGAAATGTATGAAACCGCAAAAGAAATCCCATTCATCCAACGGACAACCACCCACAATACCATTCCCACCCAACTGAAACCTTGTCCTTTTATCCATTTGAACTGTTTTTGACTGTCGTAACCAAACTCTCAAAACCAAACCATTCCCGACTTATGTGTCAGTATTTTGCTTGCCCATTTGCCCCCTTAAACCAAGCACTTCCGAAACTTAAAAAGCTCCAAAAAACAACCATATCATACACAGCTGAAATCTGACCACCTCCCACAAATTAAAACATCAACTGGGCAAACACTTTACCCGCTGCCGTAACAAAGGGGGGGGGGCGTAATGGGCTCCGTTAAAGGCAATGGACTATCCCCCCCCTTGAGTTTACTAAAATCTTTCTACATCCCACATAATAACCACACACCCTGCAACTCTATCCCAAAACACCACTGGCTATAAAATGAAATCCCAGAAAGTTTGTCCGCAATAGTAGTATGTGACAAACCGTTGTCCATCAAGTACAGAACAAAATAGAAAATGAACTCTTCGTTACCAATCGCCACATTGTACTGATAACCCCCAGTGCCCTGACGTCTGAAGGAATCTCCGTTTTGCAGCTGTCCGCCCTTGGCGCCAGATAACAAAAACGTCTGCCAATTACGAGAGAGAGCATCTGCTATTTCTTTATTCACACCTGGTATGTGTTTGCTCGAAATACAACGTTCAACGTGAGAGTTTGTAATATAAAAGATCGTAACAGCTGCAAAATCACACAACTCCAGCTCCCTGCCTATTGACTAGGTCCACTACCAACATGTTGTCAATATGACATAAGACACACCTGTCCCTGAACTCCTCACCCCAAAGCTTGCGAGCTACTAGTAAGGGGAAAAAACAAGGAAAGCCATACTACGGCCTTGTTGCATCCGCTGTTGCGGCCACCGCTCAACACACCAATGTCCTTCCCAAATGAGCCCAAAGCCATGAGCCCCATAAGCATCAGAAAATATTTCAATCTGCCAATCAGTGGTATCTTCGATAAAAAAGATAGAAACGCCATTAAAATTCTCCAAAAACCGCAACGAAATCACCAGGCCATCTTTAACGGCTTCTGTCAGTCTTACCCGATGATGGGGGAAGTGAAAACTCCTGAAATGGCAACAGCCCAGCCTTCTGCAGAAAGTTCTGCCTGCCCTCACTATTCTTCAAGCGAAATTCAAATACCCCATCAAAAACGCTGCCTTGTCCGAGCTCTATCGTCTGCTTGCTGAACACTTCTCGCAAAAAGGTCCGAATTGCAGTCACTTTGACCGCTTGCAAGCGAGCCAACATTACCTCTGTGTCAACCTCTACCCAAGAATGTCAGTTGGGGAGATGGGCCCTCAGTCTTTTCCGAAGCCAATGGCACCCCAAATTCACTCGCTATCTCCTAGAAAAAACACTTCAATACTTTACTACATTGATTGAAAGTTTGCCTGGCCAATAAATAAGAAATCATCTAAATAATGGCAAACAGATGTATGACCAGATTTCCGCACCCAGCACCATTGTAGAAACATGCTAAATGTCTCAAACAAAGCACAAGAAATGGAGCAACCCATATATAATACACAATCAACATAAAGCGTCCTCAAAAAACATTTGCAACAGCTCGAAATCTAAGGGGTGGATGGGCAATAGGCGAAAAGCAGCCTGTGCATCACATTTGACCAGCTCCACACCAGTGCTCGCTAAATGTACTAAGCACAAGGCATCATCTACCGATGCATAAGAAACATTAGCATCCTCCGGTGAAATAACATCATTTACCAATTGGCCTTACCGTCCAAGATAAATGATGGATTATCTGAAACTCACCCACTGCCTGTTTGGGAATCACCCCCTAGAGGAGAGACCAGCACATTTGTTAAAAGACACCTGGGAAAGGGTCCCACTATTTTCCCCAACTGTAATTCCTTGTTCAGTTTTAGACGTACAATATGAGGCAAATCCATAGCCGACTTCAAGTTATCTGAAGCTCGTGGTCCATTTCCCCCCAAGGTTGTTAGTTGAAAATGCCCTCGCAGTACACACTAGCGAAAATGAGAGAGGCAGCCATCCAGTTTTCAATGTCCTTAGGTACTCTAGGGCGACAGGACAATTCCCCACTCTTCGTCCTTTCATCCTTCAATGGCCCGACTGTCTCTGTGCAATAGTCTAAAACGTCTACCAATTTTTGGTCCAATCTTTTGTCTAGCCTTGTCGGAGAGAAATACATCCAAAGGCATGGCCAAACACATATAAGGCAGTGTCGTCCGACTAGTACCAGCACCTACCTCTGTTATTTACTAGCAACATTCATAACCAGCCTTGTATTGTCCTCACACCCATCATTGCTTTGTTGCACCGTACATGACCTTGTAGTTACCTGTGAAACATTCTCAAACCAATGGACTATTCGCACCCCCTGCAATTCCACCCCCTCGAACAACCACCGTGCCGCCCGCCAAAGGCCGTGACCACGAAGCCCACCATTTCTTCTTACCTGAAAGTAGCTGCATAGCCCACTTCTGGAATTCCTGAAGATCACGCCCACGATGACCGCTGCAATGAACTCTGCCCTCTGATAATCCCATCTTAATCATATAAAATACTGGGAATACGCGAATTTACCCCGATCCCCTCCCACCAACTCCTGAGTGGAAACTGAAGGAGTCACAGTTCGCCCAAACCATCCATAACATTCCACTCCTCATCATCATTATTACCATAACCTGTATCACCTTGCAAACTGTATAAATTCCGGCTAGCATCACTCTTGCTCGGCATTTCATCATCCCCAAATCTCCCATCTTAATTTGTCCAGCAGGTCACAGGCCTCCGCTGAGAGAAACCCGGCCGGTGCCATCTTAATCTCTATAAAATACTGGGAATACGTCAATTTACCCTGATCCCCTCCCACCAACTCCTGAGTGGAAACTGAAGGAGTCGCAGTTTTGCCCAAACCATCCATAAAATTCCCCTCCTCATCATCATTATTACCATAACCTGTATCACCGTGCAAACTGTATAATCATAATTTGTCCAGCAGGTCACAGGCCTCCGCTGAGAGAAACCCGGCGGTGCCTCCAAATCCGCACTGGATCCGCCACTTAAAAAAGGAAGAAGCCCCACCAAAATCCGCATTCGCTTCGCAGAATCTAAACTGGAAACCCTATAGCCTGACCTAGAGGCAGGGTCCGCCCCCAATTTCCTGCCGCTCCTGCCAGAAAATGCTAAAGACTTACCTACTAAGATGGCCCGGGAGGCCCCCGAAACCACCCTGTCAGACTACCTGCATGTTCCACCCAAACCAGTGTCCACAATATGGCCCCAAGTAAGAGTCAAAGTCCACCTGAGGGCGGCCGGGTGGTGGACGAGGTTCTGGGAAGATATGCAAGACATCCGAATAATGTCCACTGACTGAAGTCTGCTCTTGACGATGCTGCCAGTACCCAGTTCCATGGGGTTGCGCACTTTACCAACCATGTGGCCTTGAAAAAACATTCTCCGCGTGTGAGGTGGGGGCCGGCACCCGCCTGGAACCCTCAAAGCCCCACTTATTGGGCCTCCCCATCCGGTGAACAGACAAGGATCCCAGCCCGCCCTGACGCACAGCTGGCAGCGAAGATGCTCGGGCTGGCCAAAGCCTCACGCGCGCTCTCCTCCCAGAAGAACGCGCTCAGCGCAATGTTACCGGCATAAAATGTACCTCAAATGGGAGCTGCGGAGCGCGGCTAGCCCCGGATAGACACGCTGCCGCTGCCTGACTCACCCCAAAGGGCTGCTGCCCGGCCTCGGATGCATAGAGCCTGCGTCTGTATCCAGCGGAGCTCCCGGCCTCAGCAAGACGCTCCGCCTCAATATTTATTCACTCGGCGTCTCTCACACTGTTGTCTTCTTCCATGGCAACGAAACGCTCCTTCAAAGGCCGCTGAAAACTCCTCCTACAGGAAACTTACGCTGACAGGAAAGCGCGCCGACAAACAAATCTGCGCCATACTCCTCCCTCCTCTGAATGCTACGTCATTCCCGCCCCACTCCCCACATCACCCATAAGCCCTTCCCTTTTCCACCCCTTGACCAATCGCGCTAGGTGGATTGTTCCACCGCGCAAATTCTCCAAGGGGACACCGGCTTGCGCCAGGTCCCCCTGGGACCCATAGTGATGCCCATCCATGGGCGTTATGTATGATCATTGAGTCATTGGACTTTTGTTGGTTGAGGCTTATTAATTGCAGTACTGATATTTGGCTTATTGATTTGTTTGTCTAAACATAATTTTGACATTCAAAGATGGCGCTGCAAATGTAACGTTTGCTTGGGATGCCGCGATTTCGCGATAGTCCCTTCTTTGTGTTCATGCTCGGGAAGGGGGTGTTTAAATACCATGACAATTCGGCGATTTGGTAAACATGGTGAAAGGTTTTTACCGAAACGCGTCTGTTTATGCTGTGCGAGTTTGCTGTTAATAAACTGAAGGAAATGGCCCCCACACGTGCTTTTTTTTCTGACGGAATTTGTGGTGAGAGGAGGGTCGAACGGTAATTGTTATGCGGGAGCACCCCCGCATTCAGAAGCACCCGCATGCGAGTGCACCATGTTGGTGCTTTGGAGCCATTATATATATATATATATTTATTCACTGAAAAAACCATAGGTTTCACACTCGTTATAGCTAGGAATTAGCATTTAAAAAACCTTTCAAATTCACTGAAAAAACCATAGGTTTCACACATGTTATAGTTAGCTGAACATTTTACTCATACAAAACCATTGAAATTCCCACGTTATAGTTAGTTGGACTCACTATAACTCGCGCGCCCGCAATCCACTGCTGATGATGTCACATATTACATCATTCATGACATGGTCAGTGACATCACTGATGACATCACTGATGACATCTCAAATGACATCACTGATGACATCACTGATGACATCAGCCAGTAAATGTGTGTTCCTGTAAATTAAAAATTAAAAATGTGTTTAACATATTGTATAATGAGTGTATGTATGAGTGTTTGGATAATGGATTTAGTAGGCGCGTGACTGACTCTATGAGTTGGAGATTAAATGTGTCTTACTGAATGCATGGGTTAGTGACTGAACTGTCTGAATGTGTGCATCATTATGTCTGTTGTTGTGTAAGCTGCTGCATGTGTTGATCAGTAGCTATATGAGTGGCTATATGGGTTATTGATTGGTTGTCCAAGTATTTGTATGTGAGGGTGAGTGTGTGTGTGGGTGGCTGGGAGGTGTGTGACATATATGTGTGAGCAGTTGATTCACTTGGTATATGTTTTCAACAGTGCATGTGGAAAGAACTGTATGGGTGGTTGACTGTCTGCATGGGTGTGTTGGTGAGTGAATAGCTATCTCAGTGCTCCATGTCCAGGTAAGTGCATATGTAAAACACAGTGCATGTGAGAGTTGGCATATATAAATAACTAAACATGAGAGCCTGTGATTGCGTAAGTGACTGTATGGATCAATGTGTACTTGTATCAGTGAATGTAAAAGAGAGTAAGTATGTGTTAGTATATGTTTGAATAAGTGAGGTTTAGTGTGTATAACTTTGTAGTTGATGAAATGGGAGTGTGATTGATTCTTTGCATAACTGACTAGGTGTTTGAGTAACTTTGTGGATGAGTGTCATCATGTAAGTGTCTGTATAGGTGTATGAGTGGATATGATAGTGTTCTATTGATGAGTGACTATGTATGAGTGATTGTATGGGTGAATGAGTGGATGTGTGTGTAGATCTAGGAATCAGTTACGGGTATTGGTGTGTCAATATTTCAGGAATGGTAGTTTGTATTTAACACTGGATGTATCAAAGGTTAGATTAGAGTGTGAGGAGGTGCATCGTATTATCACATGGATGATGTCATCAGTGATGTCATCAGTGATGTCCTTTGAGATGTCATCAGTGATGTCATCAGTGATGTCACTGACCATGTCATGAATGATGTAATATGTGACATCATCAGCAGTGGATTGCGGGCGCGCGAGTTATAATGAGTCCAACTAACTATAACGTGGGAATTTCAATGGTTTTGTATGAGTAAAATGTTCAGCTAACTATAACATGTGTGAAACCTATGGTTTTTTCAGTGGATTTGAAAGGTTTTTTAAATGCTAATTCCTAACTATAACGAGTGTGAAACCTATGGTTTTTTCAGTGAATTTCAATGGTTTTTTAAATGCTAATTCCTAACTATGACGATTGTGAAACCTATGGTTTTTTCAGTGAATTTCATAGTTTTTTTAAAAGCTAATTCCTTTGTATATCGACTTTGTAACCTACGATTATTTTTTTTTATTAGCTGTTTTTTACAACAATTAATTATATTAAAAATATATATATATTTGTTTAATGTATATATATATTTTTTACATTTTTTCCTGGTGCGCTCAGGGTGCGCGCACCGGTAAGCTCTCCCGAGAGCGCACCGAGAGCGCTATTTCTGCGTTCGTAAAAAAATATATGTATGAAAAGTAAATAATAATGCAAGACATTTAGTACCATACTTATAAAAGCAGTATTTTTGATTTACGAAATGAAAATGATTTAGCATTTCCGTAAAGCTATCAAAACGTCACTCAGGCGCGCCGCATAAGCGCCCCAGGAAGCGCCTACGTTCGCGCCGCGTAAGCGCCCCTTGAAGCGCTCCGGTGCGCGCAGCGTAAGCGCGTCAAGTCATGTGACCTTAAAATATCTCTTTTCATTGGTTGCTAATAGTTTTTTTTTTACTAAGAATGAAATCCCCACCCATTTCCTTCACTTCTTCTTTCACTTTTGTGACTGCAAGACCTGTCTTTTTGCTCTTGGATCTTTGTTGGATTACCATGGCTGCCAGACCATCCAGCAGCGATGATGACACAGAGGGATTTATTGATCAAGAGGTTCCTCAGCCCAGGATGAGCAAAAAAAAGTAAATGCTCCAAAGGTGGAGTGCAGGATTTGTCACACTATCCTGTCACGGGGCGACCCCACCAAAAAATATTCATTTGGAAACTCCAACATGATTCGCCACGTCGAGAAGAGGCACCCCCAGAACTATGCCCGGGAGAGTGTCAGGGCTCTGGCACGAGAGGCTCCCAGGGATGGTGCCTCTACTTCAACCGGAGGACCAACTACATCAGTGAGGGGGCGATCAGAGGAACTGATCCCTAATATTCAGCCTGCTTTTAATAGAGGCGTATTTAAATGCAGAGATTGTGATCAGTTACTTTGCTATGGGGAACAAAGTGTTCTGCTCATGGTTCGAGCATTAGACAACCACTGCTGCCGTCCCCAGCCCTATTATTATTATTTTTTTTGCTCCTGTTGAGCAGTTTCCCATTCCTTGTTTTTGTTCAAAAAAAAGGAAAAAAGAAGAAGAAAAAAGTTCTTTTCAGAACTACCTCCAATTCTCATCAAAGAGCTGTATTCTTAAAAAAATGAAAAAGAGGAAGTGAAGTGGAGTGCAGTGAGAGAGGAGAGGAAAATGAGTGAGAAAGCAAGGAAAGGGACGAGATTGGAAGGGAAGTGAAGTAGGGGGACTGAAAGAAGGTGAGTGTGGGGAAGGAGAGTGAGGAGAAGGAGAGTGAACATGGGGAATGTGGATAAGTGAAGAAAATGTAGTAAAGGAACGGGGGTGTGGAAGAGTAAGAAAAGAGCAGTGATGTTTAGTAAAGAGTGGAGATACAGCTGGATTAAGACAAGTGAGTGTGAGACCAAGTAAGTAAGGCAGTGAAGAAACAGAGAAAGTGAAAGAAAAAGTAAGAAAAAGTAAGAGTAGAAGACTGAAGGCCTCATTTATGCACCTGCCTCACAGCAGGCGTAAGACTGACGCAGGCCCTTTCACATGGGCTTGGCCCCATGTGAAAAGATGCATTGCTGGAGTTGCGTCTCTTTTGTGACACACTCCAGCAATGCGCCACTTTTGCGCTTACAGATACGTCAGAAATACTGACGTATCTGTAACTCCTTGCGACATAATGCGTCATACATTAAATATGACGCATGAGTAGAAGACTGAAGGCCTTATTTATGAGGCCATGCGTCACTTTTACGCCACCGGTGCGTCCCTTTTTGTGACGCACCAGTGCTGTTAAAAACTGCACCTTGTTGAGTCATATTTACAAAGTGACGCATCTAGGTAGATGCGTCACTTTGTAAACCCCTGCGCCACATTATACCTGCGTCAGGTGTACGCACTGCTTCTGGGAGCCCCCAGTACTCTAATTATGAAGTTACAGCGAGTACAGAACATGGCAGCTAAGTTGGCGCTCTCGCGGCCTTGGTCTGCTTCGTCCTCTCTTGCCCTTTCGGACCTACACTGGTTACCGGTGCAAAAACTGATCTGTTTTAAATCAGCTTGCTTGGTCTTTAGAGCCTTGCATGGGCTGGGTCCCGTGGTACTGCGAGGTCTCTTCTCCTGGTACTCTGCTGCCAGACTCTTGAGATCCTCCTCGGCCTTCTTGGTGACTGTCCCCAAGATAAAAAGGGCGAGGATGGGCGGCCGCTCATTCAGCTTTACGGCCGCCAAGCTTTGGAACTCTCTACCTCTGGCACTAAGGTGTAAGCAGGATCTCCTGTCTTTTAGAAAGGACCTTAAAACTTACCTTTTTCCGAAGGCAGTGTAATTGTCATCTGTAGGAATGTCTGTGGTCAAAGCGCCAGGATACCCTTTGGGTGACAGCCGCGCTATATAAGTATGCCTACATACATACATACATACATATGTGTAATGTATGCAAAGGGGGCGTATTGACGCAAGAAAGGGTCGTAGAGGTGACACAGTGAAATCTATGAGATTTCACTGCATCACTTTTTAGGACACCATTGCGTCAAAATCTTGCGCCTGCCTTACAGCAGGCTAAAGACTGACGCAGGCCCTTACACGTGGGGCTGGCCCCATGTGAAAGGATGCATTTCTGGAGTTGCGTCACTTTTGTGACACACTCCGTACGCCTGCCTGAGCCTTGCTCGCCGCCTCGCTGCTGCCTTTAGCATTTTCCCCCCTCCTGCTTCCCCGCTGCTGCTTACTTCGTTCTTCCCCTCTGCTGCCACTTCGTTTTCTTTTCTCCCTTCCTGCTTGCCCTGTGTACCCCTTACCCCCCTCTGCTGTCCTCCCCCTTCCTTGGGTCTCCTCCGCCGGACGACCCAGCCGCCGAAGAGCCGCCCGGTGAGCCCCTTCCCGCCACAGATCTCCGCCGACCCCGCCCCCCCTGCCCATTGCCCGCCCCGTTCCCACCACCCAGCTGACCCGCCCTCCCGGCTCCTCTCTTATGACCCCCCCCAGAGCGACCGCGCAGCGGACGCGCGCAGCGGGAGCACCGATTGAGCGCCAAAGGTGCGCCATGGGTAAGCCCGTCTGCGCCCGTCCACGCCTGGAGCGCGCCCAGTGCCAGGACCCCTGGCTCCCGCCGACACCAGCCCACCCGCCGGACCCACGACGCCACCGAACTCTACGCGCTCAACACCGGCCGAATCCCGGGCTGCTATCGAGCCACCCCGAGACGCACCCACGGACCCTTCTGCTGCCACTCCTGCAAATTCACCTGCATCCGGACCTGCACTACACCAGCACCGACCAAGCCGAACACCAGCAGCAACCACCTCAAGTGCATCCTGCTCAACACCCGCTCCATCCACAGACACGCCGTCGAGCTCTGGAACCTGCTCGACACCACAGCCCCAGACGTTGCCTTCCTCACGGAAACCTGGATGAACGCCTCCTCAGTGCCCGACATCGCCATCGCCTTCCCGGACGGCTACAAGATCATCCGGAGGGACCGCGTCAACCAGACAGGAGGAGGCATCGCCATCATCCACAGGAACACCATCCGCATCACGACCAACACCGACAACACCCTCGCACCCGCCGAACACCTGCACTTCCAGATCCACATCAACCCCAAGACCACCCTCAGAGGCACCCTCATCTACAGACCCCCAGGACAACGCACACAATTCAGCGAAGACATCGCCGACTTCATCAGCCCACACGCCCTCCTCTCCGCTGACTACATCCTCCTCGGGGACCTCAACTTCCACCTGGAGAACAACAACGACCGCAACACCACCACCCTGCTGGACAACCTCGCCAACCTCGGTCTCAAGCAGCTGGTGACCACCCCCACCGACTACGCCAGACACACACTCGACCCTGTGTTCTCATCCAGCAAGGACATCACCTTCAGCCACGCCACCGGACTCCACTGGACGGACCACAGCTGCGTCCACTTCAGCTTCAGAAGGACCACGATCCACCACCACCAGCAACAGGTCGCACGCAGAAGCTGGAACAAGATCACAGCCGACCAGCTCGCGACCTCCCTGAGCATAAACCCTCCCACCAGCGCAACTAACCCAAGCCAGGCGGCCACCAACCTCACGAAGTGGATCAGCAACTGCGCAGACAACCTCGCCCCTCTGAAGACCCCGCCTAGCAGACCCGGCAGCAAGAAAGCCCCATGGTTCACCGACGAACTCAAGAGCTCCAAGAAGAACTGCCGAGCACTCAAGAAAGCCTGGCGCAGAGACCCAACACCGAACAACATGACTGCCCTCAAGCTCGCCACCCGAAAACACCACCAACTGATCCGCGCCACCAAGAAAACTCCATTCAAGGAACGACTGGACAACAACGCACACAACAGCAAGGAACTCTTCAACACCGTTAAAGAGCTCTCCAACCCCAACGCCGGAATCGACGCCATCACCCCCTCGCAAGACCTCTGCAACTCCCTCGCCTCCTACTTCCACAACAAGATCGCGGACATACACAACAGCTTCAGCACTCAACCGACGCACGCCACGACTGAACCACCGCCCCCCACCACCACCCTCTGCGCCTGGACCCCGATCAGCACCGAAGACACCATCCGCACGATGAACTCCATCCACTCCGGATCTCCGACCGACCCCTGCCCTCACCACGTCTTCAACAAGGCCGACGCTGTCATCGCACCCCACCTGCGGGACATCATCAACACCTCCTTCGACACCGCTACCTTCCTGGAGAGCTGGAAGCACGCCGAACTCAGCGCTCTACTAAAGAAGCCATCAGCCGACCCCACCGACCTCAAGAACTACCGCCCCATCTCGCTGCTCCCGTTTCCTGCAAAAGTCATCGAGAAGACCGTCAACAAACAGCTGGCCGCCTTCCTCGAGGCGAACGGATCCCTCGACCTCTCGCAGTCTGGCTTCCGGGCCAACCACAGCACCGAGACCGCCCTGATCGCAGCCACCGATGACATCCGAGCCCTGCTCCTCAACGGAGAAACAGCGGCCCTCATCCTCCTAGACCTCTCCGCGGCCTTCGACACTGTCTGCCACCGTACCCTAGTGCGGCGCCTCAGCAACGTCGGAATCCAGGAGAAGGCACTGGAATGGATCATCTCGTTCCTTGCCGGAAGGACACAGAGAGTCCGCCTCCCCCCGTTCAGATCAGAAGCCACCGAAGTCATCTGCGGCGCTCCTCAAGGCTCCTTGCTCAGCCCAACCCTCTTCAACGTCTACATGAGCCCCCTCGCAGCCATCGCACGCCAACACAACCTCAACATCATCTCCTACGCCGACGACACCCAGCTTATCCTCTCCCTCACCAACGACCCCGTCACCGCCAGAGCCAACCTACACGAAGGGATGACAGACGTAGCCAAGTGGATGATGAACAGCTGCCTGAAACTGAATTCGGACAAGACGGAAGTCCTCATCCTGGAATCTTCACCCTCCGCCTGGGACGACTCCTGGTGGCCCCCCGCCCTGGGCAGCCCACCCAAACCAACAGACCACACACGCAACCTGGGCTTCATCCTGGACTCCTCCCTCTCCATGACCAGACAAGTCAACGCCGTCTCCTCGTCGTGCTTCAACATCCTGCGCATGCTACGTTAGATCTTCCGGTGGATCCCCACCGAGACCAGGAAGATGGTCACCCAGGCCCTCGTCACCAGTCGTCTGGACTACGGCAACTCCCTCTACGCCGGAACCACCGCCAAACTCCAGAAGAGACTCCAGCGGATTCAGAACGCCTCAGCACGACTCAGCCTGGACATCCCCCGACGCAGCCACATCTCCGGACACCTGAGAGATCTGCACTGGCTCCCGGTCAACAAGAGAATCACCTTCCGTCTCCTCACCCACGCACACAAGGCCCTACACAACCAAGGCCCAGGATACCTCAACAGCTGCCTCAACTTCTACGCTCCCACACACCAGCTACGATCGACCGGCCACGCCCTCGCCTCCGTCCCCCGCATCCGAAGAGCCACCACAGGAGGAAGGTCCTTCTCCTTCCTGGCCGCCAAGACTTGGAACTCCCTCCCGACCCACCTCCGCCTGACCCAGGACCACCTTGCCTTCAGGAAGCAGCTCAAGACCTGGCTGTTCAAGCAGTAGCGGACCCCCCCCTCCCCTAGCGCCTTGAGACCCTCCGGGTGAGTAGTGCGCTATATAAATGCTTTGATTGATTGATTGATTGCATCACTTTTGCGCTTACAGATACGTCAGAAATACTGACGTATCTGTAACTCCTTGCGACATAATGTGTCATACATTAAATATGACACATGAGTAGAAGACTGAAGGTCTCATTTCTGAGGCCATGCGTCACTTTTACGCCACCGGTGCGTCACTTTTTGTGACGCACCAGTGCTGTAAAAAATGCACCTTGTTGAGTCATATTTACAAAGTGACGCATCTAGGTAGATGCGTCACTTTGTAAACCCCTGCGCCACATTATACCTGCGTCAGGTGTAATGTATGCAAAGGGGGCGTATTGACGCAAGAAAGGGTCGTAAAGGTGACGCAGTAAAAATCTATAAGATTTCACTGCATCACTTTTAGGACACCATTGCGTCAAAATCTTGCGCCTGCCTCACAGCAGGCGTAAGACTGATGCAGGCCCTTTCACATGGGGCTGGCCCCATGTGAAAGGATGCATTGCTGGAGTTGCGTCACTTTTGTGACACACTCCAGCAATGCATCACTTTTGTGCTTACAGATACATTAGAAATACTGACGCATCTGTAACTCCTTGAGACATAATGTATCAGACATTAAATATGACGCATGAGTAGAAGACTGAAGGTCTCATTTATGATGCCATGCGTCACTTTTACGCCACCGGTGCGTCACTTTTTGTGACGCACCAGTGCTGTAAAAAATACACCTTGTTGAGTCATATTTACAAAGTGACGCATCTAGGTAGATGCGTCACTTTGTAAACCCCTGCGCCACTTATACCTGCGCCAGCTGTAATGTATGCAAAGGAGGCGTATTGACATAAGGAAGGGGCGTAGAAGTGACGCAGTGAAATCTATGAGATTTCACTGCGTCACTTTTACGACGCTGTTGCGTACAAATCTTGCGCCTGCCTCACAGCAGGCATAAGACTGACGCAGGCCCTTTCACATGGGACTGGCCCCATGTGAAAGGATGCATTGCTGGAGGTGCATCATTTTTGTGACACACTCCAGCAATGCATCACTTTCCTCTAAACACTCTACTTTATTTTTTTACTCTTAAGGGTCCTTCTAGACCCCCCTCAGAAAACCTAGGGGGTCAGGGGGTGTCTACTCTGCCCCCTTTTAATTATTTCCCCATTTATTTTTCACCTCTTGTGTCTCTGTTCTTCAGAGTCACAAGATGGCGGACTATGCAGACCATTTAGAATGTTTACAGACACCCAAGAGCCAATTAGCTTTTGAAATTTACAACAAATTAAAATGTTTCTTTGGTTTTGAATTTGTGTGTGATGAAGTTTCATTGGTTTTCTACTAATGAAATGGTTTTCTAATGAGAGGG
Organism: Lissotriton helveticus; assembly: GCF_964261635.1. Classification (NCBI taxonomy): domain Eukaryota; kingdom Metazoa; phylum Chordata; class Amphibia; order Caudata; family Salamandridae; genus Lissotriton; species Lissotriton helveticus. The sequence continues at coordinate 627,553,709 of NC_136072.1, read as the reverse complement.
AAACACAGCCATTTTGTGATAGTACTCTTTGAGGTACATTTGTGAGGAATTTTTGGTGTTCTATTTCTGGTGTGAAATGTACACAGTATTAACTCTTCCACTGCTTTCTAAAAGGTGAGTTGTTAATTTGTAAGGGGAATTTAATACTTGATAAAGCTAGTTTAATATTATCTATTACTAAAAACGAAAAATTAAAGTGATTTTTTCCTGCAATTTACAGCAAGAAATTTGAAAAGAATATGATCTCAATGAGGACACCGTTAATATTAATTTTGAAATTTCTGGAACCTTTTTGAGGAGAGTTTGATTGAGGTCTTAAATGATCCTGTTGATAACACTATCCATGAAGAAGACCTTCTTTTGAGAGGAGATGGAATGGAGGATTTTAATGATGAGAGTTTGGATGCTGAATTAATGGAATGTTTGGAATATATTGAGTTCCAGGAGTCATGTATGAAGAGTTCTGATGAGGAGATTCCTGATCAGTTAATGTTAGAAGTTCTTCTAAATTATGAAAATTCTGAAGAATAAATGTATATTTATAAATTATAAATTGTTTGAGACATTTTTCTATTAATCTACTTGAAATTTATGAGATAGTAGTGAAATGATTGTGGTATAAAGTGAGACTTATAGTATAGAGTGCAACATTTCTGTGTTACATAGTAAGTTTACTCACAGTTACTTCCCTTCTCCCACTATATTTTCTCCAATGTGCACTTCACATCTCTTCTTCATCTCATGCCTTCTTTCCCTCACTGTCTCTCTCTAATGTACACTATTGCCGCCATTTTTTGTATTTTCAGAACACAGTGAAATGTAATGCTCCAAAGGTGGAGTGCAATATCTGCCATACTATATTTTGCAGAGGAGACCCCAGAATGAAGTACAATTTTGGTAATCCAACTATGATTCGGCACGTGCAGAGGAGGCATCCCCAGAACTATGCCCGGAAGAGTGTCAGGGCTCTGGCACGAGAGGCTCCAAGAGATGGTGCCTCTACTTCAACTGGAGGAACAATTGCATCGGTGAGGGGGCGACCAGAGCATCTGATCCCAAATATTCAGCCTGTTTTTAATGAGGCCTCCATCAAATGCAAAAATTGTGATGCCCTACCTTGTTACGGGGAACAAAGTATTATGATCATTGTTCAAGGATTAGAGAACCACCGCTGCCGTCCCCAGTCTTAATTTTAGTGAGAGAGGAAAGGAAAATGAGTGAGGGAGCAAAAAAAGGGACGAGAGGGGAAGAGAAGTGAAGTAGGGGGATTGAAAGAAGGTGAGTGTGTGAGTATAACTAAGTTATAGGGAGTGAGCTTGACAGAAGAGGAGTGAGAGACTAAAGAGACGGAGAGAATGAGACTAACAGAGAGAGAATGAGGTGAGGGGAGTGTAGAACTAAGAAGATAGAGGGAGTAAGACAAGGAATTAGTGAAGTGGATTAAGGAGAGTAAGGGAAGGGAAAACAGTGAAAGAGCGAAGGATGGGAAGAGAGAGGAAGGAATGTAAAGGAGAAGGTCTGAAAGAAAATGAGTGTGGGAATATGGCTCAGTAATAGGGAGTGAGCATGATAGAAGAGGAGTGAAAGACTAAGAGGATGGAGAGAATGGGGGTAACACAGAGAGAGTGAGAACAGGGGAGTGAGTAAGTTAGAGAACAGAGGGATTGACAGAAGCAGTTACAGAAATGCAGAAAGATGAGTAAGGGAAGGGAAAAGAGTGAAGGAGTGAAGAATGGGAAAAGAGAGGAAGGAAAGTAAAGGAGAAGGTCTGAAAGAAGGTAAGTGTAGGAGTATGGCCGAGTTATAGGGAGTGAGCGTGATAGAAAAGGAGTGAGAGACTAAGAGGACAGAGAGAATGAGGCTAACAGAGACAGAATGAGGGAAGGGGAGCGTACAAATAAGAGGACAGAAGGAGTAAGAGAAGGAGTTAGTACAGTGGAATAAGAAATTAAGGGAAGAGAAAAGAGTGAAGGAGCAAAGGAAGGAAATAGAGAGGAAGCAAACTAAAGGAGAAGGTCTGACAGAAGGTGAGTGTGGGAGTATAGCTGAGTTATAGGCAGTGAACGTGACAGAAGAAAAGTGAGAGACTAAGGGGATGGAGAGAATGAGGCTAATAGAAAGAGATTAAGGGAAGGGGAGTGTAGAAGTAAGAAGACAGAGAAAGAAAGAAAGAAAGAGCAGTAGTAAGTGAAGTGGAGTCAGGAAAATAAAATAAGGGAAATATATAAAACAATGAAGTAAAAGAAGAGAGGAAAGAAAATAAAGGAGAAGGCCTGAAAGAAGGTGAGTGTAATCTATGAGATTTCACTGCGTCACTTTTAGGACGCCGTTGTGTCAAAATCTTGCACCTGCCTCACAGCAGGCGTAAGACTGACGCAGGCCCTTTTACATGGGGCTTACCCCATGTAAAAGGATGCATTGCTTGAAATAATTTTTTTTACTATATTTTTTTACACTGTTTTTCTCTGTGGTGCGCTTCAGGGCCTCATTTATGAGGCCATGTGTCACTTTTACGCTGCCGGTGCGTCACTTTTTGTGACGCACCAGTGGTGTAAAAATTGCACCTTGTTGAGTCATATTTACAAAGTGACACATCTAGGTAGATGCGTCACTTTGTAAACCCCTGCGCCACATTATACTTGCGCCATGTATAATGTATGCAAAGGGGGCGTATTGACGCAAGGAAAGGTCGTAGAAGTGACGCAGTGAAATCTATGAGATTTCACTGCGCCACTTTTAGGACACCGTTGCGTCAAAATCTTGCGTCTGCCTCACAGCAGGCGTAAGACTGACGCAGGCACTTTCACATGGGACTTGCCCCATGTGAAAGGATGAATCGCTGGAAATTATTTGAGGGTAATAGAGAAAGAGTGAGAAAAGTGGAGTGAATAAATTAGAAGACAGGGGGTTTGAGAGAAGGCGTTATTGAAGTGGAGTAAGAAGAGTAAGAGAAAACAAAAGAATGAAAGAGCAAAGGATTGGAAGAGAGAGGAAGGTAAGTAAAGGAGAAGGTATAAAAAAAAGGTGAGTGTGTGAGTATAAGTAAATTATAGGGAGTGAGCTTGACAGAAGAGGAGTGAGAGACTAAAGAGACGGAGAGAATGAGGCTAACAGAGAGAGAATGAGGTAAGAGGAGTGTAGAAGGAAGAGGATAGAGGGAGTAAGACAAGGAATTAATGAAGTGGAGTAAGGAGAGTAAGGGAAGTGAAAACAGGGAAGGAGCGAATGATGGAAAGACAGAGGAAGGAAAGTAAAGGAAAAGATCTGAAAAAAGGTGAGTGTAGGAGTATGGCTGAGTTATAGGGAAAGAGCATGATAGAAAAGAAGTGAGAGAATAAAAGGACAGAGAAAATGATGCTAACAGAGAGAGAATGAGGTAAGTGGAGTGTACAATTAAAAGGACAGAAGTAGTAAGAGAAGGAGTTAGTACAGTGGAATAAGAAAATAAGGGAAGACAAAAGAGTGAAAGCGGTAAGGAAGGAAAGATTGAGGAAGCAAACTAAAGAAGAAGGTCTGAAAGAAGGTGAGTGTGGGAGTATGGCTGAGTGATAGGCAGTGAGCGTGACAGAAGAGAATTGAGAGACTAAGGGGATGAAGAGAATAAAGCTAACAGAAAGAGATTGAGGGAAGGGGAGTGTAGAAGTAAGAAGACAGAGGGAGTAAGAGAAGGAGTTAATGAAGTGCAGTAAGGAGAGTAAAGGAAGGCAAAAAAATAAAACAAAGAAGTAAGAGAAGAGAGAGGAAAGAAAGTAAAAGAGAAGGCCTGAAAGAAGGTGAGAGTAAGAGAAGAGTGTGAAAAAAGAGAGTAAATGCGGGGATTCAGAATAAGTGAGGCAAGCGAAATAAGGGAACAGAGGTGTGGGAATATCAAAGAAGAGTAGTGAGGTTATGGAAAACAGTATAGAGAAAATAAATATTGTACATCAAACTTACCTTATAAGTAATGTCAACTTAGTTTTATATTTTCATTTAAATTTATATCTGTGAAAGACAAAACAAAATAAGTTACAATATTTATAATATATATTTTACAATACAAGAGACAAAGTAGGAGATTAACATGGGTAAGGGAGGGTGAGTGAAGGGCAGGGAGGTTGATGAAAAAGGGAAAATAAAGAGAGGATAAAAGCAAGTGAGCTTGAGACAAAGGAAGGGATGGAGTGAGAATATAGAGGTAGTGAAGGAAAGAGTGACAGAAAGAAACTGAGTAAGAGAGCAAAGAAAGGTATGGAAGGGAGTGTGGGTCAGTTTTAGGGAGTAAGCATGACGGAAGAGGAGTGAGACAGTGAGAGGATCCAGAGTCTGAAGCTAAGAGACAGGCTGTGAGGGAAAGGGAGTGAGGATGTGAGAGGAGAGAGGAAGTGAGAAAAGGAGTGAGTGAAGTGTAATAAGGTGAGTGAGAGAAGGGGAATTATTGAGGGAACAAAGAAAGGAAACAAGGGGAAGGGGAGTGAAGTAGAGTGACTGACAGCTGGAAAGTGGTGGATGGGAGAGAGGTAAAGGGCCGTGAAGGAGTAGTTAATGAGAATAAGTGAGGAAAATGGAATAAGGGAAGGGAGGTGAGGGAGAGTCAAAAAAGGCCAGTGAGGGTGAGTTAAGAAGAGTGATAGAGGGTGGAAATAGGTAAGTGAGCATACGAGAATGGGATAATAATATATATTTAATAATAGAAAATACAAAATAATTTCGACAACATGTTAAATGGTTTATTTTTGCTGTTCTCAGAATATATTGAATTTCACTTAAAACAGTGACTTCAATAGTACTCATCATATAACAGCGGGCAAAAAAAACCACAATCAAAATGATTGTGTTTAAAAAACCCATTGAATAATTACTTAAATATTGTGAAATTTTAAAAACCATATCTAAACTCACTTTTGATCCATCCACTTTTCCACGAGGCCAAATAGTATATGCAAAGTCCTTTTCTATGGAAATTAGTCCAGAGTTTTCTTAATGTCTCATTTACCCGACTTTCTGAAAGAAAAGCTCCAACATCTTTTACATTATGAAACAAGAGATTTACTTCCACCTCTAGCCTACTTTTTATAAATAATTTCTATAATACTCACAGCACACACTATATGATAAACATATACTATATCTATGAGAACTACATGTTTTTTATTACCTTCATCACTCTCATTCAGAAAGTAATTTTGAAGAGCAAACTAAGTTATATTAACTGCTGCAATCTTCATAGGCCAATTACCTTCCCTAAAATTTCGGTTGTAAGAACACTAGGTAAGAATTTAGTAAGTCAGAAGGCAAACGTTGTTTGAAAGTCAATTGAGTATCATTACAGAGTTTCCAACCTTTTTCACATTTTAAATAACATGTGTAATGTCCTGATGTTGTTGAAGGACCATCATGGTAAATAATTGCTGCAGTTGTAAAGGTTCTTCCTGAAATTGATAATTGAGATGCCGCAACATTTTTAATTAAGGTTGTCAATTTAGTTCCATTAGGTCTACATCGTTGGAACATTAAAATAACATACTGTCCATATCTTATTAACCCCTTCCACGCTGATGATGAGCTGGGCTCGTCATGGCGTAGCCTCCTCGCACGCTGATGACGAGCCCAGCTCGTCACGTAAAGTGCGCTTTAAAAAATCTCAGCGTACGAGCTGAATTCCGCCCGCACGCATGCGGTTAAAAATAAAGTTGATAGCATTTCAGATTTACATTGACTACAGACCATGTTTTGATTTGCTGCTCTAACTAGATTATTAAAAGACACTGATTTGCAGTCTGGTAAAGTCAAATATATAAATCTTTCAGTGTCTACTGTAGTACTACTTGAAAAGGAGCAATTGTCACAGTCATGTTGCCATTTATAAGAAAGGCCAAAAAGATTTTCTACATCTACTCCTTCATCTTGCAAAACAACAAGCATATACATTAGAAATTCCTGACAATCTTGCTGAATATTCTGTGAAAACTGATTTAGACCAGAACATATGTCTAAAACCTTTCGAATTTCAGAAACACTTTGTATTTTTGTTCACTGCTACATTTCTCTAATACCGAATTTAATAAACAACAAAGTGTTTGATCACGATTTTCAGCAATCTGTTCTTTTACAGTTTGGAGAAAAAAAAACCATTAACCACTACATTAGCATAGCAGTTGACACCAGAACTATTTTCAAACTGAAATCCAACAACATCTTTAACTGAATCCATTTCCTTTCTGCTTACAATTACTGTTTCATCTACTTTTTTTCTTTTTGCTACAACTTCACTATAATTTTTCTCATTTCTTCTTTTTTGGCCTACCACAAGCTTTTCAAACAGAGGACATTGAGGTAAATTTGGAGCATACTCTCTTCTTAACCTATTATATTCTTTTACACAATTTAGATCTGCATTAATCTTTGTCTCATCAAAATCAATCAAGTACAATCCAGATAAAGTTCTAACTCGAGATAAAGCAACATATGCCATGCCATCCTTGAACACAGAATTTCCAATATTCACCAAAGCACTATCAACACTTAAACCTTGAGATTTATGAATAGTTACTGCATATGCTAAAGAAACAGGCAACTGTTTTCTGCAGACATATAAATCTTTCACTAGCAAAAAGCGAGCACAACAACGACTGATTTGTTGTACTTCTTCAATACCATCAAATTAAATTTTTATAATTTCAATTCCATCTCTATTTCGGTAATTCACAAAATCCACAACATGACCCATTGCTCCATTTACTAAACATCTTTCCACATGTAAATTACGTCGTAAAATTATACGACAATTTAAAGATGCATACAGAGACTTTTCCATACCAGCTGTTTTAGATATTGTCTTCTCTAAAGAATCTAATTTTGTTTTCAACTTTTCTGACAAAATAATAGTGGCTCCTTCATGTTCTATTTTATCAATAGCTTCCAGTTTCACAATCTCTTGATTTTCCAACTTTAACAGTTTGGTGTTGAAGATTGAACATTCTTGCAGAGTTGGCATCAAGCATATGACAGATTTGTTTTCAGGAATTGTCTTAAAAATATTCTCTGGGAGAATATTTTCCTTTGGAAACAAATTTGAAATTAATCGTCAATGTAAAGCTTCTTTGCCATGCTCAGTTAGTTTTCCAATTCTTTCATCTTGTAGAATATTTTTATAATCTTCATCCCTTGCCTGAAGTAGTTCTGCATATTTGAAATTTAGCCATATGTTAACATTTCCAATGCTTCCTAAGCACTTCCTGGTATCTTCATGCGTAAGCATTTTAAACACTGGCTGTCCTTTCACTGGAGTTAGTTGCAGTAAATCTCCAAAAACAATGATGCCTCCAAATAACACATCATAGTCTGTTTTAAGAGTTTCTTGCATTCTTAAATGCACAAAAGCAAGCATTACATTTGATACCATGCTTACTTCATCAATGATAAGAAGTTTCATTTTCTTTAGGACTCTTGAAACTTCACAACAAGCTTCTCCAGATAGCTTGTGGTATTGTAATTTGTTATCATGCTCCACTGGCAGCATCAATAAGCGGTGTAAAGTAATCCCTTTAATGTTGTGTGCTGCCAACCCAGTTGGAGCAGTAACAACACAAGAGAGCGATGACTCCGTTGTTTTCTGCAAATATGTTGCAATCGCTTTAATCAGGAAACTTTTCCCAGTTCCTGCTTCTCCACTCACATACAGTCGGATTGGCACAAATGATGTACATGAGCACTCTTTTTTTCTCATGAGATAAACCATGCTCAATCTGTTCTGTGACTTTGTCATATATTTGTCTCTGTTCAACGTTTAGTTCTTTTTCCAAATCTTCTAAGTTAACTCCATCCTCCTGAGCTTGTTCCATGGCTCTTTCAACTTCATCCATGGCAGTGGCAGCTTCATTTTGTATAATTGGTCCTCCTAGTGGATCCTGACTCAATGAAGCAGAACTCTGACTGTCGTGAGAACTGTCTCTAGCAATCTCTGCTGCAATTGTAGCTTCTTGCTGTATTTCCTCGTTCAACATTTGCAGATAACTTGAAAAAACAGGACATTCTATGGTATCCTTGGTTGCATTGAACGAATCTTCATAAGTAAGAAAATCTCCAAATAGTTCCTCTTCTCTACGCCAAGGCTTAAAGAGTTGTAAAAGAGCTAAGTAATAAAATTCCCTTTTGTCTGGAGAATCACAACTCAATTTTCGATGATTAATCAAATGGCCTTTTCTTTGTTTTACTAAACAGCCTTCACATCCAATTACAGCATATACACCTTTATTTATGTCTTCTGTGACGTTCTTTTTAAAAATGTAGGTTTGCAGAACTTCATAGAGACAAGCGTTCTCAAGGTGAGTACTTCTATTTGGATAGTATGTATCGAACATGTTTGTCTTCAAAATATCTGTACTGTCTGGTTCTTTCTCCGCCAAATACTCAATTTCTTGTACAGATTTCAAAACTCGGTTTCGTGTTGCAGCAAGACCTAGACTCACCCAAATGATGGTTCTAGATTTGGCATATAGACTTGCTGATGACAACCGATCAGTACATTCATACGCTCCAATTTCTTAATGCGACAACATCTTCAGACTGTAACTGTATATTTTCTTGCTTAGACTCTTTTCATGCGAAATTTCCTCCCACATTTCCTTCAGTTCCATCTTTTCTGATTTTGTGATGTAAGACGTCACATATCAAAGCACAGCAATAGAGTTGTCAGCCACATATTGAATATCCATGTTAGCATTCCACATGGACAAAATGACTGGGTTGTAGTCATTTATGTATTTGGATTCCTCATTTCTTCTTAGGTTGTATGTATTTTTGGGTGATTTCCTTGTCACAGTATGTCGCAGAGAAGACATAAAAATTTTGACTCTTCCTTTCAATGTTACTGGACGTGGACATGCAAAACGACATTTCGTGTAGAACTTGTCCTTGGATTTGTATTTTCGACGACAGTATTTCCCACAACGATGGGTTTGAAAACGTAAAACTTGGTGTTTAAATTGTTTTCTTCTGTACTTTTCAGAACAGCACATGTAGAATACTGCTCAATGAAACTCATCACTTTCTCATCTGAATCTGTTCCAAATTTAGGTGCATCTTTAATCCATAGCAGCATATGAATATGAGGAGCACCTCTTGCTTGATACTCCTTTCTCCAAAAGAAATCCAACACCTCTCCAAGCGGAGGATTTTTTTGTTTGTAATAAAAGACATCATAGCTTCAAACTTATGATTGAAATACCTGCATACATTAACTGGATCCAAAGAGCACAGTTCTCCAGGTGTCTTGTATTCAATATTTTCAATGTTTTTATTTGCCTCTCGTAGAAATTCAATTAATTCAATTAAGTCTTCCCAAGCATACTCAGCACAGCTTAGAGTGAGGAACCATGTAGGAGTTCCTAAGTTTCTTAGCATACATTTCAATTTCCCATGACGACGGTACCAATACTCGTTAGTACCACACTTACATGCCATGAGATTAATTAGCTGAGATTCCAAAATACTGTCTTGCAGTTTGATTTTATCCATAAAATCCCTTGCCGAAACATTATGTAGGTGTGCTCCACTTTTCAGTATATGGTTTACTGCATAGGAAAGTCCAGACAAGTCACTCACAAACAGTAGATGGAACAAATATGGAATGCATTGACGAAACCTTGGATCTTCTGCATATAATCTTGAAGTCCGGTATTCAGATGCAGGAATTTGAACAGGTCGGTCATCATATCGTCCACCTTCACCTGTTGGAAATAACTGTGGAAAACAACGAGCTTCCAAACTTTCTTCCCATACACTAATGGGACTTCCTTCAGCTTTTTTCATCTGAAACAAGTCAATAGCATCCCCCATTACTTCTTTGGAATGCAATGGATGAACACTATAATGTTCATAAATTTCTTTACTTCTAGAGACATCAACTTTTTCTATTTGCCCAGCAGAGATATCAGTGTCCTCTTCTACAGTTGTTTCTTCTTCTCCCACATACACATTTTTATAGTACTGAATATTTTTTACCAAATACAACGTTGCCTTCTTGACTTTCCTAACATCCACTAATTCTTGCCAGATTTTCTTAATTTTTGTCGGAACACCATTAACTAGAATAACCAGAGGTTCCTCTTCTACTTTTTCAACACCAATTGTATCAATATTTTTCTTAAAATCTAGAGGCAAATAAACAACTCTTCCCTTTAATCCTCTCTGTAAATCTGAAGGAGGCAATTTCCCTGTCTTAGGCTCCAAGCGAACAATAGCCTGTAAAGGATGCACACATTGAATCAGAATAGACTCATAGGTATTAAAATCCATCAATTCAGTAGGAATGTCTAACAACTCTATATTATTATGAACAGCTCTAGCAGGCATTTTATTTTCAGTTAATTTATTATAGCAATATGTACAAATACGTTGATCAAAGCCCAAATAAAAACAATTTTCAACCAACAAATAAGTTGCAAAATTCTTCCACTCATTATTATTTATCTTTTCGCTTATAACATATAAATCAACTAATTTAGTCTGATGCTTATAATGAGTTCGTCGACAACAAACACAAGAAAAATTAGGCCTTTCACTTGAATTGACTTTAAACTTTATAATTTCATTTTCAAAAATTTCTGTACTTAAAATCTCTTCATTCTCTTCTACATTACCTTCTATTACTGTATCAATTTCTGCACTGACCTCTTTTTCAAAAAAGTAACAAAACTCAATTTCATCACAAATGTTTTAAACATCTAATTCAGTTCCATGCAAAAGAGCACTGTTTAACTGTTTTAGTTTAAGTGCTGGACTTTTTGCATAGTACAACCTTCTCACTAATTTCCTCACTTTATTATGATGCACTGCTAACATCCTAAAATGGTGAAAAACACTCTGACATACTTTTCTTGAAAGACAAGCCAATGAATGCCCTTGCAAACCTGTTTTTTCTCTCAGTCTACAAGGATCTAACTCTTGTAAAATGTTCATTTTTTGTTTCACACTTTTCTTAGTATATGTCCGTAAGAAATTGCGAAACAAATCAATTGATTCCTGTCAAACACTACAAATACTACTACAATTCCATGTATATACTGGAGCCTTAGGACATCTCCCTAAAACTTCATTTGCTAACACCTCTTCTGTATTTCTAGACACAATCTCTTCTTTTTCAACCAGACAACCATCCTTCACCTCATATGCTCGACCACTGGTGTCAACTGCATGCACCAAATCATTATCTTGAAAGTAACTTTCTTCATTAAAAAATGCCTCAGAACTTGAACTATGCTTCCATTCTCCAGAAACAACATCACAGAAATTAGTTCGATTAATTACTCTCCTCCACTTACATTTTGATTTGAACACATTGATTATCTTATCAAGTGTACGAAAAAAAATTTTCTTGTAAAAAGCGGTCTTTTTTTATACCTTTTGACATTTTTTAATAAATTTAATACAATTCTGTTGTAAAACATTTGTCTACGAATGTCAGAAAATTGTTTACTTCTTCTATTAGTTTGCAAGATATTGTTTCCTTGTACACGTCTAACATTTTTAGACGGACATCCTGTCTTTTTTTAAATTATAAGTGTTTCATTGTTCTTAGGTAAAACAACTTTTTTTTGCTTGACATTTCAATAACTTCCTCAGAAAATTTTTACTTTTGCTTTCTTTTTCTCTGAAGATTTGATTTTGGTTGGTTCTTGATTTTCTTTTTCCTTAGACCTTAATTTTCTTTTATAATTTTTCTCTGTTCTTGTTTTAGAAGGCATCTTTTTGTTTGCTTGTATAGATGATTATAATCTGTGGAAAACAAAAAATAACATATTATAGACCACTACAAACATATTACATAACAATTACAATAAGTAAACAATATAAACACTAGTATACAACATAAGGCTCATTTACATTACATGTGCTTTGCTTTGTGTCAAAAACGATTTACTAATTAATGTTATATCTTGTTTATATATAGGTGGCCTGTTTTTGGCCTGTAGATACAGAGAAATAATTAGTGCAGAGACACACATACTGCATGCAGACACAGAGATGGTAGATTACATGTAATATCGTGGACATGTGCGTAAGATCACACTAAATCTATTGCATTTTCAATGCTTGTTTACCTTGCTTCCATCAAGAAATCAGTCAGATGTGTCACACATTTGCCATAAATTTAGAATGTTAGCACTCTAGTTGCTCATTATTTCAAGCTTCACTCACAGTGTAATCTTAGGCAGATGAATTGGATTTTAGATATAATGTACCATGTCTGTCACTGCCAACAGTATGTGGGACACCGAGGGCGAGATCTATTGTATTTTCAATGCTTGTTTGCTGTGGTTCCATTAAGAAGGCATTCAGATGTGTCACACATTTGCCATAAATTCTGAATGTTTGACATTAATGCTGGTCCAGAGATAGTGTAAAGGTTTCATTGGCATATTTACAAACCGCTTGCGCAATGTTCGATATAATTTACTAATTAATGTTATATCTTTATATATAGGTGGCCTGTTTTTGACCTGTAGATACAGAGAAATAATTTGTGTAGAGACACACATACTGCTTGCACAGACAGAGATGGTAGATTACATGTAATATCATGGACATGTGCCTAAGATCACACCAAATCTATTGCATTTTCAATGCTTGTTTACTTTGGTTCCATCAAGAAGTCATTCAGATGTGTCACACATTTGCCATACATTCTGAATGTTTGACATTAATGCTGGTCCAGAGATAGTGTAAATGTTTCATTGGCATACTTACAAGCCGCTTCCGCAATGTTAGATATAATTTACTAATTAATGTTATGTCTTGTTTATATATAGGTTGTCTGTTTTTGGCCTGTAAATACTTTGAAATAATATCAGCAGAGACATATATACTGCTTGCAGACAAAGAGATTGTAGATTACATGTAATATGGTGCACATGTGCCTAAGATCACACCAAATCTATTGTATTTTCAATGCTTGTTTAATTTAGTTCCATCAAGAAGGCATTCAGATGTGTCACACATTTGCCATACATTCTGAATGTTAGCACTCTAGTTGCTCATTATATCAAGCTTCACTCACAGTGTGATCTTAGGCAGATTAATAGGATTTTAGTTATAATGTACCATGTCTGTCCCTGCCGACAGTTTATGTGACTCTGCCTAACATCACAATAATGGGTGAATCAAGCTTCACTCACAGTGTAATCTTAGGCACATGATCAGACTGTTAGATATAATGTACCATGTCTGTCTCTGTCAACAGTATGTGTGACTCTGCCTAAGATTACAATGATGGGTGAATCAAGCTTCACTTACAGTGTGATCTTAGGCAGATTAGTAGAATTTTAGATATAATGTACCATGTCTGTCTCTACCAACAGTATGTCTGACAACGAGGTCGAGATCTATTGCATTTTCAATGCTTGTTTACTTTCGTTCCATCAACAAGGCATTCAGATATGTCACACATTTTCCATAAATTCAGAATGTTAGCACTCTACTTGCTCAATATTATGATAAATTGAAATTGTGTAATGGTTTCATTGGACTTGTAAATATGCTCCTTTATTTGAAGCGCCTTGTGCAACCTTTAGTATGGGTGGAAGCAGTGAATGTATGGAGAAGGATAGGAATAGCAGATAGAAAACCATATGAAATGGTGTGGGAGATGCATAAAGTATTTCAGTGATGGTATCAATTGAGATGGAATATAAGATAAAGAGGGACATATTTACAAGACTCTTGCGCAATTTTTGACATAGGTGCAAGCAGAAAATGCATGCAGAATAATAAAATATGCACCCAGACAAGAATATGAAATGCCGTGAGAGATGTTAAAATTGTGAGAGTCTACCTTATAAACACACAGCTATGTCAAAGATTGAGCACGCAGCTTGTAAATATACCTCTCTTTTTTTGTATATTCTATCTCAATTTATGCCATTAAAATAAAGCTTTAAACATCTCTCGCAGCATTTCACTGTCTCTACAGACCAAAAACAGGCCACCTATATATAAGCAACACATAACATTAATTTCTCTTACATGTAACATCCTGCTCATGTGCCTAAAATAACACTGTGACTGAAGCTTGATTCATCCATCAGTGTGGTGTTAGGCAGATGACCAGAATGTCACATGTAATCTACCATGTCTTTCAAAAACGTGTACTTCCATATTTTTAAGACATCAAGTAAGCATATTATTCAGCCAGATCCATTTCAAATGAAGCTTGACTCACAGTGTCATCTTAAACACATGAGCAGCATGTTACATGTAATTTACCATCTCTGCTTCAGCAAGCAGTATGTGTGTCTCTGCTCATAATATTCCACTGTCTCTACTGGCCAAAAACAGACCACCTATATATAAGCAACACATAACATTAATTTCTCATTACATGTAACATCCTGCTCATGTGCCTAAAATAACACTGTGACTGAAGCTTGATTCACCCATCAGTGTCATGTTAGGCAGATGAAAAGAATGTCACATGTAATCTACCATGTCTTTAAAAAACATGTACTTCCATATTTTTAAAGACATCAAGTAAGCATATTATTCACCCAGATCCATTTAAAATGAAGCTAGACTAACAGTGTCATCTTAAACACATGAGCAGCATGTTGCATGCAATTTTCCATCTCTGTCTCTGCAAGCAGTATGTGTGTCTGCTCATAATATTTCCCTGTCTCTACTAGCCAAAAACATGCCACCTATATGTAAGCAATACATAACATTCATTTCTCATTACATGTAACATCCTGCTCATGTGCCTAAGATCACACTGTGACTGAAGCTTGATTCACCCATCAGTGTGATGTTAGGCAGATGACCAGAATATCACATGTAATCTACCATGTCCTTAAAAACATGTAGTTGCATATTTTTAAAGACATCAATTAAGCATATTTTTTATTTATTTTATTTTTAGAGTTTTCTATAGCGCGAACTTGAACCGATTAGGTTATCAGAGCGCTTTACATAGCACCAGTTCCGTTACATGTTATCACAGCAGTTTACATAGAATCAATTACGTTGCACATTTCAGGATCTTGAACAGGTTAGGTTATCAGAGCGCTTTACATAAGACAGCATTCGATGTCCAGTGCCCTCCTCCGCCGTGTAGCGGGGGACCACTTCCAGCCCTCCGAAGTCGTCGAGCTGTCGGGACTAGGCTCCTGGAATTTCAGCTGCCCCTTTACAAGGCACTTTACATAAAATCAGTTACGTTACACATTTCAGGAACACCTTTCTTTTTGCTCTAGTGGATAGGGTTATCTCTTCACACGGGGGAAGGGGTACACCTGACTATATTCCACCAGTTCCACAGGCGATTAGTCGTAAAAGCTATAATTCTAACCCAGGGAGGGGATACACATGGATACAATCTAAAAATCAAATAGTAAACTAGTTATTAGAGTTATCATCTATCTTGACAGGAGGGATGTGACTGGAAACACTCTAGGGGTAATATAGGGGTGGTAGAGAGTACAGAGGACCGCTGCAAACACTACACGAGTACCAGCATAGAGGAGGGGTGGGTGGGATGCAAAGGTCTGGAGGGAAGGAAGGGCTAGAGTCCAGCGAGAACTGTCCAAGAAAAAACAGCAGCATTCACAGCATAGAGGAAGGGTGGGTAGGATGCAGGGTATGTAGGGAGGGACTAGTCCAACGAAAAAGTCCTCCAGAGTCCACCAGGGCACTATCCTCTGCGTTCGTGTTCCCGTAGCCTGCGTCTGCCGGTCATAGAAAGTGTGTCCCCGAGGGCGCCATCTTGAAGTCAGGCACCGCCGGCGCCAAACAGCGCGGCCGGGAAGGGGGGGGGCGCATCTCTGCCCTCGGGCCCAGGCTCGTCTGTGGCGGAGAGAGGGGTGTATGGCCCCCGGAGCAGGTCGGTGGGAAGGGTGCATATTTACAAGCTGCGTGCACAATCTTTGACATAGTTCTGTGTTTATAAGGTAGACTCTCACAATGTTAACATTTCTCACGGCATTTCATATTCTTGTCTGGGTGCATATTTTATTATTTTGCATGCATTTTCTGCTTGCACCCAGTCCAGTGAAACCATTACACAATTTCTAAACCAGCATTGAATCCAAGCATAAAAAACAATTCATAAAGAAGTCTACCTTATAAACACACAGCTAACATTATGGAAAAAGGTAAAAATATAATTCCCTAATTCACAGAGACACACACTATGATACTTGTCAAAAATCTTTAAGCTCTCTATCTTTTAAAAAAAAATCATTACTCACCTTTAAAAATGCTTTGGAAGATGTCAAACAGTTTGCTGGTCTGTAGAGACAGATAAGTCAGGATGAGAAACGGAGGCATGCTCCTGAGGGTTAAGGGCTGGTGTTGGAGAATAATCCCAGGTTCATTCTGACGCACCATGGTGGCTCCTTTTCTTCCTCAGCACGGTTCTCCTGGATTCGCCCTGGGCTGGATCGTTGTCACTTTCCGTTGCACTAATATCAGAGCCAGTGTCGATCTCTGATTCTAAATCTGAGTCATGTGACCACCTGGGATCTTCAGGACCCTCGGATATCGAGTAAAAGTCAGACGGGTCTCTATCAGTGTCCAACGAATCAGATGCAGCACGATCGTTGCGAGCTTTCCCCGTAGGGTCCGGACGCTCCATTCTATGTGCCACATTCTTAGGTGCATTTAATGCACTAGTCCAAGACATACCAGTAATGCCCGTATTCGCCCCCGCTTCAAAAGAGGAAGCCACCAGAGGTTGTGCAGTTGCTTCAACATCAGCTTCAGCTTCAGGTTCATTAGGCGCTATCAGTGTATTTACTCGGGGTAGTGATAAGTTAAATGGTAAGTTAAGATCTTGCACATCCGAGCTTACTGGAGGCATAGGTACAGGCACAGACACAATGTCCACAGGAGTAAGGACAGAAAAAGGCAAAACATGAGCTGAGGACTGCAAATCAATACCTTCAGAGTCTAAAGTCATCTCTACCATAGCCTGCAGGTGATTAATCCTGTTTACTCGTGAGGCGCTCAAATTCCCACTTGCTGAAGCACCATCAAGCTTTCCAGTCGGCTCCCCCTCTCGGTCATGAGCACCGCCTCCTGACAGCCTTCTCTCGACCTCTCCCGGAGTCTTCAGTACAGAAGAGGGACCCACCGCCAAGGGCTGATCCGCCGACAGGTGAGTGAGAGTGGGAGAAGGAAGAGCAGCGGGCGTTCTCCGTAGAAGCTCAACAACCGAGAGACCCGGTCCGGGTGTAGCCGGCAATTGCTTAGAGGGTTTAGTTTGCTTCGTCGGAGCTGGAGCTGGGACGATGTCAGGGCTGCGAATTTCCTCGGAGCTCGGCACACCTCCTCGTTTTTGTGCTAGCTCTCGATCTCAGAGAGCCTGCTTTGCCGCTCGGTTCTTTGAGGCGGCGGCGGCCACTGCAGCAGCGTTCTTGGGGGCCATTTCTACACAACTGACTCGGGGCACAGAGTCAGCGCTAGGTGGAAGAGTAGAACTGATTACCGCCACAGCCACAGGGCTAGTTTGCAGATTATCCGCAATGTTATTAAAAGCGGTTTTGCCAAACTGGGTGTCTCTGACGAGTCTCAGCACCGCAAACCCTATGAGCGAGGAGAGAAAGGTTAAGCGAGAGCATAGCGCCAGGACCGCCGATGCATCAGCTGGGTCTTCAGTATATCGTCCGAGCCCCTCCATCCAATCGCATATCCTTCTGTTATTGCATCTCCCCGTGTCAAGGCTTCCCTCTCGTCCATTAACTCCGCATTGGTGATTTTATTCTTCCTTCGTAAAGACGAGAAGCATCTCTCAATTCATCAAAAGCAGGCACTGGTCTCGGAGCGTCTCGCAGCGGTCTAGAACGCCGCCGCCATCTTGCCCCCCTGTCCAGAAAACTGCTACACTGACTACGGTAATGGATACAGTTCTTCAGGCCATCGCCTCCCATCGGGAGCAGACCTCAAGGGATGGTCGTAGGGCACAATTAGCTCTACACAAGGTACAGGGTGTAGTCCGAAAACTCTCGAAATCTGTAGCAGCTTCTAATGTAAGAAGGACGGAGATGGAAGATCGTATAGTGGTCAACGAAGCAGAAGCCACAGTTACCCAGGAGCGGGTGGAAGCCCACGAGGCAGAACTAAAAGATGTAAGATGGAAGCTAGAGGACATGGAAAATCGCCTTCGGCGCAACAATCTTCGCGTCCTCGGAATTCCTGAAAAAAGCGAGGGCGAGGATATACGTACTTTCATTGTTCAGCTATTTAAAGACACACTCCCTGAGCTCGCGTCCTGGAATTGGGATTTGGAAGTTCAACGAGTTCATAGAATTCTATTTACCTTGAAGGCCTCTTCAGGGGAAGTATCCGCGTGCTGTATTGGTATACTTCGGAAACTTTCTTCTCCGACAGGCCATTGCTGACAAAGTGAAACCTGAAGCTCGGCGTAGCAGAGACTCTATTTCTTACTTCGTCAGGCCTGATTTTTGCCACACCACCGTGGAGAGGAGATGGCGCCTTCGCCAGCTGATCAAACCCTTCCTGAAAAAAAAGGCTCAGGTTTACCTCAACAACCCTGCAAAACTGAAGGTCATTTATAATGGCCAGGCTAAATTCTTCACCTCGGAAATAAAAGCCAAGGAATTTTTAGATAGCCTGACCTGAGTTTTGACCTCATGTTTAACAGTTGAATAGCTGAGTATCTAGTCTATGATGAGACTGACCAGGGATGAAGTGCCCATAATGAATTAGGGTTGGCTATAGGTTACTAGAGAGACCACTGGTAGTATCTTTTAGGATAACATTCTTTTTGTCTTGGTTGGTTATCTTGTAGCTATCTATCCGGCATACTTCTATTTAGATGAGGAGCTTTGGTCATTGAAGAGGTATATGAGATAGTATAGCTATAGTTATATAGTTATATATACAGATATAATCTTGACAATCATGAGAATAGGTCTGTGGATGCTAAAAATAGCCTCCTCGTTCTGCTATTTGTCTTCTTTTGTGGCGCCTCCGTGTGTCTGGGTCTTTTTTGGGTTTTTTCTTTTATCTTTTTTCCTCGCATCATGCATTATATTCTTTTCGTTCTCAATTGTTTTTCGTATTTCTTTTTTTTTTTTCTCTTCCTTTTCTATTCTATCTCTGATATATCATTTTTGCATTTTCTCAATTCTATGGGTTTTTGAGCATATAAGTTTATTGTTAGTGGTACTGGTCGTGGAATGTTTCACCATCACCACAGACTCTCACAGAGTCTAAATGCCTCGGTGATTGGTGTGCGGGGGGAGGGGGGTGGTGGGTAGGGGAAGGGTCAAATAAGACAATGTCAAGCATTTCTATGTATGTTGGATCAAATGATGGTAATAAGGAGGAATCAGTTTATAAATTCGTGGCTTGATATCTGTTGTTACATGCTTTATTTTGTTTTGAAGGCCAGGTTTGGGATCTATCATCCTAGATGTGGAGAGTAAAACTCTGCAGCTGGAATATCGCAGGCCTTAACAATAGAAATAAAAGGGCACAATTATTTCAATTACTACGACAAGATCCTGTGGATATTCTATGCTTACAGGAGACCCATATTACATAATGTGATAAAGAATTCCTAAAGATCCCAGGGTACAATGTGATTGTAGCCACTTCTCAAACATCTAAAACACGGGGGGTCGCTATTTTAGTAAAACCTGCAATCGGCGATCCTAGACGCAGACTAGCCGATAAACATGGCAGATGGGCTATAGCTCAACTAAAATCTGGTCTTACTATCTGCCCAATATATGGATCAAATCTGGATGATCCCCTAGTGTTTAGTGATTTAGAAATAGAATTGGCTCCTTGGCCTGGCCCCCTTATCGTTTGTGGGGATTTTAATATTGCTTTAGGAACCTTTATAGATAACCAACTACCTCTGAACTATAAAGGATGTAAGCCTAAGGTTTATAGGGCCCTACGCCAATTAATGGACAGCCACAATCTACTTGATGTATGGGATTTGGGGAAAAAACCGATTCCGGATTCACATATTTCTCATACCCGCACAACAAGTATGTCAGAATTGACTATATTATGACATCTTTAGCGGACTCGGATTTGTTGGATATAATTAAGTCTCCAAAAACGATTTCTGATCACAATGCACTTACCCTTATTTTTGATTTGTCCAGTTTTGTAAGACCTAACCACCAATGGTCCTTTGATAGAAAGCTCCTTGTTAACTCTGAATATGTAACTCATATAACCTCTTGGGCTCAGACGTTCTTCGACTGCAATCAATTTAGTGCACCAGATTGATTGTTTGGGACTGCTTTAAAGCAGCTTTAAGGGGCGAAACTATATCGTTTGTGTCCAAGTGTAAAAAAATAGAGGATAACATCAACCTGAAGCTTAAACTGGAATTATCTAATCTCGAGGCTTATCATGCTACCCAGATCCATCAAGGAGATTCATCCTCTGACACTCTTCAAAACTTTTTAGTATTAAAGACTGAAATTAATAGCTCCCTAATCCGGAAAGCTGCTGAAACATATCAAGCAAATAAAAGCAGCATATATGAATCCGGAGAAAATGTAGGCAGGCATTTTGCCCTACGAACACGCCAAAAACAATCTCATAATAAGATAAAGTTGATTGAGTATGAAGGCAAGCAATGCACCTCCTCACAGGATATTGTAGGGGCTTTCCGGAAGTATTACCAGAAGCTATACCAAAGTGAAGATGTATATTCCGATAGAGATATAAAAACTTTCCTTAGCACTTGGATCCCAGCTCTAGACCCCAACCTCTTGATTGAGGAATCAGTTAAAGAAGATCTTGAAAGAGAAATCTCAATCACGGAGCTGGATCTTGCACTTTCTGATCTCGCAAACGGTAAAGCTGCAGGTCCTGATAAAATCCCTTTGGACCTTTATAAGGTTCTGGGTAAACAAATACTTCCATATTTACTGGATCTGTTTCTGGGGGTTCAGTATCATGCAACACCGCCTGAGTCCTGGAAACACACCAACATAGCGATCTTTCCCAAAAAAGGCAAGCCACCACAGCTTCCATCCTCATACCGGCCCATATCTCTTATAAACTCCGACTCAAAACTATACGCCAAGGTCCTAGCTAATCGGTTGAGTGGGGTGGTCGAACGTCTTGTCTCCCCGTGGCAGCATGGCTTTATTCCCGGCAAGGGTACCACGGATCATACCCGGAGAGTCATTACCCTATTTGATATCATGGGTGCCACGGGGGGTGAGATGTCGCTGATCCTTCTCGATGCCGAGAAGGCATTTGACCGTGTTTCTTGGCAATTCTTGTGGAACATCTTCGAACTTAATAACTTTGGGCACAAGTTCATCAAAGCCATAAAGGCCTTATATGTTGATCCAAAGGCTAAACTCTCCATCTGTGGTTCAGAGTCGGAGTTAATTGAGATACAAAGAGTCACGAGGCAGGGTTGTCCCTGCTCCCCGATATTATTTTCCCTTCATATCAATCCCCTAATTTTAAAGTTGCTTTCTTCACCCATTATTCAACCTGTTAAGGTGGGTTTGTTCTCAACAAAAATGTTGGCGTACGCTGATGATGTGGCTGTTTTAACTACTAACCCTGCTGATGCAATCCAGGAAATTGAGTTAGCCACCCAGACCTTCGGTTCCTTCCCAGGCTATTCCCTTAACAGGGACAAAACAATGGTTCTATGCACAAAAACATTATATTTGAGAGTCCCTATAAAGTGAAACAGGCTACTTATTTAGGGGTTTGCATGTCCTCTGATGTGAATGAAATCAACCATCTTAATTATACTCCCTTGATTAATAAAATAAAAGATGATCTTAGGAGAGTGGATAATCTACATCTTTCTATAATCAGAAGGGCCAATTACCTAAAAATGACTGTCTTCCCAAAGATACTTTACTTGTTCCGAGCAATTCCGCTATTGGCTGGAGGTAGTTTTATTAAGATCCTTGACTCCTCCATGTCTAAATTCATCTGGAGCTTTGGAAAGATTAGAAGAGTCCTACTACTCTTGACTTTACCCCAAGACAGGGGGGGGTTAGCTATCCCTAGCCTAACTCTATATCTATGGGCAACACCTATTCAACATATGGGTCCTCTGTTAAATTGTAAAGCAGCCACCACATCTACTATTGCATCTTATATCCCTTCCATTTATGAGCGGAGTCTTGGGGCCAAATGCCAAGGGCTATTTTTAAGGCAGATCGAACCATCATACTATAAAAAATTAAGTTAAAGGTAGTTAAAGATGCATGGAATGTTTGGAAATTTGTATCTAAACAACTAGCTATTCCAAAATTTACAAAATACACCATGTTATGGCATAGTTCGATTCTCTCAGCCTGCCTTAATGATAGTACTTCTCGGAAGTGGGAAATCCTAGGCATCAACACAGTTGCGGATTTTTATGGCCAAGAAACTTCTCCCTCATTTGAGTGGCTGCAACAGAAGTATACTATTCCAGCTACTGATCTTCTCAAATATTTTCAGATACTTACATGTATTCGCAACTGTATCCCCAGAATCAAATTAGATAGTATTTATCTTTTTGCAATCATTGGGAAACGTTCGACTAGCATTGGTAACATATATCAGATGCTAATCGAAAAAACTCCGGATGACTTAGAGCGGGTTGAGCAAGCTTGGGTTGCAAGGTTAGGTAATCCAAATATCGATATCGACCTTTCCCTGGCCCTTTCATCAAAACTGTTCATTGCCTCTAATCTTAAAGCCCAATACTACAGAGTCATATACAACCTGTATTATACACCTGCAAAATTGTTCTCTTGGGGTTTACGGGTTGACGACAACTGCCCAAGATGTAGACAACCTCAAGCGAATTTAATTCATATATTCGCCGAATGCCCCCAGTTGGACTTATTAAAGGCAATGATTATGGGATTTTGGACTCAGATATTTGGGCGGAATGTACGAGACTCAGAAACCCTCTATTTGATGGGTCATGATGAATCCCTCGGTCATAGTATTGAGGAACAAAGAACCATCTTTTTAGGCACCACAATTTTCCGAAATATTCTTGCTGCCGTTGGAAGGACCCTGAGCCACCTACATTTCAGATGTGGCTTAGTCGATTTCTGGCCACTTATAAACAGGAGATCTCAATTTATGGTACTAGAGGCAAAAAAGCTAGGCTTCTTGGAGCACAGATCTGGGCTCCAATCTCTAGTTGGTATACTAATGTGAGGCCTCCTGTTTTTCATCCCCCGACTTGATTGGTTTATTTTTGCTTAACTTAACCAACATACAATATATTTAGTTATATTCTCTTCTTCTTTTTTGTATCTTATGTTACTTTTTTCTAGACTTTACATCTAGGAATATGTTTGCCACTTTTTCCTTTCTGTTTTTTAATGTCCTACTGTGACTGTATTATCTTTTGTACATTTAATGAATTTGTAATATTGAATCTTTTTGTTTGAATTTTGCTCAATAAAAAAAAAAAAAAGGAAGATGTCACACAGTGTCAGTCACAGTCAACAGATATTCTTAAGCAGAATCTCTGAACAATGCTTCCTTCACCAGGAGCCTTTCAATAATGGCACAGATTCTTTCTGATTTCAGAGCCATATTCTTCCACATAGCCAACAAAAATTGTTCCCACACAAATTCAAAACCAAACTGCACATTTTAATTGGTTGTAGATTTCAAGACTTTGAAACTCACATAACGTTCACCCATCCCCCCAGTGCTCATTCACCAAGTAACCATGGTAACTCCCTCTTAAACCAACACACAGTTCACAAGTTCATTTGACTATGTTGCAAAAAAAATCCATCAAGGCTGCTTGACCTCTCAATCTACTAGCTAATGAAATGCAATGTTTCTTTAAATGACTTTTTCTCAACCATTGAAATGACTTCTTTTTTAAAAAAAAGCATGCACCCTAATTTTCAGAGGAGATTTTTAACAAAGCTCCAATAATTTCTAGTTATTCATCTGCACTGATTCTCAAACATTTTTTTCATAATCAAACTGCCATTTCATTTCCACAACTCATCTGAGTAGAAGCACATCTACCTTCAAAATGACAAAAGTCTGGTTTGTGGGTGATAGCTATGTCCACTGGGGTCAAAAATATGCAGCTAACAGAGGTATTTACAATCTTGATTTACCAAATGTGGACATTGTATGGGTTGGACAAAGAGGATTGAGGAGTCACCAATTGATACCATTGGTAAAATCCTTTATGCATTTACCACACCCTGACCTTATAATTGTGCACTGTGGTGGAAATGACTTAGGCACTTTGACTGGGGTAGGTCTGGAAATGCTTTTAAAGGACATCTTTGGGCAATTGATGTCACTTTTTCCAAAAACTGCCTTGGTATTTTCTAATATATGCCAAAGGCAAAAATGGAACTGGTCCAACCAATTTTGTCCACAGATTGAGAAAGCAAGGAAATATGTAAATAAATCTGTTTCTGCTTTCCTCAGAGGCTATGCTATGGGTTCCATTTACCACAACAACTTGCGTTACAACATGCAAGACATCTATAGGAGAGATGGTGTGCATTTTACAGATGAGGGGAATAGAGTTTTCCTCTTGAATATAAGACTCTGTATTGGTACCTACTTGTAGGTACAAAAAACACCCACATAACACAACAGCTCTTTTCAGAGCTAACTTACCTCTAAACACTCTACATTATTTTTTTACTCTATTTTTTTACACTGTTTTTCCCCGTGGTGCGCTCAGGGTGCGCGTACCGGAGCGCGCACCTGGGAGCGCATCCAGCGCTTACCCCGCGAAAATGTTAAAAAAACAACGTTTTTTTGCCCTTCAGTGTCCTTCTAGGCCCCCCTCAGAAAACCTAGGGGGTCAGGGGGTGTCTACTCTACCCCCTTTTAATTATAACCCCCTTTCTTTTTTCACCTTTTGTGTTTCGATTCTACCAAGACACAATATGGCGGACTCTCCTGGCTGTTTAGAATGTTGACAGACACCCAACAGCCAATCAGCTTTCCGCTTGCGCACTCCATAGCGCGACGGGTGGGCTCCCCGGTACGCGTACCGGAGAGCGGACGGAGCGCGCCTATAGATATATATGTGTTTTTGAGGTTAATTTTTAAAAAAAACACTGGAGCAATTTTCAGCATATATAGCAAAGGCACATATACGTACCAGTCCCTAAAATTTTGCCAAGTTTGGCGTAATTACTTTCAGCGGTTCGGGCTGTAGACTTGTCAGACTGTCCTATGGAAATTAACATGGGGAAAACACGTTTTGGGACCTCCCTTTTTTCTCAGCCCCCACTTCACGAATCCCCCCGAAACTTTCTGGGAAGGAGCGCAGCGGAGCTGGCCAAAATTTTGGAAAATTACACACAAATTCCTCAACCGGCGCCAGAGTTGTTCCCAATAGAATGTTGCGGATTTCCTATGGTAGCCAATCCTATCTATAACTACCTACTGGCGACCGCCAGTAGGTAATATATATATATATATATATATATATATATCCCATCAAAAGTTGCCCTTTGAAAGGGGCCTCAGACTCTCGGAGGGCGGGTTCAGTGTGGCAGGCACCGAACACCCAGCCTAAATATCCAACAACAGCCTTTCCCACACGCAGGCGGTTGTAAATGACTTTCAGGCTCCGTGAATCACTCAATTAAGGAGCCTTTAAATAACATGGTCATTTCTGGAAACAGTTTTCATTTCTCCTGTGACTGAGCTGAAACGCGTTGAGACAGTGTATTGTTTGCTGGTTACCGAGGAATTTCATACAATAAAGTATCTTTACTGCATGGAATCAGGCTTCAGTGGCTTTTCTTCGTGTGGGAAAGGGTGTTGTTGGATTTATATACACATACATACATATATATATATATATATGTATATATATATATATATATTCTTTTTAAAACAGATGTTTTTTGCTAATGCCAAACCTAAAAAATCCAACTCCCAACTGCTGTTTGGTAGAGAGGGGCAGACAGGTGCGGCCGGTGCAGGTAAGAGTAGTGGGGTGGTGAGGCGGGCAGGGATTTGGGTCGACAGACGGAATAAGGAAAATAAAATAAAACATAAATTAAACACTTACCTTGCGCTTGCCGCATCACCACATTTCCCTATTCTGTTATCTGTCAACTCCCGCAATGCCCCTACCCCACCACCACTCTTGCCTGCACCGGCCTTGCCTGGGTACATAGCAGCTGCACAGAAGCACTGCTATACCTAGGTGGTAAAACCAGGGCCGGCTTTAGCACTGGTGGCGCCCGGTGCATGTGGTGCCCCTCCTCCAATAACATCCTTCTCCACGATTCCCTCACTACCACACTCCAATAGTGCCCCTCATCTCTCCATAGCCCCTCTCTACCCTGTATTTTATGTTTTTTGTAGCACTACTCATACCAATGTAGGGTGTCAATGCAGCTTACATTACACACATATTATACAAAGACACATAATCTACAAAGAAAATGTATCATACAAGTGTAAATCACTCTATAGGAAATGTTACATAAGACAATGAAGGTTACAAAGTGTCAGAATGCCATTTTATTCATACTAGCATGCAGTATATTTGCAGAGTGTTTGCTTTCGGGAAGCAAAAACTCAGGATTTAAAATGTACCAGTGGTTGAGGTTGACTTAATTTATAAGAATATTTCTAATCTCTACCACGCAGTTTGAATGCAGCACTTTAGTGACAGTTCATAGGTCACTGTGCTTAATCAGGATTGCATATTATGAACTGCAAGTAACAATAAGGATCTCAGTGACAAGAGCAGTAACCCACTGCGCATGATACTCAGTTCTGCGATCTGTATGGTACATATTCTTTGCAGAAGACGTTAACCCTCTGAGCTACTTTATGATGGGTAAAAACTGCCACTAGACAAAACTTGATCTATCTCCAGTAGAAATCAGAGCTATCTTGATATTTTCTATTGTTGCCTGAAAATATCTGGCCACTCATGAGCTCTGCAGGAGTTTTTTTTTGTGAATAGCAAAAAATCATAAGCTTACAAAAATGTGTAAGTTTACCTTTGTGAATCAGCCCCAGAATTACTAAAACTCTTTAATTCATCAGGCATACATTTTGCCTGCCATAAACATGTGGGCAAAGAACGCGTAGTATGCTATTTGCAGATGAGCATGTATCGAACAATTGAAATCCAGTTTTGGACACAGACAGGAATTTACAACCTAAATGGAATTAGCACTTTAGTTGAAATGAGAGCCTTGGGCCCGGATTCACAAAAGTGTTATGCAACGCAGTGCAGCACCCAAAGAGGCTGTGCTGTGTTCTGTGACAGGGAAAGAGCAGGAGAGTGCCATTTTCATAGATATATGCCCAACCACTGTCCGTGCAGGTAACAGTGGTGGGGCGGTGGGAACAATGCAGAGGGAAATTTAATTATTTATTTATTTTTTCTTCTGCATCGTCCCTTGGAATCCCCTCTTACACGGCCCCACTGCCCTACCGCTGTTACCTGCATGTTCCGCGACTGGATATGCCCCTCTCCTCCTCTGATTTCAGCCCCCGTGCGCCGCTCAAACACCTCAGCGCCATAGTGCTAGGGTGCATACCTAAGTCTACCATAGGGTTTGTACAGGAAGGGTAGCAATCCTGTACAAAATACTATGGCTAGACAAATTTAGAATCTTTTCCTACTTTGTATGTGTGCTGTGCAGTGATGCACACATGCAAAGTCAGAAAAACAAGGAGAAATTGAAACATTTCTCCTTCTAACGCCTGCTTTTCAGTGGCGTTAATTTTTGGTGCTAATTCCAGTCTACTAATGTTAGTACAGCCGCGGCCGGTAGTAGGAGTACCGGCCGGGCGGTGACGTGGGGAGGGGGAGGGGAAGGGTGGGGGTAATAATGTATGGATTACGGAGTTTAACAGGTAAGTAAATATATAAATTACTAAAACAAATTTCGTTGCGTGCACTGCATCACCAAATGCGATGCAGTGCGCGCAACAAAATTTGTTTTATTTATGTATATGTTTACTTACCTGTTAAACTCCGTGATCCATAGATTACTACCCCCCACCCCACGTCACCGCCAGGCCGGTACTCCCACTACCGGCCGCGGCTGTGTTAGTAAATAGGATTTAGCATCAAAAAGCATGGGTGCTTGCATGGGAACGCCCATGTAATGCCCCCTTGAGGCAAAGGTAGTGTAAATCAGCATTTTGTGCTGCTTTGTGTTACTTTTCCATTATTTTTTGGGGCATTTGTTGATCCCTAAAAAGATTAGGTCAAAAAAGTAAAGCAAACCTGACACTAAACGTTTCTGAATCTTGGCCCGGATTTGGTGCCTGCCTCTGTTCTGAGCTATATTAAAAGCGAAAGCATTTCATTTCAGTTTCATTCTGATGCAATGTTTCCCAGAAGCTGATAAACAAGTCTTTTCCCAGAAAAGGCTCGATTTGGATTTTATCTTTCAATTCAGGGCCGTAGCCACGGGGCCTAGCAGGGCCGGGCCAGCCTTTATTTTCGGCTGGCCCACCTAAAATTCAAGGCCCCAAGCCAATTATTTATAGTTGCACTGTTGTCTTTTTTCATAAGCAGAGTAACGCTACAGTGCATGGTGTTGCTGCCTACACAGGAATTTAAACATCATGTTACAGCCCTCTCTGACCTGGTACTAAAAAGCAAAATCTAAACTCTCCGGAATGGCTTTTCCCAGGTGTGAGCTCATAATGCAGTGGCAGACAGTAGCTGCACATCTCATACTTGCTGATTGTTAACCCCGAGCACTGCTCCCACACACTGTTGTCTGCCTGTTGAGATGGGTTGCCTGCAGGGTCTAGCTGTCAGACTGTGTTAATAGTTGGTAAGTGTAGATTGCTGTGGGCCTATCCTCCCAGACTGAGGAGACTCCTTAACACCAACACAGGTCGCACCTGTCTACACCTGTACCTGCCAGGGTCTGGCTTTAGGGCACAGCAGCTTTAGCAGTGATGTCATGACAATACAGGATCGAAAGCGGTACAGATAGATAAAAAACGAAGAAAGAGGAAGCATGGGCGGCTGAGAGTAAAAATGAGTGAGAGAAGAAAGAACAATGAGCAGAGTGAACGAAGAAAAGGAGAGACAAACCGAGCAGAATGGTGGTCAGGCTGGGGGAGAGAGGAAAACAAGTGGAGTCAGGAAAAGGCAGTTTGAAAGAAACTGCCTAGTTTGGATGTAGTGACGTACCAGTACGACATGCTTTTACTGCAGTGCACAGTACACACAGTTGTCAAGGTTGGGAGGGGTTTGAAAGTAAAGCGCTCTCCTGCCTTGGCACAGTTTAGACCAAGATGTGAAAATGCCTCTGGTTGGCATATTACCGAGGCTGAGGCCAAAGTGTTTGTCGCTGCAGTGTACTGGTGCTGTAATCATTGGGTTAAAGAGTGCAGGTTACTGCAGCACACAAGAGCTGGGGTCATGACATGGCATGCTCTTACAGTGCAGGGTACTTCAGCTGGAGGCAGCAATTACTCGATATGCAGGAGCGAAGGCATGGCACGCTCCTGCTGTGTTAAACACTTTGATTCGGTTCATAGTTCTGCAGTACACAGGTGACAAAGCAGGCTTTGATGACTGGACAGGCTCCTGCTGTGCCTTTTCATTTATATTAGATTGTGATTATGCAATGCCATCACCTATAAATAAGAGGCAAGTCCTATAAAGGACCCGCATTGAAATAAAATGAAATCTCTCACTCCATCATGACCTTTCATCTACATTTTCACCAGATTTCCAAATAGCTTTTTGTCTACAGAAACAGGGGTCCCATTTCCTGGTCAGTTCCATCAGCAGCACAAGTACCACCAATGCAAATCTCCTTTTATGTTCTTACAATCCACTCTCCAATGTTCTCTTTCACACACAACACAGATTCTACACATTTGTAGCAAGTGACTGGTGGAGCAGGTGCAGGGGGCACTGGGGCCCAGAGCTGTGAGCAGTCATCTGCACCCCAGTTATCCATTTATCTTATCCCACAATGAATAAGGATGTGCTGTTTCCATGCTTGCATTAGCTCCCATGTTACACTTGCCACTCTGCTGAACTACTACACCAAGCCTGAAGCCAGAAAAGAGTGCACAGGCATCATTCAGCGATGCTCTTCTAAATAGACTACAACATCCATTAGGCTAGCAGCTCTATCCCCTGTCACATTAACACCAGTAGTCCAGAGCCATTTTAAATCATGGACAAACTTCCAAGGCATCCTTTGCAAAGTGAGCATTTCCTCGTTCGTCAGACATCTTGCAGGTCTGCATAGAAAAATAGGAATATTTTTTAAAAGTTGACTGTATGGCATGGTCAGGGCATGGGCACTCTTAATCTATTCCATGATGTCTCTCTTTTTATGTCACCAAACCTCGTCTGTCCCACTCCTTTCTCTCTACCTCATTCTGTACCTAATTGCACATCTTCCTCTTGCTGTCTCAGCTGCCATTACCACACCTGTTTACCTCACTTCCCTCAATTTACACCTCTCTACCCTACTTCTCTACAACTCTTTCGCAAACTCACCTCTCCACCACAGTTGCTGCCTATCTCTACACCTCTCTCTACCCCCATTGCTTTCTTCACCCATTATTCAACCTGTTAAGGTGGGTTTGTTCTCAACAAAAATGTTGGCGTACGCTGATGATGTGGCTGTTTTAACTACTAACCCTGCTGATGCAATCCAGGAAATTGAGTTAGCCACCCAGACCTTCGGTTCCTTCCCAGGCTATTCCCTTAACAGGGACAAAACAATGGTTCTATGCACAAAAACATTATATTTGAGAGTCCCTATAAAGTGAAACAGGCTACTTATTTAGGGGTTTGCATGTCCTCTGATGTGAATGAAATCAACCATCTTAATTATACTCCCTTGATTAATAAAATAAAAGATGATCTTAGGAGAGTGGATAATCTACATCTTTCTATAATCAGAAGGGCCAATTACCTAAAAATGACTGTCTTCCCAAAGATACTTTACTTGTTCCGAGCAATTCCGCTATTGGCTGGAGGTAGTTTTATTAAGATCCTTGACTCCTCCATGTCTAAATTCATCTGGAGCTTTGGAAAGATTAGAAGAGTCCTACTACTCTTGACTTTACCCCAAGACAGGGGGGGGTTAGCTATCCCTAGCCTAACTCTATATCTATGGGCAACACCTATTCAACATATGGGTCCTCTGTTAAATTGTAAAGCAGCCACCACATCTACTATTGCATCTTATATCCCTTCCATTTATGAGCGGAGTCTTGGGGCCAAATGCCAAGGGCTATTTTTAAGGCAGATCGAACCATCATACTATAAAAAATTAAGTTAAAGGTAGTTAAAGATGCATGGAATGTTTGGAAATTTGTATCTAAACAACTAGCTATTCCAAAATTTACAAAATACACCCCGTTATGGCGTAGTTCGATTCTCTCAGCCTGCCTTAATGATAGTACTTCTCGGAAGTGGGAAATCCTAGGCATCAACACAGTTGCGGATTTTTATGGCCAAGAAACTTCTCCCTCATTTGAGTGGCTGCAACAGAAGTATACTATTCCAGCTACTGATCTTCTCAAATATTTTCAGATACTTACATGTATTCGCAACTGTATCCCCAGAATCAAATTAGATAGTATTTATCTTTTTGCAATCATTGGGAAACGTTCGACTAGCATTGGTAACATATATCAGATGCTAATCGAAAAAACTCCGGATGACTTAGAGCGGGTTGAGCAAGCTTGGGTTGCAAGGTTAGGTAATCCAAATATCGATATCGACCTTTCCCTGGCCCTTTCATCAAAACTGTTCATTGCCTCTAATCTTAAAGCCCAATACTACAGAGTCATGTACAACCTGTATTATACACCTGCAAAATTGTTCTCTTGGGGTTTACGGGTTGACGACAACTGCCCAAGATGTAGACAACCTCAAGCGAATTTAATTCATATATTCGCCGAATGCCCCTAGTTGGACTTATTAAAGGCAATGATTATGGGATTTTGGACTCAGATATTTGGGCGGAATGTACAAGACTCAGAAACCCTCTATTTGATGGGTCATGATGAATCCCTCGGTCATAGTATTGAGGAGCAAAGAACCATCTTTTTAGACACCACAATTTTCCGAAATATTCTTGCTGCCGTTGGAAGGACCCTGAGCCACCTACATTTCAGATGTGGCTTAGTCGATTTCTGGCCACTTATAAACAGGAGATCTCAATTTATGGTACTAGAGGCAAAAAAGCTAGGCTTCTTGGAGCACAGATCTGGGCTCCAATCTCTAGTTGGTATACTAATGTGAGGCCTCCTGTTTTTCATCCCCCGACTTGATTGGTTTATTTTTGCTTAACTTAACCAACATACAATATATTTAGTTATATTCTCTTCTTCTTTTTTGTATCTTATGTTACTTTTTTCTAGACTTTACATCTAGGAATATGTTTGCCACTTTTCCCTTTCTGTTTTTAATGTCCTACTGTGACTGTATTATCTTTTGTACATTTAATGAATTTGTAATATTGAATCTTTTTGTTTGAATTTTGCTCAATAAAAAAAAAAAAAAAAAAAAAAAAAAAAGGAAGATGTCACACAGTGTCAGTCACAGTCAACAGATATTCTTAAGCAGAATCTCTGAACAATGCTTCCTTCACTGGGAGCCTTTCAATAATGGCACAGATTCTTTCTGATTTCAGAGCCATATTCTTGCACATAGCCAACAAAAATTGTTCCCACACAAATTCAACACCAAACTGCACATTTTAATTGGTTGTAGATTTCAAGACTTTGAAACTCACATAACGTTCACCCATCCCCCCAGTGCTCATTCACCAAGTAACCATGGTAACTCCCTCTTAAACCAACACACAGTTCACAAGTTCATTTGACTATGTTGCAAAAAAAATCCATCAAGGCTGCTTGACCTCTCAATCTACTAGCTAATGAAATGCAATGTTTCTTTAAATGACTTTTTCTCAACCATTGAAATGACTTCTTTTTTAAAAAAAAGCATGCACCCTAATTTTCAGTGGAGATTTTTAACAAAGCTCCAATAAGTTCTAGTTATTCATCTGCACTGATTCTCAAACATTTTTTTCATAATCAAACTGCCATTTCATTTCCACAACTCATCTGACTAGAAGCACATCTACATTCAAAATGACAATAGTCTGGTTTGTGGGTGATAGCTATGTCCACTGGGGTCAAAAATATGCAGCTAACAGAGGTATTTACAATCTTGATTTACCAAATGTGGACATTGTATGGGTTGGACAAAGAGGATTGAGGAGTCACCAATTGATACCATTGGTAAAATCCTTTATGCATTTACCACACCCTGACCTTATAATTGTGCACTGTGGTGGAAATGACTTAGGCACTTTGACTGGGGTAGGTCTGGAAATGCTTTTAAAGGACATCTTTGGGCAATTGATGTCACTTTTTCCAAAAACTGCCTTGGTATTTTCTAATATATGCCAAAGGCAAAAATGGAACTGGTCCAACCAATTTTGTCCACAGATTGAGAAAGCAAGGAAATATGTAAATAAATCTGTTTCTGCTTTCCTCAGAGGCTATGCTATGGGTTCCATTTACCACAACAACTTGCGTTACAACATGCAAGACATCTATAGGAGAGATGGTGTGCATTTTACAGATGAGGGGAATAGAGTTTTCCTCTTGAATATAAGACTCTGTATTGGTACCTACTTGTAGGTACAAAAAACACCCACATAACACAACAGCTCTTTTCAGAGCTAACTTACCTCTAAACACTCTACATTATTTTTTTACTCTATTTTTTTACACTGTTTTTCCCCGTGGTGCGCTCAGGGTGCGCGTACCGGAGCGCGCACCTGGGAGAGCATCCAGCGCTTACCCCGCGAAAATTTTAAAAAAACAACTTTTTTTTTCCCTTCAGTGTCCTTCTAGGCCCCCCTCAGAAAACCTAGGGGGTCAGGGGGTGTCTACTCTGCCCCCTTTTAATTATAACCCCCTTTCTTTTTTCACCTCTTGTGTCTCGATTCTACCAAGACACAATATGGCGGACTCTCCTGGCTGTTTAGAATGTTGACAGACACCCAACAGCCAATCAGCTTTCCGCTCGCGCACTCCATAGCGCGACGGGTGGGCTCCCCGGTACGCGTACCGGAGAGCGGACGGAGCGCGCCTATAGATATATATGTGTTTTTGAGGTTAATTTTTAAAAAAAACACTGGAGCAATTTTCAGCATATATAGCAAAGGCACATATACGTACCAGTCCCTAAAATTTTGCCAAGTTTGGCGTAATTACTTTCAGCGGTTCGGGCTGTAGACTTGTCAGACTGTCCTATGGAAATTAACATGGGGAAAACACGTTTTGGGACCTCCCTTTTTTCTCAGCCCCCACTTCACGAATCCCCCCGAAACTTTCAGGGAAGGAGCGCAGCGGAGCTGGCCAAAATTTTGGAAAATTACACACAAATTCCTCAACCGGCGCCAGAGTTGTTCCCAATAGAATGTTGCGGATTTCCTATGGTAACCAATCCTATCTATAACTACCTACTGGCGACCGCCAGTAGGTAATATATATATATATATATATATATATCCCATCAAAAGTTGCCCTTTGAAAGGGGCCTCAGACTCTCGGAGGGCGGGTTCAGTGTGGCAGGCACGGAACACCCAGCCTAAATATCCAACAACAGCCTTTCCCACACGCAGGCGGTTGTAAATGACTTTCAGGCTCCGTGAATCACTCAATTAAGGAGCCTTTAAATAACATGGTCATTTCTGGAAACAGTTTTCATTTCTCCTGTGACTGAGCTGAAACGCGTTGAGACAGTGTATTGTTTGCTGGTTACTGAGGAATTTCATACAATAAAGTATCTTTACTGCATGGAATCAGGCTTCAGTGGCTTTTCTTCGTGTGGGAAAGGGTGTTGTTGGATTTATATACACATACATACATATATATATATATATGTATATATATATATATATATTCTTTTTAAAACAGATGTTTTTTGCTAATGCCAAACCTAAAAAATCCAACTCCCAACTGCTGTTTGGTAGAGAGGGGCAGACAGGTGCGGCCGGTGCAGGTAAGAGTAGTGGGGTGGTGAGGCGGGCAGGGATTTGGGTCGACAGACGGAATAAGGAAAATAAAATAAAACATAAATTAAACACTTACCTTGCGCTTGCCGCATCACCACATTTCCCTATACTGTTATCTGTCAACTCCTGCAATGCCCCTACCCCACCACCACTCTTGCCTGCACCGGCCTTGCCTGAGTACATAGCAGCTGCACAGAAGCACTGCTATACCTAGGTGGTAAAACCAGGGCCGGCTTTAGCACTGGTGGCGCCCGGTGCATTTGGTGCCCCTCCTCCAATAACATCCTTCTCCACGATTCCCTCACTACCACACTCCAATAGTGCCCCTCATCTCTCCATAGCCCCTCTCTACCCTGTATTTTATGTTTTTTGTAGCACTACTCATACCAATGTAGGGTGTCAATGCAGCTTACATTACACACATATTATACAAAGACACATAATATACAAAGAAAATGTATCATACAAGTGTAAATCACTCTATAGGAAATGTTACATAAGACAATGAAGGTTACAAAGTGTCAGAATGCCATTTTATTCATACTAGCATGCAGTATATTTGCAGAGTGTTTGCTTTCGGGAAGCAAAAACTCAGGATTTAAAATGTACCAGTGGTTGAGGTTGACTTAATTTATAAGAATATTTCTAATCTCTACCACGCAGTTTGAATGCAGCACTTTAGTGACAGTTCATAGGTCACTGTGCTTAATCAGGATTGCATATTATGAACTGCAAGTAACAATAAGGATCTCAGTGACAAGAGCAGTAACCCACTGCGCATGATACTCAGTTCTGCGATCTGTATGGTACATATTCTTTGCAGAAGACGTTAACCCTCTGAGCTACTTTATGATAGGTAAAAACTGCCACTAGACAAAACTTGATCTATCTCCAGTAGAAATCAGAGCTATCTTGATATTTTCTATTGTTGCCTGAAAATATCTGGCCACTCATGAGCTCTGCAGGAGTTTTTTTTGTGAATAGCAAAAAATCATAAGCTTACAAAAATGTGTAAGTTTACCTTTGTGAATCAGCCCCAGAATGACTAAAACTCTTTAATTCATCAGGCATACATTTTGCCTGCCATAAACGTGTGGGCAAAGAACGCGTAGTATGCTATTTGCAGATGAGCATGTATCGAACAATTGAAATCCAGTTTTGGACACAGACAGGAA
This sequence comes from Lissotriton helveticus, assembly GCF_964261635.1. Taxonomy (NCBI): domain Eukaryota; kingdom Metazoa; phylum Chordata; class Amphibia; order Caudata; family Salamandridae; genus Lissotriton; species Lissotriton helveticus. Next base: position 627,517,531 of record NC_136072.1, on the reverse strand, counting down.
TTTACAACCTAAATGGAATTAGCACTTTAGTTGAAATGAGAGCCTTGGGCCCGGATTCACAAAAGTGTTATGCAACGCAGTGCAGCACCCAAAGAGGCTGTGCTGTGTTCTGTGACAGGGAAAGAGCAGGAGAGTGCCATTTTCATAGATATATGCCCAACCACTGTCCGTGCAGGTAACAGTGGTGGGGCGGTGGGAACAATGCAGAGGGAAATTTAATTATTTATTTATTTTTTCTTCTGCATCGTCCCTTGGAATCCCCTCTTACACGGCCCCACTGCCCTACCGCTGTTACCTGCATGTTCCGCGACTGGATATGCCCCTCTCCTCCTCTGATTTCAGCCCCCGTGCGCCGCTCAAACACCTCAGCGCCATAGTGCTAGGGTGCATACCTAAGTCTACCATAGGGTTTGTACAGGAAGGGTAGCAATCCTGTACAAAATACTATGGCTAGACAAATTTAGAATCTTTTCCTACTTTGTATGTGTGCTGTGCAGTGATGCACACATGCAAAGTCAGAAAAACAAGGAGAAATTGAAACATTTCTCCTTCTAACGCCTGCTTTTCAGTGGCGTTAATTTTTGGTGCTAATTCCAGTCTACTAATGTTAGTACAGCCGCGGCCGGTAGTAGGAGTACCGGCCGGGCGGTGACGTGGGGAGGGGGAGGGGAAGGGTGGGGGTAATAATGTATGGATTACGGAGTTTAACAGGTAAGTAAATATATAAATTACTAAAACAAATTTCGTTGCGTGCACTGCATCACCAAATGCGATGCAGTGCGCGCAACAAAATTTGTTTTATTTATGTATATGTTTACTTACCTGTTAAACTCCGTGATCCATAGATTACTACCCCCCACCCCACGTCACCGCCAGGCCGGTACTCCCACTACCGGCCGCGGCTGTGTTAGTAAATAGGATTTAGCATCAAAAAGCATGGGTGCTTGCATGGGAATGCCCATGTAATGCCCCCTTGAGGCAAAGGTAGTGTAAATCAGCATTTTGTGCTGCTTTGTGTTACTTTTCCATTACTTTTTGGGGCATTTGTTGATCCCTAAAAAGATTAGGTCAAAAAAGTAAAGCAAACCTGACACTAAACGTTTCTGAATCTTGGCCCGGATTTGGTGCCTGCCTCTGTTCTGAGCTATATTAAAAGCGAAAGCATTTCATTTCAGTTTCATTCTGATGCAATGTTTCCCAGAAGCTGATAAACAAGTCTTTTCCCAGAAAAGGCTCGATTTGGATTTTATCTTTCAATTCAGGGCCGTAGCCACGGGGCCTAGCAGGGCCGGGCCAGCCTTTATTTTCGGCTGGCCCACCTAAAATTCAAGGCCCCAAGCCAATTATTTATAGTTGCACTGTTGTCTTTTTTCATAAGCAGAGTAACGCTACAGTGCATGGTCTCGCTGCCTACACAGGAATTTAAACATCATGTTACAGCCCTCTCTGACCTGGTACTAAAAAGCAAAATCTAAACTCTCCGGAATGGCTTTTCCCGGGTGTGAGCTCATAATGCAGTGGCAGACAGTAGCTGCACATCTCATACTTGCTGATTGTTAACCCCGAGCACTGCTCCCACACACTGTTGTCTGCCTGTTGAGATGGGTTGCCTGCAGGGTCTAGCTGTCAGACTGTGTTAATAGTTGGTAAGTGTAGATTGCTGTGGGCCTATCCTCCCAGACTGAGGAGACTCCTTAACACCAACACAGGTCGCACCTGTCTACACCTGTACCTGCCAGGGTCTGGCTTTAGGGCACAGCAGCTTTAGCAGTGATGTCATGACAATACGGGATCGAAAGCGGTACAGATAGATAAAAAACGAAGAAAGAGGAAGCATGGGCGGCTGAGAGTAAAAATGAGTGAGAGAAGAAAGAACAATGAGCAGAGTGAACGAAGAAAAGGAGAGACAAACCGAGCAGAATGGTGGTCAGGCTGTGGGAGAGAGGAAAACAAGTGGAGTCAGGAAAAGGCAGTTTGAAAGAAACTGCCTAGTTTGGATGTAGTGACGTACCAGTACGACATGCTTTTACTGCAGTGCACAGTACACACAGTTGTTAAGGTTGGGAGAGGATTGAAAGTAAAGCGCTCTCCTGCCTTGGCACAGTTTAGACCAAGATGTAAAAATGCCTCTGGTTGGCATATTACCGAGGCTGAGGCCAAAGTGTTTGTCGCTGCAGTGTACTGGTGCTGTAATCATTGGGTTAAAGAGTGCAGGTTACTGCAGCACACAAGAGCTGGGGTCATGACATGGCATGCTCTTACAGTGCAGGGTACTTCAGCTGGAGGCAGCAATTACTCGATATGCAGGAGCGAAGGCATGGCACGCTCCTGCTGTGTTAAACACTTTGATTCGGTTCATAGTTCTGCAGTACACAGGTGACAAAGCAGGCTTTGATGACTGGACAGGCTCCTGCTGTGCCTTTTCATTTATATTAGATTGTGATTATGCAATGCCATCACCTATAAATAAGAGGCAAGTCCTATAAAGGACCCGCATTGAAATAAAATGAAATCTCTCACTCCATCATGACCTTTCATCTACATTTTCACCAGATTTCCAAATAGCTTTTTGTCTACAGAAACAGGGGTCCCATTTCCTGGTCAGTTCCATCAGCAGCACAAGTACCACCAATGCAAATCTCCTTTTATGTTCTTACAATCCACTCTCCAATGTTCTCTTTCACACACAACACAGATTCTACACATTTGTAGCAAGTGACTGGTGGAGCAGGTGCAGGGGGCACTGGGGCCCAGAGCTGTGAGCAGTCATCTGCACCCCAGTTATCCATTTATCTTATCCCACAATGAATAAGGATGTGCTGTTTCCATGCTTGCATTAGCTCCCATGTTACACTTGCCACTCTGCTGAACTACTACACCAAGCCTGAAGCCAGAAAAGAGTGCACAGGCATCATTCAGCGATGCTCTTCTAAATAGACTACAACATCCATTAGGCTAGCAGCTCTATCCCCTGTCACATTAACACCAGTAGTCCAGAGCCATTTTAAATCATGGACAAACTTCCAAGGCATCCTTTGCAAAGTGAGCATTTCCTCGTTCGTCAGACATCTTGCAGGTCTGCATAGAAAAATAGGAATATTTTTTAAAAGTTGACTGTATGGCATGGTCAGGGCATGGGCACTCTTAATCTATTCCATGATGTCTCTCTTTTTATGTCACCAAACCTCGTCTGTCCCACTCCTTTCTCTCTACCTCATTCTGTACCTAATTGCACATCTTCCTCTTGCTGTCTCAGCTGTCATTACCACACCTGTTTACCTCACTTCCCTCAATTTACACCTCTCTACCCTACTTCTCTACAACTCTTTCGCAAACTCACCTCTCCACCACAGTTGCTGCCTATCTCTACACCTCTCTCTACCCCCATTGCTTTCTTCACCCATTATTCAACCTGTTAAGGTGGGTTTGTTCTCAACAAAAATTTTGGCGTACGCTGATGATGTGGCTGTTTTAACTACTAACCCTGCTGATGCAATCCAGGAAATTGAGTTAGCCACCCAGACCTTCGGTTCCTTCCCAGGCTATTCCCTTAACAGGGACAAAACAATGGTTCTATGCACAAAAACATTATATTTGAGAGTCCCTATAAAGTGAAACAGGCTACTTATTTAGGGGTTTGCATGTCCTCTGATGTGAATGAAATCAACCATCTTAATTATACTCCCTTGATTCATAAAATAAAAGATGATCTTAGAAGAGTGGATAATCTACATCTTTCTATAATCAGAAGGGCCAATTACCTAAAAATGACTGTCTTCCCAAAGATACTTTACTTGTTCCGAGCAATTCCGCTATTGGCTGGAGGTAGTTTTATTAAGATCCTTGACTCCTCCATGTCTAAATTCATCTGGAGCTTTGGAAAGATTAGAAGAGTCCTACTACTCTTGACTTTACCCCAAGACAGGGGGGGTTAGCTATCCCTAGCCTAACTCTATATCTATGGGCAACACCTATTCAACATATGGGTCCTCTGTTAAATTGTAAAGCAGCCACCACATCTACTATTGCATCTTATATCCCTTCCATTTATGAGCGGAGTCTTGGGGCCAAATGCCAAGGGCTATTTTTAAGGCAGATCGAACCATCATACTATAAAAAATTAAGTTAAAGGTAGTTAAAGATGCATGGAATGTTTGGAAATTTGTATCTAAACAACTAGCTATTCCAAAATTTACAAAATACACCCCGTTATGGCGTAGTTCGATTCTCTCAGCCTGCCTTAATGATAGTACTTCTCGTAAGTGGGAAATCCTAGGCATCAACACAGTTGCGGATTTTTATGGCCAAGAAACTTCTCCCTCATTTGAGTGGCTGCAACAGAAGTATACTATTCCAGCTACTGATCTTCTCAAATATTTTCAGATACTTACATGTATTCGCAACTGTATCCCCAGAATCAAATTAGATAGTATTTATCTTTTTGCAATCATTGGGAAACGTTCGACTAGCATTGGTAACATATATCAGATGCTAATCGAAAAAACTCCGGATGACTTAGAGCGGGTTGAGCAAGCTTGGGTTGCAAGGTTAGGTAATCCAAATATCGATATCGACCTTTCCCTGGCCCTTTCATCAAAACTGTTCATTGCCTCTAATCTTAAAGCCCAATACTACAGAGTCATATACAACCTGTATTATACACCTGCAAAATTGTTCTCTTGGGGTTTACGGGTTGACGACAACTGCCCAAGATGTAGACAACCTCAAGCGAATTTAATTCATATATTCGCCGAATGCCCCCAGTTGGACTTATTAAAGGCAATGATTATGGGATTTTGGACTCAGATATTTGGGCGGAATGTACGAGACTCAGAAACCCTCTATTTGATGGGTCATGATGAATCCCTCGGTCATAGTATTGAGGAACAAAGAACCATCTTTTTAGGCACCACAATTTTCCGAAATATTCTTGCTGCCGTTGGAAGGACCCTGAGCCACCTACATTTCAGATGTGGCTTAGTCGATTTCTGGCCACTTATAAACAGGAGATCTCAATTTATGGTACTAGAGGCAAAAAAGCTAGGCTTCTTGGAGCACAGATCTGGGCTCCAATCTCTAGTTGGTATACTAATGTGAGGCCTCCTGTTTTTCATCCCCCGACTTGATTGGTTTATTTTTGCTTAACTTAACCAACATACAATATATTTAGTTATATTCTCTTCTTCTTTTTTGTATCTTATGTTACTTTTTTCTAGACTTTACATCTAGGAATATGTTTGCCACTTTTTCCTTTCTGTTTTTTAATGTCCTACTGTGACTGTATTATCTTTTGTACATTTAATGAATTTGTAATATTGAATCTTTTTGTTTGAATTTTGCTCAATAAAAAAAAAAAAAAAAGGAAGATGTCACACAGTGTCAGTCACAGTCAACAGATATTCTTAAGCAGAATCTCTGAACAAAGCTTCCTTCAGTGGGAGCCTTTCAATAATGGCACAGATTCTTTCTGATTTCAGAGCCATATTCTTGCACATAGCCAACAAAAATTGTTCCCACACAAATTCAAAACCAAACTGCACATTTTAATTGGTTGTAGATTTCAAGACTTTGAAACTCACATAACCTTCACCCATCCCCCCAGTGCTCATTCACCAAGTAACCATGGTAACTCCCTCTTAAACCAACACACAGTTCACAAGTTCATTTGACTATGTTGCAAAAAAAATCCATCAAGGCTGCTTGACCTCTCAATCTACTAGCTAATGAAATGCAATGTTTCTTTAAATGACTTTTTCTCAACCATTGAAATGACTTCTTTTTTTAAAAAAAGCATGCACCCTAATTTTCAGAGGAGATTTTTAACAAAGCTCCAATAATTTCTAGTTATTCATCTGCACTGATTCTCAAACATTTTTTTCATAATCAAACTGCCATTTCATTTCCACAACTCATCTGACTAGAAGCACATCTACCTTCAAAATGACAAAAGTCTGGTTTGTGGGTGATAGCTATGTCCACTGGGGTCAAAAATATGCAGCTAACAGAGGTATTTACAATCTTGATTTACCAAATGTGGACATTGTATGGGTTGGACAAAGAGGATTGAGGAGTCACCAATTGATACCATTGGTAAAATCCTTTATGCATTTACCACACCCTGACCTTATAATTGTGCACTGTGGTGGAAATGACTTAGGCACTTTGACTGGGGTAGGTCTGGAAATGCTTTTAAAGGACATCTTTGGGCAATTGATGTCACTTTTTCCAAAAACTGCCTTGGTATTTTCTAATATATGCCAAAGGCAAAAATGGAACTGGTCCAACCAATTTTGTCCACAGATTGAGAAAGCAAGGAAATATGTAAATAAATCTGTTTCTGCTTTCCTCAGAGGCTATGCTATGGGTTCCATTTACCACAACAACTTGCGTTACAACATGCAAGACATCTATAGGAGAGATGGTGTGCATTTTACAGATGAGGGGAATAGAGTTTTCCTCTTGAAGATAAGACTCTGTATTGGTACCTACTTGTAGGTACAAAAAACACCCACATAACACAACAGCTCTTTTCATAGCTAACTTACCTCTAAACACTCTACATTATTTTTTTACTCTATTTTTTTACACTGTTTTTCCCCGTGGTGCGCTCAGGGTGCGCGTACCGGAGCGCGCACCTGGGAGCGCATCCAGCGCTTACCCCGCGAAAATTTTAAAAAAACAACGTTTTTTTGCCCTTCAGTGTCCTTCTAGGCCCCCCTCAGAAAACCTAGGGGGTCAGGGGGTGTCTACTCTGCCCCCTTTTAATTATAACCCCCTTTCTTTTTTCACCTCTTGTGTCTCGATTCTACCAAGACACAATATGGCGGACTCTCCTGGCTGTTTAGAATGTTGACAGACACCCAACAGCCAATCAGCTTTCCGCTCGCGCACTCCATAGCGCGACGGGTGGGCTCCCCGGTACACGTACCGGAGAGCGGACAGAGCGCGCCTATAGATATATATGTGTTTTTGAGGTTAATTTTTAAAAAAAACACTGGAGCAATTTTCAGCATATATAGCAAAGGCACATATACGTACCAGTCCCTAAAATTTTGCCAAGTTTGGCGTAATTACTTTCAGCGGTTCGGGCTGTAGACTTGTCAGACTGTCCTATGGAAATTAACATGGGGAAAACACGTTTTGGGACCTCCCTTTTTTCTCAGCCCCCACTTCACGAATCCCCCCGAAACTTTCAGGGAAGGAGCGCAGCGGAGCTGGCCAAAATTTTTGAAAATTACACACAAATTCCTCAACCGGCGCCAGAGTTGTTCCCAATAGAATGTTGCGGATTTCCTATGGTAGCCAATCCTATCTATAACTACCTACTGGCGACCGCCAGTAGGTAATATATATATATATATATATATATATATATATATATATCCCATCAAAAGTTGCCCTTTGAAAGGGGCCTCAGACTCTCGGAGGGCGGGTTCAGTGTGGCAGGCACGGAACACCCAGCCTAAATATCCAACAACAGCCTTTCCCACACGCAGGCGGTTGTAAATGACTTTCAGGCTCCGTGAATCACTCAATTAAGGAGCCTTTAAATAACATGGTCATTTCTGGAAACAGTTTTCATTTCTCCTGTGACTGAGCTGAAACGCGTTGAGACAGTGTATTGTTTGCTGGTTACCGAGGAATTTCATACAATAAAGTATCTTTACTGCATGGAATCAGGCTTCAGTGGCTTTTCTTCGTGTGGGAAAGGGTGTTGTTGGATTTATATACACATACATACATATATATATATATATATGTATATATATATATATATATATTCTTTTTAAAACAGATGTTTTTTGCTAATGCCAAACCTAAAAAATCCAACTCCCAACTGCTGTTTGGTAGAGAGGGGCAGACAGGTGCGGCCGGTGCAGGTAAGAGTAGTGGGGTGGTGAGGCGGGCAGGGATTTGGGTCGACAGACGGAATAAGGAAAATAAAATAAAACATAAATTAAACACTTACCTTGCCCTTGCCGTATCACCACATTTCCCTATTCTGTTATCTGTCAACTCCCGCAATGCCCCTACCCCACCACCACTCTTGCCTGCACCGGCCTTGCCTGGGTACATAGCAGCTGCACAGAAGCACTGCTATACCTAGGTGGTAAAACCAGGGCCGGCTTTAGCACTGGTGGCGCCCGGTGCATTTGGTGCCCCTCCTCCAATAACATCCTTCTCCACGATTCCCTCACTACCACACTCCAATAGTGCCCCTCATCTCTCCATAGCCCCTCTCTACCCTGTATTTTATGTATTATGTATTTTTGTAGCACTACTCATCCAAAGGTAGGGTGTCAATGCAGCTTACATTACACACATATTATACAAAGACACATAATATACAAAGAAAATGTATCATACAAGTGTAAATGTGGAGAAGTGTGGCTCACTGGTTAGAGGAGGCAGACCTGGAAGCAGAGGTCAGCCCGGGACCAGGGTTCAATTCCCGGCTCAGTGGGGTCTGGAGTCCTAAAAAAATGTCCATGGACTCGACAATTGTCGCTCCGGTGCCTACTCGATTCATGGGTTCACACTCTGCGACTCTGGGCAATAGCTTGCTTAATCTCCACAACGGCCCCTCGCGGCGGGATGCCTGGCTTTCACCTTGCGGATACCCTGCCGGGGTTATCTCACAGGGGAATACCAGGACGGGTTCCCTAAGCAAGCGCTTAGAAACCGTTCGGTGATTTGCGCTATATAAATTCCTGTACATTTACATTTACATTTACATAAATCACTCTATAGGAAATGTTACATAAGACAATGAAGGTTACAAAGTGTCAGAATGCCATTTTATTCATACTAGCATGCAGTATATTTGCAGAGTGTTTGCTTTCGGGAAGCAAAAACTCAGGATTTAAAATGTACCAGTGGTTGAGGTTGACTTAATTTATAAGAATATTTCTAATCTCTACCACGCAGTTTGAATGCAGCACTTTAGTGACAGTTCATAGGTCACTGTGCTTAATCAGGATTGCATATTATGAACTGCAAGTAACAATAAGGATCTCAGTGACAAGAGCAGTAACCCACTGCGCATGATACTCAGTTCTGCGATCTGTATGGTACATATTCTTTGCAGAAGACGTTAACCCTCTGAGCTACTTTATGATAGGTAAAAACTGCCACTAGACAAAACTTGATCTATCTCCAGTAGAAATCAGAGCTATCTTGATATTTTCTATTGTTGCCTGAAAATATCTGGCCACTCATGAGCTCTGCAGGAGTTTTTTTTGTGAATAGCAAAAAATCATAAGCTTACAAAAATGTGTAAGTTTACCTTTGTGAATCAGCCCCAGAATGACTAAAACTCTTTAATTCATCAGGCATACATTTTGCCTGCCATAAACGTGTGGGCAAAGAACGCGTAGTATGCTATTTGCAGATGAGCATGTATCGAACAATTGAAATCCAGTTTTGGACACAGACAGGAATTTACAACCTAAATGGAATTAGCACTTTAGTTGAAATGAGAGCCTTGGGCCCAGATTCACAAAAGTGTTATGCAACGCAGTGCAGCACCCAAAGAGGCTGTGCTGTGTTCTGTGACAGGGAAAGAGCAGGAGAGTGCCATTTTCATAGATATATGCCCAACCACTGTCCGTGCAGGTAACAGTGGTGGGGCGGTGGGAACAATGCAGAGGGAAATTTAATTATTTATTTATTTTTTCTTCTGCATCGTCCCTTCGAATCCCCTCTTACACGGCCCCACTGCCCTACCGCTGTTACCTGCATGTTCCGCGACTGGATATGCCCCTCTCCTCCTCTGATTTCAGCCCCCGTGCGCCGCTCAAACACCTCAGCGCCATAGTGCTAGGGTGCATACCTAAGTCTACCATAGGGTTTGTACAGGAAGGGTAGCAATCCTGTACAAAATACTATGGCTAGACAAATTTAGAATCTTTTCCTACTTTGTATGTGTGCTGTGCAGTAATGCACACATGCAAAGTCAGAAAAACAAGGAGAAATTGAAACATTTCTCCTTCTAACGCCTGCTTTTCAGTGGCGTTAATTTTTGGTGCTAATTCCAGTCTACTAATGTTAGTACAGCCGCGGCCGGTAGTAGGAGTACCGGCCGGGCGGTGACGTGGGGAGGGGGAGGGGAAGGGTGGGGGTAATAATGTATGGATTACGGAGTTTAACAGGTAAGTAAATATATAAATTACTAAAACAAATTTCGTTGCGTGCACTGCATCACCAAATGTGATGCAGTGCGCGCAACAAAATTTGTTTTATTTATGTATATGTTTACTTACCTGTTAAACTCCGTGATCCATAGATTACTACCCCCCACCCCACGTCACCGCCAGGCCGGTACTCCCACTACCGGCCGCGGCTGTGTTAGTAAATAGGATTTAGCATCAAAAAGCATGGGTGCTTGCATGGGAACGCCCATGTAATGCCCCCTTGAGGCAAAGGTAGTGTAAATCAGCATTTTGTGCTGCTTTGTGTTACTTTTCCATTACTTTTTTGGGCATTTGTTGATCCCTAAAAAGATTAGGTCAAAAAAGTAAAGCAAACCTGACACTAAACGTTTCTGAATCTTGGCCCGGATTTGGTGCCTGCCTCTGTTCTGAGCTATATTAAAAGCGAAAGCATTTCATTTCAGTTTCATTCTGATGCAATGTTTCCCAGAAGCTGATAAACAAGTCTTTTCCCAGAAAAGGCTCGATTTGGATTTTATCTTTCAATTCAGGGCCGTAGCCACGGGGCCTAGCAGGGCCGGGCCAGCCTTTATTTTCGGCTGGCCCACCTAAAATTCAAGGCCCCAAGCCAATTATTTATAGTTGCACTGTTGTCTTTTTTCATAAGCAGAGTAACGCTACAGTGCATGGTGTTGCTGCCTACACAGGAATTTAAACATCACGTTACAGCCCTCTCTGACCTGGTACTAAAAAGCAAAATCTAAACTCTCCGGAATGGCTTTTCCCGGGTGTGAGCTCAGAATGCAGTGGCAGACAGTAGCTGCACATCTCATACTTGCTGATTGTTAACCCCGAGCACTGCTCCCACACACTGTTGTCTGCCTGTTGAGATGGGTTGCCTGCAGGGTCTAGCTGTCAGACTGTGTTAATAGTTGGTAAGTGTAGATTGCTGTGGGCCTATCCTCCCAGACTGAGGAGACTCCTTAACACCAACACAGGTCGCACCTGTCTACACCTGTACCTGCCAGGGTCTGGCTTTAGGGCACAGCAGCTTTAGCAGTGATGTCATGACAATACGGGATCGAAAGCGGTACAGATAGATAAAAAACGAAGAAAGAGGAAGCATGGGCGGCTGGGAGTAAAAATGAGTGAGAGAAGAAAGAACAATGAGCAGAGTGAACGAAGAAAAGGAGAGACAAACCGAGCAGAATGGTGGTCAGGCTGGGGGAGAGAGGAAAACAAGTGGAGTCAGGAAAAGGCAGTTTGAAAGAAACTGCCTAGTTTGGATGTAGTGACGTACCAGTACGACATGCTTTTACTGCAGTGCACAGTACACACAGCTGTCAAGGTTGGGAGAGGATTGAAAGTAAAGCGCTCTCCTGCCTTGGCACAGTTTAGACCAAGATGTAAAAATGCCTCTGGTTGGCATATTACCGAGGCTGAGGCCAAAGTGTTTGTCGCTGCAGTGTACTGGTGCTGTAATCATTGGGTTAAAGAGTGCAGGTTACTGCAGCACACAAGAGCTGGGGTCATGACATGGCATGCTCTTACAGTGCAGGGTACTTCAGCTGGAGGCAGCAATTACTCGATATGCAGGAGCGAAGGCATGGCACGCTCCTGCTGTGTTAAACACTTTGATTCGGTTCATAGTTCTGCAGTACACAGGTGACAAAGCAGGCTTTGATGACTGGACAGGCTCCTGCTGTGCCTTTTCATTTATATTAGATTGTGATTATGCAATGCCATCACCTATAAATAAGAGGCAAGTCCTATAAAGGACCCGCATTGAAATAAAATGAAATCTCTCACTCCATCATGACCTTTCATCTACATTTTCACCAGATTTCCAAATAGCTTTTTGTCTACAGAAACAGGGGTCCCATTTCCTGGTCAGTTCCATCAGCAGCACAAGTACCACCAATGCAAATCTCCTTTTATGTTCTTATAATCCACTCTCCAATGTTCTCTTTCACACACAACACAGATTCTACACATTTGTAGCAAGTGACTGGTGGAGCAGGTGCAGGGGGCACTGGGGCCCAGAGCTGTGAGCAGTCATCTGCACCCCAGTTATCCATTTATCTTATCCCACAATGAATAAGGATGTGCTGTTTCCATGCTTGCATTAGCTCCCATGTTGCACTTGCCACTCTGCTGAACTACTACACCAAGCCTGAAGCCAGAAAAGAGTGCACAGGCATCATTCAGCGATGCTCTTCTAAATAGACTACAACATCCATTAGGCTAGCAGCTCTCACCCCTGTCACATTAACACCAGTAGTCCAGAGCCATTTTAAATCATGGACAAACTTCCAAGGCATCCTTTGCAAAGTGAGCATTTCCTCGTTCGTCAGACATCTTGCAGGTCTGCATAGAAAAATAGGAATATTTTTAAAAAGTTGACTGTATGGCATGGTCAGGGCATGGGCACTCTTAATCTATTCCATGATGTCTCTCTTTTTATGTCACCAAACCTCGTCTGTCCCACTCCTTTCTCTCTACCTCATTCTGTACCTAATTGCACATCTTCCTCTTGCTGTCTCAGCTGCCATTACCACACCTGTTTACCTCACTTCCCTCAATTTACACCTCTCTACCCTACTTCTCTACAACTCTTTCGCAAACTCACCTCTCCACCACAGTTGCTGCCTATCTCTACACCTCTCTCTACCCCCATTACAACCTCAAATCGCTCTATGCCTCATACATCTCTCTGAAACTCACCTCTCTATTTCCATCTCACCTCCCTTTAGTTCTACTCAGTCCATAATGCTCCCCTCAAGCTCAGCTATCTCTTCACCACACCTCACCTTTCTGTCTCTTTCTCTCTATCTCTCTATATTCCTCACTTATCTCAACCGAATTCTCAGCCCACTCTCTACCTTGTCACACTCTACCTCTCCTCTGCCTCTACCTCATTTCTCTCTCTATCTCACTTTTTTATGTTGTCAGACCTTATGTGATCAAAATAAAAAGAGCTTTCAGATGTTCTACTGAGAGAGAGAGGCTTATACTCCACCACAAGTTGTTTTCCTTGACTCCAGCATTTGCTTGGGCAGATATTGTGTGATCCTACTGAAAAGTTTGACTGTATTTTACTTTTTGCCTACTGTGAAAGCTTATGCTCCATACCGTAGGACTGAATTGATTGTGGAGGCAATCTAACTGTCAAGACCTTAGGCCTGATCTGTTCAGTCTGAGTTTTTTTTTTACAAAGACAGTAGGCATATTTATTATAAAAAGTATATTTCAAAAGTCAATAAGCATTCAAGGGTAGGTTGAAATAACTCTGTATTAATGCCTGAAGAGAGGTATAATGTTTCATGGATCTCATCAAATAGTGTAGTACCTAAAGGGTTTTGGTAACCCCTCTGACAAAAAGTGTCTTGCAAATTTTTTTTTTTGTAACTGTATGCTTGATGATTACCTTGTAAGAAAGCTTATTCTCTATACAGTAGGCCTGAGTGGGTATGGTAAAGGCCTGTTTGGTTCATTTGAGAAAGCTGTGTTCAATGCAATAGATCTGATCTGTTTATAAGGAACATTTACAACAAATTCTGTAGGCTTGGCTTATTTATTCTGAAAAGCAAATATTTAAGGTAATAGGCTTTAAACAGTGGATTGTTATCACACTGTGATATAGGCTGTAAGCAGGTATTCTATTACATGAAATCACACAGATTACTGTTGGAAGCAAGGGTTTTGGAGTCATCCACATCAGAAAAAACCTGAAAATAGATGAGTTGCCATATGATAATCTTTTAGGTCCTTTAAAAAGAGGGTGTAGGTGGCGTGGCCAGGCGTCAACGAAGATGGCCGCCTTGGACCCGAGCTCCGTTGGGACCGCTGCTGTTCCCTTAAAATCCGTCCACTGATCCGGGCCAGAGCGCTCTACCATCGGCGCCCCGGCTCCCTGTGGTGTCGCGCTGCAGATCCGCGCTTCGAGCGAGGCCGGAACACCCAGCGGGGGCGGAGCGCGGCTTGCTCTTGTGCAGCGGCGGGCCGGGGAGAGCGGCCTGGAGCCCTGAGGCCAGGAGAGGCCAAAATTGATACCCCGGCTGGCGGCCTGCGGGCGACTGCCGAGCCGAGACGCGGCCGGCCCTCTGAAGGGCGGAATACCGGCTGGGCGCCCTACTGTCTACTCTCGCATGGGCGTGGGCGGACTGACCCACAGAAGGGGCGAGCAAGCCCCCGGAGGCGCGGCCTGAGTTCCGGCGGGCTCCCTTTGGCAGCTTCTGGCGCCCTCCGGGCACACGGCGAATACGGAGGATAGAGCCAATTGGCCGCATAGACAACCCTGACGCGGGGTGGCGCCACAGGGAACAAGATCTGGCTGTTGGAGGTGGCGAAGTGACCGGAGAGACGTACCGGACACCGTGGGCCCGGTCCCGCTGAACTATACCGAGGTTCGGGAACCTGAACCGTGGACTGACGTGGTTGGCCCCAGGCCCCTAGAATTTGGCGCCACCTGAGACGCAGGACCTCGGGGAGGTCGTGGAGGTGGAGGAGGCGCTCCTTCCAACCGGGCGCGGCGGAGTGGGCTGGTGCCCCTGATCTTCTGGCTGTCGTCGTTGTGCCGGTCCTGTTGGTCGTGGGCGCCCTTGCAGCGTTGGGCCGCCTGCGGCCCAGAGGTGCGGCGCACACGTAGAGGAGCGGTGAATGGTGGGCCTGCCACATGGATCGAACACATCACTCCGGAGTGGAGGGGCACAACGAGCATAAAGTCGCATCTTGCCTCCCAAGTGCCGGAGACCCGGGGATCGATCGGCCTCCGTTGCTCGTCATGCGGCCCAAAGGGGGTACGTCTACTCAGACAAATAAGCTGGACAAATACACGGTGCCGGTGAGTCAGGCACAGCCGGGAGCTGGGGCGGGAGACGCGACGGACCAGGCGGAGCCGTCTCTAACGTCCATAATGGCCGCTATTCAGACTCTAGGCACTAACCTCGAGACGAAAATGGACAAGATCTCCATTGAGGTCAACGTACTACGTACGGACCTGGGTAAAACCACGGAGAGGTCTAAAACTAACGAGACGGACATCAAAACTTTGCAGACCTCGGAAAAACGGCTAGAGGGTCGGATCAACAAGCTCGTCCACCAACACCGTCAAATGGCCCTGCGGCTCGAGGATCAGGAAGGGAGGGCCCGACGGAGCAACATCCGCGTGGTAGGTGTGCCGGAGGGAATGGAGGGGCAAAGTGTGGAGCTGTTCCTTGAAGACCTCATCCTACACCACCTGAAGCCAAAACGACTCTCCAAGATTTTTACGATTGAGCGAGCACACCGGGCCCCGGTCCCTAAACCCAAGCCGGGGGCTTCGCCCAGAACAATCATTGCCAAGATATTGAACTATAGGGATCGAGATGCCATCCTTCAGGTGGCGAGACAACAGGGCGACCTGCAACACGAGGAGGCCACCATCCGGTTCTTTCCCGACTTCACGCTGCAGGTCCAGCAGGAACGGCGGTCCTTCCTGGGGGTAAAGGCGGCGATCTGGGACCGGGGCATCCGATATATGATGTTCTTCCCTGCGAAACTAAAGATCATCTTGGGAGGAAAGTCCATCTTCTTCACTTCGCCGGTGGCGGTCCAGGAGTGGCTTGACACGGCGGCGCCTGAGGCACAGGCAGGGCAAGATCGCGATAAGTGGAGGGAATCTCGGGCCCCTTCCTCGGGCTCAGCTGCGGAGAAATTGGAGGGAGATGAGCAGAGCCAATGCTCATGGCGATCTAGGTTGAATAGTCCCCGCTGGGACTCACTCCGAGACACTGCTCCGAGATGAGGACTTAGAACTTGGGACCATGCCCTACTAAACTGTAACGTATAATGCATGTGTATTGTTTATACTTTTGTGCTGCCAGTGAGGGGCGGTGGGAGCTACCACTCTGGGGTTCCAGGACTAAGTGGCAATTCTTGGCGCGATATGGCACCCGGGGACTTATAGCCAACACCTGCCATGCCCTGAATAGAGTCTGGTATTTTTTGGCAGCCCACTCAGGCTTCACCACAGGGTCCCGGGGGTGGGTATCCTTCTCCGCCGTGGATTTCCCTTCCTGCCTGAGCACACTTCTACTGATCCGCAGGGTCACTTCGCCTCAGTTTCGGGGAAGTGGGAGGGGCACAGACTTACACTGGTCTCCAAATACATTCCACCTGGTTTACAAACACAGGCATACAAGGACCTAGGTTCACACCTCCTTTCCCTCCCTGAAGAGCGACTATTTATAGGGGGCGGCTTTAACGCAGTAGTCTCCGGTACACTAGACAGACACCCTCCGCGGGATGTTCCTCCGGGGCTTTGTTGGCTTGGGGACTTCCTTGAAACCTTTGGCCTCACGGACATTTGGCGCTTAGTACACCCCTTAGACTTACAGTACACTTTCTTCTCTGGACCGCATCACTCCTTCTCCCGTCTGGACTATATCCTCACCCCTTGCACCGCGACACAATTATCCGTTCTGCAATGCATCTGGCCAGAGGTATTTCTGACCACTCACCGGTCATGACCCACCTTACTATCGGCAATAGGAGAGAGGGCTGCGTCGCGCCTATCAATGCTTGGCATCTTCGTAGTGAGGATCTTCAAAAGTCACTCACCCTTTCGATAGCGAATTACTTTAATACTAATGACGGTTCTGTGTCCTCTGCGACTACACTGTGGGAGGCCTTTAAGGTGGTCCTGCGGGGAGAGGCCTTAATGGCGATTGCGGGCCGTTGTAAAGAAAGAGAGGTGCAGCTCACCATGCTGGAGGCTGACCTCGTATCCCTAGAGGGACAAATGCAAAGGGATGACACGTCGGACTCACGCCATCGGTTGTCCCTTAAAACTGCTGAGTTTCAGGCGTTGGTCACGGATGCTGCAAAGCAGATGGCTGTCACCCGTGAGGGCAGAATCTATGACCAGGGAGACAAGGCGGGCAAACTCCTGACTTGGCTTGATAAGAAGCAACAAGCTAGTAAAGTGATGGCTGAGATTCACACGTCAGATGGCACTGTGCTTAAAGAACCCCATGACATCGCCGCCGAGTTTGCCTGTCACTATAAGACAGTATACACCAGGGGGTCGGATCATCCAGAGGAGGATTCGGTGGCACTCTTGACAGACATCAGGATGCCGGCACTGTCCGACGTGGAGCGTGACCTTTTAGAAGCGCCGCTTACCACGACAGAGGTGGAGCAAGCGATAGGAGATCTTCGTCCCGGGAAGGCGCTTGGGCCTAACGGCCTTCCGATCGAGCTCTTCAAGCTCAAACCGGACGATGTCAGCCCCTATCTCAAAAAGATGTTTGAGGAAAGCAGGTCATTAGGGGTATTGCCTCGCGACCAAAGATTGGCTACTATTGTGGCTATTCTTAAAGAGGGTAAGCCCAGGGAGCTATGTGCGTCATATAGACCTATCTCCCTACTTAACGCCGAACCAAAGATACTAGCCAAAATTCTGGCTAATAGGCTCAAACCAGTCCTCACCACACTGGTCTACCCGGACCAATCTGGTTTTATGCCCCACCGCAACACGGCCCTGAATCTCCGCCGTCTAAACGGAGTGGTGGGGAGGATCCACACATTGACTGAGGACGCGGTGGTCGTGTCTCTTGATGCGGCCATGGCCTTCAACACCCTTGAATGGCCATACTTGATGGCAGTTCTTCGCAAGCTGGGGTTTGGCCCCAGTTTTATCTCTTGGGTGCGGCTTCTATATACGGACCCACTCGCCCAGGTAGTAGTGAACAACAGGGTTTCGGAGGCCTTTCCTCTTGAGAGGGGGACACGCCAGGGGTGCCCTCTTTCGCCCCTCCTGTTTGCTCTTGCTTTCGAGCCACTTGCCGCCTGGATCAGGCAAGATATCTTCTTGAAAGGAATTAGCTGGGTGGACGGATGGGAGGACAAGATTTCGTTATATGCTGATGATATCCTCCTTTATCTCACCCGGCCCCGGAGGTCCCTCATTGGAGCACTGGATATTTTCACTAACTTTGGGAAGAACTCCGGATACAGCATCAACTGGAGTAAGTCCCTCCTCTACGTCCTGCATGGTAGCCCCCTATGCCTCCACTCGGTTGTTCCAGCAAGGTGGTCACTGAAGGCTTCACATAATTGGGCCTCTTTATATCCAAAGACAAATCACTGATGTACGATAGAAACCTGACCCCGCCCTTACAAAGACTTAAGCGGGACGCCGGCACCTGGAAAAAGCTCCCGGTCTCCCTGCTAGGCAGGGCGGCTCTATTTAAAATGATGGCACTACCCCAGTTCCTTTATGCATTACAAAACTACCCTGACTTGGTGCCGTCTTCCTACTTCGCGGCAATTGAGGCGGCACAGAGGGACCTTCT
Source organism: Lissotriton helveticus (assembly GCF_964261635.1). Lineage (NCBI taxonomy): Eukaryota > Metazoa > Chordata > Amphibia > Caudata > Salamandridae > Lissotriton > Lissotriton helveticus. Next base: position 627,499,044 of record NC_136072.1, on the reverse strand, counting down.
TTGGTCCGGTACTGATAGAGCAAGAATTTGCATATTACGCAACTTACTCGAATCATGAACCTCGAATCTGTCATAGCCCGGTAACAAAATTTGTATGTTGTACTAATTTCCCTTTATTTTTGAATGTGCGTATATCTTAGTGATGCTTGCCTATGTGTCTTACTAAAACGATTAACTCTGGTCCTTAAAATGGCCGCTGCTTTGGAATTTTGCTTCTGCGCATGCGTTAGTCACACTCACGTGACGTGACGTAGTTGTAATTCTGGAGGGAAAGGGTGCGCATGCGTAATAGCCACAAGATGGCTAATTATGTATTAACGTGGTGAAGCTCGTGCAGATGCTCTCGTGTTATTGTGTATTGCACTAATATAAAACCGCATAGTATATTTTATAGTGATAAACCATAAGTACACAATTATGATATGTAGTATATTCATTTATTTCTATGTTTTAATTTGTTTTCGCTTACTTTTCATGTACCACGATAAATGGGGGGTCTGACTGTGACGAGAACCATTTTGACGGTCCCTTCTGCGCATGACACGCAGCCAGGGAGAAATGTCCTTGAGCAGTGGAACTCAGCCAGCTGGCAGCCACAGTCAAGATGCTCCTGCGAAAGCCACCTCTGACCTAGGAGGATGGAGCAGAATTTGTTCTTCATTTGTAACAATTGTATTTCTCTATTGTATTCTGTGAAACTTTTCGTGGGAACCCCAATCTTGCTAGGCGGATCCCTAGAATGTAAATTTAGGCTTACAGAAGTCTGTTCTGATTGGTGTGTTAGCCTATCCTACCTTGGGACCAATCGAAATTGGGGATTCTGACACTTTGCAACATTTGGGGGTGGTACACTGACCCGAAAACAGTATATCTAGCCTAGGTTCAGCCAGGGAAATTGTCCGACTTGTCTGAATAGCTGACCTGTCACTGACCCAACGCACTCAATAGGTGACTGAATTTACAGAGCACTGCGGAGCACTCTGCCTGAATTTGACCATAGACTCCAAGGTTTTACTAAACCTTAAGTGCTGGCGGAGCACTTTGCTGGGGAGTTCGCTAACCCAATCGGGGTTCTGACTGATAGCTGCAGAGAGGGTGGAGCGCAGGCGTTGCTTCCAAACTGCGGGTGCTGGTCGTGCCTTGGTGGTCCTGTCCTGATCCTAATCTGGTTTTCCTGTCCTGTCCTGGGGTGTCCAATCTGCACCTGCTGTCCTATAGATGACTGTCCTTCCTTGGGGTATTTCCTGTCCTTGACTGATCCGTGGCCAGGGTTGGTCTGCACACCTTTCTAGGTAAATATAGTGCGAAAACTCTTCACTGCATCTTCTATATTTCTGTCTTTGCTTTAATAAAGACATTTCTTTGCATATGTTAATTTTCCATGCTTTCCGCAACCTATTATAAAGTCATACAGTATATTTCCTTAGCATGTTCCTATGTTTCCCCACCTTTGTAGAACACATTTTTCTCTCCATACTGTTTATGAAACATAACTGTGGTATATAAATTTCTCTTGAAATCTGAATTTGCATTAAGATACTAGAACTATAGCATGTTCCACTTTTTCCCCCTCCTATAGATGTATAGGATTTCTCTTTCTCTTGAAGTAGTTCCCAAACAGTAAAACTCTAGTTCGTGATCCATACCCGAAATCTATTTAGCATATTACATTTGTTATTACTTTCTTGTAGACTCATAAATGGTTGCCCTGACACTGATCCTCTATGGCTATGTTCTTTTTGTTATCCTGATTATTGATTGCCTTTTGACTGTAAACTTGATAATTTCCGAACCTGATTTCTAGATAAACTCTTAAAACTTCCCAGTTGTCTGTGATCATTTAATGCGAAAATAGAAAAGTTGGGTTTTGTATTTTGTCTACCTTTCTTCACAGCTAGCTCCCTGATCTATCGTGGTTATAGGTACCCGTAACGGTGGATGGTAAGTCGGATACATTAGAATACAATAGGAAGGAATCAGGGTTGCTGATGGTAGGTTTATGAGGACACCTGATCAATGTATATGGTGATTTGAAATCTATGGGCCCGAAACCTATATGGTGAAATTGTTGGTCGGGTGACCCACGATCTCTATCAGTAATTTTCTGGTAGCAGAGAGGATGGTTAGGGACTAGTTAAAGTTAGGTAGGACTAGTTAGGTTAGACAAGTTGATGCTGCTATAAGGGTAAAGCAGTTCACGTGAATTGATCACTCGTGTGAAATGTTTTGCTTTGAAAATTATGAAATATTTTAAAGTGTTTTTCTTATTATTGTACTGATATATGTATTAACCCACTCCTTAAGTAAACTGTTACATGTTTGTTGGGAATCCCCGGGGGAATTGAATAGCGAGTGGTGAAGAGAATCCACTTGCTTTGAGGTCACTTACTCCAGGAAGGTTAGTGCAGGTTAGGTAGAACTGGAAGCACTAACTAGGGTTTTTTCTGAATATATGTTTGAATAAATGATAGCTACGAGATCACTGGCAAAACTTCTATTGTGATATAACCTAGTAAGGGTCACAACGGAAGGAGTAGCAGGTTCGTCGGGGCTTGAGTGAGAGCAAAAGGGTTAGCTGGTGAAACTTTGGGCTTAGAATATATCCCGGAAAAAAGTGGATGAGTCAAAGAAGTAGCAGGTTCCCTAATGCTTGAGTGAAGGGTAGGCAGAAGAGATCTATCCGTAGCGTGTGAAAAGTAGACAGAAGGAGTTTACTTGCAGTGAAACAAATCTTTTCTGTCTAGACACTTGAGTACAGTGGCGAATGTGTATTCGTTGTTAAATAACCAAGCACAAGCACCTTAGAGAGAAATTAAGTTTCCGTTACCTTGTGAAGGAGGGAGTCAGTTGCGAAGCTGCTCTGACGTCACTCCGTGCCGCGCTGGGATTGGTAGACGCCGCGGGTGTGTAGCGGAGCTGGAATTGTAAAGGAGGGGTGAGTGCCGAAGTGTGAGAACTGTCTCGCGAAAAAGGCCGCGCACCCATTGGTAGAAATTATTTGAATTTGTGCATTTCATTGGTCGCACGAAAATAAGAGACGCACTTGGATTGGGGTGATTTTGTAAACAGAGTCACTCGCAGAAATCGTATGTGGCATTCGTACAGACCGCATACTAGACCTGATCCGCGACATTTAGGGTTTGAGAACGATCAGTGGAAAGGTCATAAAACTGACATTATGTACGGAAACAAGAGAAAATGATCTCTTGTAAACAAAGTAAAGAATTATTTCAAAAAGGACAAACCGATTAGAACCAGAGAAGGTGTTGTCATTCCGCCACCGAATACTCCCGCATCTTTCATGATGTTTGATAAAGGGTACCACTCGTGTGTATGGTTGGAAAATTGGGTGGAGTACACGAAAGATGACGGAGTATTGGCTTTTCCGTTAGAAGGTACATTCAATGGCAGAATTTTATTTAATTTGAGAACCCGAATTAATGATTTACATCCCAGACCTAGATTAACGCAGTACGAAGCTTTAGAGGAATGGGAGATCGAAGCTTTTGAAAGGGATAAGCCCCGGATGGATAAAGGGTTGACTAAATTTTATCCGAAACTGAAACAAGAGACCCGTGACAAAAGATGAAACAGTGGAGACAGAATATGATTGTGGAAGGACTGTTTCCTATGATGCCAGTGGGTGGTCCTCCTGCAGGAGAGAAGAGAACAGAAAAATGCAAACACTGGGTGCCTATTGGAGAGTCGGATGATGAGTTGTTAGATGACATGTTTTTAAGAAGTCCGCCTCCTTATAATGAAGGACACCGACCTTCTAGTGAAGGGGATAATTCTCGAAGACCTCCGCCCCAAGATGAGGCCAGATCCGCAAGTGTAGGAGGGAGTTGTCAAATACCTCCCTATACCGAGAGTTTAGGACCCATAGATGCAAGAGATATTTATCCTAGAATACCCGCTGGTGGAGAAACGAGATACACACGCGAAAGAGATTTTTTTCCCAGATCTCCCTATGAAAGTGAGACAAGACCATCCAGTACAGGAATGCCGTTCCTAAACCCTCTAGGTGAGGAGGAACCAAGATCCCTAGGCACAGGTACTTTGCACCCAAGACCTAGTTATGGTGAAGGACCCAGAGAGACACATCCCACTGCCCCGAGTTGCGCTCCAACTTTAACCCCACAAGTATTACATGACAATTCAGTCGAAAGGATATTGGAGGACAGAGAACGAGAGGCACTAGCTAAACAGAGAGCTGAAATAATTCAGAAGATTTCCCAGTTAAATGCAAGTCCTGAGTCATTAACAATCCCGGTTACTATTGGACCAGTGGTTCCATTGTATGGGGACCGACAGGGAAGTCCAAGAACTCCAGTTATTACCCCAGTTGTAGCCCAACCGAGATCAGAGCCCTTAATTGTAGATGACTTAACAAGTGAGTGTGAGACTGAAGTCTCGCTAATGGATCTGCCCCTTAGGGAAACAGGAAAAAGGATGCCGAAAAGACATAATCCTTTCAATATGAGGGAGATTCAAATGGAATCAGCTTCAGGTACTAAGAGCGTCACGGTAGTAACTCCTGAAGAAATTGAGAGATGGAGTCGAGAATTAGAAAAACAAACTCTTCAGTCGAAACCTCTAGATCTCTACAAACTGAGAGTAGAAATAGAAGAACTTATGGCAGGAAATGTAGGATTAGACCGATTAAATACCTACTCTGAAGAAGAGCTGTTGTTTATCTGCAAGAGCCTTACTCGAAATACCAGAGTACTCCATGAAAAACTAACTGACACTGCAGCTAGTATGGGAATAGATATCTCAAAATCAAAACCTTTGCAAAAACCGTACAGAGCAGATTTCTCAGACAAGGATCTAGAGAACTTTAACATGTCAGGAAAAAAGGCACAGGTCAAAGAGTTATTGACAGTATTACAGAAATGGGGAGATGTGGACAGGTGGAAAGCCAGGTGGGCCAAAAAGAAAGAGGAGGCTAGATCTAAACAAGTGACTCCTCAGTTCGTTCTAAAAGAAGCTGATAAACCAGAACAGTTATGTCCTATGCGTGAAGTACCAGGTGGAAAATACGTGCATGTTCCATGGTCCAGACAGGATATTGTGTCCTTTACAAATGATTTCTCAAAATTACGAGAGAAGCCTGTGGACTGGTACAGGCAGGTGGAAAGGTTTGGATGGGTTCTTTGATATCGTGGTTCCTGTAGACCTATGGACCGAGTGTAAGATTGCCATAGGCTGGCCTAGTGAGGAATATCCGAGGGATTCTAACACAGGAGCACCCTCTGACGAAGTAATGAAAAAATATGATCAGGTGATTCTGCACCTAAAGCAAAAGGTGCCTGCAAAGGAAACTGATTGGACCAAGATAGATAGAACCACGCAGGAAAGGGACGAGACTGTGCACTCCTTTTATGAAAGACTGTTACAGGTGTTTAAAACATACAGCGGCATAGATAACATTGAGATGAAGGATATGACCCACTTCATTTACAGGTTTGTAAACGGTTTAAGACCCGAAATTTGTCAGTGGATCAAAGATAATAAAATTTGTTGGCAGTCTAAGAAAATGGATGAGGTCCTACGGTACGCAAAGTACTGTGAGGACGAAATGGCAGAAAAGCGGAAGGCGTTGAAGGAAAAGGTGATGTGGGCACAAGTAAAGCTCGCAGAACAGCAGGAAAAGCAATTAAGTAAATTAAGTAAGAGTACCCAAAATCAAGGCCCTGGGGGTGGGGGAAAGCCCAAGGTAAAAATGAGCAGAGAGGACGCTAAAAAGAAATTTCCCTGCCACCAGTGCGGGGAAACTGGACATTGGCGAGACGAGTGTCCATATTTGCAGCATGATAATACTCAAACCCCTGATTTAATTCAACAGACGCAGAATGAAAAACCAAGAAAGACCCAGCAGCAGGTAAAAACAATCCAAGTGCCCCGAGCGCCAAAACCGAATATTAAGGGAAAATCACTGCAGGGTGACGACATAGAAATCTGGGGAGGCAATGAGAACAGAAATGCAGCAACTTCGCAGTATTTATTAAATGACACTTTTCTCTGTGACGACCAATACTGACGGGGCCTGAGAGGGGAGGACGAGGAGTGTGTACTTGGCGCCTCCTTGCCGGTAGACCAGTCAGGGCCATACATTGAAGGAAAGGTTGATGGAAATGATGTCACCTTTCTGTTGGACACTGGTGCTACCCGTTCTACTGTGAGAACAGCGGACGTTCCAAACCTACCCCTCTCGGGAGAAGCAATCCAGGTAGTAGGTGTATCTAATCAATTGATTAATACCCCAGTTACTGAGCCCATGGAGATCACAATACGGAACTTTAAAGAAATGCATAGATTTGTTGTTTGTGACACCTGTCCAGTAAACTTACTGGGACGTGATTTGTTGTGCAAAATGAACTGTACTATCTTTTGCACACCAAAGGGCGTCGAAATTCAGACCCCAGACGAAGATGGCATCTACAAGTTAATGTTAATCAGACCTGACTCAGAAATTAAACGTATGACTATACAAGACTTACCTGAAGAACTTCAACAGACCGTGAAACCAGAAGTATGGGACTTTACTGGAAAGGATGTAGGATTAATGGCAAATGTAGATCCCATACAAATAGCCATGAAAGAAAATGCAGTTTACCCCAATACCAAGCCTTATAGAATGAGTGCCGAAGTAAGAGCAGGAGTTGCCATTGAAATACAGAAATTGCTAGAAGCAAACATCATACAAGAAGTGATGGGCAGCCCGTGTAATTCCCCCATAATTGGAATTAAGAAACCTAGTGGCAAGTACAGAGTAGTGCAGGAGCTGAGAAAGGTAAACAAGATCGTTGTTCCTTGCTGTCCTATTGTCCCAAACCCCGCAGTGATCCTGTATCAGATTCCTTGGGATGCTGAGTGGTTCACTGTGATAGACCTATGTCACACATTCTTTTCGATCCCATTGCATCCAGACAGCAAATTTCTTTTCTCATTTGCTTTCAATAGTCACGTGTATGTTTGGAATCGTGTCCCCCAGGGGTACACAGAAAGCCCCTCTATCTTTAATCAGATCCTCAAAAAGTGTCTTGAATCTTTAGTCTTACCTGGAAAGTCTGTTTTGGTGCAATATATTGACGACCTCTTGGTGGCGTCCAAAAGTCATAGGGATTGTGTAATTGATACCATTGCTTTACTGAATCATCTAAGTGAAAAGGGACATGAAGTGGCCCCTGAAAAATTGCAGTTCTGTTCAAAGTCAGTGAAATATCTGGGGCACCAGATAGAAAAAGGCATCAGAAAAGTCACTTCAGAGAGAGTCAGAATAATTCAAAAGATGCAGTTACCCCGCACTCAGAAAGAAGTCAGAATGTTCCTTGGAGTTGTAGGTTACTGTAGGCAATGGATTGTGGGATTCGCAGTCCTGGCAAAGCCTTTGATAAAAATGACCAAGAAAGGAGCAAAGGACCCAGTTGAATGGGATGATGAAAGCTTAACAGCATTTACTAAATTACGAGATTGTCTGTGTACAGCCCCTGCTTTAGGCATGCCTGACTATTCTAAGGAATTTGCCCTGTTCTGTGACACACGAGACAATTGTACATTGTCAGTCTTAACCCAGTAGCATGGGTTGATTAAACGCCTAGTGGCATATTTTTCTGCCACTTTGGATCCAGTGGCTGCTGGATTACCTGGGTGTCTGAAAGCAGTAGCTGCCACTTGCACGAGCTTAGAGCAGAGTGAATCCATTGTAATGGGACATCCTGTAACTGTGTATGTTCCACATGCAGTTGTAATTTTACTGACCCGAACCAAGACTCAGTATCTCACCCCTAGTCGGCTGACTAAATACGAGAGGATTCTCGTGGGTGCTGCAAATGTAGTTATTACCCGGTGTAATATCCTGAACCCCGCCACCCTACTCCCTGATTCCATGAGTGTAGAAGATAAAGGAGAGAACGAGCATGACTGCATTGACCTGACAGAATTCAGTACTAAACCCCGCCCAGACATTAAGGAAACACCTTTGCCTGTCCATGATGAGGAGTTCTTTGTGGATGGCTCATGTATGAGACACGAACTTGTAGGACTAAGCGCTGCTTATGCTGTAGTCACCTTAGACAGCATTAAAGAAGCATCATGTTTATTTGGAGTAAACTCTGCACAAGTAGCCGAATTGATAGCATTAATAAGAGCTTGCAAATTGGGAAAAGACAAAATAATAACAGTGTATACTGACAGTCAGTACTGTTATGGGGTTGTGCATGACTTTGGCCAATTATGGCTACAAAGAGAATTCCTGACTTCATCAGGTACCCCCATTCGAAATGGAAGGGTTGTACAAAATTTACTGGAAGCAATCCAATTACCAAAAGAATTAGCAATGGTCAAATGTATTGCCCATAAAAAAGGCCTTGACGCTGTATCTTTGGGAAATGATTTTGCTGTGCTAAGGATCGCATGTCAATAAATATTAAACTGGGAGGGACCGGAAACAGCTGCCAACTTATGGTGTTTGAAGAAGTGCCTACCTGGGATGAGGTGAGAGATTGGCAGCATGCAGTGCCATCGAAAGAGAAGGAAAGGTGGAGAAAAGTTGGTTGTCGACCGAGAAGTGAGGATGGTGTCATTGTGGGCCCAAATGGTATGCTCGCTTCTATGGCAAGATTGATACACGGAAATTCACATACTGGTAGGGATGCCATGGTTCTGGTGTTTCAGCAGACCTGGTATAATCCGAAGTTCAGGAAGGTAGCAGAATCACTCTGCCAGAGGTGCTTAACATGTCAGCAGTTCAACGCTGGTAAAAAAACAGTAGTTGAACTAGGAAAAATTGGAAAATCAGGAGGTCCCTTTGTGAGAATACAGATTGACTTCATCACCATGCCTCGTTGTGAGGGAAAAAGATATGTCCTTGTCGTTGTCTGCCTGTTTTCAAAATGGGTGGAAGCTTACCCTGCCAAACAGAATGATGCCATAACCGTAGCCAAAATGTTACTACGAGAATTAATACCTAGGTTCGGGGTTCCAGTCACTATTGAATCAGATAGAGGCGGACATTTTCAGAATGAGGTAATCGATCAGCTCTGTAAAGCATTTGGAATCACACAAAAGCTGCACTGTGCATATCGTCCAGAGGCTTCTGGAGTAGTAGAGCAAATAAATGGCACTATAAAATCGAGATTAGCAAAAATGTGTGACTCTACTGGCATGAACTGGATAACTGCCTTGCCTCTTGTACTGATGGGACTCCGAAGTATTCCAGACCAAAAAACAGGCCTGAGCTTCCATGAGATCCTGATGGGAAGAGTGATGAGACAAGCATGGGTACCAGGATACAAACTGTTAAGCATTACTGATGATTTGGTACTTGAGTACTGCAAGCAACTGGGTGACCAAGTGCGTTCTATCTCTCGCCAGATTGGGGAAGACGCCGTCGCCAACCCAACAACTCCAGTTCACAAGTTGGTTCCTGGTGACTGGGTTAGAATCAAGAAGCATACTCGTTCGAGTTGCCTTGCACCGAGGTGGGGAGAAAAGCACCAGATAATACTGGTGACCACGACAGCAGTGAAGTGTGCAGGCGTTCCCAAGTGGATCCATGCCAGCCATACCCAGAAAGTGATTCCAGACGAGGAACCTGGAGCTGAAGGTTGTCCAGCTGAGGGGTCTGCAGACGTTGGTCCTGACGTAGCTGATGACGAACAACCGAGCACCAGTCAAGATGATTGGATACCCTTAATCGACTTGACCGAAGACCCAATCAGAACAAGAGAGCGAACCCAAGAAGATAGAGAGTGGAATAGAGAGGAAAAGATAGGCACAGGCGTAGACCCTCAGATCATTGAGATTCACGTCAAATCTGAGGAAGAAGAGGAAGGTCAGACAGGGACAGAACAGGTGATTGACACACCTCCACTAACTCCTGAAATTGAAAAGGGTCAGACTAGAACTAGTGTAGATGTTCGAGCAGAAGAAAATCAAGAGATCGAAGTGCTTGAACAGGATCAGATAGAATTAGAAGAACGGGTTCAGGACACAGAAACAGAGACACTCGAAAGCCAAACCCAAAATTCACCTGAACCAGGCCAACTTAGTAACCAGGCAGAGGAAATAGATACAAGACCTGGGACTAGTCAGACAGGAAGGGAAGAGACAGAAGCAGAGGTGCCACAGACGACTGATAATAAAAGAGCGTTAGAAGAAAGCCAAATCACAGTGCCAACTAAAAGACTCAAGAAAACGAAACATATCGAACCAAGATACATTAAAAGACTGAGACTGAGAATAAAAACAGTAGAAGAAAAACTTGCAGAAAGAAGGAAAAGTCCTCGAATTTCAGAACAAACTGGAGAAAGCTCCAAAAGAAGGAGTGATCGAATAAAAAGACTGAACGAAAAATACCAAGATCCTGAATGGACATTTTTAATTTTGGAGGATTTTGAAGATCTTGATATAACTGACGAAAGTGACGGAGAACCGATTGCTGATCAGTCTACAGAAGAAGAAGACGCATTAACCTGAATTTGCGCAGAGTAAGCTACCTGGGCAAAAGTTACAAAGAGGGGTTGAAAACTTCTTCTGAGCGAAAATGTCTGATTCAAACGTGAATGGAAGGCCTAGTCGCAGTTGTTGCAAAACATGCTGCAGAGTATGTATATGTAGCATAGTTATAGTGATAATAATTTGGATAGGACTAACAGTTTTCATTCCTTATTTGGTGAGCAAAAATACTAATATTGACCCAACTCAGACTGTGACTACTGACACTGAAGAACTGACAACACGAAGTGTAGAAAGACGTGAAAAGGCACTCAGACAAACAAAACGAGACTTAGAAGCATCAGATGAGGAAGGACTACATTATCATGGAGTTAAAAACCAGACACAGTTAAATGTTTTAGCAAACCTTTTAGTGCACTATGTAGAAACTATGGAAATAGAAGACTGCTATGTCTGCATGAAGCTACCTACTTCTGTAGCTGAAGGCGTGACTTACCATCACCTACCTTTGACCTATGGAATTTCCTGTAGCATTTTAGCTAGTTTATTTTACAAAAGATGACCATTACAGTACTATTACTCTAACTCTGATGTAATATTTTCTGAACTTCCCATACGTTGAAATTTGAATCCTGTACATACTAAAAGTGACGTTACATGTTATATGGGAGAGTACTTCCTGACTATAGGTACCATAGACTTAAATGAAGCACACAGAGATAACTTGACCTGTTCATTACATGAACAAGAAAAAATATTTCTAAACATGGCAGAGAAAAGAAGGGAGAGTTTCCAAAGAAAGGCTAATGACAAAAGACAGAAAACTCCTAAATGGGTTGAAAACATGGAAAGCACCTCAAATGGTGGGAGTGGTCCTGCTTTGTTGCTGGATTTCGAAAGAAAAGGGAAACTCTGTCTTCATCTCGAGAAGACTAGTTATTATAATAACATTTTCATTGGTTCCAGTCAATGTGAGCACAATTACAAGGTAATTGGAGGTTGGGGTTTCAAAAATGGGTCAGAACCTGTGTTTCCCGGAATTTATTATATATGTGGAAACAAGGCTTATTTCAAATTGCCGGATCACTGGTATGGAAGCTGCTACTTTGGCATTGTTTTCCCGAAAATATACCATGTGAAGGAAATTGCTGGAAGCAATGAAAACACTAATGGCTTAATGCATAGTAAAAGAGAAAGCGTAGGTGAAATAATGGGTAGTATTTTTAGTGCACTGATACCTGGAGTGGGAGTGGTTCTGAACACACACAGAATTTGCAAATTATCCACAATAGTGGATGTGTTGTCTACTGACACAGCGCATGGATTCCTGCTGGTCAATACCGAAATGGTTGCGATCAGATCAATGGTTTTGCAGAACAGACTTGCGCTGGACACCTTATTAGCAAAAGAGGGCGGAGTCTGCCGGATGCTGAAGGCGCAACATTGTTGCACTTACATACCGGACAAAAGTGTACAGATCAAAAGATATGTGAAAAACATTACTAATTTGGAAAAGGAACTCAAACCACTGGAGGTTGACAGTGCCTGGAAGAGACTTGTCGATGGTCTCTCCAACGTAGGTCATTGGTTTGCTAATTTAGGTAGAAGTTTATTGTTCAAGGTACTGATGCCAATTGGAGTGATAGGTTTCATAATCTTTCTCATATTTGTCTGTTGCAAATGTCGCAAACACACAAAGAAATACACTGTGAATAGAAGAGGTGTGAAACGGAGTGTGGATGAGCTTGAATTGGAAGAAATGAATAATCAGATTTACAAAAAGGTGAAAAATTCTCACCCTAGCAAAGATGTGAAAGAGAAATTGAATCGCTTGTTGGAAGAGATTGAGATGCATAAGGTGTGAGAAAAGTTGGCATCTGCTTCCATTTTTGTTTGTGATGATAGTAAATATCATCAAAGAGGGGATTGATAGAGCAAGAATTTGCATATTACGCAACTTACTCGAATCATGAACTTCGAATCTGTCATAACCCGGTAACAAAATTTGTATGTTGTACTAATTTCCATTTATTTTTGAATGTGCGTGTATCTTAGTGATGCTTGCCTTATTGTCTTACTAAAACGATTAACTCTGGTCCTTAAAATGGCCGCTGCTTTGGAATTTTGCTTCTGCGCATGCGTTAGTCACACTCACGTGACGTGACGTAGTTGTAATTCTGGAGGGAAAGGGTGCGCATGCGTAATAGCCACAAGATGGCTGCTTATGTATTAACGTGGTGAAGCTCGTGCAGATGCTCTCGTGTTATTGTGTATTGCACTAATATAAAACCGCATAGTATATTTTATAGTGATAAACCATAAGTACACAATTATGATATGTAGTATATTCATTTATTTCTATGTTTTAATTTGTTTTCGCTTACTTTTCATGTACCACGATAAATGGGGGGTCTGACTGTGACGAGAACCATTTTGACGGTCCCTTCTGCGCATGACACGCAGCCAGGGAGAAATGTCCTTGAGCAGTGGAACTCAGCCAGCTGGCAGCCACAGTCAAGATGCTCCTGCGAAAGCCACCTCTGACCTAGGAGGATGGAGCAGAATTTGTTCTTCATTTGTAACAATTGTATTTCTCTATTGTATTCTGTGAAACTTTTCGTGGGAACCCCAATCTTGCTAGGCGGATCCCTAGAATGTAAATTTAGGCTTACAGAAGTCTGTTCTGATTGGTGTGTTAGCCTATCCTACCTTGGGACCAATCGAAATTGGGGATTCTGACACTTTGCAACATTTGGGGGTGGTACACTGACCCGAAAACAGTATATCTAGCCTAGGTTCAGCCAGGGAAATTGTCCGACTTGTCTGAATAGCTGACCTGTCACTGACCCAACGCACTCAATAGGTGACTGAATTTACAGAGCACTGCGGAGCACTCTGTCCGAATTTGACCATAGACTCTAAGGTTTTACTAAACCTTAAGTGCTGGCGGGGCACTTTGCTGGGGAGTTCGCTAACCCAATCGGGGTTCTGACTGATGGCTGCAGAGAGGGTGGAGCGCAGGCGTTGCTTCCAAACTGCGGGTGCTGGTCGTGCCTTGGTGGTCCTGTCCTGATCCTAATCTGGTTTTCCTGTCCTGTCCTGGGGTGTCCAATCTGCACCTGCTGTCCTATAGATGACTGTCCTTCCTTGGGGTATTTCCTGTCCTTGACTGATCCGTGGCCAGGGTTGGTCTGCACACCTTTCTAGGTAAATATAGTGCGAAAACTCTTCACTGAATCTTCTATATTTCTGTCTTTGCTTTAATAAAGACATTTCTTTGCATATGTTAATTTTCCATGCTTTCCGCAACCTATTATAAAGTCATACAGTATATTTCCTTAGCATCTTCCTATGTTTCCCCACCTTTGTAGAACACATTTTTCTCTCCATACTGTTTATGAAACATAACTGTGGTATATAAATTTCTCTTGAAATCTGAATTTGCATTAAGATACTAGAACTATAGCGTGTTCCACTTATAGATGTATAGGATTTCCAATCCTTTACTCTTGAAGTAGTTCCCAAACAGTAAAACTCTAGTTCGTGATCCATACCCGAAATCTATTTAGCATATTACATTTGTTATTACTTTCTTGTAGACTCATAAATGGTTGCCCTGACACTGATCCTCTATGGCTATGTTCTTTTTGTTATCCTGATTATTGATTGCCTTTTGACTGTAAACTTGATAATTTCTGAACCTGATTTCTAGATAAACTCTTAAAACTTCCCAGTTGTCTGTGATCATTTAATGCGAAAATAGAAAAGTTGGGTTTTGTATTTTGTCTACCTTTCTTCACAGCTAGCTCCCTGATCTATCGTGGTTTAGGTACCCGTAACGGTGGATGGTAAGTCGGGTACATTAGAATACAATAGGAAGGAATCAGGGTTGCTGATGGTAGGTTTATGAGGACACCTGATCAATGTATATGGTGATTTGAAATCTATGGGCTCGAAACCTATATGGTGAAATTGTTGGTCGGGTGACCCACGATCTCTATCAGTACGCCCCGCATTGCATTGCAGAAATTGACCCTGGGATGGTACGATGGGGGAATAGCCCTCCCAGATATCCGTAGGTACTATTGGGCTGCGCATCTCTCAGCCATAAATCAAGGCACCTATTGTGACGGCAACGATCCGGGTTGTGGCATGGACAGGTGGCTCCTGCCAGGAGGGAATTACGAAGCGGCACTCTACTCTAGCGCTGCCGGGCACTCGCTCACAGGGCCGACCCTCCTCGCGGTACGGCATGCAGTCCAACGCAGCATGGGCTGGCATAATACCCTCACCATGGCCACCCCTCTCTGGGTTTCTGAGCACCTTGGCCGTCTGGGCCGTACCAAGGGATTCCACAAATGGGCCTTATTGGTATTTCTCAGGTGAAGGATCTGTGGGATACCAAGGGTGTGAAAACCTTTGACTACTTACAAAACACATTTGAGCTCGCTGCCACAGAATACTTTAGATATTTGCAAGTTCGTCACTCGCTCCAAAAGAACATTCTGCATGGTACGGTGCCCCCCCCGGCATTCCCCCTGGAGGACAGACTATTAGACGGCCACATTCTGGAACATGCGATTTCACTTACACACAAGAAGCTTATCAATAATCTACCTGACTTACTTCTGGGCTTGAAAGGGCGGTGGGAGGCTGATGGCCTAGAAATTGACGAGGAGGAGTGGAGATGTACACTTGCTTCCCCAAAAGAAGTAGCCATCTCGTCCAGACTGAGACTAATCCAGCCTAAAATTCCCCACAGAGCATACATTTCAAGCACCAGGCTGAAGAGGATGGGTAGGTGCGAGGTTGATAGCTGTCGGAAGGGCTGTGGTATGACTGGCTCCTTCTTCCACATGATATGGGAAGCCCGGTACTACATTTGGGTGACGCTTGGACAGATGGTAGCAAAGCATAACATTGCTAGGTGCTGGGGAGCTGCGTTGCCTCCAAAAATCACCGATTGGAAGCGTGACAAGGATTGGTGCATGGTTCAAGAAAAGACCATGTACATTGCCCGGGGATGCCCCAAAAAATGGGGGGAGATATGGGAAAAATGGAACGAATACAGAGGGAACATCTGTGAACCACCCTTTGTTCACAGTTCACAGCTACAGGCGTAACCCGTGAGAGACTCCAATCGCAATACCATGCCATCAACTGATTTAACACTGTATTTCCTGTATGACCCTTGTGCGCCATGTAATTTTCTGTCTGAATATGTAGACCACTTTCTCTTGCCTTTTTTGTTTCAATAAAAAGATTTTAAAAAAAAGAGGGTGTATATTGATATTGTTTTGCATATTGCAATCTTCTACAAATTTGTAATTTTACACATGTGTACATGATGGTTGCCAGCTTATGCTCACTTCCGTAGACCTGTGTATGTTATGGTGTCAAGACAATTATAAAGAATATTGCCATATTGTTTAGTCGGGAAACATGAGAATTTGTGATGAAAACCAGTACGCTAGATGTATTGTGAAATTCATGTGATAAAGGCAATAGGTTTTTAAGTGTGGATCGGTATTACAGTGTTCTAAAACCTGTAGGCAGATTTTGGTTACCGTATACCTAATGTATGCATTGTGGGAAAGCTTATGCTCAATACAACAGGTCTAAATCGGTTATGGAGACAACCCAGTGATAAAAGCTACTGACCTGATTGTTTAATTGGGAAAGTTATTTAAGATGTCATATGATTTGTTTGGTACGTTTATTGTGAACTGTTTGTACAAAAGCAGTGGGCCTGATGTATTTGTTATGTAACACATATTAAAGCCAATTGGCTTTTAAGGGTAGATTTGTATTGCATTGACTTAAAGCCTTTTTATTACATGAAATCTCACTGATTACCATTGTAGGAAGGGCATTGCTGTTGATTAACCCCTTTGAAAAATGCTTGAGGGTTCGAGAAGGATTGCACTACAATAATTCTTGCTAGCATTTCTGCGGAAGATTTGACAGGCTTTGTTGTCTGCCAAATTCTAGTAAATAAAAGCCTGAATCAAAATATTATCTATTGTTATATTCCATATATGTATCCTAATATAGGCTCAGGTAACATCATAACCCTTCACCTATATTCTTCTCTAGAGTAAGAATCTGCCCGCTCGGAAAAGACAGAGCAACATGGCCGGTACAAGCGGCATACACACCACATCCTGATGTTGAAACAATGCCAGCAGGCAACTTGCTTACACTTCTTAAAGAACTGATAAAACTGTACAGAAATATGACACAGTTTGTGATGAAGACACTCACAGTTCAGCCAGCAATGGCTACAGCAACAGGTCCGATTCCATCATCAGCAGCTAAAATCACACCAAAAATATTACAGGCAGTGATAGGTAAAATGCCTGTAAAACGTGAACAAATGCCATTTTGGGTAGCTCAAAAAATAACACAGTTAGAAGCAGTATTTCCAAATACCAGCCCATTTGAAAAACACAGAATGTTAACAATCTGCTTGCCCATGGGGATAACACCACAGACCGGCTGTGAGTGACAGAGTTCTGCCGGCTCACTTGCGACCTTGGCTTTTTCCGCCGTGCCTCATATCGCGGAGCCTGGATCCCTGGAGGGAGGCTTTGTTTGTTTGTCTCCTGGGCAGGCTTTGAGTACCGGAAGACTGCCGGCTCTCCCGCGGAAACCACCGTGACACCCAACTTGGCTCCTGACCCATGCTAACTGTGAGTAGACATGCTCTAGTGGTGCCGTTTGTGAGCACAAAAATCGCTGGTTTTTATATTCTAATTCTCATCTTAGGGAACCGTGACATTAAAAAAAGTGTCCTTTAAATGCAGAGGGAAGCCATTTTACGTCAAACCACTACCCCTCGTTACTTTACTCATCGTTACCTTACAACTTTCAAAATGGCTGAACTCCTGAATCCAGCTACCCACTGTTTACATTGGTGATGAAGAAATGTATTTTTTGAACGACAATCATTTTTACAGGACTCCATTGATTTTTACATTGCCATCTCGTGGCAAACACTTTCCATGCGACCCACCTGGTAGTTTTTCCTGATGTACGAGGAAAATTCTATCAGCACGACAAAAATCAGTTTTTGGAGGCCTGCATTTCTGCCCAGGAACTGTCACCCGCCCAACCCCCTGTTCTCTTCAGTTCATCAGAAAGCCACATGGCCCTCACACCGATTGAATGATTAATTTTTCCTCTCCTGCTCCCAGCCTGATAAAACATCCTTGACACAGTGATCAGGTTATCTAGACAATGGTCTGAATACTGGACTCTAATCAGGGTAAATAAACAAATGCCTTGAAAGACCAGGCTTTGATCAGGCAATTGAACAATGACCTGAAAGAAAGAGCCCTGATCAAAGCAGAGTGGACAATGCTCTGTGTACCAAGCCTTGACCAGGTCACCAACTACAAGCATAGAGTGGACAATGCTCTGTGTACCAAGCCTTGACCAGGTCACCAACTACAAGCATCGCCTTGATCAAGCTATCAACTACAAACACTGCCCTGATTGGACAATGGACTGACAGCCAAAAGAATGGTATGAGAAATGTATAAAAGGCTTGTAAGCTACAGAGTAAAGTAGCAGCCTCCTGGGTTTTGTCTCTGACTAGCTTGGGACTCTGTTCCATAGCCGGGGCTATTGAATAAATCTGGGTTCCTCCTGCAGACGAAGGCTCCTTTGTCTCCTTTTACTACATATGAAGGGTATGGAAGATTCGGGCGGTTCCCCCGCCGGCGAGACCCTGTAAGGGGGTTATTCCGGTTCTTCAAATGGCGCCCGAATAGGGACTCCACGAGTACGGAGGTCAGGCCCGGTGGACGTGAGGAGGCGCATGGAGAGACTCCGATGGAGGCACCCTACCCAAGGATTTTTGTTTTATTCCGGTAGACCGAACGACTCACCCGTTGTTCCTCCCCTCCCAGTCTGGGCCACTTGACCGCCTTCTCGCTGGAGTCCCCTAGCAAATAATTTCTGGAGCAGGACACAGCCCTACGTCTGCAGAAGAGAACTACCCCTGTAAGGTAAGGGTGGACTGATCATCCACCAAGTCTGTATGATTCTGTTATTGACTTTCGCAAAAGCCAATTTATTATTGACTTTTGCCAAAGCCAAGCAAGCGAGGTGAATTTTAAAACCCGCTGGTGTCTGTTCTGTATGCAATCTGTATGAATTATTGTCCTTTGCAAAAGACAAGCAAGCAAGGTGAGTTTTAGGAACCCGCTGGTGTCTGTTGTCTGTTTAAAAGCATGCCGGTCAGTAGTAAATTCAAGAGGTTATGTTGTTGTATGTGTACGCAGGACTCCCAGCTGGAGGAGGCCTGCTTGCTTCCTCCAGAATGAACTCCTGGCCACACTATGTATATTAAATATGGCCCGCTGCCATAATGTTTTCGTCGTTTTGGGTGAAATACACCAAGAAAAGTAACGCAGAGTTACAGTGGCCATTTTTTGGCTCCATTGATTACCAAGTCCTTGCAAACTTAGAGGAGCAATTAATTAAAAGAAAAAACGCGCCTGTCCATGTTTGAGTCTGTCCGATTTTGGAGGAAAGAGGTAGAACAGAGAGCTAGGAAACAGAAGGCGCAAGAAAGAAAACAAGAACGAATGTCTATGGCGACCACGCCAGAGAAAATTTGAAAAATAGAATGACCAAATCGGTAGAAATAGCCGATAGGGAGCATGGGGCCCAGGTACAGCAATGTTATCCAGTCCGTGAGGAAAAAGTAAAGGTCCATAAAGAGGGGGGAGAAGAAAGTGAGTCCTTGCTTGATACCATGCTGGTAAGCCCTCCTGCATATGCCCCAATGTTCCCTGCCCTGACGCCTACCCGCATGTCCCCCTACCACCACTCGCTCCAGCCCCCACTGCCCCTCCTACCGTTTCCCCTGTCACACCAGCCCTCCCGAGTTTTCCCATGACTTCGACCCCACACGTTAACTCTGTCCTCGCCGAGGGAATGATAACAAGTCTCCATCAGTCCAACCCTAGCGGCTTTACCCCTACCCGTCCTTCTCCTGCTTCCCTGTGGTCTAGAGTCAAACAAGACTTATGTAAATCATTTAATTCCCCCCGAATAGCCTCATTACACTCAGCAGTCAGCTTTTCGTCCCTTCAAGAGAAAGACCTACAGAGGAAACAGTGTGAATGTTGGATGAATAACAAGGATATTTATTCCTTTAAAGAAATATGGTCCACCTTTTCACAATGGACAATTATGGAACAAACCACCTGGGCTGAATACATGCGTGCTTTGGTCATGCAAAAATTTGAAAATGTGTCTGTTCAGATACCTACCGGATTTATGGACCTTAGGTCACAAATAAAAAGGGGTGATGTTCAGGGAGAGGGGATGTTTGGGGCTATATCTGTTTTAGTAGCTTACCGTGACATGACTGCCTTTTCAAATGCCCCTTTAGAAACAGCTATGCCAATGAGAGAAGCAGCCCCTGTCTTTGTTAGTGCACTTACCGACGCCCAAAATAATGGCCGAGGGGCTGTCGAAGCACACTGGCACAGGCTTTGGGTTCATGTTCCTTGGAAAAGGTCAGAAGTAATGCAGTTAAAAGGACAGTTACCAGATCCCCGGAAGAATCTGGCTGCCTTTTACAGAGAATTAGGTCAGATTATATCTGCAGGTACTCTCGTTCTTGAGGATATAGATTTACTTTTTGGTGAGGTTGTACCCACTGAAATATGGGACAAGATTCGGCATACTGATCATGAAGTTGCATTGGGAAGTAAATGGGCTGACCTAGAGGCTATGGAAGAAGCAAGGGTAGGAGGGACTAAACCAGAAGCTGCCATCCTGACTTTGCCCGGTAAAATAATGACGTTTATGAAAACACTTTTACAGGAAACTGTCATTAATTTGGATAAAATAAACGCCTGTAGACAGCGAAAAGATGAAAATGTGGCTGACTTCTTTACCCGTTTTGAGACTGAATACAAGGGACATAGTGGTCTGGATCCCTGGACCCCAGGTTCTGGCCCAGTGTTTGTCGACAAATTTGTAGGCAACTTACTTCCCGAGATCTCTGCAAGGCTTAAGAAGGTTGAGAGTACATGGTCGGCCCAAACTATGACCGGTATCTTGGCTATGGCTCAATATCATGAGAATAGGGAGAAAGAAGATAAAGATAAGGAAAGTAAGAAGGTTAGGGACCTTAAGACTAAGGCACTTCTGCAGCAGGCTTATCCTCCCCGAGGTCCCGATGCCCGCGGAAATTTTAGACCGCAATCCCAACCCCCTCCAAGGGCTCGCCAGTCCACCCCCTCCAGTCCTCAAGGTACGGGAGCCCTCCAAACCGATCAGTGTGCTTATTGTAAGGGGTACGGCTATTGGATAGATGAGTGTCCTGTATTAGCAGAAAACATAAGAACAGGGAAGCGAGGCTGACTCGGGATCATGGCCCGCCCCATCCACAGGATAAAGAACGTAGGCCCAGGGATGACGCCCCCATCCGGCAGCGCCCGACCAACAGGTTTGATGGGAACGAAGCAACACGCACCTATTATAATGATGATTATGACGAAGTTGATGAGACAGGATCCTACCAAGCATAGGACAGCCACGAAGGAGTATTACCAGAGTGCAAATTCCAGTGGATCAAAAGGTCCCGTATGTTAAAATGTCAGTTGTTGGGAATGATAAGAATTTTCTTTTGGATACTGGGGCCACCAGGTCTTCTATTCCACGTCTGTCAGTCCTGGAGGCACCCCTTTCTGGCAATATGAATGTCTCCGTGGGTTTTGCAGGGACGCCCGTGACCAGTCCTGTCTCTGAACCACTCCCTCTCGATATTGGCCCTGCACATGTTGACGCTCCCTTGGTCCTTACTACAGCTTGCAGTGAGAACTTGCTAGGTTTGGATTTACTAAAAGCCCTGTATGCAACCATATCATGTAGTCCCCAAGGTGTATCCCTAACAATCTGTCCGAATGCAGCTTCCTACATGTATCTGTCCAGTCCCCTCCCACTAGAGTTGCAGTCTTTACCTTTCTCCCTCTGGGCATCATCAGACACTGATGTAGGGTGTCTCAACATACCCCCTCATGTGGTACGCATCCAGCCAGGTGCGCTCCTCCCCCGCCTTCGGCAATATCGACTCCCCGCGGAAGGAGAAATGGCCCTGTTGACAATAATATCTGAATTGATGGACAAGGGCGTAGTGGAGGAGACACGTGGCAATATCTGTAACAGTCCCATTATTCCTGTTCTTAAAAAGACTAATGGAGATGCTCTCTCCCCTAAAATATACAGATTTGTGATTGACCTGAGAGCCCTTAACAAAATAACAATATCCCAATACCCTGTTGTCCCCGACATCACTGCCCTCTTAACGATGGTTCCCTCTTACGCCCCACACTTCTCTGTCATTGACCTGAAGAACGCCTTCTTCAGCATACCCATACATCCTGACAGCAGACAATGTTTTGGTTTCTCCCTTGGTGGGCGGAGTTTCAGATTCTGCCGCGCCCCTCAAGGATTTACCGAGAGCCCCAATATCTACAGCCAAGCCCTAAAAAGCCAACTAGATTCCTTGGAACTTCCTGACAATTCAACACTATTGCAGTATGTAGACGACCTCCTCATTGCTGCAAATTCTGCCCCAACATGTAAAGAAGCTACTCTCTGTCTGTTACGCCACCTTGCCCTCCACAACCACAAAGTCTCTTTAAAAAAGCTTCAGTTTTGTCACGAGAAGGTGACCTATTTAGGTCGTCTCCTCTCGAAGAAGGGAAGGCAGCTCACCGCTGATCGTGTAGCCATTATCAATGCTATGACGGCCCCACGAACACAAAAGCAGGTACGAGCTTTCATAGGCCTAACCTCAAACTGTAGACAGTGGATTTCAAATTTTTCGGCCATGGTCAAACCCCTCCTTGCCCTCACCACCAAGGATGTATCAGACAGTTCCTTTCCATGGACTACAGAGCATGCGCAGGCCTTGGAAGATTTGAAAAGGGCCCTGTCTACTGCTCCAGTCCTCGGTACCCCTGACTATAGCAAACAATTTTTTCTTTTTGTACATGAGACAGATGGCTGTGCAACGCGCAGTCCTGACCCAGATGTTTGGAGGGCACCAACGGCCATGTGCCTATTTTTCAGCCACCTTGGATCCTGTTGCGAGGGCTTTCCCAGGATGCCTACGGGCGACAGCTGCAGCCGCCCTTATGGTCCGTCAGAGTGCGGGAATCGTCATGAACTCCCTTCTGACTCTGATGGTCCCCCATTCTGTAGACACCCTCCTTAACAACACCAAGACACAGTACCTCACTAGCGCACGACTTACAGGGTATGAACTAACACTCTTTGCCAGCCACATTAACATCAAAAGAGGCACTGAACTAAACCCCGCCACATTACTCCCACTGGACACTCCAGATGCCCGCTTAGACCCACATGACTGCATATTAAGGACAGAGGATGAGACAAAGGGATGGGTTGACTTACGGAATACCCCAATAGAGGACTCAGAAGGTACACTATGGCGTTGATTCCGATCCGGTAAAAAGCGCTCCGAATTGCGGATCGGGGCCTTTTTCCCCATACGAATCGTACCCGTAGGCGTCCACGTACGAATCAGCAAGTACGATCACAATCTAAAGCGTCACAACGTACGGCTCGTAAAAAACACCGTACGAATCGAAAGTCCATGCGAATTGCAGTCGGCTGACGCTCGACGCTACGTCCGAACGTAAAAAGAGCACGTCTCCCGAACCAGGAAGTACGATCCGTGTAGAACACACTCCGTACGGCTCTTTTTCTACGAGAGCTCAAAACTACCGTAAAACCACACTCCGGCACAAACCGCACCCCGGTACGCGACAAGCAGGACATGAATGCCATCGTCCGTCTCATCCCTATCCTGTACGGCTACCACCTCGTACTTAGAAACCGACGACGGCGCAGAAGGTGAGTACAACGAAGTCCAACATACCTGTACGTGTTGCCACACGCGCACATCTCCATTGCACGACTGTGATGTCTGGGTACGTTCGTCCACACACTTCCGCACTTCACCAGTGTAATACGGAGACGTGCCGCACCTACGTCATCGAAGTACGTCACCAGTATAATACGTGCCGCATGTACGTCATCCAGCTCGGGGTACGGTACGTCACCGCACAACACCAGTGTAATACGGAGACGTACCACACCTACGTCATCGACCTCGGGGTACGGTACGTCACCGCAAAACACCAGTGTAATATGGAGACGTACCGCACCTACGTCATCGACCTCGGGGTACGGTACGTCACCGCACAACACCACTGCAATACGGAGACGTGCCGCACCTACGTCATCGAAGTACGTCACCGCACATCACCAGTGTAATAGACGTGTGGGACATACGTCTGCTATGTCATTGTAAGTGTAAGTATCAGAGTGTGTGTGTGTACAACACCCCCACCAGTGCCCACCAGTGCCCAGCATCAGAGTGTGTGTGTGGACAACACCCCCACCACTGCCCACCAGTGCCCACCAGTGCCCAGCATCAGAGTGTGTGTGTGGACAACACCCCCACCACTGCCCACCAGTGCCCACCAGTGCCCAGCATCAGAGTGTGTGTGTGGACAACACCCCCACCACTGCCCACCAGTGCCCACCAGTGCCCAGCATCAGAGTGTGTGTGTGTGGACAACACCCCCACTACTGCCCACCAGTGCCCAGCATCAGATTGTGTGTGTGGACAACACCCCCACCACTGCCCACCAGTGCCCAGCATCACAGTGTGTGTGTGGACAACACCCCCACCACTGCCCACCAGTGCCCAGCATCAGAGTGTGTGTGTGTGGACAACACCCCCACCACTGCCCACCAGTGCCCAGCATCAGAGTGTGTGTGGACAACACCCCCACCACTGCCCACCAGTGCCCAGCATCAGAGTGTGTGTGTGGACAACACCCCTACCACTGGCCACCAGTGCCCAGCCCTTACATCATAAACATACCATTGTTAACCATATTACCATCAGGAGAATGACACATAACTATATTTGAACATCACACCAGCTCCCAGGCACACAGCAGTCACAGACATTATCACACAAACTGAAGTTCAGAAAATGAAAAGAATTGCTTTATTCATCTGGTTCAAAATAGAAATCCAAATAAGAGTCCTTGCTCATTAAAGGCCAATGGGCAGTCCAAAAAAGTCTGAGCAACAGTTTGTGCCTCCATGGGTGTGATCACACCCAAACTTGCCTGCACATGGCGTTTAATCCGCTGTGGTAACTATGGGGGCACCATCTGTGGAATCCTCCGGCACCGCATGGACAGGAGAGGGAAGGACAGGTGGAGTGGGTGCAGGTGTAGTGGATTCATCCACACTGGTTTGTGCATCGCCGAAAGTAGCCTCAAAAACCTGGCTGCACACCTCAGCCAGTGCGGAAAAACTACCACCTAAACCCGACACATTGGGGGTGGAGGTAGAGGGCTGTGAGTCTGTTCCCCTTGGTGTGTGGATGCGTGTGTGAGGTGTCTCCCCTCTCCCTGTGGGTGTGCCTACATCCCCTTGAGATTGGGTGCATGGAGCTTTGAGCTTCTTATGCTGTGTGTGTGTGCTGGGTGTGTCTTACCTGTGGCGTGTGCGTGTATGCTGTGTAGGTATGTGAGAGGCAGAGGTGGATGGGTCTGAAGGATGGGGGGGACAGATGCTGCTGGGTGTACAGAGCTGCCGTCAGTGTTGACTCTATGGCATTGGCAGCCACACTCGACGTAGATCAGACATGGCCGATGACATGGCCTCCATGAACGACACCAACTGTGTAATCAGTTGTGTATGTCCATGGAGGACAGTCAGCATGGATGTCTGACCTACTGCTATCTGCCGGAGTAGGTCCACAGTCTCAGAACTGAGGGCAGCAGGGGACACAGGGGCAGGGGCTGCGGTGCCGGGAACAAAGGAGACACGGGGCCTAGCACGGACCCTAGGGACACTAACGACTGGGAGGGTGGAGATGGTACTGGAGGAGGGGCGGCCAGCCAAATATGAAGAAGTGACCATTGCTGCATATTCCCCCTCCTCCTGTGAGTCTGACTCGGAGTTGTCGGCATGGTAAGATGTGTCAGTCACATGTCGTCCGGCCTGCAGACTCTCCTCACCCTCCGTGCCACTGCCTCCCTCTGAATCCTCAAAGCAGGTGGCACTGTCGCTGGGTCCCTTTGCCTGGTCCATGCCTGTGTCTCCTCCAGATTCAGATGATACTGCTGTGGGCAAGGAGAAGAATAAAAACATATCACTCACCTGTACACATCAGACATATCAGCTACAAATCATTTGGGCTCATTTCTAAACATGGCATGCATCATGAGTCACATGACACTGAACTCTGCACAATGATAAGTCTAATTTTGGCCAATTGTGAGAGACACAAGGCTCAATGTATACTAGGATACAAGCAACAGGCAAGGCAAAAACTTGTATGAGAGACACAATGATGATCCACTGCCTGACAACAGGAAAGCTGATGATGCATCACATGCTCATTTACCCACCGTGCCACCCAAACCCAGACCTGGACATGTTTGATTTGCTTAGACCTTGTGCCACATGGGAAAAGTCCTGCCTGAACTGAAATGTGATGCCATCCTTGGACCTGAACCAAGTGTAACAACACCTCACACTGGCATCACAACTTTTGACACCCAAGGCCTCATTGTGTGGCTGACCATCATTATTAGTTAGAAACAACATTCTACTTATTTGGCGAATATGCACACACGCACTGCCAAGTGTGAGTATACATAAGCCCAAAATGTTGCACATGATCATTGTGCACCTGTAGTCAACACATGACAATTGGAAAGAGTACCATGGACAAAGGCCACTGAGGCTGACTCCTGCAGAAAACACATGTTGACACTCAAGATCAGTGCCAAAATATTAAGAATGGCAGACACAGTGCACATGTGGTGCTACATGTAATGTACCAACAGGTGTCACAGACCCCCCTCCAACATGATGATGTGCAAAGGAATATGCGTACTGAGACATTGCACCATAGGAGTACATGTGAAAAACAAACATCAGCCAAAGCGCAGGCCTAATGTGGAGTAGGGCAAGGCATGTAAAGTAGCAGCTGCAGAAACTGGGACATTCTAATGCCAATGCATGGAGTGCCTGTCTGACCACACCACTCAAACTATGGGAGTGTTACCATGCCTTGGAGCACTGCAGGGAGCATGTGACACACATGACAACAAACAGACATGTACCTACCCCCTTCTTGCTGCTGTCCCTCCTGCAACTGCCTATGGAGGTCTGGGAACACCACTTCCAGGACCCGGAGCATGTGGGGGGTGAGGTGGCAGGTGCCGCCATGCCGGCGTGGAGCTTCCAGCCCCAGCTGTACTCTGGCGATGCGGCGGGTCCAGCACCAGATGTCCTGCCACCTCTTCTTGATGTTTC
Source organism: Lissotriton helveticus (assembly GCF_964261635.1). Classification (NCBI taxonomy): domain Eukaryota; kingdom Metazoa; phylum Chordata; class Amphibia; order Caudata; family Salamandridae; genus Lissotriton; species Lissotriton helveticus. Next base: position 627,472,179 of record NC_136072.1, on the reverse strand, counting down.
TGAGCCTCCTGCGAGGCCCCCCTCACTCCTGACAGCTCTGGCGATGTCCACCCAGATTTCACCCTTCTCATAGGCAGATATCTGTCACAAATGTAAAGTAAAAGAGCATCAGTACACCTGGTCCATGTTCTAAAGACACACATATGTGCACAAAATGCTTGATGACAACAGGGCATCGTACGCTCCACACATTTGCATTGTCCAGGAGTATGTGGCCTGTGAGCAAACACTACTGCATTACATGCCATTGAAAGGCTACAGATGACATGACGGGTGCTAAACACTCTTAGAGCATGGCACTCACAGAGCAATGTATGCTACATCTGGGTGCACTGCAGCACGTGACACGCTGTCACACACCCCACTACAACAAAGAACCCTCTTGAAACAACACTGTACACCCTGGCACTCACTCCTTACAACATTGCATCTATACACTATACATACACAGTGGCTAAAATGTCACTCACACAACAGGTGCACACTCCAAGGTATTGCACACATCACTCACCTGATCCCCTGGTCTCCCATACAGCTTGCTGTAGTTGGGCAGGAGGGCATCCAGCAGGGCCTTGTTCTCAGCATCAGTGAATGCAGGTGCCCTCTCCATGCTCAGCTAATCAGGGTCCAGAGGATTCAGAGACAGCAGCTGTGGTTACCACACCAATGTGTGCAGGCAAGTGCCCTCCCACAGCTACATGCTGCCTTATATCTGTGCTGCAGAGGGTCTGTGAGTCTAAGGAGTAGTGGGTGATAGGCCACCATAGTTAGCATCCTATGTTCCATCCAATCACATCACACATATGCATGGTTTGAAAACTGAGCCTGAGCTGAACAACAACATTTGCAACATTGTATACTTTTGCCCAACTGAATTTACTAGAACACCTGTAGGAGGCTCAAAAAACTCTGTATCCATGACAACCTGGTTGCATTTTGATCAGTACACTGTTCCCCTAGATGTTGCCTATGTATTTATTCAAATACCCACACAAGTACGGTGACATTGCCGTTGCTTATGCAACCCATCCAATGGTGTAACAAGGCGTACACACGCATGTACCATTGGGGTACACTTTGCTCGCGTATGGCTGAAATGCAATAGGGAAATGAGGCGTACACACGCACGTACCATTGGGGTATGCTTGGCTCGCGTATGGCTGAAATGCAATAGGGAAACGAGGCGTACACACGCACGTACCATTGGGGTATGCTTGGCTCGCGTATGGCTGAAATGCAATAGGGAAACGAGGCGTACGCACGCACGTACCATTGGGGTAGAGTGCGTCAGACGTGCTCAAGTGTACGATTGTGTAGGCTGCGTCCCTGTCCTCCTTCATGTCACCATTGGGAGAGTGACTCCAGGAAATCACATAGCAGGGATGTAGTCTACACTCATGTCGAGGATGTGGATGCATACATCAGCATGGCATCCATACATCAGCATGCCCCAGGTGTGGCAGACATAGAAGAAGCACAGGGACTGTGACCTTGTGCCTCAGTTGATGTGTGAAGAGCTGGCGAGACATGTCATCAACCATATTGCACATGTGCATCACATGCATTCAACACTTCACACCGGAGTAACGTCTGCAACATATTGTGATGCACATCAACACTGGAATGGCACACCATTCAGTACAGGGAACTGGCACATGATGACAGCAACATGCCCACTGTCACAGAGGTGTAATAGCCGCACAGCATGACCCTGTGTGACCACGTCATGTGTGTGCCATGTGCGACATTGTGCATGCTGTTTGCATATGAAATTAACAGGTCAGTATCATATTACTCACCTTTGAATATCCCCACGTGTCATCCTGGAAATGGCAATTTCCGCTCAGCAGTACACTTGTGTGTCGGTAGGCATGTCCTGCGGCTCAGCATGTGTAGTTGGCGTTGTGTGTGCCGTGATGACGTTGTCTGAGTACTCAGACTACACCTCTGCGTGCACACGTCAGGAACTCTTTTTTCACAACACAAGCGCTGGTCCCGTATAAGTGTAAGCTTACTAATTTTTGCCCCAAAATCATAGTACGTTCACATCTGACCATTTCACTTGGATTGTCTGACTTCGGATGGTGCCAATATGGATGTCCGTTTCAAAGCCTGTGAGGAATGCAAACGACTCATGTTGGTGACTGACCCTCACCGTCGGTGTCTCCACTGTTTTCACGTCAAGCACAAGAACAAGAGCTGCTCCGACTGCCGGGACCAGACATATGAATCCAGGTATGATTGGACCCACAAGCCGCTCAGACTCCAGCAGTTGTGCCTGCACCACTATAGCTCATGGTCTGGACGTAGGACGAGTGCCTGGGCGTGGGTGTTGAGACATCAGAGCCCCTGAATCTGACATCAGTCCTCCAGGGCTGAGTCGTCAGGTAACCCAAATAAGTCAAAGATATGTCATCGCACTTCCAAATCACCACAATGCACGTGCAATGCTGCATGGGATTCGGGTGACACCGGCCACGCGGCTCCGTCAGATTTGCAGCCGCCGTAGCCTGCACCACGACCTCCGGGCCCTGCCCTGCATGTGACGCAGGAGGAGTAAGTGCACTTCCTCATGTCCATGATGTCCCTCACCCCACCAATGGCCTACGCGGCGGCTTCTGGCCCAGCGCACCCGTCTGGGGGCACAAGCGCCTCTGGTGATTTGCCCCTGACGCCATCACTCGCTTTGTCCCTGACGCAGGCGGCGCATACGTCCCGGAACCGCTGGGACAGACAGGATCTGAATGGTCATCCTGGTCCTCGCTGGTTCACCTCACAACCTCACTGGCAACTGTCCCCCTGGTGTCAGCCTTGGTGCCGTTCTCGGGTGGTGCTGTCCCCAATACCACACACTGTACGGCTCCAGCGTGGAAACTGTGCGGCAGAACACCACTATTAATGCTGCATGGGGAGTTAAACTTCAATGAGCCGGGCACAGCTCATTACAATGGGTGTTACTGAGTATTGGGAGGGTCATGAAGACCCAGTGGCACGTGAGTGTCAGTCCCAAGACGACAGGACAGGTGGACTGGGGGATGCGAGCGGTCTGGGCACCTAGCCAGGCACTGGTGATGTCTCTACTCCAAACATGTTTTTGGATGAGCGGGCAACGTACAGTGTTGTGTTTACGTGGCCGGCCGGAGCCTTGCCCCTTCATCTCCCCGTTGCCGCCGTGAGGACCAACCTCCTCACTGAGGTCCTTTAACTCCACTCACGCTCCGCTGAGCCTCTGCAGGCCTATCTTGAGGAATGTACTGTATCTATATTGGCCAGCATGTACAGGCATGCAGCGTGTTTGGCTGTAGATAGGCACGTTGTCAGACGCCCACACCCCTCCCGGACTGACCATGTTCCCTGTCCTCCCACCCCACCCCAGAGAGCATGGGCATCCAGGCCTCCAAATCACAGACCACATTCCCGTTAGCTCCGCTGTAGAGGGTATCCAAGAGGTATGAGCACTACGGAAACATGTCATCATCCTCCCTGAGTCTGGGAGTGAGGTCTTCCAACATCACATGCCTCTTTGTCCGCTACCCACACTCTCTGTGGGACATGGTTGTGTAACTGCTGGCAGAGTGTGCGTTGTAGTTACGGGCAATACTTGGCCACGCCCTTGTAGGATGCCAATCAGCGACACTGTCTTTTTTCCGGTGTGGCCTGGATAGCCCCGACTCACTGGGCAGATCGATGGCATCCAGGGAGGCAAATTTGTCAAAAGCTTGTTATGTATTCAAAGTCGGGAATATGCTACTAACTACTGTTCTTTACTGATATTTTGTTACAAAAGGTAAGTAACTAGTTCATACACTTCAGTACATCTGCTGTAGGAGCATCTATGTTGTGTCCTTGGCGTGATGACCGGGTTTCTAATGTACGCACACCATGCCACGTGTGTTAATGACCCGCTCATATGTGTGATGGCATCACAGACCATTTGTCACAAATCAAACATTTATGCTGTATGATGATGGTCATGTAATAGTTAGGAAAAGTACACACCGCAACATGACTAAGGCAGAACTGTGCAAATGATGGCACATGTGGTGTGTGTGTGTGTATTGCTGTCAGCTGTCTGGATGTGCAGACAACCTCCTACTGACATTCACATGACGTGTGTCACTGACATGATGCATTGTCATGCTCACTAAGACCTTTCCATCAGATCATTTGTATGCCTGTCATATCCATTCCAAACACCACAGGTCTTTTACTTTTCACGGAGGAGTGGCTGGGAACTGGCACATGTTACATCAGTGTGTATCCCACGCCACACTCCAAATTGTCTAGATTATTTGAAGCAGTGTTGCTTGTGCCATGTACATTGTTATTGTCTTAGTCAGACAGTTGAAGACATTTCCTATGAATTGGGTATTGTAGGGCACCCCCTCTGGAAAGGCCGTTGCCTGACTTGGAAGCCATGAGGGAGCGCAATTGCATCCGTCGTTATCGCTTCAACAGACAGATGATCAAGGACCTGACGGACAGGCTGGAGGCTCACCTACAACCACGCCACAGGTATCCAACTGCGCTGACATCCAAGGTAAAGGTGATGGCAGCCCTCCATTTCTTTGCCACAGACACGCACAAGCCACGCCCATTTTGCGAGGACACGCCTCCTCTGACGTTTAAAAACCGCGCTGATCACGAGCGCGCCAGAGATTGGAAAACTCCTGAGGCGAAAAGCCGGGAGACGAATTGTGCTGCTGTTTGTTTGTTTTTAAACTGAGATTTTCATTGCTCCTTTTTAAAACTCACTTCCTTCCCTGAGTACTCACTTGTGGGATAGGGCGCTTCCTGAAGCAGACGCGCTGCGGATTTAGCGCTGACGCGCTGCACAGGGAATCTTGCGCCACTCCCCCAGACACGCACAAGCCACGCCCATTTTGCGAGGACACGCCCCCTCTTCCCTCCCCTATCGCCTCCATGAAAACATGTGCCTTTTCCGGACGCGCAGCGGACGGGCGCAGCGGGCGCGCCTAAGGCAAGCCCGTCTGCGCCCGTCCGCGACCGGCCGGGCCCAGGGGCCAGGCAGAATGGAGAAATCACTAGTTACTCCTTCGGCGAACTCCGCACCTTACAGAACTCTGGCCCTTCTCCCCTCGATCCTTCTACTTATGCCCGCTTAAAGATCAATAACATTCACATCCATCATGCATCGCAGGAACCATCCTCTGCCCCGTCCCAAAGCCCCAACTTATCTATCCCGCCCTTACGTCCCGATGCTCGGACTCTTAACTGCCTATACCTTAACACCAGATCCCTGGTAAAACATCAATTAGATATTTTTCTTCTACTTCAATCAGACAGGCCTGACATATTGGTTGTCTCAGAAACCTGGCTTACTGCAGACTCCTTGCCAGATATTCTCGCAGCATTACCATCAGACTATTACATATTGTCCGCGAATAGAAAACCAGGAAAAACTGGTGGAGGCGTTGCAGCTATTATTCACAAAGACCACACGTTCACCACCTTATCCTCTCTAGACCTGCCAGATACTGATAACCTGGTAATTAAATCAGATAACGGCATAGGAACTATGGTACTAGTTTTGATTTATCGCCCACCTATACCTATGCCGTCCTTCCCTATTTCTCTTTCTGAGCAACTGGCTGGCCTGACCGTTGACTTTGATAAAGTCATTATGATAGGGGATCTTAACTATTGGTATAACCACCTGGAGGCTGGACCCCATGCCCTAGAACTCTTTGAGCTTCTTTCCAATTTAAATTTTTATCAACATGTCCAAATCCCCACCCATGATAAAGGTCATATTTTAGACCAAATCTGGTCACACAATATCCCCACCTCCAGCCCTACTGCATCACCCTGTATATGGTCCGACCACCACCTGCTGCAATTTTCCTTCACTTTGCAGGGCAATTTGAAAACTCCTGCGCCCTTAGGAGGGTCGGCCAGGAAATGGAGATCGCTTAGCCTCCCGGAGTTCTTATCCACCTTGACAGACTCCCTCCCGGCTCAGGACCAGGACATTAACCGGATGGATAAAGCACTCAGCGACTGGCTCTTATCTGCTTGCGAGGCACATGTCCCCCTAACAAAGTTCTCTCGCGCTCGTCGAATGGACGCCCATAGGTGGCTTTCCACAGATTTAAAAACTCCAAAATTAGAACTCCGCCAATTAGAAAGAAAATGGAGGCAGGGCTATCATGAAAAAGACAGACGTTCTTTCACGACAGCCCGGAGGATTTATAATAGTTCCATCCTAGCCGCTAAGGCAGCCTTTTTCTCTGATAAAATCTCCACGGCTCATAATAAGTCGAGAGAAATTTTTAAAGTAGTCAACAATCTATGCAATGATACCCGCACCTCCCCCTCCCAACCCCCGACTCAATCCCTGTGCGATCAACTCAACGATTTCTTCAGGGAGAAGATTGATATTATAAAAGCTAGCATCCAGACGACCCATACCAAGGCAATAAGCAAGGAAATTTGCAAAAACCCACATAAACTTCAGCCTATCCCCCATATTGATTTTCCCAAACTGGTGGAGCTTATGAATCGGGTAAAGTCCGGTTCCCCCAATGATCCTTGCCCCCCGCATATTCTGAAGGAAGTTTATTCTATATTACCTCAGGGAATCCTTCCACTCCTGAATAAATCCTTATCACTTGGAATAGTTCCAAACTCATTCAAAAATGCCATTCTGGTCCCATTAATTAAAAAGCCAGGCGCTGATGTATCTGTGCTCTCTAACTATCGGCCCATATCTCTTCTTCCATTTGGGGCCAAGCTGCTTGAAGCTCATGTGGCCAGCTGCATCTCTAATTTTATCGAGACATCCGACTAGCTTGAGCCAAATCAAGCCGGGTTCCGCCAGGCACATTCCACTGAGGCGGTTATTCTTGCGGTCCTCGACACGTTAAGATCTAATGCCGACAATGACGATCATCAGGCCCTCGTACTCCTAGATCTATCGGCCGCGTTCGACACGGTGGATCACACCATCTTATTACACCGTGTCGAACAAGCCGGCCTTAGCGGGTCGGCTCTCGCCTGGGTCAAATCCTTCTTGATGGACCGATCCCAGGCAGTCAAATTGGAAAACTTTATGGCACCTAAACTCCCCACTACATGCGGTGTCCCGCAGGGCTCGTCATTGTCTCCTCTATTATTCAACCTATACCTGAAACCATTGTTGCAGTCCCTAAAAAACAGGAAAGTCACCATCTACAATTATGCAGACGATCTGCAACTGGTCTTCCCTTTAAACTCTGCGGACGCGGCTGAAGAATTTCAGTCCACGATGATGCATATTCAGGGCTGGATGGACGAGAATCACTTAAAGCTCAACCCCGGAAAGACTGAGCTGGTACTCCCTGGTAAGAGCGTGACTAGCTGGGGCCCTCACTTTTGGCCACCCTCGATGGGATCCCCTCCTAAGCCTTCTCAATCGGTGAAGAGCCTTGGAGTCACCCTTAACGCCGACCTCTCTTTGAAAAACCAGGTAGGAACAGTGATTTCTTCCAGCCTCTTTCAACTTCGAAAGATCAAGAAAATCGCCCATCTTCTGACACATTCTGCCCTCATCCAAGTGGTAATTGCCTTGGTTCTCTCTCGCCTTGATTTTTCTAACTCGTTATATCTGGGCCTCCCCCTCACTTTATCCAAATGACTACAGATCGTCCAAAACCTAGCTGCCAGGTTAATATTCAAAAGCAATCGCAGGACTTTGGCAAAACCCTTGTTAGCCTCTCTTCATTGGCTTCCTATTGAGTACCGAATTACATTTAAAGTAGGATGCTTAGTTCACAAAGCCCTCCATGGCAAAAGCCCTAGGTTCATTAATCATCTAATAAATAAATATGAACCGACTCGTAATCTTTGCTCAGCCCATCAGTCCCTTCTCAAGCTGCCACGGTACAAGAGAAAACAACTTGGCGGATGTCGATTTGCTTACCTTGCCCCTAAGACCTGGAACAGCTTCCCCCTGTCTCTTCGGTCCTGTACTAACCTGGTGAAATTTAGGGGTGCTTTGAAGACCTGGTTATTCAAGCAAGCGCACGGTTAGACTATTTCCTTATCATCTGTCTCCCCTCAGCGCCATGAAACCTCTGGGTGACCGTGCGCTTGACAAATTCCGAATAACATAACATAACAGGTACGTTCCAATTTACCATAGCTGATGTGGGAGGGATGTCTCAGACAATGTTTAGCCGGGTATTGGGCGATGTATTGTCAGCTATGTTGCTGCACGTTACTCTGGTGCCACCACAGGCTCAGGAGCAAGCGTATCGCAACAGGAAACACTACCACTCGATAAATGCCCTGGTGGTGTGTCTTGCCAACATGATTATCTCACATGGTTGTGCACGTTTTCCAGGATCGTGCCACGATGCTTTCATCATGAGGCATAGCAGGGTACCACAGATGATGCTGCAGCTGCACAACCACTGGGCATGTCTTGTTGGTGAGTAAACCCTGTCAGCTATGTATGTCAGTACGTCACAACTTCATGATCTGCATCATATTACACACTCATTTCCATGATGTCAATTTGCAGGAGACGCTGGATATCCAAACATGCCGTGGTTAATGACTCCACTACGCAACCCCAGGACAGCTGCAGACCAGCGGTACAACAATGCTCATGGGAAGACCAGGCGGGTGATCGAGCGAACATTTGGACTCCTGAAGAGTCGGTTCAGGTGCCTGGACAAGACAGGCGGAGCCCTCCAATACAGCCCACGCAAGGTATGTGACATCTTCACCGTGTGCTGCATGCTACACAACATGGCAGTGGAGAAGGCCATGCCACTCTACCTTGATCCTGATGAGCTGGAACATCCGCCCGTTGAGGATGAAGGCCTTGCACAGGATGCCAGCGACGAGGAGGGTGAAGATGATATCCGGAGTCACCTCATCCGCAACTTCTTTTCATAATGGTGAGTCATTGCAGCTGTAATGTGAAACATGTACTATAGAGTTGCATGGGTAGCATGCTGTGTATGCAACAGACTGTATGCAAGGTCACTTGGATGTTTGTTGTGCAGTGTCACACAGGTGCAGATGTAATGCAGCACACATACGTGCTATGTGTGTATTTGAAATGTACAGGTGTACTACAACATCTGAATATTCTACAGGACATTGTCAAAATGACATTATACAGAACTTGACCCCTTGTGTGCCACTCTCATCCACAGCTCGCCCTGCCTGTTGTCCGTTGGGGTCATCGTGGTCATCCTGCTATTGCTCATAATGATTGCAACGTCAGCCAAATCAACGGAGCATGCATGGACATGTGGAGAAGTCAATTTGGGTAAGGACTCATATGAGGCTGTTTAGCGTTGGTATGTTTTGAAACGTGTGGTACATGTTCATGTGCATGTAGTGAGACCATGCATACATGCAACAACATTATGTTACTTATTACATGTATGCCCACTCCCATGACAGGATAGTCACCCCATCTGACTCTCATCTGTTGTAGTTTGAGACTCTGGTGAATGCATCAATGTGTGTAGACATTGACACTGGAACATTGCATATACCATGGCTTGACATTGTGTCAGAGGTCACAACCACGGACTCTGTGGGGGATTGCAGCCTCACTGTGTGCATTAGAATGTGACTGGATCCTCACCTCCAGCTTGTGGGCCAGTCCAGTTTGATTACCATCAAACCATGTGGTGTAGGTGTGGCCCAGTCTATGTTCCACATGTTAAGATAACTGTCCTGGGATTCTGTTTACATGGATGCATTGCCCCTTGTTGCAGTATATCATGTCACTGTCATGTCGTTACCTCAGTACAGGTTAAAAATACTGCAACGCCAGCCTTCACAGTGAGTAGCAGTTCTGTTTTGAATCACATGATGCCATGAATGTTTAGCATGAGAAATGAAAATGTTGGGATGATGCATATGTGATTTATTGTGTTGCACCAGTGGAGTTCGGTCATTCACATGAATCTCTAGTCCCGTGCAGCATTACTGTGCAATGCTAGGGTCTCATTATGTGGCTTGGATCAACATCACTTGCACTTTATATTTCTTCTACCTGCATATCATGTTTAGCATAGTAATGCAAACTTGACAGATCAAAAGACTGGCTACAGAGTGCCTTCATTGCATGTAGGTAATTTGCTTCCTCATCATATGTGATACTTACAGCTGTTGTGGGTGAAGTCAAGTTTGCCTACATGGCCCTTATGGGTACCCATAATCACATACAGACATTACAGTTAGCGTAAGTAGCATTGCCATATGTTTCCATTTGTTTGTAAGGTCAACCTCATCTGAGCCAGTGAATGAGTTTTAACAACATAGATCTCTTTGCATGGTAGCTCACTTGTGAGCGTTACACATGACTCTAATGGATGACAGACTGTCCTAGGTTTTTTGTGTCCGTGTCATAGCTTCAGATCTCATGTGATAGCATCATTACTCATCTAAAATTGTCTCCAGTCAGTACACTTCACAGGTGTGACTGGTACAGTGTAGCAAATGAGGTTTTTGAAGTGTCAGTGACATGAGAATGTACTCCTAATGGTTATTTGCCTCTGTTTCAGGTCTCCCTCCCAGCAGTTCCCATCCTCTCCTTCCCTCACCTGATCACCCTTTTGTGTCTGTCATTTGCACTCAGACCAAGGGGCTATTTGGAGGTGGAACCCTTTGAGCATCACACCACTCTGATGAAGAAAGGTACTGCCAGTCCTTGACAGACTTGTAGCCAATAGTACTGCTGCATTACAGGTGACATCATTAATAGTGTTATTTGGAGTTCTTGCCAATGCACATGTATGTTTGATAATGCTCTATGGGCTCACAATGTAAATAATCATGTTGTGCATGATGTCTGACTTCTACAGAATATTGTGCCGCCTTGATGTCAACGCACATGTCCTTCTAATGTGCATGTATACTATTTGGCATGAAGTTAGCTTATGCTTGTTATGTGTTTACCTGTAAAGTGACCACACGCATGGTCTTGGGGAAGGCTAGAATACTATGTTGTGTGTGAGGTAGATGGCTTTATAGCTGCTGTTTTGCTTTGAACACACTATATGTAGTCTACACCTGCTGACGCTGTGTGTCTTGTGCCCCACTTGTCCGTAAGGGCCATGATCCAGTGACTGTGATCTTTGGTGATTACTGTGCCATTTAATTTGCAGTGACCCTGAGTGAGGCAGACACTCCTGCCTTCACATACACATTTCAGTTTGTGGCTTGCCAATGCCCTTGTGATATGTGCTTGTTTTGCAAGTTGTCACACCCCTCCTGCCGTCATGTCTTCACTCATTGCTGCTGCTGCATACACAGCCACCATACAGCGCACACTATCCAGGAACACAGAGACCTACAGGATAACCCTCCTTCCATCCATTTATAGAGCATGCTCCTGCCACCCTACACACAGACAACACCAGACATTCACCCTCCTGCTATCACAATGCTTCAAACTCAGCCATTGCAGCTGCTATGCCTGTGTGTCCAACACATACTGGCACGACTATGGCAGATTTACATGTCATTGGGTCTATGGACCACCAGGTCATGTGCCGTGTACAGCACACACTCACCTTCCATAGGCACAATATTGTACAGTGTTACCTTGTCAACGCCACAGCAGCAAAAACATAGCTGTCACAGTCAGTCAAGTAGCCACAGGGGACACACACCATGAGCATGTCTCTTGGGTGTGGAGTGATTTCCCCGTTCTGGTGTAGGTATTTGTCAGATGTGGGTAGTTGTTCTGTATGCGTTGCTCCCATTACAGTAGTATAGTACTTGTAGCTACATAGGGGTAGGTCACCTATTCAGGTGTGCTTGTGTAGAGTGCTACAGCCCATTGCCCACAGTCTGTCCTGCCACCCTTGTCCTGTGCGCCATTCATCACATCCACAGTACTGCATCATGCAGATGATAGTTCACATACCTAAGGACACAGTTGTAGGTACTCCCTACGTGGACAACTAGTTTTGTCACACTGATCTGTACACCTCAAAGTGACTCTCCTGGGCCTGCCTGTGATAGCAGTTTTGGGATCCAAACCCCACTCCAGCATTTACTATCCCACACAGGTGTGTCTTTCCATCAATGTATCTAGTTGTTAGGAATTTCTGACCAATGTGTGTCCGCACTCAGATTCTGATCCAAGTGTGTGGTTGGCTGCTGTTTGTTGAATACCCTTGCATTTTATACATTTGCACACACATATCAATTTATGCTGTGGTTCAAAGATAACTCACCAAATGCGTATGAGGTTTAGTATATTTATTGGGTGATCTTGTGCAGGAAACGTGAATAGGTGCTGTACAGAAATCAAAGTTCACTGCTGGAGATGAGATGCCTTACAGTTTCAGTCAACAGAGTCCAGGCCACAGTGATTGGCATCATTGGGCAGACTGTGACCAGCAAGTCCATGTGGGAGAGTCTCATAGGGGATGATGTTGCACCCAGGGGCAATATGCCAGATCCTGTGTCCTGGGAGATGTCCATGGCCCACTGCCCCTCAACGTCTTAGCCGTGGATGAACCACCTTCCTTGGGGGACCCTCAGGTGCAGGCCTGGACGATGCATGGGATGCTACGTCAGAGTTCCTCCTCCTCCTCCTCTCTCCCTGTGGCTGGTGTCACACTTTGCCGTGATGTTGCTCGCCTTGTGACACAGGGAGGGTGCTGCATGTTGGCAGCTATCTGACGTAGCGATTGGCTCATTTCCCGATGCACCATCAAGAGCTGAGCCAGACTTGCCTCCACCCGTCCATAATGTAGGTCTTGCCTGGCTATTTGCTCTGCCTGCTGTTCTTTCACCTGGTTGAGGGCCTCCGCAAGCTGGCTTACCTCCCTGGTGTCCCGCCGGTATGCCTCCAGAATGTTAGCGAGTTCAGGCATACCGGGTGCTGCAGCTGACTGGCCAGAATCTCGCCTCCGCCTTCCGCCACTCCCACAACCCTGACCCACACGAACACGGCCTGCGCTTGTGGGCACATCCGATCGACGGGCCCCCGAATGCTGCCAGGGTGGAGGTCATCAGCAACCTCAGGGGCGCCCGACAAAGGGTGTCCCTCATTTTCAGATTGGTTCTCTTGTGGATCATGGGCAGGGCTGTGACCTGTCTGCTGGGATGTGGTGGGAATGGGTCCGGTGGTTGGCTGAGATGTAGCTGGTACAGTTGCTGCAGGGGTTTGGGATCCAGAGGAGCCTGGTTGGTTGGGGTCATCCACAGTGCGTTGAGGAGCGGCGCTGTCGGTGGGGTCTGGGTCCTACTGAGCCTGGGACTGGGATCCTTCTCCCCCCTGGTTGGGGCGGGCTCCGCACGTTCCCCTGTGTGTGGGAGAGACAGACACTGTTAAGGCACTATCAAGTGACATCTTGTTTAGTTATCGATTATGAGCATCACAGTTCCACAAGCTTTACATTGTTGACATTGTTCAGTTGTGTATGTAGTGGTAGTAAATTGACATGTACTCTGGGGTATTTTCATTCTTCAATTCTCTTGACAATGACTGACACAGCCATTGCTGTGTCTTGTCTTGGCGGCACAACACGTGTAAAGCATTGCTCAGGTTCACGCAACATCCAGGATATGGTGTAAATCCTTATGTCTGCGTCAAGCATGCACAGAGTTCAGATGCAGCATGTTGATGTAAGACACAGAGCATCATTAATTTGCATGTCATCTACTACTCTGGATGTCTTTTGCTGTTCCGTGATGGCCAAACAATGCCAACACCCCTGGACCTGTACACACACAGTTATCGATCATGGCTTTTGAACTTGGCACTTCTCAGAGACGCATCACCTTGTCAATACCCATGTCCATTTTGGTACTTAAGTGCATCCACAACGTTCAAGAGATGGGGCACGTGCATTGTTTGAGAGGCACAATGGACTGGAGCATCTGCAATGTGCATGTATGAGTTGTATGTGTATTCATATGAGTGAGTGTTTTGTTGTGGTACATGACAATTGGGACAGTGTTGCACTCCAATGCCTGTCCCCAGGGGAATAGTTTCTGTAAGGGGGGTGTATGACAGGCCATGCTAGTAGTTTGCGTGTGAATTGCAAGCGTCCATCGTTCATGATTTGGCTGCCCCCTGATGTAGCATGCTGGCATATTCATGGTTTTGTGTTCATGCACAGGATGTGTGACCTTGTCCTGGTGTTTGTGTTTGCAGTGATCACAGGAGGGACTTGTGCTGCCTACACCTGTGCCCATTGTGTACTACAGAGCTTTCCGAGATGTGTGTCCTGACACAGTACAGTGTTGACTGCAAATGGTGGGTGTGTTGCAGGCACTTAGTAGATGACTGCTGGTACTTTGGAGACATCCCTAAACATTCTGCTCTATGGTGTTTGTAAGGCCTGTGCAGTGCTTGTGTGCAACTGTGTGTGTGCCCAGGGAGCTGCGTTGAGGTGACAGAGGGAGGAACACTGAGGGATGGATACAGAGGGAGGCAGGCAGACAGAGGGAGAGAGGGCGACAGTGGGAGAGGGCGACAGTGGGAGAGGGCGACAGTGGGAGAGGGCGACAGTGGGAGAGGGCGACAGAGGGAGAGGGCGACAGTGGGAGAGGGCGACAGTGGGAGAGGGCCACAGAGGGAGAGGGCCACAGAGGGAGAGGGCCACAGAGGGAGAGGGCGACAGTGAGAGAGGGCGACAGTGAGAGAGGGCGACAGTGGGAGAGGGCGACAGTGGGAGAGGGTGACAGAGGGAGAGGGCGACAGAGGGAGAGGGCCACAGAGGGAGAGGGCGACAGTGGGAGAGGGCGACAGTGGGAGAGGGCCACAGAGGGAGAGGGCCACAGAGGGAGAGGGCCACAGAGGGAGAGGGCCACAGAGGGAGAGGGCGACAGTGGGAGAGGGCGACAGAGGGAGAGGGCAAAAGAGAGAGGGCGACAGAGGGAGAGGGCCACAGAGGGAGAGGGCGACAGTGGGAGAGGGCGACAGTGGGAGAGGGCAACAGTGGGAGAGGGCCACAGAGGGAGAGGGCCACAGAGGGAGAGGTCCACAGAGGGAGAAGGCCACAGTGGGAGAGGGCGACAGTGGGAGAGGGCAACAGTGGGAGAGGGCCACAGAGGGAGAGGGCCACAGAGGGAGAGGTCCACAGAGGGAGAGGGCCACAGAGAGAGCGGGCGACAGTGGGAGAGTGCGACAGTGGGAAAGGGCGACAGAGGGAGAGGGCGACAGTGGGAGAGGGCAACAGAGGAAGAGGGCGACAGAGGGAGAGGGCCACAGAGGGAGAAGGAGACAGGGATGGAGACAGGTTGTTTGTGCTTGCTCGCTTGCTACACTGCCTTACTGTGTCACAAAATATTGCATCTCTGGAAGGTGTATCCGCAACATGAAATTGTTTAGGAGCTGTGGTCTACTATCTTGTGTGATATTTCCCTATCCTTGTACATTCGGCATGGTGCTTGGGTGAGGCCCTGGGACATATGGGATGAGAGCAGCCTCCTACCCTCCACCTTCCACACTTTGTGGCTCCCACTTGCAACAAACCACTTTTAGTTGTGTCCTGCTAGGACTCATGGCCACCCACCCCATGCTGCTGGGCACTGTTGTAAGTCCACCCATGTGACATGTATTTTTTGTACACTCACCAGACTCAACGGCTCCTTCTATTCCATGTACTCCCACCGGTGGAAGCAGGGCCATGACTCTCTCCTCCCAGGGATGGTATACAGGAGGTCTGCGGGGACCACCACCTCCAGTGTGGTGTGCAGAGGCGTAGTCCTGGTCCATCTTCTTCTTGACCATCCTCCGCAGCTCATACCACCTGGACTGGCATTCCCCCGTGGTGCGCCTGATGGGTGCAACGATCCTCTCCCACAGGCGTGTTTTTTCAGCCAGGCTGGTCTGTCTGACCAATGCGCCAAACAGCTGTGGCTCGACTCTGATGACTTCATCTGTAAGTATCTCATGCTCCGGGTTAGTGAACTTTGGATTCTTGGGTGTGGTCATGGTGTGGGGTGTATGTGATTGAGAGGGTGATGGTGTGTATGGATAAGGGTGTGTGGTTGTGATTGTGAAGGGTGTGGTGTGGGTGTAGATGTGATAGGGTGTATGTGTGAAGGTATGTGGCTGCACTTGTTGGTGTGCTCTCTGTTTCTTTGCAAGAATGGGTATGTTGCAAAGGATGATGGGTTGTATGTGTGGACCCTTTTATTGGTCAAATAGTGGGTGTGGCTTAACTTGAATTGGGTGTGTGTGTGTTATATGGGGTGGGTGTTAGTGTTGACCTCTGTTTGGCTGTGACCAGGACATTGATTCTCTATTGTGTGTACACAGGAGACATGTTCAGTGTTGTTGTGCGACTTGTTTGCAAAGTCCTTGTGCTGGTTTGGGTGTTGGCGTTATGTGTGCATGTCGTACTTGTGCTTGCGATTGACTGGTACGGGCCGTTGGCGGGTGGGGGTGTTCGTGTGGGCTTGTTGGGGGGGTGCGTGTCGTACTTGTGCGTGCGATTGACTGGTACGGGCCGTTGGCGGGTGGGGGTGTTCGCGTGGGCTTGTTGGGGGGTTTGCGTGTCGTACTTGTGCGTGCGATTGACTGGTACAGGCCGTTGGCGGGTGGGGGTGTTCGCGTGGGCTTGTTGGGGGTGTGTGCGTGTCATACTTGTGCGTGCGATTGACTGGTACGGGCCGTTGGCGGGTAGGGGGGTTCGCGTAGGGGGGTGTGCATGTCGTACTTGTGCATGTGATTGACTGGTACGGGCCGTTGGCAGGTGGGGGTGTTCGCGTGGGCTTGTTGGGGGGGTGTGCGTGTCGTACTTGTGCGTGCGATTGACTAGTACGGGCCGTTGGCGGGTGGGGGTGTTCGCGTAGGGGGGTGTGCGTGTCATACTTGTGCGTGCGATTGACTGGTACGGGCCGTTGGCGGGTGGGGGTGTTCGCGTAGGGGGGTGTGCGTGTCGTACTTGTGCATGCGATTGACTGGTATGGGCCGTTGGCGGGTGGGGGTGTTCGCGTGGGCTTGTTGGGGGGGTGTGCGTGTTGTACTTGTGCGTGCGATTGACTGGTACGGGCCGTTTGTGGGTGGGGGTGTTCGCGTGGGCTTGTTGGGGGGGTGTGCATGTCGTACTTGTGCGTGCGATTGACTGGTACGGGCCGTTGGCGGGTGGGGGTGTTCGCGTGGGCTTGTTGGGGGGTGTGCGTGTCGTACTTATGCGTGCGATTGACTGGTACGGGCCGTTGGCGGGTGGGGGTGTTCGCGTGGGCTTGTTGGGGGGGTGCGTGTCGTACTTGTGCGTGCGATTGACTGGTACGGGCCGTTGGCGGGTGGGGGTGTTCGCGTGGGCTTTTTGGGGGGGTGTGCGTGTCATACTTGTGCGTGCGATTGACTGGTACGGGCCGTTGGCGGGTGGGGGTGTTCGCGTGGGCTTGTTGGGGGGTGTGCGTGTCGTACTTGTGCGTGCGATTGACTGGTACAGGACATTGGCGGGTGGGGGTGTTCGCGTGGGCTTGTTGGGGGGGTGTGCGTGTCGTACTTGTGCTTGAGCGAGGGGTACACGTGTGGTATGTGTTAACGCTGCATGATGCGAGCCGAATATTGCCGTACGATTCATTATTGAAGTGTGATCACTTTGTTCCGTACGAATCGCTGTCAGGCTTCTCGTACAGGATCGTACTTGTGTGTTTGTATGGGCTGGTTACGATTCGTACGGTTGGATTCCCGATGCATATTCGTACGGATCATCGACTGTAATTCGGACGGTTCGATGATATTCATACGGAATTAGACGGGAATGGATCGGAATTCGCAGGTCGGACGTAAAGTTCCCATTCGTTCGGATTCGGATACGAATGCGAATCGTACGGCGGAATATTTTACCGAATCGGAATCGGCCCCTATATGTGGACGTATCATGTCTCAGTAGGCCAGATGGTAACACCTCAGCTGCCTATGCACTCACAGGTAACTAGTCTAAAAATCGAGTTTTTATTATCGACTAGACATAATATCGAGTCAAAAATATAGAATAGACATAATATCGACTAGACATAATATAGACTACCAAAATATCGACTAGAATATTTTAATATCGAATAGAATGTACATAATATCGAATCAAAAATATAGAATGGACATAATATCGACTAGACATAATATAGACAACAAAAATATCGACTTTTAGGTAATTTAATATTCATTTTTATTTTTTGTGTAATATAATTCTGTAGCGGGTTGTGGGTTTATAGGGGAATAGGGTGGGAAGTAATTTAATTATAATTAATTAAATATGTTAATTTATTTATTGTTATTTATTTAGATTTAATTGTTAATTAATTATTAATTGGTAATTAATTAAAATATAATTGGTAATTAATTTTAATTGATTAATTTCATAAATATTTTAATTTTAGTAATGTATTTTCTGTAGCGGGTTGTGGGTTTATAGGGGAATAGGGTGGGAAGTAATTTAATTATAATTAATTAAATATGATAATTAATTAATTGGTAATTATTTTGAATTAATTGGTAATACATTTTTAATTGATAATTAATTAATTGTTAATTGATAATTAATTTTTATTAATTGTTTAATTGACAATTATGTGAATAATATTTTTATTTCTGTAGCGGGTTGTGGGTTTATAGGGGAATAGGGTGGGAAGTAATTTAATTATAATTAATTAAATATGTTAGTTAATTTATTGATTGGTATTTATTTAGAATAAATTGTCAATTAATTTTTAATTGGTAATTAATTAATTTTTAATTGATAATTAATTTTTATTAATTGATTAATTGATAATTATGTGAATAATAATATTTTATTTTTAGTAGCGGGTTGTTGGTTTATAGGGGAATAGGGTGAGAAGTAATTTAATATAAATAATTAAACATGATAATTAATTAATTGGTATTTTTTTAAATACATTGTTAATTCATTTTTTATTGGTAATTAATTCTTAATTGGTAATTAAAATGTATTAATTGATTACTATATTAATTTATTTTCACTACAGTGGGGATATTAAAATGTACTCCTATGCTATCCAATGTTTTCTCTACTGTTCCAGTCTCTGGAGTGGGAATAGTAATTTTTACCCCTACACATTCCAACGCTTTCCCTACTGTTGCACTCTCTGGAGTGGGAATAGTAATTTTAACCCCTACGCTATCCAACGCTTTTCCTACTGATGCACTCTCTGGAGTTGGAATAGTAAATTTTACCCCTACGCTATCCAATGCTTTCCCTACTGTTGCACTCGCTGGAGTGGGAATAGTTATGTTTACCTCTAGTGCTATCCAAAGCTTTCCCTACTGTTGCACTCGCTGGAGTTGGAATAGTAATTTTAACCCCTACGCTATCCAAAGCTTTCCCTACTGTTGCACTCGCTGGAGTTGGAATAGTAATTTTTACCCCTACGCTATCCTACGCTTTCCCTACTGTTGCACTCTTTGGAGTGGGAATAGTAATTTTTACCAAACGGTATCCAACGCTTTCCCTACTGTTGCACTTGTTTGAATGGGAATAGTCATTTTTACCCAAACGCTATCCAACGTTATCCCTACTGTTGCACTCGCTGGAGTGGGACTAGTAATTTTTACCCCTACGGTATCCAACGCTTTCCCTACTGTTGCACTCGCTGGAGTGGGAATAGTAATTTTTACCCCTACGGTATCCAACGCTTTCCCTACTGTTGCACTCGCTGGAGTGGGAATAGTAAGTTTTACCCCTACGCTATCCAACGCTTTCCCTACTGTTGCACTCTTTGGAGTGGGAATAGTAATTTTTACCCCTACGCTATCCAACGTTTTCCCTACTGTTGCACTCGCTGGAGTTGGATTAGTAATTTTTACCCCTACGCTATCCAACGCTTTCCCTACTGTTGCACTCGCTGGAGTGGGAATAGTAATTTTTACCCCTACGGTATCCAACGCTTTCCCTACTGTTGCAATTGTTTGAGTGGGAATAGTAATTTTTACCCATACGCTATCCAACGCTTTCCCTACTGTTGCACTCGCTGGAGTGGGAATAGTAATTTTTAACCCTACGCAATCCAACGCTTTCCCTACTGTTGCACTTGCTGGAGTTGGAATAGTAATTCAACCCCTACGCTATCCAACGCTTTCCCTACTGTTGCACTCTTTGGAGTGGGAATAGTAATTTTCACCCCTACGCTATCCAACGTTTTACCTACTGTTGCACTTGCTAGAGTTGGAATAGTAATTTTTACCCCTACGCTATCCAACGCTTTTCCTACTGTTGAACTCGCTGGAGTGCGAATAGTAATTTTTACCCCTATGGTATCCAACGCTTTCCCTACTGTTGCACTCGCTGGAGTGGGAATAGTAATTTTTAGCCCTACGGTATCCAACGCTTTCCCTACTGTTGCACTCGCTGGAGTTGGAATAGTAATTTGTACCCCTACGGGATCCAACGCTTTCCCTACTGTTGCACTCGCTGGAGTGGGAATAGTAAGTTTTACCCCTACGGGATCCAACGCTTTCCCTACTGTTGCACTCTTTGGAGTGGGAATTATAATTTTTACCCCTACGCTATCCAACGTTTTCCCTACTGTTGCACTCGCTGGAGTTGGATTAGTAATTTTTACCCGTACGCTATCCAACGCTTTCCCTACTGTTGCACTCGCTGGAGTGGGAATAATAATTTTTACCCCTACGGTATCCAACGCTTTCCCTACTGTTGCACTTGTTTGAGTTGGAATAGTAATTTTTACCCATACGCTATCCAACGCTTTCCCTACGGTTGCACTCGCTGGAGTGGGAATAGTAATTTTTACACCTACGGTATCCAACGCTTTCCCTACTGTTGCACTCGCTGGAGTGAGAATAGTAATTTTTAACCCTACGCAATCCAACGCTTTCCCTACTGTTGCACTTGCTGGAGTTGGAATAGTAATTTGTACCCCTACGGGATCCAACGCTTTCCCTACTGTTGCACTCGCTGGAGTGGGAATAGTAAGTTTTACCCCTAGGCTATTCAACACTTTCCCTACTGTTGCACTCTTTGGAGTGGGAATAGTAATTTTTACCCCTACGCTATCCAATGCTTTCCCTACTGTTGCACTCGCTGGAGTTGGAATAGTAATTTTTACCCCAACTCTATCCCACGCTTTCCCTACTGTTGCACTCGCTGGAGTTGGAATAGTAATTTTTACCCGCACGCTATCCAACGCTTTCCCTACTGTTGCACTCTTTGGAGTGGGAATAGTAATTTTTACCCCTACGCTATCCAACGGTTTCCCTACTGTTGCACTCTTTGGAGTGGGAATAGTAAATTTTACCCCTACGCTATCCAACGCTTTCCCTACTTTTGCACTTGCTGGAGTGGGAATAGTAATTTTTACCCCTACGCTATCCAACGCTTTCCCTACTGTTGCACTCTGTGGAGTGGGAATAGTAATTTTTACCCCTACGCTATCCAAAGCATTCCCTACTGTTGTACTCTCTGGAATAGCAATAGTTAGGCCTAGATGTATCAAGATTCCCTTTTGCGAATCTTAAATAGCGATTTTTAGCGAATCGCTATTTAAGATTCGCAAAACGGAATGTATGTAAAAAATCGCTTTTTTTTTGCGATTCCTTATTAATCTTTATTTGCGAATTCGCATTTTGCGAATTCGCAAATAAGGAATAATTTCCCATGCATTCCTATGGGCCAGGAGGCCCTTAGGAATGATTGTGAAGTAATTCTCAAATTGCGAATTCGCAATTTGCTAATCGCAATTTGAGAATTATTTAAAGGGTGCAGGGGTGTCTCATGGACACCCTGCTGCACCCCTGAAACTTACATGTGTGTGCATATGGCACACATACATGCCCTATGGGCATGTATGTGTGTCACATGCCACCTTTAAAATTGTCATATTTTGGTTTTTGAAAGGATATCGCAAATTAACACAAACCTCAAATTGGTGTTAATTTGCGATTCCTTAACCTGAATTCGCAATGTTAAAAAATTTCATACATGGCATTTAACCGCATCGCTGCGGCGACTTTTCCGGCTGTGCGCGGCATTTTTAAAATTACCGTGTTACATGACGAGCTCAGCTCGTCATCAGCATACGGCAGGTTACGCTCATGACGAGCTGAGCTCGTCATCAGCGTGGAAGGGGTTAAGGAATCGCAAAATTGCGATTCCTTAAATGCTTAAGCAAAATAAGGAATCGCAATTTTTTGCGATTCCTTATTTTGCTAATTTCTAATACATCCCAAAAGATGCAAAATGTCCGTTTGCGATTCGTTAAGGCCAAAATTCTGCGAATTTCGGCCTTAACGAATCGCAAAAGGCTTGATACATCTAGGCCTTAATTGTTAACCCCTACGCTATCCAACGCTTTCCCTACAGTTGCTCTCACTGGAGTGGGAATATTAAATTTAAACCTTTCGCCATCCTACGGAAAAAATATTGTATATGTTTTGTTAATAATATGTATATATAGATATATATTTAAGAATATATATATTTTTTTTAAGTTACAATAATTATTTATTAATTTTAAGTTTCTTTAAGTATTTTAAGTATGTTTGAATTAATTATATTTATTATTATAGTACTTGAAAATTACTTTTAAGATATTTAAAAAAATTGATATTTTGACTGTCTATGTTTTTTCCTATCGATATTTTGGAGTCAATATTTTTGTACTTACCTGTTTGTAGATAGGAATTCGATATTTTGGCATTCTATATTGTTACCTCGATATTTTGGTAAGTCGATATTTTGACTGTCGATATTATGTCAGGTATCCGCACTCACAACATTAGAAAAGGTAGTTGAAACAGCTCAGATTCTGCAGTGCTCTGCCCAGGCAGCAGAACTAGTGGCCCTCACTAGAGCCTGTGAGTTAAGCAAGGGTATAACAGTAAATATCTACACCGACAGTCACTATGCCTTCGGGGTGGCCCACAATTTCGGGAGCTTATGGAAAGAAAGGAATTTCCTTACTTCCCATGGGACCAAGATCCAACATGGCCCCCTAATACACCGACTGTTAGACTCTCTGTCACTCCCCAAAAAGGTGGCCATTATGAAATGTCAAGCCCATAAGAAGTTGACAGACGATGGCGGGAAAGGCAATGCTCTAGCTGATCAGACGGCCAGACAAACAGCGCTGAGGAAGACTGAAGGAATGTATGTAGGAGGTCCCGCTAGGTGGGTGACAGAAGGGGGCATGGTTGAAAATACAGTACAAAGTGTGCTTGACATTCAGTCCCATACTACTCCTGAAGAACTAAGAGTGTGGGAAGATCACTTAGCAAAGGAGGGTAGTGATGGTTGCTGGGTCCGTACAACCACGGAGAGACAATGGATGTTGCCTGACAGTCACGTGCTGGCAGTAGTTACAATTATTATAAAGAACATAGGTCCTAGTAGTAGGAGAAAAATGGCTTCGCACAATGGTCTTATTGATATTGATATTGATATGTATTTATTAAGCGCTCGTACGCCCGGGGGCTTCATGGCGCTATAGACAGGAACACAGCATGCCAATTAAGAGCAGAGATAAGACGGCTCAGCAGAACGCCTGGGAAAAAAGCCAAGTTTTAAGGGAATGTCTAAAACTAAGGATATTATCGCATAGTTTTAGATGAAGGGGGAGAGAGTTCCAAAAGGTGGCTGCAAGATGGTCAAAGCAGCAACCTCCGAGACGCTTCCTCTTGTAAAAGGGAACAGTGAGAAGGGATTTATGCATGGAACGGAGATTGCGGGGAGGGTTGTATCTGTTAAACATGTCTCTGACAAATAGAGGGCCAGAGTCATGTAGAGACTTGAATAAAATACACCCGGTTTTGAAAGCAACCCGTTGCTGGACAGGCAGCCAGTGTAGCTGTTTTAGCCCTGATCTGACAGACTGCCTTTTAGGTAGGTTAAGAATGAGACTAGAGTCAGTTCTATAAGTTTGATCCATATACCCAGCCGGGCATAGGATATTTATTTAAACAGTTAGTAGGGTGATCAGAACCACAGTATATATACAGACAAGTGATAGAGCACACTCCTGTACCTATCATCCAAAAAGAAAACAGAGGAGGTAGGGAAGGTAGAGAGAGTTGAGAAAAGAATAACAGGCAAAAGCAAGGGAGCCAATTTTGTAGCTTGCACGTAGTTACAATATGCTCGCAAGCTCACAATTACAGTTGCTACAATTGGATGTACACAGTCGTTACGCATGTAGGACTGTATTTAAAGTCGACGTTTTGATCCCCTGGCTCCTAATAAACCTGGGATCATCATCAGGACTAATCGTATTAAATTGCCTGGTATAGTTCCAACCCCGGGAGGTGGGGGACTGCTGGCAATGATAGCCAAGCTGTCTGGTGGTGTTACCACAACGGGATTTCACCGCAGAGGAAATTTTGTCGATGGGGAATTTCTGTGGGCTTAGTTTTCAAGTGCAGCCGCACCTGGGGATGGCCGCTTCAGGCGATCCGGTTATGGTGAGAAGGGTC
Source organism: Lissotriton helveticus (assembly GCF_964261635.1). Lineage (NCBI taxonomy): Eukaryota > Metazoa > Chordata > Amphibia > Caudata > Salamandridae > Lissotriton > Lissotriton helveticus. The sequence goes on along the minus strand of NC_136072.1, from coordinate 627,447,788 downwards.
TGCCGTTGGGAGCCTATTGGAATAGAGGTCACGGTCACAGTGTCGATCTGTGTTGAAGTATCAAGCAGGTGCTAGTCCCACAATCGGGAGGGTCCTTAAGGTGCTCGGACCCCGATGCAAGGGAAGGCGATGCGATGGTCTCTCCTTCCGTGAACAGCGCTTGATAGCGAGATACCAGTATCTCGCTATCCAGCGCTGTTCACGCAATTTAATACGATTAGTCCTGATGATGATCCCAGGTTTATTAGGAGCCAGGGGATCGAAACGTCGACTTTAAGTACAGTCCTACATGCGTAACCACTGTGTACATTCAATTGTAGCAACTGCAATTGTGAGCTTGCGAGCATATTGTAACTACGTGCAAGCTACAATATTGGCTCCCTTGCTTTTGCCTGTTATTCTTTTCTCAACTCTGTCTACCTTCCCTACCTTCTCTGTTTTCTTTTTGGATGATAGCTACAGGATTGTGCCCTATCACTTGTCTGTATATATACTGTGGTTCTGATCACCCTACTAATTGTTTAAATAAATATCCTATGCCCGGCTGGGTATATGGATCATACTTATAGAACTGACTCTAGTCTATAAGACCATTGTGCGAAGCCATTTTTCTCCTACTACTAGGACCTATGTTCTTTATAATACTTGCCTACCCATGGTCCTAGTGTATCCATTGGGTCCCCTTGTTTATAAGAAGAAGGCAGTGGTTACAAATGCCCATGGTCCCGCCCACATTAGCGCAAAAGGAATTTGCAAACTGTTGGAACCTACATGGTACAACTCCAAAATACCAGCATATGCTGAAAAGCTGGTTAAAACATGTATGGTTTGCCTAATGAATTACCCCCGGAAAAGGCACCGTTACTCCTAAGGGAGGATTCTCTCCTCCTACCTTCCCGTTTGAAGTCCTCCAGATGGACAGGTGTGTTAACTTAAAATATGTCCTGGTGGTGGTCTGTACATTCAGTCGATGGGTGGAAGCCCACCCCGTCAAAGACTGCACTGCTATCACTACCGACAAAGTACTACTCAAGGAGTACTTCCCACGCTTTGGTTTGCCCCGCTTGGTCTGGAGCGACAACAGGACACACTTTACAGCTCAAATCATGGACCATGTCTGTACAGCTTTAGGTATAAAACAAAATTTTCACGCCGCCAACCACCCCCAGTCAGCAGGCCTAGTGGAGGTATACAATGGCATCCTAAAAACTAAAATGGACAAAATATTAGCTGAGACCGGTGTCACTTGGGTTGATGCTCTGCCCTTGGCCCTACTGTACACTAGAACAACGGCCCACACCAGGATAGGATTATCACCACATGAGATTGTGTTCAGGAGGCCTGCCAATGTCTGGGGTGTCCCTCGACCTAAGAAACTGTCAGATGTTGAATACCCTGTATTGACTGATTACCTGTACAATCTAACCAACAACTTTCGTACTCTTTATCACCAGGTGCACAAGGCCATACCGGACAAAAGCGAGGGCCCAGGACACGTCATCCAACCTGGCAACTGGGTCCTGGTGAGGAACTTCCAGCGGACCAAGAGCCTCAAGCCCCTCTGGACACAACCCCGCCAAGTCCGATTGGCCACCCGCACCGCTGTGAAAGTGGATGGTCGAAAAAACTGGGTAAACTCTACCCACTGCCGGCGTGTCCCTCTGCCTCTCCCCTACGATCAGTGGGTGAGGGAAGGACTGGGAGACACAGAGACAGAGACAGTTCCAACCTTTGTCCCATTCAGCGACGCCAGGCTGCATTCCACATCCACTGAAGCGGAGAGTGACATTGTCCTAAAAGGAAAGGTGGAGCCCTCCCTTAACACTGCTCAGCATCAAGAGCAACTGTTTCCTGATCATACCATCCCTGCTTCCGACAGGTATAATCTACGTACCAGAGGGAAGGCTTGCCCTTGACTTTGCCAGGTGCCAAAGGCTATAGGGCTGTGATCCTCCCAGGCTGAGAGTAGTGCCATTTGTAAGACTGAGGTAAACCATAAGGGCCCTCGGCCACTGCATCTGGTGAAACAACCACCAATCACAGACAGCCACTAGGGGTCCCTGGCTTAGCACAATGGCCGCCTTCCCAAACACCCGTATCCAGAAACGAGATGCCAGTCTGCGACATAGCAGATGCTTCCTGGTCACCGTGGTGACGCTGTTTGTCTCCCTCCTCCTATCAATCCTTGGTTGGATCTTACTGATCTACCATCCTGCTACATCACGAACTCCTATCCTGACTCCCGCAGAACATCAGTACTATTCCTTACCAGCCCACGAATTATCCCGCCATGCAGAATTTTTCAATAACACCTTCATCCAAATGTTGCATCACCACCAACTGATCATGAACACTTCCAACTGCTGGGCTTGCGGACTGATGCCAAATTCCATGCTACATCCTGTCCCTTTCTTTCCTTATCCATTTTCCATCTCTGTGTCTTGTCATGCATGGTGGATGTTGATGCAGGAGGCCTACACTGTCAATGGTACTGCCCACCCTGGCCTTGGTACATTCCGGGATGACTTCTGGCGGAACAGATCTGGCAATGCCAATGCTCCTTTTTGCCCGACCAGCTCTTCCACATTTCTACTACCACCAGATGAGCTCGGTGAGATGGTAGTATTCAATTCCACCACTCGACAAACATTTTCCAGGTTCCGCACAAGAAAGATACTGCCTAATGAAAGAGACACTTTGAACGTCATAAATGTACAAAGCCGTGTCTGCATCCACGGCCTAGGGACTAAGAAAGTTGGCACCAGTATATGTGACATCACTAAGACCTAAACTCCACATCTCTTCCGAAGTTGGTGGCATCCCCCAACACCTATTTTATCTGCGGGACTGCCGCCTACACTTGGCTCCCCCGTAACTGGTCTGGTACCTGCTATCTGGCCTTCCTCCGTCCACCAACATATTCCACCCATGGAGGTTACCATCTGACAATGAAGGGCGCCCTGCGCCGCTCACATAGGGGTGTCATATCGGCAGAGGATACAGCAGGCCAGGAAGCTGGGGACTTCTTTAAAGGTATGCTTCCATTCTGGGGCCCCATGGCAAGCAGTCGAGCTATACGAGGACTGACCAGGGTCCTTGAGGCCACCATCACAGTAACAGCTGGTGCCCTCTCTAACATCACTGCAGAGCTGCAGGCGGACTGCCTCATAATGCTCCAAAATCGCATGGTCCTGGACGTCATCCTGGCTGATCGTGGTGGCGTATGTAAATTGATCGGCTCCAGCTGCTGCGTGTATATCCCGTACAACGCACCTACAGTGTACGATGCCATCCAACGTCTGCATTGTGTCCCTTCCGAAGTATATATGGATGAAGGCAACTGGTCCCTCACTGGCTGAATCTGGGGCCTTCTTTCCCAGTGGGGTTGGAGGGTCCTCATCTTCCTTGCCTTAGAAGTAGCTGTCCTGGTCTCCTGCTGTCTGTGTTTTCAGTGCCTGTCAGTGCTCTGTACTATGTGTGGCCAGACCATCAAGCCTCCGCCATCAAGCATTCACAACACTAATATGATGGTAATGGTCCAGCAAGAAACAGATGGGCTTATGAATATTGACATTTCATGAAGTATTTGCCACTCTATGGCAAAAGGAGGGTCTGAGGAAATGTATTTTTTGAACGACAATCATTTTTACAGGACTCCATTGATTTTTACATTGCCATCTCATGACAAACACTTTCCACACGACCCACCTGGTAGTTTTTCCTGATGTACGAGGAAAATTCTATCAGCACGACAAAAATCATTTTTACAGGACTCCATTGATTTTTACATTGCCATCTCGTGGCAAACACTTTCCACACGACCCACCTCGTAGTTTTTCCTGATGTACAAGGAAAATTCTATCAGCACGACAAAAATCCATTTTTGGAGGCCTGCATTTCTGCCCAAGAACTGTCACCCGCCCAACCCCCTGTTCTCTTCAGTTCATCAGAAAGCCATATGGCCCTCACCCGAGTGAATGATTCATTTTTCCTCTCCTGCTCCCAGCCTGATAAAACATCCTTGATACATTGATCAGGTTATCTAGACAATGGTCTGACTACTGGACTCTAATCAGGGTAAATAAACAAATGACTTGAAAGACCAGGCTTTGATCAGGCAATTGAACAATGACCTGAAAGAAAGAGCCCTGATCAAAGCATAGTGGACAATGCTCTGTGTACCAAGCCTTGACCAGGTCACCAACTACAAGCATAGGATGGACAATGCTCTGTGTACCAAGCCTTGACCAGGTCACCAACTACAAGCATCGCCTTGATCAAGCTATCAACTACAAACACTGCCCTGATTGGACAATGGACCCTACAGCCAAAAGAATGGTATGAGAAATCTATAAAAGGCTTGTAAGCTACAGAGTAAAGTAGCAGCCTCCTGGGTTTTGTCTCTGACTAGCTTGGGACTCTGTTCCATAGCCCGGGCTATTGAATAAATCTGGGTTCCTCCTGCAGACGAAGGCTCCTGTGTCTCCTTTTACTACGTATGAAGCGTATGGAAGATTTGGGCGGTTCCCCCGCCGCCGAGACCCTGTAAGTGGGTTATTCCAGTTCTTCAGTGAGGTCTCCCACAACCCTGGCAGCCATCATGTAACGGTTACTACCCCTCTCGCAGCAACCTCTGTAGTCAGCCCCTAACTACAACAGTGGCCATCCTGAAATGGTCCCTAACAATTTGGGCAGCCATCTTGTAACGGCTAACCTATACATATTCGCAATCTGACAATAGATCCACCCAATTTGATTGTCAACTGCTAACACCCACTAAGAGGCACAAAGCAGCGGCCATCTTGTAGCTGCCCTTACCTTGCAGCCATATTGTAATGGCTAATGTATATATATTTTCAATCTGACATCAGTTTCACTTACGTTGAATGTCAAGTGCCAACACCCTCTTAGATGTTACAATAACCAATTGATAACAGCTCTCATTCCTTTACTTTATCTTACTGTCGCTCCTCACTGCCCAAAGGAATCTTACACCTTTCATCAGCTACTATCCATTCAAGACCATGAAAACATTCCCTACGGAACTAGGATTACAACAAGCCCCACACAGAACCTCAGAGCCTCATTGAATATAACATCCTACAAAAATGGCACTGTTCTTATTCAAGCAGCTAACAAGGACCTAGAACCTTTCGACAAATACTTCTCCGCTCTAAAAACCCACACACTCAGCACACTCACTCCCTCTCAGGTACTTACTACCCCCACCACCTCTACTGAAGTTCAGAGACCACCCTCTTTACCCAGGCACGTGGATAGAGACACCACCAACTCTCCGGCCTCAGCACACACCTCATTGACACCCTCTGCTACCTCACGCTGCACCTCTCTTCCACCCCTTTCCTCACATAGATCCGTGGAAAGAAGCAAAGCCAACTCTCCCTCATTTCCACGCACAGCACGGACACCTCCATGCACCGCAAGCTGCACTTCTCGGGACCTTATCACTACCCCCTCTGCACCCTTCACTCCGGAAGAACATCGACCCCTATTACTCAGAACTGATGATAAAAGCAACATCTCCATCTCCCTATCATGTACTGCACTGGCACCCTCAGCATCTTCAACATCATGCAGCACGTCTACGGACCCTACTACTACCCCTACTGCCCATTCTTCTCTAGAAGAAAATCGACCACATCCCTCACCTAGAACCAATGAATGAGGTAACAACTCTCTCTCCTTAGCATGCACTACTCCGATATCCTCATAATTTTCTCGCAACACTTCTCGGGACCCTTCTACTATTACCCCCACCATCCTTCCCTCTCCTGAAGAAAATCGACCCCGTCGTGCATCCAGATCCACTGAAAGAATGATTAACAATCACCCTCATTAGTACACACTGCACTACCATCCTCAACTAGAACTACCATGAGAACCAACATTAATTCTACTCCCTCTATACCCTTTTTCCTGTCTGCCACACAACATCAACAGACGGAACAAGACTGTCTCAAGACCTCATACCGCACCTATAGAAACCTTCAAAACGTTATACTAGAAATAAAAACCATCTTACAACTTGCTGGAAAATCTCTTACTAAACTTAAGTATCTTCAAAACTCGCTAAAGACAGTCGACAACATGACAAAAACTATCCCCCTGCCTCTAGACAATCGATACTTGCACACGCGCAATCTCTCCAATTCCATGGCGGACCAGAAAATGCAAACGCTATTATGGTCATACGAATCTCCACCAGACCATGTCTTAGACAATGAGGAATACGCGATTTCTCTAGTCTCCATCAACCCTTGCAGAACATCACATCCAATCCATAGAGGAATAAACCGGAATAATCTTCACTCTATAACTCCAAACCAAGATAACCATGAGCCTAGTCTAATGAAGCCCTCAAACAAGATTTCGTGCCTTCTACTAAACTGCCGCTCAGCCCCTAAACACGTCTCTGACATTGCCGACCTCATCCTTGGCATAAAAATGGACATAATTATCCTCACTGAAATGTGGCTCAAGGAATTATCTTCACCATGCCTTGACCTTCTGGTCCCCCCAGACTTCAACATCATTAGATTAGACAGACCCCACAAAATAGGCGAAGGCTTAGCCTGCATACATCGATCTGACCTCACCATCTCAAAATTTCACTCGGAACCTCTTGTGAATACATCGCGATCTCTCTGAACTCACCAAGTAACCACTCTCTTAATTTGCATATATTCTACCATCCTCCCGGACAAAACATAATTTTCACAGAACAACTTATGGAAATCATCACGCCAAACTCGTCCCCTCACTCGAATAATATATTCCTTGGTGATTTCAATCCCCACTGGGAGAACACACTGGACAAGCAGGTCAACACCCTTAAAACCTTCCTTGCTGACCACTCGCTGATCCAAGCTATCTCTGACCCCATTCACTCAAAAGGTGCCACGCTGGACTGGCTCATTTCTAAACTAAATACTATTGAATCGATCTCGATCACCCCCAGTGACTGGTCAGACCATCACATTATCACCTTCCAAATCCCTTCGAGTAACAAGAAAATCCTCCCACAACAAATTAAACCTAAACAATGGATAAGAGACACAAACTGGCTCCCAATTGAAGGCCGATCCACATTCAAGATTGCCTGCATTACACACAAAGCGCTTCACCAAGACACCCCCTCTTACCTTTGAAGCAAACTACATAAAGCAGGGAGTACTAGATCCTTGAGAAGTACCAACTCCCTTGTCCTTATCCCACCTAAACTCAAATATAAAAAGACCCAATCTCGTGCATTCTCTGGCAATGCCCCCACGATCTGGAACGCTCTTCCCAAAGACCTTCGCTGCAACCCCTCCTACCCCCTCTTCAAAAAGAGACTCAAATTACTTCTCCTCAATAAACACTGGGGATCCTAATTTATATGTATCCTGAATCCCGCTCAACTCCCTGCTATCACTGATCGCTCTTACCCTACCCCTCTCCCCCATCACTATGCTCAACTCTCCCAATATCTCCTCTATTCCCCTCTCTTGACCCCTTTACATCCTAACTCTTTTTTTTTCTTTCACTTTCCTCTTTATATGCTTTTAATTTTCCTGTACTCTCTAAAACTGTTTATGATACTTAACATACCTGTATTGTACTAAAATGTAATAATGTACCTGCTTATGTAAAGTGCTCTGATACTCTAAGGTCCAGCAGCGCTATATAAAACCTTTTAAATAAATAAAATAAATAAATAAATATTAATAAATGTGAGAAGGTGCTTATCCTCCCCAACAACATAGGAGACGTCACTGCCCTCACTGATCACTATAACTCCATAATGACCAAAATATTCGACCAAGCAGCACCGCCAAAACTCAAAAGAATTCCTGACAAGGATAAAAACCCATGGTTCAGCGAAGCCCTAAATGAGGAGAGACACAAACTCAGATCAACTGAACGGAAATGGAGGCAATACCCCTCCCCCTCCAGCTGAAACTACTCCAAAAAGCAAGAAAATCATACAGTAAAAGTATTCTAAAATCAAAAAATGACTTCTTCAAATCAGAACTAGACAATGCAAAAAACAGACCAAAAAACTCTTCGAAATTCTGAATCAACAATCGAACAAATTGTCTAAATCTTCACTCTTGCCATCAACCTCACAGCTAAGTAGTGACAAATTTTCCACATTCTTCACAGCAAAAACGAATTCCCTCCAACTTGAACTCAATATGGCAGCAATCAACTTAGCCACCCCAGAGATCAGTCAAACCACTAACCTGGTACTACTTAAGCGATCTCTACCCAAAAATAACTCTCACTGGTCCAACTTCAAATGTTATGATATCAATGATATCACCAAAATTCTAGCAACTACTAAACTCAACAACCACTTCAATAACCCTGTCCCAGCAAAGTGCCTACCCCACATCTATCATATCATATCCCCTCTCTGGACCAAGATCATTAATGCCTGGCTATCACAAGGTCACATCCCGGACCGCCTATAATCAGGTCAAGTTACTCCTATCCTAAAACAAAACGACAGACAGCTAGCAACTCTGACCCCAACAACTTCTGACCAATAACCAACATTCCCATGCTAGCAAAGGTCTTGGAAAAATGTGTTCAGCAACAACTGAATTTACACATCACAAACTTCAACTTATTGAACATCCACCAATCGGGCTTTAGACCTGGCCATAGGAATGACACAGCCTTCCTACATGTAGTAGACAACGCTCTATTAGCTCTTGATCGCAACAAAACATGCTTGCTAGTCTTGCTCAACCACTCATTAGCCTTTGATACGGTCAACCCGACAAACTTCTAAGAAGACTAGAAGACAGGATGGGCTTCTCGGGCACAGTCCTTCTATGGTTCAAATTATTTCTGGAAAATAGAACACAATCATTCATGACCGACAAGATCCTTTCTCTTTCTTCACCTACCCTACTAGGAGTACCTCAAGGATCTACCTTGTCACCCACACTATTCAACTTATATGTCGAACCACTCACTGATCTACTACAGCAGACGGGCATCTCCTACCACATGTACGCGGACAACACCCAACTTTACATTAAAATCACCTCCATTGAAGAGATAAAGTTAATGAAACTAGCTCTCTAAAAAACTTCCTCAAGCTAAATTTACAAAAAAATGAATTTCTTTTAATCTCCCCCCAATAACTCACAAGAAATAAAGGAATGGACCAAAAGGATCACTGCTCTGAATTGCACGCAAACGTTGGTAGATTCCACAATATCACTTGGAATCACACTGGATAAGAACCTTAACATGCAAGCTCACATTAACTTGATGGCTAAAAATGCCCGCTTTCACCTAAACTATCTCAGAAAAATGAATCCATTTATCGAGATCCCTGACCTCAAATCTGCAGTTCAGGCCCTAGTCATTTCAAGGTTGGAGTATGGTTGTTCCACCCTCTCAGGGATCCCCAAAATCTCTACCGCACCCCTAAAAGCCTGCCTCAACGCCACAGCAAGACTCATTACAGGATAAAGGAAATTTTACCACATATCGCCACACCTGAAGGCACTCAACTGGTTACCCAATGAAGCTTGTATTCACTTAAAGATTGCTTGCATTACTCACAAGGCGTTACGCCCCAACACCCCGCAATACCAAGCCCAAAACCTTACACTATCTGGAGGAAACAGACATTCTGGGAGCCTAGGAGCACAGATGATCTACTCCTGAAACCCGCAAGGTTCAACAAGACTAAAACCTCCAACAGAGCTTTTTCGGGTGCGGCGCCAAGAATTTGGAACTCTCTTCCGCCATTCATCAGAAAAATCGCCTCAACGCCCCTTTTCAAAAAGGAAGCAAAAGCATTCCTGATGAGCAAATTAAAAGTTAGAGGTCTCCTCTGGTAGAACCTGATGTTTGGCTATGACATTCATTTAGTTGAACAGGATTGGCCACCAGCATTTCTTATGGATTGCCCTGGGGGGAAACAATAATTTTGCCAGCCTTTTCCGACCCTGTTCCAAAATATCTAAAATACACATACGCACTGGAGTGGGCGGCAGCCCTAGCCCCTGCATTATATAGCAACCATGTTGGATGGGATGAGAATTCAACCCACCACATAATACCATTGAAAACTACTCAGACTCCACAGAGGCAGTATCCAATAAAGCAAGAAGCTAAAAAAACAGGTCAGGGAGATCTTAGATCAACTTGAATACCAAGGGGTGATTTGAAAAGTGCACCTCTTTAATTAATAATCCTTTGTTTCCTGTAATGAACCTGACAACTCATATCATCTAGTTTTAGATTACAGACATCTTAACTAATGCACAAAAACATTTGCAGTAAAAAATGCACATACTGCCGAATTAATAAATAACATTGTGTGGAAAAAATACAAAACAACACTATAGATCTCAAATGGATTCTTCTGCCAAAATATAGCGCCTGAAAGCAGGTTTTTAACAGCAATTTCTGCGTAAGGCTCCCAGCGTCAGTTTTGTTGACTCCCCCAGTGGTATAAGAACAGCCTGGGGTTGTTTTACACCAGAGTAACCAAATTACTTCAAACTCTGGATGAAGAGGCATTGTCCTATGTGGATGATATATATCTACCGGAACACTTGACAAGAGTAAATACCATAATATTGGGATTCCCCTCTGAGGGCTACAAATTTAATTTGAAAAAATCAAAGATAGCCCACCTCAATGTCCTATTTCTGGGATATGAGCTTTCAAGTGAAGAAAAAAGCTTGGCAGCTAACTTTTTAGAAAAGTGTGGGCTGCTACAACCTCCGAAATCATTGAAAAATGTACAACCAATACTGGAATTCCTGAATTTTTTATCGGAACATACATTTTGGATTACTCAGAAAGGGTTAAACCTTTATACAATCTCATATGACCTGATTTTTCAGTTAGCCAATGGACACAGGAACACACAGATATCCTTAGTTCCCAACAGGCTGACATGATAGTGTCTAAACACTAAAAAACATGCATGAATGTCTACAACCTGGTAATCCGTATATTTGCGGGTCAATCAGGGTACACCTACCTAACAAACAATGAAGGTGAAATAGTACCAATCGCATACAAATCACATTTGTGCACAGATGCTGAGATGCGTTTTGCATCAACAGAAGAAATTCTGACTGTGGTACAGACTGCTGTAGTAAGATAAAGAGAACAGGCCCAGGGGAAACTAATAATTGTCATAACTCTGGAACTGGCCTTAGGGGCCTTACATCCAAGAAGGATACAATGGGCTAAGTCTCCCACTGCAACAGACGTGGAATAGCGGTACGACTCAAGGTTAAAAACTCAAGCATTTCTCCAATATGAACAAGAATATCCTCTTCCGAACAGGGCCGGACTGACCGTAGCGGGCACCGGTCAATACCCTGGTGTGCCGCACGGGTGGGGGCCAATTTTTGGTCCCTGGGGGCCGTTTTTGTTACAGGGCTGTTTTTGCAGCATAGCTGCAAAATCTGCCCTGTAAAAAAATCGGCCGAAAACCGGACCTGGCAAAGAACTCGTCGGCACCCCCAAGCCCCGGGGGGGTGGGGGGGGGGCGGCCGAGAACTTTGCCAGGGACGGTTGTGGTTCACAGTCCAGCCCTGCTCCCGAATGAAATAATGCCTCTAGATCAGTATGAATACATCATTTATACTGACGGATGTGTTCAGCCGACAATTGAAAGTAAACAACAATATAGCGCTGCATGTGTGATTGTAAAAGGTCATATGCAGGACCGAAAGTTGCATCCAAGCTGTACAAAAACATAGTCTCTAGGAGACTGCACGGAGCAGCTGGCAGTATTAAAAGCTCTGTTACTGGCACTAGTAAATACAGATCGAGAATACCCCACACTTATTGTGTGTGATTCGTTTTACTGTGTACAGTTGTACAATGAATACTTACACCATTGGGGACTAAATGGGTTAAAAGATGCAAAACGTGGCACAATTAAGCACAAAACGGTATAGGAACAGGTAGTGGAGTTGAAAACGAACTACCAAGAGCTCACATGATACACACACTGAGTGATCAACGTGATGGCGTTCACGTTGAAGGGAATTAATTGGCTGATAAAGCTGCAAAGGGAGCTGTACGTACGGTTTCAGTAGCTGCCATCACCCGTTCAAAAATGAGAATAGACAGTGAGATTATAGTTGCAATTATTGCTACACGCAATAAATTGCCACTTCCGAAAAGATTTCCACTCAAGCACTCATACAAGGTACATGCAAACAATGTCCCATGTGCTCAGATTCCTGGAGTGGGGGATAGAGTAATACCAATCATGGATCGCAGATTAGGCTTAATATTAGCAGCACCCGAGGGTCTGGGTTCCGCCCATACAGGGGTTACGGCGAATGTTTCCTTGTAGAAACAGCGCTCTTGGTGACCAGGTTTAACAAAGCAAACTAAAGATTATGTCATGAAATTTGACATCTGTGAGCAGATGAAAGGCTCCACCATAATAACATCTAGCGCAGACACTATTGCTAATATCAGACAAATCACTTGCTTGTGTTTATTTGGACCACTGCGGCCCCTTATAAGCAGATAGGGCTTACAGTTATATCATGGTTGCAGTGGATTCCTGCTTGAAATTCCTATGGGTGTGGCCCCAGGGCTCAGCTGACTCTCGAATTGTTATTTAAGATTTGTGAGTCTTTATAGGGACATACGCAATTGGCACATTGCATTCTGACCGTGGCCCCACGTTTAGCTCTCGGGCTTACAAGGAATCCATGGGAGGTTTGGGTGTAGCATTGCGGTTCTCCTCTCCATACCATCCCAAGGGAAATTTAGTTGTGGAGAGGAAAAACCGGGACTTAAAGCAATCTTTAACGGCTAGAGTATTAGGTTCGGGTGGTAGTTGGGTCAAACATTTATATGGAGTATAGAGAGCCTTGAACAACATGCCAAGAAGTTCTCTACCTGGTGTCCCTCCTTATGAAGTCCTATTTGGGACAATAATGTGGGTACATGATCTTGATTGTGAAGGCACAGTGGCAGATGAAAAACCTTTTGACATCCGCAAACGTTTGGCTGTTTTACAGGATCTGAATGAATCAAGGGCACTACAAAGCAATGTCCAGGTAAAGCGGACCACCACTGGGGAAGCACTAAAAACATTGTATGGGCCAGACTGGTGTCCCTCCACATTAAGGAATTAAATCCCGGGTGGAGATCTCTAGAACATAGAATCAGATGCAGAATCTGTGATTATCAATTTGAATCCCTGCTACACTTGATTTGTTGTTGTCCTGGTATGTCGCAGCCCTGTAGGATCCTTTTAAAACAAATATGGCTCCGCAACGGGGTACGGACAGTGAAAGAAGCAACTTCGTTCTCTTTTCCTGTACTACACCACAGGACTTGGACAGATTTGGGAGATACATGGCCGAGCTGCGTCTTAGGCTTATGGAATAAGAGGGGCCAGGCATTATAAAAGGCAACTTGGCCCGTTAAACCAGTATTTTCCAACATGGCCGAACCGACAACGAATTGACAATCATTCGCAGACTTTTTAAATGTATATAATATATCTTCTTACTCAGTATTTACATGGTTGCAAGTAAACCCAATGTCCTTTTATTTTATAAGAATGTATTTTTTAAAACAATTGTTTCAATTTGCTTTTAAAATCGCATGTAAGTTATATTGCAGATGGTTTTAAGTAACTGTGCAGTACAAAATAAAATAAATACAAAAAATACACTGGGGAAGTCAAATCAGTCACAGCAAGATCTGTCTGGGTCCCAAAAGACGGGGATCTGGTCAGAGAAAGAATAGCGAACAAAAAAGAATTTGGGCCATCAGACAGAAAGCCTCTACCTGTCCGTGCCGTCAAAGGCACAAGAACAGTACTTCTGATGCCTCTTGCTAGAAAGGAGGAGAAAATATTTGTCTCCATTGACCTGATAAAACCACACTATGTGCACGATACTGAATAGTAGGCCTCGTGGACTCCTGGGTAGCCGAAGTCCTCCTCTCGCTACTACACAGGAAATTCAAAAAGAAAGAATCATCACATTTGAGGAGTCTCCCGCTCGGAATGATGGACTATGCAATAATGCCATGGAACTCGTTCCTCTTGAAACTGAAGTTGAAACTCAAAATCAATATGAAAGACGAACTTCTATTCGACCAAACACTGATCGACATCAACATGCCTCAGCAAGAGCCATCTACAGGTTCCGCAAGACCTGCGGAAATACCAAAAATAGATCGAACAGCATCTGGCTATTTCATCGACTTTGATACCTTTTCATTGGATCCAAGCGAACCTGGAACGATGCAAGCCCTAAAAACTCGTCACTAGCAAATCAAAGACTTCTGCATTTTTCTTAAAAAGACAAACCTGGTGTCACCTTGGTTAGAACTATGGGTAATCACTGGGATGCTTTTCTTTTTTTTCTGGATAGGCTTTGTAATTGTTTTTAGCATACTTATTAATGGAACTTATCTTCTGCAAAGCTCTGCAGCATCAAAGTGAATCTGATTCTGAAACCTCACCTTTCATCACATCGAGAACAAGAGACTTGTCATCAGTGAACATTACAGCAGTTCCTATACCTGATAGTATAGTGTGAGACAAGGTTGATTACAATATATTTAGTCCCACCGAACGTTTAATAATACCATATTTATTTAAAATATTCTTATCATGATATCATTACCTCCAGTACATTTTTCGATGATTGGGATTATGAAACTGTAAATAATATGTTGTCTGATTTAGAACAATGTGCTGCCTTTTCTAATAATGAAATGTTGGAGGACACATCAGATTTTAATACAATGTATTGTTATCAACATTATGGTCATCAATTTCTTCACAAATCCAGTAATCCTACAAATGTTTTAAATACCACCAGTGGGAACACTGCCCAACACCACCGAAAAGTAGTTAGAAAACGTTTGCAGAGTAAGTTTCACATTTTTCAGAGTTTAACACGTCTGACCCAGCCTTGGACTATTATAAGGTTGCACCGACATTTGCACAGAAAAATATGTTGACAAACAACAAACAGATTTACTCTGCTTGCTTTATTACCCAATTGTCTTAACGGGGGTTTGACTTATGTAAAGACACTATAGACTTAAAATCAGTCTGGAGTTCTAGAAACTGGCAAGGGAACAGAAGCGCTATCTAGAGCATGCCTCATTCCTCAGAAGATTATGTTCCTGAATGATACTGGGCAACAGACTACCTGTCTTGGAATAGCCAAGAATAAGGATTTGAACACACCTCAGATACCAACACCATCACATACTGAGGGTAACTTTATATCACGAGAAGGGATTACGCTAGATAACATCATGCAATACAATAGATCATACCCCGATTGGAAAGGATAGTTGAATTGTCCCACAGACACTAACAGATGTCAAGAAAGATTCAAGGGTACAACCGAAGGGTTCAGTATCCACAGACCAGACCCACGCTATGTACATAGAGAACATTCAGGGATAGTGGCGTCATGCAGTGTTGGGAAGTTATGCCTCGATTGGCTAAAAACCTCAACTCTTACACAGGTGAAACACACTTATCCTTACTTACAAAGGATGTGGACCTGCGAGATTTTTTATTGGGTCCTAGAAATTCACGTCAGAAACTTTTCTATTATGCTGTCTATAATTAAATCTGGAAAATCTCCCAACAAGAAGCTGCGGCGAGATTACGGGAAATAGATAGGATTCATTTAGAAAAGGCCTTAGCCATAGTTGACAATGGTATGACTATGTTACCTTCCAGGATATTTTCACTCGGCAACATTGTATCTTCTGCTATTGATGTGCTAGAACAAGATTTGTCCATACTAAAGCAAGGGCAATCACAATTGAGTTCTATTATGTTATTGAGCTGGACACTGCAATCTTTGCATGCAGGTTACGTGCCTTGGCATTTTATTAACAGTATGTCTCTGTTTTCTACATATAATCTAACAGAAAAACAGATAAGAATGGCACACAGGGGAGCAAAATATACAATGCTGTTTAATGAAAAACTGGAAAGATTAGCTTTTACAGTAGCAGAATCAACGTCCACAGAATGATTAATCCATGGCCATAGAACATTATCGGTCACTACTTTCCAATGTCAGCATTGCCTAGAACAAAAGCAGGCAGGCAGCTATGAAGAAATGGGTAGGGAATTCATCAAGGAATCTTGGGATTACCGTACGGATTTTGATGGATCTCTCATATGCCAGAATATTATGCTGCATGGGGCCTTGAATGGTTCAGTAGCGAATGTATCCTGTCACTTGAGGGGTGCACCCACAGGCGTGATTATGCCAGGGTTCAGTGTTCTGGGCAACGCATATCTGGTAACGGTGCGCTCCAGGGTTACTTGCTGTATGCAAGTATTGTTTCCATCAACACACACAGTCAGGGAGGTGCCGTTATGTCCCTCGTTGAATGTTTCTTTAATACAGTTATATACTTTTTGCAGAATGAAAGCCATGCTTCTACAGAAAACCGTGCCCTTAACCTCTGCTCAGGAGACTTTTGATCTTCAGATTGCAAGGTCCTCAACTGGGATAGAGGCACTCATACGTACGAACTGCCCGTTCCATTTCACAGAAATAATAAATCGCATCTGTAACATGTCTGATACGACGGATATAGTCCACCTATTTAAGACCATAGGTTCAGGACTGTTAAGCACCTTTCAGACGGTCCTCTGAGTTATACCAAATTTTATACACTCCGTATTTGGAAGCTTTCTTGGAGTGCATCCACTAATCCTGTTTCTAATAGCAGGTATCCTGATTGTAATTTTTCTGCTTCGCAATGGACGTCACAGTCACCAAGGACATGGAAAAAGCACTCCAGGAGTGTAAATACCGTGATCGCATTGTACAACATCCTGGCACACCTCCCATCGGAGAACTAAGCGCATTGTGTTATTTGTTATTTAGAGCAGTCTGGATGGACTGCATCTTACCTGTTCTCCGATGCCTGTTCTGTGGAGAAGAATGCATGTTGGATCTCTATTTAACATCATGTGCGCAACCAGACGATGAAGCTTTACTGGATCAAATAACGGCCCATGTTCTGCAATGTCCCCAGCGTATTCCACTTTTGATGGCGGCATACTTAGAGCCTCCACAGGAAGTCTCAGCACCTGTTAGAATGGATACCGGCTCATCCACTGACACCGCCTTGGATGGCGTTCAGGCTGCCAGCATCGACTGCAGGCAGTACAGAAGATTGTCTGTGCTCAATTGACGTAATCTGCAAGGTGTTACAGGGATCGTCGTCTGTGAATAGAGGCAAGAGTAATGTTGCTTCTACCAGCCAGGATACATAAATACTTGGCTCATTGTGTGCTGGGAAAAATTTGGCCTTTTGAAAAAAAAACTAAAATTGAAACTCCAAAACAAATTGACACTTTTAATGAACATGCATGGCTTTTAAACACTTGTAGTAGTAATTTGAACTATACATAGGAGCTACGTCTTGAGTGTCAATTTCCTTTTTCCATTCTTAAACACTTTTAGAACTTTTTAATTTTTTTTAGCAAATCTACTGTTTTACTGTAGTTATTTGCATACCAGTGCCTAGTCAGCCTAGTAGTACATTTAGAATTGAAATATATTGTTCAGTCGGATGAGGAGTGGGTGTTATATTCCATATATTCCATATAGGTACCCTAATATAGGCTCAGGTAACATCATAACACTTCAACTATATTCTTCCCTATATTTCATACATAACGGTTCTTAGAGACTGACCTATTACCTAAATACGACTCAGAACGCGGGATTTTCCCTGGTTGAAGGCTCATTCATTATGCATGAGGATTCTTGGAAGCACAGCAGGACTACCATCTCCTGTATATCTATGTTTAAAGTTCATTCACACGTCATCCTAAGTCTGAAAAAATAGCACAGCAAGGTAGAACCCCTGGGGAGACCTTTGGGTATATAAACATCACATCTTGCTAAGACAGACAGAGAAGCTCAGGACTTCCCTGCAGACACACCTACAAGAGACGCTGAGGTTCCAGCATGCAGATACTCCAGCAGTGGTCTAACATCCCTTGCAGGGTGTCCAACCCAAGACAAAGACGGGGTCCCACAGTCTCTCAATCCAGGTAATGGGGTTGATTTTATCCTTGAGGGATTCTTGGCTAAACACCTCCATACACTTAGGTAATCTAGTTAGGGTAGTATCGTAGGAGTACGCACTTTTGATTATCATGTATTTTATATGAAGGGCAGTCAAATATCGACCTACATTCATATCGAGTTTTTAATATCGTAGGGACAGAATATCAAAGTCAAGAATATCGTTGACCAGAACATCGACCCCAAGGTAAGTAATATTGTTTTTTCAAATATCGAAATGAATAATATCGAAGTAAGTAATATCGTAAGCAAAAATATCGTTGTCAATAATATCGAAAAAATGTTTAGTGATATGTATCTTGGTATGTATTTTATATGTATGTTAAACTTTTTTTAATGTATTTTCATAAATGTTAAAATAAATGTTTAGAAATTTGTAATTTTGTTAAAGTACATTTTGTGTTTTAGTATCAGCGAGGGTTGTGGGTTCATAGGGGAATAGGGTGGGAAGTAATTGAATCATAATTCATTAATTAATTAATATGTTTTTATTAATTGGTATTGATTATTAATTGTTAATGATGTATTAATTAGGAATTAATGTTTTATTAATTAGTTAATTATATTAATTATAATCAATGTATTATTAATTGTTATTTATTGTTATTGTTCATTAATTTATTGTTAATTATTAATTCATTGGTGATTATTTTGTATTAAGTGATTAATTGATCATTACATTACTTATGTGATTTTTTATGTGTAGTGGGTAGTGGGTTTATAGGGGAATAGGGTAGGAAGTAATTAAATTAAATTAATGAAAGAGATTGTTTTCATTATTAGTATTTAATAATAATTAATTGTTACTTAATTATTCATTGGTAATTAATTTTGAATAATTAGTTAAGTATATTAATTACAATTAATGTATTATTAATTTTCTTATTGTTATTGTTCATTAATTTATTGGTAATTAATAATTAATTGGTGATTAATTAATACTTGGTAATTACTATTTACTAATAATTACTTTATAATTATATTAATTATAATTAATTAATTATTATTTTTTATTAACTGCTAGTTATATTAACTGTATTTTTTTGTATGTGTAGTGTGTTGCGTTTTAAAGGGGGAATAGTGTGGCATGTAATTTAGGGGCCGATTCCGATTCAGGAAAAACTGCTCCGAATAGCCGTTCGGAGCGTTTTTCCCATACGAATCGTACCCTGCAACGTCCCCCGTACGTACGACGAAGTACGATTCGTACCAGGAGCCGTACTCCGTACGATTCGTACAGAGACCGTACGAATCTAATCTCCGTACGATTCTCACTCGGAACCCGCTGTACGCGACATCTGTATGGTTCGCGGCTGGTTTTTATGACCCAGCAAGTACGATACATGTCGGGTAGGCACTCTATGACCCTTTTACTACGGGAGCTGAAAACAGCCGTAAAAGCAGAGTTCGTGCCAAAACAGGTACAGAACGGCCCCCCCGGGTACGGTGCGTACCCCCCCTTGATCGCAGGAATACGGTGCATACCCCTGCGATCATGGGGTGTACGCACCGTACCCCATGTACGCTGGGTGTACGCACCTTACCCCATGTACGATGGGTGTACGCACCATACCCCTGGTACACCCACCGTACATAGGGTACGGTGCGTACCCCACATGATCGCAGGGGTACGCACCATACCTCTGCGATCATGGGGTGTACGGACCGTACCCGGGGGGGCCGTTCTGTACCTGTTTTGGCACGAACTCTGCTGTGTGTGTATGTGTTTGTGTGCTTTTCCGTACGACTCGCCCTTACCTGACGTGGACCGTACGAATCACATCCTCATACCCCGGTCCGGATCGTACTCGTCGGGTCGTACGGCATGTGTACGAGTCGTACGTCATGTGTACGAGTCGTACGGTTCACGGTTTCAGCCTTGCAATACGTACGGATCGCGACGATTCAGACGGATTCACGGAATACGGATCGTACTACGCGACTCGGACGGACGGGTACGATTCGTTCGGATCGGGCTCCGGATATAAATCGTACGGACGTTTTTTTCCCCGAATCGGGATCGACCCCTTAATGTTATTTAAGTAAATATTAATTTTCATATATTGGTATTTATTAATAATCTTTTTGAAAATTAATTATTGATATATTATTTTTTTATAGAAAATGATTTAATTGCTAAGTATGTTAATTTAACCCCTACGCTATCCAGTGCTTTCCCTGCTGTTGTACTCTCTGGAGTTGGAATAGTAATTTTTACCCCTACGCTATCCAACACATTCCCTACTGTTGCACTCTCTGGAGTGGGAATAGTAATTTTTACCCCTACGGTATTCAGCCCTTTCTCTACTGTTGCATTCTCTGGAGTAGGAATAGTAATTTTTACCCCTACGCTATCCAACGCTTTCCCTACTGTTGCACTCACTGGAGTGGGAATAGTAATTTTTACCCCTACACTATCCAACGCTTTCCCTACTGTTGTACTCACTGGAGTGGGAATAGTAATGTTGCAATATGTGTAGAGAGTATATATATATATATTAATTTATATGTCGATGTTTAATTAATTTTAACATTATATGTATTCGTTATTATTTTTTAAATATGTTTTAATAATATGTATTATTTACTCATTTTTACATCATTATTAAAACATTTTACAAAACAATATTTTTAACATCAATATTTTTGACAACAATATTTTGTTTTCCAATATTTTTTGTACTTACCTTTATGTAGATAGGACTTCAATATTTTTTACTTTGATATTTTTGTGTCGATATTTTTATAGATCGATTTTCTGTCTGTTGATATTTTGTCAGACATTCGTTTTATATACTTGTTTGCATTCATGATTATTGCAATTTGGTAGAGATCTACCATCCTTTTACTTTCTTAGTGCTTCTGATCATTTATATCAGTTTCTGTCTGGTGGTTGTTGCAGCTCATCTATTTTACACTAGAATAACGACTGTTCAATAAATACTTATTGAAAAATTTCCAGACTGTTCGTTCTGTGTACCTCTCTGAGACTAAGGGGGTCATTAGTGTGGCGGGCTGACTTTGTCCACCTGCCATACCCCCGGGAATCTGGACCGCCCGCAATGCTTGTGGCGGTCCGGCACCCACAATTAGGATGCGCCCGCCACACTGCCGGGCTCAATGCGCATTTGTAACATTGCGGCGAGGGGTGCTGAAAGCACCGCCGGCCGCAATGCCACAAAAGCAAGTTGTGCCTTTCAATGCACAACGTGACAGGCACCCCGCAGTGCCTGCCATGTTGTACATTGAAATGCAGGGGGGTACCATAGGTACCACCCATGTGCACCCCCCACCCCCCAGAGTTCCTGGGGGACCGCGACGGGCTGCCGCAAGACAACTCTGCATGCCATTCCAGAAAGCCACCTGCTTCTTTGTTTAATTTAGTAATTGCAAGCACATTTCTGCACCGTTTAGGCAACAGCATGATTTCTTTTTTATACTTGCATTCTTTTAAGTTGTGTGTGAGTTTTATTGTGAATGTGTAAGTGGGCAAATGCAAGTATGAGTCTGTGGCTTGATGAATGGATAATGCAAGAATGAGGAACAGAATGCATGTATGATGACTTGTTAAGTGTCTATACTTATTACTGACTGAACCCAGACCTTTTGGCTTTGCCAGTACTTGATAACATATAAAACTAATCTTTGGGGGAATACCAATATACGAAAGAGAATCTTGTATACCACCTGAATTCCAAGCCTTCGAGCAAGCACTCCTCAAAGGAATAGACAACCTAGACACGAATGGTACCAAAGTTTTTCAAAACTTGACAAAAAAAGAACGACTGGCAATGGAAGATCTTAGCAAAAATGAAAACCTGGTGATAAAACCGGCGGATAAGGGGGGAGGCACAGTAATCCTCTCAAAAACAGGATATAACCAGCAATGCCTAGCCCTCCTTTCCGACACCAGATTTTACCAGAAAATTCTAACGGATCCCACTGAGAGATTGCAAAATTCCATATCGATCATGGTGTACGAGGCGGAAATGAAAGGATGGATATCCAAAAAGGAGGCAGATTTTTTAACTGCGAGAGAACCTGTCACTCCTTATTTTTATTCTCTCCCTAAAACACACAAAAATAGGACACCACCTCCAGGACGCCCGATAGTGTCCGGAATTGGATCAGTGTTAGAGCCCCTATCAAAATTCGAAGACGAATTTTTGAAACCTCTTGTCCAAAAAACGTGTTCATACCTAAAAGACACAAGGGACCTCTGGTACAAATTGAGAACATGCCTTTCGACCCCACTATGATGCTTCTAGTGGGTCTGGATGTGGAATCCCTCTTTACCAGCCTCCCCCAAGACAGAACATTACAGATGTTAGAGGATGTCCTTTATTCAGAGACATGGCAGTATAATACCCCGAGACATTTCATACTGGAATGCTGCAAACTGGCACTCAAAGAGAATTTCTTTAGGTACAACGACCAGCTGTACCTCCAAACCCACGGTACCTCCATGGGCAGCGCCTTCGCGCCTTCGGTGGCGGGACTCTATGTCAGCCAATTCGAAACTGATCTGGTTTTTAATGAAACCAATATGTTCTCTTCCAGTATCATATACTGGAAGAGATACATCGATGACATTTTCCTAGTTTGGAACACTGATCAAGATCTGGCAGAATTTATCCTATGGCTCAACGCCCTGGATCCCTGGCTAAAATTTACATATACCTCCAGCAACAGCCAACTTGACTTTCTGGATCTAACCATTTTTAACGAAAGTAATACTCTGCAGACAAAAACATTTACGAAACCGACGGCAAAAAACAGCTTGCTGTCCCACAAAAGTCACCATCCCAAACCCTTAAGGGACAATCTACCTTTCAGCCAATTTCTTTGCCTCAAAAGAAATTGTAGCAGGAACTGTGACTACCAAGAACAAGCAAAGGACCTTGTGGTATATAAATAAATAATACCGGATCTAGGTTTGTCTGGACTTAGCAATAACAGATAGCTCAATAAAATAAGAGTCAAGATTCGAGGTAGTAGGAGTTTGCAGGTTTATTACAGCATAAAGGACAGGAACAGGACAACCTGCACGGGTACAGGATGGCAGCGCTGCCGGGGGCAGAATCGGGACAAGGACAAGGATAACTTTTTAATAACAGTACATGAGTATATATACATAACGCAAACACATAGCATTACATTGCAATAGGCGTAGCAGTGGGTGGAGCAATAGGCGTGACGCGTAGCAGTCGCGAAAGATAAGGGTGAAAGTAGATGTAACAGAGGCGTATACATAGACATGTGATGCAAACGTAACAGAATATGTCATGAATGGGGCGGAAACATGGAGGGGGCTACCTAAGGAGCCGGGACCTCTAACCTAATGGTGCGCGCAAACTTGGCAATGACGTGTTACTAGGAGAAGCTGGGGGCTACGAACTCTGTGCTAGGAGCAGAGACTGAAGTCTGGAGAGTCAGGGCGACATGTACCTAAGCAGTATCTAGTATCTGATGTTTAGAGAACATGTTGATATGAACTAAGAGTCAGGAGGGGAGAGGCTAACGGACTCTAAGACTGGAGCATGCATTATTCTACATGTAGTGCGTGATGAAGAATATTAAATGACCATTAAATGCAGTATTTCTCTTACATGGAGACGTAAAGGCTAGACAATGACGGAAACTATTGATGCAGTTCAGTAGCTTTAGGAATGCAGAGAAGGAGGACTGAACTGATAACTGGAATCATAACATACTCTTGGCAGACTCAGAGGCAGAGCCAGGCTGAGCCGGGCACTGCGAGGCAGGAAGTAAGTGAAGGGTCGAGGATACAGGTGGGGGCTGTATCGCTCCTCAGCGAGGCTTCAGGAGACAGGAGCTGAATCTGGTGTCCAGGCCCTTTTGAGGCCTAGAAACGGGGACTTTACAATGGAATAACGTGCACACTGAGAAACGTGGCAACGTAACTTTACATAGGCCTGATATTCGTAGTATTCACGAGAACTGGAAACTGACATACTAGAGGTGGACACAACTGTAATTGCGTCTTTAATCGAACGTAGGGAATACATATGCATATTGATCATGCACACATAACATATGATGGAGGACTCGTAGGGACACAGAACATGGCAAAATTTACTTTTCCACATTCCCTCCTTGTCACTACGTTTCCTTCAGGAAACATCAATATTCATGATACCATCTATCATTTCATACAGTATCATTTGCTCGTCTCGAATTATCCTGGAACGGGATTTAGAACGAGGCTTGGGACTAGGAATACAAGAGGTAGCACAAATGCCGCAAATCGCAGGGCCACATTGTATACAGAGGCAGCAGCTGAATATGATCGCTACTGCAATACCTAGAAAGGACAAGACTTTCCATCCCCAAGCGGAAATTATATTCCAGAACCAACCGGACCATGTCCAGGTGCCTGGATCTTGGTGTAACAGATGGGCAATTTTATGGAGTCTGGTTATAGCTGAATAAACAGACGGTGCGTTATTTGGAATGAAAATGCAGCAACTAGATCCAATGATTCTACAGGCCCCGCCCCTATCGGCCAGTATGACGTCAAGGACGAGACGATTCTGTAAAACGACAAATCTCATAGCAGATTGCTCTTCGGTTAAGTTACCTAGAGCAGAGGCAGTCTCATTGACTACTACTTCAAGGGTTCTGGTTAACCTACGGATTAGTTTACTATTCTGGATAGGTCCTATAAAGAAGAAGAAACCTCTATTGAAATCTGTATACTGTTCTAGAGCAGTTTCAGTATAATCGACAATGGGGGACTCAATCTCCCTTTTATGCCTAATGTGTACTAGATGGGTGTTTCTATGGTAATCAGATGGGGCTAGGAAAACAGGTGGCAGTAGGAAGGCAATGTAACAGGTTCCCTCCCAATCGAGGGGCAGACGAACATATGCAGTTTGACCACAAATAAAATAGGAATGACGTGAAGCTTTGAAAATAGATTTCCCACTGTCACTATATTTGACAATAGTAGTACAATCGCTATGTCCTACATGTACGGAACCATTATTTCTAACACATAATTCGCCTTGGACTGGTAGTACTGAAATAGCAGGTAAGTCTGGAGTGGAATCAGACTGAACATTCAGGACCATAAAATTCGAAGAATAATTACCTAAGTTGTAAACTTCATTTTCTAGATCTAACCCTGTTCTGTGGGGAAGACCTTGCTTGTCTGGGAAACATGTACTGTTAAGAAAAGACATATCTGTTGAGGATGACGTTAACGTGGACCATGCTCCACACGAACCATTATGTGAAAATGGATAAGGAAAAAGTGGCAGAACTCCCTTCGGTGTCTGGAAAGGGGGGAGTCGACCACACACCCAACAATTAGTGGCATTGCTGGTCTGGTGTGAATAATGTAACATGCGGATGAAAGAGTTATTACGCATAGCGAGGCGGTAAGAGAGTTCATGAGGAGGCAGATCACTAAACGTGTGCTCTACTGTAGCATTGGCAGACTTATTTACATGAGAAACTGGAAAATACAGGTAAAATGCATAACTGGTGCAGGAAATCATAATACTGAGAAATAATATGAAACATAGGAAAACGATACATCGGATTGAGTTTTGACTAACTCTCTCACTATGGGGGTCTATTTTATACATGTCAGAAACCGGTCTAACCGTTTCACCTAGGGGAGGACTTAGACAATCAAACTGGCTGACTTATTTTACTAGACCTTAACTTGAGTTTATACTCCTGTTGCGGAGTTGTCTCTAACAGGGAGGGTGCAGTATCATTGTCTTTTGCGGGACAGTCCTTAAGAATAGTACTTTGGCAGTCCTTTGAATCCTGGGAAATGTTCTTTGAGACTGGCTTCAACCCATAACATTTTTTAATATGCGAAAGATGCACCCAGCCTTTGCGTCCCTCCAACTTCACGGCTGTACGGGTGGCCAGGAGGACCTGTCGGGGCTCCTTCCAGCGAGGCTCCAGCGGACTTGAGCGGTCGAAATTACGCACTAGGACCATGGATCCTGGAACGATTTCATGCGGTGCCACCTCGGTATTGTCTGGAAATGCGGCGGCAACCTGTGAACGACAAGAGTTGAGGGCAGACATCAAGGAAGCTAGGTAATCTGTCAGCATATTACTTGAAACATCGGTAATACTTCGGGGTCTAGGAGTACCCCACATGTTAGGGGGGCGGCCGAATACGACCTTGTACGGGGACAGACCTGATCTGGAATGTGCGACCATGCGCATATAGAACAGGGCGACCGGCAGAGCTATGAGCCAGTCCACACCTTTCTCTTGACAAACTTTTGCAATTCGGATTTTCAGGGTCTGATTATGTCTCTCTACGAGACCGGCTGCTTCAGGATGGCGTACACAATGGAACTTCCACTGGTACCCTAACAAAAGGGAAACATGCTTCATGAGTTCAGATGAGAATGGTTGGCCGTTGTCAGAATATACGACTCTAGGGAGTCCGTAACGGGGGAAGAACTCACGAACCAACTGCTTGGCAGTGGTCGCGGCTGTGTAGTCTGGAACTGGATATGCCTCCGTCCACCTGGACAAAGCGCATACAACTACAAGGACATACTTGAAACCTCGACATCGCTCCATCTGAATGTAATCCATCTGGAGGACTTCAAAAGGGTGGTCAGGGGGCTGGAATCCACCTTGTTCCACCGGGACACTTTTACCTGGATTAAACTGGCAACATATCATACAGGTACGGACTTTCTGCTTGGCTGCAGCTCGTAAATGCTTGTTGAACCAAATAGTCTGGATACTGTCTAACATAGCTTTTTCTCCTAAATGTGCTGGACTATGTGCGGTATTAATAATGACTTGAACCATAGAGTCGGGGAGAAACCATGTGGTTCTACCCTTTGTTACCCATCCCTGATCTGTCTGGACCCCTCCTTGTTCGGACCATTTCTTGATTTCATCGGGAGTAGCATGTAACTGGATATCTATGACGTCTTGAGTAGGGTCCTTAACTGTCATACAGGTAGTTGGATCTGGAATGTATGTCGGTGTCTTATTTACTGGAATGTCTGGTGTCTGAGCTGTAAGCTTGGCTGTGCGATCTGCTAGATCATTACCCTGGGAAATAATGTCAGTAACTTTCGTATGTGCTTTGCACTTCATGATAGCAATAGATGTCGGCAAATGTATTGCATCTAACAGAGCTTGAATAAGGAGACCATGCTGAATCTTGGTTCCATGAGAAGTCATGAAACCTCTCTCCTGCCAGAGCACTCCGAAGTCGTGTACGACTCCAAATGCGTAGCGTGAATCTGTGTAAACATTAACTTTCAGGTTCTTGGCGTGTATGCAGGCTTGAGTCAGAGCAACTAGCTCTGCTGCTTGAGCAGACAGGGTGTCAATGCGGTGTGTTTCAATAACTTCAGTGTCAGTAGTCACTGCATACGCGGCTACTAGTTCTCCTGTACTAGTTCTCATGCATGAACCATCCACATAAAGTGTCAGGTCGGGATCTGGTAATGGAATATCTGTCAGATCTTGTCTTGGCTTGGTCATGATGTTAACTATTTCCACACAGTCGTGTGTGGCAGGATTCGAAGTAACTGATGGTAACAGTGTAGCAGGATTTAAAACGTTGCAGCGTCTGATTTTTATGTGTGGCTGGAACAGTGTCAATTCATAACCTGTTAAACGTGCAATTGTCAAGTGCTGAGTTTGTGTTCGGTTTAAAAGAACTTCCACGGAGTGTGGAACTTGTACTGTCAGGGAGTGTCCTAATACTATGGAATCACTTTGTCTGATAGCTAGTGCTGAGGCTGCAACTGACTTGAGGCACGCAGGCAGAGCCTGGGCTACAGGATCTAATGTGCTCGAAAAATAAGCACAGGGCTTGTATTGTCCTGCTTGATCTTGTGTGAGGACAGATAATGCTGTACCTTCACGTTCAGTGACGAAAAGTATAAAAGGCTTACTGTAGTTCGGTGTTGCTAGAACTGGAGCTTGACATAGGGCTTTCTTTAACTCATTGAAACTGAGTGTATGTTCAGATGTCCAAGGGAGAACAGTCGATACGGCTGCCTCCTGTGTCGTTAACTGTATCAGTGGCTTGGCTAGAAATGCATACTGAGGAATCCATTGTCTGCAATAAGAAGTAAGGCCAATAAAAGCACGTACCTCCTTCTGGGTCTTGGGCTGAGGAAGACTCGCTATTAACTGGATACGGTCTGGTGTCAACTGCCTACCCCTCTTGGACAGAAAGTGTCCTAAGTAGACCACTTGCTGGACACAGAATTGAAGCTTCGAAGGGGACACCTTGTGTCCCATCTCGGCTAGGAAATACAAGACTGTAAGTGATGCTCGCTCGCAAGCACGTTCAGAACGGGCTGTGATCAGGAGATCATCGACATACTGGAGCAGGGCAGTGTCAGTTGGCATGTGAATGTTGTCTAGTTGTCTCTTGAGTGCTTGACTGTAAATACTAGGACTTTCTGTGAAACCTTGAGGAGCGCGTGTGAACATATAGCTCCTTCCATTTAAACAAAATCCGAAAAGAAACTGGCTGTCTGGATGAATGGGGACACTGAAAAATGCGTTCTTGAGGTCTATGACAGTGAAAAATGAGGCTTCGGAATCAATGGCTGTCAACAGGGAAGAGATATCTGGGACAACTGGGTACTGCGGAATAATACATTTATTAAGTTCTCGGAGATCAATCACTAATCGATATACTGGAGGTGCATTTGGATCAGTACGTTTCATGACTGGAATGATCGGAGAATTACATACATTGGAGTCAGTTTCTACAACTACTCCTTGAGCCATGAGCTCGTCAATAATTTTGGATAAGGCTGCTACAGCCTCAGGTGGCAATCTGTACTGTCTGATTCGTGGCAGGACTACACCTGGCTTGAGAGTCACACGATGGGGTGTGATTTGCATAAAGCCGACATCAGTTGGACCTTGCGCCCATAGATGCTGCGGAACATTGGACAATCTGGGATCAAAATCTCGTAATACATAGTGACCCTTGAAGTCACGTAGGAACAATCGTATTCCCTCTGGGGAACAGCATATAACTGCACCTAACTCTTTCAGTGTTTTAATGCCTAATAGATTTTCTGGACATGACTTAGTAAGTAGCAGATCAGTAGTGCGGGACAATGGGCCTACTTCTAGAGTAACTGGCTTTGATATTTCATTTACGATAGGTTTTCCTGAAAATCCAAGGGAAATATTTCTAGAGCCTGAGAGCGGAGCCCCTGGAACTTCGGCGTGACTAATTGTGGTCCTACTTGCCCCTGTATCAATCAGAAACTTTCTGTCTTTCCCTAATACTTGACTATGAACATAGGGACCTTCTTGATCTACAGGTATCTTGATGAGAGGCAAGCCTACCTCCCTCTCTAGGCTGTTTCATGAATATGGCTGATACTCTGGATACTCAGACTGTGCATACTGGTACATCTGCTGTGTAACATGCTGTGTTGCAGCGATAGGCTGCGGAGCTGTAACTGTCTGTGGTGCATTCTGTGGCTGAGAAGTTTGTGTAACTTGTTCTTGTCTCGGCGGACGTGGTCTTTCTTTAGTCTTACCGGTAGCTATGTTGTGTTTCAGAACTGCACACTCGTTTACAAAATGACCTGGCTGTTTACAATAATTGCAGTTTCCTTTAACGGGAGTTGCAGGATGACTGGCTTGATTTGGACCCCTCTTCTGACTATCTTGAGGAACAGATTGTGCAACTAGTACTTTCATTTTCGTGTCTTTCATACGTTTTCTCTCGTGATCTTGCTCTTCTCTGATTCTATTCTGGTGATATTGAAGCATCTGTAACATCTGGGACGGGGTATTAGCTTGCCAGGTACTTTCGACTTTCAAAACTCGGTTTTTAATTTGTGGGCTTGAGTTCTCGACTAATTTAGTAACAAAAAGATGAGGGTATGACTCGCTACTCGTCTTGAGGCCACTGTTTATGGTAAAACATTTCTCAAATCTGGAATAATAATCACTAATATCTTCGTCTTGTTTCTGTTTACAGGCTGAGATTGCATCCCAGTCTTCCTTTCTAGTTGTCAATAATCTGGGTAAAACTTGTATTAATAATTCTGGTAATTCTTTGCATTTATCTCCAAGACCGGTACCTGGTACTCGTGCCTTGTCTTCAGCTTCTAGAACTGCCCAATCGATCTTTTTCTCTCCCACTTCCCATTCTTTTTCTTTGAGTTTCTCATATACCCCTGCGGGCAACAGGACTTTTAACATTTTAATGATATCTGGATACGTGTATTCTCCCATACGGAGCATGTCCTTTAATTCTCGGTGGAACCCTGCTGGATCTTTATCATGACAGGGAATTAACTTTTTCATCTCTAAGAGTTCCATCTTTGTGATAGGGGTGTAAACAAATACTCGTTGCATTTCACCACCCTCTGTCTTAACTGGATGCACTTCTCGTAACGGATTCTGTCTGTCTATGTAAAAGGGTTTACTTTCTGGGGGTGAGACATGAACAAAATGCGGGTTCAGAAACGTTCTGTATTTGTGGCGCTGTTCTAGAATGACACTAATCAAATCGGTACCTAAACCTTTCCATTTATACTGGAGTAACTCGTTCAGGACATCGTGTAACGGACCTGGATCAGAATGTTGACCCTCATACAATGTGATGAGGTGCTGGATCATATACATACCTGCCAGTCGTTGCTCGGCTGGGGGCATTTTCAGAAACATTTGTGCCACTATTTCGTCTGGAAAAGTGGTAGAATCAGTAATCCATCGGACTGCTGATCGGACTAGTTCTTGTTCATGCATGGTACTTAACTCGCTATAACCGATTCGTGATTTCAGAATGTGATCGGTAGCTTGAAATACTTGTTCCAGAGAACCTTGTTCTGGTGCTGGATGATGAAAAACTGGCTTGTGTTCTAGGCGCAAATGGCGATCTGGAAATCTAGATTTTCCTACATACGCTATTCTGTCGGGATTCTCGTCCTCAACCTCTTCAGTATCAGAGTTACTTTCTTTCTCACTTACTTGTGCTGCTTTACGTTGTTCGTGTATCCTTATTATTTCTTTACGAATCTTCTTATACATACTCTCTATACTACTGATGGTTCTGTGCTTACCCTCGGCTATATTATCACTCCACCTTGTCAGGACTTTCATTTCGGCTTGATCTTTGGTCGGATAATCTTGTTCTCGTATTAAACAATTAATCAGAAACTTTAATAGCATGAGCTGGACTTCAGCTTTTCTTTGGCACATGACTTCACTAATACTTTCTGGATCATTCCCTGTACGGATGAAACGATATATTCTGTCTAGATCTTCTTTCATATCTGGTAGGGTAACTAGATACTCGGTCACCTTTCTTACGCGTAATGAATATAAAACCATACTATCCTCGCCTGGGACTGGATCATAGCCACATTCGGTAAGGGCTTTTCTTATTTCTGCAACAGACTGATACCTGGGCGTACGTTGTGACGCTTGTGCATGTAATTCGGCTAACGTTAAACGCTTGTGTGGCGGCGGGGTTTGAGGAGGACCTCCCCCTGCGGCCCCTAAACTAGAGTCGTCTACTGATGCTCTTCGTCCTGGCAGAGTGGGAAATGGAAATGCAGGCTGGACTTGTATGGCGGGCTGGACCGGGGGTACCGTAACAGGTACTCCGGTGTCTGGAGGAGCGGGAAGTGCCTGATTTACAGGGACTGGCGGAGCAGGAACAGGATTTGCATATTCTGGGACTGTGTCGTCCAAATAGGACGAAATGAAAATATCAGCTGCGGTCGGTTTGTGACGTAGCTTGGTCGGGACTAATGGTGGCGGGAAATTACTGGATGCCTCTGGGGTCGCTCTTGGCAAGCCCTCGGCAAGAAGAGGATACATACCTTTAATAAGAGCATGCCTCTGTCTGTCTGACTGTTCGGTTTTAACTCGTTCACCAATCTCGATTAATTCCCTTTCTTGGGCTCGTTCTAAGGATTCTCTACTTAATTCTGACTTTCTGATTTCTTTTTCAGTTCTTTTATGAGATTCTTTGCGCCATAACTCAATGGCATCTTTCTGTGACTGTCTGGCTTTCTTTTTCCATAATGCTTCTTCTACTCGCATGATGCACTCGGCATCCCATGTGCCTGATACAGGCCATCTATACTTTTCTTCTAACTGTTTGGTATACTCTACCCATAAATCTAGATACAATATGGCGCTTATGCCATGCTTCTGATACATAAAATGACCTGGACTGTCCCTAGGAGGGACAGGAACTGCTGCTTCTAGCAGACCTTTTCTGGTTTTTAACTGACGCAGTTTTGAAAAGAGCGGCATGACTGATCTATAATCTGGACACAATACAATACACAATAAACACGATAATTACTTCGCACTCATACCACGACATTAAAATACATGAATAACATTCAGAATAACAGTTCGAACAGAATACTACCTGGAATACGGAAAACAGAATACATGAATTTTCTCGAGAACAGAACTGACTAGAACAGAAACTAGATGCACTGCTGAAACAGTACGAAACTTACCGGTCTCATACAGAGACACGTCAGGACCCGCATCCACCGAAGTGGACACTTCGTTTTGTGGGTCTGTGTACCACCAACCCACGGACCAGAGTCAATTAGATTGACCCTGTCTAGATACTACCCCAGCAACGGTACTCACCGGGCAGCACGAACGGAAGGCCTCGGACGGGACTGGACTGCTTCGACGCCGGACGGACGAACTTCGGACTTCTGTTACGGGTGGGCCTCCGGATACCTCGGACCTTGGACTCTCGGCTTGGGCTCTGGTCGGGACTCGCCGCGTTCCTCCACCGCCTCGTCTGGATGCTGGACCGCCACCTCCGTCTCCTCCGTGGGCCTGAGGGATACTTGAAGCAGAAATATCTGCACGTGCACGGTATGGTTCCGTCACGGCTGCAGAGGGTCAGGGGGCCGGCGTGGCTTCACCGGCGCGTGGGGAAAGGGCAAGTCCCTATTCGGGCGCCATTATGTGGTATATAAATAAATAATACCGGATCTAGGTTTGTCTGGACTTAGCAATAACAGATAGCTCAATAAAATAAGAGTCAAGATTCGAGGTAGTAGGAGTTTGCAGGTTTATTACAGCATAAAGGACAGGAACAGGACAACCTGCACGGGTACAGGATGGCAGCGCTGCCGGGGGCAGAATCGGGACAAGGACAAGGATAACTTTTTAATAACAGTACATGAGTATATATACATAACGCAAACACATAGCATTACATTGCAATAGGCGTAGCAGTGGGTGGAGCAATAGGCGTGACGCGTAGCAGTCGCGAAAGATAAGGGTGAAAGTAGGTGTAACAGAGGCGTATACATAGACATGTGATGCAAACGTAACAGAATATGTCATGAATGGGGCGGAAACATGGAGGGGGCTACCTAAGGAGCCGGGACCTCTAACCTAATGGTGCGCGCAAACTTGGCAATGACGTGTTACTAGGAGAAGCTGGGGGCTACGAACTCTGTGCTAGGAGCAGAGACTGAAGTCTGGAGAGTCAGGGCGACATGTACCTAAGCAGTATCTAGTATCTGATGTTTAGAGAACATGTTGATATGAACTAAGAGTCAGGAGGGGAGAGGCTAACGGACTCTAAGACTGGAGCATGCATTATTCTACATGTAGTGCGTGATGAAGAATATTAAATGACCATTAAATGCAGTATTTCTCTTACATGGAGACGTAAAGGCTAGACAATGACGGAAACTATTGATGCAGTTCAGTAGCTTTAGGAATGCAGAGAAGGAGGACTGAACTGATAACTGGAATCATAACATACTCTTGGCAGACTCAGAGGCAGAGCCAGGCTGAGCCGGGCACTGCGAGGCAGGAAGTAAGTGAAGGGTCGAGGATACAGGTGGGGGCTGTATCGCTCCTCAGCGAGGCTTCAGGAGACAGGAGCTGAATCTGGTGTCCAGGCCCTTTTGAGGCCTAGAAACGGGGACTTTACAATGGAATAACGTGCACACTGAGAAACGTGGCAACGTAACTTTACATAGGCCTGATATTCGTAGTATTCACGAGAACTGGAAACTGACATACTAGAGGTGGACACAACTGTAATTGCGTCTTTAATCGAACGTAGGGAATACATATGCATATTGATCATGCACACATAACATATGATGGAGGACTCGTAGGGACACAGAACATGGCAAAATTTACTTTTCCACAACCTGAGCAAAAAATTGAAATTGAGGGACTATACTGAAAGAGTCATTAAAAAATGCAAAAAGAGAGCCGATAACCAACCTCGCGAGTGCCTCTTACAAACATATCCGAAACAACCGATAAAAGACCTCACTACGTGTGTAACCACGTACAACCCAGCAACATATGCGATCCAGAAGTTAATCAAAAAGAACTGGCACATAATAAATACTGGACAATTTGACTGGCCCAGACCAAGGTTCGCTAACAGAAGGACCAAAAACATCAAGGATACTCTGGTACATACCCGACCTAGGCCCACAGCTCCTGCACCCATAACCAACAGCATCAACATGACCCCACTGTCAGGACATTTCCCATGTGGAACCTGTGTGGCTTGCAAAACTACTACAGCCACAAAAACTCTACATTTGAGGAACGACCTGGTATGGACCCAGAAACAGTTCACGAACTGCAATTCATCGCACGTAATTTACATGATTCAATGCCCATGTCAGAAAAAATACATCGGGATGACTTGCTGTAAAGTCAAACTTCGAATAGGAGAG
The DNA here is from genome assembly GCF_964261635.1 of Lissotriton helveticus. Lineage (NCBI taxonomy): Eukaryota > Metazoa > Chordata > Amphibia > Caudata > Salamandridae > Lissotriton > Lissotriton helveticus. The sequence continues at coordinate 627,412,960 of NC_136072.1, read as the reverse complement.
CACAAGAGCAACATTAAGCTCAAAAAGAACACCACCAAGCTGTGCTCAGACTACATTGAAAAAAACCATACCCATGAAGAATTGCAATGGACAGTCATAGAAATGCTGACAAACAAAACAGGAAATGCGGAAAAAATACTGTACGAGAAGGAGCAAAGATGGGTGGACCGCCTTCGTACCTTTGAATCTGGGCTCAATGATAATATTGCATGGCACCATTTCGCCAAGTAAATCACCTACATCTCAATAGATGAGAAGTGAGCACTTGCTCCGCTATATTTTCCCAATTGCCTATAATAAGCACTATTCAGCAGATTCCAATATCTAAATATCATAATCTGAATTACTCTGTACTATCCAAATGTGTAGGGGCCCCCAATTCAAAATGCCGCTAATGTATCTAAAAATGGCATTACTTATTATACTAACTATCCCACTCTAGTACCCTCTTCATTGCAACCTTGTAACTACAATTGGGACTTCAAACATATATAGGGGTTTACTATAAGTGGCCGCCTAAAAACCTAGTGAAATCACACAAAAATAATGACGCAGTTGATCTGCCGACACTACCAAAGCGCCCAACTGCCTTTAAAAAGAAACTACACCCTGACTTCCGCACTCCGGGGGCAGAGTCAGCACAAGGCCGGAGTGCGGTCCACATGCGGGTAATGGCGCTAGGCTTCTCTGAGTCCTCGTCTCAGGTAAGCCGGATAATTTCCCCTCTCTTGACTGAAGTCCTTACTCTACCCTAGCTCTGAAGCGAATGAAGGCATCCCCCGAGGAAGCAGAGTTTCCATTTACGACAGGTAAGAGGCGCATGGCATAACTAAAACGGGCTCCATGCTCGTGCATATTGCACGGAAGGTCGCATTACAGCCACCGGACAAGAACTCTGTCCACTGTGTTTTTTCTAGTTTGAAGCATTTGCAAACCCTAATTGGTATTACAGCGAACCACTGAGATAATAACGAGTACATACCGATAGACAACGTAGAACCAATGTTTTATGTGTAAAAAGAGACAGGCACTAATACCTCCCCGGTTTGAAGGCTTATGAACAACAGGTTATTTCGACTCAAGGTAGAAAGAGTCCCTTTGGCTAGCTCAATACATGGCAACAACATTCATTACGTGGTTATTCAGTAGCGCCTGTTTTGTAACAATGAATATGTGAACATAGCTCCCACCCTCCCTTATTTCTTTCCGCTAAGAGCAATCTCAGAGTCAATAAAATTATTACCTGTATGATTCACGCTCCTCGAGAAATTCTCCCTATGAGTATCACTAGGGTGACTCTAGACCACTAGTTAATTTACTGCACTTACCCATTTTCTAAAATTACTGTTCCTAACTAAGGAAACTGTTATCTGTACATTCTTTCATAGATCGTAAAGAGTACAATACCCATGCAAATGCCATGAGTTCTGGAATTACCGCACAACTCGTGTGAGTAGCATCATTGTGTATATGTAATTATCGTTTGTCTCAATTTCTTTTTTTGTAAGTCCTGACGAAAGCTCTACAGACCGGCTGGCCCAATAGAGCTGAAACATGTCGACAACCTCAATTAAGTAATACTATATGGCCTAGTAACTCGGCCAATAATCGAGTATTCAACTATTTTATCCAAATGAAAGTTTGCCCGATAATAAAAATTTTTAGGGCATAATTTTTTCATTTTTTACCCTTTTTTTTTGGGAAGTCCTTTTTGTCTCTGGACACTGCACTCGAGACTGGAGGTGCCTCTGGATGAGGCTAGCAGTACCCACTAACAGGAATAACCCTATGATAACTGCATGAATGTCAATGTGGGGCAGATGAAACCAATATACCGCAACTTCCAAGCAGACATTGACTTCTCTGAGGGTCTCCTAATTTGCACTGAACCAAAAGTCTAGCAGTGTAACTAGTGTCCTTTTTTGTTGATTTACAATATACTTATTACTGACTGAACCCAGACCTTTTGGCTTTGCCAGTACTTGATAACATATAAAACTAATCTTTGGGGGAATACCAATATACGAAAGAGAAATATACTCGTTCTTTAACTTCGTTCCTTATTGCAGACATTTTACAAAAACATTCTGCTCTCAAGCATTCCTCAAACTTATCACTTCTGGGGCCTGGCCCCACAAAATATTTCACCCTGGCTACGGGCCTGACAAAACTTATACTCAATACAGGAGGACTGGGTTCATTATGGTCACAATACAATAATTACGGTAATAGGAATGATCTTTATATTAGAAAACATTAAGATGAAGGCAGTAAGCCTGATGTAGTTATTGTGAAAAGCATATTTTAACATCAAGCCTTTTGAGGGTGTGTTATTTCTCTGTATGAAAACCTGCAAAGAAGGATTTTGCTACATGCAAATTCACAGACTACTATAGTAGGCACATTTTTTGGTTTTGGTTATCCCCTGTAACAACCCGCAGATATAGAAGATTTGCTCTGTGAGAATCCTTGTTAGGGCCTCTTAAGAGAGATATTATTTTGCTTAGCCAATTGTAATTTTGTATAGCTTTGTAACTGTTATGATTGATTGCCTGGCAGTTGCCTTATGAGAAAGTTTACTCTAAAAAAATAAGTCCTATTTTGGTTATTGTCATAAGCTATAGGCCTGATGTGTGTACTGGGAAAAGTTATGTCTGTTGCTATAGGTCTGATCTATTTATTACAAAAAGTTTTTTTATTGTTAAATGCATATGTTAAAGTCTGTAGCCCTTTAACAAAGGGTTGTTATCACATTATATTACACATTACAGACAAGTGTTGTGTTACATGCAATCTCATTGATTACTGTAGCAGTCAAGGATTTTGGTGTTGGCCAACCACTCTGAGAAACCTTGGGGATTTTCACTTTGATGATTCTTGATAGCCCCTATTGAGAGGGGTTATATATTTTATTGCAAACTGTGTTTCCTACATATTTGTAATTATTTATGGTCTAGCTTGACAGTGCAGCCTTTGCCAGACAATTCTGTGATCATCACAAGAGAGGGGGGGTTGGCTCCACCCACATGTTGGGAGCCAGGAGTGCATATTTTGATAGGGTAGAAGTTGTGTGATTCCACAAAAGGTGTTTGTACACCAAACAGTTGTGATCATTTTGTTTCTTTATCTAGCTGCCTGAGTTTGAATTATCACGGCCACAGACATGGTACTATAATGCTATTAAGGTGCCTCAGAAAATATGTGATGTTTTCCTCTAGAAGCTGCACAGAAGATAGGAGGGCAGTTAAGACACATGGATTTTTAGTGAACTTTTAACCTACACCAATATTCTACTACAGTTCCTTCCTTCCACACAAATGTATTTAATTCCTATGCTATTTACTGGTAATGCTTCACATTACCATACAACATTCTGTTAATGTCAGACAAATTGGGATTCCCAATGCTTGTTTTAAATGTTTGCATGATTTTTGCCAGTTTAAATGCAGTTGTGAAGTCAATGGTATAGGCTCTATTCCTTATCATATTATTGGGAAAAGTTATGACAGATTCTATACATTTGATCCGTTTACCTTGAAACGTTATGAAAAACCCAGTAGGCCCGACTTACTATTGTGAAAAGGATGCCTTGTTATTACAGCGTGCAAAAGCCTATACTGAAGTATTTTGTTACATGGAATCTCACAGATAAACTCATGAGCTAGATATGTACTACGATAATCCTTATTAGGCTCCCTTAGGAGGTGTTTCATAGTCTGATAATTATAATTCTGGAGATTTGCCTGGTTCCCTTCCCCTTATTCAGGGTTTTCCACTTACAAAGACACTCTGTTTTATTTCATGGAACTTGCCGGTATAAAGAATAAATTAGGCAACCCTGATTGGATGGTAAATATCAAGGACTTTGATGTGGTTTGCTGTCAGGAGACCTGGTCCCAGGAGAACCTTTCTTATAGAAGGCTTCCAATCATTTTGTTTACCAGCCTCCTCAGTGAGTTCAGGCTGTGCCAAGAGAGGCTATGTGGTTCTTGTTTATTTAAAGAATGGACTCTTGAAAGCAGAAAAATTATGGGCTTCCCCTTGTTTCCAAGTATTGCGCTTAGTAATTCCAGGTTTTTGGGATGTGTTTGGGTCCACTGCTCCACTGAATTAAAACTTTAAAAAATAAAAGCATTCATCCTAAGTGGGATAAAATAGATCATGAGAAGTTTTGGGGGAACTTAATGTGTCAGAGTAATCAGGATATTAGGATCTACCTATCGGAGGATTTCAATCCAGTCGATACGGTCAAGAGTTTTGAGGGCATCTGCAAACAGACTGCTAGTCAGTTTGTCGTTCAGGATAAGCAAAGGACCCTCCACCCTTCAAACGGCTCCAAATTATACAGCAGCATTATAAAAGCTCAAGGAGGCCCTTAAAAAGTCACCACACAATATTCATCAAATTAAACTGCTTAGATCATTGTATAAAGCATCTGTTAGTGCTAGAACACGGGAGGTTAGGATCCAGGCTTGGGACAACTTACTTAGAGTATCAGCATTAAGAGACACAAGGTCCTTCCGGGAAGTTATCAATAGTCCCTTTTTCAGTGATAATTCCACTTGTCAAACAGAATGTCGCATTCCAGCTACTGAGTGCCTTGACCACTTTTCGGGAATCTTTGGTAACATTCACCCTTCTCAAGATACTCAAGGGGTTTTTGAGACCCCAGATGAAGAACTAGCCTTAAGCAACACCATTACCGTAGAAATGGTAATGACGGCCATTAATAAATCTACTCCAGGTAAAGCTCCAGGGCCAGGCAGGGTACATCTTTTAACAAATTTGTTTCACAGTGTTGTTTTAGGTCATATTCCTTCCTCTTGGAAGAATTCAACCATTGTCCCAGTTTTTAAGAAGGGCAATGGAAATTCCCCTACCTGTTATAGACTCATATCCCTCCTGGATTCACTGGTAAGAATTCTAGGGAGGATACATCTTCTTGAGGAATGGATCAGTGACACTTGGGGCCATCCTGCCGTAGAAAGGGACCACCCGCCATAAGTGTGGTGGTCCCGTGGGGGTCATTAGGATGCGCATGCCACATTGGCGGGCGCTTCCTGTATTCTTGAAATTGCGGTGGGCGGTGCATTCAGCAACGCCCGCCGCAATTCCAAAAAGGCATGTTGTGCATTTTCATGCACAATTTGACAGGACTTCCCCTGTACACCACCCACCCTGTGTTTCGACTCCCTGCAATCTGCCTGAAAATGGTTCCTGTTTACTTTTGTACACTAGGTCTTTAGGTAAACATGCCTTGGACATTCACAACCTTCTATCTGAGGCTAACCCCATCTGTCTCTTTCTAACCGAGACGTGGCTGGGAGAGTGCTCCGGCCCCGAAATAGCTGACGCTATTCCGTCTAACTATGTCATCTTTAGGAAGGATAGGAATAATGGAAGAGGTGGTGGCATTGCGCTGGTGGTGGACAAGCGTTTCACTTGTTCCATCATTCCAACGGATGACATTCATGGGTGTGAGGCCCTTGGGTTTTCCCTATCCCTGTCCTCCCAGCAATCCTGTACAGGGCTACTAATCTACAGACCCCCCGGTCCTATGGGCTCTTTTTACGAAGAGCTTCATGCCGTAGTCTCGGCACTTTGTCTGAAAACAGATCACTGCCTGCTTTTGGGAGATTTTAATATTTACATGGACATGAGAAATGATGTTGATGCTATTAAGATCTTGGATACTACTTCCCCTCTGGGTCTTTCCCCCTACCTCTCTGGTCCCACGCACAACAAAGGCCACACACTTGACCAAGTTTTCTCCACTATTTCAATTGGCATTTCTCCCCCGGTTCCTGTTCTGTGGTCAGATCACTATTTGGTAAATTTTCAGATCCCTCTCTTTGGTAAACTTTCATCTAGGACGCAGGGTCGTACTTGGCAGAACTCTCGAGCCTATCATCATGTGTCCCCAGATATGATGGCCCAGGCATTATCCTCTCACCCATGCCAGCTGTCAGGTAGTTTAGAGGCGGATCTCGACCTCCTACAAACCTGGTTCGCAGAGAGACTCGATGAAATAGCCCCGGTGACTTTCTCCCGCAAATTCATCAGTCGTGCCTCTGCCCCATGGTTTACTGCCGCTCTGTCTGAGATGCGGCGGACGTGTAAAAAGGCCGAAAGGGCCTGGCGTCGCCACTATGACCACTCAGACAAAGTGGCTTACAGGGAATCGATTAAACTATACCATGGTTGCATTCTGTTAGAAAAGAAAGCCTATTTTGCAAGAAGAATTGAGGCCTCTGTGAATATCAGTAAAGAAATATTCACAATTGTTAAAGAATTCACCTCTCCGACTGCGAGCTCGTTCACACACTCTTATTCTGAACCCTGGGTCACCCAACTTGCTGATTTCTTTGCTAGCAAAATTACATCCATTCAAGACTCCTTTCGGGCATCTGGCTCGGGGCCAGCCCCTTGCATTAGCTCCTCTTTGCCTTCGTCCTTGATTCATGAGGGCCCAACCCTTTCTGCTGATGAAGCGAGATTTAGAAATACATTTATTTCTGCTCGCAAAGTTAATTTCCTATAACAGATAATAATACTAATAAAGTGTGCAGTGAAGATATTAACCAACGTAGTTTAAAATTGCAGATCACTACACGTGAGTTACTAATATATGTGCTCATATATGTGCTTTATGTTGCAAATGCATGTGTGTGTGTGTAATAAATAAACTAATTTTGTTTATCGTTTCTGTCAGTACTAAATGCGGCTGCTTTATTAATAGCATGTGCTTATTTCTGTGTGCTTATCTTTTGTTTTTCTGTTTTAAATTTTGCACGAATCTGTTTGTTGCTTCATTTGCTTCTGCTAGGTAACATAGATTAATGGGTAATAATTAGCAAAGGTGGGTGGGTAACAGAACAAACTTTATTTCTTACATTAATTGATGTTTTGTGTTTGTTTATATATTAGTTTTGAGAATGGGCCTAAAGAAGATGGCTGCCAGTACTGCTGTCTTCGAGACTTGACCAGAGCAGTTCTTTTCACTCATGCGCGGTATATTTCTGCTGAGCTGATAATTTCTATGCAGAAGAAATCCTGGTCGTACCAAATGTGGCATTGTCAAGGACGGGACGGATGTGGTTCTGCCAAGTTCAGGAAGCAAAAGTTTCCTCCATCACAAGTATCATTTTGAGGAAGCAAAAAGGATGGTGAGACTAAGAACAATAAGGGCAAAGATGAAGCCCCGGACTTGGTCATGAGCGTGTGACCTCATTGTGGACTGTCGTGGCTTGACCAATGAGATATCTGGATTAATAGAAAAAATATACGCTTCTGTTACTTTAGTTAGTTAGAAAGGTATAAAAACTGTCCCCCTGGGAGGGAGAGCGTGCTTGCTGCTCATCTTCTCCTGTGATGGTGACGTGCTGATGAACTTTCCTGGAATACGTAAGCATTAACAGGGCTAAAATACTTTTACTTTATTCCTTTAGGTGAAGTGAATTTTAGACAGGGATGTTAGGGTTTAGGTAATAGAAAACTGTTTATTCATTCTTGAAATATGCTAACTGATGTTGCTTCTGACTGTCAATACTTTTGCTAATCCTTTAAAATGATGATGCTTGAATAAAAAGGTTCTAATAAAAATGCATTTTCCTTGAATAATAGTTAATAAATACGATTTTTAAAATACAAGATGGCCTTGTTATTTTATGAGTTTAGGTTACCATTAGCAGATTCATTCGCCAAAGTGGCTTAATTAAGTGCAAAAATGTATATAACCATGGTGAGAACATTATACTGCAGTTGTATATAAATGTGTATATATTTTGTGAATAGGTTTTATTAATTAGGTCACATGATTCAGTTGCTCAAAATATGTCATGTCAGTTTATGGGCCTTGTGAATGATTTATGATTAATGGTGAGTATTGTGGAGTTGGGTAGCGTTGCTTATGGCCTATTTTCTATAGGGGCGCTGGATCAATTTCCTGGTAGCAGAGTTACGGTTGCTATGGTAACCGACGTGCTACATGTTGAGTTTTGTTCAGTTGTTATATGTAGTCGAAAGGTTTTTCCCTGCAGTTTGGAAATTCCTAGTTGAGCCGGCATATGAGTAGTGTGACAAAGTGAAGTTGCACAGTGCATTTGTTCTGTTTCAAAATAGTGGTATGGTTATCACTAGTGTTGTGGACGTACAACACAAGTTTAGGGATTTTAGGTATGCTAGGTAAAATGTATAGTGAGGATTGTCTATGAAATTGTAACTTTGAGTATAGGGACAAAGAGCCCGTTTTAAAACTCACTGTGAAAAGAGTAGTAGAATTAACCCGAGCTTGTATGAAGGGTAAGGTAGCGTGCTCTATTTTACAGGCAATTGTGTATTTTCTATGGCTGGTTAAAGTCCTGCCAGGATTTCATGTATGTATGGTTAGGGAGACTTTCCGTTTGAAAGTGTGTAAATGATTTTGTAATTTCGTTCGAGTCGAACTTCGAATTGCTACTTTATGTGCATTCAGAGGGAAACGGGTTCGAATATTACCTGTTAGAGGGGTAGAGTAGTCTTACTTTATCAGCGAATGCATATTCTGTGAGAGTAGCGTCGTCTACTCCACGCAAAAAGAATACTTGAATGGTTGTATAAACTGTCACTTTATTTAGCGAAACGGACAAATGGTTTGTTTATTTGTTGTTATTAACTGAAATCCATTGAGAAAATGTTCTTTAAAATGGCGCTGTGAAAAGTTTTTGTGAAGGAGGGGTGAGCGCTGGGAGTGAGAGGTGAGGAGCTGCAGCGGCTGTGTACGTCACAGGGTTCGCGCTGTGATTGGCTAACATACGTCACAGCTAGCGCACTGATTGGTTCACGTGACTCTGACGAGCTGTTAGCTGATTGGTTCTTTGGGAAAGCAGTAATTCTATTGGTTGAGCAAGGTGGTGACGTGGCTTAACCTGATTGGCTTGTTGGTGTGTTTCGCGCACGGATTGGCTGGTTTCGCGGAACATTTACGAAACATTTACAATCATTATAAATTAACCAGATTTGAATAAAACATGAGGTATTATTATAAAAAAGAGGAGAAAAAGCTTACATTGCTTCAGAAATTTAAAAATGTTATTTCACCTGATAAGAAAATTGAAACGCGAGGTGGAAAATTACTTCACAAGTATAAAACACCCGCAGCCTATATGGAAGGTGAATATGGTTATCACACTTGCCTTTGGTTTGATGCTTGGATGCAGTACACTAAATATGATGGTGTTCTGGCTTGGCCGGAAGATGGTTCATTTAATATAAGGATTTTGAAAAATGTAAGAGAAAAAATGACAGCTCTTGTGCCGAAGCCTAGACCAACACAGTTTGAGGCTCTAGTTGAATGGGAGGATGAGATGTTTCAACTTCAGCGGGAAGCAAGTGGTATAATGAGACCTCCGAAATCATCAAATTTTAAACATGAAACCCATGAGGATAGAATGCGTCGGTGGGGACAGGCAGATATGTGTGATGGTCTCTATACAGTGATGGAAATGATTACAGAAGTACCAGGTCAAAAGAAAACTCAAAAGAAAAATAATACTGTTGTAGAAAGCGAATCTGAAGACCCAGTTTTAGAAGAAATGTATTTGACTAATAAAAAACAGACTCCTTTAAAGCCAGCTTGTTCATGGTCTACTCCGATGGTTTCTACAGGAACCATACCAAGTGTACCTCCATTATATGAGGGTTCACCCAGATTGTACCCGAATAATTCTGATCTTTTGAAACTCCTGACAGGTTAGAAACAAGAACAAATTCTAGCGGTTATGATGAAAGCAGAAATGTTCCTGAAACACCCATGGGAAGAGAAGTTCATAGAAATTCAATGGGAGCTGATAGAAATGGGGAAGTTGCAAATACTTCAGAATATTTACGATCAAAAGAAGAATTAATTCAGCAGTTAACTAAAGGCATGGAAGCAGTGACAGTTCCAGTAACGATTGGACCCGTTCAGCCTGTTTTTGATCAAGGGGAAATTAGGCAACCGGGTTTGACAGTTCCATTAAATGCAGAAATTCAGAAAGTGGCTGTAAAATTTTACTCAGAATTAACTGAAATACACCAAGAAAAAACAATGATGCCTGATTTAACTTTCAATCCAGGTTCATTATGTAAAACACCAATGGGTGCTGAGTCAGATACTGAATCTCCAGAAAAGAGTTTTGAGAAAACAGATTCTATTTCAAAACTTGATTTTGCAAGACTTAAAGCAGATTTAGAGGAATTAATAATTGGCACAATTGGTCCTGACAGTTTGAAGCATTATCAGGATGATGAACTGCTGTTCATTTGCATAAGCATTCAATGGAAAACAAAGAATAAATATGATCAATTAGAAGAATTGGCTGCAGAATTAGAGATTGATCTGAGCAAACAGAAAAATTTTACAAAACATTACAGATTAGATTTTACTGAAAAGGATATTGGGAATTTCAATGCAATGGGAAGAATCATGCATATAAAGGATTTGATTGTGTACATCAACAAATTGGGCGACTTAAGTAAATGGAGGGTGAAGTGGACCAAGAAGAAGAAGGAACAGAGGAGAGAAAAATTGTCTAATCAGTACCCAATGAAAGAAATCGCAGGTAGTGGTTATGTCCATGTTCCCTGGTCTAGACAGGACATTCTGTTGTTCACAAATGATTTCCCTCGGCTGAGAGAGAAGCCTGTGGAATGGTATCGACAGGTGGACAGATTCATTAAGGTGTCAAAAGTTCTGTGGGTTGATCTTGATGGATTCTTTGACATTGTTGTCTCATCAGATCTCTGGACAGAATGTAAAATTGCTGTGAGTTGGCCTAAAGTTGAACCAGCTCGAGATAAAGAGACAGGTGCTCCATCGTCAATTGTCATGGAACTGTATGACAAAGTGATTTATTGGTTAAAAGGAAAAATTGCCCCAAAAGAAGTGGATTGGGTAAAAATAGACAGAACAAATCAGGACCCAAAAAAGTCAGTTCACTCATTCTATGAAAGATTACTGTTGGTCTTCAAACAGTACAGTGGCTATGAGAAACTAAGTGAAAAGGACATGAGCCACTTCATTTACAGATTTGTTTATGGTTTGAGACCTGAAATTGGTGATATGATCAGGAATGGAATTGTCGGATGGCAAGCAAGCACTCTCAGTTGATGACATACTCAGAAAGGCAAAATACTGCAGTGATGAGATAGATGCCAAACAGAAGAGATTAAAAGAGAAAGCAATGTGGGCACAGGTGAAAGTAGCAGAACAACAGATCGCAAGTTTGGAGAATAAAAATGTAAATTTTAACCAGAATCAGGGTCAAGGAAAATGAAGGGAAATTATAACAAACCAAAATGTAATATTAACATTGAGGAGATGAAGCAAAAAGCAAAAATTGCCCTGTTTTAATTGTGGGGAAATTGGACACTGGAAGCGCAAGTGTAAAAATCCGCCCAGAAATTTCAAAAATGCATCATTAAATCCACAGATGCAGAATGATGTAAATCTGCAGCAACAGCTACAGCAGCAGTTAAACGAATTGAGTCTTCAGCAACAGCTACAGCGACAGTTAGCGAATCAGCAGAGTCAAATTCCACAGCCTCCTCTCCCAAACAGTAGAGGTGCTCAAAGATATAATTCGGAATCAGGATTCTGCGGAGCTGATGAGGTAATAAGAACACAAAGAGCAAATGTGCCAAATTTGTCTGGACAATTTTTGATGACAGAAAATCAAGGAAGTGATTCGGAGGACTACTCATGACGATGCCCGAGAGAGGGGGAAGAGTGTGTGATTGGAGCCACTCTTGAGGTTGACCAGTCTGGTCCATTTATTAATGGCAAAGTGAATGATGTAGATATCACTTTTCTTGTGGACACTGGTTCTACCCGTTCTACTGTTAGATCAGTGGCAATAGAAAACCTCCCTCTCTCTGGGGATTCCATCCAAGTAGTTGGTGTAGCAAATCAGCAGATTAAAACAAGTCTAACAGAACCTGTTGATATTGAAATTGGCAAGTTCAAAGATAAACACAGATTGGTAGTTTGTGACAGCAGTCCTGTGAACCTGTTAGGGAGAGACATCCTCTGTAAAAGGAACTGCAAAATTTATTGCTAACCAGTAGGTATTGAGTTGCAGACATTTGAAGAGGATGGGCTTTATAAATTGACAATGTTAATGGTTGAAGCAGAGAAAACAAAATTATTTCCTGTATTTGATAAAGAAAATTTGCCTGAAGAATTGAAAAAGACAGTCAAGAGTGAAATTTGGGATTTAACTGGAAGTGAAATGGGTCTGATGAAACATGTTGATCCAGTCAAAATTACAGTGAAGCAGGGAATAGATTTTCCAAACATTCCTCAGTACAAAATGAAGGCAGAAAAAATTGAAGGTGTAATTCCTGTGATTGAAAAATTCATAAAGCAAGGTGTTTTAAAAGAGATTGAGAGTAGCCCTTGTAATTCACTGATCATGGGGATCAAAAAGCCAAACGGAATGTACAGGATTGTTCAAGACCTGAGAAACGTTAACCAGATAGTTGTTCCATGTTGTCCAGTTGGTCCAAATCCAGCAGTGATTCTTTATCAAATTCCGCATGATGCAGAATGGTACACTGTCATTGACCTTTGCAATGCGTTCTTTACTGTTCCATTGCATCCAGAGAGCCAGGAAATCTTTGCGTTCAGATTCCAAGGTCGCACATTAGCATGGTGTCGTATTCCTCAAGGGTATGCAGAGAGTCCTTCGTTCTTTAATGAATTATTAAAGAAATCATTGGAGAATTGAAATATACCTGGAAGGTCAACATTGGTCCAGTACATTGACGACTTGCTTGTTGCAGCAAAAACACGAGATAACTGTGTCACAGATACAATTACTCTTTTGAATCCTTTTGGCAGATGAGGGACATAAAGTGTCACCTGCAAAATTACAGTTTTGCAAACAAGAAGTAAAATGTCTTGGTCACAGAATTGCAAAGGAATCAGACAAGTGACAATTGAAAGAATTAAAATGATACAGGGAATGCAACCTCTAAAAACTCAGAGACAAGTCAGAATGTTTTTTAGAAATGGTTGGCTATTGTCATCAGTGGATTAGTGGATTTTCGGTAATTGCGAAACAACTACAGAGACTAACCAAGTCAGATATAAAAGACCCAATTGTTCTTACTGAATCTGAGATGGAAGCTTTTGGAACATTAAAAAGGAGTTTGTGCGAAGCTCCAGCTTTGGGCATGCCAGACTACGAAAAAGATTTTGAGATGTACTGCAGTGAGAGTGAAGGGTGTGCATTGTCTGTGTTAATACAGAGACATGGAAAATTGAGAAAACCAATTGCATACTTTTCAGCAGTGCTTGATCCAGTTGCAAAAGCATTACCAGGCTGCTTAAAAGCAGTAGCTGCAACCAGTGTGAGTCTTGAGCAAAGTGAAGGAATTATAATGGGGTTTCCTGTAAAAGTCTATGTTCCCTATTCAGTTGAAATTCTTCTCACCAGGAGCAAAACGCAGCACTTGACAAGTAACAGACTTACAAAATACGAAAAAATTATTCTGGGATCAGATAATGTCTCGATAGCAAGATGTGTGAACTTAAATCCTTCCACATTGTTGCCTGATGGCACTGTTACAGAAGTCAGGAATGAGAATGATGTTGATCATGAGTGCTTGGATGTTTTGAATATTGCACCAAGCCAAGGCAGGACATTAAAGATGTTCCTCTGCCTGAATCAGACTATGTGTACTTTGTTGATGGTTCTTGTTTGAGAACAGAGGAAGGCTTTTTGAGAGCAGCTTACTCTGTCTGTACAGTTGCTGATGTTGTGGAAGCATCATGTCTTGAAGGAATTCGTTCAGCTCAAGTAGCAGAATTGATTGCTTTAATTCGTGCATGTGAGAGAGCAATAAATTTGAGAATTACCATAATAACTGATAGTCAGTATGGGTACGGAGTTGTGCATGATTATGGACTCAAAGAGGCTATTTAACGTCTGCAGGTTCACCTATCAGAAATGCAAAATTAATTAAAAGATTAATTGATGGCATTCAGTTACCAGAAAAGATCGCTGTCGTGAAATGTGCAGCACATACAAAGGGAAATGATTTCATTACCAAAGGAAATGCCTATGCGAGATTGCGAAGTACTGTGCAAGAAACAATTTTGCAATTAATCGGGAAAAGAACGATGAACATGCTTTGAGCTCACTAATGCTAACATCAGTAGTTGAAACATGGCAGGAAATCAGAGATTTACAGGATGAAGCTGATGATGAAGAGAAAAACACATGGTTGAGAGCAGAATGTAGACAGCGAGATGAGGATGGAATTTGGACATACAAAGATGGCAGAGTAGTTTTACCAAACTGCATGATTGCTGACATGGCCAAGATGTATCATGGTCTGGGACACATTGGAAGAGAATCTATGATTAGGCTTTTTAGAGAAACTTGGTTCGATACAAAGTTCAGAACAATTGCAGAATCTCTTTGTCAGAGGTGTCTAACTTGCCAGCAAATGAACTCAGTCAGGAAAACGGTTGTGGGAATGGGAACCATAGGACAGGAGGGTGGTCCATTCACCAGATTACAGATGGATTTCATTGAAATGCTGCAACATAACAAATTGCGTTATGTTCTGGTGTTTGTCTGTTTGTTTTCAAGATGGGTTGAAGCGTTTCCCACACGTCACAGTGATGCAATGACTGTTGCAAAATTACTTTTGAGGGAGATTATACCGAGGTACGGTTTCCCAGTGACTGTGGAGAGTGATCGTGGAAGATATTTTGAAAACAGACTGTTACAATTGATTTGTGAGGCTTTACACATAGAGCAGAAGTTGCATTGTGCATACAGACCAGAGGCATCTGGAGTTGTTGAGCAAATAAACGGAACAATTAAGAACAGAATTGCAAAAATGTGTCTAGCTACAGACATAAAGTGGACAGATGCTCTTCCACTTGTTCTGATGACTTTAAGAAGTACACCTGATAAAAGACAGGTTTAAGCCCACATGATATTCTTATGGGCAGGGTCATGAGACAGGCATTCATACCAGTGGGAAAATTGATGGCTATAAATGATAGCGTCATTTTGGAGTACTGTAGGAATCTATCTGATGTCGTGACTTCTGTGTCCAATCAGGTGGGAACTGAAGTGCAGTCAAGAGAAAAAGAACAAGCACATGATCTGGTACCTGGTGACTGGGTGAGAACAAAAATTCATTGAAGAAGAAATTGTCTGGTACCTAGGTGGCAGAAACCAAGACAAGTCATTCTTGTTACAACAAATGCGGTAAAGTGCAGGGGTCTAAAGGGGTGGATCCATCCAAGCCATACTATTCGTGTACCTACACCTGAAAACTCTGATGAAGAAAGTGACACCACAGCTGATTTAGATTCAGAAGAAGAACCTGAAAGAAATCCAGATCCTGAAGATCGACAGGCAGGTCGACATCTGGAAAATTCAACTGTGAATAGAGAATTGAGTGAGAAAGATTTGAATGTCATAGTTGTTGACTCTGAAAATGATGGAGATCTGCTAGAAAAAGAAGCAGAAAAAGAATCTGATCATGTTGTGAATCAAGACCAGGAGAGTATTGAAAAGCAGAGAAGAAGCTCTGAATGCAGGAACAAGAAATCTGAAACTGGGAAGTTGAAGGTAATTGAAGACGAAGAACAAGACGAATTGCCAAGTACCAGTTACAAGGATTATGTTCCTAACGGAGTGAGGCTGCCGAGTAAAGAGGTACCTGAGTCCAGAATTGAAATATCTGACAGTGAAACTGATGAAAGTGATGAAGATTCTCAAATAAGAAAATTCAGAAAAAGAGCTTGGAGAACAGAATGTAATGTGACTGAGCCAAAGAAGAAATTACCAAGAAAAGGTGATAATTGGCCAAGTGAAAATGAAGGTCTGAAATTCAAATTAGTAAAGAAATCAAAAGAGCAGGTAAACGAAAGTTCTAGTCAGAGGGATCCAGAGAAGAAAAGTGAGGCAGGAAAGAAAATAGAGGTTATTAGTAGAAAAACAAAACGAGTTCTCAAGCCAAATCAGAAATATAAGTCTCCTGAGTGGACTTATATTATAATCCCACCTGTAGTCGAGGTGAACAGTAGCAGTCAGGAAGAGGTTGAAGACAATAGTGACAATGATTGAGGCATTTTTCTGTTAAAATTTAGGGGTTTTGTTTTTGGCATGAGGCTGAAGAAATTGTGTTAGGTGACATAAGGTCGAAGAAATTGTGTTAGCTGGAAAACAATTTGTGACGCAAGAAAAGCTGTTAGAGGGTTTTGAGGTTTTTAAAAAAAAAAATTGAAAAAGGGGGTGTTAGAAATTTTATTTTAGATATTTAGACATTTTTTAAATTTTAGTTTTCTTTTTCCCCCTTACAAGCTTAGTGAAAATGCCTTATGTTTTTGTGAATAACAGCTCAAGATGCTCCATCTTAAAGAGATGCTGCAAGATGTCTCTGATTTGTGTGATTTTGATAATTCTGCTCTGGTTAGTTTTAGCTGTCATTTTTCCTTTCGGGATCGATAAGGAAATGTACAAGGTCAATATGACAGGCAAAGCTTCAGTTACATAAGACAAACTTAGTGCAAAAGACAAAACTAACAAAGTTATTGATCATAGACCAGAGACTCATCAAGATAGGTCTGTTGGTGACTTTTCTAGCAATACTTATTCAAGGCTTTTGGCTGAGTATGTAAAGGTTATGGAAGTAAAAGACTGCTACATCTGTGTGAAATTGCCTGCTTCAGTTTCTGAGGGAGTGACGTACAATATGCTTCCTCTTACTTATGGCATAACCTGTAGTGTAATAGCTAGTTTATTTTATCAGACTGGTCGTCTAGAGTACTATTACTCTAATTATGACTACATTTTTGCAAATCTGAAGATGGAGAAAAGCTTAAATAAACACAAGCAAGCTAAACAGATGAGGGAATTCTTTTTAGTAACTAATGAACTCACGTATGAGTAAGCTTTTAGAAATATTTTGACATGCAAGTTGAGAACTGAGGAAAAGACTTTCCTGAACCTTGTTGAGGAAAGAAGGGCAATCTACAAAAGAAATTAGATGATCAAGCAAACAAAATCCAATTTTGGGCAGAAGGAAGATGAAAAATGTAATGGCAAATCTTTTGACAATGTTGCAATTCACATAGACAAACCAATTAGTGGCAAATTTTGTATTAGGAGAGATAATACGTTGTTCGACAACTATTTTGTTGGAGCTAGCAATTGTGAGGACACTTACCAAAATCATGGGGGGTTTGGGATTCAAGGGTGGCAAAGCCCCAATTTTTCCTGGAATTTATTTTGTTTGCGGAGACAAAGCCTACTATAACCTCCCAGATCATTGGTATGGGACGTGTTTTGTTGGTCTTGTTTTTCCAAAAATATTTCATGTTGATAAAAATGCAGAAGGCTCATTTGAAATTAGTAATCATGTCAATAGGTTCAAAAGAGAAAGTTTCTCAGAAATTATGGGAGACATTTTTGAGGCAGTGATACCTTTAGTGGGTATAACACTGAATGCAGGAAGAATCAGAAAGTTGTCCACAATTGTTGACAGATTGTCAACTGACACAGCCAGTGGTTTCCAATTGGTGGATAATGAGGTTATTGCGATACGGTCCATGGTAATGCAGAACCGTCTTGCGTTAGACATTCTTCTAGCAAAAGAGGGAGGAGTTTGTGGTATTTTACATGTTCAACACTGCTCCACCTACATCCCAGATGAGAGTAGGAACATTGAGATGTACATTAAAAACATTACTGAGCTTCAGTCAGAAATTGTTCCCTTAGAAGAGGATGATTTTTCATAACGTTTGTCCAAAAGATTTCAGGCAATTAAAACCTGGTTTCAAGAGATTGGTGGTTCAATTCTTGGCAAGATTCTGACACCTTTGTTTGTAATAATTTTTGTAATACTTTTGTTGAAGATTAGTTGCATGTTACACAAGAGAAAGAAATACCTGAGGGAAAAGAAGAGAATTTACAAAATAAGAAAGGAACAGGAAAGGGAGATTGAACTAGAAGAGTTTCGTAGAGCTCAATATGAAAGTTGCAGGCAGACTGCAGAGACAAGTCTTAAGAAATACTAACACAGTGAAAACAAATCACGTTCATCTATAAGATAAAATTTGCTAAATTTTTGGGTGTGGTGTGGTGATTTTGAAATCACCAGATGAGGGAGTTGATGGAGCGAGATTTAGAAATAAATGTATTTCTGCTCGCAAAGTTAATTTCCTATAACAGATAATAATACTAATAAAGTGTGCAGTGAAGATATTAACCAACGTAGTTTAAAATTGCAGATCACTACACGTGGGTTACTAATTTATGTGCTCATATATGTGCTTTATGTTGCAAATGCATGTGTGTGTGTAATAAATAAACTAATTTTGTTTATCGTTTCTGTCAGTACTAAATGCGGCTGTTTTATTAATAGCATGTGCCTATTTCTGTGTGCTTATGTTTTGTTTTTCTGTTTTAAATTTTGCACAAATCTGTTTGTTGCTTCATTTGCTTCTGCTAGGTAACATAGATTAATGGGTAATAATTAGCAAAGGTGGGTGGGTAACAGAACGAACTTTATTTCTTACATTAATTGATGTTTTGTGTTTGTTTATATATTAGTTTTGAGAATGGGCATAAAGAAAAGGGCTGCCATTACTGCAGTCTTCGAGACTTGACCAGAGCAGTTCTTTTCACTCATGCGCGGTACATTTCTGCTGAGCTGATAATTTCTATGCAGAAGAAATCCTGGTCGTATCAAATGTGTTCCTTGGTGGCATTGTCAAGGACGGGACGGATGTGGTTCTGCCAAGTTCAGGAAGCAAAAGTTTCCTCCGTCAAAAGTATAATTTTGAGGAAGCAAAAAGGATGGTGAGACTAAGAACAATAAGGGCAAAGATGAAGCCCCGGACTTGGTCATGAGCGTGTGACCTCATTGTGGACTGTCGTGGCTTGACCAATGAGATATCTGGATTAATAGAAAAAATATACGCTTCTGTTACTTTAGTTAGTTAGAAAGGTATAAAAACTGTCCCCCTGGGAGGGAGAGCGCGCTTGCTGTTCATCTTCTCCTGTGATGGTGACGTGCTGATGAACTTTCCTGGAATACGTAAGCATTAACAGGGCTAAAAGACTTTTACTTTATTCCTTTAGGTGAAGTGAGTTTTAGACAGGGATGTTAGGGTTTAGGTAATAGAAAACTGTTTATTCATTCTTGAATTATGCTAACTGATTTTGCTTCTGACTGTCAATACTTTTGCTAACCCTTTAAAATGATGATGCTTGAATAAAAAGGTTCTAATAAAAATGCATTTTCCTTGAATAATAGTTAATAAATACGATTTTTAAAATACAAGTTGGCCTTGTTATTTTATGAATTTAGGTTACCATTAGCAGATTCATTCGCCAAAGTGGCTTCATTAAGTGCAAAAATTTATATAACCATGGTGAGAACATTATACTGAAGTTGTATATAAATGTGTATATATTTTGTGAATAGGTTTTATTAATTAGGTCACATGATTCAGTTGCTCAAAATATGTCATGTCAGTTTATGGGCCTTGTGAATGATTTATGATTAATGGTGAGTATTGTGGAGTTGGGTAGCGTTGCTTATGGCATATTTTCTATAGGGGTGCTGGATCACTACCTTTCCTTTTCTTTCCAGCTCTACCTCGCTGGACCTTCTCACTACATTAAAATCTGGTTCTCCTTTGGATCCATGTCCAGCCAAATTTCTTCGAAAAATGGCTCCAGTAATTAACCCCCTAGTCAACCCGGTGCTGAATCTTTCACTCAGCATGGGAGTGGTCCCTTCGGCCTGGAAGCAGGCTCTCATTTTGCCGCTATTGAAAAAGCCAAATTTGGACCCTCTGATACATGCTAATTACAGGCTAATTTCTTTCCTCCCAGCGTTTGCCAAGGTGGTGGAGAAGCATGTACACTCCTCCCTCTCCAATTTCCTTGAAAGCCATAACATCTTGCATGACACTCAGTCGGGCTTCCGTGCCAATATGAGCACGGAGACCGCGCTGTTGGAGGTCACCGAGGCTATTAAGGAGGCTCTTAAGGAGGTTCTCGATCTGGGAGATAAGGTGATGCTGGTGATGTTGGATCTGTCGGCGGCCTTTGACACCGTTCCCCACAGCGGTCTCCTTTTAAGACTCTGGGAGATCGGCTTTCGGGGAATGGTGTTCAGCTGGTTTCAGTCCTTTCTAGCAGGCCGCCGCCAAACGGTCTGGGCCCCCCCGTTCTCTGCCGAGGTGCCGCCTCTGGAGGTAGGAGTTCCTCAGGGCTCAATTTTGAGCCCAACTCTTTTTAACATCAATATGGCCCCTCTGGCGGCTCTGGCAGAGTCGTTTGGTGCCCAGATCGTTTCATACCCGGACGACACCCATCTCCTTTTTACCTGCAAGAAGGGCTCTGACTTTGATGGTGAGAGTATCAGACGCTGTCTTGGGGCTGTGTTTGATTGGTTCCAGCTCAATAGCCTCAAGTGCAACTCAGATAAATCGGAGGTGTTATTTTTCGGCTGTTCTGCTGTCCCCAGGTGGCAGTTGTGGTGGCCGACAGCCATGTTCCCTCCGTCAGCGGCCTCTTCCAAGGCTAAGAATCTTGGGGTGCAGATTGATAACGGCCTCACTATGAAGCCTCAGATCCTTGGCCTAGTGGGGAAGTGTTTCGGCCTGCTTAAAATGCTTAGAAAGTTTCTCCCTTTGCTCTCCCTTGATCATAGGAAAACCACCGTGCAGGCTTTAATTGGCTCTCGTTTAGACTATGCTAATGTGCTCTATCTAGGGCTGCCGGAATATCTTCTTGAGCGGCTGCAAATTGTTCAAAATTCAGCTGCACGAGCCATTCTTGGTCTCCATCGGAGAGCCAGTGCCACTGATTCGCTGAAAACCCTTCACTGGCTCCCTATCCGTAAACGGATTGTTTTTAAGGCGCTAACACTGGCATTTAAAGCGCTCCATGGGTCCGCTGCCAAATACATCAGGAAACGGCTGGCTTTTTACCAACCATCCAGATCGCTGCGGTCAGCCTCCCTGGCTTTGGCGTCAGTCCCGGTCTTTAAGCGGTCACGCATTGGAGGTCGCTCTTTCCGATGTTTGGCCCCCCAACTGTGGAACGCCTTGCCAGTTCTCTTGAGAAGGAATGGTACTCTCTTAGCTTTCAGGAAGGATCTGAAGTCCTGGTTATTTGTCCAATAGGTTTGCCACTTGTTTGTCTGTTTCCTGCTTCCGTATTTGGGTTTTGAAGCGCCGGGACACTCCTCGGAGTAGCTGAGCGCTATATAAAACCCATTTTAAAACAACATAACATAACATAACACGCCACAACTCCTGGGGGCCCGCTATGGGCCCCCAATAGTAATGTAAGTAATGACTGCATACATTTCCTTGGCGAAAGGCAAATCCCCGCATGCATTATAATATGGATGGCGGTGTCTAACAGACACCGCCACCATATTAAAACCTTTTCCTCCCGGTCGACTCATCGACCTGGTGGAAAACCGGCGGACGGTCTTTCCGTCCGCCCGGGTCCCCCCGCCATAGTAATATGGCAGGGGGAATGGCATGCAGGCGGGAAAGAATGGCGGGCGGAGTTTTTATCAGAGGTCCAATTCAGGTTCTGCCCGGGGGTCAGAACCGTGGAACAATCACTGAATTGCCTCATGATCTCAGACAAATATGTTCAAGATAAGGGCGGGACAATCCATATGGCATTTATGGATTTGTCCAGTGCTTTTGACCTGGTTGGCAGGAAAAAGCTCTGGACCATGATGAGGAAAGCTGGAGTTAACCCAGCTTTGATTGACCTTTTAATAAGATTATACCAGGGGACAAATACAAAGGTGCATTTTGATTTTAACGGAGACTGCACCCCTTTTTTCAAATAAGGGAGTTAGACAGGGCTGTATTTTAGCTCCTTTTCTGTTCCTTTTTTATATTAATGTCGTAGAGAGAAAACTGGTGGCCAGGGGTAAAGATCTTCCACGGGTTGGTAACTGCGCCGTCCCCGTGCTTCTTTGCGTGGACGACTTGGAACTTTTAGCCCGCACAGAGAATGGTCTTCAGTTGTTATTATAAACTTTTAATGATTTTATGAGGGAGCTCAATCTTAAAATTAACCATACTAAGTTCTACACCTCAATCTTTGGGCCCAGTAAGACTCTTTCTTGTCCTCATACTGTTGCCTGATTTTCTATAACAAAAGTTCTGAATTTTATTTACTTTGGGATATTGTTCTCATCTGATTTTGACCCAGAGAGCCGGTAAGATGGAGGGTGCAATAGAGGCAATCTTTGATTTTCCAAGAAGGTATGCCATAAACCTATGAAAGAGTTTATTGCCTTATTTAGATCATAATGTGTATCCCTTCGGAGATATGAGGCAGGAGTCTAGAGATATACCATGCCTGATATATTGCAGACTATAGAGAACAAGTTCTTGTGCAGGTTTATTAGCTAACCTAGGGAGTACATATAGTCTAATTACTCATTTTGGAAACTGACCTTATTTAGAGGCTATAGTCAAGGTTGCACTTTTACACTGGTGATTGAAAGTATAGAGTTCCCTGTTTACCATGCTCTCTAAAGAGATTTTGGAAGACTTCAAAATTAGAGCATGCATCTCTTATCTTTTGGCTCACATTAAAAAGACTTTAGGTGACCTGGGATTATTACACTTTTCTCTCTCCCCAAATGAAGTTAATTGCAGCGCTAAAAATGAGTTAAAAACAGAATGTTTTCAATTTAGATCTCAAAGAAGATTTTCTAGTCCACGTTCCTAAGTTACAGTAGCCCGCTATCTGAAAGAGACAATTAGTTATAGATTCCTTACCTTAGAATTACCCCCAGGCGTCAGACTGGATCTGGAGAACTTTTCTGTAGCACTACCCCTGCGTGTCAGTAGGTGGCGTCAGTGGACTCTGCATGCGTCGTCGGCATCAATGTCGCCGGGATGACGTTGTGGTGTCTACTTAAACGCCGGCCCTGTACGCTGACGTCAGTTCTTTCTTTTTCCGCGCCACCCAGTGCAGATCCAGAGAGAGCTTGCCCCTTGGTCAATTTTTGGCTAAACTTTTTGCAACTTTTGTCGACTTCTTTTCGAGTTTTCCAACTCCTGGTGCACGAGGGATGTCACATCGATTAACTGGATTCAAGCTGTGTGAGGCCTGTAAATGCCTGATTTAGGTTACGGAATTCCACCTTGTGTTCCTCAGGTGCCTGGAAAGCGACCACGACCTGAAGTCGTGTTCTGACTGTCGGGTCATGAATCAGAAGTCGCTGCGGGAGCGATCACGAAAACTCTTGGAGGCCCGTAAATCCGCTCTGCGTCGTTCAAGGACATGGTTGAGAGGAAAGTCCCGGGGCCGATCGTGGAGTCACTACCACGACTCGTTATCGAAGTCTGCACACTCCTCAGGCACGTCGAAGCACAAGAACAAGGCAAAGAAGCATCATCGCTTTTAGCCTTCTCCCTATCCGTCGGTCAACGCGAAGCGGGACCTGGAGCATCGTCACTCTCCAGCTCCCTTGTCAGAGCCTGCATCTAGGATGGCTCCGTGCTTCCATTCTTTTCAGGGAGCCGGAGTGTCCTCTGCCCAGCTTGGACCCTTTTAAGAAGCTCTTCGTAGCATTTTTGGGCAGCCCAACTACGCAGGTGCGCTTTCGGGCCCCACGAACTCAGCTGGGGGCCCTGGCCTTCAAAGCCAGCAGCTATGGTGCCAGAGGGTCCCCGAGGATCCAGGCCTGGATCCAGATCAGCACCGGTTGACCTCAAAGTACCTTCCCTGGCACCAATTCCAGTGATGTCGCCATAGGTGCCTTTTGTGCCCTCAACCAACATCAACCCCATCCTCAACCCTGATTCAGACCTGGCACCAGACCGATGTCGCTTGACATTGGTACCGGCACCAGAGGGTACTTTTGTTCTTCACTGGTGTTACCTATTGCCCTGAGTGGCAGCCAGAGGAGGGTAAGGAGGACTGGGAGGGGTCTGGAGACCCTTTAGCTGAACAGCTTGAGGAGCCAGACTGGCGAGAGGAACTGAATGATGCCAGTGGTTGGATACCTCCCCAGAGCTTGGCATGCCCCCCACCCTACCGTGGCTATGAAGGATGAAGCGTCTTATGCAGGGGTGTTGTATAGGGCGGCTGAGGCCTTGGACCTTGAGCTTCCTACAGTGGCAATCAAGACTAACCTCCTGACAGAGGTACTTCAATGGGCAGCGGCCTATTCAGAGCCCCTGCTGTCTCTTAATGAAGCCTTCTTGGACATCTTTCTGGGCATTTGGTCCAAGACCAGCACAGGGGCTCCTGTGGATTGGATGATTGCCAGACGCCACCTCCCGGCCCCTTGCGACCCATTTTTCCTCTCCCAGCACCCTTCCCCCGAGAGCTTAGTTATTCAAGCCTTGTCTTCTAAGGGCGCATTCCATACTGCTCCCCCAGATAGGTAATTCAAGAAGCTGGACCACCTTGGGAAGAATAGGTTTTCTTTCGCCAGCTTAACACTGCGGTCGGTGAATACCTCATGCCTCTTGGGCCATTATTCCCACACGGTGTGGGACACGGTTGCACAAGTGCTGCCACAATGCCCGGAGGAGGCCCGGGATGTTCTCTCCTGCGCAGTGGCAGAGGGTCATGAAGCAGCTAAGTTCGCCATTCGGTGTGGGCTGGATACCGCTGACTCTCTCGGCAGAACGGTTTCTAGGTCAGTAGCCTGGAGATGCTACGCCTGGTTTCTCTTGGGATATCCAATCGACCCTTTTGGGCATGCCCTTTGATGGCCGTCACCAGTTCGGTGAAAAGGCGGGCTACGCGCTCGAGTGCTTCAAGGACTCTATGGCTACGGGCAGATCCTTGGGTCTCATGGTAACCTCTCACCCCTCGCAGTCCACCTCATGCCCCTTTGGTAGCTACGGAAGGGGTGCCCCACCACGTTCCACCCAGTCTGGCCACAGGGCTGTGCAAGCAACCCTGCCTCTCTGTACCCAGGAACATGGGACACAGCGACGTGGGTCTGGGGGTCAGCGGGCAGGCCAGTACACCCATACCCCCTGCAACAGCCTCCAAACCCTCCTAGTCCGACCTTCCAGGGCCATCAGTTGCCAGTGTGCGGTAGGATCCGCCATCACCTCCCCCACTGGCAAAACATCACGTCGGACAGGTGGGTTTTGCAGATAGTCCAAAGTGGCTACTCCCTCCCCTTCTAGACTACCTCTCCCTCCATCCCACCATCATTCCATCGCATGTCGAAGAATCACTTGGCCCTTCCCTGACAGGAAGTTGCAGCTCTCTTGGCCGAGGAAGCTATTGTAAGGGTCACTATGCCAGAAGTCAGTCATGGTTGCTACTCCGACTACTTTCTGGTACCCAAAAAGGACAAAGGCCTGCGTCCCATCTTAGACATCAGGAGCTTGAACCGCTGCCTCCAGAAGAGAAGTTCAAGATGCTCACTTTGGCTCAGGTCCTGTCTGCCCTTGACCCCGGAAACTGGATTGTAGCGTTGGACTTGCAAGATGCCTACTTCCATATTCCCGTCCTGCCTGCCCACAGGCGTTACCTACGGTTCATGGTAGGCCTTTTCAGTTTACTGTGCTCCTCTTTGGCCTTACTATCGCCCCTCAGGTGTTCACGAAAGTGATGGCAGTGGTCGCAGCTCCTCTGCGGAGATCAGGGGCTCCCGTCTTCCCCTATCTCGACAACTGGTTGTTAAAGTCGGGCTCGCTCCAAGCAGTCGTCTCCCACGTCTAGATTACGGCGGACCTCCTGCACTTACTGGCTTACACTAGCAACCTGCCCAAGTCACACCTGACTCCCTCTGAGAAGCTCCTTTTCATCGATGCAGTTCTGGATACAGTGTGGTTTCGGGCTTATCCTCCCTAGCAGTGAGTCCGGGAATGTTTAGTGGTGGTTCATGAACCAAGATTGGGTCAGCGACAGATGCCTCTCTTTTCCCCAACCAGAGTTCACAGTAGTTACGGATGCATCACTCCTGGGATGGGGTGGCCACCTGGGAGAGGCAGAGATCTCCATTCCCCATTTCAACCTTTTGGAGCTCCGGGCGATCCAGCTTGCACTTAAGGCATTCCTTCCTTCTGTCAAAGGAAGAGTAGTGCAGGTGTTCATAGACAACACCACCGCCATGTGGTACTGCAACAAACAGGGCGGGGTGGGGTTGTGGACTCTATGTCAAGAGGCTCTTCGCCTTTGGACATGGCTGGAACATCAGGGCATATCTCTTGTGGTTCAACACCTGGCAAGTTCCTTGAATGCCAGGGCGGACAAACTCAGCCGTTGGTGCATGATAGATCTCGATTGGTGTCTTCACTCTGAGGTGGTGCGAGGTCTCTTTCGGCAGTGGGGAGAGCCTTGGTTAGATCTACTCGCCACTGAAGAGAAAGCGCAATGTCAGCAAATCTGCGCTTTGGAGATTTCAAGGCGGCACTCGCTCGACAACGCTTTTCGTCATGAGTGGAATTGCAGCCTCCTGTACGCCTTTCATCTGCACCACTTCTGCCCAGAGTACTGAAGAAGATCAAGTGTGACTGGGCCCAAGTCATTCTTGAGGCTCCAGACTGGGCATGAAGAGTCTGGTACCCATAGCTCTTGAGCATGGCCATCGATCCTCCGATCGGACTGCCACTTCGGGAGGATCTTCTGTTGCAGCAGCAGGAGACGGCCCTCCACCTGAGCCTGTCCAGTCTCCACCTTCTTGCATGGAGATTGATCAGCAACATTTGACAACTTTCGACCTTCCTCCCGAAGTCTGTCATGTCATCTTGGGAGCCAGGCGTCCTTCCACTAAAATGGTATACTCCTGTGCATGGAACAAATTTGTAGCATGGTTTCCCTTTCTGCCCCTCTTTCAGAGGTTCTCCTCTTCCTCCTCTCTTTGGTCCAGCAGGGCTCTGCTCTGGGCACTCTTAAAGGTTACTTTTCTGCCATCTTGACCTTTCTGCGCCTTCCTGATCAGCCTTCGCTTTTCAAGTCTCCGATTGTAAATAGATTCCTAAAGGGCATGACTCATCTCTTTCCTCCTTCTCCTTTCATAATGCCGCAGTGGGACTTGACTATTTTTCTTACTTACCTTATGTGTGCTCCATTCAAGCCACTACATTATTGTCCTCTTCATCTTCTTACCTTGAAGACCAACTTCCTGCTTGCCATCACATTTGCTCGCAGGGTGAGTGAGCTTCAGGCTCTTTCCTCTAGCCTTCTTATCTTCCAATTCATCCAGAATAGGTGGTCCTTCGCATTAGGCCCTCTTTTCTGCCCAAAGTGGTTACCTCTTTCCACATATATCAGACCATCACTTTGCCCACCTTCTTTCCGCCTCCACATCTTTCCAAAGAGGAGGAGAGGCTCTACCATCTGGACCCAAAATTTGCGCTGTCCTTCTACCTTGACCGCACTAAAGATTTCCGGGTGGATGATAAAGTCTTCGTGGATTATGTGGGCGCTAAGAAAGACCGGGCCACGCGCAAATGTACCATCTCATGATAGGTTGTCCTGTGCATCAAAATCTACTATTCTTGGCAAAATAGAAACCTCCAGTAGGACTGCATGCCCATACTACCAGGTTCACCAAACATCATTTCCTGGCTAGCCAAGTCCAGAGAGGCGGCTATTTTGGACGTTCTGTTTTCCAGGACTTTCTAAGGTGAACTTGGTTTGCAGACCCACCTCCGGGGTTGGCATTGCTGGGGTATCTAATCTAAGGTAAGGAATCTATCACTCATTGTCTCTTTCAGATTAACAAGTTACTTACCTTTGGTAATGATTTATCTGTAAGAGATATATATTAGTTATAGATTCCTTACCGCCCAACCCATCCTCCCCGTTCTGCGAACTGATTTCTAGTGTAAGGGAATCCATTTCAGGGCCCTAGTTTTGTGCGCTATTTGTCAGTGTCTTGCATGGCTTTGAGCTTTTGGTGTGGAAAGTCGTGCCAGAACTGACATCAGCATGCAGGGGCGGCGTTTAAGTAGACACCTCAACATTATCCCGGTGACCACAACGCCGACGATGGACACAGAGTTGACCGACTCCACCTACCGACGCGCAGGGGTACTGCTACAGAAAAATTATTCGGATCCAGTCTGACGCCTCTGGGTAATTCTAAGGTAAGGAATCTATAACTAATATATGTCTCTTACAGATATATCGTTACCGAAGGTAAGTAACTTGTTCATTTAGACTTTAAAGAAGAAGAGAGGGTTGAACAATATCTCCTTTGGGTCACTAACCCCGAACACAGGTTTTATCTAGCTCGTCTTAGATTAGGTGCAGTCCTTTTCCTGGGAGCCCACCCTCAGCAGGATTCATGACTTCACCGTTTGCCACCCTGTCCCTGCAATGATATCGCCGAGCAAGCGCTTATTCATTTTCTGTTTTTTCCTAGGTTTTCTATCCAACCCCGAATGCTTTATTTACGCCCGTTTTGTGCTCATTTGGTGTTAGTTCTGATAGTATTTGTCTGGCTCACTTTGTATGCCTTAAATCTGAACTGTCCGGTTTTGGCACTATAAGATTTATCCGTGGAGCTTTAAAAATCAAGAAATCTATGAGTTAAGTACAATGCAAATTATTAGCCTTAGTAAGTTATGTGGGTTCCTCTATGCCTCTTTGTTTGTTGATTACTTGCAAATGTAGTCTTCGGGCACTGATCATTGTAGTTTTAAGATTAATTTTAAATGTTTTATTACTTTTTTTTTAGTTTTATACATTTTTACAGTCTTATCAACATTGTATTGTATGTATTGCTTGTTTGTATCATTTATGGCTTTGTGCCAAATAAAGGTATACTGAATTATTGACTGAATTTTGTACATATTTGTAATCTTATTACAGTATAACTTATGGTTGCCTTATGGGAAAGCTAATGCACAACAAAGTAGGTCTAAGTTGGGTACGGTAATTAGGCACTCATATACATTCATTCATTCATTATCTTTATACGATTTTAAAAATACAATCATAAAAGACACAGCATTAAAACTAATACACAGATCATCTTCAGCGATCCCACACTTATAATAAATCTCCCCTAAGAAAACATACAAGGGAAAAACAAACTGTGGGAGAATTTTGCAGCTGTAAAGGCAGTAAAGCAGGTCTCACTTGGTTAAAATTCAATTGTTTTAAAATTGGACACAAAACTATTTCAAGTTATTATACTAAGAGCGGAACATAACAATATGCATTGTGTCATTAATCAAGATATTGTCGCAATTACAGAGGGGCAAGTCGATGTTCGTAAAACAGCCATGATTGAAAGTCAACAATCAAGGAAATAAGTTCAGCCTAAAATAAGTTAACAGACAACGTTGATGCTGTGTCATATTCCATGTCAAATAGGGTTCGATATTGCTTACAGTTTTGACTGAGTGTTTCAATAATGCAGAATGCTCACGATATGCCATCAGCTTATCCCCAGAGCTACTCTACTGGAAGGGTTGTCATGCAGGTCAGACCTCCCCCAAGATCTGCATATTGTGCGCAATATATGTCAGCCAGGGAATCAGAGAGGATTTATCCAATTTTAAGCAATCCTGCAGGTTTTATCTGCTGAAACCAAGTTCCTTTTTAAGCCAGATGGACTGCTAGAGTTTTAGAGGACTACAACGAAGCTGATCAATAAAATAGTCTAAGCCCAGTTCTTCATGGACAATTTCATAAGGAACACTTTGTGGAACACCTAAAGGACCCCTTAAAAATGTATTTTCAACTACTTGAATTGCATCTACGCATCCGTATCCCCATATTCCACTGCTATAACTCACTAAAGGAATGCACTTGG
This sequence comes from Lissotriton helveticus, assembly GCF_964261635.1. Classification (NCBI taxonomy): domain Eukaryota; kingdom Metazoa; phylum Chordata; class Amphibia; order Caudata; family Salamandridae; genus Lissotriton; species Lissotriton helveticus. The sequence continues at coordinate 627,383,176 of NC_136072.1, read as the reverse complement.
CGTTATAAATTTCCAAAACCGATTGTATATGAGTTCGCCCGAGTCGTTGGAAAAATCTCCTGTGCTAAATATTGCTTTAACAAAAGACAACATTTTCTGGATTATGAGTGAGTGCCTGTAATCCAATTGAATTCACAAATAGCTGAATATATCTACTTGGCCAATGTGCTGGCCGTCTATTACATATTTCTTTGTCTTCGTTCCTATAAGGGCCAAACATCATGACATGTGATTTTGAAAAAAAAATTGTTACATCAAGACCATTCATAAAACTGAATAAAAGATTATGAAGTTTTTGCAATCCTTTCGCTGTCCGGGCAGTTAAAACTGTATAGTCTGCGTAAAGCAGGGCAGGTATGGAGCGGCCTCCTACCTTAGGGACATCCACATCCGAAACTATCAAGGCTTGCTCTACTTGATTAATACAAAAAATAAGTTAAAAAGGAGTTAAAATACAGCCCTGCCGGACCCCAGCCACATCTTAAATTGCTTGGTGCATTCCCCGTTAGCACCAAACCTAACACTGACTGAAAGTTCTTTATGCAGATCATACAGAAAATTAATTAAAACTGGATTGATACCCATCTGAGCCACCATGGATCACAGCTTAGAACGGTTTACTCTGTCAGAGGCAGAGCTAAGAGGTCCATGATGGCCAGATGGCCCCCTTCTTGGCCTTGGTATAATTACTAATTATCAAATAGGGACTCAAAGTTTGTTCTATAGTGCCCTGGCCAGGACAAAATCAATACTAAAGATCAGATAAAAGGCCTCTCTCCTCAGCCCAGGCCAGAAGGCAGTTTAATAGGATCCAACCAATCATTTTTACTTCTGAATCTATCAGGGAAATCAGCCTGAATAAAGCGGGATCTGACCTGTTGCCCTTTTTAAAGATAGGGACTATTTTTGATTGGGACCAAGTTAGTGGGAGAGTTCCAGTAGTTGCTGAATGTAGGTGTAATGTCCACAAAGGGCTCACCGATCTATACAGGTTTTAAAAAGGTCCCCTGTTAACCCTTCTAGCCCTGCTGCTTGGTTTGATGGTAACTGATAGATGGAGGATCTGACCTCTGATAGAAGAAAAACAATGTGCTCGTCAGTCCTCAAATCCCTTCCTGCCTCAGGCTCCTCATCCAGGTTATAGATGGCCTTGCAATGATCAACCCAGGTCTGAGATGAAATAGTACATGCCTGGTTAGAGAGGTGATAATTGCTGAACATAGTTGAATTGACGATACCCTAGAAAGCAGAGCTGTCCCGCTGACAACTTGCAGTTAGTAACTTATACCAGGACTCCTCTTTAAGATGAGTTTTACGGTCCTTCCAGGCCATTCTAAAAGCAGCCATGACCCTTTTCATCTCCTCATGGCAGTGTGGTCTCACATGCAGAATCTTTGCACACATTCATATGAGCTTTAGAGCTCTGGCTGTCAAACCATCTTTCTACATATGTTACCGGGGTGGGGCAGGCTTACAGAGCACAGATTTGATAAATCTTTGAATAAAAACTAAGGGTACAATGGAAGCCCACCTCACCCTTTCAACCCTGATTAGTCAAGGTGATGGGCTCATTATATAAAGGTACTACTTCAAAAGATTTGTTGTCCCAAAGAAATAAAGCTGTTAGCGGATTGTGATCGCTCAGATTGTGCTTTAGAACCTTGAATTCTAAAAGTGTAGAAAAAACCCAACCAGAATATAATCAATAACAGTGCAGTGTCCCCCCTTAAATGTAGGTATACTCTCAAACAAGTTGTCCTGGCTGGTAGCCATTAGATTAATTAAATTAAACTCAGAAATTAGGCTATCACCTAGACCGGTGTGTTTGAAATGCACCTGATTATCAGGCAAATACTCAGAATCTAAATCTCTCTTCAGTGGTTGACAAACTTTCTATCTTCCCACTCGCAGACCATCAATCTTTGCCCGTATTATTCAGCGCCTATAGAACTGACCAAGGGAGTGCCCCAAGGGCTCCTGCTTGAGTCCGATCTTGTTTAATTTCTACTTGGCTCCCTTGGCCAACCTTCTATGGATGTGTGGGTTTATTCCCATCTCCTACGCCGATGATACACAGCTGCTCTTTCCGTTCGATAAATTTACTCCATCAGTTTAGTCGGCCTTTTCTTCGGGCATGAGAACTATCTCACACTGGATGAGGAGCAACTTTCTCCAATGCAATGTGGGGAAGACGGAGATTATGCTCTTCGGAGAGGCCCCATTACTATGGACTCCTAAATGGTGGCCAGCTGATCTGGGTACCCCCGTGCTCCAAAAACCTGTGCTAAGAATCTAGGCGTTCGCTTTGAACAGGCTCTTACTTTGAAGGAGCATGCTGCTCAGACAGCTGGTTCCTGCTTCCACACGCTTGGTTTGTTGCACCGAGTCTTCCCACTGCTCCCTGACTCAACTCAGAAGACACTGACCCAGGCACCTATTTTAAGCCGTCTCGACTACTGCAATGGTCTGTTGGTCTCTGCTAATGAGTCCGCTCTCAGCACACTGCAGGTAGGCCAGAATACGGCGGCTCATTTGATCCTTAATGCCTCTTCCAGGACTGCTTCTCGTCCCCTGCTCTATCAGCTTCACTGGCTCCCTATGCGGAAACGGGTGAAGTTTAAAGTTTGCTGCATCATACATAAGGCTCTGTTCAACCTCGGTCCCACTTATCTCTCTGATAAATTCATTCTTTATATGCCTCCGAGGTCACTTCGCTCTGGATCCAAGTCCTTACTTGAGGTTCCCAGAATCAGGAAGGCCAGATTGGGCGGGAAGTCCTTGTCCTATCTGGGCCCCTTGCCATTGGAACGAGCTTCCACTATATCTGAGACAATGCTCCAATCACTTTCAATTCAGGAAGCAGCTCAAGACTACTCTTTTGCTTCTGATTTTCAGCAGATAGTCCTCTACATGCCGCCCGTCCAAGCGCAGAGATACCCCTTCGGGGGTCAATTCTGGCGCTATACAAATAAATAAATAAATAAATATACATTGTGCAATCGTAACAAGGATGTACATTAAAATCCTCTGCAACCATGATTACAGTACATGGGGGCTCAGATTGGTAAACATCTTCAATGAATACCTTAAGACTAGTGAGGGCACCTGGCTCATTATTCAAAGTAACTACGGTATAGAAATTAATAAGAAGTAATCTGCACATATTGGGAAATGATAGAAGGATTCCTAAAGTGGTCTTGAGATTAGACTTTAGGACCACTACTTTACAGTTGTGGGCTAAATTTATTAGGGTGGTAAGACCCACTCTAGCATGTCCACTGGGTGGACGAGTTGCTGTAACTGAATATGAGGAGAAACCATCTAACTGTAGGCAACTCTCTATGTCCCATGTTTACTGTAAACAAATACAATCATAATTTGTCATCATTCTCAGCCATCCAGCATCTGAGATCTTGATCAGAACCCCAGCTATTTTCCAATTGAGAGCCCTGACAGTGTCTTTGACTAAACGTTTTGGGTGCCAAGTTAAAATATCAGCACTGGGAGTAGAGCCACTAAATCTGGGTTTTCTGACTCACTCAGGGGTAAATAACAGTTGCTAATTGAGGGGTGCTAGAGGGCGCACTGCGGAGTGGCTGCCTTCTAAGACAGCTCTGCTGGTCGGGGACAAAATGTGAGCATAATATCGACTAGCGGACTCCTAATTGATAGCAACCACAAGTGGTATGTATCGGAACATGTCGGCCACAAGCTGAGGGCAAGAGGAACCGGATAAAACACGGAGATGGCCAGAAATCTGAGAAAAAGTACTGGACGAGCGAAGCGAGCTATGCCAGACAAGATGGCGGCGCCCTGATGTGGGAATATAGCGGAGCGGGTGCGGCACAGGAATCGAGAGAGCAGCACGTCAAAGTAAGAACACGCTGCGGCTAAAATATACTAGCGAGAGCAAACATAGCGAATGGGTATTGAGGCGCCCAGACGTTGAGGAGGTAGAGAGGCGATGTACAGGAATGGTGATATTCGCTGGATTTCAGTACAAAATGGCGAGAGCCAACTATGAAAGAGTTGTTAATATAAGACGCACGCACAGCAGACCAGATAGTTGCATATCGGGATAAAATCGATGCTGAGACTGCACCCCACGCTGCCCCTGGCCCTGGCATGAATAAAATATATAACTGACATTTCGGCAAGGCTGCTATGAGTCTGAGTATGTGCCATTAGCTGACGCTCAAAGATTACTGCGCGCTTCTGGCGATCATGCGAAACCTGCGCTGGAGGAGTAAATGCGTACAGCATGACTTAACTAAAGAAGCAACCAGGAAAGTGCTTAGGCTTGAGCATCAAGAGAAGCTACCCTGCTGGCTCCGGTTAATTGTGGGGTGAGATGAGCAGCTGTTGAGGCGCAGTGTACTGTTTCTTCACACCACACACTGGAGAGGGAAGACCTTAACATACAAGGTGACTGTGCCCCTGTTGCTATTGCTGGTTGATAAATCTCGACTCCAAAGTGGGGTTGCGGCAAGGGCAGTGATCAACGGCGGGCTCCAGTCTAAATTGGCGCTATATTTGAAATCGAAAGCGTTGCCTGAGAATGACTGTCTGCTGCACGGAGGTGGTTATTGAGCGATAGAAAGGCCTCAGGGAAGTATTGACCTCCCATCAAGAAACGAGGAGTGGGGTTTGTCGCTAGCGGGTCATGTGTGGGCACAGTGTCTATCTCCTGAAGCTAAGTTATATCACTGCAGAGACAATCTAAATTGCCATTCGAAGCGGAAAAACGCACAAGGGGTGCAACGGCACTATCTGACACTGAAAGCAACCCCAATGGTAATATGGAGGGCGTACTTCAGGCCATCCAGCAGAGCCTACAGGATATAAATGGGAAGCTAGATACCATCACCCTACGAATTGACAACATGGCAGCTAAACTAGATAAACATGGTGAGAGAATTGTCGAAGCGGAAACTTGTATATCGGCAGTGAAGGAAGAAGTACATGGCATAACCCAGAAATGCAAGGAGATGGAAAAGCTGCTAGACTCTGTTAAGACCAAAGCGGAAGATTTGGAAGCGAGGTCCTGCCGCATCAGAATTGCGGGAGTACCGGAGACCACAAATACAGGGAGGATGGAAACGTATGTAGAGGAAATGATCCGAAATGTTTTCGGGGCAGAGCACCTTTCAGCGGTCTTCCTGATAGAACGCGCTCATCGCTCACTGGCACCGGGACCGAAACCTGGCGCCACACCGAGAGTCATCATAGCACGTGTCCTCTATTATAGGGACCGGGATGTGGTTCTAAAACTGGCCAGAGAAAGACAGTAGATCAAGTATTAGGGTAACGCGTTTTAATTCTACCCAGATTTCACAATGACAGTTCAGCTTGCACGCAGGGAATACAATCCAGCGAAGAAGAAACTGCGCGACTTGGGTATAGAATATGCAATGCTATATCCAGCCCGGCTATGGGTTAAGCATTAGGTCCCCTCTACCATTCTTTAAGCGCAGGCGGCAGCACAGGATTTTCTAAAGAAACTCAGTTGGAAGCGGAAAGAACAAAAAATAGTGGAGCAAAATCAGGACTCGGAATAACGACGTCTACGGAGAGCAGCTGACAGATTGGTAAGGTGCATACAAGGCCAGTGGTGACAATCAGAACTGCACTAATTATTGAAAGGTAACAAGGGCACTAGGCTCATAAACTTTCCGGTACTAATTGGGGGTGGATATAGACGGTTGAAGATGCATCCGGGACTGCGATTATCCAGAGACTGTAAAATGCTAAACTGTCCAGGGATTGGCCGGCATACATATAGTCGCGTATGGAGACGACACTCCCATGAGGTGACTGTATCTGCAAAACGTATATATGTTTCACCTAGATATGGTAGATGGGTGTAGTGGAACTGGAAATGTCACCTACAAGAAGAGCCGGGCCACAGTTAAAGTGTCATATTACTTCCTACCTGGGGTAGGAGATTAGAGAAGATATATGTAGGTCCTGTTACTGTTTTTGTACGCTGCGCACTATTGAGCAAGTTATAGCTCCGGTGCATTTCCAAACATTACCGTTGGGACCTACTGGCATTTGCGAGTTTTGTGCAATGGTAAGATAGGCTTTTTATGACTTAGACAGGGTCTGTTTCCTGTCCCTGCTGGGAGTGCTGTTTGATTACCTGCCTGTTTCTGGCTGACTCGCCACACCACGCCTCGCGGCCCCCGCTCCGCGGGTGCCGCTCGGGTGCCGCTCGTTGGCAACTGACTCTGACTGGGATATTGTCCGGGTCCCTCTACGTGCATTGAAGCACCAACGCGCCTGCAGTGGTTGTTTGTCATCGTACCAGGGCCAGAGGTGGGACTGCGAGGACCAGCGTGCTGAGCGGCGCTGATCGGCCGCAGCTGGTCCTCTTCCCGCCCCCTCCACCCGTTAAAAGAACTGCGGAGTGTGAGTTGCCTGGGTCTGTTTCCTGTCCCTGCTGGGAGTGCTGTCTGATTACCTGCCTGTTTCTGGCTGACTCGCCACACCACGCCTCGCGGCCCCCGCTCCGCGGGTGCCGCTCGTTGGCAACTGACTCTGACTGGGATATTGTCCGGGTCCCTCTACGTGCATTGAAGCACCAACGCGCCTGCAGTGGTTGTTTGTCGTCGTACCAGGGCCAGAGGCGGGACTGCGAGGACCAGCGTGCTGAGCGGCGCTGATCGGCCGCAGCTGGTCCTCTTCCCGCCCCCTCAACCCGCCCTTCTTTGTGAAAAACTGCGATAGGGACGCGCACGCGGGACACGCGCGGGGCTAAGGCCGGGGCGAAGACCGGGCAAAGAGCGGGCCGTTTGAGGCCGTTCGAGGACTAAGAGGACTGGGCTGGGCCATGCCCCTTGGCTGAATGCTCGCCTATATTCATGTGAGTTAGCCTTTTTATTATCTGTGTCTACTGCCAACCATGTGTACGCGAGCCACACGTAGCAAAACCGCCAGGGGTTTACACGGATCTAGTGGGACCCTGGATGACTTTTTAACAAAGACAAATTTGGCCATTGATGCCGAAATTAACAAAATGCAACACAGGGTCTCCTTGGAACTGGATGCCGCTCGTAAATTGTCCTTAAACATTGCTTCCTCGAAGAAATCTTCATTAGGCAATCTTGCTTTAGCACTCACCCCTGAGCGCATATCTGGCCCTCGCTCCTTGCTTACATTGGCAGACATACACCATCGTCCATCTCTGTCCCCACCTGAGCAAGTGAAGGACCTTTTACCAAATCCCCCGGAGGAGGCCACGCCACCTCTTCCTGAGATTGGGGTATGCTCACAGGAAAAGAGCATATCGCTGAAGGTTGCTGCGCATGGCAAAAAACACGCCAAAAAAATCACTCTTCAGCAAAAGAAAGGCTTGGCTAGGGCTGCATTTGCCCGTAAAAAGGCAAAAATTGCGCGAGCCCAGTTTTTCAATTGCCGACGGCAACTAGGCGCTTCTGTCCCTGAGGTAACCATTGATAAAACCAGCATAGATTTGCCTGTTAGTGCTACTTCCCTTGTCACGGAGGGTGTTGTGAATGCTCCCCAGACGAAACCTTTTCCTGATTCGAGGAAAGATGGGTCAAGGGAGGGAAGATTGAGTGGGGTAGAAGTGGACAAGAGGGGCGATGAAGATTTTGTACAAACTGTCTGGGATACACTTAAGAAGCTACTTACCCCCTTGGAACTTAGTCGTTCCAGAATGGAAAATCATTTGCTTGAAATGGACAGGACAATTGTCACATTAGCTAGTTTTAGCCTCAAGCAAATGGAAGCTAGATTTCCACAGGGGGAGGATTTACCTTCCCAACCTCCTCTACCTTTACAGGCTGATATTTCTGTTGTTTCTTCTGAGAGACCCAAATCTGAACCTAAACCCCGCACGAAAATTGGAAATAATACCATCTCAAATCATAGTGTTTGCCCCCCAACTGAGGACCTAGCACCATCCAAACCTAAGCATACTGCCTCCCGTACTGGGTCTGATGCACATTCACAGCAGAAAATATCATGTCCAAAACTGAGGCCTCCAGTTGTACAGCAACCTAACCAGCCAGCCCCTAACACCCTGCCACATCTCGAATTTAGCAGACCTAACTTCCGTGGTGGCTTTATTGACCTACCACCGGAAGCTAGTTCATATGTTACTGTATTAACTGGTGTACCTACTCTTGATTCACAGGTAAGAGAGGACCATTGGTCTCTTAAAAACAAGGTAATACACTGGCTCAATACAAACAGACAACTCCCTAGTCACCAAAGAAGCCGGGTACTAATGGTGCGAAGAGTGCCATGGGTCGGACTCACCCATAAATCCATCATGGGCGATTGTATAGTGGTGACCCTCTCTGACCCCCATACTGCACAGCACCTTTGTTCATGGGCTTTTTGTGAGGAAGAGCAAACAGTCGCTGTTAGACCCCTTACTTTTTTCTATCCCCCTAGAAACCAGCATAGGATGGGTGGGCCTTGGACGACAATTCAAAAGTCCAGGAATATGGGTTTTAGGAACGGGGGACCAAACCAGAGTGCCTGGTGGCAGGGTGCTCCGACGTCAAATATGTTTGGCTGCCTAGAGGAGGTTGATTGACTCGGGGGGGTGAACACAACAAAGTATTCGGCAGACCCTATCTCGCATACCACAATAGCTTCTAGTATGGTTTGCTCCATGTCGTCATCAGGCCAACGTGTAACATTTGCGACTGCCCAAAATCCCCTCCCGGCGGAGGTAGAAATTTTGGTTCAGGCTGTAATCCCATGCCCTAGTATTCCTGCTAATGACATCAAAATAGCATCAGGCCAACGTGTAGCACTAGCGACTGCCCAAAATCCCCTCCCGGTGGAGGTAGGAATTTTGGTTCAGCCTGTAATCCCATGCCTTAGTATCGCTGCTAATGACATCAAAATAGCATCCTGGAATGTAGCGGGCTTACGGGGCCGCCTGGATAATGATGATTGGGTAGACTACATCACTGCACATGATATCATCCTTTTTCAGGAAACCTGGTCAGTAGTCCCATTGTTTAGATTAGGTTTTTTAAACTATTATAAACCAGCAACACAGGGTATGAAGGGTAGGGCCTCGGGTGGCCTCACTATATGGATAAAAAATAGCTTTGGATTTAGTGCCAAAGAAATAGTGGTGACGAACCCTGATCTCCTTTGTATATCCTTACGTAAGGTGAACTGTAAAGACATAATCCTTATCAATATCTATGCCAGAGGGTGTCAGGGTGGCAAGAAACAACTAATCCTTAATGACTTGGAAGCTCTCCTAAACGAGCATAAGAGTGACCAGCTCACTATAGTGGCTGGTGACTTGAACTGCTCTTTCGAACCTATCCTGAATCTCGCTGAGGATGTAGGTTTAGAAGAAGATTCAACTTGGAACATTCCCCCACTATCTATTACTAAGGGCGTCCGGGGAACCGAGGCTGCCCTTAGTTGGCTTGGGCTTTGCCTGGAATGGGGCCTTCGAGCAGTAAATGGTCGTAGTCTATCTGATAAGGAGGGGAAGCCAACCTTTGATAATGGGTCTTGCGCAAGCCGCATTGACTATATATTAATCAATATTGAATCTTGGGCCTTTGTAACCGACATGACAATAGACATCAGGCCAGAGAGTGATCACAATCCTCTCTCACTTGTACTCAAGGTTCCCGGACTAGAGCCTCTGCAGGCGGAATCAGCCTGTATCACATCTGACCTTGTCTTGTGTGATAACAGAAGACGGGTCAAATGGTCAAGGGTAATAGCCGACGAAGAGCTTGTCTGCCAGATAGAAGATTTGGTTCTAGATACCAAAGATAGGATGATGGCACCATCTCCGAATGACATGCCCATGACTAAAAATGTTGACCTCCACGAGGCATGTTTTGCGGCTATTAAGGAACTTCTCACCAGGCCATGTCGGAAACAGAAGGCAAAGCAACCCAAAGGCTGGTATAATAAAAATTGTAGAGATGCCCACAGCATCCTTATTGCTGCGGTTAAATCTAGAAACATCACGGATATAAGGGCAGCGAGACAGGATTACAAACGTACTGTATGAGAAGCTAAAAGGGATTGGGATGATTCCTATTGGCTTGACCTTCTTCAAGCATGTGAATCATCTAACCAAACTAGGTTTTGGGAGATAGTCAGACGGGGCAGGGGTTCAGATTCATTATCCCCCGAAAACCATGTCTCTGCAGCAGATTGGGTAAAAATGTTTTCTGCCCAATTCATTAACCCAAATGCTCCCCAGCTGGTTGAAGGGCTTTTAATAGAGACCACATTAGCTCCTTATGGGGCAAGACTTATTTTTAGTACCTCAGATACCAAACATGCACTAGGTTCCATTCAGTCTGGGAAAGCACCAGGTATTGATGCTGTACCAGCCGACCTCTTCAAATTGAATTTAGATCTGTGGGTCCCTTATATAACAACTTTAGCAAATTCCATTGCAGCAGGGGAAAGGATACCGCAGTCCTGGAAAGGGGCGGAGATAATCCCCGTCTTTAAGAAAGGGGATCGATCTTCACCGAATAACTATCGCCCCATAAGCCTGATCGATACTATCCAGAAGGTGGTATCACGAATGGCCCTAGCCAGAATACAGGGGTGGATGGAGGAAAACAACATTCTCTCCCCCATGCAGGCAGGGTTCAGATCAGGCACTAGCACCCTTGACCAGGTGTTTCGTCTTACCATGATGTACTGGAAGGTGGTCCTTTTGGGCGGTGGTGTCATCTACGCTGCCTTTGTCGACCTTAGGTCGGCATTTGACCTGGTTCCCAGGGCAAAACTATGGGATGCTCTGAGAATCATGGGATTTCCACCAGAATTATTAGATTTGGTTAGGCGCCTTCATGAGGATAATTTTGCCCGTGTAAGATGGGGTAAACAGGGTCAGGTGACCACTAGCTTCCCTGTAGAACGTGGCGTCCGGCAGGGTTGCGTGTTGGCCCCTACCTTGTTTCTCCTGTTTATCAACCGGGTGGTTGCATTCTTCAATGACATTCATACTGATGCACCAACCCTGGGGGGCACAAGGTATCCCATGTTAATATTCGCCGACGACACCCTGCTTCTCTCAAGGACTCGTAGCGGCCTACAGGCTGCCTTGAACAGATTTGCTGAATTTTGCACAATAAATGACCTCCAGATCAACACAAACAAAACTAAATTCATGATTTTTAATAAAAACAAACCTATCACTAGTTCATTTTCATTAGAGGGTGCTCCAATAGAACAGGTCAAAGTCATGTCATATCTGGGCGTGACTCTTGACCATCAACTTACATGGAAACCCCAGTTGGAGGTGTTAACCCTCCAATTTGTTCGCCTATTGAAGGAGCAGAAAAAAACCTTGACAAAACGCATCACACCTGCGTTAAAAATTTACGAGGCCAAGGTGAATGCGGCTACCCTGTATGGCGCGGATATTTGGGGATACAAAGGCTTGTCGGCCCTCATCATTGCTCAGAATAGGTTTTTTCGGAACCTAGTGGGACTTCCTCAATCTTCCCCCATTATACCACTGCTTTTAGATTTAGGCTGTAGACCATTGGATGAGATGGCACAGTACCGTCTTGTAGCTTTCTGGCGTCGCCTTTGGACGACGCAAGAACTTAGTTTATTTGCTCACGAATTAGGCGAGGTCAGAGCACTGTGGGGTGCCCAAAAAATTCCATGGCTACGGGAGGTCAAACAAATACTGTACTCTATGGGCCTCCCAGAACTATGGTTACATCCCGAATGCTCTGGCTTCCCTTCGAAAGTGGAATTTAAAGAGCTTTTTTGGGCTGTTAAAAAATCTGTATTGGTTTCTAACTCCTCAGTAAATAACCTAAAGGGACAGTTTCTTATGCATAAGATTACTCCATTTCTTGAATCCTATTGGGACTTGATAAGCAAGACACTTGATCGCAAGCTGTATCATCAGTTCCGGGTGGGAACCTTGCCGATCAAGTCCTTTACGGCAAAGTGGGCAATAAACTCAAGCAACAAATGCCCCTTTTGTCTTGATCAAGTAGAAAGTCTAGGTCACATCTTTTTTGCATGTCCTGCTTATCGATCACCTAGACAAAAATGGTTGAAACCAGTATGCAAAACACTTAACTGTGGGGGTAGCCAAGCAGCCCTGCTTAAATTGCGAGACTTACGCACTACTAAATCAGTGATTTGTGTTGCTAAATTCTTAAGTTGGCTATGGCTAATTCGTGCAAAGAAACTGTAAATCGCTTTTAATAGTAATTAGCTTTTAATGTTTGTATAATGTTGCACTTAATCTTTTATGTATCTGGGGATTTAATGTATAATGCTGTAATATTGGAAATGTTTTCTGATGTCTTTTATGAATTTTTTATTCGAAATAAAGACTAATTGATGATGATGACTTAGACAGCCGAATGCACCATGGATCAATGAGGCCTACACACTATGCAACCTATTGTGTTGTGGATAATGTTGAGTCTGCAGCACTAATGTATACCTGACCACATCCACTGAGCTGGATGGAGTTGTGTGCATCTGGTGGACCCCCCAAGCGGGTGTTCCCCAATCACAGTTAAGTTATGAGGTTTATTGGAACAGGGGACTGTCTTTGGCATGGTTGAGGTGCTAAAGTGGGTGGTGGGAGGGGTGTTGTGGTTTGTTGTACAGATCAATGTACTTAAGAAGCATCGCTGAAATCCAGAAACATACTGAGGCACATGGCACTTATAATTTCAACTTCTACAATGGCAATAAGAAATATTGGGAGCGTCATACGGTACTATATTGGGCATTAAGGGTAAGGGATGTCCACTGAGAAGTTACAGCCAAAACAAGTGAACTTATTAACTTGGAATGTCAGAGGGCTAAATAACCCAAAAAAAGATTAGGCAAATATTTGCATATCTAGACAGGCTACAAATTGACATAGCTCTCTTACAAGAAACACATATTGCACCAAATTCTAATACCCACATTGGTAGACAATGCGCGGAATCAATACACGATTCATCATACTCCTCATACTCAAGGGGAGTTGTTATATTAATCAAGAAGGGACTACAATTTAATATAGAAACCACTGTTTCGGATGAACTGGGGCGCTACGTTATAGTAACAGGTACATTGAGGGGGGAAAACTGGCCATAATAAATACATACAGCCAGAACATAGATGACCCTGAGTTCTTCCATATGCTCTGGCGTAAACTGCATGATCTACCTGATATACCCATACTTTGGGGGGGAGATTTTAACATCGCACTGCAGGATGGCATTGACAGGTCTGGGGCAACAGTGGAACCGCATAAACAAGCGCTAAGTACATTAAAAGATATCATGATCGACACGCGTCTTACTGACATTTGGAGAGCCCGACATCCTGATCTACTAGAAGCAATGCACGTATTAGCAGCATACAATAGTTGGTCACGTATAGATTACTGGCTAGGGTCAGATGACATACTGCTCTAGACGCGTTCAATAAGACATTTGACTAGGACGCTGTCTGACCATAACCCAGTGCTCATCTCCATGACCATGCCACACTATGTACCACCCCCTTACAGTTAGAGGTTCAATGCCAGAGCATTACTAGATACAATGTACACAGACACTATTAGTCAAGCCATCACAGAGTACTTTGATCTCAACCAACCCACTACCGAAGATCGGGGGCTATTATGGGAAGCCTTTAAAGCCACTATTCGAGGCACCTATATAAGCACCACGGCTGGTGTCCTCAAGGATATAAGGAGACAGCTAGCTATGCGCGAGGATAAATTGCGTGCACTGGAACATGAGTATGAGCATACACAAAGTATGCAGATCCTGGGTGACTTTAGGACGGTACTATCAGAATATCAAACCTATGCAGAAGACGAACTTAAATATTTGTCAAAGAGGCAGAAAGCAAGGGCTTATGGTGAAGGGGGCAGACCTGGAAAAACGCTAGCAGCTAAAATATGTTCAGGGCATACACCACAGACTGTACGAGCAGGCAGAGATATCAACGGGACGCTACATAATGACACACAGGGAATACTAAGGGAATTTATGGCCACAAAAAGAGGCTTATATGCCTCAAAGTGCACAGTCTCCTCAGATACAATAATGAACTACCTACATATGGGAAAAAAAACCAAAAAAATGTTTTGTCCAAGTCGCCATGAAAAATCTTTTGAAAGAACATTATTTAGTTTAATGCTTAATGACACAGGTTTTAGCTGATTAAGTTGTCTATCTGAAGATGTTGACATGGAATGTAAATGGGTTAAGGGTAAAAAATAGAAAAGAGAGGATATTTCAGTACTTAAAAGATGCCCCAGAACAAATTGTAATATTGCAAGAAACATACTTAGTGGAGGAAGAGAAGAGGTCTATATGTAAAACCAAAAATAGGATTAAGGAGGTTATCTGTACTTCATAGCACATTACAACGAAGGGTGTGGCAATAATTTTAAAGAATCATCCTACTTTAACAATTGAAGGGTCTAAAGTGGATAAACTGGGACGATGGGCCATAGCAAATATAAAGTTTTACTCTCATAAATTCAGGATAACAGGATACTATGGTCCCAACTTGGATGACATAGCCCCTTTGAATACTCTTTGTGTTCAGTTGTTACCTTTTCAAGACCCATTATTTCTTGCAGGAGATTTTAATTTAGTCCTGGATCCTGTAATGGATAGATCTCCAAATAGCAGGGCATTATAAAATTGCAGAATGAGGTCGTTACTGAAAAGTATGAAGAAACAACTAGGATGGATAGATATCTGGAGGAAAGAGAAGGAGGTAGAAGAGGCTATACGTTTCTTAATAAGAAGCATGGCCATAGATCAAGGGTAGATTTCTTTTGATTAGCGAGACTCTTAGAAGTTGGGTGTCAGAAGTGAAACATTTAGGAGATAAATAAGATTGTCACGCATGGGAGGCAGATCCTTTGCCTATCTTGGCCCCTCCCTGTGGAACTCCATGCCACACGTTCTGCGTTCAGAGGCTAACTACACCAGCTTTAGGAAAGCCATAAAAACCTGGCTGTTCAACATCTAAGTCAGCTGTCCAAACTCACTTTACTGAATCACAAGCGCCGGGAAACCCTTTGTTGGGTAGCTGTTTGCGCTATATAAACTAAATAAATAAATGTATCTGACCATATTGCTGTAACTTTAACACTGAGACTTCCTAGTAAACCAAAAAGTAAAAGATGGACGCTAGATCGATCAATTTTGGGTGAGGAGGAAATAGTAGAAAGATTGGTGGGAGAGACGAAATGCCTTTTTCTTACAAAATATTGATAGCGCCCCTATAGAAATTGTATGGGATGCTTTCAAGGCTTTTTTAACAGGATGTATTACTTCTATCCAGCTTGCTAGGCAGAGGAAATACAAAGCTGAGATAAAAGATATAGAGGACAAAATTCAAGAGTTAGAACAAGAGTGTATGGCGCAAGGAGTAAGTAAAGATATGGACACTACAGATAGGCTACTATCATGTAGATTTGGCAGGGATACTGGATGGTAGACTGAAGAAGAAGTGGGAAGCCAGTAAAATGGCACATTTTGAATACGGGG
Organism: Lissotriton helveticus; assembly: GCF_964261635.1. Taxonomy (NCBI): domain Eukaryota; kingdom Metazoa; phylum Chordata; class Amphibia; order Caudata; family Salamandridae; genus Lissotriton; species Lissotriton helveticus. The sequence goes on along the minus strand of NC_136072.1, from coordinate 627,367,649 downwards.
AAGGCTCTGGTAAACTTCTTGCGTGGAAAACAAAGCAAGAATTAGTTAGAAGCAATATAAGAGTAGTAACGTGTAACGTTACGGGAAAAGTGTGCCAGGATTCGGCGGATATCGAAGAAGCTTTTCGAAAACAATTTGACAGAATCTATAGAGAGGAACTTGTGCCTCTGGAAAGTATAATAGAAGCTTGGATTCAGAGCTATCCACCAGGAACTGCAAGTGATGAGGCCTCCAGTAATATAAATAAATCAATATCCCAAGCTTAGATTAGGAATGCAATAGTGTCAGGTAAGAAAAGCAAGGCGCCAGGGCCGGATGGCCTTCCGGCTGAGCTTTATAAATCTTTGGTTGAAGTTCTGATTCCAATAATGGAAAGGTTGTTCTCTTATTTTTTTGATGAAGGTGGGAATATGCCTCCCTCATGGAATGAGGCTACGCTGGTTTTGATCTTAAAGCCTACTAAGCCAGCGAACCATTGTGATTCGTATAGACCAGTCTCTCTGCTTAACCTTGACTATCAGATCTTTGTTAAGGTTTTAGCAGAGAGACTGAATGGTATTATGAGTGGGTTGCTACATCAGGATCAAAAGGGTTTTGTGCAAGGTAGAGGTATTCAAGATCTAACCTATAATTTGATTGGTGCCATCGATGTGGCAACAGAGTATAAGATCCCCTTGGCCGTTATCATTCTGGATGCCACCAAGGCATTTGATCACGTTAATTGGAGTTACCTGATTAAAGTATTAGAGAAATCAAATTTGGGGGGTAAATTCTGCAGGGTTATTTCAGAAATCTATCGTGCCCCAATAGTTAGAATTTTGATTAATGGTAATAATTCTTCTATAATACAAGTTCAAAGGGGCACAAGACAGGAGTGTCCTCTTTCACCATTATTATTTAATTTGTACATAGAGTCTTTTGCAGAAAGTATAAGAAGACAAGACCATATTTTGCCGTTTAGATTTGGTAACTGGGAAAAAAAGGTCTCGCTATATGCCGATGATATTATGGTATATACATCAGATCTCGAGAAAACCATTCCTATCATATATAGCCTGGCAGAGAAGTTTGGTAATATCTCAGGATATGAGATAAATCAGTCAAAAACGGAATGCATGGCTTGGAACTATACAGTTTGTTCACTTCAACCAAAGAAAGCAATAAGATATCTAGGTATACAAATCACCCAAGACATTAACGAGATACCTAGTACAAATTTACGAAAAATAGAGAAAGAAATAGCTGACTCTCTGAAAAGTTGGATATACTTACCCTTAACGTTGATAGGTAGAGTTATTTTAGTAAAAATGGTGCTCTTACCCAAATTGATTTTTATCTTTCAAAATATACCGTTAGCCTTCAAAGAAGAAAGCTTGAGGAACATTCCGTCAAAAATTAACTCATTCATATGGGCTTCTAAAGGGACTAGAATTTCCTGGAAGAAACTTCGGAGAAGGAAAAATAAGGGTGGCTTAAACGCACCGGATATATTTACTTATGCATGGGTCTTCTTAATGAAGGCTGGTAAGATACTGATGGATGAGCCAAATTTTTCAGATATAGGTACAATGTACAGGGAAATGTTGCAGGACTTAAAAGGAGCAGAATATGCATATCTGTACAAATTTGGAGACCCCCGTTACTATAAAAAAGTTTGATTAAAAACATTAAGGGACTTAGCGACTACTTGGAGCAAAATCAGAAAGCTTTTAAAAATTAGTTATTATAGCACGAAGGCGCCTGTATGGGACACACCTGGCTCACCTGACTGGACTAAAGACTCATTAGTTATCCCGCTAAAACTGGTTGGTGGAAACCGTTGGGAACAACATATGCCAGAGGGAGCTTTGCTATCCTGGGAACTACTAATGAGTTTGAGAATGCTTTAAGATCTACACAACGGAACAAGAAAGAAGTCGCAAATCTTTACTGGCTCTTGATAGAATTGGCAGATAGGGATTTCATCCTGCCAGTAAAACAGTGGGGCGAGTGCTTGCCTGGTGCAAGTCTAGAAGATATATGGCAAGTAACTTTTGAGTTATTATATTCTACTGTTCAAGCTGCCAACTTAAGGAGGATCCATCTTTTCTCTCTCCACAGAGTATATTGGTCTCCTCTTAAATTATCAAAGTTTGCAAAAGGTACAATTCCATCCTGTCCAAAATGCCGGAGGGACAAAGTTGATGATGTACATATGTTTGTAAGCTGCCCTAGTTTACAGCAATGTTGGGGTCTGGTAATAAAAGGTATGGAAGACATATTTGGGTTCAATATTCAGGTGAGCAGTTTTTTTATATTTTTCGGCATCTTCCCGAACTACAATCTGTTGTCATTGGTTATTAATAAGTTATGTTTCTATCTTATTTTACTAGCGCGTTGAGAAATTTGTAAATGTTGGATTAAATGTACCCCTCCGGTCTATTTAGATTGGTTGAATTCTCTGAAATATGTAATGAAACTAGATATAGCCACACGTAAAGAAAGCAATAAGAAAAGGGCCTTTTGGACTCCTTGCATAGAATGGATGGACGGATGATTTTTCATTTTTTTTTTTCTTATTTTTTCCAGGGGTATGTTTGTCCAATGATTATGCCTCTACATGGAACTACTTCACCCCTCGGTCAGTTTTGAGGCCCACAGATAGATGTAAAGAACAGATAAAGCACGAGAGGGTCTGTGTAAAGTGCAAACAATTAAATGAGAGCATTTGCGCTGGTTCCAGAAGACAAATTTAATCAGGCTCTGTCAAGATTTAATGGCGTATGAGGACAACAAAAATAAAATAAAATAAAATAATGAACTACCTAGAAGATGTAGCGATAACATGGCTATCAGATGCACGTGATTTTTTGTCTTTACCAGTAACAATAGAGGAGGTAACGGAAGTGATTAAGTCTCTACCAAATGGTAAAGCGCCAGGCCCCGATGGGTTCACGTGCGAGTTTTACAAGACGTTTGCGGACCAGCTAGCACCTCATTTGGTAGAGTTATATTGGGATGCTCATGAAAAGAATATACTGCCGCCGACAGTGAGGGAATGCGATGTTAATTGCACTTCTGAAGCCTAGTAAGGACCCGGAATATTGCGACTCCTTTAGACCGTTGTCTCTTATTAACGTCGATACTAAAATATTGTCCAAGTTCCTCGCCATTAGACTACAACCACTAATGACAAATGTAATATTACCAGATCAATCAGGGTTTATCCCCTCGAGATCAACTGCCCACAACACTAGAACGCTCTTCGCACTCTCGCACTATTTGGCCCCCAATACGAAGGCTGCAGCGATTCTTTTAGATGCTGCTAAAGCATTTGACTCCCTTGAATGGACGTACCTGCACACAGTGTTGAGACGAATGGGATTCCCACCTATTTTTATGCATTGGATAAATCGGCTCTACACTGCCCCAACGGCATGTATTAGAGTTAATAAATACGTATCTGACGCCATACCAATTGCCAGAGGGACGAGGCAAGGTTGCCCGCTATCCCCATTACTATTTGCAATAGCGCTAGAACCATTGGCGTGTAAGATACAACAGGGGCATCACTACTCAGCGCTTCAATTCCCACAGCGAACTCTGCATATCTCGCTATATGCAGCCAATATGATGCTATATGTACGTGACCCTGAAAACCATCTCTACCCCCTGCTTAGAGAATATATTAAATTTGGACAACAATCTGGCCTCACAATAAACTGGCCCAAATCACAAATTATACCATTAACAGACACCACAAGCCCACACCCCACAGAGTATCCATTAGAATGGCAATCCGAACCCTTAAGATACTTGGGGGTTTGGTATCATTGAGACCCAGAAGTGGTCATCCGCACCAATAATGGTACAGCGATCAGTGTACTGGAAGACAAAATAGGGAGATGGATTCAACTGCCACTGTCATTGGCAGACAGGTTGGCCATAGTCAAGATGGTGGTACTACAAAAATTATTGTACTTATTTAACAATGTCCCAATTTAAACTCCAGCGGAAGTGTTTCGTAGAATATCCACCATGGTGCTTCACCTGATATGGGCGGGTAAACAGGTCCAAATAAAGCTACAATCTCTCACATTATCTTACCCTGAAGGAGGATTTAAAGTTCCAGACTTTTTACTTTATTATCTATGTGCACAAGCGCAATATGCGCATTTTGGTATCACAGAATTCCTTATTTCACACACGTAGCAAGTGTAGCAATTGCCATGCTGATTCCTGTAGATGCTATACTAACGCACAGTAGGCCTCCGCTGCACAAGCGAGACATAAATACTATAGATATGACGAAAAGGGCTTGGCGGACAATAGGTCACAAAGCCAATACATTTCCACTTTATGCACCTGCTTTGCCACTACATTTTCATCCTGAAATATCAGTTACAGAGGAGGAGGTGGGAATGGGTTTACTGAGTCAAGTGGGCATTGACACTATGGGGGATTTTTATGACAATGGTGTTTTTAAACCATTAGCTGAGCTTTCATTTATAAGCAACCAGACATTGTTGTTTCAATTCACATATCATCGGTTGGAGGGGGCAATAAAGAAACTATATCCATTGTATCCTGCAGAGCCGCCGACGCTACCACACTACAGCTTCTACTTACAGCCCCTACAGCTAAACACATGGGGGTCGATTACGATGGCGGAGAATCTGCATCCTCCGGGCCGGTGGAAGCCACCGCTAGCCCGGAGGATGCGGATTCACCGCTGCGGCAAAGAAAACACCCACCGCCAGATTATGATGGCGGTGGGATCAGCGGCGTACAGCAGGTCCGTCTGCCGCTGACCCGCGGGGTGTGGACCGCAATGTGGTGGCGGTGTCTGCAAGACACCGCCAGCCACATTACGATGGGTGCGGAAACATGCTTTTCCGCGGCGGCTTTTCCGCTGTGGAAAAGCATGTGGACCTTTGCTTCTGGGGGCCCCTTGCTGGCCCCCAGGGTGTTGGGGGGCGGGGGGTGCACATCGGGGGTACCTATGGTACGCCCCTGCAGTTGCATGCACAATGCGGCAGGCACCACGCGGTGACTGCCGCTTTGTGAATGCAAATGTACAGCATGCACTTTTAACTTTGCGGCAATGTTAAATATATGGGATGTGACCGCCAGGGTAGCGGTCACATCCTAATTGCAATGGAGGGAACGCTGCTGCCCCTGCGGACGGTCCCTCCACCTCGGGGGGGGCGAACGGACGCAGGTCCGTCCGCCATCATAATCGACCCCATGGTGTCTAAACTTTATGTTAAATTGCAGGAAGATATAGGGGGCACAACACAGGAGGCAATGGGGAGATGGAATGATAGTCTTGAGCCACTAACAGAGGAAGACTGGACTACGGCCTGTTCACTAAGGGAATTACTGACGCCAAATGGGAATTTACGTATGTTGCACTATAAATACCTGCACCAAACCTACTATACTCCGGAAAGGCTGTGTAGACATGGGTTACGCACAGATTCTAAATGTCAAAGGTGCAACGCACAAATAGCGGGGTTTATACACCTAGCATGGTCTTGTGCAGCGGTGGCAGAATTTTGGGGAACAGTTACACAGAAGTTGAGCGATGTGTTGGGAGTCACAGTGGAGTGTTCAGTGGGTACATGTTTACTAGGACTGGTGCCAGATGTTCGAGCCACTCAGCGTAAATTTTGTGCAATTGCACTACTGATGGCGTAGCGTAGAATATCACTGTGTTGGGGTGGCAGAATGGCCCGAGGGTTAAACAATGGCTTGAAGATCTGACTTATTGTAAAGAGACCTTGCAAGCACACGAGGAGGAGCTACACACGGGTTCAAAGCCCAGAGACTATTGGAAATATTTGGTAGAATATTTGAAAATACACCAAGTTGATTAAAAATGTGATTTGTAACCGTGCGATGCTACTACAATCATAGAGCAAAATGAAAAGTTGCAAGTACTGGGTGATGGATGTTGTTGTACAACGATCTGTAAGTTAATTACTTGTTAGACATTGTATGTCTTTTAAAATGGTAATAAAAAAGGCGGGCGGATCGGTTGGCTCATCATGGCATGATTTTTTCTGAATCAGGTGTGAATCTCTCCTGGCTGGGACTTCATTGCTGTGTGGCGGGTAGAAAAAGCCCACCACAGGGAGAATAGAGATGCGATCCATTGACACACCTTTTTCCTCCAATGCTCGAAGAATTGAACCAGTTGTGCAGGATTATTAAAGTTCACTATTTTACAGTCACCTGCTGATGTTTTTTGGGACTGGCCTATCCAGCCAACCCTCCTAGCCATTGTGATTTCTTCTACCAGAATCTGAGTGGAAGGTTGGTAAGCATTCACCCTTCTTGCCAGCCAGTGGACTACTTTATTCTTAAACTGAGTGTAGTTTTCCTGTGCATCCTCCTTCAAAGGAGGTACATCCACCAATGCATCCATATAAGGGGTGACTGCTGGAGGTAGTTGGATGGTAATATCAAAGGGGTGATCCACCAAATGAAGATTTTGAAATGTACTAGGAGCAGTTGGCCCCATATTAGAACGATTCCTTTGAGCCTTTAACTTGGGCTGGGACTTAAATGGGCTGACCAGGATTATCCCCAGCTACGCAAGAGGGAGAAAATTGATGATTACAGATGCTCAAAGGCGAGGGTAATGAGGCTCCAGATGGAACCTGAGCCTGGGACAGGGGTGATGCTCCCGCTCCTAAGTTACCAGCAACTTCGCTCAGAAGAATTCAAAGACCTGTACTCGACATGGTTCTAACAGAGTCTTTGGGACGGCTGCTATTGCTTAGTTGCAGATTGTTCACAGACCCCTTTAAACAACCTACAGTTTGCTCTAGTTCAGATATCCAAGAGCCAAAATCATTTAGAGGCTCGATCATCTTAGTTTCAAGATTTTTCAAGAGTGCCACAAGAGTGCCCTCTGTTACATCCAGCCCAGGAGCTGTGACTATACTGGGAGCAGATATAGCTGAAATCTTCTTAAGGACGTATGTGGTCTACCTGATTGACTTTGCAGGAAGAGACTGTGAGCACCCATTTTATCAAAGTTATCAGTGCATTTCATTATAGCATCACTAAAATTAGACTGTACAGTCTGGGTGCTGAGAGAGCTGGTCAAAGGAACTTGATAAGATGAAACAGGTGGAAGAGATGCACTAGTGGTAATGTTGACAGGAGCAACAACCGCCTCACTTTGCACCACTATGTCATGAGATGAAACACGAGGATTAACAGTCAGCTCTATTTCAGCACTAGTAATCTCATCTGAGAGCACCCCCACAGCTTGATTCAAGAATGTCAGTATAGTATTGCTAGCTCTTAGTCTTTTTTCAGTCCCGTTAGAGGTATTTGCCTTTCTCTTCCCCATCCTTGCAAAGTCGGGCTAGCTCAGGCTACAACCTGGCATGCTACATAGAAAGGTGCAAATCCCAGCGGACTGAAAGGCCGAAAAGTCAAGTAGTATACAACAAAAATAGTACCACTCACGATCTCCAGATTCCAAAGTCCATGGTCCAGAAGTAAGAGAGTGGGCCCAGTCCAGTTTCTTTTGGGCAATGACTGGCACAGACGGGCCCGGTTTGACCCGGGCGCATCCCACACTGCAGGAGCTCAATGGCCTTTTCAAAGCACCCCCTGGTGTGAGAAGGGTGGTGGCGGCTTCCTCTTCCGTAAGGAATGACAGGGACCTTGTTAGATCTGGCACCTTGGCGTGGGTCTCCCTTCCATTTTTGCTGTTGCCACATGTGTTTTTGCTGGTGTTAGATGCTTTGGGCGCTGTGCCACTGCTGTCCAGTGCCACAGTGCAAGTGCTCCCTATTCTAAATTGATGTATGGATTAGTGAATCCATGATTGGCTGATTTGGTTTACTGGTCAGACCCTAGTACAGTGCACTGAGGGTGCCCAGGGCTTGTAAACCAAATGCTGCTGGTGGGCTTGCAGCACTGGTTGTGCCACCCACAGACGCAAGCCTGTAAACGTGTGTCCCAGGCCTGCCATTGCAGAGTCTGTGTGCAGTCTGGTACTGCAATGCTGACTGGGCAAGTGCACCCACTTGCCAGTCCCTAAACATTCCCTATTCTTCATATCAGACACCCCTATGATAGGCCCAAGGGCAGGGTGCATTGTAAGTATGCGGTAGGACAAGCCCTGATGTGTGTTGCATGTCCTAGTAGTGAATTACAGCCATTTTCGTTTTTCACTATTGCAAGGCTACCTATTCCCCATAGGCCAGAATGGCCAGTTAGATTATTACATTTTATAATCCTGACTCAGGGAACAAGGTAGAAATTCGAGTTTAGCATACCTGAACTCAGAATGATAAAATGCATCTTTTGGTGAAGTTGGTTTGAACATTCTGTGTTTGAAAATACCACTTTTAGAAAGTAGGTATTTTCTTGTCTAACTATCCAGCCTGCCTCTGATAGGTTGTGTATTCCTTGTCTGGAGTTTGAGTGACAGGGGCTGGGGATTCCAGGAGACAGGGTGAGTCAGACCAGTGGTAAATAGAGAGATCTGCAACTAGAAGGGAGGGAGGAGTTGCACCTGGGACCTGAATAGGGCTGTCCCTTCCCTCCACAATGCTGGCTTCACCTCCTGTGGTGCGTCTGATGTCTCTGCCCTGCACTCTGAAACGAAAGAAGGAGTCATGTAAACAGAGTGCTCCAGGACTGACCAGAACTGGTTTGGACTATGCAAAGGCCTCCCTGCCTTCAGAAAACAAAGGGAAACTGTGTATAAAAGGGGGGATCCAAACTCCAGAACTTTAGATCACTTTTGGACAACAAGAAGAAACTTTTGCTGAGGAGTGGAACCAGAAAAACTGAGGAGAGACTATCCCTAAGCTGAAGTGCTGCTTGGGGGATTGGCCTGCAGTGGGTGCCTGACTGCCAAAGAAAGGAGAAAGGAACTTTGTGTGTGCTTTATTCAACTTGTAAAGGATCTCCAAGGGCTTGAGAGAAGAGCTTGCCTCCTGCTGAAGTCTCAGGGATAACAGACTACAACCACGAGCTCCCCAAGAGTTCTTTGGAAGTACACGCAGCTGTTTTGGGCCTTCTGAGGGACTGCGTGTCGGAAGGAGCTGGAAGCGCGACTCACAAAGAAGAAGCGCGTCGAGGTCGCAGCCGCTGCCGTCGCATCACTGAACAAGGGTGTTGCTGCTGTAGCTGTCGCATTGCACCGCATCACAAGAAACGTCTCGCAACATCAAAGAAGCATGTCGCCGCCGCAGCCGCTGCTGTCGCACCACGGAACAAGGGTATCGCCGATGTAGTTGTCGCATAGCATCGCAGAAGCACCTCGCATCCAGGGAGAAGCCTGCCCTCGCCACACTCGCTGCATCGCTGAACAAGGGTGTTGCCGCTGGAGTTGTCGCATCGAGCCGAAGAATCTTCCATCGTCGGAGAAGAGTGTTGCTGCCAAAGCCGCTGTCGTCGCATCACTGGAAAAGGGTGTCGCCGCTGAGCCTGTTGCATCGAGTCACGACATCTCGCAACATCGGAGGAGCGTGTCGCATCAAGAAGAAGATGCCATCTTTGTTTCTTTGTACCAGATCCTCAATGTATCACCATCTTTGTGTGTAAGGAACTACTGCATTACCATCCCTGCAACACTTTCGTTGTAGAAGCGTTACGCATCTTAAGGTACCTTGACTCAAAGTGTCACATTTTAAGATCTAAAGAGAACACGCTAGTTCAACCATTTTAAGTACAGTATTGTGGATTTTTGGTCGTTCGTGGTCCTGTGTTAAATCTATATAAAAGAATACTTATTTTTAATATACAACTTGTGTGGTGTCCATCTGTAGTGTTGTCACTTGATTACTGTATGTGTTCACAAATGCTTTACACACTGCCTCTGAGATAAGCCTGTCTACTCGTGCCAAGCTACCAAGGGGGTGAGCAGGGGTTATCTTTGGCGTGTAGCTCCCTTGCCCTGACTAGAGTGGTGGTTTCTGCTTGGCTTTGGCGCAAGCCTTAGCCAACCAGAAATCCTATTTCTAACACTAGCGCAGGGATCTAAAGCAGGCTTTAGTAGCCTTGGAGGCAGTCCGTCTGTTATTAACTATCATGACCAACACAATTTGATCCATATTACTTCCATCTTGAGAGAAATTGTATTCAAGCACAGGCCCCCACTGGAAGGTAATGAGGACATTCAAATGCTGTGCACGTCTTTTTAATGCCTAAAGGAATGGTTGTGAGATTAACTTACCATATAAATTAGCAGGGGTTATTTTAGGAGTGTACCCCCTTACCCTGACTACACGCAAGGGTCCTTATTTGTCACAGGTACCCACCTATGCCAACTATCAACCCCCAAATCTATCAGACGTGTAGTCCGCCCCCAGTCAGCTACAAAAATGGCTCCTGAGTCCTGATATTTCCTTTTCCTTTTGGGGTTTCTTAATCTACTCAACAAAAGAAATGTAACAGAAATGTCCTTCTTCTTTTCCTGGGGAATTTTAGCTTCTTCACGTTTTTTTCCAGCCAGGTGATCGGAGGAAAATAAAAAGAAACAAAAGTGGCACAGGTCAGCGGTAAGTTCAGATTTCTAACCATATTAGGGGAGGGAGTATAGGATTGACACCATATAAAAAAGGCGAGCGGATTGAGGGAATGGATAGTGCCTTCATCCGTGAAAACAGAAGAGGTAGAATATACCAACACCCTGTGCGTATCTCGTCCTGGTTTAATCAGATGTGTTTTCCCTCTGGAAGGACCATCTCCATCCCTCTACCCGCCCCCACCACCCAAGAACAGAGCATGCACTTGTGAAAGCCACGTTCCTCTAGGAACGTGGCAGGGCGCTAGGCAAAATCGATGGCCTCGTCGCGTCTTTGGGGCAGTCTCTGCCCTGGACACCGTGCTCCACAGAGCCCGCTCCTCCGGAGTGTGTTCCTGCTTAGATGCCCACAAGTCTCATTCTTTATCACCGGGTAGATTTCAGCTTTCAGCCTGCTTGAGCCTCCTTTCTACTCACTTCACTCTGCACACTTTGCTTCAGCTTGGTTACCCCTAACGTCGCTGAGCCTGGTCCTCCTGCCGGAGGTTTCAAGGACTCCCAGCCGATGCCCAGTCCCCGATGCCGTCTCCTGCTGTTACAAAAACGATCGAATAGTTGTGTTTGACTCCATCTCATCTTGCCTCCACGTCTTACTTTCAACAATGGAGACGATCCAGCCTGAACCCAGCTGTCTCTTATTCACAATATCATTGGTGGCATCCTCACGCACTGGTCCACTAGTGCCTGTAGTCTCACCCGCTTCCCTCCAGATCTGATATATATTCAATTGTGGATTGTTATTACTCTGTATGAACGCATACAGATAGGTATTTTTTACATGGAACCTCACAGATTGACGTTGTCTGCAAGGTTATGGTGTTGGTACCGCCACTGATAAATCATGGTGATACAAGATTTGCACTGTGAGAACCCTTCCTAGACCCTCTCAGGAGAGAGATTAGTTTGTTTTGCCAACAGCAATATTGTATATTTTATGGCTTTACATTTAAAGGTGGCCTTGTGGGGAAGATTAAGCTCAATGTGGATTGCCTAGTTTGATTAAGATGACAACTCAATACACCAATACAAAAGGGAATAGGCCTGAATGTTTGTTACAAAAAGTTATAATAAAGGCAGTAGGCCTGACATATTTATTGTGAAAAGCATATGTTTAAATCAATAGGCATTTATGGGTGGATTGTGGTATTTTTTTACATGGACTCTCACACATTACCGTGGTGAGCAAACATTGAGGGTTGGTTACCCCCTCTGACAAACCGCAGGGATAGAAGATTTACGTTGTAAGAATCCTTTTAGGCCCACCTAGGAGAGATATTACTTTGCTTTGCCAACTGTAATTTTGTTACATTTTAGAATTTTATGTCTCTATGCCTGATGGCTGCCATGTGGAAAGGTGACGCATAATAAAGTAGGCCTGAGTAGATTATAGTGATAAACCAATAATAACAGCCACAGGCCTTATTGGTACTCTGGGAAAGGTTAGGCCATATGTCAAACGTCTGGTCTTTTTAATGTAAAAAGTTAAGATAACGGTTGTAGGCCTGATTGTGTATTATGAAAACTCATTGTTTAGGCATTAGGCCTGGCATACTGATTGGGAGAAGCATATGTTACAGTCAATGAGCATTTAAGGGTGGATTGTTATCATTTTATATAAAAGCCTACTGAAAAGCATTTTGTCACATGGAACACCATAGATTACCATAGTAGGCAAGGGTTTTGGTGCTGGATACCACTATGATAAACCATGGATACAGAAGATTTGTACTCTGTGAAGTCTTGTTACACTTTCTTAGGAGGGTTATATGAAGGTAGTAGGCCTGATTTATTTACTATGTAAAACGTATGTCAAAGCAATAGGTATTTAAGGGTGTACTGATTTTGCACATTAATAAAGCCTTCAGTCCCATATATTGATACATGAAATCTCAAGAAATACTTATGAAGCAAAGGATTTTTATTTCGCAACCCATTTTGACAAAACCTAGGGGTATAAGATTACCACTGTTATAATTCTTACTAGGATCTCTTAGGAAGCCCTGACAGTATTAACTGTCTGTCACCATCTTGTAATAAACAAATCATTATGTAATACATACATCTATTCTAGGAATTGGGAGAATGTAAGGTGGCTTCTTCCAAGTGTTCTTTGGGAGGAATAGTCCCAATTTTCCACTGCATTATTTGTCTTTTCATCTTTGGGACATAGTGCTGTCATAAATATTCCAGCATGGTATGTAATAATTAGGTTGACGTCTGAGGCCTGATCGGTGCAGGTGACCAACCCAAGCATCTTCAGATTAATCCATAAGTTGGGCTGGTTTAGGTTCATGCTGTTAGTAATAGGGGTTTCCTATTAGTATATCATATTGTTTAGGGACTTCTGTTCCAGGGTTGTTTGCTAAAGCTGTTAACTTTTTATTGTGTGCAAATTTTCAGTAAATTAAATATTCTATACGCAGGGTGGATTTTTTACGTGCCTTCATATTTTCTGGTTAAAGTGATCGTAGCTCCCCTGAACTGCAGTGTGTGAGTAGATTTTAAGTATGGTCGAAAGTCTTCTTAATGGGGGCAATAGGTGTTAGTTTGTTTTATATATGTTAATATTTCATTGTTGTAATTTGCACTTTCTTTGTTTGTTAACAGTGCATACATTAAATTACACGTTTTTATTTTGATTAGACCATGTATTGTGTGATCATATGTATTTGACTGAGTAGTGGAAGGCACAACTTAAACATTACGTTTAGTATATTGTTATTGGTAACATGAATGATAACTGAAAAAATTGGTTTTTATTTGAGTCATGAATCCCTTCTCAAAAAACAATAATCGTCTTTGCCAGGGTGAACTACACAAGTCACAAAATTAAACAGTGCTTAACCGTCTGTTAGCTTGGCACAAAAGGAGTCAGGCTTAACTTACAGGCACTGTGTTAAAATATTTATGCAGCACACAAACAGCAGTAAAGTGAAAGCACAACCCAAGAAAAATCCCAGACAAATTTAGAAAACTAGATTCCATTTCAATAAATACTCTGATACTAAAAAGACAAAACTCCAATAGGTAGAACCAGAGATCAACAATTTCAAAGGTTTTTGTAAGAATTGCACCTTGAAGTCAAAGTCACACTCACAGTCATCTGGTCATACTAGACTGGGGGAAAGTCACAAGTTTAGGTTGATCATGTTAAAGCACTGGCCAGATACACGGACCAGCTCAGTCCTACTGAAAAAGATACCTGCTCAAAGTACAGTGCAAAGAGTCCAGCTCACAGTGGTGGAGGCTGCAAGGAGAGCTTCACATATAGGCGTTGTGGTAGCACGAAGAGCAGGCCGGGCATGAAGGGATGTCGTGATTGTAGTGTGAAGATCCTGTCTAGTGTTGCGAACACTTGTTGCTGAAGCTTCGCATTGGCTGTGATCACCGGCTGTTGTGAAACGCGGTGACGAAAATCCATAGGGACATCTTTACAAAATCATTTTGGGTTGGGGGAGATATGCTGAATGAAAATCCCACTCTTGTCAAATAACTTTGAAATCCACAAGTGTCTTCCAAGAGGGTCACGGTATTGAGAACAACTGTGATAGTCACCTCTGGTTTTGAATATATCATTTGACTGGCTCTGAATGTTCCATTAAGGTCTATGTTGATATTGTATTGTTCATTTTATATGGAATCATTCCTTTAGTTGATGTTCATTGTTTGGATGCTGAACTCACAGTTGTTTGTTTCGTTCATTTTTTGCTACGTAATATATTTGATTTGAACAGGTTTGTCTTGTGCCGTTGGGTGTATTTTTTCATGGAAAAAAAGTTTGAGAAGTGTCCCTTCTCTTGATATATCAAAAGTTCATATTATGCTATTTAGAATATTACTGAATAAATTGTAAAATAAATACATGGGCCGAGAAAATAGATTCAATCGACCTGGTTTGTAAAGAAGAAGGTTGAATATTCAAAGCCATTTTTTTCTGTTATGTGAAATACATTCTAAAAGTGGCATTTTTCTGAATTGTGAATTAAAATCCCATTTTACTATTAAATATTGTTTTAAATTACAATTGATTTGAGACAGAACTTGACATTTCCAGCTGTTCCCAATCAAAAGTGATCACATATAATAATGTAATAGGTAGGCCTTGCAGTAGTAAAAATCAAATGTAAGAGTTATTCACCAGCATAACTTGTATAACTTAAAAGTATATGTCCCACTTTTTATTACACTGCTCCCTTTATTAAGAGCTGTTTAGGGCCAACCTTATGGTTGACTTACATATATTAAAAGGGAAGGTTTTAAGCATGACAAAAGGTTTATTTTGCCAAGTCAAATTGGCAGTTCAAAACTGCACACAGGTTGTAAAGGCAGGCCGACAAACGGCTGTCAGGTCTAAGAATAATAACTTTATATTTGTATAATAAAAAGGTATAATTTTATGTGTGGTCAGTAAATGTTAGGGTTTGTCTAGTTCTTCATATTTTTATTATGTGCTACTGGTGTTTCTCTTGCTATTTTATGTGTTATGAATTTTAATCTTTTTAGGTCTGGTATTCCAGGGAAGTGGGTAGTTGCCTGTTCAGGAACATTTGGTATAATATGTTTAAAAACGGCTTCTTTTGGTTCTTAAGAGCTCATATTGCACTCTTTCCTGTTTTGTAAAATAATACTGTCTTCTGTTTCAGTATTATTAGTGCAATGGTAGCTTTCATAATCTCAGTTTTATTGAAAGCCCTGACAAAGCATACATTTGCATAATATTTGGTGCATTTCTAATGTGTTTTTTTACTGGTGATGCTCTCCTTTCTAGAAGTATATCATCTATAATTTAATAACAGCTTCCCTTTTTGGGATTTGATTTATTGTAATGTTTCTTGTACCTTATCTGTTAGTTATCGAATACAAAAATATACATGACATTTTTAAAAAACTACATGTTTTATAATTTATTACATTTTTGTTTATACCACAGTTATTTCCAGTGGACAGCCAAGTTCTTTCTTCAACAGAATGGAACATCCATGGGATTTGCGGGGGCGCCCGCCTACGCAAATACCTTCATGGCCAAATTCGAGGCTGATTTCATTTACAGTGATAGTGAGTGACAAGAGCAAGCGATTTTATATCGCAGGTTTATTGACGATATGTTTGTACTCTGGTCGGGATCGAGAGAACAACTGGAAAGACAAATAGCAAGATTAAATGATTGTGTGGAACATATCAAATTCACTCACACTATCAGCGATAAAGAAATATCATTCTTGGATGTAGCTATCAGTATGAAAGAGTCCAAGATTCAGACTAAAGTTTTTCGAAAAGAGACGGATGTGAATAATTCCTTATTGTTTTAAAGTTTTCATCCTCAAAACTTGAAGAACAACTTACCTGTTTCACAATACATGAGGATTAAGAGAATATGCTCAGAGAAGGAAGACTTAGAAGAACTTTTGGAACTACAACATCATAGATACAAGGAAAGAGGGTTCCCAGAAGAAGTTTTGGAGAAAACAAGAAAGAAGATACAAAGCTGCGACAGAAAAAATCATTTAAAACAGAAACTCAAGAAACAGTTGAGAGACATGTTTTTGTCTCAAAATTCTCAACATCTTCACAAAAAATAAAAAACATAGTAAACAGACATTGGGAACTCCTACAAAACTAACCAGATTTCAATGGAATATTCTTACAAAGACCAATTTTTGCTTTTACAAGATCTAAAAATGTGAAAGAACTTTTGATGACACCAAAAAGGCAATCACAAACTGTCCATAAAGGAATTAAAAGATGTTCCAATTGTGTGCATTGTCATAACGTAATAGTAGGAGGGAATTTAAACCATCCACTAACTGGGAAAGAAATCGCATTATATTATGATGGAGATTGTAACTCGAATAATTTGATCTACTATATAAAGTGCCCATGTGGCAACATTTATGTAGGGAAAACAGAGAGGAAATGAAAAATTTGTATCTCAGAACATAAAAGCACAATAAGGAACCAAAACATAAAAAGTAATCTGGCGAAACATTGGATCGAAAATCATCACAACATTTCCCAGATCAGGTTTTCCATACTGGAAAAAGTTAAACTCTATGAAGGAGTGGATCTGACCAGATCCCTCCTTCAAAGGGAGATTTATTTGATCAAGAATTTGGAAACCCAGGAGCCAAGGGGCTCAATGAAAAAGTAGATTTGATATGTTTTCTGTGAAGTTCCAATAACAAATAGATTCACTTCACCCTGTTTCTGTAGGTAAGATGCATGCATGTAATAGAAAATGTGTTTGAGAAGAATTGTATTTTGGTATATAAGGTTACACCCATTGTTATTATCATTGTCATTATCTTGTGATGATTCTGTAAAAATAAGTCATGATCTGATCCATCATGAAAGAAGCTACACACCGCAATAGTAACGTGATACACCCCCCCTGCAACTTTTCATCATCAAACTTTTCATTATCACACGTTCGTTTTTGTTTGCACATAATTTAATTTTTTTTCATCAGACATCATCCGTTTCAGCCTTTGTTTCGGGCAAGAGAATAACTGTTGGCACATAGAATTCGTTCAGTTTACTCTTTCCGTTGAGTTTAAGAGTTCCACTCCAAGATGGCGCCCGGAGTCATAGTATCGGAAGTCCATTTTTAGTTTCCTTTGCAGTTTACTCATAGCGCGAGTGTAAGAAAGTTTCAGCTGTATTTGAGTGAGGAGTCTTTTGTTGATGGCGGCGGTCATTGGAGGTTGAATCTGAAGCTAAGGAAGAGAATTTAAGAAGCAGGTACGGCCAGCGGCTTTTAGGAGTTTTTTTGGGAGCTTTCTTACAGTGTTCTTTTTAAGGTTCTTTAACGGAGTTGACAGCGTGTTTGGTGAACGTGTCATCTTGTTGATATTGCAGCAGACAGGACGACTTACTAACTAGTTTAGACGTAGCTGTGAACAGCGAGTTTTTTGTCAAGTGCATTAAAGGTAAGACTGGCTATAAAGTTGTTCACGGTCCAGCAGGTTAACATTAGGTGAGCTTTGCAGAATAAAACAAGTTGTATTTTGTTAACAGGATGTGCATTAAGGGTTCCTCAACTGGAGAGTGAGTACAGAAATCATTACTAGGCACGTTTAGCACAAGAGTGGTGTGGAGAGGGGCTTTCTTTATTTATCACAACTACAACCACTTTCACGAACACACACATGATAACAGGCAAACATGGAACAACCTCCTTGCACTTTGTGATCTGTTTGAAATTCCTGAACAGTGTACAACTTTAAATTAAAATTAATTTAAATGTTTAGTCCACAGGCCCCTGAGGAAGAGCTCCCTGAGCTCGAAATGCATTGGGCATCAAGAGAATTCTTCCCAGAAGAAAACAAGAATATGTTTTGATTTGGAGATGTTATAATCATACATATGTTATTTTGATTTAGTAAAATTGTGAATATAGAATTGTTTGTGAAAACTGAAAATATACATTGAAAATATACATTTGATGACTATTTGGATATTTCGTTTATTATGTGATATAGCATAAAAGTTAAATGTAGTTCCTGAATTAGAACTACCTCAGCAACAGTGCACGGAGGTTAAGTGGTTTGGTTCACTTAAGATAGAAGGTTACTTTACAGGCACGGTAGGGACATACGTGCTACCCCCGCAGCACGCTTTAAAAAAAAACTCTATAAAGTCAGTTAACAAAACAGAAAAATAGAAAAAAACGGAGTGCTTCTCCAATTTTGAAATTATTCAAAACATTCTACCTAGTCATGGATTCTGGAACTTGTTGTTTTGTGTTTTCTGCTATTATATGTGTGGAGTAGGGAAAGTCAGGGTTGGTTACAGCTGTTCTAAGGAACATGGGGGCGAGACAGCAAATCTGGCAATATATTAAAAGTTATGCTTTAAATGCAGTATTGTTATGACACAGATCTGCTTGGAGCAATTTAAAAAAAACTTAAGATGAGAATTTTCAGTGAACATTTGAACATGTAGTGCAATAGCTATCATATTGTTCCATGCTATGTGTGACAATGACATATTCAGCAAGTTATCACTCTTAAGCAAATATTACTTGCATGCCAGGACTTTTACTTTAATTTTTTTTATAGGAACCATGGTTTCAAATGTCCCACCATAACACAGATGTTGGCAAAAAGCCAAAAATGGCTGAAAAGGTCACACACAACAAAGAGCCAGTTAAGGAGCACACATTATATAATGACCTCTCCAGATGTTAATAATGCCCAACTCAGTGGTCTGTTTTTAATGTGATAACACACTGGTACTCATTGATTGCAACACTCCAGAACTTTTCTTGCGGCCCCTTGGTACACAACGGCCCTCATCTACTCAGAAGCATGTGCGCTGTTGCTTGCAGGGCTTGCTGAGAGCAGCTGCAAATTTTTATATGGCAATCACCAACTACCCATGGCCAAAGTGATAAGTCTGTTATGGATCGACTTCCCCCCAGGTTTGATGTTGGTGCACAGTGAAGGTGGTGAACGCAGACATTGTAGGCAGGAGGAAAGCTAACTGCCTTTGTTATATACAGGGTGAAGGGGCAAATGTTTAAGCTTCCATCAGACATAGACCCACAATAACATTGACAACTGAAGAGGTGTGCACACAAAGAGGCATCATTAGGAAATATAGGGGCTTCTTTACAAGCCGATTGCACCAATGAGTGCCTGCCCATGGGTGTTGCGGTGGGTATTCCCATACAACATCAATGGAATCTGACGCATTACAAGATTTACAAGGTTTCATAAACCTGGGAATGCGCCAGAATTCTTTGCTTACCCAGGGGAGGCGTAAGGGAGAGTCAATGAGGAAAAATACCTTTATTTCTCCTTGTTGTTCCCTTTTCTTTGTGTGCTGCATTTTGCAGCACACATAGAAAGTGAAAAACGTCTATTGTGATAGTTTTTGTGCAGGAAAGTGTCCCTTTGTTAGAGGGGCGGGCGGAAGAACAATCTAGGAGGCCACATTCGGGGCTCAATTATGGTAAGATTTTATTAGCAGTAGTAGAAACAAAAGCCATCAAAAGTTGGTGGTGTGTTCTCTTCTTCCTCCCTGGGTCTTCGGCCGTGGTCTTCCTCCAGGATGGATCGTCTTTTTCCTTTTAGAGGGACACCCCAGGAGGTTTAAGAAGGAGAAAAGAGAAAGGCGGTAAGTTATTCCAGTTGTCTACTCTGCTGTTCAGACAGGGCCCTCCACCGTCCCCAACAGTGAGGGGGATGCATGCAGCAGCCAAAAAGAAAAGAGGTACGGTCCACGGAACTGCACACAAAGAAGCCTAAAACATCAGCACTACAGATGCATTATTCCCTCTCCAACAGTCCCTTAACTTCTGGGTGTTGAAGATGGACCAGTATCAGGTCACGTGGGTATTCAATAATCAGAAAATAAGGGAGACAGAAGCAGGAGCTTGGCGCTATTCCACCAACCTTCTTCTACGATGGTCGGGTAGTTAATAACGAGGTAGGTAGTGCAAATACGGGTCTCGTGCAGGGTCATGAGGGATCTGGTGACGTGCTAGAGAGTGGTGCCTGTACAACTATACAGTGTACACAGTGGTGTGGCCCATTCCCCGGTTCCCTTGCTTCACTCCCTCCCCCTCCCGATTGACATACAGAAACAGCTGCAACTCTCCGGAGTTGCGGCGGCTCACAGATGTCCTCCGGGGGTATCCACCACTCCTCTGACCAGGCCTCTAAACCTCCGTCTGCATCCTGATCTTGAGGGTCGATATTTACCAAATTCTCCTCGTTGTCGGTCGAGTCGGTCTCTCTTCCCTTCCCAACAGGATCCCGTGGAATGGCATCCTTGTTCCTTCCCGCGATCCGTCCTCCTTGCTTCTCCGGACTCAGCTCGTCTCCCGGGTTCTCCAGGACCTCCTTAGGTAGTCTTGGCTCCGCCTCTCCATGATCCCTTTGGCCTATGCTTCCCGGCTGGGGAACTCCTTCCTACATGTAAGAGGCATCAGGCAGGGTTAACACTTTTTTCCCGGCCTCCTCAAAACAGTGTCCATATGCACAGGACCCACAGGGCATAAGGGAGGGTGATGTATAGAGGATATCCCTTCGGCCCCCTCACACACTTCCTGCTCAAAAACAATCACTCCTACAATGCAGACACCCTTGAACCATAAAATAAGGGTGCCTGCGTTGGTGCATGGCAGCCCATTGTGCACCAGCGCTGGGGAAAAGTACAGAAATGCATCGTATTGCATAGCGAGGGCCGGAGGTCGCTCCTTTTGTTTCCTGGCGGCGAAGCTTTAGAATTCGCTTCCGGTCTTTATGAGAAACACTATGAATCATCTGGCTTTCGCAAAGCATGAAAGACCTGGCTTTTCCCTATATCGGCCGTATAATTCGTTACCCTGCTCCCCTTGGTTCTTCTGTCCCGTGGTTTCTGGTTGCGCTGGGACGCCTTGTTGCTGGGGCAGTCATGCGCATTATAAATCCAAAAAATAAATAAATAAATAAATAAGGCACATACCTGCCCTATTATTTTGTCACAGGGCAGCGCAGCAAGATTCGTTGTGGCGCTGCCCTGTGCAAAAACCTTGTAAATTACGCCCATAGAGTACAGAAGCCCCCTGTGTGCACCGGCATGACAGTACTTCCAAAAGTGGAAGACATGATCAGGTGAGACTAGAGAAATGTAAAAATAATGTCCATGCATTACAGATTTTCTCTTGTAGCTGTGCTCCTGCCATCTGTCTGTCAATTGTGAAAATCACTGTGACGCCGCAACTGTCTGCTTGCAACCACCGCTAATGCCCAGATTCACTCTTGGTGCATAATTGACCTTGGTGCTGCACGAGTTCCAGTTTATTGTTCTTTGCCTGATCTGAACAGAACATATCCTTGCCTCACTTTTTGCGAAGGAAACTTCTTCTGTCATCTCTTTAATCTCCCACTTTGTTCAACGCAGGAGAAGCATGCAAGTTGACTGACATTAAGTTAATTAGATGCCACAAGCATTCTATAGTGGATGGGCACAAATGTGAATGATACTATTGCAGAACAGTAGATTAACAGGGATGGCTCAAAGCCCATGTAAGTATGGATAATATATATATTCTTATTAAAACAGATGTTTTTGGCTAATGTCAAACCTAAAAAATCCGCAAACCCAACAGTGATGGACAGAATGTGGATCAATGTCACACATTCACCCCAGTCCAAAGATCTGGGCCCAAATGGACTGGGGTGAATGTGTGACATTGATCCACATTCTGTCCATCACTGTTGTGTTTGCAATTACCGCTCTAAGTGTACTGGGGATGCTCAGACGTGAGTCCCAGGCACTCCACACCACTGGAGTCAAGCTAGCCGGGCTGATGAGAGGTGTTACCTCGAAACCGGGCCGGTCCTCGGATGCTTGATTCCGTTCTGGGAAGGACATGGCTTTTGTAGTTCGGACTGGACTGTTCCCATGGGGCACAGGGTCAGCGCTGATTTGCATATGGCCATTGTCTAACCCAGGGTGGTGTGGAGTGGAAAAACTATGGATTTGGGCCCAGATCTTTGGACTGGGGTGAATGTGTGACATTGATCCACATTCTGTCCATCACTGTTGTGTTTGCAATTACCGCTCTAAGTGTACTGGGGATGCTCAGACGTGAGTCCCAGGCACTCCACACCACTGGAGTCAAGCTAGCTGGGCTGATGAGAGGTGTTACCTCGAAACCGGGCCGGTCCTCGGATGCTTGATTCCGTTCTGGGAAGGACATGGCTTTTGTAGTTCGGACTGGACTGTTCCCATGGGGCACAGGGTCAGCTGCTGATTTGCATATCGCCATTGTCTAACCCAGGGTGGTGTGGAGTGGAAAAACAATGGATTTGGGCCCAGATCTTTGGACTGGGGTGAATGTGTGACATTGATCCACATTCTGTCCATCACTGTTGTGTTTGCAATAAACCTAAAAAATCCAACACCCAACTGATGCTTGGCTGAGTGGTGCAGACAGGTGTGGCTGGTGCAGGTAAGAGCCGTGGGGTGGTGGGGCGGTGCGGGGGTTGGAGTCGACAGACGGAATAGGGAAAATAAAAGAAAAAATAAATTAAACCACTTACCTTGCAGTTGCTACATCGCCATATTTCCATATTCCGTCATCTGTCTACTCTCACTCTGTCGCCTGCTCTAACCAGTACCGGCCGTGCCTGGGTAGAGAACAGCTGCACAGGAGCACTGCTATCCATAGAGAGTAAAACCATGGCCGGATTTAGCACTGGTGGCACCTGGTGCATTTGGTGCCCCTCCCTCAATGATATCCTTCTCCACGATTCCCTCACTACCACCCTCCAACAGTGCCCTTCGTCTGGAAAGGGGCCGGGGTCGCCCTCTTCATTTGGTAAAAGAAAAGTGTCCTAGGTAGCTAGTTCCGGTAGTTAAAATGCTTTCCCTGGAGAGTTGGTATTTAGGGACTGTTCTGTGCTGAGAAATCGAAGCCAGGCAGACAGCTAAACACTCCTTAATACAAGTGTGCTGTGGGCCTGAAAGAAATGCAAATGTGCACAACGAGTTAATCTACAAATGTAAAGGATTTGCAGATTAACTCAATGTACACATTTTCATTTCTTTCATTCCAGCAGCACACTGGCAGAAATGTGTGTTTAGCTGTATGACTGGTTTTCATTTCTCAGGAGAGTGCTGTTGGTGTTACTTGATCAAATCACTTGAAGCTTTTTGAGTGGTAGTGCACAGAGTTAACTAAGCTGTGAAGTGCTTGCTTTTAATTTTGATTGTACTTACAGAGCTTACAATCCCTGAGAATGTGTTGATAGGACAGTTATTTAAAAGAAAATTGCATTACGTAGGGTCTGATTTTACGAAAATCTATGGACCTTATTTACAATGAAATAGTGTAGGGCAGCTCCATAAGTACTTTTGCTGCACTGCCCTATGACAATTCAAAATAGCAGGAATGGACTGTATTTATAAGATACGATGTCCTTTCTGACAGCAGACAATTTGGTGCCTAGTGCCAACGCAGGCACCCTTGCACAATTGCATTGTTGGCATTATTGTTTTTGTGCAAGAAGGCACACCTTCCTGCGCTAAAGCAACCCATGGAGGCTTTTTCCTCTTTCAATGTGTGCTACACAGAGAAAGAGGAAACAATTGAGAAGAAATAAAGATAATTCTCCTTGTTAAGCATCCCCACGGGCAGCGCACAGTTTTGACGCATCCTCAGGATTAAAAATTCTTTTAAATCTGGGAATGTGGGGGGCGTGGCCAAGATGGCGACGTAGAAAGACGCAAATTTGCCGAGCTCCCGCCGACAGCCCTAATAGCACCGGCCCGGGGGCCGTCACAGCAACGGTCGGCAATCCGAATAGAGCACCGGGCATCCCTGGGGCCACGGTCCCGCAGGCGGACCCCTGCACGACCGGAGACCGAAGCCCTTTACTGCACGGGAGGGTCGCTGCCCTCTGAGGCCTGAGTGGAGGAGGGGTGGAGTCCGCGGCGGGCCGCGACGCTCAGGACACCGGGCCGAGCACCGCGCCGGACCCCCAGCACTGAGGCGCACTACTGGTGGAGAGCAAGCGGGGACACCGAGACCCGGGACAGACCCCCACGGGGGCGAAACGGAGGCCCGAGAAGCGGCGGACGAGCCGCCATATTGGTAAAGGCGGCCGCGTGTCATGACTCCCGGGGCGCCTGGGGAGCTGAGGGGGCCACGAGGAGAGCCCACGGACCAGCGAGGAGTTTGGGGCAGAGGTCCAGGCACATCCAGACCACCCTCCCCGACGACCGGGGCTGCAAGACAGGCGATGAAGGGGCGGCCGCCATCTTGGTAAAGGCAGATAGAGAAGCGTAGCCGCGAGACACATGAGGCATTGTAGGACCCACGAGGCGGCGCAGCAATCTCTGGTGGGGTGCACGGAAGGGCCAAATCCAGCGACAGTGGGGGAGTGGCACACCCACGGGGCAGGCAGCGAGACACTAAGAGATACTGCCGGAGGGAGGACTGGGCCCCTTGCAGAGTGGAGTGGAGGAGGACCCTTATCACCCTGGTAAGAGGCCGCGGGGGCGACCTCGAGATCTGAGCAGCAAGAGGACACGGATCACGTGGCGGCGCTGGCGACCGAAGTGAGATGGCAGATGTAGCGCGGTGGGATCACTGTTGTGAGCTCACAGCAGGACATGGACTGAGGGGGCCCCTTGAGTCCCGACGACACCCCGGGCCCAGACTGGAGCTGGAGGTCGTGGTCAAGTGCAGAGGCCACATAATCCTAGGGGCCCAACCGACCTCAACTAAGTAAGACGCACTGTGCTGGGGACACCCCGGAAGAGGCGGAGGCGGCCTACAGTCACCCAGAAGATGGCGGACTCACCAGAGAGACGCCGCACCCTGTGGACAGCAGGGCTCCGACGGCGCACAACCAGAACTCGGGGTAAGCAGCTAGAGCCCACTACCTGGGAGCTGGCGGCGAGGCCTCATCACCACCCCTCGTGCCGCGTGGGTGACGGAGCTGGGGGGCACTGCCCTTCAAGGAGGGACTGAGACGTGACCCTGAGAGACTGCCCAGAAGGGTACTACAGGGACTTTGGAGGTGTAGCCATACCGCTGTTTTGATACGCCTGACTGTGTATGAGTGAAGGCTGCACTGTTCTGGAGATAGAGGCATCAGGGCAGTGTTCCGCGCGAGGCACCGGGCTGCGACGGACCGGGTCTACTCCAGCTGCTGCTTGTGCCGTTATGTCCACGATGAGGAACAGGAAGGTCAAGACGGTCAAAGAACTTTTCGCTAAGGCACAGGCGAATCAACAGACCAAAGACATGGCGGCGAGCACAGCCCGGTCCTCTGGGGAGCGGTCGGAGGGGTCGGAACCTATCACCAAGGCTTTCCTAGAGTCGCTCTTCACCACCTTCGGGACGATATCCACACCCTACAGAAAGAGTTCACGGAGGAGATGAAAGAGATGCAACGGGATGTGGATGGCATAGGGGAATGGGTGGCGGACCTCGAGACCAAGAGCGACGACCGGGATACCGAGATGGAAGCGCTGCGACAAGAAATAGTACGGATACATGATCAACAGGTGGACTTACAAGCACACGTGGAGGACCTGGAAAACCGCTCCCGTCGTCATAACGTACGCATCCGAGGAGTTGCGTCCACGGAGGATACAAGGGATCTGCTTAGCTTCACCTGCGAGCTTTTCAACCATATCTTAGGACGCCCAGCGGACTCGGAGCTCCGGATCGACAGAGTACACAGGGTGGGTCCCCCGAGATCGGCTTTGGCTCCCCCCGGACATACTGACCTGTGTGCAGGACTTTCGCACTAAGGAAGACATCTTACAGAAGGCACGGCAACAACACCCCCTGTCCTTTAAAGGCCAAACCCCTGTGCTTTATCAGGACTTGTCAGCCCTCACGCTACAGAAGAGTAGGACCTTCAGACCAGTTACGACCTATCTGCAACAACAGGGCATTTCTTATAGCTGGGGCCACCCATTCCGCTTGATATTCAAGAAAGATAACAAACTGCACCAGCTCCGATCACTGAGGGAAGCATGCCATATCCTAGGAATAGACCCTCCGGAAGAAACCCCGGATGAGGACGTGCCTACCACTGCGACCGACGATGGTAAACCACGCTGGCGGCAGCAGACCAGGCACCGGCGTGTCCAGAAACCTCCCGTGGAAGAGATTTGTGACGGACAACGGGCGGCGGTGGAGGCGGTTTCCGCAGGGCCGGACGTATCTCGGCCAAGCTGAACGCAGGGCGAGCCGACAGACCACCTGGGCCCTGAAGTAGATTGTGACTCCGGCTGTTGGCGGGAGGGATGGCTTCTAGGCTGTGAGTAATCTACCCCAATATTGTTCTTCACCAGTCACCTTTGGATGATGGACACTAAGTATGTTTCGATCTGTGGTTTACTTTTTGTTTTCATTTTCGGGGGTCCTGTTGGAGTGGGGGGGGTGGCGGTTGTGGGTAGGGCGGGTTCCAGGTCCAGGGACTCCTTTGGAGTTGAGTGGGATAATGTTCTTCTCTGCAGACAGGGACCAGGATCTATGATAAGTGTAGAGGTGGAGAGGTCTGTTTCTTGGGAGGGAAGCTTGGCTAGCGCAAGTCACTGCCCAGGTTGGGGGTCCGCTGCCCTTGTGATCACCTATGCCCCTGACTGAATTACGAGTCCTCACACTAAACGTGCGAGGACTTAACAACCCGGTAAAACGAAAAGCTGTTCCAAGGTGGATATCTGCCTGCTGCAGGAAACCTATCTGCTGCAGAAAGACTGCCATAGAATGCGATCTCGCTGCTTCTCACACCAATTCTTCTCGACTTCCTCCACCAAAACAGCGGGGGTGGCGATCTTGGTGGCCCAACGGTTCAGAGGGAAAGTCCTGCAGAAAGGGGTAGAGGTGAAAGGGAGGCTGTTATCTCATAGATTCTCCCTCGGGGGAGCGGTCTTTTCAATCTGCTCCATATATGCCCCGAACGAAGGCCAGGAGAAGTTTTTTAATTCAGCACTCACAGAGGTAGCCACATCCCCCGACCGACATTTACTGGTGGGAGGGGATCTGAATCTTGTGATGGACACTTTGCAGGATAGATCGGGACAACGTTACTCTCAGGCCGGGTCACTCTCCACCGAGGGACTAGCTAGACTGGGAGACATGGATATGGTGGATTTGTGGCGTAGTTTCCATCCAGGCGCAAGGGAATACACATATTACTCTCATACCCACAAGACCTATGCACGCCTAGATTATTTCTTAGCCTCCTCTTCCCTGCAGGCCCTCACAACAGTGGTTGAAATAGGCGCTGCGGCCCTTTCTGATCATTCACTCATGGTGGCAGTGTTCTCCCTCCCTCCGATGTCACGGGCACCACACTGCTGGAAGCTGCGCGATACCCTATTGCACCGCTCTGATGTAGTGGAAAAGGTCCAGGGAGTTATAAAGGACTACTTAGCACACAATAGCAGGGAAGATACGTCTTTGGCCACACACTGGGCGGCGCTAAAAGCGGTACTGCACGGCGAGCTGATCGCAGTCTCGGCAGCCGAGAATGTGGAACATGCGCGTAAGCGGGAGGAACTGTCACAAAAGACCCGGGAACTCGAACACATACACCAACAAACTGGGGCACCGAGGATATGGAGGCAGCTGCGACAGTGTCATGCCTGTCACGTACAGAAAGAATAGCGCTAAACAAGAAGATCACTTTTGCAGGCGGTAGCCCATGACAACGCTCCGTTATTCTGTCCGTTTTCTTCTTGTGGTTGGCGTTGGTTGGCAAGTCTATGGTGAGCATGTGAGCGCATGCGTAAGACCCACGCATGCGCTAACGGATAGCGTTCTGGTTTTAAACCCGCCCTAGACCCAAAGGAAGTGCTTCGCGTTTAGCCAGATAGAGTCCCTACTCGTTCCGGGTTCACGTCGGCGTCCGAGGAGCTAGTGGTTTCAGGTTTGCGGGTACCTCGTTGTACATGTTAGTGTCTACGAAGCGGCTTGCTTCTAGATTCGTTGTCTTGGTTTCGTTTCTCTTACGTTCCTTTGTTTTACAGCGGAGTGTAATTGCGGTTGACTATTTGAGTTGGTTCCGGTTTTCCCTCGTTTATTACAGGGGTTTCCTTTTGTTTTCGTTCGGTGTTATTAAGTGAGAGAATACTTGTTCTTGGTATTTGAGACCGGACTCATTTACAGAGCATCTGCTCGGTGCTAAGGGTGAGTGCTTTAGTCATTGGAGAGAGAGAGTAGGAGAAGGTGAGAGTACGTTATCTAAAGGGTGTTATTTTCTCATAAGGATACAGAATCTATGTACACAGTCCATCCAGTCACATTACAGAGTTGCAGACATTCTCCTTGTATTCTTTATTGTTTTCACGGATCTTCCACAAGGTACATAAAGGATTTGATATCTATCATATTGGGGAATTGGGGGAGGGAATAGTTTTCACTTATATCTCTTCTGTCTCACTGCAGTGCTACAGCGGAAGATACGAAATTCCTCTGAGTGGAAGAAGACTGTGGAGTGCCTTTCTTTTTCTCCCCTTCCTACCCTTGTTTTGTTCCCCTGTGTTCTCCTTGGTTACGTTTCGGGTGTTAGAGTCCATTCCTGACGCCCGGGAGGTGACGGGGGGGAATCAGGGTGTATAGCTACGTGAATCCAGGACACTTCCGAGACAAAGAAGGTGCGTGCATGACAGACAGGTCAGGCAGCAGCTAGCGGCGCTCGACCAGGATCGAGCGGAATATGCAGCATTGAGGGTGCGACACTTATACTACAAGGGGGGGATCGCTGTGGGAAGCTGCTGGGACAGGCGCTTCGGGAAGTGCGGCGTAAACAGACAGTCCAGGAGATCGTCACAAAGGAGGGAAGAGTAGTTACCGAGGACGCGGACATAGCGGAGGCCTTTAGTGCCTTTTACACCTCCCTATATGCTGGGTCTTCGCTTGACCCGGCAGAAGGAGAGAGGTTCTTGACATCCATCCCCTTGCCATCACTGAGCCCGGAACAGACGGACTTGTTAGACCGACCCATCCGGCCGGAGGAGGTGATCGCGGCCATTTTGCGTCTCAAACTAGCAAAAGCGCCAGGCCCGGACGGCTTCTCAGCCATTTTTTATTAAATGTTTTGTTCGCAGGTGACACCGTTGTTGACCGCCCTCTTTAACTCCTTCGCAAAAGCTGGAACGATCCCGAGAGATCTTCTGGACGCCACTATCTCGGTCATCCCCAAACCAGGGAAGAACCACTCGCGTTGCGAGGCGTACCGACCTATCTCGCTACTCAATGTGGACCTCAAACTTTACACTAGAATTCTGGCGGCTCGACTCACGCCGTTGATGCCAGGTTTGGTTGACCCGGATCAGGCGGGATTCATCCCAGAACGCCAGACGGTGGATAACACTAAAAGGGCGCTACACCTCATAGAGAAGGCTACGAGGACAACGGGCGAGTACATGCTGCTCGCAATTGATACAGAGAAGGCATTTGACCGAGTCCACTGGCCTTACCTTGAGCAGGTGTTGGTGAAGGCCGGGCCGGGTGACAAATTCCGCACGTGGGTCCTCAATTGCTATTCCTGTCCCACTGCGACGGTCAGGGTCAATGGCTTTACCTCACCCCGCTTTCCTATCGAATGAGGCACAAGACAGGGGTGCCCACTGTCGCCCCTGCTCTTCGCCCTGTACATGGAGCCGCTGGCACAGCTGATGCGAACCACGCCGGAAGTACGCGGAATTAAGTTTGGGGCATATATACACACTATCAGCCTCTATGCTGACGAAGTCCTTCTGTCCCTATCCTCCCCAGGTACCTCCTTGCCAGCCTGCTTAGAGGTCCTAGACGCATTTTCTAGAGTGTCAGGATTCAAGGTTAATACGGCAAAATCGGAGGCGTTGGACCTCTCCTTGGAAGCGCAGACTCGGTCCCAACTTCAGGGGTGTTTCCCATTCCACTGGGCACAGACGACGGTCCCATACCTGGGAATCCAACTGGCACCCACGCTGCCTGATACAGTCCGAGTCAACTATGCGCGTCTGCGCCTTTTAATCCGCAATGAGCTGAGCAGGTGGAGACCTCCCCCTCTGTCATGGTTGGGTAAGGTGGCGGTGAAGGAACCAAAATATTACACTAATGGACTATACTCACCAATAGCCCATATACCATATATATAAACAATAATTCAGTCGGCAATGGAGAAGGTTCAATCAATTATTCTGCAAATACAAACTCTGACAGGGGAGCTTCAGTCTACACGACCCTCAGAGGTGCACAAAGGAGACTGACTACATGCAAGTGGTACAAATCATATATACGTTTCACACATAGCACGATGACACCTTACTAGGAAGGATACAACTTGTCAGTCAGCCAGCAGGAAGACTCATATAAGGCACAATTGATTGCTAGTAACTGGGCCCAAGCTATTCCGGGGGAAGGTCAGTAAGGTGCCTCCCTTTCTATCTGTAGCTCGTGGAGTGTAAGAACGAGATCTGCTAGAATGTGCGCATCCCACAAGAAGGGCAGGTGTGACCTTTGGTTTCCCTGAGCTACAAACTAGCAAGTCGAGCAGACAGCTAAGTCAGCCATCGTGGTTTCGTGCAAAAAGCTTAATCACGTGATTTCAGGGAAACGGTACATGGAACAGAGAAACGAAACACAACGGGCCCGGTCACATCAATAGGTTAAAGCAGACAGAAAGTGAATCATTCCTAACTATGATAATACAATGTGAATACTGCAATGCTAACGTGTGGTTATAAGGTTATATTGCATATATTAGGCCAATAACATGTATTTATCGAATTTATATCCCATCAGATGGCCCTTTTGGCCTACTACTATAGCCAATATAACTGGATTTATTCTACAAACACTCCCTCATCAATTTGCATAAGATCTGAGACCTCCTTCTGAATCATTTGTTTTTTGACTTTGACCTGACGAGAGGAAGTGAAAGCAGCCGTTATTCTAGCCGCACAAAAAGAACAGCAGGCTGGACCACAATGGAGACACAGGCAACACGTAAATATGAGTCCAAAGGCTCCAGCAAGAATCATAAATATCTTCCAACCCCAGGTGGCTAAAAGACCCCAGAACCATCCACTAAGGGACCAAGTACCGTTTTCAACATGTGCTTCGCTGGCCAACCGATGCAATTTCTGAATTGCAAGATGTATGGTAGCGGCCGAATCAGGTATGAAAACACAGCAAGAGCTGCCGATCACGTGGCAGGCTCCGCTCCTATCTGCGAGGATGCGAAACAAGCCTCGTTGCCTGAAGCTCAACGGTAAGGTTAGTTAAAATCTCAGTTGAGGTTTGTACCACATTTTCCACTATTCTCGACAGACGTCTTATGCTACGACTATTGAAAATAGGTCCCAGAAAGGGGTTAGACCCTTTGCAAAATCTTCAAATTGTTGCAAGGAGGTGTCTCTCTGATCAGTACTATCAGTATTGAAACTCCTAATACTTCGGTTATCTGGTATCTCTCCCCAAAATAGCTGATGTGTCTTATGGTAGTCAGGTGGGGCAATATAAACAGGAGGGTAAAGAAATGAGAGGTAACATCATCCTGACCATCCTTGGAGAAGCCAAGTATATGCGTTTTCACCGCATACGAAATATACATTAGGGGGAGTAATCACAGGGGGAGTGCTATATGTCTGCAGAGTGTATGTATAGTTACACTTACTGCTCCCTACCTTGACGTGACCTCGTCCCTGAATGCAGAAGGGAGAAGTGGTGTTTATTATGGGGATGGGCAAAGCTTTATAATTCGTGACGTTTCGTTCCTTAAAATGCTGAAAATAAATAGTAGAATTAAAAAGCTCAAAATCCTGCATTTCCTCCACTAACCAGGAAGCATTTTTATATTCAGTATATACATTCATGCAAGCATTTGGATCCAAGGATCCTTCTCCTCCATTGCCTTCAGCATCAAATCCCTGGTGCGGTTCTATATATTTCAAAATGGCCTCATAATCCTTTTCGGTGTATATCGTAGGGTTAGCTACATAATGAGAATACATCAGTGATAATAATTGGAACCAGGCTTCACAGCTAGCTAAGTGAGACAAGGGTAAGGAAATGAACAATTCATGCTGGTCCATTACTGATGGAAGTAACCCACAAACCCAACAATTCGTCTTATTGGTCGTACTCTGGGTCTGATGCAACATTTCAATAAAAACATTTTTTGCATAAGTTTCTCTGTGTCTAGCCTTGTGTGGAGGTAAGGAATAAAAGAGGTGTTCCTCCGGGGCAGGGGTCGTTCCTAACAGTTTCCGCACAGGGTGCTGAAATTCTAGATACACAAATACACACATTAAAATTACTGTGATTATGGCGATAAAAGCAACGAATGCCACCTTCACTCTGGTGGGCCATCCGGAAAATAATTGCAATTATCAATATACCGTCGAGGGGCAAGTGGTCGTTCATCCTCCATTGCAAATCGGGCAAAAGGAAACATGCTCTCTATAAGTCCACAATCTACCTCGGCTCCTCTCTAAAACTCCAAATCTAATCTTTGTATCCACAAAGCGCGCACACCACCAGAGGGTTCTTCTTCCCACTGAGGGATCTTCTCCCTGTGTCCGTTAGAGTCTCACAGGCACACTCCTATTGTTCATCAAAAGAAACCAATTTATATATTCCATATTGGCGTTGCTAATTTCTTCGTAGCATCCTTTAGAAGCAGGAAGATTAGACTGGCGAAAATAACATAATGATGCCATAAGAACTGGAGAAGAGTGTTGCTGGTGGCAGTGGCGAGCTCTACCCACTTAGCGCTAATATTTTCTGTCAGTTACACTGCTCGCGCTGTTATCATAGCGTTTCCTGTTTTACTGTAGCGATTGAGGCTATTTTTAAAACGTTCAGTGTTTCTTTACTGATTGTACCTGTATTTTTCACTGCACCACACTTCAGGCTGTTTGTTTCCACCCACTCCCGCCCCGGTCCGCCGCGTCCAATCATGGGCGTTTGATGCGGAGGGTGAGGAGGAGCCTTGCACTTCCGGGCTCAGGGAGCACAGGTCAGCGCTCTAGCGACGCTGTCAGTGGAAGACTACTTAAAGGTCAGCTCTGCAAGTGCGCGCTGTGGAGAAGAGTGTTGCCGGTGGCAGTGGCGAGCTCTACCCACTTAGCGCTAATATTTTCTGTCAGTTACACTGCTCGCGCTGTTATCATAGCGTTTCCTGTTTTACTGTAGCGATTGAGGCTATTTTTGAAATGTTCAGTGTTTCTTTACTGATTGTACCTGTATTTTTCACTGCACCACACTTCAGGCTGTTTGTTTCCACCCACTCCCGCCCCGGTCCGCCGCGTCCAATCATGGGCGTTTGATGCGGAGGGTGAGGAGGAGCCTTGCACTTCCGGGCTCAGGGAGCACAGGTCAGCGCTCTAGCGACGCTGTCAGTGGAAGACTACTTAAAGGTCAGCTCTGCAAGTGCGCGCTGTGGAGAAGAGTGTTGCCGGTGGCAGTGGCGAGCTCTACCCACTTAGCGCTAATATTTTCTGTCAGTTACATTGCTCGCGCTAATATCATAGCGTTTCCTGTTTTACTGTAGCGATTGAGGCTATTTTTAAAACGTTCAGTGTTTCTTTACTGATTGTACCTGTATTTTTCACTGCACCACACTTCAGGCTGTTTGTTTCCACCCACTCCCGCCCCGGTCCGCCGCGTCCAATCATGGGCGTTTGATGCGGAGGGTGAGGAGGAGCCTTGCACTTCCGGGCTCAGGGAGCACAGGTCAGCGCTCTAGCGACCCCTCCCTTCACTATAAATGTGCTTTGGTCAGCGACCGCGCAGCGGACGCATGCAGCGGGCGCGCCGGAAGCGCGCCGAAGTCGAGCCAAAGTCAAGCCCGTCTGCGCCCATCTGCGGCCGGACGGGGCGCGGGGCCATAAACCATGGCTCCCCCACACCAACCACCATAAGGTATGGCAGACAGGAACTGCTTGACATCCAACCCAATACGCCCGCATGCTGCAAACACTCTATGAATGCTCTTTTGCTAAAGACGTGTACCTTATGCACTTTTGTCCCGGTCAATCCTGCCACCATTATTAGTACGACCAACACAATTAAAGCAGCCCTGCTTAATTGCAGATCTCTTCGAAAACACCGTATAGAAATCTTTCACTTACTTGAGGATCATGACATCAACATCCTGTTTCTTACGGAAACATGGCTGGATGAATACTCAGACCCAGATATCATTCAGGCCCTTCCTCCCGGATACTCCCTCTCCAGACTGGATAGGAATGACGGTAGAGGTGGTGGCATTGCCATTGCTATTAAAGCCCCTCTAGTATGTACCCTCTCTCCTATCTCGGTTGACCATAGTGAAGCTGGCGCTTTCACCATCAAAACCGGTCCCAACCACTCTATCTCTGGCATCCTTGTATACCGTCCTCCTGGAAGGCTATATGATTTCACTCCCACTCTCATGGAAGCCTTAACCCATCTAGCACTGAGAAAATCTCGAGTATTAGTGCTAGGAGACTTAAATGCTCATTTTGATGACCCCCTAGATAAGGAAGCGACAGATATTAAATCTGAGCTACTCTCTTTAAAACTAGAATTAAAAAATACCGAGCCGTCACACCAACTAGGACATCTATTGGACCCAGTTTTTGGGAACTGGAAGGGTGTTCAGACCCTACCTCCCCAGCCTATACCATGGTCTGATCATTTTATCATCCCTATATTATTTCAACTAGATAAGACTGAGCATCAAAACCAAAGCTCTCAACGTTATAAACGAAGGAAATGGAAGAATTTCTCGGCAGTTTCGTTTACTAAAATTGTTCAGGATGCAGGGCTTCCTAGAGGAACTGATTGCGAGACAGCACATAAACACCTTCTAAATTGCATTACAAAGGCTCTTGACATCACAGCCCCGATTCGCACCGTAACCAATGCCATGAGAACTAAAAAAACGGCTCCCTGGTTCAGTCAGGAGCTTCAGATTCTTAAAACGGCTTGTAAAAAGCTCGAAAGAGTATGGCGTCACAAATTCTGCCCAGAAATCAAAGCCCAGTATAAAGCAGCACAAAAAGAGTATAACAAAAAAATACGCTTATCCAAGGCAGCTCACTATAACAACCGAATCTTGGAAGCGGAAAACTCCCCTAAGGAGCTCTATCAGATTTACAAAGAAATCTCAATAATTGACTCTAACTCCTCCTCTCAGAATGATTCAGTGGACACCTGCAATAAAATTGCTAAGTATTTCTCAGGAAAGATTACTAACATTTATGCCAGCTTCTCCAGCAATATAAAACCTGGCACTGAATTTACAGAGAATGAAGATCACATACGTACTCAAGTCTGTCTATGTTCATTCTCTGTTCCTCCCGTTGAAACACTGGCTAAAATGTGCAAAAGTATTAAATCTGGCTCTCCACGTGACCCTGCGCCACCTAAAATCTTGGCTGAGACCATTTCTGTGTTAGAGCCCCATTTTAGACACATGCTTCAAGTATCCTTCTCTACTGCCTGTTTACCAACTGATTGGAAACAAGCCATAGTACTCCCTATAAAAAAAAAGCCTAATATAAGTCAGGACATACTGGAGAACTTACGCCCAATCTCCCTGCTACCTTATCTAGCAAAATTAGCAGAGAAAGTAGCCAATGTCCAACTTATGGCCCATCTCGAAGCCCAGAATGCTTTTCATATATCGCAGTCAGGCTTCAGATCGAGCTTCTCTACTGAGACAGCTCTCCTGAGAGCTACGGAAACTTTACGGGAAGGAGCTGATGAGGGCAAGACCATGGCTCTCATCATGCTGGACCTCAGCGCCGCGTTTGACACTGTAGCACATTCCATCTTGCTACAGTGTCTAAACAGAGCGGGGATCACCAAAGAGGCGCTGGGATGGCTAAAGGCCTTCTTTACCAACAGGAGCTTTCAGGTCCAAAGAGGGTCTTTTCTCTCGGACAGTATGACGCTAGAACAGGGGGTACCTCAGGGCTCTGCCCTGAGTCCCACCCTGTTTAACTTATACATGGCACCACTGGCAGAAGTGGTACATCCGAGAAGGTTCAATCAATTATTCTGCAAATACAAACCCTGACAGGGGAGCTTCAGTCTACACGACCCTCAGAGGTGCACAAAGGAGACTGACTACATGCAAGTGGTACAAATCATATATACGTTTCACACATAGCACGATGACACCTTACTAGGAAGGATACAACTTGTCAGTCAGCCAGCAGGAAGACTCATATAAGGCACAATTGATTGCTAGTAACTGGGCCCAAGATATTCCGGGGGAAGGTCAGTAAGGTGCCTCCCTTTCTATCTGTAGCTCGTGGAGTGTAAGAACGGGATCTGCTAGAATGTGCGCATCCCACAAGAAGGGCAGGTGTGACCTATGGTTTCCCTGAGCTACAAACTAGCAAGTCGAGCAGACAGCTAAGTCAGCCATCGTGGTTTCGTGCAAAAAGCTTAATCACGTGATTTCAGGGAAACGGTACATGGAACAGAGAAACGAAACACAACGGGCCCGGTCACATCAATAGGTTAAAGCAGACAGAAAGTGAATCATTCCTAACTATGATAATACAATGTGAATACTGCAATGCTAACATGTGGTTATAAGGTTATATTGCATATATTAGGCCAATAACATGTATTTATCGAATTTATATCCCATCAGATGGCCCTTTTGGCCTACTACTATAGCCAATATAACTGGATTTATTCTACAAACACTCCCTCATCAATTTGCATAAGATCTGAGACCTCCTTCTGAATCATTTGTTTTTTGACTTTGACCTGACGAGAGGAAGTGAAAGCAGCCGTTATTCTAGCCGCACAAAAAGAACAGCAGGCTGGACCACAATCGAGACACAGGCAACACGTAAATATGACTCCAAAGGCTCCAGCAAGAATCATAAATATCTTCCAACCCCAGGTGGCTAAAAGACCCCAGAACCATCCACTAAGGGACCAAGTACCGTTTTCAACATGTGCTTCGCTGGCCAACCGATGCAATTTCTGAATTGCAAGATGTATGGTAGGGGCCGAATCAGGTATGAAAACACAGCAAGAGCTGCCGATCACGTGGCAGGCTCCGCTCCTATCTGCGAGGATGCGAAACAAGCCTCGTTGCCTGAAGCTCAACGGTAAGGTTAGTTAAAATCTCAGTTGAGGTTTGTACCACATTTTCCACTATTCTCGACAGACGTCTTATGCTACGACTATTGAAAATAGGTCCCCAGAAAGGGGTTAGACCCTTTGCAAAATCTTCAAATTGTTGCAAGGAGGTGTCTCTCTGATCAGTACTATCAGTATTGAAACTCCTAATACTTCGGTTATCTGGTATCTCTCTCCGAAATAGCTGATGTGTCTTATGGTAGTCAGGTGGGGCAATATAAACAGGAGGGTAAAGAAATGAGAGGTAACATCATCCTGACCATCCTTGGAGAAGCCAAGTATATGCGTTTTCACCGCATACGAAATATACATTAGGGGGAGTAATCACAGGGGGAGTGCTATATGTCTGCAGAGTGTATGTATAGTTACACTTACTGCTCCCTACCTTGACGTGACCTCGTCCCTGAATGCAGAAGGGAGAAGTGGTGTTTATTATGGGGATGGGCAAAGCTTTATAATTCGTGACGTTTCGTTCCTTAAAATGCTGAAAATACATAGTAGAATTAAAAAGCTCAAAATCCTGCATTTCCTCCACTAACCAGGAAGCATTTTTATATTCAGTATATACATTCATGCAAGCATTTGGATCCAAGGATCCTTCTCCTCCATTGCCTTCAGCATCAAATCCCTGGTGCGGTTCTATATATTTCAAAATGGCCTCATAATCCTTTTCGGTGTATATCGTAGGGTTAGCTACATAATGAGAATACATCAGTGATAATAATTGGAACCAGGCTTCACAGCTAGCTAAGTGAGACAAGGGTAAGGAAATGAACAATTCATGCTGGTCCATTACTGATGGAAGTAACCCACAAACCCAACAATTCGTCTTATTGGTCGTACTCTGGGTCTGATGCAACATTTCAATAAAAACATTTTTTGCATAAGTTTCTCTGTGTCTAGCCTTGTGTGGAGGTAAGGAATAAAAGAGGTGTTCCTCCGGGGCAGGGGTCGTTCCTAACAGTTTCCGCACAGGGTGCTGAAATTCTAGATACACAAATACACACATTAAAATTACTGTGATTATGGCGATAAAAGCAACGAATGCCACCTTCACTCTGGTGGGCCATCCGGAAAATAATTGCATATTATCAATATACCGTCGAGGGGCAAGTGGTCGTTCATCCTCCATTGCAAATCGGGCAAAAGGAAACATGCTCTCTATAAGTCCACAATCTACCTCGGCTCCTCTCTAAAACTCCAAATCTAATCTTTGTATCCACAAAGCGCGCACACCACCAGAGGGTTCTTCTTCCCACTGAGGGATCTTCTCCCTGTGTCCGTTAGAGTCTCACAGTCACACTCCTATTGTTCATCAAAAGAAACCAATTTATATATTCCATATTGGCGTTGCTAATTTCTTCGTAGCATCCTTTAGAAGCAGGAAGATTAGACTGGCGAAAATAACATAATGATGCCATAAGAACTGGAGAAGAGTGTTGCCGGTGGCAGTGGCGAGCTCTACCCACTTAGCGCTAATATTTTCTGTCAGTTACACTGCTCGCGCTGTTATCATAGCGTTTCCTGTTTTACTGTAGCGATTGAGGCTATTTTTAAAACGTTCAGTGTTTCTTTACTGATTGTACCTGTATTTTTCACTGCACCACACTTCAGGCTGTTTGTTTCCACCCACTCCCGCCCCGGTCCGCCGCGTCCAATCATGGGCGTTTGATGCGAAGGGTGAGGAGGAGCCTTGCACTTCCGGGCTCAGGGAGCACAGGTCAGCGCTCTAGCGACGCTGTCAGTGGAAGACTACTTAAAGGTCAGCTCTGCAAGTGCGCGCTGTGGAGAAGAGTGTTGCCGGTGGCAGTGGCGAGCTCTACCCACTTAGCGCTAATATTTTCTGTCAGTTACACTGCTCGCGCTGTTATCATAGCGTTTCCTGTTTTACTGTAGCGATTGAGGCTATTTTTGAAATGTTCAGTGTTTCTTTACTGATTGTACCTGTATTTTTCACTGCACCACACTTCAGGCTGTTTGTTTCCACCCACTCCCGCCCCGGTCCGCCGCGTCCAATCATGGGCGTTTGATGCGGAGGGTGAGGAGGAGCCTTGCACTTCCGGGCTCAGGGAGCACAGGTCAGCGCTCTAGCGACGCTGTCAGTGGAAGACTACTTAAAGGTCAGCTCTGCAAGTGCGCGCTGTGGAGAAGAGTGTTGCCGGTGGCAGTGGCGAGCTCTACCCACTTAGCGCTAATATTTTCTGTCAGTTACATTGCTCGCGCTGTTATCATAGCGTTTCCTGTTTTACTGTAGCGATTGAGGCTATTTTTAAAACGTTCAGTGTTTCTTTACTGATTGTACCTGTATTTTTCACTGCACCACACTTCAGGCTGTTTGTTTCCACCCACTCCCGCCCCGGTCCGCCGCGTCCAATCATGGGCGTTTGATGCGGAGGGTGAGGAGGAGCCTTGCACTTCCGGGCTCAGGGAGCACAGGTCAGCGCTCTAGCGACCCCTCCCTTCACTATAAATGTGCTTTGGTCAGCGACCGCGCAGTGGACGCGTGCAGCGGGCGCGCCGGAAGCGCGCCGAAGTCGAGCCAAAGTCAAGCCCGTCTGCGCCCGTCTGCGGCCGGACAGGGCGCGGGGCCATAAACCATGGCTCCCCCACACCAACCACCATAAGGTATGGCAGACAGGAACTGCTTGACATCCAACCCAATACGCCCGCATGCTGCAAACACTTCATGAATGCTCTTTTGCTAAAGACGTGTACCTTATGCACTTTTGTCCCGGTCAATCCTGCCACCATTATTAGTACGACCAACACAATTAAAGCAGCCCTGCTTAATTGCAGATCTCTTCGAAAACACCGTATAGAAATCTTTCACTTACTTGAGGATCATGACATCAACATCCTGTTTCTTACGGAAACATGGCTGGATGAATACTCAGACCCAGATATCATTCAGGCCCTTCCTCCCGGATACTCCCTCTCCAGACTGGATAGGAATGACGGTAGAGGTGGTGGCATTGCCCTTGCTATTAAAGCCCCTCTAGTATGTACCCTCTCTCCTATCTCGGTTGACCATAGTGAAGCTGGCGCTTTCACCATCAAAACCGGTCCCAACCACTCTATCTCTGGCATCCTTGTATACCGTCCTCCTGGAAGGCTATATGATTTCACTCCCACTCTCATGGAAGCCTTAACCCATCTAGCACTGAGAAAATCTCGAGTATTAGTGCTAGGAGACTTAAATGCTCATTTTGATGACCCCCTAGATAAGGAAGCGACAGATATTAAATCTGAGCTACTCTCTTTAAAACTAGAATTAAAAAATAACGAGCCGTCACACCAACTAGGACATCTATTGGACCCAGTTTTTGGGAACTGGAAGGGTGTTCAGACCCTACCTCCCCAGCCTATACCATGGTCTGATCATTTTATCATCCCTATATTATTTCAACTAGATAAGACTGAGCATCAAAACCAAAGCTCTCAACGTTATAAACGAAGGAAATGGAAGAATTTCTCGGCAGTTTCGTTTACTAAAATTGTTCAGGATGCAGGGCCTCCTAGAGGAACTGATTGCGAGACAGCACATAAACACCTTCTAAATTGCATTACAAAGGCTCTTGACATCACAGCCCCGATTCAAACCATAACCGATGCCATGAGAACTAAAAAAACGGCTCCCTGGTTCAGTCAGGAGCTTCAGATTCTTAAAACGGCTTGTAAAAAGCTCGAAAGAGTATGGCGTCACAAATTCTGCCCAGAAATCAAAGCCCAGTATAAAGCAGCGCAAAAAGAGTATAACAAAAAAATACGCTTATCCAAGGCAGCTCACTATAACAACCGAATCTTGGAAGCGGAAAACTCCCCTAAGGAGCTCTGTCAGAATTACAAAGAAATCTCAATAATTGACTCTAACTCCTCCTCTCAGAATGATTCAGTGGACACCTGCAATAAAATTGCTAAGTATTTCTCAGGAAAGATTACTAACATTTATGCCAGCTTCTCCAGCAATATAAAACCTGGCACTGAATTTACAGAGAATGAAGATCACATACGTACTCAAGTCTGTCTATGTTCATTCTCTGTTCCTCCCGTTGAAACACTGGCTAAAATGTGCAAAAGTATTAAATCTGGCTCTCCACGTGACCCTGCGCCACCTAAAATCTTGGCTGAGACCATTTCTGTGTTAGAGCCCCATTTTAGACACATGCTTCAAGTATCCTTCTCTACTGCCTGTTTACCAACTGATTGGAAACAAGCCATAGTACTCCCTATCAAAAAAAAGCCTAATATAAGTCAGGACATACTGGAGAACTTACGCCCAATCTCCCTGCTACCTTATCTAGCAAAATTAGCAGAGAAAGTAGCCAATGTCCAACTTATGGCCCATCTCGAAGCCCAGAATGCTTTTCATATATCGCAGTCAGGCTTCAGATCGAGCTTCTCTACTGAGACAGCTCTCCTGAGAGCTACGGAAACTTTACGGGAAGGAGCTGATGAGGGCAAGACCATGGCTCTCATCATGCTGGACCTCAGCGCCGCGTTTGACACTGTAGCACATTCCATCTTGCTACAGTGTCTAAACAGAGCGGGGATCACCAAAGAGGCGCTGGGATGGCTGAAGGCCTTCCTTACCAACAGGAGCTTTCAGGTCCAAAGAGGGTCTTTTCTCTCGGACAGTATGACGCTAGAACAGGGGGTACCTCAGGGATCTGCCCTGAGTCCCACCCTGTTTAACTTATACATGGCACCACTGGCAGAAGTGGTACAATCGTTCGGCGTAGAGCTTGTCTCTTACGCCGACGACACTCAACTTCTAATCTCCCTGTCCCAAGCTCCCTCCACTGAGGCCGACAATTTTAAATCCTGCATGTGCAAGCTTGCCGCATGGATGACTGAACATTGCCTTAAATTAAATGGCACAAAAACGGAGGTACTTATAATAGGTGGAAATGACACAAAATGGACGAAAGAGTGGTGGCATACCTGTCTGGGTCCCTTACCTACTCCCAACCAGGAAGCAAAAAACTTAGGTGTCTGGATAGACAACAAGCTCTCCTTTGACAGCCATGTCAAAAAAACAGTAGGTAAGTGCTTCGGAGTCATGAAAACCCTCAATCGTACCCTGGATCTGCTCCCGCTGAATTCCAGGCGTACCATGACTCAGGCACTTATCACCTCCCGAATAGATTATGGGAACGTGCTGCTGCTGGGCACGTCCGCAAAAAACATCAGAAGATTACAAGTCTTGCAGAACTCAGCAGCTCGCCTAGTGCTAAGACTTCCCCGTAGAGCTCCCTCCAGACCTTCCCTGGCTACCCTCCACTGGCTGCCCATTAGCAAGAGGATACTATTCAAAGCACTCCTCTGGTGCCACAGGATTATACACCAAAAAGCCCCCTCCTACCTGTCCGATCTGGCGTCATTGTATGAGCCCAACAGATC
This sequence comes from Lissotriton helveticus, assembly GCF_964261635.1. NCBI lineage: Eukaryota > Metazoa > Chordata > Amphibia > Caudata > Salamandridae > Lissotriton > Lissotriton helveticus. The sequence goes on along the minus strand of NC_136072.1, from coordinate 627,325,113 downwards.
TCTTAGATCTAAAGGAATGGGCTTGCTCAAAACATCGCTCCCTAAAAGAGCTCGTATTGGAGGTAGGTCCTTCCGCACTCTGGCAGCCAAGAAGTGGAATATCCTCCCCACGAACATCAGACAAGAAACGAACGAGGCATCTTTCAGAAAGTTGCTGAAAACCCATTTATTTACTCTTTAGTGGTGGCTATCTCTGCCTCTCCTCCTAAAAAAAAAAACTCTCTCTCCACAGCGCGGGGACACGCCGGGAGGCGTCCCCAGGCGCTTTACAAACCCCTTTAATAAAGAATGTGTTCTTAAGAAATAATAATGAATTGATGTTTTTATGCAAAGTTGCTTTTAGATTGTTTTTATTGTATTGATGTAACTCTGGCATTATTTATTTGTATAGTATACTTTTATGATTTTTATTAATCGAATAAAGTGTGTTTTGACTTGACTATATTCCAGTAGTACAACCGCGGCCCTTAACTCAGTCTTTCTTTTTAAACATAGCTATTTATCACAATGTTCCAAGCTCTCAACGAGTTCAGTCCAGTGTCTCGCTCAGTACCCCAGTAATTCTATCCAATATTCCTCAACTCAAGTCTCTGTCTAGCTTCTACCATCGGAAGCTGGGGTACCGCGCTGTTTTCGGGGCCGCAGGTCGTATTTACAACGGCCAGGTCGCTCCTTGTCAGAGAACAATTCTGCTGCAAAAGCATCTGATGCATTCAGAACCTGTGGTGCCCTAGGAACAACAGCCTCTGCTGGTCAAGCTGTCGTAGCTTCAACTGTGGGCAACACCTCACTCAGTTGCCCTATTTTTTGGGCATCTGAAAAGGGTACAAAGCTTTGATTCAGCTCTCCTTCCTGGCTTGGAATTCCTTCACGGTTCCGCAGATCAACTGGCAAAGGCAACGCAGGCGTTTCAAATGACTGATGAGTATCCAGTGTTTTCTTCCATGCACTTTCACCGCCGTCCTTGTTGCCAAGATGATTTGGTAGGGGTCCGACCACCTCGGTTCCAAACTCGACTTCCGTTGAGAATTCTTCACCAGAACCCACTGGCCAGGCTCCAGTCGATGTCCAGGACCCTCCGGTAGTGGCTGCAATGTGTCCGATACCTGTTGATGAATAGAACGCAAATCTTTAAAGCGTACAGGTAATATGTCATCAAAGGGTAATCAATATCCCTAAAGGATCGGGGTCTGGGGACTCCCTACACATTGGAAGGGCGACCAAAGATTACCTCGTATGGCGACAATCCAGTTCTTGTATGAGGGGTTGTCCTTAAGGACAATAATGCCACTGGAAGGGCATCGGGCCACTTCAGCCCAGTACTTGTACAAATTTTTGCAATTTTCAATTTCAGAGTGCCATTATATTTCTCGACCAGACCTGCTGACTGGGGATGTCTGGTGGCATGGAACTTTTGTTTTATCTGCAGTACTAACAGGGCATTAAAATGAGGCCCGTTGTCTGACCAGATAATTCGAGGCAAACAATAGCGGGGGAAATATTCCTTAATCAGGGATTTAGCAGTTGCAACTGCAGTAGCTTCTTTGGTGGGGTAAGCTTCGACCCATTTACTAAAAGCGCACACCACCACCAATACATACTTCAAATTATTCACTCTTTCCATCTGAATGTAATCAATTTGTATTACCTCAAAAGGCAAAGACGGTGGGGCAAAATTTCCACTCGAAACAGATTCTCTACCCCCAGGATTATGCCGTAAGCACACAGGGCAATATTTCACTATATGTGCTGCGGTTTTGGAGATGTTTGGGTTATTCCATACTGGATCTAACACAGCACAAATACCTTTCGCCCCTATGTGGGCTGGACCATGGGCCATGGTCACTACAGCATATACTAAAGCATTAGGTAATAACCACCGCTGTTTCTCAGATCGATCTATCCAGCATTCATTCTTATCTAATTTCCCTATTTCCTGTTCCCATCTCAATACATCATCTACTGTTGCTTTTTTCTGTAATTCCCTTACGCTTTCAATGGTATTGTCAAACAGGGATGTCTCTGCCACCCACCGGGCCGATGTACTAGGGAACATGGGATTTATTCTAGTCAGGGCTGATTCTTTCGCTACTGAATCAGCAAAAGCATTCCCCTTCCCAGTAGAATCAATGACTTTCTTGTGGGCGCTACACTTGATGATGGCCACTTTCTCTGGCAATGTTAAGGCAAATAGCAATCGATCACTTAAGGGGCCGTGCTGAATTTTCTGATCATGTGTAGTAAAGAAACCCCTCTCCCTCCACAGCCTCCCAGAACTATGGGCCACGCAAAAGGCGTACTGGCTGTCCGTAAAAATGTTTACCCTCAGCCCTTCACTCAATTCGCATGCTCTTAACAAGGCTATTAGTTCAGCTGCCTGGGCTGAGTGATGGTATCCACTACAGTCTTTAATGTTGTAACAGCGTAGGCAGCTGTCGCAGTGTCATCTGGCAACTTAAAACAGGAGCCATCTACATACAACTCCCCCTGAGGTTCTAGTAAAGGGGTGTCAGTAAGATCTACACGCCCCTTTGTTTCTTCTTCAGTTCTAAATATACAATCATGAACATCGACCTTTCCATCATTCGAAGGGAGAGGCAATAATGTGGCTGAGTTCAAAGTAGCGCATCTTTTAATTGTGATATGGGGTGCAAACAAGGTTAACTCTTACCCTATCAATCAAGCACTTGTAAGGTGCTGGGTTTTAGTTCGATTCAAAAGAATATGCACAGCATGCGGTACCATAACTGTGAGGTCCGTATTCAGGACTATTCCTTCTGATTGTCGGATAGCCACTGCTACTGTAGCAGTGACCCTCAGGCAACTCGGAAGGGCTCGTACGACAATATCCAAGACTGATGAAAAGAATGCACAGGGTCTTTGCTTGCCGCCAAAACCCTGCGTTAACACTGAAAGCGAACAACCGTCCACCTCGTGCACATAAAGTGAAAAAGGCTTTCGGTAATCTGGAGTACCCAAAACAGGTGCAGAACACAGAGCAGACTTTAAAGAATCAAAGGATTCTTGACATTCATCCGTCCAGGGTAGGGGTTCATGCACATCTTTGGTAGTCAAATACAACAAGGGTTTAGAGAGGAGTGAATAGTTAGGAATCCACTGGCGACAGTAAGAGGTTATGCCAAGAAAAGCACGAACATCACGTTGAGTACAAGGTACAACCATGTTAGTTATCACAGATATTCGTTCTGGAGTCAATCGTTTCCCCGCTTTCGACAGTAAGTGGCCATGGTAGGTCACTTCCTGTCGACAATATTGAAATTTAGAAAGGAACATTTTATTACCTTTGGCAGCCATATGTTTCAACAATTTAACCGTGGCTTCCTTACAACCTTCCTCTGTATCAGACGCCACCAAGATGTCATCCACATACTGGATGATCGAATTTCCCACAGGCAGAATTAATTCATCAAGGACTGCTTTCAAAGCTTGACTGTAAATACTAGGACTTTCTGTATAGCCTTGGGGTGCACGTGTAAATCTGAAACTTCGGCCAGCTAATGAGAATCCGAAGATATGTCTGCTATCAGAGTGGATTGGAACGCTAAAGAAAGCATTTTTTAGATCTAACTGAAAAATATTGAACCGTAGGGGGAATCATTGTCAGAATTGCAGTGATATGGGGTACCACTGGGTATTGCGGGACCACAATTTTGTTGACCTCTCGGAGGTCAATCACAAAACGATATGTGTTTTTATAATCTGGGGCACCGTCAATTGGTGTCTTCTTTAAAATCTGTAAAATCGGACTATTACAAACATTGGCAGCTGTCTCCTCTACTACTCCTCTCTGAATGAGGTCACGAATAATGTTCAACAAGACCTTTTCACCTTCAGGTGAAATTTTATACTGAGGAATGCGGGGCAGCTGTGCATTGGGTTTCAAGGTTATTGACACAGGGGCTATTCTTAACAGGCCTACATCGGTATCTCGTGTAGCCCACAGTGTCTTAGGAATCGTAGAAAATTCAGGGGGAAGGCTTTCGTTTTTGGAAAAATACTGAGCTGCATTCGGGGGTGGTTTTTGCATTGGTAAATAAACACCATCAGGGGAACAATAAATCGTGCATTTAACTTTTTTTAAATGTCTAGATCCAAAAGATTCTCTCCACAATTTGAAGTTAAAAGAAAAGGTGTATGCATTGAAATGGGGCCTATAGTAAAAGGCAACGGTTTAGAAACGGGGCTTACCACCGGTATTCCAGAGAATCCCACTGATACATTATTTTGGCCAGACAGAGCAGCCCCTGGGACCAGTGTATGGGCAACTGAGCTATTCATTGCCCCAGTATCCACTAGGAATTTTCCTGACGTTCCCAACAGTTCCCCTTGTACATAAGGTCCCGGGGATCATCAAAATAATTCTTCCGCGACCCTCCATGTTGCAGTTCCTCTCGTCGCATGCTATTTCGATCCATATTTTCTCTGCCCCTTCCCCGTCCTCTACTAGGACCATTCCGTGCCATTTCATTTATTCTTCTTTTCTTTGGTTTAAATGCATGAATTGCTTTTGGTCGTCTGTGATATGTGTGGTTCTTTGAATGATTGTTTGAATGTATGCTTAGTAATTCCATTGTTTATTTGTATTATACAATGAGTGCTATTGTACTATGTATTGATTTTGCAAAATGCACAAAAGTAACTTTATAATAAAAAGCTATTGAATAGCAAATTTCCCTTGCTTGAATCTGATTTCATGATAAGGAAGCAAATTGAAAGACAGTGAATAATTCTTCCTTCAGTATTGGCATCCTTGTTGTGTTTATTGAATTGTGGGCTCAGCCTTACTGAATAGAGCCAACCCCCTGTTGTTTGCTATTAACAGAGGGCAGTCTGCCTTCCAGTGTCCTTCCTGCTTACAATATGAACATTGATTTATACCAATGTTCGGTGGGCCTCCTCTACCTCGCCCCGTCATTGCACCCCTCTGAAATGAGCCACGTACTCCCTGTCCTGTATTCTGTCCTCTACTAACTTGCTGTAACAGAACTCTAGTTTTTAAATCCTTATTCTTCTTTTCTGACTTTTCTTTACTTTCGTTTTCTCGATGTTCATAATATTGAGCCATACTAAGAATTACTGACGGGGCAGCCATAGTCCAGGTGCTCTCGGCTGCTTGGAGACGGGACATAACTTCGGGGAGCAAGTTTGTAATGAACCTATTCACAAACAACCGTATCCCACCTTCGGTGGATAGGTCCTGCCCACTAAAGTCAATAAAGGCTTTCTCAAATCTGGTGAAGAAATCGGACACACTTTCATCCTTCTTCTGTTTACAGGCCGTCAATGTGTCCCAATCAACTTTCCTAGGGAGGAGGAGAGTCTTCATAAACATAATGATTCTATCCGATACTGCTAGTACTTCGTCCCTAGGCTTCTCTCCAGGCTTCCGCTCCTTGTCCCAGTTCTTTAATTGGTCCCACGTCCCTCCTAATTCAGGAACATGGTCCGTGTCATGTATTTGTCTCCAGATGTCCACCGGGATCAAGAGACCAAAAAATAACTCAATATCAGGTATTGTCATGATAGCAGAATTGGCGGCCTCAGCTAATTCCTTATAGTAGGCAGTGGGATTTTTACGGGGGTCGGGGGGCTGAGCTTTTAGAGTGAGAACCTCACTGCGCTTCCAAGGGGTATAAACCCATTGTTCCTGAAGCCTGGCATCCACGCGAGCCCTAGTTACTACGTTATTAGCATCCTTTAATTCGGGTAATTCAGGATAAAAGAGGGGATGTACATCTCTCATGGGGTGCTGTGCTCCCCAATCAGCACATTTTCGGTGCATACGTTCACGGTAATGTACAAGTGTCTCTACATTCTGTAATACCTCATCAGCCTGTAATTGGAATTTATGGGCTCGGTCTCTGATATCACGCAGTATTTGGGGAGAGAGTTCCTCCTCAAAACACTGTTCCCATAGTGAAATTAATCGAATCGCCATATTCTCCAGAGCCAGTTTCTGAGCAAAGGGCTCAAAATCTTTCATGGTGCTCCAAAGGTCTTCCAGGGTGTATATGGCATTTGGCATCCACTGGGATGCCTGTACTACTATAGCCTTCCTTTCTTCCGTACCCAATAACGACCTAGTATGGACTCGCTGATCACTCAAGTCCGACCTAAGACGCTTGGGTGTGGTGTCCAGGCAAGCCGTATATCGGGGATCTATAGCGGTCTGAATCGGAAGGGAGAGGAATACGGGGTGTGAAGAGGAGGGGACAGCCGCGTCCGGCTGTAAAGGTATCAAGGGTGAGGTAGTTTGTCGAAGAGTAGGAGGGGGAAGTAACGCACTCTGTACTGACCCATCAGCAGGGGCCGTTGCCCCAGTTACTCTCGGTGCCCCAACGGCCGATGCTGCTCCGAGTTGATCCTCTCGTACTAAAGGCACGGCTGGATATAAGCCCTGTGGGGCATAAGGAGGAGGTGGTCGGGCTTCTAATAAGTCCTCTAATTCGTCTCCAGAATCGGGTCGAGCCACATAACTTTTGTCCGTCTCTAAACGAAACTGCCTATCCATTTGTACAATGTTCTCTTCCACCTTCCCTTTATCATAAGCTATAGCTTTCTGGGTGACTGTCTGTCCTGATTTAAGCTTTCCCAATTTCTCTTCTCTTATCCGTCGTTGTTTTGCCTCCTTCAACCATAGGTTCAAGGAATCAAACATCGACTGACGACTTTTCTTCATAAATAGTTTGTTTTGGATATAATTAATCTTTTTCTCATCAAATGACCCCGTTAGAGGCCATTGCAAATCAGAGTTATCCTTTATGTACGTATGCCACAGCATGTTAAACAATATCGGTTGAAGACCGTGTTTCACATACATATCAACACTGGGACTGCCTTCGGGAGGGGCAGACTGTTTTTCTTCGCCGACAACAGCACCCAAAACATATTTTACTAAAACAGGGCATTATGGAAATAATCACACAAATTCTACTCACACAGAAACCATTCACAGTCGGACGCGTCCTCCTCACCACTCACACTGTCCTCCCCCTATTTTCTCGCCATAAAGTGCTGTAAAGTGTCGCAAGGCAATTACTTATTCTATGCAAATGACGTCTTCAAAAAAACAAACAGAGCCCGTCGACTCCTGTTCGGGGAATCGACCGAATTCCAGACCAACAAGATTCAATCACAAAAGAAACAGTCACCAGACTGTTCTGAGAGCACCTGATAGGCAAACCACGAGCCCTCTTACTGGCCATCACATGGTCCTGTTCTAGTTGGGCCGGGCACCTGGGAATGTAGCTCAGAACCCTAGCTTACCCAGTTGCTCCTGGGGCTTTCCCGAAGAGGATTCGGCCGAGCGAGTAACTCCGTACACCGCTAAGACACCTGGTGTGGTCTCAAATTTTCACAAAACAAGTCTGTGGGGTATCTGCTCGCACAGCCACTTTGCCGCAACGTCAGACCCCCAGATTCCCATGTGGTCCGGCTTCCCCGGCCACCAACTTAAAGCAGTTAACCGCTATCAAAGAAACACTTCTTCCAAGTGTCCGTCATCTAATACAATAAAAATTCACTCACCTGGTGCACTCAGGTCGATTGCGAATTCTCCACTGCCGACTCCTAGACAGACCGGCACAGTCTGCCTTTCTCTCGGGTTAAGCCCGTAGGACTCCGGTGTAGGGTCTTCAGCAGCTGGGAGGGATACTGGGCTAGAGAGTGGAATTACTTGTTTACATACCACAAACGGGTGTCTCAAATCAGGATGCTCTTTCCGTCCACCCACTCGGCCAGAACTCCTCCTTGTCCCTCTACTCCTGTTTACAGGAGGGGACGACCCTATCGCGGAGTCCCGACGGAGTTGCCAACTGAAGGAACCAAAATATTACACTAATGGACTATACTCACCAATAGCCCATATACCATATATATAAGCAATAATTCAGTCGGCAATGGAGAAGGTTCAATCGTTTATTCTGCAAATACAAACCCTGACAGGGGAGCCTCAGTCTACACGACCCTCAGAGGTGCGCAGAGGAGACTGACTACATGCAAGTGGCACTAAGCATATATACGTTTCACACATAGCACGATGACACCTTATTAGGAAAGATACAACTTGTCAGTGAGCCAGCAGGAAGACCCATATAAGGCACAATTGATTGCTAGTAACTGGGCCCAAGCTATTCCGGGGGAAGGTCAGTAAGGTGCCTCCCTTTCTATCTATAGCTCGTGGAGTGCAAGAACGGGATCTGCTAGAATGTGCGCATCCCACAAGAAGGGCAGGTGTGACCTTGGGTTTCCCTGAGCTACAAACTAGCAAGTCGAGCAGACAGCTAAGTCAGCCATCGTGGTTTCGTGCAAAAAGCTGAATCACGTGATTTCAGGGAAACGGTACATGGAACAGAGAAAGGAAACACAACGGGCCCGGTCACATCAATAGGTTAAAGCAGACAGAAAGTGAATCATTCCTAACTTTAATAATACAATGTGAATACTGCAATGCTAACGTGTGGTTATAAGATTATATTGTATATATTAGGCCAATAACATGTATTTATCGAATTTATATCCCATCAGCGGCTATAAAAATGACGGTCTTGCCGCAGATTCTTTATCTATTCCGGGCCATCCCCTTAAGCCCGCCAGATGGCTGGCTTCGTCAGATGCAGGCCGAACTGGCACAATTCATCTGGAACGGCAGGAAGCCGCGAATGAAACTCAGACTAGCGACATTACCTCCTGAGAAAGGGGGCCTAGGCCTACCGGATCTCCTGCTATATTATCAGGCAGCTCAGTTGCGAACCCTGGTGGAATGGAGCAGGTGGGAGTCAGACAAACACTGGCTCTTCCAAGACCAGGCCGTAGCGGGGCGTCCGCTCCAGGAAGTGCCCTTTCTTCACCGACAACACCGACCTCCTAATCTTTACGCCTCATACATCACAAAGGTACCACTGGAGGTGTGGGATAGCACTGCCCTTAAGCATGAGCTGACTACCCGCTCACTCCTTTACTGGAGAACCCAGATTTTACCCCTGGATAGGATGTGGTGGCATACGCGAGGTGGCGCCCGGCGGGTTGCAGATTCCTGTTTCACCTGTACACCGGGGAGGGGATCATTCCATTTGAGACCTTCAAACGGGATTAAAGCCTACCGGAAATGGAACGACTTAGGTACCTGCAGGCTCGGCATTGGGCGCTTAATAGTCAGGTGCGGGAGGAGGCCAACCGGCGACTACGGCCATATGAGTATTGGCTGATCACCATTGGGCGGATAAACACCTCATTTCCGATCTATACCGCATGCTCCTGGACCGATACTCCCAGGTATATAATTCAGGTAGGGCTCGCTGGGAGAAGGAACTGGGGCGCACTCTCAGCACAAAAGAATGGGATGGTATTTACTACAGCGCGCGACACTCTGCCTATCACATGGGCCTGACGGACACGCTCACTAAAATATTATCCTACTGGTACTACACTCCGGAGAGATTGCACGAGATGGACGGTAAAAAGGAGGCGACATGCTGGCGATGGTGCGGGGAGAGGGGGACATTGGTCCATCTTCTTTGGGACTGTGTCCACCTTCAGGAGTACTGGAAATCAGTGTTGGATGAAGTGGATTCCCATTTCGATACGGAAATCCCTCGCTTCCCCTCCTATGTCCTCCTGGGGCTACCCAATCCCATCACATACCCTCTACAGTCACGCAGGGGCAGACTGATCGCCATCGCTATTGGGTCCGCACTACAAAACATCATGTCTTACTGGTGCACTACACACATTCCCACATTCCAGGGGTGGCTTTATCGCCTGTGGGCGGTTCTTGGCATGGAAAAACTGTCCCTGATCAAAGCAGGTGAGGGTGCGAAATATGCGGAATTGTGGCAGCCGTTCCTATCCCTATTAGCCACTGAATTTAGGGAAGTCACGTGTCCTAAGTACCTGCGCCTACTGCATCTGTCCCAGACTGAGAGCTGAGGAGATTCGAGGGAAACCTCCTTCTGTTGAGGGGAAGGTTGGACCTGGAACCGAGGAGGGGGAGGGATGGGGGTTGTTGGGCTTGGGTGCAGGGGCGGGGTGGGGGGTTTGTTCTTCTTAGTTTTTTTTTGTCTTGCAATTGTCTGACAATGTGGCCCATATAGTGGCATTGCCCGTTTTGATGAATCTGGCCTGGAGAATACTCTGGGCGGGACAGTGGGCGGGTGCTCCCTGATGGGGCAAGCGACGTAGCCCTGGGACATTGGGACTGACAGATTTGGGCTTGCCATATTCCGCAAAACACAGCCCCGCAGCTTCGGGTATTGGGGTGCAGCTGATACCGGATGCCGATTTCCTCCTGGCGCCCATTGGTACACTATCGCTCATTTAGACGGATGCATGTTGCCCGAGGGGCACACTTTACCCCTCTCTCCCCTTCCCTTTGATTTAAGACGCGGACGGCCCTTTTGGGTTGTAGGCAGCTTGCAGTGTTAAATACCTGAAGTATCACTGTTCCTATTGCATCAAATGCACAGAATCGTTCTTTTGAGCCGGCCCATTGGGTTGTAGGCGACTAATGTTTATGATGACTGTTCTTGAATACTGCTAATAAAACAGATTTAATACTAAATCTGGGAATGTGTCAAAACCAATAGGAAAACCCTCCCCAACGCCCATGGAACGCCCCCCTGATGCAGTGTAAGGCAATGCATTGACTTGCACTGCGTTTCCGTACACCATATCTAGGAGGCCATGAAAAGCCACGCAAAGTGACTTTGCTTGGCCTCCTAGATATGGGTCTGTACTCTGCGCAACCAGAGTGTTATTAAAAATGAATCACCGGCAGCGCAAGGGGCTTATGTTGTTGCTTATTCCTATATTTGGGTGTTAAACTGGTACTAATCAGGAGCAACCACAGATTAACAGTTTCTCTGGAGAACATTTATGGTTATCCATGTTAAGGAGCACCAGGTTCTAGAAAGTTTTGTGGGAGAGGGACACACCCACACAGCTGAGTATAAAACTAGCCCCTTCATTGACCACAATCCTTTGCAACACTCCAGAAGAGAAGGGCACACACCAGACCTGACAAGAGAGGCAAGAGAACACAGCACACCCACCACCACCACCACCATCACACCAGCACCAACAATCACCCAGCACATAACATACCCCGCACAAAAACATCACACCCACCACACACATCCCTGCACCCACAAACACTTCAAACACCACACACCATGGCATCACAGAAAATGCCCAAATTCACAGAGAGTGAGTTGACAGTCATGGTCAATGAGATAGTCAGAGTGGAACCACAACTTTTTGGTAGCCTGGACCAACAGACACCATTAGCCACAAGGACATAAATGTGGGAAAGGATAGTACAAAGGGTCAATGCAGTAGGGACCACCCCATGATCCAAGAAGGAGATCATGAAGTGGTGGCATGATCTCAAGAAGGTTGTCAAAGAGAGGAGGAGCAAGAACCAGGAGCTGCCTGAGAGGACTGGCGGTGGCCCTCCCATACCACCAACACCATTCACACCATGAGAGGAGAAGGTGCTTGCCATACTGCATCCTGAGAGTCTCACAGGAGTATCCGAGGGAGTGGAGGCTGGTAAGTACAAACAAACGTCAACCAACACACTGATATGTACTGTGTTGCACATCTAAAAACACACACCACACCAGACAAATCACATCCATCTGTACCACACACCCACGAAAACCTGTCCCACAGATCCAACAGACACCCACTCCCATGTGCCCTAAACGTAGCTAGCAATATAACCATGGGAGCATGAGCACAGTCAGCCTGCACTATTACTCCCACCATGCCCCCTGTCCCTCACCCCAGCAAGATGGAGCTCTCCCCCCACACCACCCAGGAGCACCTGGAAGCCATTGCATTGTTCACCCTGACCAAAGAGGTAGGTAGCCATCTTGCTGGGGAGGCCTGCTTGGTGGAGGGATGCCTGCACTCCTACTCTCACCATGCCCCTTGTCCCACACCCCAGCAGCATGGAGCCCTCCCTCCCTCCCACAAGCACCTGGAAGCCATTGCAGTACACCTAACAAACTTACAGGTAGGTAGCCGTCTTCACTTGGAGGGTGTTTGTGGGAGGAAGGCCTGCACTCCTACTCCCACCATGCCCCTTGTCCCACATCCCAGCAGCATGGAGCCCTCCCTCCCTCTCACAAGCACCTGGAAGCCATTGTAGTACACCAAACAAACTTACAGGTAGGTAGCCATCTTCACTGGGAGGGTGTTCGTGGGAGGGAGGCCTAAAACACTACACACAGCACCAATTGCATGCAATGCATCGATACCTGACATGTGCGAGTAATTTATGTACCTCTGCATCATGTAATGAGGCACAGTATTGCCCTTACAAAAATTATTAATGAACAGTCAATTGTGTAGTGTACAGACAGTGGATGGCACACAGCTAACAGAATTCTTGCACAGTGCACAATACTGACCATTCCCCATGTAATCCACAGGTGATGAAGAAATCACTGCTGAGGACAACAACAACGACCAGCAGAGCCAGTCTCCACACCCAGTACATGGACTCTCGGATGTAGACTCCCAGGAATCCCTGGACGATGAGCTCCAGGCCGGCATATCTGGTGTACCAGGGAGCAACAGGTCCCAGCCCCCAATCCTCTCAACCACCAGGTCTGCTGCAACAACAACTGCACAGCAGACCCCTGCAGTTACGGGCTGTGCCTCCACCGCCGCCGCCACCACCATCACCACCAGTGCCACCTGCAGCACCCTCCCTGTCCCAGGGGAGGACCAATCCACACTAACAACTGTGGACGACAGGGAGAGTGTGCGTGGACCCACAGTGGTGAGGCAACAGGTCAGTGGCAGCAGGGCAGGTGGGAGGGCCAGACCTCAGGATGTTGGGAGACCATCCCTGGACCACTTCACCAGAGTCATTGGTGCCTACGAACAGGTCCAGGGACAAAGTGGCAGTTCTGACAAACTATTAAGTGAGCTCATGCTGCTGATGAGGTCCATCGACACACGCATTGGACAAATGGTGGATCTCATGGGCCAGCAAGTGGCGTTACTGAGGGACAGGCCTGTGTCCCAAACAACGCCTCTGCCCCCCTCTGCAGCCACAGAGAGGGGTGAGTCTTCAGACGCCGCTGGCCATGCAGCAGGGTCCCCCCCGCCCAAGCGAGAAAGGTGGCGTCCAACGAAGAGCTGGGAGTCTCTGGAGGCAACGCACCAGGCAAACGCCAGTCACAGAGACAGCCCTGATGGCAACCCTCTTCCCCACTGCATTGACTGTTTGGACTGTCCTTCCCCACACTGCCTTGTGAATGGCACATGTTGGTTGGACTGGGTCACCACATCCATGTGGTGTCTACTCTTACATCACAATTACATTGACTGTCAACTCACTGCTCCATCACCACCTTCATGTAAATCTGCCTGCACACCTCACATGTCAACTTTGTAAATAAAATATCTTACACACTTCAATTGGTTCAGCTTTGTCTTCAGTGCCATATTTACAAAATGTCCATAATGTATACAAAAGATGTACAGCATGTAGGCCTGGATACTTTCGAGGCACCTAGAGAGACACAACAGAACAACAGTCACTGGAGTGAGTATGGCATCACTGACATTACACTACACCAACCATCTACAGTAGTCAACAGGCAGTCAACACAATGTGCAAGAAGTGTCAACAAACAGAGTGCCGTATACGTTCACAGGTGAAATGTCACTGCCACATTTCCACACACAGGTGACTTTACATGTGCCTGTCTGTACCATCCGCACATAGCCCTTCACGACAACAGCAATCACACCAGACAATGTACAAGTTGTACATCGTCATCCACCTTCAAGCGAAGTAGCGGGTGATGAGCTGTTGACGCATGTCAACTCCTTCCTCCTCTCCACTGTCCTCATCACTGGACTCAGGTCCTTGGGCAGGCGGGGGCCTTGGGTCCTCACCAACATCCAGGAGCAGGGGAATCCCCTTGTGAATGGCCATGTTATGGAGCATACAGCATGCCACAACAATCTTACAGACCTTCCCAGGCGAGTATGACAGTGCGGCTCCAGTCCTGTCAAGGCAGCGGATTCTTGACTTGAGCAGGCCAAAAGTCCGCTCAATGACACGACGGGTCCTGCCATGGGCCTCATTGTACCTGATGTCAGCCGGGGTCCTGGGATTACGTAGTGGGCTCAGCAGCCATGGGTGGCTGGGCTATGCAGAGTCACCTAGGAATGACAAACACAAATTGCAATGTTGCACAGGCAGAGGTCAGCAGGTCACACACACAGCACACCATATTACTAGGCATATTCACCCACAATCCAAGCACGCCCGGGAAGCAGATTAGCCATCATCCGGGGCACAATGCTGTTCCTCAGGATGTACGAGTCATGGGCCGAGCCAGAGAATCTGGCACACACATGCGATATAGTCATGTCTGCCAAGCAAACCACCTGCACATTGATCGAGTGATAATGTTTACGATTGTGAAAAATGTGCTCACTCGCCTGTGGTGGCACCAGTCCAACATGTGTGCAATCGATGGTACCAACAACATGGGGGTGGTGCCCAAGGGGATAGAAGTCTCCCTTCACAACGTCCAATTCTGCCCCCCTGGCGAAATGTATGTGTTAGAAATGGGTGTCTCCAGTTGGCAAGGGTAGGTACCGCTGTCCAAATAGGGACCCTTGCTTCTAGTCAGGGTAAGGAGGAAACCCTCTGAGATAACCCCTGCTCACCGTCTTGGTCGCTTGGCACGAGCATTCAAGGCTAATCAGAAGGCAATGTGTAAAGTATTTGTACCAAAACGCACAGTAACGCAGTGAAAACACCACAAACGGACTCCACAACAGTTTAGAAAAACAAAGGTATTTATTCTAAACTACACAAGACCAAAACGACAAAAATCCAACATACACGGTTCAAGAATATGGTTGTGAAAGAGTTCTTAATGTGAGCATGGAAATAATCCACCGTTGTTTGAAAAGTTGACAGTTGCGCCACGGCTAGCCAACAGTACCTTTAGTTGCGACAAAGTTCCAACAAGCAGAAGCTGGTGCGGTGGAAAACAAGCGATGCGTTGTTCCTGAGATCTTGGGGAGGCGTGGCAACAACCCCGCTGCAGCAGCAGGCGTGGTGTGACGAGTCCGGTCTGTATGGGGAGGTAGGCCACTTGTATGGAATCCGGTGCGTAGGTTCCATAGGAAGTTTGTTGTTGCAAAGGCACGATGTGATGATCTCGTAGGGCTGCGACGACCTCTAGGGCGACGATGCGCGGTCCAGCGGAGGTCCCTCTTCTCGCAGCTCTCGAGGAGATGGCTCTGCGACGATGGTCGCAGCGACGTGGTGCGGCCCGCAAGCGAGCGATGCGATAACTTTTCTCTAGCAAAGTTTCTCAAATCTTGGTTTCCTTCTTCCCAACACGGGTACAACTTCCGGAGGCACCACACGTGGGCCACGCACTCCACGAAGGACAGAACTCTCTCAGTAGAGCTCAGGGAAGCTGGGGGTGAAGTCCTTTTGTTCCTGGGACTTTGTAACAGGGAGACAGCTCTTCTTCAGGCCCTTGGAGATTTCTTCACGCAAGGGGGACACAGCACCAAGCCAAGTCCTTCCCCTCTCTTTGGCAGCAAAGCAACAGCAGGGCAATCCAGCGTAGCAACAGCGGGACAATCTTCCTTCTTCCGTTTCAGCTTTCTCCGCAGCAGAGGTCCCTTCTTGATTCCAGGATGATCTAATTTTCTGTAGTCAGGGGTCCTCTATTTATACCCCTAAAAGTCTTTATTCCCTTTGTGTAGGAGGGCTCGGAGCCCGGTCTGAACCAGTTCTGGGTGTTCCTTGAGCACTTTTTTTTTCCTCGCTTCTCCTTTCCTTTTAGAGTGAGGGGCAGGGTCGCCAGCCGCCCGGCAGGAGGTGGACCCAGCATTGTGGTAGGCAGGCACAGCCCTATTCAGGCCCAGGTGCTATCTCCTCCCACCACTCAAGTTGCAAATGCAGTCATTCAGCCTAGGGCTGACTCAGCCAACCTCCTGGTGGATCCCCAGCCCCGGTCACTCTCAAACCAGACAGTCAATTCACAAACTGGCCAAGGCACACGGAAGGGTCAGACAAGAGAACAGCAACTTTCTAAAAGTGCGGTTCTCAAACACAGGATTTAAAAACAACCTTTCCTAAAAGATGTGTTATCAAATTCTGAGTTCAGGGATACTAGACTTGTATGTCCTATCTTGTTCCTATGGAAAGAAATGCTGGTAGCCACTGTAGCCAGCATCCCCCATGATAGCCTATGGAGCAAGATAGCCTTGCAGCAGTGAAAAACTAAAATGGCTGTGATTCACTACCGAAGCATGTCACCTGCACGCATACATGCTCTACCTTTCATATACACTGCACCCTACCCAGGGGGGTACCTTGGGCCTTCCATAGGGGTGACCAATGTGCATAGAAAGGGAAGGGTTGGGCCCGGTCAGTGGGGACACTGACCGGTTGACACGGCAGTTCACGGACTGCACACAGACACTGCAGTGGCAGGCCTGAGACACCATTTTAGGGCTACTCGTGCGGGTTGCACAATCAGTGCTGCAGGCCCACTAGTAGCATTTGTCATACCCAGCCCTGGCACACTCAGTGCACTTTACTAGGGACTTCTTGGTGATACAAACATGCCAATTATGTGTATCCAGTCACGATAACAGTTTACATAGGGAGCACTTACACTCTGGCACTGATCAGCAGTAGCAGAGTGTCCAAAGCATCTAAACCAGCAAAACGAAATCCAGCACAGCATAAAAAAATACAGGAGGTAGAGGCCAAAAGACAGGGGAAACCACACCAAAAAATGCCAGGTCTAACACGTGTCCCCTCCAGCTGAAAGTGCGGGGAACAGCCCACCCTCTTGAGAGTTCTCTTCACTAAGGAGGAAGAATCTGGACAGACCATCAGCGTTGGCGTGTTCTGTACCAGGGCGGTGTTCCACCGTAAAGTCCATTCCCTGTAGGGAGATGGACTACCTCAACAGTTTTGGGTTCTCACCCCTCATCTGCATCAACCATCTAAGGGGCCTGTGGTCTGTCTGAACACGGAAGTGAGTCCCAAACAGGTAGGGCCTCAACTTCTTCAGGGCCCAGACCACAGCAAAAGCTTCCCTTTCAATTGCACTCCACCTCTGTTTCCTGGGGAGTAGCCTCCAACTAATGAAAGCTACAGGCTGGTCCCAGCCCTCCTCAGTGATCTGTGAGAGTACTGCTCGAACACCATGCTCTGAAGCGTCTGTCTTCCCTATGAACTCACTGGAGAAGTCAGGCGCCTTGAGCACCAGTGTTGTGCACATGGCAGTCTTCAGGGTATCAAAAGCAGTCGGGCATGCTTCGGTCCAGTTAACTTTTTTGGGCAACTTCTTGGACGTCAGTTCTGTCAAGGGGGCAACGATGGTGCCATATCCCTTGACAAATCATCGGTAATACCCGGGGAGACCTAAAAAGGCCCTCACCTCGGTCTGGGTCTTGGGGGGCTCCCAAGCCAGAATTATATCAATCTTTGCCTGTAGGGGCACCACCTGGCCGCTCCCCACCTGGTGTCCCAAATACACCACAGATCCCTGCCCTATCTGGCACTTGCTGGCCTTGAAAGTGAGGCCTGGCCTCTGCAGAGCCTTCAACACTTCACAGAGGTGTTGCAAGTGTTCCTCCCACGTGGAGCTGAACACAGCAATGTCATCCAGGTAAGCGGCGCTGAATTCCTCCAGCCTAGTCAGTACCTGGTTAACCAGTCTCTGGAGGTGGCAGGGGCATGCTTCAACCCAAAGGGCATGACTCGGAACTGGGAGTGCCTTCTGGAGTTGAGAATGCCAACCTCTCCTTGGCCCCATCAGTTAAGGCAATCTGCCAGTACCCAGATGTTAAATCAAACGTACTGAGGTACTGGGCAGCTCCCAACCGATCCACGGGCTCATCAGCTCTGGGGATGGGGTGTGCGTCAGTCTTCGTGACCGCATTGAGCCCACGGTAGTCCACGTAAAACCGGAGTTCTGGAGTGGCACCGGATGCAGCAGCCTTTGGCACTAAGACCACTGGGCTAGCCCAGGGGCTGCTGGAGGGCTCAATCACCCCTAGCGCTAACATCTTGGAAACCTCTTCCTTGATGCTGGCCCTGACCTTGTCAGCTACCCTGTAAAATGTCTGTTTCACAGGCAGACTGTCTCGAGTGTCCACATCATGGACGCACCAATTGGTGACACCTAGGGTCAGGGAGAACAGGAAGGCAAACTGACCCAGCACTTGGCGACAGTCCCTCTGCTGTTCTGGGGTCAGGGTGGGTGAGAGGACCACACCATCCACTGACCCGTCCTGCTCCTTTGCTGCCAGGAGGTCAGGGAGGGGATCACTATCCTCCTCCCCTCCAGCATCCGTAGCCAGGAGCATCGTCACTTCAGACCTCTCAAAGTGGGGTTTGAGGCGGTTCACATGCAAGACTCTCAGGGGCTGCCTGGGGGTCTTCAAGTTAACCAGGTAGGTTAATTCGCTCTTTCGTTCCACCACCTCATATGGCCCAGTCCACTTGTCTTGGAGCGCACAAGGCTCCACTGGCGCCATCACCCCCACTTTCTGCCCAGGTTGAAATTCGACCAGAGTGGTATTATGATCGTACAATCTTTTCATTTCTTACTGGCTAGCTTCCAGGTTCTCCTGAGCGAGCTTCCTGAAGCGTTTTGTCTGGTTGCGGATGGCCAGAACATAGCTGAACACATCCTGGGGGGTTTTCCCACGGGATTTCTCCCACCCCTCCTTCACCAGTATGAGAGGTCCTCTAACAGGGTGGCCGTACAGAAGTTCAAAGGGACTGAACCCTAAGGACTTCTGAGGCACCTCCCTGTTGGCAAACAACAGGTATGGTAACAAGACATCCCACTTCCGTCTCATGGGCTCCGCTAGGCCCATAATCATACCTTTCAGGGTGCGGTTGAACCTTTCAACCAACCCATTTCCTTGAGGGTGGTGAGGAGTGGTGAACTTATAATTTACCCCACACTCCTCCCACAGAGACTTCATGTACCTAGAGATAAAGTTGGTACCCCAGTCGGAGGCCACCTCTCTGGGGAACCCCACACGGGAAAAGATCCCCATCAATGCACGGCCCACCACGGGTGCGGTGATTGTTCTGAGAGGGACTGCTTCCGGGTATCGGGTGGTGTGGTCCGCCAAGACCAGGATGAACCTGTTGCCTAAGGCTGTCTTGGGGTCCAGGGACCCCATGATGTCGATGCCCACCCGCTCGAAAGGGGTGCTCCCCACAGGAAAGAGGTAGAGGGGGGCCTTGCACTTCACTCCAGTCTTGCCACTGGCCTGACATGTTTTGCAGGACCTACAAGAGGAACCAACATGCTTCCTCATCTGGGGCCAATGGAAGTGGGTGACAAGCCGGTTCAGGGTCTTGTCTCACCCCAGATCTCCTGCGAGTGGCACGTCATGAGCCAGACCCATTAGGAAGTTCCTGAAGCGCGCAGGTACCACCAGCACACGGGCTGCACCGGGCTCAGCAAACTTAGGCTCGCTATATAACAAGTCATCTTCCCAGTAAATGAAGTGATCTCTGGCCGCTCCACCTGCTGCCTGGTCTGCAGCCTGTTGCCGCATACCAATGAGAGAAGAGCACTCCTTCTGCTCCTGGCAGAATTCCTCCCTGGAGGGCCCACCTTCTTGCTGCCAATGGGTCAGCTCAGGTAGGTCGCCCAGTTCGGCCACCTGTTCCCCTGTAGGTTCCAGGGCATCCCCCTCAGGGTCTGCTTCCTCCTGGAGCGTGGGAACTGTGGGTGCTGGTTCCCCGTGCACTCTGCTCCTTCCTCTCCTGGCAGGTCTCTGGGCCACTGTTTCAGGCTCCAGTCATGCTGAATCACCCCTACTGGCTGCCATAGCACACGTGGTCACACAGATGCAAGCAGGCAAATCCAACATCTCCAAATTAGTTCTGTGTTCTACATTCTTCCATGGAGAATTCTCCAGGTCATTACCTAGCAGACAGTCTACAGGCAAGGCATCACTGACTACAACTTCCAAAAGACCAGAGACTCCCCCCCCACTCAAAGGGAACACGTGCCACTTTGCAGAGGCGCACTGAACTGTCAGCCGCAACTACGGGGCGGAGTACATTGGGGATACACTGCTCTTCAGACACCCACTGACACCTCACGGATGTCACACTGGCCCCTGTGTCTCTCAGAGCCTCTATCTCCTTCCCATAGACGGTCACCTTCTGCCCATATTTCTTAGTGTTCATGGGCAGTAAGGTTTCCTGGACCATCTCTTGGTCTCCTAAAGGGACAAGGGACATAACTGCTAGCCCCACCTCCCCACTAGAAATCAAATCCCCTCCCAAAGCTACACTTGCTAACCCTGGGGCTGGAGCACCAGCGGGTGCTGGGGGTTTCTTGGGGTACTTGTTGATAACATGTCCCACCTCGTTGCAGTAAAAGCAGGTAGGGGGACCTCGGTTTTCCAATCTGCCCCTAGGGGGCCATGGCTGCTTAGTTAATATATTCCACCCAGAACCCGCAACTGGGGTCGCTTCAAAAACAACCAGCGAATTACTTTTTCGGATTCATCAAATACTTCAGTTGAGGATTCAGACTCAGACAACCGTCCAGGTACCTCTCCCTCTACCACCAGACCTCCCCCTTTAATTCCGGCCGGTTTTTTAGGGAGAGGCCGCGGACGCGGACACCAACCTCCCCAAAATCGCCCCCACAGAAATCGCCAATACCAGCCGCAACTTCCAGGAGAACGCCAAACCCGCAACCGATTTTACTAATGGGGCCAACAACCCCAATAGAAGATGGGAATCCACCGATAACTACTGATCCACAAATACCAATCTTTAATCTATCGGATCATGTATTCAGTAGTGATGAGACGAACCTTCTGTCCCGTGGGCTGACATTTGTGCCAACTGAACGCACAGATTTTTTGGACCTACAATCCAGCCTCCTGAAATTCTTTAGACAGATTCGATTAAGACACTACTTTGTGGACAAGACAGAATCAGGACCTTTGAATTCCTTTACCAATCCCAGCCTGGCACAACCCTATTCAACCGTGCGCCTCTTTCACTGTCTGGACACTCACCCCTTCCTCCCCTCCTTTTCCTCCAGCATTCGCCTGCCTCACCCAGTGACCCGATCCCTCGATGGTCCCCTGGCTCTTCTAGTCGAACCCCGGTTGGTTACAAGGACTCCAAATTGCATGGATTCTTCAAGGTAACCAATAGCCCGGATCCGTTGCTTTTCTTTTCTCTCACTTCCATCTTCCCTCGATAAACAATCCCTCCCTCTCTTCACAGCACTATTCAAATCTGACAACCAGTCCTGATGATGATCCGAAATCGTCCGGATCGAAACGCCGTCGACCCAACAACCTAATTAATAGGCGCACTCCTTCTTAGTGGCTCCAAGTCTAATCAATCAACTGTACTCCTTGTGATATCACTGTGTCACACGTGCCGCTTTTAGCCACTCACTGTATATAACTTGCACTTTATCTACAGTGCGCCGACCACGCTGTTCTCTGTTCTCCTTCACTTGCGTCGCCACTTGCACTATTTATTCACGTTTGTTACACCGAGTCTCATGTGGTTGTCCTTACATTCTATGCAGTGCTGTTCTTAACTGTATACTTCCAACCATGAAATGAATGTTACAACATAAAGATGAATAACTATTTTTCTATTCAAAAAATTGAGTAATCTCCTTCCTGTCCACCCAAGTAATGCTATGTGCATGCTATTTATAACTGCCTACTAACTTTTACCTTTCAGGGCACTGTGTGATAATTGTATCTTAACTACCCAGTCCTGGCTTGGTCTATGGGTTATACTCCTGTCTTCTTTACAAGCTTTATTATGCTTGACACTTCAGGCAGATAGCTACAATCCATTCCTTGTCCAATCTGTTGTTCTGCACTCATTATCTTTGAGAGCCCATTATGATCTGATTTCAGAGAAACTGGCAATCTATACCTGGGCATCAGTCTTTGCAATAACACTTTTGCCACTATGCAGTTGTCACTTTTCTCAAAAACAGTTCTGATACAACCCTGTTGTTCTGCTTCAAAAACATTTTCTTGAGCCTCTTTTAATTCAACTGTGAAGATTCCATAGAATGTACATGCTAACAGAACACACATTTGTGCAAATGAATTAGCATTTCTCTCTCCCATGACAACAGTGACTCTCATTTGAGCAGATATACTGCATGTTATTGTAAGGGCAATCAATTTCGAATTTTGGGCTGGGGTAATTACTAAAAGCCATGAAGCTTTGACAACATAATGTATAAGGAGTACAGCATGTGCTGCTTTTAATGTGTCACCTTTCAAACATGGGCCATCTACAAAATGGACATTGTCGGGCTGACTCAGACATTCATCCTTAAAGTCTGAATTTGGCTTTATGCATATTTTCATGATATTTAGAGACTCATATTCAGTTTCATCACAATCCAATTCATTTGCTGACATTTCTGTGAAGTTTGGGTCAAAGGTCATTGGGCAATACATCACAGACCTTTGAACACAGTAATCTTTTTCAATAGGCAATGAGAGAGCGCAGCCCTCCCTCTCACTGCAAATTAGTGTATTTTCTTTCAAATAAACTTTAATTCCTAGTGCTGGGCGCAACATTTTTTCTCTTTCAACTCTAGGAATGCTTTTGTGCAGTTGTTGTCCAATGGAAGCGGATCAGACACACCTGAGTGTGTCAGCCTCAGTAAAGGCTTAGCCACTAGGGAAACGTTTAGTAACCACTCTCTACAGCAGCTACCCATTCCCAAAAATGTCCTGACTTCTTTCTGAATTTGACGTTTATTCATCTTGGAAATTATTTCCACCCTTTCTGGTGACACCTTTCTACCTCCCTTTCCAATTTTGTGTCCCAGGTATTCATCTTCTTTTTGACAGTACTCCTGACTATTCTCATCCAATGGCACTGTGACATGAACTTGGCAAAAGTCAATAAAAATAACCCATTCTTCACCACATGGAATGTGAAAAAATATACTGGCTGGATTCGGTACCACAGGACAACATGGAAAAAATATGCTTTAATCTGCTGCACTATTCTGTTCTTTTCATTTATTTTCTGTGAACCAATGATCAGACTGTTACACAAACTTCCAATCAATTCCATCAAAAATCCTTTTAGTGGTAACATTTCTGCAACTGATGGTATTCCTGAATACATGTCATCTGGTTCTAATTTTAATTAAAACATGCTCTGCACATTTTATTAATCTGGCATCCTTCTCTGTGAATTCTCTTATTTCTGTGTTTATTATTTTTTCCAAAGCAGAAGGTAATTTTTCAACTATCTTTTCTGAAAACAATGCTAAAACTGTCTCTTGTTGGGCCATTTTAAAATTTACATCCTCATCAAGAATCTGAAAAATAACATTATCTGATGTCCAGTAATCTGTGCTGTTTAATTTGCAAAACAATTGTTTTTCTGCTAGGCCTGAGTCACAGACAACAGTTTTGCAATGTTCCTCAAATGGGCCTAATTTTGGTGCACATTCTTCTAAAACTGGGTTTGTAATTTATTTCTTTAAAACTCCTGCAACTAAATCTGGACTTTCCACTGCCTTCACAATGGACTTGGTAGATTCAGAATGGTGAGTGTTAAAACTCTCATTTGCAAACATAGTAACCTGTTGGACTGGGTTCTGTTTTTGTCTCTGGAAATAATTCACATTTGCTCTGGACACCTTATTTAAATTAACTTTAGCAGTTTCCATATTTTGTGGGACCATTTGTGCTTGAAAAATTCCTAATTCCTGCCATTGGTACCTGTTTCTGAACTGACATTTGCATTTGCTTAACTGGCATATTTTGCATCTGCAATTCTCCATGTTTTTGTGCATCATGTTTAAATTTATTTTTCTTCTTCCAATGCTCAAATCTGTTATAAAGATGGCAAAATGACATATTTTCCAGCAGTACAACATCCATACCTGAATTTTCACAAACCAAAACACCTTTACTTCCATTCTGTGTTCTTTTAATCTGTACCCAATCAACATCCTTTGCTGGCACTCTGCCCTTCAGGAAAGTAATCACTGCTAAGTTTTTCTCCATTACAACAGAAAATTATGGTGCATTCATGCAAACCCTTTTCATGGTCCCTTCACCTGGCCCTTGAACAACATTAGATATAAACCACAATTTAGTCAGCATGGCAATATAAAAGAACAGTTCCAAATTAATGCACAACTCTTTTAACAGTTCATCAAATCCATCAACTTGTGGGTACCACAGCACAATCTTGTCTCTCAATTGTGGGAATGCTTTCAGAAATGCTGCAAGTTCACTTTTATTCTGTGGCATATGAACATGTACTTCTCCCACCTTTTCTCTCAATGGATAAGCACAAGCTTCTCCCTCATTCTGTTTATTATTTTTCTCAATTAAATCTGGTGGGTTCTTTTCCTTAGCCAGTTTCCTTGCAAGGTCGGGTGGTTTCTTTTTCTTCTCATGTTTTCTTGCCCACTTGTCTCCTAATTGCTCAAACCCATTGCATTAAAAAAAATATTTTATTTCTGCAATGTGCAATTGCATTCCTGAAGAACACATTTTGTCATTTGCTTCCTCATCCATGTGTACCCTAAAACTTTTCTGAAATGGAAATATTCCTGAAACATCATTTTCATATTTTTGAGCCAAATCTGTCAGTCCATTATGTTTTGTTAATGCACATGCAGCTGTTTCCTTACTCAGGGAAATTAATTCTTTTTCCTGACACTGGTTCACATTTTCATGATTTAAACAGCAAGGACTGTTATTTTCCCCATGTTCAAATGCTGAATTTAAAACACTAAGCTGTTTCTCTTTTTCAGGGCCTGTGTTAATATGTTCTCCCATGTTCTCTATCTTTTTCATTACTGCTGCTTCCTCAGAGCAGGTTTGAAAAATCCCATTTTCAAATATATTTATTTTATCCTGGGCTGCAGAAGTTGTAAATACCATTTTCCTTCACCTTTCAGTGCTTGGGGTAATTTCTGTTCACTAATCTGTGAATTCTGAGTTTGTGAAATAAACCCTGGCAACATCACTGATTCTGCAGCTCCTTGAACCTTTTCAGTAGGGACCATATTAATTGGGACAGTCATAATGTTTCTAGGCATTATCTGTGCATCTGCAGTTTGCAATTTTTTGACTGAATCAAGCACATTTAAAGCAGTAACACCTGGAGGTATCACTGTCAGTACTGAATCAGCAGGTAATGGGTCAATATAAAATGTCTACACAGTTCTCTCAATCTGTATTTCTCTCTGTTCAACAGAAGCAGTAGCCCCTGTAGTATTTACTGGTGCACTATTTTCAGTATTTTTCATGTGAACCACATAAAGTGGTGGACACTCAGTTAACAATTCTTCCATTATTTCATCCCCTGAATCAATATTTATTTGAAGCTCTTTATCATCATTAATTCCCTTCTCCTATATCTGGTGCTTTACCTTTTTATCCTCACTTGCTTTCTCTCTTGCTGTCTTCTCCCACAGGCTTAAGGCCTCAAATTGTGCAGCTTTATGATGGTGTCTTTATTTCACATAACACTTCCCTTAAATTGTCAATAATTTGCAATTCAAAAGTACCAACTTTTGGAAACCTCAAAGCACCTTCTTTTTCTGTAATCTTGCACCATTGGTGAACCCACATACATGTGTTTTGTCCCAAACTGGTAGACATAAAATGCACAGGTGTTTCTTCAGGAGCATCACCAATAAAAAACGATTTTTTTCACTTTACCTCCTAACAGCTTCTTCAAACCTTCAAACACTTTCATTTTTGCAATAGTTCAATGCAATTTCTTTTCTCCAAAGCTGTCAGTCTCAATTTTAGTCAGTTTTACTCCTACCACTGACCCTCCACAAAATCTTACTGCAATATTTCTCTTAATCAATAACTCTGTTAGTAACAACATAAATACATTCGCTACTCTGTCTGTTCCACTAAATAAAGGATAGATTTATATTCACTGCGAGTAACACATTCCGCTTACCCTTCACAAAGTAAGAACTTCCGTTTACACTTCAAACACTACAGGTAAATCCCTTCCGCTTACCTTTCACTCAAGCTCAGAAGAACCTGCTACTCCTTTGGACTTATCCTTCAAGATATATCTTGGTCCAAAGTTTCACCAGCGAACCCTTTTGCTGTCAATCAAGCTCAGAAGAGCCTGCTACTCCTTTGGAC
This sequence comes from Lissotriton helveticus, assembly GCF_964261635.1. Taxonomy (NCBI): domain Eukaryota; kingdom Metazoa; phylum Chordata; class Amphibia; order Caudata; family Salamandridae; genus Lissotriton; species Lissotriton helveticus. Next base: position 627,298,899 of record NC_136072.1, on the reverse strand, counting down.
TTATCCTTGAGGATATATCTTAGACCAAAGTTTCACCAGCGAACCCTTTTGATATCAATCAAGCTCAGAAGAACCTGCTACTCCTTTAGTGTGACCCTTTCTAGGTGATATCAGACCAAAGTTTCACCAGCGAACTCTTTGCTATCAATCACTCACACAGAAAATAGTCCCTAATTTAACACTGCCAGCCCTACCTAGCTTCTCAGTGTTATTCCAACAGACAAGTAACCTCAGTGCAGTGTGGCTTCCATTTACCACCCGCTATTCCTTCCCGGGATTCCACAGGTGTGCATACTCCAGGCTCTTGTGATCTCCCGCATTGACTATTGGAATGTGCTTTATCTTGGGGCCGATAAGGCCACAATAAATAAGCTACAGGTGGTGCAAAACTCGTCAGCTCGTTAATGTGCAATGTACCCCGGAGATCTTCCGCAGCTCAGGCTCTGCGTGACCTTCATTGGCTTAAGGTCCCGAACCGTGTAAAATGTAAAACCTTATGCCTTCTTTTTAAAATCCGGCAGGGTTCTGCCCCTAAATACCTGCAGAACCTGGTTCAAGTCTATAAGCCTGGTCGTACTTTAAGATCTTCCACTAGTGGCAATTTCTTGGTCCCCAGAATTAAACTGGCCAAAATGGGCGGCCGCTCGTTTTCTTATCTTGGTCCAAAGATGTGGAATGCTCTTCCGCCGGCCCTGAAAGCCGAGACTGATCTCCTCCCTTTTCGAAAAAAACTGAAGACCCTTCTGTTTAATTGATCCCTCTGCACTGTTTGTTCTGGTTTGGGCCTTTTGCTTGTTTTCTTTCTTTTATCTATCCCTGGCGCCGGGAAACCCATTGAGGGTAGCTGCACGCAATACAAGTTTAAATAAATAAATAAATAAATAAATACCTGCGTGTTCGGACAACATAGAACAAGACACTAACTTAACATGAAGAGTTAAAACATGTAATCAATAACCAAAAAATTATGTCCTATGAAATTACCAATATAATCAATAACACCATCAATTCAAAATGAGCAAAATGTCACCAACAGTAAAAAAAAAATAATATTTTCAACGCTTCAAAAATACATCCTAGCATATTAACAACATTTCACAGCCCTATTGATACTCACACCACTTCTTGCATCACCTTCCAGTACTGCTTTGCCAGTCTTCAGGTTCTGAGCATTGGAGTCAGGAATCAGGACTTGGACATTTTATCTAACTTGGGCAATTATTTTACTCACCTCCTGAGGTCAATGATCCATTAGTTGAATAGTTGATGGTGAAATCAATAATCATTAATCACCAAACTGATCAATAATAATCATCCTCTGCTACCAAAAACTGATGGAGCGGTAATTTCTTCTGGTAGTTTCTCAATGTAAAACCTACATGCTACCTCTAATTTACCGCTCAAAAGGTGTTGGGCCCTTCACACCATGCATTACCTTCAGGAGACTTTAAATAAACCTGAACAGTGAAAAAATGCAATTTATTATTTCAAGCCAATAAAGAGAGTTGTTGATTATTTTAAAGGGTTTTATTTTCCAGTCAAAAGTTACGTTTTTCTCTGACCCTTTATTCATTAGTAAAATATCAATCAGGTTACATAATTTGGAAAACAGGAAAAATAGCATTAATAAAGAACACATTACAGTCTGCATATAAGCATTACATGTAGGAAAGAAAATGTGGCGCAAAATTCTTAAACAGTTTCTAAGAAAAATAGTCTTGTAAGGCTAATCAATAATTAAATAGTTGGCAAAAATCTCCCATAAAGAGAAATAGATGCATAAGTCAAATAAATCTTTTCAGACCTAATTAATTAGTCAAAGCATAAACTTAAAGTTTAGCATCTAATACTATCCTGATCCACTGCACTCTCTGTCTGTCTGTGTCTAAAGAGGAAAACAGCCCCTCCTTCACGAGACCTCAAAGGAATGTGGCCTGCAGTGCCAAAATATGACGTGGAAGCAAGAAACCTCCCCCTGACTCTCCTCGGACGCAACTCCGCTCTTCAGCAATCTCCCGGGACGTTTCTCGTACCTAACCCATAGAGTGTCTGTTCTAATCTGTTCCTTCTCTCAAGAGCTCACACACCCCCCTAATGAGCCTAGAAACCAAACCCCCTCCAGAGAGATCATTATTTTATACTCTAATTCTTGGGAGACTACACAAAGATGTTTCATTTTCAGGAAAACTTGTACGTGATTGGTCAGTCATGATGGCATTAGGTCTCACTACCCTGACTCATTCTAAAAACCTGACTTTACCAGTTTTAACAAAAGAAGCGCAAATTATTTAATACATTTATAAACGTTTGCAACGTTTACTAGGAAAAATGTTTCATTCAAATTCGTCCTTCCTTTCACAGCGCAGTCAGATGGACACTTTTAACTAACACTGGTACATTGGCACAGACACAAGAATGTACAGTTCAATATGTCCTTGACTTCTTGTCATGAGGAAAGCTGGTGTCTGCGCATGCTCTCTTCTCTTTTAATGCAAGCCATAGCCTTGCTGGATTCACAGGCAGCCATTTAAATGTAGGCCCCAAAAATAAGACAGACACAAAGAAAATATTATTTTCATGTAAATCAGCCCATTATGTTTCCCAACTCCATACTAATACCCCTTATAAATGTTTACCTAGCCAAGCTATTAGTATAAAGCTGCTTTTTCTAATTTGTGTACAACATGCAAAAATTTGCAATGTGCAAAATAGCATTTTCAAGCTTTAGTGTAAATTTTGAAAGCACACACAGTTACTACTGCGCACACAACAACATGCTTTAATGTTTTAGATAGCTTTTCATGCAAAAAAGCATTTAGTCCCCTGTGTAGTGTTTGGTGCATTATAAAAAGAGGTGTTATTAACTGAAATGTTTATCAAAATATGCAACAAGTCAAAGTTTCTTAAGACAGAAATAGTGAACTTAGATTGCAAGGATGAGCTGGGAAGAGAGAAACACATTCTATTAATCTTCAAAGGTAAAAAGGCCTCTTTTCTCTACATTGCAAAAAACACATGTTAATTCAGCAAAAGCATCTCAGACTGAATAGGCCTCACTTTCATGTTTTTCATGTGCCATGCTTTTAACTTGCACCAAAATGTGCGTGGCAATTTAAATGCAGTCTGTCTGTAGCACAAAAATAAAACAATGCCTGACTTCAGATGAAATCTGCTCCATCAGACAGTACTTTGTCCCTGCTCTGTGGGAGGAAAGGAAGGGAAAAAGGAGAGACAAAGAGGCAGGACTGACCACTAGCAAGGGAAGATTTTCAAAGGACACTGACATAGGCAAATGAAAAGCAAAGGCAAGCAATGGGTGGAGTTGGAACTCCACAAAGCATCTACAACCGGTCGCTAAGCGACAGCTCAAGCGCTGTCTGCTCAACCTACAAATACCCCCTCACCTCCCCACACTCGCACTCAAGCACTGCGGGCTTCAGCACTGAGGTGGAGGTGGAAGGGGGAGAAGAGCTCCCACTGCTTTAAGTGAGAGACAGAATCCAATTACAAGAAGCAGGGAAAGCATCACAGGTGCAACATCCTGTGATTCTGGGCAAGTCACTTATCTCTCAATGCCTAAAAAAACAAGCATTGGTAATGAATGGGTTTTGACTGTGATGAATAATAAGCTGTTTTGATCTCTCACCATCTGGATCAAAAGAAAGAGCTCCCTGAAAAGTATCACAGGAGTGGAGATAGTGTGGCACAGCTGCAAGAGCTGTTGACTTGGGAGCTGGGGATCACGGTTAGAGTCTCTGCAGCGCAACATACTGTGATTCTGGGCAAATCACTTAGGGGCAATTTTGATGTCAGGTGGAATTGCTTCCGCCCGACACCAACTCGGTCCTGGGACCGACCAACACATCGGCTGGGAGTCCCGACCACCAAATTAGGATGTTCGTCGCATTCCTACATTTCCCTATGGGAGCATGCATTATGGCCGTAAACCGTCTGTAATGCATGCTCCCATAGGGAAATGAGAGATGTGGTTTATCCCTGCAACCTGTGGCAGGCACCTCAAGGTGTCTGCCACAGGGTGCAGGGATCAAAGTGCCCCCTCGTCCCCCAACCAGAGGCCGGGCACCCTATGGATCCTGCTGGAGGCTCCCAGACTGGCTTTCAGACATGGTTTCCATATCGGACAGGCCTGCATGGCAACCATGTCGGAAACCGAGCATCATAATCCCAAGAGCAGAAAGGCCTGCCCTTTAGGATTACGAGCCGGTTCCAACTTGCTGACGGGCTCCTTGAGCCTGTCGGAAGCCAGCCGGAATGACCAGCCGGTTTCAATTCCAACTGGCTGCATCTTTATCAGTCAGTCAGTATTGAAACCGACAATGGCGGTCTGAAAGTCTCTGACTGAAGGTTGCAGGCTTTCCGACCGCCGTCGTAATAGGCCCCTTAATCTCTCCGGTTGTGCTAAATAAATCTGCTGAAAGACAAAAAAGCAGAAAGAGGCAAAACTTTATTAAAATAAATAGTTCTACCACAGCACATGTTAATAGTATTTTGGCAACAGGAAACTGATAAGAGAAACAGAGAGGAACAAGCATTGGTAAATGCAGGAAAATATGCTACAGCCAATAGAAATGCAGGAACAAATAAAAAGGGAGGGGTGGAATGTAAGCCCCTTTTACGACCTATAATAAAAACAATAGATTTCACAAAAGGTAAAACCTAAAAAGAGACAAGACAGGATGGTGTGGGAACAGTCCTCCAAGATTGCCACAGTATTGTAGCTACGTGTTGTGCACCTTGAACCTGTCTTTTAACCTGCTCCCAGGCACCAGTGTGGAATGTGAGGGTAAGGCAGTGGTTTCCAGTGGATGAAAAATAGAAGCAAGGCTGAATTGGCACACACCGAAGCATTCCGACACATGCCTTCCAGCCAACTGCCGGTGTGGCACTGGTATGCAAATTAATTGATGATGATGGTGGTAACCCACATTTGCTGTCCTCTAAGTGAGGGTTAATAGACAGCCATGAGTACCAGTGATCTGTTATTTATGGGTGGAGATAAACATGACACTACAGTTTAAAGGTGACTGTTACTTGACAGTGGTGTCTGGTGAATATGGGAAGGTGAAAGTGATCCAGAGAGAGGTGTGTTTCTCTTGTGGCTGTCGAAGGTGTCTCCACGGACGTTGTGCCAGATTCTGGTCCACAATACTTCATTGAAGGTTGTAAAATAAGGATCCACAATTTGTAGGTAAAAATAGAGGTTTATTCCAAGAAAAGATCTCATCCACAGGTGAACATCCAGCCAGCAATAAAGTAAGATACAACTGCTTAGTCGTCAAATGATAACATTCCATCTGAGAATCCAGTGTCTCATGACATCAGCGCAGCTATGTCATGAGGCACAGACACACAGGACCAGGATGCCACACATCTCCCTTCTAATAACAACAAGACAATTATAAGAGAAAACAAAACAATGTTAAAACAATGATCACACAGTGACGTAGTCTTTTAAATATTTAGGAGAATGAGAAACCCTTGCAGACTTGCGAAGAAGTGAGGAGGACTCAACTCTAGGAGTTTGAGAATGACGACTGCAAGAAGCTTCCACAAGATCATTACTAACCACCACCACCCTGTTTAAATTCCAAACTCGATGATCAGCAGTTTTGATGGCGTTCTTGAAAACTTTGATGACACGAATAGGCTTCTTAAAGGTAGCAGAAAGAGCCTTATTGTTTTTGCAGGGATTCTTAATAAGTACCCAATCCCCCACTTTAACAGGTGTGACCTTAACAGAATGTCTCTTATCAAACATCCTTTTTCTAGACTCAATTCTAGAAAGTTCACGCAACATCCACTCATCAGAGTCATCACGAGGAGGTGGTTGCAAGTCATTGACCCATGCTGGTACTACAAGGGTATTAGGAGTGCGTGATCTAAAAAGTTCAAAAGGAGTCTTTCCAGTAACGGCATGGGGAGATAACCTGTAAACCTTAACCTTCTTAAAGACATCTGTTCTCCAATCTGTACCAGCAGACTTAGCCATTCTAATAGTTTCCTTAAGGACACGGTTAAACCTCTCAACCATACCATTGGTTTCTGGGTGGTAAAGGGAGGACCTTTTGTGTTTAATTCCTTGCTCTAACAGAAAATTCTCCATCTCTTTAGAGACTAATTGGGGACCATTATCTGTGAGAATGGCGTTAGGGATGCCCTCTCTAGCAAAAAGTTTAGTTAAAAAATCCACTACATGCCTAGTCTCGATACCACGAGTTATGGCAATTTCTGGCCATCTAGAAAAGAAATCAACCAGAACAAGAACATACCACTCACAACCTGCTGAAGTAATAGGCCCCAAAATATCTAAACCCACTTCTTTCCAGGGCGCATCCGGTCTGTCTCTAATCACCATGGGTTGGACTTTAGGTTTTACTACCTTCTCACTAAGAGCACAGTCAATGCAATCCCTAACTTTGCGCTCTACTTCCAAATCCATATTTGGCCACCAATACGAGCTCCTTAAAATTTCCTTAGTCTTAGAGATTCCTAAATGACCGATATGTGCTAAAGACATTAGCTCATCCCGAAGAGCTAGGGGTGGAACCAATCTAGTTCCTCTGAAAAGTAAGCCATCTTGTTCAGAAAGCTGATCCTTAACATGCCAAAATTTCTCGAGACCTTCACTACATTTAGGTTTAATCTTCCATCCTGTCATTAGAAGTTTAAGTACCTCTACCAGAGTCGAATCTTCCTGAACCATCTTCAACCACCTCTCTTTATTAACGACAGCCTCTTCCACAACACAAACCATCTCATCATCAACATCACAATCTTCCTCACCCTCAACCTCAGAACTGGGAACAAGGCGAGACAAAGCATCAGCTACTTTGTTCTCTACTCCAGGTAGATACTTTACACTAAAATCATAATCCTGTAACCCAACAACCCATTTTGTGATTCTACTAGACACCGCATCTATACCTTTTTTCTTTAAAATTTCACAAAGCGGCTTGTGATCTGTCCTGACCTCAAAATTGGTTCCCCACAATAAGTTTTTAAGCTTCTTGACTGACCAGTAAACAGCAAGAGCTTCACGCTCAATCACTGAATAACGAGTTTCAGCTCCCTTCAAACTTCTTGACAAGAAAAGAATGACCCTCTCAATGCCTTCAAATTTCTGTACAAGCACCGCACCTAAACCTTTCAGGCTTGCATCAGTAATCAAAATAGATTTCTCAGAAGGATCAAAACTGCTCAATTTCGGAGCAGAGGCTAGCCTTTCTTTGATGACCTCAAACTCACGCTGACATTTCTCTCCCCAAATGAAGTCTACACCCTTCTTCAACAAATACCTCATATTAGTACACAAAGAGGCAAAGTCTTTCACAAATTTGTTATAATACTCAGTAAGTCCCAAAAAACTCATCAACTCTTCCTTGTTCTGCGGGGGAGACATCTTAGAAATTGTAGAGATCAGATTTTCCTTAGGCAAAATTCCTCCTTCTGTAATAGTGTGACCTAGATAATCAATGGAAGTTTTTCTAAACTTACACTTCTCAATCTTAACAGTCAAACCTGCATCACACAACCTTCCTAGAACAGCAAATAGCCTAAGATCATGTTGAGGATCATCTATGCCAAACACAAGAATATCGTCCTGATAGACTCTAACACCATGTAAACCTTTTAAGACCTTTTCTAATGCCCTCTGAAAAACCGATGCGGCTGACACTAAACCAAATGGTAGTCTAACGAACCTAAAAGTGCCATATGGTGTCACAAAAGAGGTTAAGTCTTTCGAGTCCTCTTCCAACCTAATCTGATGGTACGCGGACCTTAGATCAATGGTGCTGAAAATTCTAGCACCTTTAAGAAGCATAAGCATGTCCGCAATCTTGGGTAGAGGATAGTGATCAGTAACCACACACTTGTTGAGTTCTCTTAAATCAACACAGAGACGGAGAGAGTTGTCCGATTTCTTGGCTGCGACAATCGGGGCGACCCACTCCGTTCCCTCTACTGTCTCAATAATGCCTCCCTTGACCAGCTTATCAAGTTCATCTTTAACTTGTTCTCTGACCGCTACAGGTACATTACGCACTTTGCAGCAGACAGGTACAGCATCTTTCTTCAAGATGATCCGATGACAATAGTCATTAAGGCATCCTAAATTTTCCGAAAAAACTTTAGGGAATTTGGCTTTCAGTTCACTAGTGAAATCATGAGAAACTAATGAAACAATTTGAGGTGTGCAGGGAAAGGGTTGTTTTAGGAGAATAGGGGGTGTCGAATTCGGATCAAGCATAACGCCCAATTCCTTAAGAGCAAACCAGCTTATTATGCTATCTCCTTTTTGAGAAACATAAATTTTTGCCTTGGCCATCCTATTCTTATAATTAATCATACCTTCAAAAACTCCAAGTAGTTTAATGGGTTGGCCAGCATAACCAAATGGTCTTATATCAGGGCGTGAGAGCTCAAGTTTATGTCCCAACTTACTCAAGAAAAAATCTTTTGCCACAATAGTAATCTTTGCCCCAGAATCGAACAAAACTTTGGTAGGATAACCTTCTACCAAAATTTCATCACTAGGGGAATGCTTTGCTTCTTCAGCACTCACAGTTTGAATATAAATTTGTCCACAATCTAGGTGTTCATCTAGATTATCATCATTTTCAAAATCATAAAATATTTCATTCACTCTACCTCTATAGTTTCCCCCTTTACAACATGAGGTGAAATGTCCTTTCTTTTTGCACTTACTACAATAAGCTTTCCAACCTGGACATTGTCTATCAGTGGCAAAATGCCCTATTTTACCACATCTGTAACACTTCACTTGAGAGAAATCTAAACTGTTATCCTTTCTTTTATAAGGAATTTTGTTTGAAACATTTTCATTTCTAGAGTCTTTTTGCTGATTTTCACTTGATCTAGTAGTAGATTTCACAACATTTACAGTCTCTTTCGTAGTTTTGTTGTCACCATTCTTTTTGATGACTTCTACACACTTAATAGAATGTTCTATCCTCTTAGCAATAGTAAGAACCTCTTCTAAAGAAGGTTCATCCTTTTGCCACAATTCCTCTCTCACCTTTTCAATATAACATCCTAGCATGAACTGATCTCTAATATGTTCATCAAGACTTGCCCCAAACTTACATGAGGACGCAAGTTTCCTTAACGCTGTGATATAGTTCTCAATCGTTTCTTCTTCCATTTGTGTTCTCCGACCAAAATGATATCTTTCTAAAATTGTACTGACTCTAGGAAGATAATGTTCATCCAGTTTTGCAATACATATTTCATATTCATTTAAACTACCATCATCAATGTCGGGTAAATGATCGAATACCTCTTGTCCTTCTGCCCCCAAACAGTGTAAAAGTAGAGCTGTCTTCCTTTCAGCACTCAAACTAGATCCACATACCCTTGCATACCTTTCGAACACTTTACGCCATTTTTTCCATCTAATAGGTGGATCCCCAGGTGAAGACAAGAAGAAAGGGGGAGCAGTGACATTTTGCATTTTGTTGTTGAATAAAGAAAATTAGAGCACAATGTGAAAATAAGAAAAGAAGTATCTATTATTTGTGCGTGTCACAGAAGCAGGACACACTATATTGTGTGTGTGTCACAGAAGCAGGACACACTACAATGTGTGTGTCACAGAAGCAGGACACACTATAATGTGTGTGTGTCACAGAAGCAGGACACACTACAATGTGTGTGTGTCACAGTGGCAGGACACATTACAAGGCTTTCCAGTGAGAGTGTCAAATATTGGAAAGGGAAAGAAAACAGTACCTTAATATTGTTGATATTGAGGGTGGTAAATATTGTAGATAATAAGAGAGTTCAGGGTAAAATAGAAGAATAGCGATGACTAGCGGTGTTCATAACGTGATTACCGCGTAACGTGTATATTGTGAACTGGAAACCGAAGAGTTCTCCAAACAAAGATGGCGCCGACGTCTGCGTGACTCCCAGGGTGCCTTGCGGCACGTTTGCGTGCCTCCCGGCAGGCTTTGTGAAGAGTCGAGAAGCGAGGTGAAGCAAGATGCCCACGTTCCAAAGCTTCGAGAATCTGGCAATGGCGCTCTCCTGGCAAAGGCAGCTCGCGAGAACACTCGCTCGTGAAGGCGCTTGTAAAGACGTTGGCAGGTAGGAGAGTATTTCAAAAAATGCAGGTTGAGAAATTGAGTGCGCTATGTAAAATACGCGCAAAAGTGTCTGAATTAGTAATTAAAAAGTCAATAAAGTTAACACCGCTAAGTTACACCATCAGAACTATGTAGGAAGAAAACAAAGTGTTTTCTTGTTGAAATTTTAAGTTGGAATCTTCTTACCCTGAAAACGGAGGTAGAAGTCTCTTTCTCTTTTGAAGTCCAGTGTAAAGTTATTCAATTATGTTCCATGTTGAGAGTTGAATGTCACCAGGTATCTCGGGTTGTTTCAAGTATCCAGGAATTTTCAAAGAAACAAATCCTTTTAAAAAGGAACAAATGTTTTTTTTTTTTTTTTTTTTTTTAAAAAAATCTTGAGATAGGTGTTGAGATCTTATCTTCTTCTTCCCATCCTGCGTCGCCAAATGTAAAATAAGGATCCACAATTTGTAGGTAAAAATAGAGGTTTATTCCAAGAAAAGATCTCATCCACAGGTGAACATCCAGCCAGCAATAAAGTAAGATACAACTGCTTAGTCGTCAAATGATAACATTCCATCTGAGAATCCAGTGTCTCATGACATCAGCGCAGCTATGTCATGAGGCACAGACACACAGGACCAGGATGCCACAAAGGTATTACTTTGAGCGCAGCTCCAACTGGAGGTAGGTGAAGCAAACCTCTTAGTATGATCCACATTTTGTTGTCTGTAAGAGCGGAGTTTGTGTGTGGGAAGCCACTTTAAGATCTGTGACTGGTTGAGTGCCCATTGGAGGTTAGCACACCAATCAACAAAAAAGGGGGAGTTACTTTTGTTTACATCTCGAAGAGCCCCAAATAGGATCAGTCAAAAGAGTTGTACAGCAGAATCTCCAGCTCACACGAAATTTACTAAATAAATACGTTACATAGAGATCTACACAAAAACTGATATGTTTTCCATAACTGTTCAGAGCAAACATTAGAGGTCATAACCAGCAAAGGGTTAATGGCTGAGAAGACAGAGGCAGGTACTAACAATAAAGAGATCGGAAAAAAACATTGATACAGTGATAAGGGCTGTAAATTGTGTAAGAAACCTAAAGTCCTGTGTGAAAAATGAACTGGATTGCTTAGTGAAACTGGAAGACCGGTTTCATATGTTATTGATTGCTTAGGAGTCTGCACCCACCTTTGAAAGCTGGGAATGTCAGCTTTCTGCAGATTTATCTAGAGGTATGTAGTAATGAAGTACTTTCTGAATTGTTGGGCCTATAGCAGGAAAGAACAGGGTGTGATACTGCAAGCTTACAGGCTCCATGTGCAATGTAGAAAAAGACTATGCTGTCGGTGGATCACTACCTGGTGGTTTTTTTCAGACTTGAATACCACTATCTTGGCCAGGAAAAGGGTCATGATGGGTATTGCAGAGAAGCCTGCAGGGAAAGGGTGTCCAGCATCAGAGGGCTACCCAGATTGAAAGTGCAGCCCAATGGAAAAGTTACCAGTCTGTGGTAGATTCAATGAGGGTATTCCTTGAGGCAAAATATTTAACATGATTGTTTTAACAAAATTGGGTCTGTGGGCTAAGCCAAACAGATTACAAACATTTTATGAGGTCGGATTTTCAAACGGGCTGCTCAATCTTTGATAATTTCTTCACTCATGCAATTTTGAGATGAAATTAAATTTTCTTCGGATGTTGATTGAGTGCAGACCTGGACTAATTATTGACATACGGGTGGCTTGCTATTGAACTTAATCATACAGCTGTGCATTGAATTGGAAGTTTGGGTGAAATCATCATCTGAAGGCAAGGCTCAAAGAAAAACAATGTTACCAGAACACGAACATCAAATTGGAGTAATCGGGACCGAAAAAAGTTTGGGGCCAACTTTTAATAACCGAAAGGAAGCACCTACTTAGGAAGTCCACCAGGCAATGAATATTTGAGTCTGTCATATTGAATCAAACAGAAAATGGGGTCAAATTTCCCATCACCTTATGCTTGGTCAGGCCAGACACGGTCCTCCGAAAGCGGCGACGGCCAGCACCGTCCTGTGTTACCGAAGATTCCCCTCAGATCGCTATACTGCAGCCAAACAAGCCCCCTGGCATGTCCACACAATGCCGGAGAGACTTAAGGGCAGGACAAAGCAAGCACACTACACTCGTGGAGGTGCTATGATTTATAATTCATCACACATATTTAATTTCAAAAGTGACATTTTTCTTTTTTTTTTATTGCAAAAGTTGAGCATATAACAATTTGACTTCTATTTCTAAGGCAAACACAAGTTTGGTCTGTAATCAGATCATATATAGCCAAGCTCAAATGTGTTAGTGCAGAGTTCATGAAAGTAGCTTCTTGGAATAGTTAGTCTTCATTAAAATAAGTAACTAAAATAATAAAAAGAGAATTCAATAGGACAGTTTCAGCATTTCTTTGCTCTTTGTCATCAGCTTGCCGTCAGAATGGCTCATACAGTGTGGCATTCTGTACCTTTTCTATGCAAATTAGACTACTTAGGTGCTGAGATACGCTGACCATCAATCCTTTGCACTTTTTTTTTCAACCTAGGCCTTTCACTCTTATTTTCACTTTGATCAGATTCAGATGTTTCACCACAGCATCTCTCAGACCAAAGTCGTTGCACCATCCATTATGCAGATCTTTTGTAGCAGCTGCAATTTGGTGAGAAACTGCACACTGTACATCAACCAGACCTACACAGCAATGGTTAGTGTTCTCATCAGTGTTTTCCACAAGTGCATTTGCATATGTATTTTCAAGCCACTTTGGTGATGCTGAAAAACAGTCTTTTACAAAAGGTAACTCTGTGCTGCCATTGTGTTGCTTTATTATGCTTGACACTTCAGGCAGATAGCGACAATCCATTCCTTGTCCAATCTGTTGTTCTGCACTCATTATCTTTGAGAGCCCATTATGATCTGATTTCAGAGAAACTGGCAATCTATACCTGGGCATCAGTCTTTGCAATAACACTTTTGCCACTATGTGGTTGTCACTTTTCTCAAAAACAGTTCTGATACAACCCTGTTGTTCTGCTTCAAAAACATTTTCTTGAGCCTCTTTTAATTCAACTGTGAAGATTCCATAGAATGTACATGCTAACAGAACACACATTTGTGCAACTGAATTAGCATTTCTCTCTCCCATGACAACAGTGACTCTCATTTGAGCAGATATACTGCATGGTATTGTAAGGGCAATCAATTTCGAATTTTGGGCTGGGGTAATTACTAAAAGCCATGAAGCTTTGACAACATAATGTATAAGGAGTACAGCATGTGCTGCTTTTAATGTGTCACCTTTCAAACATGGGCCATCTACAAAATGGACATTGTCGGGCTGACTCAGACGTTCATCCTTAAAGTCTGAATTTGGCTTTATGCATATTTTCATGATATTTAGAGACTCATATTCAGTTTCATCACAATCCAATTCATTTGCTGACATTTCTGTGAAGTTTGGGTCAAAGGTCATTGGGCAATACATCACAGACCTTTGAACACAGTAATCTTTTTCAATAGGCAATGAGAGAGCGCAGCCCTCCCTCTCACTGCAAATTAGTGTATTTTCTTTCAAATAAACTTTCATTCCTAGTGCTGGGGCGCAACATTTTTTCTCTTTCAACTCTAGGAATGCTTTTGTGCAGTTGTTGTCCAATGGAAGCGGATCAGACACACCTGAGTGTGTCAGCCTCAGTAAAGGCTTAGCCACTAGGGAAACGTTTAGTAACCACTCTCTACAGCAGCTACCCATTCTCAAAAATGTCCTGACTTCTTTCTGAATTTAACGTTTATTCATCTTGGAAATTATTTCCACCCTTTCTGGTGACACCTTTCTACCTCCCTTTCCAATTTTGTGTCCCAGGTATTCATCTTCTTTTTGACAGTACTCCTGACTATTCTCATCCAATGGCACTGTGACATGAACTTGGCAAAAATCAATACAAATAACCCATTCTTCACCACATGGAATGTGAAAAAATATACTGGCTGGATTCGGTACCACAGGACAACATGGAAAAAATATGCTTTAATCTGCTGCACTATTCTGTTCTTTTCATTTATTTTCTGTGAACCAATGATCAGACTGTTACACAAACTTCCAATCAATTCCATCAAAAATCCTTTTAGTGGTAACATTTCTGCAACTGATGGTATTCCTGAATACATGTCATCTGGTTCTAATTTTAATTAAAACATGCTCTGCACATTTTATTCCTTCTCTGTGAATTCTCTTATTTCTGTGTTTATTATTTTTTCCAAAGCAGAAGGTAATTTTTCAACTATCTTTTCTGAAAACAATGCTACAACTGTCTCTTGTTGGGCCATTTTAAAATTTACATCCTCATCAAGAATCTGAAAAATAACATTATCTGATGTCCAGTAATCTGTGCTGTTTAATTTGCAAAACAATTGTTTTTCTGCTAGGCCTGAGTCACAGACAACAGTTTTGCAATGTTCCTCAAATGGGCCTAATTTTGGTGCACATTCTTTTAAAACTGGGTTTGTAATTTCTTTCTTTAAAACTCCTGCCACTAAATCTGGACTTTCCACTCCCTTCACAATGGACTTGGTAGATTCAGAATGGTGAGTGTTAAAACTCTCATTTGCAAACATAGTAACCTGTTGGACTGGGTTCTGTTTTTGTCTCTGGAAATAATTCACGTTTGCTCTGGACACCTTATTTAAATTAACTTTAGCAGTTTCCATATTTTGTGGGACCATTTGTGCTTGAAAAATTCCTGCCATTGGTACCTGTTTCTGAACTGACATTTGCATTTGCTTAACTGGCATATTTTGCATCTGCAATTCTCCATGTTTTTGTGCATCATGTTTACATTTATTTTTCTTCTTCCAATGCTCAAATCTGTTATAAAGATGGCAATATGACATATTTTCCAGCAGTACAACATCCATACCTGAATTTTCACAAACCAAAACACCTTTACTTCCATTCTGTGTTCTTTTAATCTGTACCCAATCAACATCCTTTGCTGGCACTCTGCCCTTCAGGAAAGTAATCACTGCTATGTTTTTCCCCATTACAACAGAAAATTATGGTGCATTCATGCAAACCCTTCTCATGGTCCCTTCACCTGGCCCTTGAACAACATTAGATATAAACCACAATTTAGTCAGCATGGCAATGTAAAAGAATATTTCCAAATTAATGCACAACTCTTTTAACATTTCATCAAATCCATCAACGTGTGGGTACCACAGCACAATCTTGTCTCTCAATTGTGGGAATGCTTTCAGAAATGATGCAAGTTCACTTTTATTCTGTGGCATATGAACATGCACTTCTCCCACCTTTTCTCTCAATGGATAAGCACAAGCTTCTCCCTCATTCTGTTTATTATTTTTCTCAATTAAATCTGGTGGGTTCTTTTCCTTAGCCAGTTTCCTTGCAAGGTCTGGTGGTTTCTTTTTCTTCTCATGTTTTCTTGCCCACTTGTCTCCTAATTGCTCAAACCCATTGCATTAAAAAATATATTTTATTTCTGCAATGTGCAATTGCATTCCTGAAGAACACATTTTGTCATTTGCTTCCTCATCCATGTGTACCCTAAAACCTTTCTGAAATGGAAATCTTCCTGAAACATCATTTTCATATTTGTGAGCCAAATCTGTCAGTCCATTATGTTTTGTTAATGCACATGCAGCTGTTTCCTTACTCAGGGAAATTAATTTTTTTTCCTGACACTGGTTCACATTTTCATGATTTAAACAGCAAGGACTGTTATTTTCCCCATGTTCAAATGCTGAGTTTAAAACACTAAGCTGTTTCTCTTTTTCAGGGCCTGTGTTAATATGTTCTCCCATGTTCTCTATCTTTTTCATTACTGCTGCTTCCTCAGAGCAGGTTTGAAAAATCCCATTTTCAAATATATTTATTTTATCCTGGGCTGCAGAAGTTGTAAATACCATTTTTCCCTCACCTTTCAGTGCTTGGGGTAATTTCTGTTCACTAATCTGTGAATTCTGAGCTTGTGAAATAAACCCTGGCAACATCACTGATTCTGCAGCTCCTTTAACCTTTTCGGTAGGGACCATATTAATTGGGACAGTCATAATGTTTCTAGGCATTATCTGTGCATCTGCAGTTTGCAATTTTTTGACTGAATCAAGCACATTTAAAGCAGTAACACCTGGAGGTATCACTGTCAGTACTGAATCAGCAGGTAATGGGTCAATATAAAATGTCTACACAGTTCTCTCAATCTGTATTTCTCTCTGTTCAACAGAAGCAGTAGCCCCTGTAGTATTTACTGGTGCACTATTTTCAGTATTTTTCATGTGAACCACATAAAGTGGTAGACACTCAGTTAACAATTCTTCCATTATTTCATCCCCTGAATCATTATTTATTTGAAGCTCTTTATCATCATTAATTCCCTTCTCCTATATCTGGTGTTCCCTTTTTATCCTCATTTGCTTTCTCTCTTGCTGTCTTCTCCCACGGGCTTAAGGCCTCAAATTGTGCAGCTTTAGATGGTGTCTTTATTTCACATAACACTTCCCTTAATTTGTCAATAATTTGCAATTCAAAAGTACCATCTTTTGGAAACCTCAAAGCACCTTCTTTTTCTGTAATCTTGCACCATTGGTGAACCCACATACATGTGTTTTGTCCCAAACTGGTAGACATAAAATGCACAGGTGTTCCTTCAGGAGCATCATCAATAAAAATCGATTTTTTCACTTTACCTCCTAACAGCTTCTTTAAACCTTAAAACATTTTCATTTTTGCAATAGTTCAATGCAATTTCTTTTCTCCAAAGCTGTCAGTCTCAATTTTAGTCAGTTTTACTCCTACCACTGACCCTCCACAAAATCTTACTGCAATATTTCTCTTAATCAATAACTCTGTTAGTAACAACATAAATACATTCGCTACTCTGTCTGTTCCACTAAATAAAGGATAGATTTATATTCACTGCGAGTAACACATTCCGCTTACCCTTCACAAAGTAAGAACTTCTGTTTACTCTTCAAACACTACAGGTAAATCCCTTCCGCTTACCTTTCACTCAAGCTCAGAAGAACCTGCTACTCCTTTGGACTTATCCTTCAGGATATATCTTGGTCCAAAGTTTCACCAGCGAACCCTTTTGCTGTCAATCAAGCTCAGAAGAGCCTGCTACTCCTTTGGACTTATCCTTGAGGATATATCTTAGGCCAAAGTTTCACCAGCGAACCCTTTTGCTATCAATCAAGCTCAGAAGAACCTGCTACTCCTTTAGTGTGCCCCTTTCTAGGTGATATCAGACCAAAGTTTCACCAGCGAACTCTTTGCTATCAATCACTCACACAGAAAATAGTCCCTAATTTAACACTGCCAGCCCTACCTAGCTTCTCAGTGTTATTCCAACAGACAAGTACCGTCAGTGCAGTGTGGCTTCCATTTACCACCCGCTATTCCTTCCCGGGATTCCACAGGTGTGCATACCTGCGTGTTCAGACAACATAGAACAAGACACTAACTTAACATGAAGAGTTAAAACATGTAATCAATAACCAAAAAATTATGTCCTATGAAATTACCAATATAATCAATAACACCATCAATTCAAAATGAGCAAAATGTCACCAACAGTAAAAAAAAACTTAATATTTTCAACGCTTCAAAAATACATCCTAGCATATTAACAACATTTCACAGCCCTATTGATACTCACACCACTTCTTGCATCACCTTCCAGTACTGCTTTGCCAGTCTTCAGGTTCTGAGCATTGGAGTCAGGAATCAGGACTTGGACATTTTATCTAACTTGGGCAATTATTTTACTCCCCTCCTAAGGTCAATGATCCATTAGTTGAATAGTTGATGGTGAAATCAATAATCATTAATCACCAAACTAATCAATAATAACCATCATCTGCTACCAAAAACTGATGGAGCGGTAATTTCTTCTGGTAGTTTCTCAATGTAAAACCTACATGCTACCTCTAATTTACCGCTCAAAAGGTGTTGGGCCCTTCACACCATGCATTACCTTCAGGAGACTTTAAATAAACCTGAACAGTGAAAAAATGCAATTTATTATTTCAAGCCAATAAAGAGAGTTGTTGATTATTTTAAAGGGTTTTATTTTCTAGTCAAACGTTAAGTTTTTCTCTGACCCTTTATTCATTAGTAAAATATCAATCAGGTTACATAATTTGGAAAACAGGAAAAATAGCATTAATAAAGAACACATTACAGTCTGCATATAAGCATTACATGTAGGAAAGAAAATGTGGCGCAAAATTCTTAAACAGTTTCTAAGAAAAATAGTCTTGTAAGGCTAATCAGTAATTAAATAGTTGGCAAAAATCTCCCATAAAGAGAAATAAATGCATAAGTCAAATAAATCTTTTCAGACCTAATTAATTAGTCAAAGCATAAACTTAAAGTTTAGCATCTAATTCTATCCTGATCCACTGCACTCTCTGTCTGTCTGTGTCTAAAGAGGAAAACAGCCCCTCCTTCACGAGACCTCAAAGGAATGTGGCCTGCAGTGCCAAAATATGACGTGGAAGCAAGAAACCTCCCCCTGACTCTCCTCGGACACAACTCCGCTCTTCAGCAATCTCCTGGGACGTTTCTCGTACCTAACCCATAGAGTGTCTCTTCTAATCTGTTCCTTCTCTCAAGAGCTCACACACCCCCCTAATGAGCCTAGAAGCCAAACCCCCTCCAGAGAGATCATTATTTTATACTCTAATTCTTGGGAGACTACACAAAGATGTTTCATTTTCAGGAAAACTTGTACGTGATTGGTCAGTCATGATGGCATTAGGTCTCACTACCCTGACTCATTCTAAAAACCTGACTTTACCAGTTTTAACAAAAGAAGCGCAAATTATTTAATACATTTATAAACGTTTGCAACATTTACTAGGAAAAATTTTCATTCAAATTCGTCCTTCCTTTCACAGCGCAGTCAGATGGACACTTTTAACTAACACTGGTACATTGGCACAATCACAAGAATGTACAGTTCAAGATGTCCTTGACTTCTTGTCATGAGGAAAGCTGGTGTCTGCGCATGCTCTCTTCTCTTTTAATGCAAGCCATAGCCTTGCTGGATTCACAGGCAGCCATTTAAATGTAGGCCCCAAAAATAAGACAGACACAAAGAAAATATTATTTTCATGTAAATCAGCCCATTATATTTCCCAACTCCATACTAATACCCCTTATAAATGTTTACCTTGCCAAGCTATTAGTATAAAGCTGCTTTTTCTAATTTGTGTACAACATGCAAAAATGTGCAATGTGCAAAATAGCATTTTCATGCTTTAGTGTAAATTTTAAAAGCACACACAGTTACTACTGCGCACACAACAACATGCTTTAATGTTTTAGATAGCTTTTCATGCATAAAAGCATTTAGTCCCCTGTGTAGTGTTTGGTGCATTATAAAAAGAGGTGTTATTAACTGAAATGTTTATCAAAATATGCAACAAGTCAAAGTTTCTTAAGACAGAAATAGTGAACTTAGATTGCAAGGATGAGCTGGGAAGAGAGAAACACATTCTATTAATCTTCAAAGGTAAAAAGGCCACTTTTCTCTACATTGCAAAAAACACATGTTAATTCAGCAAAAGCATCTCAGACTGAATAGGCCTCACTTTCATGTTTTTCATGTGCCATGTTTTTAACTTGCACCAAAATGTGCGTGGCAATTTAAATGCAGTCTGTCTGTAGCACAAAAATAAAACAATGCCTGACTTCAGATGAAATCTGCTCCATCAGACAGTACTTTGTCCCTGCTCTGTGGGAGGAAAGGAAGGGAAAAAGGAGAGACAAAGAGGCAGGACTGACCACTAGCAAGGAAAGATTTTCAAAGGACACTGACATAGGCAAATGAAAAGCAAAGGCAAGCAATGGGTGGAGTTGGAACTCCGCAAAGCATCTACAACCGGTCGCTAAGCGACAGCGCAAGCGCTGTCTGCTCAACCTAAAAATACCCCCTCACCTCCCCACACTCGCACTCAAGCACAGCGGGCTTCAGCACTGAGGTGGAGGTGGAAGGGGGAGAAGAGCTCCCACTGCTTTAAGAGACAGAATCCAATTACAAGAAGCAGGGAAAGCATCACAGGTGCAACATCCTGTGATTCTGGGCAAGTCACTTATCTCTCAATGCCTAAAAAAACAAGCATTGGTAATGAATGGGTTTTGACTGTGATGAATAATAAGCTGTTTTGATCTCTCACCATCTGGATCAAAAGAAAGAGCTCCCTGAAAAGTATCACAGGAGTGTACATAGTGTGGCACAGCTGCCAGAGCTGTTGACTTAGGAGCTGAGGATCACGGTTAGAGTCTCTGCAGCGCAACATCCTGTGATTCTGGGCAAATCACTTAGGGGCAATTTTGATGTCAGGTGGAATTGCTTCCGCCCGACACCAACTCGGTCCTGGGACCGACCAACACATCGGCTGGGAGTCCCGACCACCAAATTAGGATGTTCGTCGCATTCCTACATTTCCCTATGGGAGCATGCATTATGGCCGTAAACCGTCTGTAATGCATGCTCCCATAGGGAAATGAGAGGTGTGGTTCATCCCTGCAACCTGTGGCAGGCACCTCAAGGTGTCTGCCACAGGGTGCAGGGATCAAAGTGCCCCCTCGTCCCCCAACCAGAGGCCGGGCACCCTATGGATCCTGCTGGAGGCTCCCAGACTGGCTTTCAGACATGGTTTCCATATCGGACAGGCCTGCATGGTAACCATGTCGGAAACCGAGCATCATAATCCCAAGAGCGGAAAGGCCTGCCCTTTAGGATTACGAGCCGGTTCCAACATGCTGACGGGCTCCTTGAGCCTGTCGGAAGCCAGCCGGAATGACCAGCCGGTTTCAATTCCAACTGGCTGCATCTTTATCAGTCAGTCAGTATTGAAACCGACAATGGCGGTCTGAAAGTCTCTGACTGAAGATTGCAGGCTTTCCGACCGCCGTCGTAATAGGCCCCTTAATCTCTCCGGTTGTGCTAAATAAATCTGCTGAAAGACAAAAAAAAGAAAGAGGCAAAACTTTATTAAAATAAATAGTTCTACCACAGCGCATGTTAATAGTATTTCGGCAACAGGAAACTGATAAGAGAAACAGAGAGGAACAAGCATTGGTAAATGCAGGAAAATATGCTACAGCCAATAGAAATGCAGGAACAAATAAAAAGGGAGGGGTGGAATGTAAGCCCCTTTTAAGACTTATAATAAAAACAATAGATTTCACAAAAGGTGAAACCTAAAAAGAGACGAGACAGGATGGTGGGGGAACAGTCCTCCAAGATTGCCACAGTATTGTAGCTACGTGTTGTGCACCTTGAACCTGTCTTTTAACCTGCTCCCAGGCACCAGTGTGGAATGTGAGGGTAAGGCAGTGGTTTCCAGTGGATGCAAAATAGAAGCAAGGCTTAATTGGCACACACCGAAGCATTCCGACACATGCCTTCCAGCCTGCTGCCGGTGTGGAACTGGTATGCAAATTAATTGATGATGATGGTGGAAACCCACATTTGCTGTCCTCTAAGTGAGGGTTAATAGACAGACATGAGTACCAGTGATCTGTTATTTATGGGTGGAGATAAACATGACACTACAGTTTAAAGGTGACTGTTACTTGACAGTGGTGTCTGGTGAATATGGGAAGGTGAAAGTGATCCAGAGAGAGGTGTGTTTCTCTTGTGGCTGTCGAAGGTGTCTCCACAGACGTTGTGCCAGATTCTGGTCCACAATACTTCATTGAAGGAAGGTATTACTTTGAGCGCAGCTCCAACTGGAGGTAGGTGAAGCAAACCTCTTAGTATGATCCACATTTTGTTGTCTGTAAGAGCGGAGTTTGTGTGTGGGAAGCCACTTTAAGATCTGTGATTGGTCGAGTGCCCATTGGAGGTTAGCACACCAATCAACAAAAAAGGGGGAGTTACTTTTGTTTGCATCTCGAAGAGCCCCAAATAGGATCAGTCAAAAGAGTTGTACAGCAGAATCTCCAGCTCACACGAAATTTACTAAATAAATACGTTGCATAGAGATCTACACAAAAACTGATATGTTTTCCATAACTGTTCAGAGCAAACATTAGAGGTAATAACCAGCAAAGGGTTAATGGCTGAGAAGACAGAGGCAGGGACTAACAATAAAGAAATCGGAAAAAAACATTGATACAGTGATAAGGGCTGTAAATTGTGTAAGAAACCTAAAGTCCTATGTGAAAAATGAACTGGATTGCTTAGTGAAACTGGAAGACCGGTTTCATATGTTATTGATTACTTAGGAGTCTGCACCCACCTTTGAAAGCTGGGAATGTCAGCTTTCTGCAGAGTTATCTAGAGGTATGTAGTAATGAAGTACTTTCTGAATTGTTGGGCCTATAGCAGGAAAGAACAGGGTGTGATACTGCAAGCTTACAGGCTCCATGTGCAATGTAGAAAAAGACTATGCTGTCGGTGGATCACTGCCTGTTGTTTTTTTTCAGACTTGAATACCACTATCTTGGCCAGGAAAAGAGTCATGATGGGTATTGCAGAGAAGCCTGCAGCGAAAGGGTGTCCAGCATCAGCGGGCTACCCAGATTGAAAGTGCAGCCCAATGGAAAAGTTACCAGTCTGTGGTAGATTCCAAGAGGGTATTCCTGGAGGCAAAATATTTAACATGATTGTTTTAACAAAATTGGGTCTGTGGGCTAAGCCAAACAGATTACAAACATTTTATGAGGTCGGATTTTCAAACGGGCTGCTCAATCTTTGATAATTTCTTCACTCATGCAATTTTGGGATGAAATGAAATTTTCTTCGGATGTTGATTGAGCGCAGACCTGGACTAATTATTGACATAGGGGTGGCTTGCTATTGAACCTAATCATACAGCTGTGCATTAAATTGGAAGTTTGGGTGAAATCATCATCTGAAGGCAAGGCTCAAAGAAAAACAATGTTACCAGAACACGAACATCAACTTGGAGTATTCGGGACCGAAAAAAGTTTGGGGCCAACTTTTAATAACCGAAAGGAAGCACCTACTTAGGAAGTCCACCAGGCAATGAATATTTGAGTCTGTCATATTGAATCAAACAGAAAATGGGGTCAAATTTCCCATCACCTTATGCTTGGTCAGGCCAGACACGGTCCTCCGAAAGCGGCAACGGCCAGCACCGTCCTGTGTTACCGAAGGTGCCCCAGATCGCTATACTGCAGCCAAACAAGCCCCCTGGCATGTCCACACAATGCCGGAGAGACTTAAGGGCAGGACAAAGCAAGCACACTACACTCGTGGAGGTGCTATTGCAACATAAACACTCAGGGAAAGCAAATGGCTACGAGGCTTTGCAGAGGGTGGAGCTCTGGACTGAAAGCGAGTCTTGGAGCTTGATGCGTTCTAAGCCTCATTTAATAATAAATAAAAGATAAGAAAACAGAGCTAGCATGCACACTTGAAATGCGTGCAGCCAGTGTAGGGATGCTTATGTAAATACGCTGTTCAGGGGAGATTAGGTAAACAATCACAGCGCAAGCACTGTGCAGGTGATGAGGCAAGGGAAACAAAATATCTTATTGTCCCCCTTGGATGTTAATGACCCCATAACTTTAATGATACTCACCATTTGAATGCATGTAATCATCAACAAATGAACCTTTATTAAACATTATACGTGGGCGACTTGCTGGAATTGCAAATTCTAATTCATTTACAAATGTAAAGCAAAATAATATTAGAAATGTGAGTTGCGCGGTAAATAGAGTAAATTGCATGATTTGTGTTGCGTAGGAAATTCTACTGTGGAAAAGAATGCCGATGGTAAGTAAAATGGCTTTAAATGTCGCTTCTGCTAGGTAAATACCTAACAGGCTTTTTAGAATGGCTTATATTTTTATGTCTAATTTCTGTTGTGTGTGTTCTTATACTAGTTTCATTCAGGCCTGCTAGGCTGAGCTTCAAAAATGGCGGTCGGAAATGGATAAGGTTGCGTGCGCCGAATAACATGACCCCCCGCATGAGCAGTGTGAATGCACCAGTCACATGTATGTGGCCTGAGCCCGGAGTGAGAGATGTCAAGGCCAGCCTGACCTACAGCAAGAGTCGTGCCAAGAGTGCAGCATGTATGCATGGGAACAGATGGGAGAATCGAGCTGCAGAGGTTGAACTAATGTGTGACCATCAGAGTTTGTTACAAAATACATTAACAAGTTGAATTACCTTTGGACATTGTGGATCATGAGAACTACTGTATGAGTTATTATTTGCGAACCGGTTTGAACAAAGAGGGCAATGAGGTGACCATCACCATTCCTCCAATGGACCAATTAGCGTGATTTCTGCCCCCAAAGATTGCAACTTTGAGTGTAGTGAGCCAGAGAATAGGGTATAAGAGAGTCTGCTCCTACATTGTGCATTATTGCCTCTTCTTTCTGATGCTGCGAGAGACTCTGTCATTCTGGACTTTGTACTTTGACTGGGGAAGAAACAAGATTGTTGCAGGAGTTGTCCCGGGAGGAGATTGCGTCCGAGGAGGTTAGAGGGACAGTCAGTCAGTTTTTGGGAAGTACTATCTTGTGACCTGCGGTTCATCTTTCTTTCCTGGTGAACCATTCTTGTCATCGCCCTATGGCCAAGGGTAATGAGTATTTTCCGTTTCTATTCTCAAAATTTTACTTAAATGCTGAGTGATATTTTAAATGTATTTTACCTAACCTTACTTATTTGCTCAAAGAATTTAGATAAAATTATGTGCTAACTCTAAATGAGTCTGTGGTTCTTTAAAATAAAATTGTGATTAATAAATGTTAAGGTTTTAGTTGTGATTGAGCTGGACGTAATCGCCATCTACTGATTCTACTAGTTGGTCCATCGACTGAATAGCAAAGTGCTTTGATGTTTAGAACCAACAGGATCCTAAGTTAATGTATATAATGTGTAGGTTATAATACTGTCATTTAAATAAGGTACCCCATGTGTCCCGCAGCTCATTTTCCTTACTGTTTGATCCAGAAAATTGAGTGAATGTTTGTGTGCAGTGTTATGGGCACATAACTAGAAACACAGTAGAGGGTCCCTGGATTTTTAAATGTAGGGAAAGGAGGTCAGGGAAAATCAAGGAACAATAACAACAAACCTCTCCCTATGAATTAATTAATACATTGGTAGTACATCCTACATTAGAAACAACATCATTATCCCACAAGCCAGTATTTATTTTCCTTTTGTTTTATTTGATCAAAAAAGCTCTTTTTTTAAATAATTTTGTATGTGAATTAATTTGTATAAAATTCTTTACTATACACCATATATATAGAACAGCCCCACAACAACATGACACATGATATACAAAAACAATTAGTTCCCGAAATGCATTGGGTTATTTTTAATAAATCATGGCATGTGGAACCGATCTTTGACCTCCTGAGTCTTTTTGATTACCAACAAAACACACACATGAAGAAATAATGTAATGTAATGATTGAATAAAATGAATTGAATCACCACAAGCATAAGTATGAAAAAAAGTTATGTTTAAATTGGAGAAAAGCAAAGAGTGAAGCACATGAATTTGATTCATTGGATTCAAATAGTGATGTGGCTGTGCAGCCTGATGGAATCGAAGCTAGTTCCTTTCGTGGATTTGTTATATTGTTAGCGCAATGAGCCGATGCGCGGAGCAGGTATTGCACGCCTTTAAAAGTGGAATGTCAGAATAATGGATAATACGGATGAACATGGAGAACGATGGTGTGCATCTCATCCTGTTTAACCTCATAAGTTACTCAACAGTGCCAGGTGCTGCAACCACCTCTCCCAAAGACTGTAAATCCTCAAAGATACAATACAGAGGCAGGATTGTATGGTGGAGAGCAGGTAACAAAATTGCAGAGCGCAGCTGTTGTTTCACAATATTGGTTACGGCAAGATGGAAATGAATCGGATGAAAGCTCATGACGGTGCCTAGGAGAGGAAGAGGAGTGCGTGCTTGGCGCAACTCTAGAGGTAGATCAGTCAGGTCCATTTGCGGATGGAAAGGTGAATGGTGTAAATGTTACTTTCCTTGTGGACACTGGTGCTACCCGTTCTACTGTCAGATTAGTGGAGATTTCAAAACTTCCTCTCTCAGGAGAATTTATCCAAGTTGTAGGTGTTTCAAACAGGCAAATTAAAACCCCTCATACAAAACCAGTAGAGGTGGAAATTGGTCCATTTGAAGATATGCACCGCTTTGTGGTGTGTGTATGTAGTCCTGTAAATTTATTAGGACGCAATCTGCTTTGCAAAATAAATTGTACCATCTACTGTACTCCAGATGGTATTACTTTCCAGACACCAGATGATGATGTTCTGTATAAAATGACAATGTCAGAAATAGAACCAGGAATGTATGATATGTTTCCTGTGTTCGATGCAGAGAAAATGCCTACTGAATTGAAAGAAATAGTCAGGTCTGATGTATGGGATTTCACAGGTTAAGATACTAAACTAAAGAGAGAAGTTGATCCTATAAAAATTACTGTAAAAGAAGGAACACATTACCCAAACGCCCGCAGTACAAACTGACATCCGAAATTATTGAAGGAATAACACTCTGTAATTAATAAGATGATTGAACAAGGGATTTTGAGAGAAATAATGAGCAGTCCATGTAATTCTCCTCTAATGGGATTGAAAAAGCCTAATGGAACATATAGGATAGTACAGAATTTGACAAAAAGTGAACAATATTGTTATCCCTTGCTGCCCAATTGTGCCAAACCCTGCTGTAATACTGTATCAAATCCCTCATGATGCAGAATGGTACACATTTATTGATTTGTGCCATACATTCTTTTCTATTCCATTACACCCTGACAGCCAGCCATTATTTGCGTTTCGGTTTGGAGAATGTATCTTGGCATGGTGTCGAATTCCTCAAGGGTATACTGAAAGTCCTTCTATTTTTAATCAAATTCTGAAAAAATCCTTAGAAAGGTTGAAAATGCCAGACAAATCAGTGATAATCCAATATATCGATGACCTATTGGTGACATCAAGGACCAGAGAAGCATGTGTTATGGACACAATTGCTTTACTGAATCATTTTGCAGAAGGAGGACTCAAGGTGTACCCATCAAAACTGCAGTTCTGTTAACAAGAAGTACAGTATTTAGGTCATAAGATTGAAAAAGGGATGAGGAAAGTGACAACAGAAAGAATCAGGATTAATAAAGGAATAAGAGCCCCAGCGACACAAAGAGAGGTGAGAATGTTTCTTGGAATAGTTGGTCATTGTCAACAGTGGATACGTGGATTTTCATTGATTGCAAAACCTTTACAGCAATTGACAAAAAGTGATGTGAAAGATCCAATTGTGTTGGATGAGGAAGAGATGAAGGCTTTCGAGCAACTGAGATCCAGTTTGTGTGAAGCTCCAGCATTGGGAATGCCTGATTATGAGAAAGAATTTGAGCTGTACTGCAGTGAAAGAGACGGATGTGCACTTTCAGTACTAGTGCAAAGGTATGGAAGAAAGAGACGACCAATAGCTTACTTTTCAGCTATTTTGGACCCGGTAGCAAAAGTGTTGCCTGGATGTCTGAAAGCAGTAGCTGCTACTTGTGTGAGTCTGGAACAGAGTGAAGGCATTGTGTTGAGATATCCTTTGAGAGTATATGTCCCACATTCAGTTGAAATTCTCCTTACCAGAACAAAGACACAATTCATGCGTATAGTTGGCTGACTAGGTATGAAAAAGTGATCTTGGGTGCAGACAATGTAACCATTGTAAGATGCACAAGTGTGAATCCTTCCACCTTAGTGCCTGATGCAGTAAATGCAGAGGTCGAAGACAAGATTGATCATAAAAGTTTGGATGTGCTTGAATTTTTCACAAAGCCCCATCCTGACATCAGAGATGAATCTCTAAAAGAGTCAGATTATGTGATGTTTGTGGATGGATCATGCCTGAGAACAAACAAAGGAGTTTTAAACACTGCGGATGCTGTATGTACGGTGGCAATCATAATGGAAGCATCTTGTTTGAGAGGAATACGTTCAGCCCAAGTTACTGAGCTGATTGCTCTGATTCGAGCTTGCAAACTGGGAAGGAATTTTCGAATGACTGTGATCATGGATAGCCAGTATGGCTTCGGAGTAGTGCATGATTTCGGACAGATCTGGTCCCAGAGGGGATTCCTGACTTCCTCAGGGTCTCCTATTAGGAATGGTGAGTTTGTGAAGAAGTTGCTTGAGGCGATACAGCTGCCTAAACTGATTGCGGTGGTAAAATGCACTGCTCACCAAAATGGACCTGATTACATTGCAGTAGGTAACAATTTTGCAGATGAATTAGCTCAATATTGTGCCAGAAATATGACCTCAATGAATCAGAGGAGGGAAAAAGAACGTGTTTCATGTCCATTGCTATTTACTAACCCAGTTGAAACACAGGAAGAGGTGAAAAATTGCAAGAAGAAGCAAGTGATGAGGAAATAGACATATGGATAAAAGCAGGCTGTAGACAAAGAGAGGAAGATGAAGTCTGGGTTTACAGCCTAGTAGCATGAATTCTAACATGGCAAGGATGTACCATAGACAGGGACCCATAGGTAGGGAGGCCATGATCAGACTTTTCAGACAGACCTGGTACAACCCCAAGTTTAGGGCTATAGCTGAAAGCCTTTGCCAAAGATGCCTTATATGCCAACAGATAAATCATGGAAGGAAGACAGTAGTGAGTTTGGGAACAATAGCACGTGAAGGAGGTCCTTTTACCAGAATGCAACTGGATTTTATTGAAATGCCTCAGAGTAACAGATTGAGGTATGTCTTGGTGCTTGTCTGTTTGTTTTCTCGTTGGGTGGAAGACTATCCGACAAGAAGGAATGATGGAGTTACTGTAGCTAAGCTCCTACTGAGAGAATTCATTCCTAGATATGGCTTTCCGGTAACAATAGAAACAGACAGAGGAACTCATTTCCAGATTGAAATTATCCAACTGATATGTGAAGCACTAGACCTTCAACAAAAGCTGCATTATGCCTACAGAACAGAGGCTTCTGGAGTGGTTGAACAAGTAAATGGCACAATCAAGAATAGGCTAGGAAAATGTGTCAAGCCACAGGACTCAAATGGCCAGATGCCTTACCCCTAGTGTTGATGAGCATAAGAAGTGTACCAGACAGAAAAACAGGTCTGAGTCCTTGTGAAATAATAATGGCACGAGCAATGAGAAAACATATGTACCTTTCAACAAACTGCTGACTATAACTGATGATTCAGTCCAAGCTATACAGTGGAACCTAATTCAGTCTTACTAGTGCTGGGGTTCCTACTTTGGTGGGAAGGACATTGTGTTTTTAAAATACCCCTCACACACCAAAAGGGCCCTCGGTGTCATGCTTCATCATTGGGGTCTTCGCACCCCTCTACGGAGCACGGCGTGCTCCTAACCAGCGAATACGCGGGAGCACTTGATGTGACCTCTATGTGTAGTGTGTGAGAGAGAGTGGAAGTGAGTGGTAGGGTCAGAGGTGAATTGTGAGTGAATGTTAAAAAAATACCTGGAAGGTAGGACTAGAAAAAATCTTTAATAAACCCCCTGCTGGTATTGATAAAAGACGTGAGGCGGAGGATTAAAATGAATTAATGTACAAAAAGCCTCCTATGTGTCTGTGTCAACTTATTTCGAAGTTGGGAACTTCTTCATCAGGATGGGTACACAGATCCCTACCCAGCTCACAATCAGACAGTAAAATACTGTCAGCATAAAGAGAATGCTATGTGTATGTTTTTTCATATGAGATAAGCCTAATCAGCTCGATATGTAGACAAGATACTATCTTGATCTCTTGCAAATCAGTGATTTCAGGCCTCATGAGCCATCAGAGAGCAAAACGTAGGGGACTCTGTGCTTTAATCGAGCACTATATGGGAGGACAATACCTCACCCCACCGTCCCCTCCGTGGCTCCGGAGGCCTGAAATCACTGATTTGCAAGAGATCTTGTAGTGTTTAAGCCAGCTTATTTTATAAGGCAGGTAAATTAGAACATTATTACACTGACATAGATGCTGTTTTTGCTAAAGTTCCCAGAGTCTCCAAACTAAATAGGGTGAAACTTGCTAAGATTTTGGAGAATTTTTCTTGAAAATGATGAATTAACATTAAATTATGCATTTAAACACAATCTTACTTGTAGATTAAGGAAGGGAGAAAAGGTCTTTATAGACATGGTAGAAGACAGAAGGGTTAAGTTTCAAAGAAAAGCAGCAATAGGAGAAAAGATGAAAACACAACCTTGGGTTTTTGAGGAAGGAAGGTATGACTAACCCTGGGTGTAGTGGGCGTAGTGGGGCTTCGCGAAGCTACGCGAAGTGGGCAAAAAACTACGCCCACCCACGCACTTCGCGTAGCCCCACTACGTGCAACCCGCCACCCTCCCTAAATGCCTAAATTAGCTTAAAAATGATTGTATAAAACCACTTACCTTGTCCGCTGCGTCCCCGGGGCTGCCTCACGCCACCGCGCCGCCGGAGCCGCCGTCTTGGATACTAATGCGCATCCGCCAGCGCATGCGCATTTCTCGCGAGAAATGCACATGCGCGGGCGGCCGCGCATGCGCATTACTATCCAAGACGGCGGCGCCGGTCGGAAACGGCTGAAAATACCGATTTTGGTCCGTTTCCGACCAGTATTGTGCTTTTGGATGTAGGGGACTGAAAATCGTCCAAATCGGTAAATTTACCGAATCGGTAAAGTTACCGAATCGGTAAACATTCCGAATCGGTAAATTTACCGAAACCGAATCGGTAAATTTACCGATTCGGTGAATTTACCGATTTGGTAAATATACCGATTCGGTAAATAAGAAGTGGTAAAATTGAATATTGAGATGTAGGTAAGCTCTTAAATACAGAATTTGCTTGAAATTCGGTATTTAAGAGTCTGTATTTACCATGGATTGAAATCAGGTGGTAACCAGGTGCAGCCTCTAAAAAAGGACCCAAAATGCAATACTTTTTTCACAATGGCGGCATTCTATGTCATTGCGAGGCGGCTACGGCTACAGGAGGAAGGAGAGAGGGAATGGCTGAGACAGGAGCAGGTCTACAGACAGAGGATCACCTTGTTCATGCTCACAGAGCCAGAGATTCTCCAGAGGTACAGGTTGGACTCAGACACCATCTTGGACCTCATCAGGGACCTCCACCCACTGTTGGAGCACACTACCCCAAGGGCGCACGCCATTCCACCCCACGTGCAGGTGCTGTACAGCCTACACCTGCTTGCGTCTGGGATCTGGGAGTTACCAGAGTGTGGTGTAGGTGGGGTGACCCAGAGCAGCCTGTCACGCTTTTTCCACAAATTCCTTGATGCCATGGTACAGAGGATGGACCAGTATATAACTTTCCCTGAAACCCATGCTGGACTGCTCCAAACAAAAACTGACTTTTATCTGGTGGTGCATTTCCCCAATATCATTGGCTGCATTGATGGCACCCACATTCCCATTTGTCCCCCTGCTGCCACCGAATACATATATAGGAATAGAAAGTCCACCCACACCATCAATGTGCAGGTGATCTGCAATGCCAAGTGCGCCATCACTGACCTTGTGGCAAAATTTCCTGGGAGTACCCACGACTCCTTCATATTTCAAAACAGCGGTATCTATGCACGGCTGACAGCAGGGGAATTTGGTGAAGGATACCTGCTAGGTAAGACACAGTGTGCGACCCCATTAACACCTATTGCAGAAAGAAGTACATGTATGCATGTGAGTAATGTACTCCCATTTCCTTTCAGGGGACAGTGCATATGCCCTCCGCTCCTTCATCCTCACCCCCTACCTCAACCCCTCAACACCCAGCCAAAGGAGATATAACAGGGCCCACAAGAGCACAAGAAATGTTGTGGAGCGTACCTTTGGTATATGGAAGAGCAGGTACAGGTGCCTGCATAAGAGTGGAGGTGCCCAGCAGTATACCCCCATCACCTGCTGTAAAATCATTGCTGCCTGTGCCATGTTGCACAACCTTGCCTTGAAGATGGGCAGAGAGGTGGAGTTGTCAGACTTTGAGGATCATGACGACGAGGTTGCTGTGCCTGAACCACAACCTGCTGGAGTGTCAACACCAAGTGATGGCAGATACAGACGTGAGGAGATTACACGCAACTATTTCTGAGTAAGTAATGAGACACAGATAGGTTGTGTATGGGACCAACGTATTTTAATGTTGCCACAACGTTTAAGCACGTAAGTGCAACATAATAAAATATACACGTGGGGACTGTATGTCCCGGGTTACTTCACCCATGAACGGTAATGTCACTTGCGCCCGCGCTTCCCGGAGCCACTTGGATGTTGTTCGCTTTGTTCAGCGTGCCCTGCAGCCTCAGCTTGGCACCTGGTACTCCTCCGTGTCTCCACATTAGAGCTTGCTATGCTGCTCCGGCTACTTGTGTCTTCACCTCACCCTCTGCCACGTCCAGGGCAGGATTCTGTGCTGTGTGGGATATCAACATTGCCTCTAGAGCACTGGTCATTCTGGCCATGCCCCTGGTGACCTCAGTTGTATTCTGCGTCAATGCCTCCTGCATATTTATGCCTCTCCTGCATAGCAGGAATGTGGCAGTGGCCAAGCGATTGATGGCCGTATTGTGGGCACGGGCATCCCTGCGCCATGTGTGTGACACACTGTCAAGTTTAGAGCATAGCTGCGTTACTGAGTAGCTCATCTGCTGCATCCCTGCTGCAATGTCCCTATTTGTTTTGGCAACTTCTTTGTTCGCCTCCACTATATCTCTCATGCCCTTCCCTATGTCTCCTATGTGCACATTCAGGGCTCTGAGTTGGTGTTGGTAGGCTTGGATTGATTTGCCCTGCATCCTTTGAATGCGCACCATGCTCCCCTCCAGCCCACGGAACACAGTGCCCTCACCACGTCCACCTGCACTGCTGAGTCTGCGTTGTCTTCTGTGAGATGGGCCCATCTCATTTGTGGACTGCAGTGCTGCTGAACTCTCATCCACGGTGTCTTCAGACTCCCCCTCACCCTCTGCTGCCTCCATTGATGATAGTGGGGCCACGACACGCCTCCTGGCTGGTTGGGTTACAGGAGTGGACTGGAGCAGAGATGGTGAGATTTCTGGTGAGAATTGCAAGTGAGGGGATTGGGAAAGCTGTGGGGAGTGCAGCAACTCTGAGATCAGTACAGTGTCATCTTCCAGGGACATGCCAGTTGTGTCACCTTCGTCCTGCGAGACTTGCACTCGGCTTGGACCTGCTTCCTCACTCTCCTCCCTCTCTGGTGCAGTCCCTTCTGTGTCAGTGGGTCGACTGCGTGATTTGGCCCCTAGGTATAAATGAGCGTATATTAACTGAGTGCTACTGTGTCACGGTCACTACAATAAATGATATCCACATTTCACTTTAAATTTATCTGCAATCATTTCACTAACTTGCTGATGTCTGCGCTGTTACACATGGTCTTACATTTGCTGACTACATTTCCCATAATGCATTGCTCCTGTATAGTGCTAGCAGTACTGGACTGGGGTTTGCTTGTCCACAAAGGGTAAAGGGAAGCAGGTTGGTATGGGGTGTCATGCTGCGCATGCGTCTTACCTTTTTTTGTTGCACCTCTGGCTGAGCTGTCCACATCTCCCGGTCCGCAGACGCTGTCTGCCTCAATGGTTGAGGCCACCATCTCCTCCAGGTCAGTCAGGGGGGGGCTGTGTTCCTGCCTCCACCGGTTAGGCCTGCCTGCTTGTGGATTTCAGCCATTTTCCTCTTGGTGAGGCTCCTTTTTTAAGGTCCTCAGTGTTCCTGGTTGTGACTCCCACAGCATTCACTTTCTCAACATCTGCCAGCCAGATTTTTCTTTTGCCAGACTCGGGAACAGTGAGGGATTGCCTGCCAAAAAGTTTGTTGTGCACCCTCACTACCTCCTCCACAAGTACCTGCAGCTCCGTGCTGCTGAACTTGATTTTCCTGTTCCTGTCTGCCTTTTGGCTTTCACTGCTGCTTGCCATTTTTCAGTTTGTAAAGGTACAAAAAACTCTCCCTGCTGCTCCGTGACTCTGCTCAGCTCTGACTGCCTCTCCAGAACCTTCTAATTAGTTGCAGCTGCCTGGGTAGCCACTTCCTGGTAGGGAGGGGAGTGTGTTTGCACCTGATTGGCTGCCTTCATAGGTTTCACTTTTTTTTTTTTTTTTTTACGATTCGGTATTTACCGATTCGGTATTTACCGAATCGGTATTTCCCATTCAATCCTATGGCCAAAAAGGCCCATAGGAATGAATGGGGAATACCGATTCGGTAAATACCGCTTCGGTAAATACTGATTCGGTAAATACCGAGTCTCCGATACCGAATTTTACCGAATCAGTAAAAATTACCGATTTTTTTCCTACATTCCATTTACCGATTCTGAAATACCGAAACGGTAAAATTCAGTATTTTAGAATCGGTAAAATGGATTTACCTACATCTGGCCCTTAGTGAGGGCGGGAGGGAGGCGGGTGGCGGGCAACTTCGCTACGCCCAAGGAGTGGGCGTAGTGTTGCCTGCTTCGCCTACTTTGCAAAGGGCGAAGTAGGCAACACTATGCCCACTTCGTGAGCGTAGTGAAGTTGCCCGCTCAGGGTTAGTTATGACAAAGGTGAAACAAATGCAACTATGGTTTTAGATTGGCCACAACAAGGGAAATTGTGTATTAGCAGAGTTAGCACTTTGTATGATAACTATTTTGTGGGTTCTAGTGAGTGGCAAGATACATACAAAATTATAGGAGGATTGGGATTCAAAGGAGGAAAAGATCCAGTATTCCCAGGAATCTATTATTTTGCGGGAACAGAGCTTATTATAGGTTGCCGGACCATTGGTATGGAACATGTTATCTAGGCCTGGTCTTTCCAAAGATCTTCCATGTGGAAAGAGGAACAAAGGGAATTAACGAGATAGGTAAACCATTAACCCATAGAAGAAGGGAAAGCTTCTCAGAGA
This sequence comes from Lissotriton helveticus, assembly GCF_964261635.1. Lineage (NCBI taxonomy): Eukaryota > Metazoa > Chordata > Amphibia > Caudata > Salamandridae > Lissotriton > Lissotriton helveticus. Next base: position 627,263,799 of record NC_136072.1, on the reverse strand, counting down.
TAATAGGTGACATTTTTGGAACATTGTGATACCAGCAGTGGGCGTATCTTTGAATGCATACAAAATTCGGAAATTGTCTATAGTAGTAGATCGTTTGTCAACGAATACTGCTGGAGGGTTCTTGATGGTAAATACCGAGATGGTTGCCATGAGAGCTATGGTGATGCAAAACCGACTTGCCCTTGATATTCTTTTGGCAAAAGAGGGTGGAGTCTGTGGAATGCTGAAGGTACAACATTGTTGCACTTACATTATAGACAAAAGTCATAATATACAGAAGTATATAAAGAACATTACTAAGTTGCATAAAGAAATTGCCCCACTTGAGTTTGAAGGTGCTTGGGAGAAGCTTGGTAAAAGGTTTTCCTCAATAAAGAAATGGTTCACCGAAAAAGGTAGTTCTCTAATTGGAAAAATGATAATTCCAGTGACATTAGAAATATTAATAACATTAATGTTGAGATTAGCATATGTGTATATTAAAAATAGAAAAAGACAAAATAATGCAAAATGAGAAACATAAGGAAAAAGAAACAAGAGAACGGGAGATGAGAGATAGAATTGGAAGAATTTAAAGAGAAAATGTACAACAGGTCTAAAAGACAGAATGAAAAAAACACAATTGTTTGAAATAACAAATGCAAATGGACAAGAAACATTTTTCTGATATATTTGTAGAGATAGGTTTTAGTGGTGATGTTAAAAATCACCAAAGGTGGGAATTGATGGAGCAGGGGAAACAAAATATTTTTTGTACCCCTTGGAAGTTAATGACCCCATAACTTTAATGATACTAACCGTTTGAACGCATGAATTAATCAACAAATGCACCTTTATTAAACATTACACGCGGGGAACTTGCTGGAATTACAAATTCTAATTCATTTACAAATGTAAAGCAAAATAACATTAGAAATGTGATTTGCATAGTAAATAGAGTAAATTGCATGATTTGTGTTGCATAGGAAATTGTACTGGGGCAAAGAATGCAGATGGTAGGTAAAATGGCTTGAAATGTCGCTTCTGTTAGGTAAATACCTAACACAGGTTTTTAGAATGGCGGGTAGTAAACAGAAAGGCTTATATTTTTTGTTCTAATTTCTGTTGTGTTTGTTCTTATACTAGTTTCATTCAGGCCTGCTAGGCCGTGCTTTGAAAATGGCCGTTGGAAATGGATATGGTTGCGTGCACCGCATAACATGACCCCCCGCATGAGCAGTGTGAATGCACCAGTCACTTGTATGCGGCCTGAGCCCGGAGTGAGAGATGTCAAGGTCAGCCTGACCAGCAGCAAGAGTCATGCCAAGAGTTTAGCATGTATGCATGGGAACAGATGGGAGAATTGAGCTACAGAGGATGAACTAATGTGTGACCATCAGAGTTTGTTACAAAATACATTAACAAGTTGAATTACCTTTGGACATTGTGTATCATGGGAACTACTGTACGCGTTGTTATCTGTGAACCGGTTCGAACAAGGAGGGCGATGGGGTGACCATCACCACCACTCCAATGGATCAATTAGCGTGATTTCTGCCCCAAAGATTGCAACTTTGAGTGTAGTGAGCCAGAGAATAGGGTATAAGAGAGTTTACTCTTACATTGTGTATTATTGCTTCTTCTATCCTGATGCTGCGAGAGTCAGTCTGGACTTTGAACTTTGACTGGGGAAGGAACAAGATCGTTGCAGGAGTTGCCCCGGGAGGAGATTGCATCCAAGGAGGTTAGAGGAACAGTCAGTCAGTTTTGGGAAGTCCTAACTTGTGACCTGTGGTTCATCTTTCTTTCCTGGTGAACCATTCTTGTTATCGCCCTATGGCCAAGGGTAATGAGTATTTTCCATTTCTATTCTCAAAATTTTACTTAAATGCTGATTGATATTTTAAATGTATTTAGCCTAATAAAGAACTTTACTTATTTGCTCAAAGAATTTAGATAAAATTATATGCTAACTCTAAATGAGTCTGTGAGTCATAAAATAAAATTGTGGTTAATAGATGTTAAAGGTTTTAATTGTGATTGAGCTGAACTTAATCACCATCAACTGATTCTACTAGTTGGTCCATTGACCGAATAGTGGAGTACTTTGATGTTTAAAACCGACAGGATCCTAAGTTAATGTATATAATGTGTAGGTTATATTTCTGTCATTTTAATAAGGTACCCCGTTTGTCCAGCAGCTCATTTTCCTTAGCGTTTGATCCAGAAAATTGAGTCAATGTATGTATGCGATGTTATGGGCCCCACCGACATAGGGTTTATATGATTAAGGTTGTGTAGATGTTTTCTGGGTTAATGTCATAAGGAAAGATTTATTTTACCCACGCTAGATCACAGGCAAAACATTTCTGCGCAGCCAAATATATTAGAAAAAAAAGTGCCCCAGAAGGGCATGGAAACAGTACTTTGACTTCAAGAAAGTGATAAGAGAAGCACACAGGAGCAAGCATTGGTAAATGCCAGAAACAGTAGGTTACAGCCTAAAGAATTGGAGGAAAAGTAAGTGACAAGTCCAGGAAGCAATGAAAAGCAAGGAAAGCAAGGAGGCAGGATGTAAGCCCCTTTTAAGATTTTTATGAAATCCAATAGCTTTCACAAACACAGGGCAAGCGTTGTGCATGTGCAACCTAATGAGACAAAAAGTGCGAGCAGTGCCCTGCAAGCTAGATGCATGTGCTAGTGCATCATTTCGCAGTCTCTACCCTGAAAATGATTTGTGAATGGAAATCTTATGTATGTACTCAAGATGTGCTTACCACATGTCCTTATTACCAATATGTAAATTGTGTACCCTATGCAATTTGCTCATGCCGTGGTAAATAAACATCTGTTATTCAGCGCCAGGACACCTACGGGTAATCGTGCGCTTTACAAATACACCTGTTATGTTATGTTAAATAGTGTGATATTCTGATTTGTACACTCTGAAACACATTTCAAGCTGCACTGATTAAAATGTATAATCCAGATATATGTTCCATGGGGTGCACCTCATAATTTCATGTTATTTGCAAAAGAGACCCTTATGTATCAACACATTCCCCTTAAACACAGTTATAAGCGAAAGCATTTTGTTTTAGTTTCTGAATGATTCAGCATTTCCCAGAAGCAGATAAACACGCCTTTTCTCGGAAAACGCTTGGTTTCGATGTTATCTTCCAGCTGTGGCAAAGAGCCCACATCTTGTTATTATTATGCAACAATTATCAGCTCCCTTTGAAAGAGAGAACCGACAGTGTGTGTCGTGAACCTTGGTGGGATGGAAATGTGAAGTTTATATAGGTGAAGGAGAGAGGCAGGCAGCAGAGCTGTAAAATGAGCTGAGATTTAAAAAAGAAGAGTAAAATGAATGACGCTTTCTTTACCTTTTCACAGGACCATCATTGTTACCCACACCTTTCACACCTACAGACGATGATCGCCGTTTTACTTAGGAACACAATGACATTTTAGTTTTTTGAATGCCTGAATATATTTGACATTATTAGCTGCCTGCTTGAATCAAATAAATACTACTTCTCTGTGTTGAATACATTACCTATTTACATGTAACAATATTTTGGAGACTCAAAGGTGTTGAGGTACCAACAGGGGTCGTATTTAAATAGGATGCATTTTCCTACTCCATGGCATGGTACACATTTAAGTGGGTGCGCAAGGTGCAGGCCAGGACAGTGAGCCCTGAGTCGATGAATGCGCTTTTTACAGTGCAGGTGCAAACACGCTCCTTCATTTTAAACAGCGCATTAGTGAAAGGGGGACCAGTGGCTTCAACCTCAGTGGCAGTGCAGCATTGCAGGCAGAAAACCTGGTCTGCATTTCAAAAGGAGTCCGACAGCACCCTGCAAGAGGGTGCTGTGAGTGACTGCACTCACCTACAGGGTGTTACCTGGAGGTCCCAGGGACCGACATAACGCCAACTCTGGGAACGCTCACTGTGGGTGATCCGCCGCACCTTTCTATATCTGTAGGCCCGGGTGTAGCTGTAATACAGGTTGCACCAGTGGTCGATGGACCTTTTTTTTTCAACTGGAAATTTATGAAAGGCGCTATCATCAGCACACAAATTCAATTACAGTGAAGCCATTTTGACTTCACAAGAAAGGCAGAGGATAGTGTCCAAACCATGAAGGTTTAGAAGCAAATTTTAATCAGGGTTATAAATTAATGAAATTAGTGAATCAATTTATCAAATAGGCACATATATCCTTTTGGTAATGCAATCAAAATGTATATATTATAGAGAAGAAAATATAACATATAATAAGGTACAAATTACAGAATAGAAAATAGATTGGTTCTATACAGAACCTTCCCTAAACTGAATAAAGCATTGAAAGTGGCATGGAGAAATTCTAAGAGAAAAGTGTCAGTATCAGGTGAACCAAATTAGGATTCCATGTTAAATAGACACATATGCTCAAGCATGAAGGTCAACCCCCAAGGGTTGGGGAAATCAGCTGAGGTCGGGAAAGGACTTCACTCAGAGAACTCAGGACGGTACCTGCTAAGCACACAAGTAATATGAAATAGACGTAAATGGCAGCCTTGCCCCACCAACTCCCTCAAGATGGGCCTGATAGAGTGGAAATTTCGCAATAGAAATGTATTCTGTTGATGTATCTGAATGAAACAGTAATCGATTCAATATAAAGCTTGTTGTTTATGTTTTAGAACGTGAAGAATTAAGCTAAACCAATGTGACATATACTTACATAGAGTTCATAGTAATATGGTTCACTGACACTTTACACACAGTTTAAATGTTCACTAGAAAATTGTATTAATATGGTGAATATCTGTGTAATTGCCGTTGCAAATAAAATGGTGTACTTGCTATGTTAGCTTAAGTCGTAGGCCTGAGTTCTCAGTATTTCCAGATGCCATCTTTAACCAAACGAAAAACCACCACTTGGTATGGGCTCCCAACAGCAAGGCCAAGCCACTGACTACTGTCAAACAAAAATAATGCCAATACTGTTCTCCTTATTCTTGTTCAAATTCACAACAACATACGATTTAAACAATATGTGTCATCACAGCTTATTTCCAGAATACATCTTTTTTATTTTTTCCTTTTAATTTTGGTTAATTGTTTTGGTTAAATTTGAGATTGACTTCAAAACACTGCCGAGCGTGGATTTATCTTCCGGCAACACAGGCGTCCCAATAAGGCGGCTGACAAGCATCCAAAAAAAAACCTGTACATGGTGCCGGTCGACAAAAAGAAAGGTCGGTCACGGTAACTAACAATGTATGACTGGTGAAAAACGAAGTGTTCAGCGTCGCGGTTGATACGGCAAAGATACAAGCCTTTTTCAAGAAAGCTCATGGTCCTGATGAGAACTCCAAAATCAGTTGCGAGTTCGAAACACGTAGACCTTTGTGTTGAGCCATAAGATTATCTAAATGCTCTGCAATGTTGTGTTCTCATGTCATCTCGTGCTTGTCTGCTTCGCGCTGGCATTCACGTGCACAGACTCGCGTCTAGCTCGTGAGTGTATAAACTTATTTTATATACAATTTGTATTCCTGGATATTGATTTAACATGCAATCTTTGTAAAATTGACAAACGATATGGTCTATGGCATTTTTTGTGAATAGTGTATTTGAAGTGTAAATAACTTTGTGGTGTGTATGTATGTGAGAGATAGTATGTTTCAGGGATGAAGTCTTTGTGAGTATGAATATGAATGCGTAGAGGGTAATGTTTTAGCAAAATTCGATCAATGTTTTGTATGTTTTGTACAGTCGTTTTTGAAATATGAAATTGGTGAAAATATAACCAAAACAATGAACCAAAATTAAAAGGAAAAAATAAAAAAGATTTATTCTGGAAATAAGCTATGATGACACATATTGTTTAAATTGTATGTTGTTGTGAATTTGAACAAGAATAAGGAGACCAGTATTGGCATTATTTTTGTTTGACATGTTTAACCAAAAGCACGTATTTCCATGATGCAGCAGACTGCTGTTTCTTTCTCTAGTTTTGCATTGCAGGCGAACAAGCTTCTGTTAGAGCACTGTAGGGTATTGTTCTCGTAGTTAGTTAAGGAACGAAGAAGATACAGTGATCCTGGTGGGAACCAATAAGGTGGAGAAGAACATTGTTCACATGGGAGAAGGTGAAGGGACCAAGGATGAATTGTTCCAAGGGGCGTGTATGAAGAAGACTTATTTATTTATTTTAATTATTTGAAAAGTTTTATAAAGCGCAAACATAACCCTTATGGGTATCAGAGCGCTGTACAAAGAGGTGAAAACACGAATAAGCCAATACAATAGTACAAATGATGTAGTTCAGTCAACACACTGTCAAACAAAGGGAGGAAACAATCAAGGTCTGGGACCAGAGAGTCAGCCCAACCGGTACAATTTCAGAAGGGCCATAGAGCGAGATAACAATTTAACAGACTAGCATAAACAAATCAAAACAATGGTGTAAAATAAGTATTAAATCTTCGGACAGGTGGCTGGAGAAGGAGTACAGGTTGATGGTGTTAATGTTCACTCAAGAGTATCCATTTGACATGTTTCTTGTAAGATGTAGTGGAAAGATTGGATCTGAGCAAGTCCAGATAAGGCACGATTGTAAGCTCTTTTCTCTTTTAATTTATGTGGTTTCAAAAGAAGGGTGGACATGCTTCTTAAGATCCGACATGAGCCAGATAGTTCAAGCTTTTTCACCAAGGAAACCGGGGTTTTGTAATGTATGGCTTTATGAGTCAAGCAGGCTATCTTGAAACGTATCCTAGCTTCGACAGACAGTGGAAAACTTCACCGTAATGGAAAATTTTGTAAATGAAGTCTACTGTTACTCACATAAGCAGAAGAGAAAAGCATTATGGGATACTCTGCTGATGTAACATCTGTCAATATATTGTATTGCAGAGAGGGACAGTTGCCCCCATTCCCTTCTGTCTTTCGGACAGAGAGCACCTGACCGTTAGCTTTCTATTCTTGTTATAGCTTTATGCTGCCTGAGCATTTTCATTGTGGAGGGACTTCTTAGGAAGACTCCATCACTGACACCTTTCCTTTTCCGATCTTTACCTGAACCTAAATTTGGGATGTCACCTAAAGCCTTAGAGTAGGTATAGATTTAAATGCTTTTCTCTCAAGAAGCCTCGATGCAGGGAAACTTTGATATATGCTTTCTGATTTCTGTACTTCTGAATATTGAATTGGTAGTGTTGTTTATGCTGCACCGGGCCAACATTTTTTCGTAGGTTGGGCATTTTCATGTTTCCTCTGTATTTCTACACTCTCCTTTTGCGATGTGTATTTGGTCAGTTATTTTTGGCTTTGTAATAAAACTTTGACTAACCTTCAGTTGGTGGTTGACCTGAGATATTGTGTAACTCTAAGGAGATACACTGTAATTGAAATTAACTAACAAAGTTATATCCCCTTTACACTCTCATGCTGCTAAAAAGAACCACCAAGTAAGAGTTGGAGAAGCGTGTCGGATTATATGGGCCTGGCTCTATCAGATGGTAGCAGGGATGGATGGTTTGCACATGAAGTCAGGGGAAAATCTAGAATTTTGCCTAGAATAGTGAGAAGCCCAAACCAAAGATCCCTAAATGGACTCCGACGATTTGGAACGAAGTACAGCAGAGCTTGGTGATGCACAGAGAAAACAGCAGTGAACGGAGGAGTGAGAATTAATAAGGTATGCATGTTTAAGAGGTTAGATTGCAGTGATGAATTTGATTGTACTGTCTTGCCGAGTTGTTGTGAAAATCAAGTGAATGTGGTTTCTGGTTCAACGTGGCCCAAGGATTTTGAGTCAGATGAAAACACCTTGCGAGTAATTGTCTGACAAATGATTTGAAGGGGTAGGGTCGTTAGACGTCGTCGACAACTCCACCTAAGACAGGGAACTTGTGTGAACGGGACGAGTGCAAACTGTGGAAGGGACCCTGAGCGTGAAGGGAAAACTACACCAGTTCAGGTGATTCCATGCTGGTTGAAGTTTCACAGCGAATGTGTATTCTTTGAGTGATTGAATTCTATTGATCTTTTAGAAAGGCAGACAATTTCAGATGATTGTGTGGAAGAATGTGTACATAGACATTGTGAAGAAGGGTGTGCCACTGCAGAGAGTGGAGGTAACCTTGGAGAATCCGTGCTGGGGTAGGACGGTTGGTGTGACGCTGTCCTGTGATTGGTTGGCGATCGTCTCTTGCATTTTGCATTTGCTCGAAACCGCTTCACTGCATTGTTTGGAAATTTAAAAATTGTATTTAGTTTGTTGAAAAATTTGGTGCTTTAGAGTTCTGAGAGATCTGTTTTGAGGGGACAAGGGTATTGTAACTAGAGTGGGTGAAGTGGCACTGCCAGAGGATACACCAGCTCACTCTATGTTAACAAATGTAGGACTCCATACTAATGTTTGGCCTCAAAATTGTCCAAAGATCACTGAGAAAGAAGGCGACTTGGCATTTACACACTATGGTACATTTAGGTTAGAGGTGCTTAACAAGCTGAGGGGAGTGATGTTTTCTCTAAAACTTTTACCTAAGGATCACTATGGCATTTCAGAAACAGGACGGCTGGAGTATCTCCAACTTCACCATTGGGCATTGCACCCACAGGTCAAACCGCACGCACAGCGTTTGCTGACCCCTTATAAAAAGTGGTTGGTAACCCGCATTTCTGATAAGAAGATCATTTCTGATCTATATAGGATGCTGCTAGCCCATACTACATATACCCACAATGCAGGCCACGCGCGCTGGGAGAGGGACTTGGGGAGGACCCTAACACACAAGGAGTGGGAGGGTATATACCACAGAGCGCGGCACTCAGCTACCACGCAGGCCTCACAGAGACACTGAAAAAATAGTTACTTACTGGTATTATACGCCGGAGCGCCTGCGCCAGTTTGACCCGCGCTGAAGTGACCTCTGCTGGAGGGACTGTGGAGAAGTAGGCACTTTGGAGCATGTTCTCTGGAGTTGTACTCACCTGCAGCCATACTGGTCCCAAGTGCTTGATGAAGTTGACCTACACTTTGAGACACAGCTCCCACGGTTCCCCTCTTATATCCTATTGGGCTTACCTAACCCTCTGACGTACCCACTCAAATCCCGGAAGGGTAGACTGATTGCAATTGCTCTAGGGGCAGCCACACAGAACATTCTTGTCCATTAGAGGTCCACCCAGCTCCTTACACATTCTGGCTGGCTTCAGAGGCTCTGGACAGTGCTGGGTATGGAGAAACTTACACTTACGCTGGCTGGCTGAGGGTCAGAGTTCCCTGAATTATGGCGACCCTTTCTGACGTTATTAGTGTCGGAATTTAGGGAGTTGACATGCCCTCTGTACTTGCAGCTGCTACGCCTCCCCAACACTCAGATTCCCAGTAGCACTACTAAGAAAGCCCGCAAGGCTCACCACTAAACACTGCATTATCCTTTCCTATGTTTCCCCTTCTTTCGATTCTCCGGTGGACGAGGGATGGGTGGGTTAGGGAGGGAGTAGGGTGAGAGTGGGTTGGGGAGGCGGGGGGAGGGGTTGGTTCCTTTTTCATTTTCCTTTTTGTCTCAATGATGGGCCGCTCCATGCTTATTACTGATGGTAACATTGTAATGCGATCTTGTCGTTTTCTTCTGCACTATATTTGAGGAGCTGAGGGTCTTAGTTGTTTGTCTGTTTTACAATCAATAAAAAGATTTAAACCATAAAATTGTTACCAAAACCCACACAATTCAAGGCATTAGATGCCTGGATGCATGCAGACCATGCTAAGCAAAGAGATAGTTATCCGGGAAAGGTGAAATGAGCAGTACGAGCTTCTCAAAATGCATATTGGGATGCTAAGTTGAAGAGATGGAGGGTAGATATATCTAAGGGAGAGAGATTATACCCAAGCGCTGATGAAGGATGAACCTACAGTGACAGGGATAAAAGAAAGGAGGCTAACGAGATGATGGGAGTGACACTGATGACAGTTTGTTGGATGGAATCATGGCAGACCGCTGCCTCCTTATAGTCCACTTTTGTACTCCTTATAGTCCACAGCAAGAGAAAGCGACAGAAGTCCTGACGGGGCTTTGAGCACCAACAGCACCAGACCCTGGAGTTGTGAGAGTCATATCTGCAGGACCGAGACTTATGAAAGGAAGAGAAGGAGTGGGAATGTGCTCGATGGGTGGTTTAGATTAGAATAACTCTAATGTTGCTTCAAGGCTACTGGAAGCGCTTACAGTACCAGTTACGATTAGACACATCGTTCCTGTGTATGACACTAGCTTGGCAGGAAACGACTGCCAAAGACAGCATGTCAGCATTGAGGAGAAAACGCAGGACAGTGAGTATTGAGGGGGGTTTCTCTCTGTTAACTCCTTTAAATTCGAGCACCCCGTATGGAGCGACAGCCAATTCTTCTGTGATTCAGGATAGCTTGTGTGCTGCAAGGCCATTGCCTGCGACAAGTGCTGGTCCGGATCTGATGATGTGGAAATACACTTCCAAAAGTGAAAAGTAGCACTTCTCAAATGATAGGGACAATACAAGGAACGCCTGAAAATCAATAAATATTTGATGTCGCAGATTTATAATCCTGGCTTAAAGAGCATAATATCAGTTGGGAAAGTCAGAACTCCCACTCGAGTCAGAGTACTATAAAATCTGCAGTTAAGGTGAAGTTGGTAGATGTGGTGTGGATGAGAGCTGAATTAGATGAAATAATTATAGGGACTTTACCTTTGGAGCAGATCGAGACTTACAAACCTGATGAACTACAGCAGGGCGAGAGAGGCTTATGAGAGTTACAGAGTTGGCGCAGCGATATGCGGTGGATCTATCTCAAACAAAAATGTTGCAAGGGAACCGCAGGCTTACCTATAGCAATAAGGAGATAGAAGAAAAGAGGGTGCCCGGATTGAAAACACCCGATCGGGAACTGGTACTAGGAATGAGAGCATGGAGTATGTTAGACAAATGGGAAGAGAGGTGGTCAAAGAAGAAAGGGATAAAGAAGGTGACAGGAGAGCCGCTACCTCCAGGAGGAAGGAAGGCAGGAATGGAGGCATACCCATTAACGGAAGTGCCTAGTGGAGGGAATGTGCATGTGCTTGGAGTCGAGGTGATCTTGCTGTATTTACAAATGAACTTCCCAGATTGAGAGAGAAGCCTGCTGAATGGTTGACCATTTCGTTAAGATTTCCAAGGTTTTATGGATTGATTTGAACACACTGTTTGAAACTGTGGTCCATAGTTGTTTGTGGTCAGCTTACAAGATAGCTGTAGATTGGCCGGATGCTGAACCTGACAGGGATGTGTTAACTCATGCTCAGTCACCATTGGTAATGAAGAAGTACAGTCAGGTGATTACATAGTTACAGTCAAAGGTAGCTCCACAAGATATTGACTGGATTAAGATTGATTGAATGACCCAAGAACCCAGAGATTCCACTCATGTCTACTATGAAAGGTTGCTCAAGGCCTTCAAACAGTATAGTGGACTGGATATTCTTCATCTGAAGGATATGGGACAGTTCGTGTCCAAATCTGTGACAGGATTGAGCCCGGAGAGCATTATGATACTGCAACATTTAATCTGCTGGTCAAGTCGGGTTGATGAGATTTTGCATTATGCTAGGTACTACAGTGCATGAAAGAGAAATTGATGTTGGTCCAAATGAATAATGCTCAGTCACTATGAAAGGTGCAGACCCCAGTCAGGAATGGTGTTCGCACTCAAGGGGTTCATTCTGCAGGAGTTCAGGACAGGCAAAATGGAGGGCAATCAGGAAAGGGAAGTGGGAGAGGTATCCAAGTGGATTCTAAAAAATTGGGATGGATATTGCCACTCTGAAAAAGACAACTGCATGTCATTCTTGTCACAAAGTGAGGCATTGAAAGCGAAAATGTCGTTTATACCCTGCAATCAGGAGTTAGTGGCAGATTTGGGACTGGTTCGGAACAATGGGCCCCAGATACACACTGTAACCAGACCGAGATCGCAGAGTCTGGGAGGGTCTCAAGGTCAGGTGATGCAGGTACCCAAGGCTCCGGGAATATCCCAATGGCTTGAGCCTGTCTTCAGATGCCTTTGATGGAATTCCCTGATGAATATGACTCGGACCCATCCTTATGACGGTGCTTGAGGGAGGAGGAAGACTGTACACTTGGCGCAGTCTTGGAGGTGGACCAGAGTGGACCCTACATCAGTGCCGTTGTAGATGGCCATCAGATTACATTTTTGATTGATACTGCTGCTACTCGCTCTACTGTGAGATCAGAAGAAGCCCCAAACCTACCCCTCTCAGGAAAATCGATCCAAGTTGTAGGAGTTGTGTCAAAAGAATGTCGAATCCCTTGATGAAAGAGATGCCTGTCAAGATCGGGTCCTATGAGGACCGCCTTCAGTTTGTGGTGTTGATTCTTGTCCTGTATGTCTGCTGGGACGCAACTTGCTATGTAAGCCAAACTTCACCATAAATTGCACACCAAAAGGAATTGAGCTACAGACCAGTGATGAAGACAATGCCTTCCAATTGGCAAACCAAAATGTGTGTGTTACTATGCTTTCCCTACTGATGGTGGAAGATATGCCCTTGGATCTTAGAGACGGTCTCATCAAAATAAGGAGTTGAACCAATATGCATACAGGTGAAGCCCAATGCTGAGTTCCCTAAAACACTACAGTACAATATGACCCCTGAGACAATAGCGGGAATTACACCTGTGATTGAGTCCATAATTGGTCAGGGCATACTGAAGGAAATTAGGGGAGTTCATGTAATTCTCACATAATGGTTCTGCAGAAACCGAGCAGAAAGTACTGCATAGTCCAGGACCTGCGAAAGGTCAATAGCATAGTGGTTCCTTGCTTCCCTGTTGTAACTAATCCATCAGTCATCCTGTTTCAAATCCTATGCTAAGTTGAGTAGTTCCTGGTCATTGATCTCTGACAAGCATTCTTTTCGATTCCCCTCTATGAGGAGAGACAATTTGTATTCTCTTTTCAGCTGGGAAATCGTGTTTTAACGTGGTGTTGTATCCCTCAAGGGTATACCGAAAGTCCATTTATTTTCAATCACATTCTGAAAAAGAAGTTTGAATCCTTGGTTTTGAACTGTAACTCAGTTTTGGTCCAGTATATCAATGACCTTTAGATCGCTTCAAATACAATGGAGGCTTGCAGAGATGATACCCTTACATTGTTGAACCACCTGATTGAAAATGGACACAAGGTGTCCCCGGGCAAACTTCAGCATTATTTGACCCAAGTCCAATACCTGGGCCATCGGATTGAGAAAGGCAAGAGGAAGGTGTCACCGGAGAGAGTGACAGCAATCATGCAGATGAATCCGCCGCACACTTAGAAAGAGGTCAGGATGTTTCTGGCAATGGTAGGATACTGCTGACAGTGGATACCCAACTTTGCACCGCTGGCTATGCCTTTACAGATGTTGACGCACAAAGATGTTTCTGATCCGGTACCCTGGGACAACAAGTGTTTGATTGCTTTCCTGGAACTGAGAGCATGCTTATAATGCGCTTCAGCCCTAGGATGGACAGATTACAGCAAAGCGTTTTCGTTCTTTTGTCATGAGAGAGAGGGCGGTGCACTTTCTGTACTCACCTAGAATCACGGGTGTGCCCGTGGACCACTTGTCTATTCTTCTTCTTTAGATCCTCTAGCACCAACATTGTCTGGTGGGCTAAGATCCATTGCTGCAAAAGGTGTCAGTATTGAACGATGTGAAAGCATTGTGATGGGTCATCCATTAACTGTTTATGTACCGCACTCTGTTGAAATTCTGCTAATCTGGCCAAAAATACAGCCTTTGGCTAACAGGCTGACAAAGTACAAGCAGATCCTCCTGGCTGCTGACAATGTCACACTGAAGCTCTGTTCTGTATTGAATCCTGCTACCTTGTTACCTGTTCCAGGGGCTGTAGGGGAAGAAATTGAAGACCATGACTGTCTCAATGTTACTGAACTTTGCACCAAACCAACTCCTGACATTGTTGATGAGCTAATGTCTTACCCCGATCACATTCGGTTTGTTGATGGCTCATGTCTAAGAGATAATGAAGGATATCTGAGGGTAGCTTTTGCTGTCTGTACTGTATCTGGAGTCATGGAAGCTGCTTTGTTACGAGGAGTAAACTCCGCTCAGGTGGCTGAAATCATTGCTTTGACCCATGCATGCAGCGTGTTGGAACAACTCTTAGTCACCATATATTTGAGTCCAAGATTTTGGAAGTTGTGATCTCAAAGGGGTTTCATGACCTCGTCTGGGTCCCCCATCAGAAATGGTGAAGCTGTAAGACGATCGTTAGAGGCATTGCAGTTACCAAGTGAGGTTGCTATCGTGAAGTGCTCTGCGGATGTCAAAGGAGATGACTATGTGACGTGGGAAACCGTTACTCTGATGAAATTGCCCATTATTGTGCCATAAATGTGTATGTTTTTAATGGGGAATGCACACACAAAGACGTGGAGAGAACCGATTTCAATATGAGGTTAGCTGCTGCAGACACCTGGAGTGAGAAGGTTACAGGATGAAGTTTCAGAGGAAGAACAAGCAGGTTGGGTCAAAACAGGATGTGTGAAGAGAGAAGATGATATTTGGATGTCAACTGATAATAGTGCGGTGTTGCCTACTTGCCTACTGTATACTATGGCAAGACACATTTATGGCTCAGCACACATGGAGAGAGGATCTAAAGTGAAGTTATTTAGACAAACATGGTTCAATCCAAAATTTTGAGTGGTTGCAGAAGCTCATTGTCATCGGTGTGCTATCAGGCAGCAAATGAAAGCAGGGAAAAGACTATTGTTACCTTAAGGGCTACATGTATCAAACAGAATCAGCCCGTTTCCAAACGCTGAAAAGGCATTTTACATGTATCAAAACCCATTTTGTGATTCCGTAACCTGTTGCAGAATCACAAAAAAGGGTTTGCGATTAGCTATTAGTAAGGGGTGTGTTTAGGGCGTTCCTTCCTAATATCGAATCGCATCAGTATGTAGGAATGTTTTGTGACCGAAATGCGGTTGCAAAACATTTGCATTTTACCACCTACTTCAAGTAGATGGTAACCCAATCGCAAATGAGAAGCGGTCTGCAAGGGACCCCTTCCCCCATTGTGATTGTTTGTTACAGCATTATTTAAGAAAAGGCAGTGGTCCCACGGACCACTGCCTACTCTTAACAAATGAAAAGAAAACTTTCCAGTTTTGTTTTTGAAATGCGTCCCATTTTCCTTTAAGGAAAATGGGGTGCCTTTTAAAAAAAATATTGCTTTAGTTAAATGCAGTCACTAACATGGTGGGATGCTGATCCCAGCAGGCCACCAACCCCATGATTTTAGCTATTCCTAGGGGGTTGCAAATTACGATCTACCTCATTAATAATAATGCAGTAGAGCGATTTGTGACCCCCTAGGAATCTCTATATGAAATTCTTTGAGTTTAATACACTGGAAATTGCGATTACCTAAATGAGATTCTCAGAAATTCGTAAGTAGGTAATCGCAATTTACAATTTTGATAATAGTGAGGCCAGGAGTACCTTTTAATCGAATGCAACTGGATTTTGTAGAAATGCCTGCGTGCAATGGGTTGTGATTCATACTGGTTGTGGTGTGTCTTTTCTCCCTGTGGGTGGAAGCCTATCTGACTGGGAGGAGTGATAGTCTCATGGTAGCAAAGTTGTTGCTGAGGGGGCTTATTCCAAGGTTTGAATTTCCAGCTACATTGGAATCATATCGATGAACGCACTTAAAAACAAGGTTTTGAAGTTATTGTGCACAGCTTTGGAACAGTGGAACAAAGACTTAATTGCAGTTACAGGCCGGAGGCCTCAGGCATGGTCGAGCAAGCCAATGGGACATTGAAGTCGAGGTCGGCAAAGGTGTATGCTTCTACGTCTCTGAAATGGCCAGATACATTGCCCCTTGTGTTGATGAGCAGTGCCAGTGGGTTCACTTGTGAACATGTCAGATGATTTGGTACTTGACTACTGTGATGGATTGGCTGATGTGGTTGGTTCCATGTCTCATCAGGTTGAAGCTGTGACTGCACCAACGTCCCCAGGCCTCAGCCATGACCTCAGCCCTGGTGACTGGGTTCTAATCAAACAGCACATAAGGAAGAGCTGCCTAGAACCCCGTTGGTGTGGAGTTCTGAGGTAGATTTATGCCTCTTACACATGTAGAGTACCAAGTCCCTCTGAAGACACAGCTCCTCTCCCAGAAGCACTGAAAGATGTGACTGGAGGGTCAGCAGAGGGTCACCTGAGGGGACAAGCCATGCTGTAGAGTGGCCAAGTGAGGCTGAACCAGCACCAGAACTACTCTCTGATGGGGGTTGAGGTGGACAAAGCCCTGGCCCAGTCTCTGAAGCTGAAAAGACTGTTGTGAGTGAGCTTGAGTCTGACCTCGAGGAGGTAATCGGTGCAGAAAACAGACAATTGCAGTCCAGCCCAAGAACGGCGAACAACGAGACCTGGCCAAGAAAAGAACTGCGGAGGAACTTAAGGATCACATCTGAGAAAGAGCTTGCACCAATACGCAAAACATCTGAACCCAAGCGAAGTGATGCTGGGTGTGAAGAAGGGAGCTCGAGGAGGTCAAAGAGGGTTAGAGTACTTTGCCGGAGGTATTCATCTCCTGAGTGGACCTATTTTGCTGAAAATGCCGGGGGAACCGAGAACTAAGATCTCAATGTTTATAATCACTGTATTGTTGAGAATTCCTGGGATTTACGTGAATGCTCAACTTTCATTAGCTGTTCCGTTTCCACCAAGATTGAGTGGGCTGCGAACTCTGATAGTAGAGGATCTCAATTTTCCAAACTTCGGAGTAGAGCCATCTCCAGCGAACTTGCTGCAGTCAAAGCTGATTTGCTACAACGTTTGATAAATGAAATTGGTTCAGATCTTATTAAGGATGATGATTGAACTCTATGAATTGTGCTAAGCTTAAGAAGAAGGCTTCTTAGGCCTGAGGGGTAGAAGAATACATTTAAGGAATGCACTTAGAAGAAGCTGAGCGGGTTAGGGAAGTCTTAAGCATCTGTAAATGCTGTAAAGAGAACTCCAAGAAGTAAGAAAATTGTTGCAAGCTTTGATCAAAAGACTTTTACGCTTTGCTTCATTGACACAAGTGGAGATGGACAGAGAAGAAGAGACTGTGTGGCTGCTATTTTTTCACTTGGAGTGGGTTCACACTGGTTCCGAAAATGGCGTCTGGAAACCTGAACCGTAGGCATGAGGGGATGCTAGATACACTAATAATCATAGTGCTAGTGGTTATAGCAATACTAATAGTCGAGTCAGTCATGAAGCATGTACATGAAGCTAGTGTACGTGAGGTGGTTACATCTACAACTGATGTATCAAAAAGAGCCACACTAGGATCCGATAAGGAGATGGTAGAAATGGTAGAACGCCACCTGCACGTAGATTTGTCAACGGGGAAATTTCACCCTACATGTCTATTCTAAGCTTATGTATGAATATGTAGACACTATGGAAGCTAGAGATTGTTATATGTATATCCAACTACCCTCATCAGTAGAAGAAGGTTATCACTTACCATCACCTATCCTTGACTTATGGCATTCGTTGTAGCTTGCTTCGTAGTATGTTTTATGGGAGAAGTCATTATGAGTATTATTTTTCCAATTATGACGTAATGCTTTCAGAAATACCTGTATATAAGCATTTTATTAAGTATGATGCTCAAAAGAAAATGGAAATTATAGTGAACTATTTCGTATCTACTGCACCTTTAGATACTGTTTACGATCTTTGACACAATTTGACATGCATGCTAACTGATATAGAAAAGAAATGTGTAGATCAGGAGAGGATGGGTATAGGGTGTTAGTAAAGTAAAGAAAACAAGAACTCTGACTGGGCGAAGGAGGAGTTAGCTCATAAAGCAAAAGGGAGCTCAGGTCCAATAGCCTTACACTGGAAACACTGAGGAAAACTCCTCATACGGAGGCTGAAAGTGGCTATAATTCCATACTCATGAGAGGCAGTGAATGTGATCATACCTTTCTAGTACATGGTCCTTGGAAAATATTTTTGCACTAATCTGCTCGAATGATACCAGGAGTATATTTTGAGTGTGGAAAGAATGCATATGTACGTTTGCCTGGCAAATGGTATGGTACTTGCCATTTGTCAGTGGTACTCCTAAAGATTTACCATGTGAAATATTTGGAGGATTCTGGAGAAGTGCCGAAGGGTAGAGAGAAACATCGATTAGTGGCTGAAGAGATCGTAGGGGGTATCTTTGGAGCAATGATACTTAGTTTGGGTGTGGTACTGAATGACATCAAGATTAGAAGGCTGTCTACTAAAGTTGAAAAGCTGTCTGTCAACACCACCAAATCTTTGGTACTTATAGATGGAAAGATGGTCACGATAAGGGCCATGGTGATGCAGAATCGCCTTGCGTTAGATGTTTTACTCGCAAAAGAGGGCAGGATCTGTCGTATGTTAAAGGTCCAACAGTGCTGCACTTATATCCATGACAGAAGTAGGGATTTGCGAAAGTACATTAGCAGCATCACCTAGTTACATCATGAATTGAAGGATCTCACTACTGAGGAGTGTGGGAAAAGATAGGGCAAGGATTTGGTGTGGTTGGAAAGTGGTTTGCAAATTTACAAAGTGGATTGTTTGGGTATATCATACGCCCCATACTGATTGGTATCATTTGCATCAGTGTTTTGATGGGGATGGTGAAGGCATATCAGTGGAATAAAGCAAGTCAGAGGGAAAGCACCCAGAGAGAGAGACAGGAGAATTGAGCAGCTACAGGACAACTACCACAGTAATCTGAAGAGAATGGAAATGTTTAGGCAGAGACGCATAGTCACTACATCTGTTTAGGTCAGTCAACTCATGTAGAGAATTTAGGTGGTCATCTGATAGGCTTATCTGGTGAAATAGAGGGATTTCTGATGACTTAACGTCATCAGAGGGGGGACTGATAGAGCGGACATTTTGTATCCTACCTGGGATACCTGTTAAGGGTGCAGTATAACCATTGTAGTACGCATCCGCATATTAGCAATCAATTGTGGTGATTAGATAATAGGAACATTTATTCTGTTGATGTATCTGCATGAAACAGCAATCAATGCAATGTCAACCTTTTTTCTTATGTTTTAGAACGTGAAGAATTAAGCTAAACCAATGTGACACTTACTTATATAGTGTCCCTAGTAACGTGGTGCAAATACACTTTACATGCAGTTTAAATAATCATTAGAAAATAACATAGTGGAAATTAATATTAGAGTAACCTACCAGAAAACTGTAATAAAATGGTAAATGTCCTGTATAATTGCTGTTGCAAATAAAATGGTGTACTTTCTATTTGATCTTAAGTCGTAGGCCTAAGTTCTCAGTATTTCAAGATATTATGTTTAACCTTAAGCACATATTTTCATGAGGTCGTAGACTGCTGTTTCTCACTCACGTTTTGCATTGCAGCTGAACAAGCTTCTGTTAGGGTATAGTAGGGTATTGTTCTCGTAGTTAGTTGAGGAAAGGAGAAGATACAGTGGGCCAGGAGGAACCGATAAGGTGGAGAAGAACATTGTTCACACAGGAGAAGGCGGAGTACTGAGGACATATTGTTGCAAGGGGTGTGTACGAAGAAGACCGTGGAAAACTTCTACGTAATGTAAAATATTGTAAATTAAGTCTATTCTTACTCACTTGAATAGGAGAGAAAAGCTTTATGGGATACTCTGCTGGTGTGAAATCAGTCAATATAATGTAATGCGGAGAGGGGACAGTTGCCCTCCTTCCCGTCTGTCCTTCGGACAGATAGCATCTGACCGCTAGCTTGCTATTCTTGCTATAGCTTTATGCTGCTTTAGCCTTTTAATGGTGGAGGGACTTCTTGGGAAGACTCCATTATTGACACCTTTCCTTTTCCAATCTTTATCTGAACCTAAATTAGGGATGTCACTTAAAGCCTTATATTAAAGATAGATTTATTTGCTCATTTTTTTTATTTGAAAGTACAAAAGTTGTTACAAAAATAGAGAACAATATCACAAAAAACACTTGCCCCTGCCCTCCCCGTGCCCCCCACCCCCTGTGCAAAAAACAGCAAAATTGGCTTGTGGTGAAGAAAGCCCTAATTCGTAAAAACAACTTCAGATTATATCTTTAGTCATCAAGAATAGAAAAAAAAGCTATAGAAGTTGCATAATTCAGAGCCTAATCTCATGAAAAAAGGCTCTCCATTTAGTTGCTATGCTTTTAAGTGACACTTGAGATAAACAATGCTGACAGAATAATGACCCTATCAGCAACTCCCCAAGAGTAAAAAAGAGATTTACTTCTTACTTTTTCAAAGACCCAGATAATTGTATCTATCTAAGCCAAGCGATTAAAAGTTCCCAGATAGTGAGGCCCTTCTTTTTTCCCTGACTACCCTTCCTGGAGAATATAGCCTTCTCAATGTGGCATGTTGATATCAGTCAGGCCAACTAGTGAGAGAATAATGGGGGATTTGGATCTATCCAAGAAGAGGCTATGCAGATGCGCAATATAGTCATTGCCACAAAGATGAGTGCACCTCCGCTCTTTCTGCTAATCTTATCTTGTGTTCCTAGTAGAACAATCGTGGGGGTTAACTGGATATCTTGAGAGAGGACTCTGGTAAAAAAGTCCTGCATCTTTCCCAACAAAGGTGCAAGTTGGGGACATGTTGCAAACATATGTATTGAGTCTGCGCTAAACTCTGAGCATCTAGGGCAGAGCGTTCCCGTCCACCTCCGCACTTTCTGCTAATCTTATCTTGTGTTCCTAGTAGAACAATCGTGGGGGTTAACTGGATATCTTGAGAGAGGACTCTGGTAAAAAAGTCCTGCATCTTTCCCAACAAAGGTGCAAGTTGGGGACATGTTGCAAACATATGTATTGAGTCTGCGCTAAACTCTGAGCATCTAGGACAGAGCGTTCCCGTCCCCGTTCCCCATTTGGCAACTTGGCTAGGAGTGATATATAGAAAAAATGCGATCTTATAAAAATGTGCCTGCAATTTAGCAGATACTAGATCACTCTTAGGGGATTGCATGGCCTGATTAAAGGTGCTATAAGGAATATTCAATTTCGCCTGCCATTTATTAGCAATGGTAAGCATATCGTCGGGCGTTAGACTAATTAAAGTGGCATAAATATATTCAATCCTAGGTATTGTGGGTTTTTTAAATTGATCAATAATGTCAACCTTTGAGAATCCAGCCGATCCCCCAGCCTTTCGGGTCAAAAAATCTCTTATGGCAATGTATTTAAAAGCCTCTTGTTCCCTCATATGATATTCGATTTTAAGATCTAGGAATGTTTTAATGCCATCTTCAGTTATCAGGTCTCCCATTTTTAGGATTCCCGCTCTGTACCATTCTTGAAGGTAGGGAGTCCCAAAAACTGCTGGTAGATTAAAGTTGTTATGAATGGGAGAGTAATAGTTCAGTTTACCAAGTCCTAACATTTTAATGATGTTACAGAAAACGTTATAAGTGCCCATCAGGGTTTTAAATCTGACCCGCTTATAATATCCAAATGTGAGTTGTCGCCAGAGACATCAGCTGGTCTCTTCCCCCAGTAGCAGTTGGAAAGGAGACGGGAGACCTGCAATTGGTGTGGATGATTGTTCTTGAAGCAGCTCCGCACTATACTGTAGGACCGAGGCCCAATAATAAAATCCTAAATTTGGGAGTGCCCAGCCGCCTCTTTCCCTGGGAAGAGACAGCTGCTTGAAAGCTCGTCTTGGTTGAGAGTATGCCAAACAAATTGGGAGAAAATCTGGTCAAATCTCTGAAACATTACTTTGCCAATCTCTAAAGGGATAGCCCAGAATGAAAAAGAACAGTAACTTAGGGAAGTAGGTCATTTTAATGACATTACATCACCCCACGATAGTTGGATGTAGATTATTTAGCGGTTTAAGCGCCCATTTGGTTCCAACGGGATCAGATTTTCCTCTACTATCAAGTCGATATTAGCAGCTAGGGTGACCCCCAGATATTTCGCTTTCTGCACTACTCAACTATCTACCCAGTTAATTTCGTTGTTTGCAATAATCTAGGTTTTACCTTTGTTAAGAGCATACCCCAAGATTTTTCCAAACTTTATTGCCTCTTGTTCTAATGCATCATTGCGCTTGAAGGGTCAGGGGTCACTATCGCCAGGTCATCGGTGTAGGCCATGATTTTAGTGTCCAGCCCAAATCTGCTCACCGCATGTATGGATTGGTTGTTTTCTATTGCTTTAATGAAGGGATCTATATATAGTGCGAAGAGCAGAGGTGAGCATGAGTAGCCTTGGCGAGTCTTCCATGAGATTTTAATCTGCTCAGTTAGTGTCCCATTAAAATTTATGTTAGCTGTGGGATTAAGATAGAGGGCTTGTATGGCCCGGATTACCTTAGTCCCAAAGAGCATCTTTCTCATGACAACCCAGAGGAATGACCAGGAGACCCGGTAAAACGCTTTTTCAGCGTCTAGCAGAATTAATGACACTGGGTCTCCTGATACCTGAACTGCATCCAATAAGGTGATAACCCTACAGATGTGTTCCGTCGTACTTTCTTTAGGTATAAACCCATGTTGCCACTGCGACACCAGGGGTTCTATTCTTAGGGAAAGTCGCATTGCGAATATTTTGGCGTAGATTTTCGAGTCGCAATTTATTAGAGTTATTGGTCTATTGGATCCCATTTTGAGCGGTGACTTATCTTTCTTAGGTAATATTACACTCTTGGCATTAGACCAGGAGGCAGATGGAGGTTCCCCATTA
This sequence comes from Lissotriton helveticus, assembly GCF_964261635.1. NCBI lineage: Eukaryota > Metazoa > Chordata > Amphibia > Caudata > Salamandridae > Lissotriton > Lissotriton helveticus. Next base: position 627,240,993 of record NC_136072.1, on the reverse strand, counting down.
AAAATAGAAACTATTAATGATGTAAGGAGAGTATTTAACTGAGGAGCAAGTATTTTGTAGAACTCAGCCGGGATACAGGCGGCACCAGCCGCTTTCCCATCAGGTAGGCTGGCCAAGGCTTTAGCTATCTCATCCCATACGGGAGGTTCTTCTAGTTGATCGTGATCTTCTACACTGAGCTCTGCTAGAGTGATTTTGTCGAGATATTCAAAACTTTCTTCCTCTCTCAAATTTAATGAGCCCACATTTTCCTAAGAGTAGAGATTCTGGTAGATTCACGGAATGCTTTTCGAATCTTGGTTGAGTCATTCGTGAACTCCCCTGAGTTAAGTTGGATTGATAGAATCTCACAGGCAGATACCTGAATCTGAGGGCTAATTGATGACTGATGCGGTCTCCACATTCATACATTTTCTCCCTGGCAGCAGCCCATTTAGCAGCTGCTTTCTCAGCAAATATTATAGACCCAATTTCACCCATGCTAACTATTACTTCAAGTTGAGCAGCTTTAATTTCAACACCCAATTGAACTGCCAAAGTAAATTTCTCCTCTTCCTTTTTCATCTTATCTTATAGCTTCAAGAGCTGTTCTTTCTCTTTTTGTTTTTTCCTTATAGAGAACCGCAAGGTCTCCCCCTCGGGTGCTTGCCTTCAATGTATCCCATTCAATTCTCACTGTTAGGGACCCTATATTTAACTCCAAAAACTCTTTGATCCATCCCTGCATATGCCTTCAATATCCCTCATCATGGAGTAAGGCTTTTTCAAAACTCCAATTCGAGGCCTCCCTCCTAATACCCAGCCCCCTGATGTTTAAGATGAGGGGATTATGGTCTGACATGAATCGGGGGTCGATCTCTATAGAGCAAGCTTGGAGTAAAGAGGAGGACAAGAAGAAGTAATCTAATCTTGCAAGGGAGAGGTGCGGGGCTGAGAATTATGTATAGCCTTGCTGAGTAGGTTTTAGGGTGGCCCACACATCACTAAGCCCATGGGTTTGAATTAAGTTGAGCAAGGCTTGATATACTTTGGGCTACCTACCTGTATAGGGCCAGTGATTGTTTGCTTTCCAATTGCTAGGTAAATTGATGTTTAGATCCCCACAGATGACAATTGGGGGTGGCCAATGAGTGAGTTTGCCTGTGATCCAATAAATAAGCCCGGGATCATTAGTATAGCTGCCATAAATAGAACAAAGGGTAAAAACCAAATTGGGAGGGAGATGGCATTCAGCAATAACCCATCTACCAAGAGGATCAGATTTTACCCTATTTGAATTCAATAGGTGTCTATTTTGTACCAAAACCCCTACCCCTCTTGTCTTTGCCCCATGTGTGGTTCCTCCAATAACGCTATACCCCAGAGAATTCAGTAGATGCTTCTGGGATCCCTCCACATGTGTTTCCTGAAGGGTAACTACTTGGGCTCCCAGTAAGCACAGACCCTGCGCTACCTTCTGTCTTTTCAGGGTGTCGTTCAGACAACAAACATTTGCTGACACAATTTTTAAGGAATATTGGTTTGTCATACTAGATGCTTTTTTTCCCTGAGCACTCAGATTTATCCCCCATACATTTTATTTACCCCACAATATCATTATTTTTGTCTTGTATGTACTGATGCCTCGAGAGGTTCCATAGGCTCCTCCCTACTAGTGCTGCATATCTACTCAATTTATATATTTTTCCTTTTCCTTTTCTCTTTCTCTTTGTTTTCTTTGTTTTTTCCCACATTTTCCTGAATTTTAATAACTCCTAACAATATCATAATTTCAAGTAGTGTGATCCCCACCACCACTAACCACAAGGTCATGGTCAATTAAAGAGAGTGCCCCCAGCCCCTATTGATCTACCATAAAGCCCCAGAATGCATATCAGACAAGTAACATCTCCATGAATCAAGGGGGACAATTAGGCTAATACCTATTCACTGATTATCATGCTTCTCTCATACTGTTTAATTTCATCTAGCCTTTACTTGCTCCCTTTTTAACCTTTTTAACATTGACCTCCCCCAGGAATTACCCTGCATTGTCCTCAGACAGAAAGATCTGAGTGGACCCATTCAAGATAACTTTCAACCTGGCAGGATTCATTAAAAACACTTGGGCTCCTAGTTACTGAAAGGGGGTGATTAATTGGTGCAGGTGCCATCTGCGCTCTATTGTCGGGTGACAGAAATCAGGTTTGGCAAAAAACCTCACACTGTTAGCCCTCTTCAGTGAATTTGGACGGGCTTGGTCATAGACAAATTGTCTAAGAAGGAAGTTCCCAAAGAACACTAGGAATACCCTGGGTTTTTCTCCGAGTGAGCTGCTGCCATTTCGTCATTGTTTCAGGTTGAAAGGGAAGCGATGCACCCGTTGGACTTCATAGTCCCAGTTCCAGTTTGATTGATCCGGGAAGGTTTCAAGCAAAAGTTTCACAATGTAAGGCCTTGAGTCGTCTCCCTCGACTCCTTCTGGGATGCCTAGCAGGCAGAGATTTTTCCTGCGCTGTCGATTCTCCTGCTCCTCCATTTTCATTCTTATACCCATCAGGCATGCGCCATGAGCTCAACCTTGGTCTCTTAGGGCAGTTACATCTGTTTCTAAACTCTCTGTACGGCCTTCAACCATGCTGACATGGTCGCTGATGTCGGTGCTTATTGTATTTAATTTTCGCAAGCCTCCTTGCTGCTTTTTAGAGGTCCCCTTAGCTGCTTGGTTGTCGGAGCGGACCTCTTCTTGAAATTATTTGATTTGAAGCTAGCATTGAAGCTAAAGAGGGTTCAGCCAAGTTTTCCGTTGATGGTTTACTATTTTCCCAGATCGAGGTCTGTTCTGCCTGTTCGCAAGGGGGGTAGGACATTTGTGAGTCTGAATAGTCCCATTTGAGTTGACTGCGCCTTTTAGATTGGTTTCTGATTTTCTTTTGGCGCTGCACCGTTCTGGTACCTTTAGAGGGATCCATACTGTTGTCTTCGATTGAACTAGTTAAATGTCCATCAGAGGTCATCGGAGAGCCATCCGAGACAGAATAAAAGTTTTCACCATTGATCTCTGGGGTCCAAGGGGCTCTCAGGCCAGGATTAGGTTCTACACCAAGAATATATTCTGTGATGCCTGTTGCTAGGCATTTTGTCCTGGTCTCGGTTTCTGCTAACTGTATGGTGGAGCCCGAGGAAAAGGAGGCTAAGGAAGTGGAGTCTGGGAGTAACATTGAGCCTGAGTCTGATATGGCTCGAACAGCCGCTTCAGAGGGAGAAGTAGTAGAAAGTAAATTGGCAGATAGATTCACTGAGGCCACCAGTCCTTCAGTGCCACTTTGAGCTTCCGGCTGCTCGCTGGAGGGATAAGTTAACTCAGTTTGCTCTAGGGGGCAGCTTTCTTTTAACAGTGTAGGCTTTGGCTCAAGATTCAGGCTCCTTGTGTTTCGGCAAGTGTATTATCTAGTTTGAGCTGGGGGGTGCGGGAACAAGAACAGCGTCGGGTGCTAGTAATGGCGTCTTAGGGCCGGAGCACATTTTAGCAATGGTTGGCTGAAAGCCCTCTTTTGCACTCCCACCACCCCGAATCTCCCCATAGCTCTTTTAAGGCTGTTAGCTTCCCGTTTACCTTTAGGCGTGTTATTCAATGCTGCTGCCTCCCCAAGAGCAGTGCTGGCTTGTGCGGGTTGAACTGCCTTCATCTTGTTGCCTTTGCCAGTTTTGGCTCCTTTGGAAGACATACTTGGGCCCCGCTGTTGTCTTCTTGCGGGTAGCACGAGTGTGCAGGATATCGGTGCAAGCGCGAAGGCAACAATCTAGCACAGCAGCCAGCATCTTAAAAAGAAATGTAACGCTCTTCCTAGAGCAGCAAACCTGCGGCTGTTGTCAATATCCGAAGTGATTCCACTAGCTTGCATGTGGACCGAATCACTTGCGTCCTGCTCCCTCCCAGGTTCAATATTGCTGGTCCGATGGTCGATGTGCACGGTGTGCGCAGCTGAGCGGCGCAGGTTCATGCTGACACCATCTTGCTCCCCTAGAAATGGAAGATTTAAATGTTTTACTCTCATGAAGCCTTGATGCAAGAAAACTTGGCTACATGGTTTCTGATTTCTGTAATTCTGAATATTGAATTGGTGGTAATCCAGCGGGAATTTCACGGTAATTTCTCAATGCAAAACCTCATTTACCTCAATTTTACCGCTGAAAAGGTGTTGGGCCCTTGACACAGGGACATAACACAGGCCCCCGCGGTGCAGGGGGACCCCGCAGTTTAAGGGGGCCCACCTCAGTACAATGAAGACTCTACCTAAACATTAGCTCGTAGCAGTCAGTGTCACCGCCCGGTTCGCCTGTGAAGAGTCTCTGATATTCCTTCTTCTCACGTAATGCCAAAACCCTTCGGGTCGAGTTAGTGCAAAATGTCGGGCAGAACTGTTAGGTTAAGTGAGGTCAATGGAAGCGTGAGGCGACATGCAGCAGCTCTTGAACTGTCAGGACAGTGGAAGTATTCTTTCCTCTAAGTTCCGTGAGGCGTCAGACAGGCATCATTCAATATGTGTTTTTTTTCCTTCATTTTCCTGCCAATGGACCTGGGCCCCCAGGAGTTGCTGCCTGTGGCGCCGGCGGGAGATTGATTGTGCTCCCTGACCTCCACAGACACTTCAGGGCGGGCCATGGCAGCAAGATCATGGAGTTGAGACACACTATCAGCTTGGCTTTCCTCGAAATTTCAGGGGCCTCCTTTTCCCAAAGTATTAAGTTGGTTCCAGCGTAAGGTAGGAAAAAATGTTCTTTTAATAATAGAGTAGCGTTTATTTCAGCTGTTGTGGTGCAGGGTCCCGCACCTTCAGCACATCAGGCTTCCCTCTCCTGATGGAGTGTTTTCAATTTGGTTTCACTTTTATTTCTTGCAGGCAGAGGCTCCTGTATTCTGTGTATTTGGAAGCAGTTGCAGCCATTGCTGAACTCGCTTACTTTTGTTTTATTTGTATTTATTTTTATTTTGAAGGTTTTATAGAGCGCGAACAAGATCCTTGTGGATATCAGAGCGCTTTACAGATAGTCAAGTCCGCTTGAATATATTCACAGTATTTACCATATGGTATGCTGAAGTGGGCGGAAGAAAAATGTTAATACTGGTTCCACCTGTGAGTGACAAGGAGTCAGGGAATTGGCCCTTTAAACCACGATGATGTTTTCACAATTAAAAAACACCCTCTGCCGATGATGGGGAAATACTAGCACCCTCGCAGAAGCAAATGAATGAAACTCACCAGACATAGCAGGTTTGCTCAGAAACAGAGTGACATTTATTTAATAGTACCAAAAGCATGCATCATTGCTAATTAGCAGGAAGAAGTCAGATCTGCCACCTTAGTGGCTCTCAGGCCACTTCTTCCCAGAGTGACAGATTTCTAGGTGCTATATAAGTAATGCCATGTCAGCGGAACTATAATAAGGCACCAAGCCAAATATGGCTGACATGGGTGTGCAATGTCTTCACCATGCTAAACAGCCAGATATGGGCAGACCAGAAAGGCAGGCTCTGCACTGTGTAACACTTGCATATCATGTAGTCAAGACAAGCAAGGTGACTTGTAAGGGGGTACAGAATTGCTTGTTGAAGCTTGTCCAGTCAAGGTCAGATAGGAAGCCCTTTTGAGCACCAGGCCTCATGTTAATGTCATGATATCTTTTGAAGTGCATACACATGAATTTATATGGATATTCATATATATATTACATCAGCCGAATCCCTTGTGTCTCCAGTTTTCTGGCAATGATTAAAATCATGCCAAGATATAACTCTTTATTTATTTATTTTCTTTATAAAGTTTTATATAGAGCGAACTTGATCCCGAAGGATATCAGATCGCTTTACAATTTGAGGCAAAGGTAACAAATCAGAACATTAGTCTAGCATGGGGAATCTAATGGGCAAAGTATTTAAAACACAATTAAAAGGGACTTACAGCTCTAAATGCATCTGCTTGGTGCACCATACTTTTAAGGATCTACTATATCCATATACGATTGCATAGATGTCACCAAAATGAAATTAGCACTACTGACAAAACCATTACAGCATTTAAACCAGCATTAAACCAACTATTGCAAATGATCAAAAAGATATACAAAATAAACGACCTAATTGCGAGTTTGGCAATCCGTCAGACCCCCAAACCCGCGGTAGAGGTGAGGTGGCAGTCGGGGACTGAAGTACCAGCGGAATATTGTTCCTGCTGGAGTAACATCAGCATTCTGTCAGTGGCAGTTTTCACCCATCCTGATGTAGCACAGAGGGTTAATATCTTACCAAGTCTGTGTAAGCGGACAGAAAAGTTTGTAAATAAGCAACTCACAACATATTTGGAGCAATCAAATTTGCTTCACTTCAATCAATCTAGTTTTAGAACCCAGCATCGCATAGCCCATTCCTACTTGTGCACTCAGGTTATATTGAGCTGTTAAGTTTGTACTATTTGATTCAATGCCCATTAGCTTCCCCATGTTAGACTAATGTTCTGATTTGTTACCTTTGCCTCAAATTGTAAAGCGCTCTGATATCCTTCGGGATCAAGTTCGCGCTATATAAAACTTTATAAATAAATACATAAAGTGCATTTTATGCGAGTAGCTCAGTGGGTTACTGCTTTTGTCACTGAGAATATTTAGTTACTTACAGTTCATAAGTTACAATCGTGATAAAACACAATTATGTATTTATTTATTTATTTATAAAGTTTTATATAGCTCGAACTTGATCCCGAAGGATATCAGAGATATGAACTGCATTGAAGAGTTTGTATTCAAACTGCGTGGTAAGGTTAGAACATTATACCCCCGCCCCCCAAGACTCTCATTAACCTAATTTTGCTAAAAGGTTTAGGGGTCGATTAGGATGGCGGACGGAAATGGCTACTGTCCGCCATGGTGGGGGAAATTTTACTCCCGGCCGCGCCGCGGAGATTCCGCGTTTGGGATTAGGATATTCATGTCACGAAACTCCGACCGCGGCGGACGGATCATAACCAACACCGTCCGCGGTGGACGGAACACATCCAACTCCGTCCGCGGCGGACGGAGTCCAATGAACAACCACTGCCGCGGACGGAAATGACCGCGGAAAATAACACATGTACCGCCATACCTGTGAATACTCCGTGGCCGCAATTAGGATGAATCCGCCCGGTCCACGGAACTCACAGCCATCCACGTCCGCGGCGGAAAGAATGCTACGATAACCACAGCATCACTGCGGAAGGCCAACACGCACAACATCCCTAGCGGCAAACAAATGTCAGGAAGCCTACCGCTAGTCCAAAACAAACATACCAACATTGACAAGGCCCCCCCCCCAACATCAAGCACAAGCCGCCATGACACGTCCCAATTATCCAATAATGCACACTAGTCAACACGCCCACCTACCACCTGACTGCCAACAACCATTGAGACACGACTATAAAATGACACACACACGCTACCACAATCCTTTGCATCACAGCATTGCTGCTAGCAAGAGGCCAAAATCGAGATACTGCAAACTCACATAGAAGACACACAACCACCACCCTACCACACCCACCACACAAACACCCACCACACAAATCCTACACATCACACACCACACACCTGCACCCCCCAACTCACTCAACTCACACACTGAGCACCACACACCATGGCACCCAAAAAAAAAAACAAATTCACGGAGACAGAGTTGAGGGTAATGGTAGATGAAATACTCCGTGTTGAGCCCCACATCTTCGGGGCCCAAGTCCAGCAGACATCCGTGGCGCAAAAGAACCACATGTGGGACAGGATCGTCACTCGGGTGAATGCCTCGGGGACTGTGCTGAGGACAAAGCATGACATCCAGAGGCGGTGGCATGACCTGAAGACCAGGGTCAAGGGCATCCGAGCCAAAAACTTTGCCCGAGCCAATCATACTGGCGGTGGCACACCCCCGGAGCCCATACCCTACACCGATTGGGAGGAGAAGGTGCTGGTGATACTACACCCAGAGAGCCTAGACGGACTTGACGAAGGAGAAGAGACTGGTGAGTACAAACCAAGCACCACGATCAGCACGACATGGTCAGGCTCACACAACTGAGAAGAAACATCTCCTATGCCCCAACCCATGCACGTTGGACACCAACTCACTAACATGTCCATGGCTCCCAACAGGCCCCCATGCTCACGGGGTGGGTGGTGGTGGTGGTGGAGGGCGGGGTGTGTGAGAGGCCCAAACTACAACTCCCAACAGGCCCCCATGCTCACGGGGTGGGTGGTGGTGGTGGTGGTGGAGGGCGGGGTGTGTGAGAGGCCCAAACTACAACTCCCAACAGGCCCCCATGCTCACGGGGAGGGTGGTGGTGGTGGTGGTGGTGGAGGGTGGGGTGTGTGAGAGGCCCAAACTACAACTCCCAACAGGCCCCCATGCTCACGGGGAGGGTGGTGGTGGTGGTGGTGGAGGGTGGGGTGTGCGCGACAGGAAACAGAAATGTCTAAAAATCTACATAACCATGTAATGTCCACATCACTGACCAGCTCTATCTTGTCCCTCAGGTGATCGTCAACTGACTGGGGAAACCAGTACCCGGCCGCCAGCCTCGCCTCCCACACCTACAGGACTCTCTGCTGACGAGGACACAGGCAGCTCCGGTGCGGAGGATGGAGCGGGACCAAGCACGCAGCCAGGGCCATCTGGCTCACAGGGACTCCCGGGACCGACCAACGTCGCAAGTGTCACTCCAGCGACACCTGTCTCTGTGATCTGCACAGTCCCCACCACCACCAGTACCACCAGTACCACCAGTACCACCAGTACCACCAGTACCACCAGCACCACCAGCACCACCACTCCTGCCGGTGCCACCCAGCATAACCCAGCGCACAACGCTGGTCCATCGGCCCCACACACAAGCAGGGTGAGTGGGCCACAGGCAACGGGACATCAGCCAATCAGGCGAGCCACACACCGCCGTGCACAGGAAGGACAGCTACCCCAGCCAGTGGCACAGTCCCTACAAGCCCTTGCCAGGTGCCAGGCGTCATACGACCGGTCCCAGGCAAACGCAGATCGTGCGCACCAGGACTCGGTGGACAACAACAACATCCAGCGCGAAATCTGTGGCATCCTTGGCCAGATGTTGCAGATCATGGGCCAGCAGGCAACGATGTGGAGGGAATGGGTTGCCCGGAACAACCCCCCCCCTCCACCAAGTGTCGTAGCGCCACCGCCACCGTCACCTCCGCCTCCACTGCCACCTCCGCCTCCACCGCCACCGTCACCTCCGCCTCCACCGCCGCCACCACCGCCACCACCACCTGTGCCCCTGGCGACGGATGTGGCCCTTCAACAACCTGCCCTCCCAGCTGACTCTGTACCACCTCAGAGACGGAGGGGCCGGCCGAGGCAGGAAGTGGCTGAGAGCAGTGTTGGAGCGCCATCCACACGCTCCAAGAGGGGACGACCATGACAATGTCACCACCTGTGCCAGACATTCACCCAGCTAAGTATCCTGTCCCACAGACAATCATTCCCACTGGTCTGCTTGACTACCCTGACACCCCCCAATGTGGTGTCAGCACGGACATTTCATCTGCCATTACCTTCAACTCCAACTCCCTCCACCCCACTTACTTGTAAATATTCAACAGCACAGAAGCACAACCTGTAAATAAATAGCACTTACTCACACAATGATGTTTTGCCTCCATGTTTATTCACATGATTGCCTTCAGAAACAGACGTAAACAGGTTCAGGGATGACAGTCGTTCATGATCATGGCGCTGCGGGAGTGACCTAGAGAAAATCAGAGACAGCAAACACACGTCAGGAAACTGATACACACACATCACAACACAATGCACAGCAACATTACACAAACGACAACCATCACAAAAGCATGGGATGAGAGCACACACATCATGGAGACTTGTATGTCCAAAGAAATGAAGACACACATAAGCAACCATCACAAACAAGAACACCCAGCTGATTAACCCCACATCCACACAACACCAGCAAACATACATGAGGCATTGTCAACCGCCACTAGAGGTAGTAACTCACATTCAAGGGAAGTAGCGATCTATGAGCTGGCGCCTCTGGTCCACACCTTCCTCCTCACCACTATCCTCATCAGTCGACATGGGTGGGATGGGAGGCCGAGGAACTCCTTCGTCTTCAGGGTCCAACAGCAGTTCTATGTCATTGCGTACTGCCAGGTTGTGGAGCATGCAGCAGGCAATCACGATCCTGCATACTTTTCCTGGTGAGTAAGGCAGGGCCCCTCCGGTCTTATCGAGGCACCGAAACCGAGACTTTAGCAGTCCAAAGGTACGTTCGATGACTCTCCGTGTCCTTCCATGTGCATCATTGTACCGCATTTCTCGGATTACGTAGGGGACTGAGGAGCCAGGGCCGGTTTGGGTAAGCCGAGTCGCCTATGTAGGGGGATGACAGAGACAAACATCACAACAAGATATGGTGGGTACCCCATGCAACACAGAAATCACAAGAGTCCCCACTGCACACTCACCAACAAGCCACGCTTGACCGGGTCGCAGATTAGCCATGAGTCGTGGGACATTGCTGCTCCGCATGATGTGGGCGTCATGTGCAGATCCAGGAAATCTTGCACACACATGTGAGATGATGTTGTTTGCCAGGCACACCACCTGCACGTTCAGCGAATGGAAGTGTTTGCGATTCCTGAACACTTGTTCCCGTGCCCGTGGTGGAATGATTGCGATGTGTGTGCCATCAATTGAGCCCACAACGTGAGGTATGTGGCCCAGGGCATAGAAATCAGCTTTGACAGCTGGCAACTCTTCCGGACGTGGGAAATGGATGCAGTCATCCTTGTACAGCATCATAGCTGTTAAGACATCCCGAAGAACCGTGCTGAACATGGCCTGTGACATCCCCCCGGCATGTCCAACTGTATACTGAAATGTGCCAGTAGCAAAGAAATGGAGTACCGCCATGACCTTTGCAGTGGGTGTCATCGACCCAGGATACGTCCTACGTGGCTGCAGATGAGGAGACAATTGAGCCACAAGCTCCAGCAACCGACGTCGATCCAGCCGGAATTTCCGAATCACCTCCTCGTCAACCATATCCTCCAGCACAGTGTATGGCCGATGCACATTTGTAGCCCTCCTGTGTGGGAGAGAGATGTAACTTAGGTCAACTTGCAAACGACGCATACGTGTACAACTCCATCACATGTGAACCTTACTGACAATACTTCAGTCTGCACCCTAATGTTTAGTAGCCACATCACAGACACACATGCAACTGCATGCACACAAACGATAATTATACACATGCCATGTCATCAAGCACACATGCCAACACCAAGAATGATGTACATACGGTAATTACATGCATGGTGACACAACGTACAAAACACATACACGGAATGCATGTGTACCACCACCACTGTAGTCACCTCGCCAGAACAAGACACAGACAACAGATGCATAATTTGGGCACACAGCCGTGATGTACTGTGTAGTTGTGAAGATGTAAGAACGTATGTAGGGTCACACCCGACGTCAACACGTACAAATGCACATCTGTTGCCCATTGTGTGCCCACCGATGGGCATTGCATGGACACACATGCTACATTGTATGACATATGACCTTTCCCTATCACGCTCACATCCCTCATGACGCAACTGCACACAACACATCACGGTGCAGCGTCTGACAAGATAACATAATTGGCGCCGCCATGGCGGTGCTCAACTTCCGCTACTTCCCAAAGGCCAGACGCGGCCAGCGTCCCTCTTCCCATTGGCTGCATGTGCGGGGACCATCACGGGCACACATCGGCAACCGCACGTGCAAGCCTCAGGCACGGATGCTTCAGTTGCAACAATGTTCTATCACTGGCGCCTCCATGGCGGTGCACGTACTCAGCGGGGGAGGTGCAGGGCTATACACCCTTTAGATGTACTCAATGGACATGCCAGTTCATGACCCCCCTTACAGTCACATTGCATCATCCACCGTACACCGGCCGGAGCGGCCGGGCCTAGGATGGCCGTGCCCGGCCATGTCCACACCCGCCGTGCCCGGCCATGTCCACACCCGCCGTGCCCAGCCATGTCTACAACCGCCGTGCCCGGCCATGTACACAACCGCCGTGGCCGGCCATGAACACAACCGCCGTGGCCGGCCATGAACACAACCGCCGTGCCCGGCCATGAACACAACCGCCGTGCCCGGCCATGAACACAACCACCGTGCCCGGCCATGAACACAACCGCCGTGCCCGGCCATGTCCACACCCGCCGTGCCCGGCCATGAACACACCCGCCGTGCCCGGCCATGAACACAACCGCATGGCCGGGCACGGCGGTTGTGTACATGGCCGGGCACGGCGGTTGTGTTCATGGCCGGGCACGGCGGTTGTGTTCATGGCCGGGCACGGCGGTTGTGGACATGGCCGGGCACGGCGGTTGTGTTCATGGCCGGGCACGGCGGTTGTGTTCATGGCCGGGCACGGCGGTTGTGTTCATGGCCGGCCACGGCGGTTGTGTTCATGGCCGGCCACGGCGGTTGTGTACATGGCCGGGCACGGCGGTTGTGTTCATGGCCGGGCACGGCGGTTGTAGACATGGCCGGGCACGGCGGGTGTGGACATGGCCGGGCACGGCGGGTGTGGACATGGCCGGGCACGGCGGGTGTGGACATGGCCGGGCACGGCCGTCCTAGGCCCGGCCGCTCCGGCCGGTGTACGGTGGATGATGCAATGTGACTGTAAGGGGGGTCATGAACTGGCATGTCCATTGAGTACATCTAAAGGGTGTATAGCCCTGCACCTCCCCCGCTGAGTACGTGCACCGCCATGGAGGCGCCAGTGATAGAACATTGTTGCAACTGAGGCATCCGTGCCTGAGGCTTGCACGTGCGGTTGCCGATGTGTGCCCGTGACGGTCCCCGCACATGCAGCCAATGGGAAGAGGGCCGCTGGCCGCATATGGCCAATCGCAAGTAGCGGAAGCTGGGCACCGCAACAACAGGGCCAGTAATTGGCCCATCTCACGATCACGCTTCCAGGGCTGACCAATTGCTGGCGACATATGCCACTGACACGTGCTGAGGGCCCTATATATGTGTGTTGGGCAAAATGACACTTCCTACCCTGGGGACCAGTGCTGCCTGTTCACCTCGACCTGCTGCTGCTGCTGAGCTGACCACCGACTGCTGCCTGTGACCATCACCTCGACCAGCTGCTGCTGCTGAGCTGACCACCGACTGCTGCCTGTGACCATCACCTCGACCTGCTGCTGCTGCTGAGCTGACCACCGACTGCTGCCTGTGACCATCACCTCGACCTGCTGCTGCTGCTGAGCTGACCACCGACTGCTGCTGTAGTGCCATACTCCGTGATCTTGCCATGTCGAGAGGCAAAGAGATCCGGTCTCGACCCTTCACCGCCGCGGAGCTTGATGTCCTCGTGGACGGTGTACTCCGCAACTATGGACGCCTCTACGGCGCACCAGGACGGGTGGTAAGTGCAGTGTGGGACATGTTGGTGTGCATGAGGGGGCCAAATAATCAGGCCTATTTCTATCTTAGCTGTGTAGTGTGGGCTAGACATATGTTCCTGATTGTGCATGGCTGCTGACAGTTACGTCTTGCCCCTATGTGTGTGACAGGCCACCTGTCCACTGACTGAAACCCTTTTGTCTCCCATCATGGTAGGTCAAGCTGCACCTTCGCAAGGACCTGTGGAGGAGCATAGCACGGGAAGTACGGGCATTGGGGGTGTGCAACAGACGACATACACACTGCCACAAACGCTGGGACGACATTTCCAGGCTAAGCAAGAATGTAGCGGAAGTAACACTGGGCCTGATTCCAAGGACGCCCCGTCTGGCCCGACGCTCCATGACCCCTCTCATGCACCGTATCATTGCAGTGACGCATCCTGAACTGGCCGAACGTCTGAGTGCCGATCAACAGCAAACTAGCGGTGAGCAAACTGTCTGTGTAGGAAACCTGTGAGTGCTATGCATGTATTGGTGCACAGACACACTATTGAGTTCCGTGTTGCGTATGTATGTCTGTGATGCCATTTTGGTCCCATTGGGTGGTTCTCATTTGACATCCAGGTCCGCCATGTTGACACGCCACTTGCTTAGTAGTTGAGTGTTGAGGCACATCCCCTAGTGGTCCATGGCCCCATGGCAGGAAATGTGAGGATGACTGGTAGAGGTGGGCCATGTGCAGGATGAGGGCTACAAAATCTTTGTCAGCTATGTAATTTGGCAATCCTGTTCCTTCTGTACGTCAGTCTGCCCATGACTCACACATCTTTTATGTGCATTTCAGGTATGACAGAGGACACAGACGGCGGAGAGTAGTCGAGGAAATGAGTCCGGCTCAGACTTCGCACACACGCAGACTGACACAGAGGAGGCCAGCGCCGGAGAGGGGGACAGGACCGTCCCTGAGGACTCGCATGTGGAGACACCATCGTCCTCCTCGTCGGACACTCTTGGTGAGCCTGCACTGTTGTCACAGACTGGGAGTGGGCACTCTTCACCTTCTGTCGGAAGTAAGCACACAGGGCCCACACTTCCACAAACTGCACCATGTACTGTTCGTGGCCGGAGGAGTAGGGGGAGCAGAGTGGCGTTCGGTGCAGGCACCGCTGCCCCTGCCACGGTGAGCCAAAATGCACTGTGTGCTGAGGCCGTTGATCTGCTGCGACAGCTGTGTGTGGGGCAGACCAATATGACAAATGCTTTCCAGGACCATGATAGGAAGTTGGGGCAGGTGGTGGCTTTCATGGAAGGGATGCATGGCGATCTTGCAGGTCTACACAGGACAGTGCAGTCATTGGCAAGCAGTGTGTCGTCTGCAATAGTACAGTCGCATGAACAGGGTGCTACTTCGGTTTCCCCATCTACACCACTGGATGTCTCAGGGGGTAGTGAATATTCTGAGCAGGACTCAAATACAGGTTATTGCACTAGAAGCAGCGTCAGACAGCACGTCAGGGCACGCAGGGCACAGACCCCATCCCCTAGATCAGCTAAATCTGTTCAATTAGACAACGTCAGATACACTGGAGTACACACACAGGATCCGCAAGTGTTGTTGGGGGACATGCCTTCAGGAGCTACACAGGCATTCAACACAAAAGGTACTCCCAAGGCAAGGGATACTCACATGTCCATGGACTGTACCTTGGACAAGGCCAGTCAGAAGACAAAGGCACCTACTAGGAGCAGGGAGACTCCCAAGGGCAGGCCCACAGCAGAGGAAAGGGACACTCCCAGGGACAGTGACAAGACAAAGGCACCTACTAAGAGCAGGGAGACTCCCAAGGGCAGGCCCACAGCAGAGGAAAGGGACACTCCCAGGGACAGTGACAAGACAAAGGCACCTACTAAGAGCAGGGAGACTCCCAAGGGCAGGCCCACAGCAAAGCAAGGTCCATCTCCCAAGGGCAGGGGCACACACAGAGAGCAGGTGTCTACTGGAGACAGGTGCACCACAGACAACAAGTCTGCTGGCAGGAACAGGGCGGCGACCAGGGCACAGGCTACATCCAGAGACAACACTCCACCTAAGGATAAGGCACATCCTACGGACAAGGCATCTAGCATGGACAATGGCGCAATCAAGGACAGGCATACTTCACCCCTGGCTGCACTGAGGCTGATGTTTTCTACTAAACGCCAAACTGATGTCTCCGCCGCGGAGTCCCCCCATACCTCCACTCCCATCCAGGCCAGTCAGAAGCAGAGGAGGGTGTCCCCTGTTGTTGCATCCCCCATTACACATGATTCAGAGTCCAGGCGGCAGGCACAGAGCAAACGACAAGCAGGCTCCAGCACGTCCCCAGAAACCAGATCCCCGGCAGCAGATGCTCCACCTATGGTGGGTGGTGATTGTTTGGCGTCCCCACCACTTGGCAGTCCTGTCCTGTCCAGGGTGCACACACACATCCCTAAGAAACGCAGACACACACCATTGACACCTGCCAACCCCGATTTGGCTCTAGGTCAGCTATCCCCAGCTCCCAGGCCCACCCTGCCTCCAGGCCCATACAGCCCTGTGGCTCATCATTTCAGTTGTCACAGTGGCGCTGGTGCCGTTGACTCTCATGTATCAGATGGTGGCACAGTGTCAGTTGTGCCCTCTCCTGTTGCAGGTTCTGGCAGTGTATCTGGGTCTATGGCTCACGTGTCAGTTAGAAGATCTGTGGCTGTGTTGCACACTCCTGTTTCTGGTGCTGGCAGTCTGTCTGGGTCAGTGGCTCACGTGTCAGTGACTACATCTGTGGCTGTGTCTCACACTCCTGTTGCTGGTGCTGCCAGTGTGTCTGGGTCCGTGGCCCATGTGTGTGTCACTCGGGCTGTGGCTGTGTCTCACACTCCTGTTGCTGGTGCTGCCAGTGTGTCTGGGTCCGTGGCCCATGTGTGTGTCACTCGGGCTGTGGCTGTGTCTCACACTCCTGTTGCTGGTGCTGCCAGTGTGTCTGGGTCCGTGGCCCATGTGTGTGTCACTCGGGCTGTGGCTGTGTCTCACACTCCTGTTGCTGGTGCTGCCAGTGTGTCTGGGTCCGTGGCCCATGTGTGTGTCACTCGGGCTGTGGCTGTGTCTCACACTCCTGTTGCTGGTGCTGCCAGTGTGTCCGAGGCAGGTAGTTCACGCAGTCCCCCTGATTCTGTGATGTGAGGTGCTGAACACTTCACTCAAATGTTATTTCACATGGTGTGTCCATTGAGAACTGCGTGGCACTCTTGTGGTTCCTGTGACGGGTTGGTAGGGACACGTACTTGTGCAGCCTATGATGTTCCTGCTCTGTACTCTACAATGCCCTGTTGTTGCTCTGATACTGCATACTGCCCTCTCGTTACCTGCCTATGATGCACCTGCTCTGTACTCTACAATGCCCTGTTGATGCTCTGATACTGCATACTGCCCTCTCGTTACCTGCCTATGATGTACCTGCTCTGTACTCTACAATGCCCTGTTGATGCTCTGATACTGCATACTGCCCTCTCGTTACCTGCCTATGATGTACCTGCTCTGTACTCTACAATGCCCTGTTGATGCTCTGATACTGCATACTGCCCTCTCGTTACCTGCCTATGATGTACCTGCTCTGTACTCTACAATGCCCTGTTGATGCTCTGATACTGCATACTGCCCTCTCGTTACCTGCCTATGATGTACCTGCTCTGTACTCTACAATGCCCTGTTGATGCTCTGATACTGCATACTGCCCTCTCGTTACCTGCCTATGATGTACCTGCTCTGTACTGCGCATTGCCCTGTTAATGCTCTGTTACTGCATTCTGCACTCTCACGTGCTGCCTCTGATGGAGCTGTTCTGTGCAATGGACTGTTGATGCACTTGGCCCCTCTCACGTGCTGCCTCTGATGGAGCTGTTCTGTGCAATGGACTGTTGATGCACTTTGCCCCTCTCATATGTTGCCTCTGATGTACCTGCTCTGTTGGCCACACTGCCCTGTTGGTGCTCTGATACTGCATTCTGCCCTCTCGTTACCTGCCTATGATGTACCTGCTCTGTACTCTACAATGCCCTGTTGATGCTCTGATACTGCATACTGCCCTCTCGTTACCTGCCTATGATGTACCTGCTCTGTACTCTACAATGCCCTGTTGATGCTCTGATACTGCATACTGCCCTCTCGTTACCTGCCTATGATGTACCTGCTCTGTACTCTACAATGCCCTGTTGATGCTCTGATACTGCATTCTGCCCTCTCGTTACCTGCCTATGATGTCGCTGCTCTGGTGCCCACTTTGCCCATGCTCACGCATACACTGTGATTATTCCCCTATTTTGTACAATAAAGGTAGTCTATCAAGTCTCGTGGTCTGTCGTTGTCATTCCTGCTTGCGTA
This sequence comes from Lissotriton helveticus, assembly GCF_964261635.1. Classification (NCBI taxonomy): domain Eukaryota; kingdom Metazoa; phylum Chordata; class Amphibia; order Caudata; family Salamandridae; genus Lissotriton; species Lissotriton helveticus. The sequence goes on along the minus strand of NC_136072.1, from coordinate 627,223,106 downwards.
CTACAAATGTGTATTCGTATATGCTTCTCATCAGTGGTTTCGGTAACATGACACTCCCCCTCCCTACGTCACGTCCCTTGCTGGTATTCCCCTCCAGACAGCCAATGGTTTGTGCCTTACCTGCGTCGTCGTCCATAGTGGGCCATGACTAGGACTTGGTGGATTGCGAAGAGCATCGGGAAAGCGTGTAGCGCTGGGTCCATGGTGGTGGTCAGCTTGCGGTGGGTATCTCTGCTATGTCACCTATGTTCGCTGTGTGGATTCCGCCGTGTTCAGTCAGGTTGTTTTTCCGCTGCGGTTTTATGTGGAGTTTCCGCCATCTTGATTTGGGGGACGGTCTTAGACGTCAGTACGTACGGCGGGGCCTCCGGGATTGTTCCGTCCGCCACGTGGTCGTGTGTAGTTCGGCGGCGGTGCGTCCTTTTCCGTCGCGGACGGAAACTTGACACGTTTTCCTATCCTGATATGGCGGACGGAGTATCCGCGGCTGGCGGACACGGAAAGGGCTTTTTCCGCCTACTCCAGGGCCGTGGTGGCTCTTCCGTCCGCCATCCTAATGAGCCCCTTAGTTTGGGTAAAAATACATTGTTTTTAGTAAAACCAACCACTGTGGTACGTTTTAAATCCAGACCAACACTCTTGAAATATACCGCCTACTAGTATAGCTGACATGTGATTCTACAACTTAATCCTCACTATTTTATGTAACATTACATTTAGACTGAATACAAACGTATGAATTATTGTCTCTCTATAATGTGGGTATGATGTAAAGTGCTCTGACACCCTACACTAGTAATGGTGCTTTGTAGAAGTTTCAAGATCCACTTTTAGTTTCTCACTGCTCATATGGGTGTAACTTTTGGTATTTACTGTTTCCATGGATGTCATTGCTTGATTTTACTCGGGTAAACTTATCATTCTTAAGTGTCACACATTGGTTGTTGAATGTCACTCACAAGTACACTGAAACTATGAAAATGTCACACATAAGCAATGTCAAACCTTGGCAGCTATGCGTATCCTTCTCCGCAATAATACCATAGTGGATACGGTTGTCTCGAAGGAGTCGCTCACAAGGTTTTTGGTCTGATATTACAGGGGGTTCTGACCGAGGCAGAGGAGCATTTTAATAATGATAATGACCTGCTGCCCATGCACTGCAAAGGATGGCTCTTTGCATGGGCAGCAGGCCATTATTAAAACAGGTCCTTGGCCTCAAAAACAGAGGCTGGGCTTGTGCAGCCGCAGTGCTGCATGTTCACACTTAATGCACCACCTGCACGCCATCATGCATTGCTCTACAGGGTGGGGTAGGGTGGGTCATGTGCGCAGAGTAAACTGCGTGGTCAGCACCAGTCATCTGCACCTGCTCCTGTGGACACTATCGAAGCAGCCTGCAAGCAACTGTTAGGTCACGTCTCCTTCCATTTCCTTATGTAAAAATCCTTTCTCTAATCATTGAAATGTTTCCATTGCACCAGGGCCACATAGTCAGAAATTCAAATCTGGTGCTAATGCACATATTACTGCCTTGCAAATAAATGTACAAATCGTATACTTTGAAAATTGTGATCGACATGAATTGCATATTTTTTTAAAATGTACTGACAAAAAAAACACAAATTAAGAAGTTAATGTATATATTTCTTCACAGCATAATAATAGAGTGATCGCTTTTTGTTGTATTTCACAATTTGACACTATACTTATTTTAAAAGAATGCCGAAATATAGAACTACGCTTCAATCATAACGCAAGCATCATGTCAGTCCTGCATGCAGCTCCGCGAGGCATCTTGCACACACTGAAAGCAACCCCCATTTACATGTTGAATAAAAAGCAATTTGAACTTTTAACTAACCCTACACACAAAGATTGTCCTTTAAGACCTATCAACTGCCTTGTGAAATGTTGGCTGGAAATCCAGGCCTGATCTAGGCAAAGGCAAAGATGGACAGTGCTATTGAAATTTCAAGATGTTTATTTATTATGCGCTGTTGTTTGCCTTAGTGTCTGTGTAATTGTCCATTCATCTGGGTCATTTTGGGCACACTGTAAACAGCATAAAATGGTCAGGTAACCTTTGCTTGGAAAATATGTAAACGTCTTAAAAAAGGCTGAATTATATTAGGCATACTAAAGGTCCTCTAAGATGTGGTGCATACAAATTCTGAATATCGAGAGAGTGTACTCTTTAGGTAATGCTTGACCATGCAGTGCTTCGTTTTTTTGTGGTCAGTTGTAGCTTTATTATTATTATTAACTTTTATATAGCGCGTAGCTACCCGAAGGCGCCCCAGGCTTGCATCTAGACAGGGGTTTCTAGCAGACTATGCACCAGGTTGCTGGATGAGCTTTCAGTTGCATTTTACTTTATTTTTGTATGTACTGACCCTTTATTTAAGTTAAATTACTTAATGTGCATCGAAAGTACGTTTGGGACACTCATGCCATTGATTTGTCTCATTTCTGAGTGCTTTAATATTGATTTTACAAAACATACAAAAAAGGTATGGGTAGGGTGATAGTGTTTAAGGCTTAAGGGTTAGAGTGCAGAAGGGGGCTGTTTTTACCTTGCAAAGATTTATAAAATGTCCAATTCTTTCTATTTGCGAAGCTTGCAAAGTTTCCCATTGGAATCCCACGAAGTTTGTCTCTGCATAGTGTGATAGTTTCTACTGCATAGCAATATATTTTTTTCACTTTCAACAAAGCTAGCCAGGATGAAAAATGTATCCGCAAGTTTATCTTTTGCAGCGTTTTTCTATGTGTAATGACATTGCAGAGTAAAAGATACAGGGCACAATCTCCAAAGGTTTTTGCTATGACTTATTTTTGTAGTGCTCCTGGCTTACGTTTGAATTCTGTGAGGAAGGCAGGAGTAAGTTAGGAACAGTCTACCTTATGTCTGCAATTCATGAGTAAGATAGGAGTACTATATGCGTAAGTCTCACCTTCTCCCAGCAAATCTTTTGTTAATTGGCTCATGGAGCTCAATTCACATATGGCCTGATTCACAAAAGGTTTGCTATGGGTAGGCATGATGTATTCTTGCAGTACTCCTGGCTTACTTCCGAATTTCATTAATAAACCAGGAAAACTCCTGGATTACTTCTGGAATTCAGTCCCAAGAAAACATCCCAGCGTCCTGCTAACCCATCAGAACCCATTGTCTCTAATACCCCCTGAATCCCTACCCACCCTACAAAGGCTGACCTGGTCCTGCCTTCATTTATCACCTCTTAACCCCTTCCACGCGGGGAGGTGGGCCACGCACGACGCCGCAGTACTCATGACGAGCCCAGCAGGAGGGGATTTAGCCCCAAGTGGGTGTTCCGCGGCAGTTATGACGAGCTCAGCTCGTCATGAGCACAGCTCCACTGTGCCTCATGACGAGCTCAGCTCGTCATAAGCGCCGAAGGGGTTAATAGCTGATGGTGAATCAAAGCAAATTTGTCCACAGAAGGGAGGCTCCAGATGTGGTTTTGGACCAGGTAATTCCCAGTTCACATGTTAATTCACATTCTAGAGACTAGTACTCAGAACAGCAGGATTCAGGTCTGGATATACCATCTGAATCACTCTTCTGGCTAGATAGGATCCTAACAGCTCAATCCAGCCACCTGTAATTGGGAGCTTAATGTTTCCTTTCATTTAAACCGTTCATTTTCTCTGCACAAGTTTTGGTGACACCTTGAATTGGCTTACCCTGAGTGCCTACCCGACGACTCATGACTGCTGCATGCTTTTATAACCATAGTGAGAAATACCACTTTAGCTTTCAAAAGAGATTGCTAAATATTTGAATCTTGAAAAAAAATATTAGTGCTCTCCTACTGTGACTCTTTTTTAGCAGGAACTGAAAATAGACAATAAAGTAAGAGGGGATGGAGTGTTACCTCAATTTATGGTACCATGCCCCCCTTCAGGCTTGAAGAGAAGAGTAACAAGCTATTTGCCTACACTATTATGGTTTCAGAGAGAGGTTTTCGAAACCTACAATTATGATTTTGATCCTGGCTTGAAATGACTTCATAATTGCATACAAATAACTTTTCCTCCCTTAAAGTATCTATCTATCTATCTATCTATCTATCTATCTATCTATCTATCTATCTATCTATCTATCTATCTATCTATCTATCTATCTATCTATCTATCTATCTATCTATCTATCTATCTATCTATCTATCTATCTATCTATCTATCTATCTATCTATCTATCTATCTATCTATCTATCTATCTATCTATCTATCTATCTATCTATCTATCTATCTATCTATCCATCTATCTATATATCTATCGGAAAAGTCCTCTGCATGTCTAAAGACGTATAGCTCTGCCCTGATTGCTCTATTGTACTGTTGTCTGGATCCCTAATGCTGATTTTTTTCTCATAGGTGAGCACAGATCATGTGGGTGCGCCATGACACAGGTCTGTCTCATGGCATGCAATCTTGTTGGACCAGTAGGGGCCCCAAAGTGCTATCCTTATAGTGGTGGAAGGCTGCAGCCTTCGCCAGGTTTTAAGCAGCACAAGGGCGGTGGTGGCAGCATACTGTGTAGTGATCAGTAGTAGTGAACAGGTCCTTCCTACCCTGTCACTGGAGTGAGGCCTACAGGCTCACTCACTTTGTTAAAAGTTCAACTTCTGTGTGCTTGACTCACCCTTGGCCTACTTCAGCTAGATGTGCAGTGCTGCGCATGAGCAGTGGCTCCGCTAGATGTGTGTGTGCCTGGGAAGGGTACAGTGCAGGGATTTTTATATGCTGCTGCCTGTTGTACTTAATATTGTTTTAACAGTGACTTTGAAATATCTGCACCTTCATGCACAAACCAACTGGGCATTGGTTGACTAAACTGGTTTGATTTTTATATGCTGCCGCCTGCAGTACTTGTTATTGTTTAAAAAGTAATTGTGAAATATTTGCGCCTTCATTCACAAACCAAAGGGCCACAGTCTGATTAAACTGGTTAAAGTTGAGGTTTGTATGCTATTGTGCTTGTTATTGTTTGACCAGTCACTTTGAAGTATTTGCGCCTTCATACACAAACCAAAGGGAGAATTGTTTGCCCAACCTGGCTACATTTTCTGCATACTGCTGGATTTATTTTTATCACACACTTTGAAAGTGTTTCACCTTGATCCAAGAAGAAAGGGGGTTTGCTTTACACAACACGCTTGAGTTTTGTATATTGCTGGATTGCTGATTCTTTTATTATGCGCTTTGAAAGTATTTGCACTTTTTCCTTTGCTTCACCATACAGTTAGTATGGATTCTGTCATTAGGTACTTGATAATATGGTTTGTTTTTCTCCTACATGATGCGTTATTGATGGTGTTATTTGCATTTGTCTAAAATATGTGCACCTGAAATCTTGCTGTGTTTACAATACAGCAATGATAAATACAGACACACATCTGCATCAGTGTTCTGAAGCATCCAAGCAGTTTTCATCCTCAGCCTTGTGTGCCTGCCTGTTTATGCCCTGCTTACCAATAAAGCCCTGACGGTAGATATTGAAATTGCATCCTCAGGTCATTTTAAATACTATAGAGTGGTTAATATGATACAAAATCCCTGACAGATGCAAGCGTGTGGCATGCAGGTAATTCAGACCAGTTTATTTTCATGGAGCTGGCAGGATACTGGGTTATATCTTGTGTATGTATATTGTTAGTCAAGTCTGTTAAATTGCAGATTTGGGTTTGTCTTTCAAAGTTTCGAATTATTTTCCATCAATGTCAATTCTAAATCAGACCCTATGTAGTTGTTCTTTGTTCTGCAGCAATAGGCAGTTCCTCGAACAATAGGACCGCTTCCTGGCATTGCTCTGATTCCTGTCTCAGTTAAATAATCTGCTCTTGACAATAATGTTACAATATTGAGTACGCAAATATAGAGGCATTTCATTTAATGTTGGAGGTTTCAATTCAAAATATACGAGATTTATTGGTGGTGGGGCAAAGTGGTGGGCAGTGGGTCGGACCCCCTCCATGTACTTTGAAGGGGGGCACCCTCAGATTTCTTTACGCCACCGCCTTAACACTGTGTATTACCTTCAGAAGACTTTACATAAAAATGAAAAATCTAAATACAAATAATATTTAGGCCAATAAAGAGAGTTGGTGAGTATTTTAAAGGGTTTTATTTTCTATTCAAAAGTTAAGGTTCTCTGATCCTTTATTCATTAGTCAAATATCAATCAGGTTACATAATTTGTAAAACAGGAAAAATAGAATTAATACAGAACATATTATATGTTGCATACAAAACATTCCATAAAGGAAGGCCATCAAATGTCAGTCAGTATTCTTTTAAAAAAATCAGGAAAATATGATTCAAGAGTGAATTATGCAAGGTTAATCAATAATTAATAATTAGCAAAAATCTTCCATAAAGAGAAATAAATGCATAAGACAAATAAATCTTTTCAAAACTAATTAATTAGTCAAAGCATAAACATAAAGTTTTAGCATCAAAATCTAAACCTTCTGCACTGGTCTGTTCAGTCTGCCTGTTTGTACTTCACAAGGAGCGACACAGCCCGCCCTTCACAAGACCACAGAGGAATGTGATCTGCCTTGCCAAAAATATGATGTGCAAGGCTAGCCTATGCCCCCACCTTCCTCTATCTCTCCTCGGACGCAATATCCTACCAGACTGCACCCGCGACTTTCTTGTACCTAACCCATATGATGTCTCATCTCATCTGCTCCTTCTCCTCTCCTCCCTCTCAGATTAAGGCCCCCCGAGGCTCAAGGCTTAAAAAGCGAGCAAACACACTCCCTAAGAGGTCATTATTTATACTCTAATTCTTGGCTGACTATACTAATAGTGTTGCAGTTTTCAGTAAAGCTTGTACTGTGATTGGTTAGCATAGATGACAAGAGGATCTCACCATCCTGTTCTCTTTGGCAAATCCAACCCATACCAGTTTTAACAAAGGAAGTGTTAATTCTTAATACAGTCCTATATTTCACCAGCAATAATTATACAAATATGCAACATTAAGGTAGAAAAATGAATCAGTCCATTTCTTCCTTCCTTTCACATCGCACAGGAAGGATACTTTCAACTAACACTGGTACTTTGGCACAATAACAAGAATGTACAGTTCACTGTGGCCTTGACTCCTTTGTGTCTTCACTTGAGGCACTTGGCAGTCTGCACATGCGTCTATTATTTCAGCAAAATTCACAGCCATGCTGGATTCTTAGGCAGCCATTTAATGGTGGGCCCATTAACAAAAACAAACATAAAAATAGTATTAATTTATGAAAATAAACCCATTATGTTTTACCACCATACTAGTACCCTGTATTAATGATTACATAGCAAAAGCTATTAGTTTAAAGCAGCGTTTCTATTATTTGTGCACAACATGCAAAAATGTGCAATGTACAACATAGCATAATCATGCACCAGTGCAAATTTTTAAAGCCCACACAGTTAATACATTCTCATAACAACATGCTCTAATGTTTTAGATGGCTTTTCATGCAAAATGCATTTGCCCTGTGTAGTGTTGGTGCATGGTTAATTAATACACATTATAAGAAGGTGTGTTATGAACTGAATATGCATTGTCTAAATATGCAACAAAGCCAAAGTCTTTTAAGACAGGTACAGAAAGTGTAGATTACAAGGAAAAGGAGCTGGGAAGAGAGAACACATTCCATGATTATTTTCAAAGCTAAAGAGGCCACTGAAGTCACAAGTTTTCTCTACACTGCAAAAACACATGTTAATTCAGCACAAGCATTTCAGACTGACTAGGCATCATTTCATGTTTCATGTGCCATGTGTTTTCCCTTGCACCAAATCTGCATCATTTAAAATGCAGTCTGTCTGAAGCACAAAAATAATGCAAAGCCTGACTCCAGGGGAAATCTGAGCTACATCAGTGGTTTTGCACATGCTGCACCGGGCCAACTTTTTTCATAAATTTGTGATTTTCATGTTTCCTTAGTATGTCTACACTCTTCTTTTGCAATGTGTATATGTTGAGTTATTTTTGCCTTTGTAATAAAAGTTTGATTAACCTTCAGTTGGTGGTCGACTTGAGTTATTGTGTAACTCTAATGAGATACACTGCAATTGAAATTTGCTAACAAAGTTATTTCCCTTTTACACTCCCATGCTTTTAAAAAGAACCATTGAGTAAGAGTTGGAAAAGCGGGACGGATTATATGGGCCTGGCGCTATCATTCCAATCAGGATAAGCTGTCATCTAGCAGCAGGTAGATTCCGCAAGTTCCCATTGCGAAACAAAGTAGCAGGCAGCTGCTCGACCTTGGAAAGTATTGATGGTCTGGTCTGCCTGGTACATGAGTTTCTCTTTCATCCCCACATACTGCATACCCACGGCCAGACTCCAATTAACGTCCCTAGTCTAAAAGTTCCTCCGCATAATCAAAAGGCTATTCTAACTAACGGACTAACAGAGAGTATAAGACAGCTATCAGGAAAACATTTCAAAAAGAGCATTACACTCAGAACATGAGAAAGAGTTTTGAAGGTTTTGGTCAACTTAAGCTTACTTGCAACAAATCCTGTAATCACACTACTCTTAATTACTACGAGTACATCATAAGCTAAGAGTTAGGACAACAATTTGTTGAATGTGGCCACCCATACACGTCTATATTTGCCACAAGTGGGCACTAAAATTAATATATCAGTGTATTGTTTAACATGTGATTTGTAATATTATGGAACTTTAAATTATGCTGCTACAGGGGCGCACTAACTCTGTGTGATATCTTTAAGGTGCACAGTCAGTACATTTCATGATGGCTTCTTTGCCTCTGTGCCTCTGTCTGAGATATGGCGCAAGCACAAAGATAAAGTATTCCCTCATTTTCATGAGGCCATGCCCCCATGCAAACGATGGAACAACCCCTCACAATTGCATTGGCACACATGCGTACTACAGAAGGAGCCACACAGACACTTGCAACCCCAAGGGTGGGAAAAGCACATTTGGGTCACTTTTGGTAATATGGCTCCAGGTGGCTCCATCACACTGTCATCTTAGAGGCATTCTGCTTCGTAGAGAGAGGAGCAGATAGAATAATACTATCAGGAGATTTTGTTCAAGGTTGCCTAACCCAGTGTGGAATATGTGAAGTGACTGTACCTCTTTATTATAAAGGCCTGAGGGGGCCTGCAGAGGGCAGGATTGACAACACTATGCAGCAGCAAACCGAGTAAAGAAACCCATTTGCGCATTATTTAGGAACACATACTCTGAACAGAACAATCAAATAAAATACAAAGTCTAACAAACTGAATTTCGTCCTAGTTAAATTAGAAGGACAGTGGTTTGACATAAATTGAAAGCAAGTAATTAAACTATGTTCAAGAGCAAGTCTGTGCCCCTCCCCCCCCCCCCAGGTGCTGGATGGAATGTGTTTATCCCAGAGTTCTCACTAGAATGAGAGCACTGTGCTGTAGCTGAGAAGCAGCTGTCCAGGCAAAGATTGTATGTGCGAGAAAGGAAAGGAAATCTGTAGATAATCTGATGAGCAGGATGTGAAAAACATATGTGAGCTGCTCATTAACTAAGGAAAACTCACTTGGGACACACCATCTGTATTGATTATTTGCAGGGTAAGTAAATATTGAATGTAGGAGTCCGACGTCATCCCAAAGCAAAAGTATTGATTCCACATCGCCTGTTGGAGGAATTTCAGCATGATACTGTCTCATTTTGGCTGGCTTTCAAAAGGTCCTCCTGGCAGCAGAAGGGTGAATGAATTGTGGTAGCTGCTTACCACCCAACTTGTCATAGGGAAATGATGTGGGAGGAGCACCAGACAAAAAGTAAGAGGGCTCAGGGCTTGTTGAGATATACATGCATTAGAGGCTTCTCTCATGGATTACCTTTGGTATAGCAGCAGTGAACTGCTTTAGCTGCTAACAGTCGATATTGCTAAAACTTTCAACTCTGCAGTGGCTGCTGGCATGGTTGGCAGGTGGTGAGCACTGGGGTCGGGAAGACTGGGTTGTGCAGGGGGTGGTGGGGTTATGGATCGGAATGAAAACAAAAAACGTACCCTGAGGCTGGGTCCCGCGTCTTCTCTCCTCCTGCACTCCTGCCTCCGTCTCCGACAGGAACAGATAGCTGGCAGCTTGGCTCCCTCCCCTAAGCCAATCACAACGAAGCAATGCAGCGTTGTGATTGGTCTGAGTGCCATGGCACTCAGCCAAGAGCTATATGGGTGGGCATGTTCTCCATGCAGGTTGTAATGCATCCTGCATGGAGATGGGGAAACTGCATATGACTGGTTTGGGCGGCCCGAGAGAGCCGACGAAACATTCATTGCGCACTTAGGAGTGGGCAAACCATTCCTCCCCTGCCCTGCTCCAAGAGCAGAGCAGCCCCGCTCACTCACCCACCCGCAAAGCAGCAGGAAGCATCCTAAAATTATAATAATAACGCAAAGTTGTTATCATTTTATGTTTCTGCTTCGCTTTGCTTAAAAGGAGTGGGGCGATGCTTGTCCGCCATAGCAGAGGACCCGCCCCTGCAACTCTGTTGACTCTCCTCTCAGGACCGTACAATGACTGCAGGGACAGACTGCCCGTAGCGGGCACCGGGCATTTTCCCGGTGTGCCGAAAGGGTGGTGGACTGATTTTGGAGCAGTGGGGGCCAGTTTTGCAGCAGTGCAGCAAAATCAGCTCCCTGTAACAAAAGAGGCAGCAGTGCTAAAGCGGCAGCACTGCTGCTTCTCACTACCAGTTTTGAACAGGCAGCCTGCCCTCCAATTTCTATATTAGGTCACTGTCAGATCTAGCTGTATTAATGCTCAACCCAATTAACATTAAGGAGGGTCAATTCACAGGAAAAGGAGAATCCTCAAACTCAATTTACTCTGCCAAGACCATTAAATATAAACTTATATGAGTGTTTTTTTCAAAATCTCTATTTTGTAGATGTATTCAAGTACAGTTGGCACTTTCAAGGGACTCCAGGTCCCAGGAAACAACACTTCATGTTCCAGTTGTGCGGAAAGTCGGAGAGGTGTGAAATAATGTGGGTTATAAAGTGCTGTTTTAACCCAGCTGAGCAGGATGCACTTGGCACTTTCAATGGACTCCAGATCCCAGGAAATACTACTTTAGTATCTGGTTGTGCTGTCAGTGGAGGAAGACCCAAAAGACTTGTGCTATAAAGTTTTGAGGCCCGTTGCGTGGTATTGTGCGCAATCCACACCCGGGCAAAGCCCAGGCCAAGCACAGACCCATCTTCATCCGTCATCGCCCAGAAGAGGCTGGATTGCGCCATCCCTCTTGGCTTGTTGACATCTAATGCACTCAGTGAAAGGTACTTTGGATCTCTCCTGTCCCTGCCCCCTAGCTGGTTTCTGGATTTTATAATGTGAATTTAAATCTTGGGCTTCCTAACTGGTCTAGGATATTGCTGCCTACTGGGGAGATGAAGGCGGTTTAGTTTTTTCCCTGCAGTGGGGTTTGATCTTCTATTTTTTTTCTGTACCATTTCAAATGAAAATATGCAGGGGGGTCCACATAGACATTCATAATGCGACTTTTTGAGACTGCCAAATGTATATATTGAGCTCGTATCCGTTTTCAGGCATCAAAATGAGTGGGTGTGGTCTCCGGTATTAGTGGAAGTAAGAAGATTGTGATAATCCTTGGTTTAAAATGGGGAAGCGAAAGGCTGTAGAAAACGATCATGGCGCCACTAAACTCGAAAAATGTGCTAAAACCCTCCATAAACGATTGCACTTTGAATGAAATTGATATATTAATTGAATTGAGGAGGTGGGAACTATATTGAATCTGGTTAAAGCACGCTCATCACTACCTGGAGTTAAACCTCCACAATTAGCCAAAATATTCGAAATAAAGGTAGTAGCTTCATTAGACAATGGGACCCTAGTACAAGAATCATTATTGAGGAGGACAAGGAATTACAACAGCATCATCCTCTGAATCTCTTGTCACACCACTAGCAAATCTGGAATGCGCACCCTTGTCTATAGAAAGGGGGTCTGAGAGTGATAAGAGCTGCAATGGCCAAAACATGATTACAAAAAGTGACTTAACCACAGTTATCTTAGAGTTGAATAGCGAAATTTTAGAACTAAAAGTCTGTTTTAGGACCTTTAAAGCTAAATTGGCTGATTTTACATTGATGTTCGTCGGGGAAAGGGATTAGAGTTGCAGACATGCTAACACAATGGCAAAATCCAGGATCAGCACCTCCTCGGCTAACTCAACACAATTCGACAAGCGTGTAATAAGAGATATGTAAATAAAATAAATTGTTATGATAAAGAGGCCATTGTGGATCATAACAGGCTTCATAGAAAGCAAGAAAAAAATATGATGTGAGGTCTGGGGCCCAGCATGATAAGCCTAGATGGGAATCAACAAGATAGGAGTGGGTAAGGTATACAACTAGACCTGTTATCAGTGCTAACCCATAACATGAGCGAAACACCACAAAGAGAGCTTACATGGGCTCCCATATACCTAGTTAGGACTCCTAACTTTAGGACACCTCATTGCCTTCTGTGAATACCAAAAGTCTTAAAATTAGGATTTGTCTCAGTTTAATAGTAGTAAAGTTAGGACTCCTAACTTTAGGACTCCTAAATGCCTTCTGTGAATACCGAAAGTTTTAAAATTAGGATTTTTCTCATTTTAGGAGTCCTAAAGTTAGGATTCCTAACTTTACTACTACTAAACTGAGAAAAATCCTAATATTAAGACTTTCGGTATTCACAGAAGGCATTTAGGAGTCCTAAAGTTAGGAGTCCTAACTTTTCTACTCCTAAATTGAGAAAAATCCTAATTTTAAGACTTTTCGTATTCACAGAAGGCATTTAGGAGTCTTAAAATTAGGACTCCTACCTTCTGTGAATACGGAAATGAGTAAGTGCCTTCTGTGAATACCAAAATGAATAAGTGCCTTCTGTGAATACCAAAATGGTAGTAAGTTTAGGATTTTGTCTTAAGTTAGTTCAGTGAATCGGGCCCTGAGTGTGTACAACAAATGCTTTACACTGTCCTGAATCTGATACTGCCTTACTGCTCGACCAAGCTACCACTTTGGAGAGTAAGGTTATATCTAACTTTAGCCTCTGCCATACCTCTGGGGACTGTGGACTCTGTGCACATTGAACCGTACTTTGGGACAGTATATACAGAGCCACTTTCTTACATTTGTGGATCAGCGGTGTGATACAAACTTGCATTTGTTGGACTACTTGGTTACCATCTGATCTCACGACAGAACTCTTAAATTGCCTTTAGAATTCTGATTTTCCTAAATTGGTTTCTCTAAAATACTAAAAGTCTTGTCATGGCCTTGCCTAAGTCCCAATAGACTTTTAAAGAAATAAAAGTCACTGTAGTCAGGGTAGAGGGTTAGAACTGTCAGGTTAGAATGTCTCAAAAGAACCCAGTTACTAGTGAATTAATAACATGTAGGACCTGGTTGAGGAGCTCGACCTCACACCTTACTTACACTTGTCTTTCAAGGAATTGAGGTCCTTATGCAAACTTAAAAATGTACAAATGGGACTGCATCCAACCAAACAAGGGTTCCAGGAACTCCTGGCTGAGTATGCTCAGGACCACCCCTCTGAACATGGTGATGACCAGTCAAAAGGGGAAAGGGAAGGGGAGCAGGGTGATAGTGACCCCCCTCCAGTCATCCCTAGGGAGGAGAGGGCCAACATACCATTAACTCCAAGAATCAATCTCTGGGATCCTAGGGACCACACAGGTGGACCAGGTCCCAGGGAAAACATTGTGAATAGCCCCAATGAAGAGGACATCTTTTTAGCAAAGCTGACAAAGAGACTGGACCTAGAGTCCTGGCTCTAGAGAAGGAAAGAAAAGAGATGGGGTTAGCACCCATCAATGGTGGCAGCAATACTAATAATAAGGATAAGGAGCAATCTTATGATCCTAAAATCCCCAAAGGGATTGTCCCTAAATTTGAGGAAGGTGATGACATCACCAAGTGGTTCACAGCCTTTGAGACGGCTTGTGATATGAGTACGTTAAAGAAACCTCTCTGGGGGGCACTCCTGTGGGAACTGTTCTCTGGTAACTGGAGAGACAGGATTCTGACCCTCTCTGGGCCAGATGCAGGGTGTGAGAAGTTGGCCTGATGTATGATGTCTACGGTTCTGTGGGCACCCTGTATCAGTCCAAACAATCCCTTATGGTGGTGGTTGTAAGTCAACCTTAAAGACAAGCTATCCTAGTGGTAGCATCGACTAAGCAGCCTAAAGGCTTAACTCAAGAGGACATGTGAAGCCAGCTGTTTTACCATATGCAATCCTGTAATATCAAATGAAAGGACACCACACAAGTTATATATTATAAAAATATATGTATTTATTCTCGGAATAATCCCCACTACTCTTTATGAGCAATGAAGCACAAGCGTTTAAACAATAGCACAATATAACATATCAAAGTTGCACAGTTATGGATGAGGCCGGTGGCCACTTAAACCATATATCAAAAAAGTGGTGTAACAATCACTAATCGGTCAGTAGTAAGGCCTAGGGCCTTGGGAATCGCTTGGACTACACTGGACTAACAGCAGTTAGGACGGGAGTAGCCTGCGGGATTCGGGTGCAGTGCAGAAAGCACACGCATGCACCAATGCAAAGTCAATGGTGCATAAAAGTTATCGAGTTACAGTTTTAAGAGTCTTCCGACTGGACTAGGAAGACAAATCTTTAGACTTAGACACTAGAGGTGTAAACCACTACAGGATCACCGGCGTTCAAGAGTTACCTCACCCACAGGAAGCGGGTACACAGGTGCGAAGATGTGTCGGGTTTCGTCACGCAGTTCTATGGGGCCTGAAGATGAAGATGCTGCAGGCGTCCAGAAGAGAAGTGTTCGGTGCGATCCAAGGGTGAATCGAAGATGTAGAGTACCTGAAAGCAGAGGGGAAAGAGTCTGGGTCACTAGCCAGTGACCAGGAAGAAACCAGGAAGGAACCAGGCGATGTCGGGCGCAATGAGGTTGATATTATGAAGCTCGTCTCCGCTGCCACGTGGACTCTGGGGCACCGAGGATGTCCTGGAGTGAATCACAAGCTGTCCCACAAAGGCTCTCGCTGTCGGCGGTGTCGGCTTCCGGATTGGAGTCAACAAGCCTTGGCAAAGGCAACCCACGCAGGATTCGAACACCGCTTCTTGACCGGACCAGGAAGGTCAGATCGGGTGCTCCTTTTCAAGGGAGCGAGGGCCAGTCTGGAGCAAGCAGACTATTTATTTTATTTATTTATTTAAGCTTTTATCGCGCACAGCTACCCACAGTGGGTTTCCCGGCGCCAGGGATAGACTGTAGAAGAAAGGACATCACAGCACCTGACTTGAGGCAACAACCAGCTATTGGCTACGCTTAGTGAAAAGTAGAGTCTTCAGAGCCCTACGGAAGCGAAGTAGGTTGGTCTCTAACTTTAGTGTCAAAGGGAGGGAGTTCCAATATTTCGGGCCCAAGATAGAGAAGGAGCGGCCTCCCATTTTTGTCAGCTTACATCTTGGCACTGTGAAATTGCCAGTGTCTGAGGACCTTAGTGAGCGCAGGGGTCTGTAAGGTTTTACCAACCCTTGAATGTAAGCTGGAGCGCTACCCTGCTTGGCCTTGAACATGTAACACAGTGCCTTGAATTTAACACGTTCGGGGATGCTCAGCCAATGGAGGTCATACAAAGCGGCAGAGGCTGAAGTGCGTCTAGGGACGTTCTTTAGTAGGCGTGCAGCCGCATTTTGTACAACCTGAAGCACATGTATGGTAGCTTTATCTGCGCCCAGGTAGAGAATATTGCCATAGTCCAGGCGTGATGTTACAAGTGCCTGGACTACGATTCTGCGAGAGGAGAGGGGGAGCATCCACAGAATCTTATGAAGCCACCGCAGCGTTGAGAAGCAAATGGCTGCAACCTTAGTAGCCTGTTGCTTCATAGTTAGCCTGTCGTCAATAATGACGCCCAAGTTACGAACTGCAGTGGATGGTGTCGGCGCATTTCCCAGTTCAATGGGCCAATGACGGGGACCCCAGAGATGTTTGTTCCGACCCAGAATGACCACCTCGGTCTTCTCCCCATTCAGTTTGAGACAATTTCTCCGCATCCAGTCGGCCACAAGAATGAGGCCAGACTTGAGTGCGGAGGTATTGTTCTCGTCTCTCCCTGATAGGGAGAAGACAATCTGGGTGTCATCTGCATAGGAGAACAAGGTTAGCCCAGCCTGTTCTACTATGGTCGCCAAGGGTTTAACATAAATATTAAATAATAAAGGGCTAAGGATTGAACCTTGGGGAACGCCGCGAGTAGATGGACAGATGGTGGAAGCTGCTTTAGGGGAAAACACTTGAAAGGTTCGGTCGCCAAGGAACGACACCACCCAGTCCAGGGCCCGGCCAGCCACACCAAGAGATCTCAGAGAGTCAATAAGGATGGAATGCGACACGGTGTCGAAGGCTGCGCTCAAATCCAGCAGGATGAGCGCCATGGTGTTTCCCTGATCGACACCGTGCCTAAGACTCTCTGTTACCCCCAGGAGGGCAGTTTCAGTAGAGTGCCGAGGCCGAAAGCCCGACTGCGAAGGATGGAGAAAGGCAGTGTTTTCAACTAATTTGGAAAGCTGGGAATTAATATGTCTCTCCAATATCTTCGAGAAGATAGGCAACAATGATATAGGGTGGAAATTGGCAGAGTTGGAAGAATCTGCACCCAATTTTTTCAATAGGGGTACAACCATAGCGTGTTTCCAAGGTTGGGGGACATGGGCCTCACTCAGAGAAGCGTTTAGTAATTTGATAATAATGGGGTGTGTGAGGGGATCTAATTGTTTCAATATTTTGGCCGGGAGCGCATCCCGTGGGGAGCCCGATCGCACACTATTTAAACAGGAAACAAAGGAGATGGCATCTAAAGGCTGCCAAGTGGTAATTACTGCATCAATAGCGGTATTCTCCGGTTCCTGGACCATATCAGGGGCAATGGAAGTAGTCCCTGGGAGTATGGTAAAATGGTCGTAGATAAGATCAACTTTATTTATAAAGTAATCTGCCAAGGATTGACACTGGGCGGAGCAAAGCAAATTCAAAGGTTTGTCGGTACTGGGGCCACTAGCCAACGGGCAAGCGACCAGACCAACGCGTAGAGCAGGAAAATGCAAAAGGGCCCCACGCAACACTCGTTGAGTGTGGAGGGGTGAGCTTTGGTGCAAAAGCTGCTCGGGCTGAAGCTTCTCAAACTCCAATGTGCAGCTTTGAGGGAGCCTCGGATGCTGCACGGTCAGCGCTTCGTAGTTCCTCCAAGATGGCTGCTCCCACGCTTCAGGTCGCCTCCACAGGTCTCAGCTCTGCATAGACTGTGGATCGGGCTGTTAGAAGGCAGGCACGCTGGGTCTTGTCGATCTCTGTCGCTCGAGTTCCTGCGGGAACTGCAACAAAGCAAATGTTGAGGTGCTGGATGGTGCCTGTTTGCACAGGGTGGTCACTCCTTGACCACAAGGGAGATTCATCAGTCTTCTACGTCGAGTAGGATGTCGAAGGGTCCAGAGTTTCGTTTCATAAGTTTCTGTCAGGATAATCTGATGTGCATTGGCACTGCTCCCTCCTATATTCCAAATAAGGGGGCTGGATTACCTGCTAGGTCATTCCTATGGGTGGGACCCAGGAAGGGGGTGGTTATACCCCTTTCCCTTTGATCAGTTTGCCGCCAGGACTGGGGCAGGATGGCCCCAGAACCGGTTTGACTGGAATCTGCCCGGGGACACCTTGTGCGCCCCAGGCAGTGTCTAGTTTCTTTCAACGCTCCCTGCTACAATCCACTATCTCTTGTCTGGGGTGGTGTGACACCTCCCTGTGACAGGAGATCCTTTGATCAAGCGTCCTCTGCCAAGTTTCGGTCAGCAGCAGGGGGCCAGACTCGTGTCTGTGGCAGCAGCATCCATTTTGTGATGCTGGGGCTCTGGTTAGGATTAACCGCGTTTTCAGTAAAGTAACATGTCTTCTCCCTCTAGAAGGGTGGAATGCTACCCCCGTCGCCAGAACTGGCAAGGGGGTAGTATTCCAAAGTGTATGACACCAAACACAACATGTTTTGATAAAGCCAAACCAAAGTTAGCATTAACCGCGAGGATTATAATGCACTTAAGAGTATATGGTATGGCAGTATCACTGGAACAGCAGTAAGGAAATGGTTCTGAACACTGCAGACAGGCTCAGCTCATGCTAGAGCGCCATCTCACATAAAACCAAGCACTCTGCCTCCAGGATTGTAAAGGCCTGCCATAGGAGTGACTTATAGGTATATATGTGTCCAGATATAGGTTTAGATATAGGTATACTATATCTAAGCAAGGGGTGATTACACCACCTTGCCCCAGCTGTGTGAACAGCCAGTTGTGTCGATTTAAGTACCAGCCAGGGGTGGCAAAAGATATGCTGCAGCCCCTGGTAGGCCTTGGATGCATCTATGCCCTGAGCACCTATAGTGCATGGTACGGGGGCTGACAAGGTGTCCAGTACCAAATTGGTGATGTACCTATAGTACATGGAGTCCATTTAAAGAGAATTCAGATAGCCTGGGACCCTGATTAGCAGGATCCCAGGCCAACTAAGTCGAAAACCAGCTAAACACTAGGCAAAAAAATCTGGGGTAACCATAGTCAGATATCCATCCTCCTACATAACCCCCCCCAAACGAAAGGAGATAAGGCTATCCTTGGCCAGGTAAGCCTATATTACCTGAGTGGCCATATAAGGAGGAACCTGCACTGGCATGGTTACCCCCTGTGTCATGGTCCACCAAGTAATCCCTCACCTTATGGGTATCAGAGGGTCTCCACCATGGGGAATTACTACCTGTGGTATGTTTTGGCAAAGCAAAAGGCTGGTGTTGAGATGGAGTACTGAAGTGAGGCTCCACTAAGGTAGGGCTCAGCTTCCTCCAATCATTCTCCACCATGTGTGCCTTTCTTTCCTTGACTGAGTTGCACTGTGCTCTCAGGGTCAACCTCTGGCTGCCTACAGCTGGAGGCTGGGTCCCTTTGGTTGTCTTACTGGAGGGACAGGTCAGGTTTGGGGCCCTTAGGTCCCAGGTTTGGCTGTGCCACACAGTTTCCATCTGGGGGAGGTCCCTAACTAGTGGTAAGGGGGATCCCTCAGGAATTTTTAAAGTTTTCACCTTGCTAGGGCTGCTAGTTTTGGTGCCCCTAATCTGCTGATGGGGGTGCTTAATTTGACAGGGGGCCCTTTGGGGCTCCCTGAACTCCTTGACCTCTGTAGCCCTGGGCTGACTGAGGCAGGGTAGAGAGGGGCAGGTTACCTGCTCCAGACTGGGTCCCACCTTGGAAGGATCCACTGACATCAGGGGCTCTTCCAGGCTAGGCCTGACTACCTCTGGGGCAGTTTCTTCACAAGGGGGAAGATCAGTTCCCTGAGGAGGCTGATCCTTTCCTAATGTCTGGTGGGAGGGAGATTTCTCTTCCTCCTCAATGCTCTCTGTTTGTGTGGAGTGATCCATAGTCTCAGGCTTCACAACACATGAATAAGTTTGAGTTTGGGCTGTGGCCATCATAGCCCCACCAACCATTTCAGGAAGGGACTCAGTTTGGGTATGGGCTGTTACCCTAATAGCTCTGCTAATTTTCTCAGGAAGGGATTCTGCTGAAAATGGGGCTGAGTTTTGCACAGCCTTACCAACCTTTTCAGGAAGGACATCTTGAATTGGGGCTGTGGCCATCACAGCCCCACTAACCTTTCCATGGAGATTTACCATTTTAGAATGGGTTTCTTGTTCAACCTCAGCCCAGGCTGAGATTTCTAAATCATTCCCAAGTAGACAATCTACAGGCAAGTTTGATGACACTGCCACTCTCTTTGGGCCAGTGACACCTTCCCAGCTGAGATTTACCACTGCCATGGGATGATTTCTCAGCACTCCATCAATGTTAGTCACCTGATATGTGGCACCAGGTAAAAGTCGCCTTGAGGGGACTAGATTCTCAGTCACCATGGTGATACTAGCCCCTGGGTCTCTGTAGGCCTCAACTTTTTGACCATTGATGAGTGGTTCTTGCCTGTACTTGCTCAAAGTGTTTGGGCAATCAGTGAAGTTGGCAAACCCCATGCCAGTCTCACAGACAAGAGTACTTGTAGTAGGGGACCTGGTTAGGCCAGAGTCCACCTGGGTTCCAAAAGTAAAGCCACCCAAATTCTTGGGGGTGCTCCCACCATCTGGGGGATTACTGCTGACAGTAACAGGAGGTGTTGGAGCTCTACTAGGAGGTATATTTTCTTTATTACCATTCTTTGGACAACAGCTGTCTGTTTTACAGTGGCCAGGCTTTTTACAAGCATGGCAATAAGGTTTCTTCTGGTCAGAGGAAGTGTTTTGGGACCCACCCCCATCCTTGGAGTTTTGGGGCCCTGTGGGAGACTTGTCTTTAGATTTATCCCCACCCTTCTCTTGAGCCTTGGAAGTATCCTTCTTCTGGTCATTACCCTCATTCTTAGGCCTAATCCTGGTTCTGACCCATGTGTCTGCCCTCTTACCCAATTCTTGTGGAGAGGTCAGATCTGAGTCCACCAGGTGCTGGTGTAAAAGCTGGTTCTGACAATTACTTAGGATCTGCTCCCTCATAATCAAATTATACAATCCTGTATAGTCATGTACTTTGCTGCCATGTAGCCAACCTTCCAGAGCCTTAGTAGCACAATCTACAAAATCAGTCCAGTCCTGAGTCTGAGCTTTTTGGGTATCTCTGAACAACAACCTGTATTGTTCAGTGGTTAAGCCAAACCCATCAATAAGAGCACTCTTCAGGACAGTGTAATTTTTAGCATCCTCAGCTCTAACAGTGAGGAGCTTATCACTCCCTTTCTCAGAAAAGGAGAGCCACAAGATTGCTGCCCACTGATCTTGGGGGACCTGCTGTACCATGCAGGCCCTCTCCAGAGCAGTTATCCATGTGTGGATATCATCCCCATCTCTGTAGGGGGGCACAATCTTACTCAGGTTTCAATGATCATAGGACCTGTCTTTATCCTTAGGGATATTGCTGCCACCAGTGAGTATTTCACCACTTAACTGCTGTTCTCTTGCCAAGGCAAGTCTAGCTTGGGCCAGGGCTAATTCTTCCCTCTCTATTTGGAGATTAACAGCTCTCATCCTGGCCTTATGCTCTTTTCTCTGGGGAGAAGTCATTCCCCTCTGAGATTCTCTTGAGGCACTAGAAATGTGAGAATCCCTGGAAGGAGTTCTCTCTCTTCTATTGCCTGGGAGAATTCTGCTATTGGGTCTGGGGAAGTGGTTCCCTTCTCCATTCCCATGTAGGACCAAGTTGGCTTGCCACTGGGACCTGGTTTCCCCTCTGACCTTGCTCTGACTCTTCACCTTCTGATTCAGGGTCTGCCTCCTCATTTTCTACTTCTGGGGAGGTGTTCTCAGTCTCTGGGGGGTTCACTCTTTCTCCTGACCCTGAGGGAACTACTCTAGCTTTCTCAAGGTCCTCCTTCTCCAGGATGGCTATCAGGATAGGAATGGTAGGGGTTTGACCCATTTTCAGCTTCCTGGCAGTACACAGGGCACTCAGGTATCTATGGCTGAATTTGTCATAGTCTGAGGTTGCCTGTGGAGGGTCAACTACCACAGGTAGAGAGCTTAGAGCTTCACCTGTGCTAGACATGACTCTAGTGAGGTGTAAGTGATGCACTTACCTACACTAAGTGTTTTCCTACTGTGCCTTGCTAGTGAGTTGTAGTCAGGGTGTGCTAAGCCCTTCTACCTACAACTACTAAGTTCAGTAGAACTTAAATATGCTAAGCTTTGTTTATATGTACCTATGGTACTTAGTGTGATCTTTCGATTTGATAAAAGATTGCAAAGGTAAATCAACAGCAAGCTCAAATCCGTACCGCTGCTCACCAATGTGAGAAGTTGGCCTGATGTATGATGTCCACAGTTCTGTGGGCACCCTGTATCAGTCCAAACAATCCCTTATGGTGGTGGTTGTAAGTCAACCTTAAAGACAAGCTATCCTAGTGGTAGCATGGACTAAGCAGCCTAAAGGCTTAACTCAAGAGGTCATGTGAAGCCAGCTGTTTTACCATATGCAATCCTGTAATATCAAATGAAAGGACACCACACAACTTATATATTATAAAAAATATATGTATTTATTCTCAGAATAATCCCCACTACTCTTTATGAGCAATGAAGCACAAGCGTTTAAACAATAGCACAATATAACATATCAAAGTTGCACAGTTATGGATGAGGCCGGTGGCCACTTAAACTATATATCAAAAAAGTGGTATAACAATCACTAATCGATCAGTGGTAAGGCCTAGGGCCTTGGGAATTGCTTGGACTACACTGGACTAACAGCAGTTAGGACGGGAGTAGCCCACGGGATTCGGGTGCAGTGCAGAAAGCACACGCATGCACCAATGCAAAGTCAATGGTGTGTAAAAGTTATCGAGTTACAGTTTTAAGAGTCTTCCGACTGGACTAGAAGGACAAAACTTTAGACTTAGACACTAGAGGTGTAAACCACTACAGGAGCACCGGCATTCAAGAGTTACCTCACCCACAGGAAGTGGGTGCACAGGTGCGAAGATGTGTTGGGTTTCGTCACGCAGTTATATGGGGCCTGAAGATGAAGATGCTGCAGGCGTCCATAAGAGAAGTGTCCGGTGCAATCCAAGGGTGGATCAAAGATGTAGAGTACCTGAAAGCAGAGGGGACAGAGTCTGGGTCACTAGCCAGTGACCAGGAAGGAACCAGGCGATGTTGGACGCAATCAGGTTGATGTCATGAAGCTCGTCTCCGCTGCCACATGGACTCTGGGGCACCGAGGATGTCCTGGAGCTGTTGGCGGTAT
Organism: Lissotriton helveticus; assembly: GCF_964261635.1. Taxonomy (NCBI): domain Eukaryota; kingdom Metazoa; phylum Chordata; class Amphibia; order Caudata; family Salamandridae; genus Lissotriton; species Lissotriton helveticus. The sequence continues at coordinate 627,200,195 of NC_136072.1, read as the reverse complement.
CGGCTTCCGTATCGGAGTCAACAAGCCTTGGCAAAGGCAACCCACGCAGGATTCGAAGATCGCTTCTTGACCGGACCAGGAAGGTCAGATCGGTTGCTCCTTTTCAGGGGAGCGAGGGCCAGTCTGGCGCAACCAGACTAACAGAGCAAATTCAAAGGTTCATCGCTACTGGGGCCACTAACCAACGGGCAAGCGACCAGACCAACGCGTCGAGCAGGAAAATGCAAAAGGGCCCCACGCAGCACTCGTTGATTGTGGAGGGGTGAGCTTCGGTGCAAAAGCTGCTCGGGGTTGCAGCTTCTCAAACTCCAATGCGCAGCTTCGAGGGAGCCTCGGATGCTGCACGGTCAGCGCTTTGTAGTTCCTCCAAGAGGGCCGCTCCCACGCTTCGTGTCGCCTCCACGGGTCTCAGCTCTGCATAGACTTTGGATATGGCTACTAGGATGCAGGCAAGCTGGGTCTTGTTGATCTCTGTTGCTCGGGTTTTGGCGGGAACTGCAACAAAGCAAACGTCGAGGTGCTGGATCGTGCCTGTTTGTACAGGGTGGTCACTCGTTGACCACAAAGGAGATTCTTCAGTCTTCTACATCGAGTAGGATGTCGAAGGGTCCAGAGTTTCGTTTCATAAGTTTCAGTCAGGATAATCTGATGTGCATTGGCACTGCTCCCACCTATATTCCAAATCTAGGGGCTGGATTACCTGCTAGGTCCCTCCTATGGGTGGGACCCAGGAAGGGGGTGGTTACACCCCTTTCCCTTTGTCCAGTTTGCCACCAGGACTGGGGCAGGTTGCCCCCAGAACCGGTTTGACTGGAATCTGCCCGGGGACACCTTGTGCGCCCCAGGCAGTGTCTAGTTTCTTTCAACCCTCCCTGCTACAATCCACTAACTCTTGTCTGGGGTGGTGTGACACCTCCCTGTGACAGGAGATCCTTTGATCAAGCGTCCTCTGCCATGTTTCGGTCAGCAGCAGGGGGCCAGACTCGTGTCTGTGGCAGCAGCATCCATTTTGTGATGCTGGGGCTCTGGTTAGGATTAACCACGTTTTCAGTAAAGTAACATGTCTTCTCCCTCTAGAAGGGTGGATTGCTACCCCTGTCGCCAGAACTGGTGAGGGGGTAGTATTCCAAAGTGTATGACACCAAACATGACATGTTTTGATAAAGCCAAACCAAAGTAAGCATTAACCGCGAGGATTATAATGCACTTAAGAGTATATGGTATGGCAGTATCACTGGAACAGCAGTAAGGAAATGGTTCCAAACACTGCTGACAGGCTCAGCTCATGCTAGAGGGCCATCTCACATAAAACCAAGCACTCTGCCTCCAGGATTGTAAAGGCCTGCCATAGGAGTGACTTATAGGTATATATGTGTCCAGATATAGGTTTAGATAAAGGTATACTATATCTAAGCAAGGGGTGATTACACCACCTTGCCCCAGCTGTGTGAACAGCCAGTTGTGTCGATTTAAGTACCAGCCAGGGGTGGCAAAAGATATGCTGCAGCCCCTGGTAGGCCTTGGATGCACCTATCCCCTGAGCACCTATAGTGCATGGTACAGGGGCTGACAAGGTGTCCAGTACCAACTTGGTGATGTACCTATAGTACATGGAGTCCATTTAAAGGGAGAGCAGATAGCCTGGGACCCTGATTAGCAGGATACCAGGCCAACTAAGTCGAAAACCAGCTAAACACTTGGCAAAAAAATCTGGGGTCACCATAGTCAGACATCCATCCTCCTACTCAGGGTCCTATGACCTCATGAAGAAGACGCTGATTGAGGGCTTTGGACTCACTACTGAGGAGTATAGAATTAAGTTCATGGGGGCTCACAAAACCCATACCCAGTCCTGGATTTGTAGATTACTCAGTAAGGACACTGGATGGTTGGTTAACTAGACACAATGTGCATGATTTTACTGGACTTTACAATTTGTCTATGAAGGAACACATACTAAGTAATTGCACAAATGAAAAGTTACATCAGCATTTGGTAGACCTAGGTATAATCTCTCCCCAAGAATTTGGAAAGAAGGCAGACCACTGGGTCAAGACAAGGGTGACAAGGACAGCCACTGGGGGTGACCAGAAGAAGGTGGTTCTAAAACCTTCCCAGGGGAAAAGGTGGTAAAAATCCCCAAGATAAAAAGTCTGAGTCTTCTAAAGGGCCTCAAAAACCTGTACAGGGGGGTGGGACCCAAACTAATCCCTATGTGCCTCAGCCCTATATGGGGAAGAACTTTGATCCTTTAAAGGCCTGGTGTAACAACTGTAAGAAGTTGGGGCACTTAACTGTAGATAAATCTTGCCCCCACAACAAAACCCTTAAGGCACCCAGTACAGCTACACCTGGGGTGGTAAGTATACAGATGGGATCAACAGTGTGCACAGAGCAAATCAGAATACACACTGAAGCATTTCTAGTTTCAGAAGAGGAAGTTGAGTTTGCCACTGTAGCTGTGTGTCCACCCAACTTAAAGATGTATTTGCAATGTCCCTTGATTAATGGAACTAGGATAGAAGCTCTGAGGGATACAGGTGCCAGTGTCACTATGGTGAGAGACACACTGGTTTCCCCTGAGCAATACCTTATTGGGAAAACTTACCCAGTCACCAATGCTGACAGTTTTACCACTAATCATCCAATGGCTATGGTGACATTAGGCTGGGGGGAGTTACTGGCCTGAAACGGGGAACATCACTTACAACGCAACTTTTACCACGCAGTGCCTTTATGACGCAACTTTTACAACGCAAACCATTACAACGAAATGCGCTGGGGGGCGCTCTAGGATAGGGAATAAGTTTAATGTACTATCCAACACCTTCCCTACTATCCACGGGGACTGGAGTTGGAATAGTAAATTAAACAATTCACTATCCAGCGCCTAAAAGCATTATGCGTTGTAATGGTATGCATTGTAAAACTCGCATTGTAAAAGCATGCGATGTAAAAGCATGCGTTGTAATGTCGTACATCCCCTGAAACAGGTAGTGGTCTCTCAAAAATAACCAGCTGAATGTCTGCTTGGCAATGATCTGGAAACCTTAGCCTGGGCTGAGGTTGAATTGAAAACCCATGTAGCCATGCTGGGTATCCCTGAATTGTTGTGTGTGCAAACAAGAGCACAGAGCAAGAGGAAGGGTAAAAAAGTAGGATTGGAGCCTGGAAGAATGGCCCAACCAACTAAGAGAAAAGGTAAAAAGACTGGGGAACCAGCTTCTGTACAGCAAACCGCTTAGGACCCCTCTCCTCAGGGAGAGGACTTGGAAACCCTAGAGGGAACTGAGCCCATGGAGCTTGAGCCTTACCAGTTTGAACTCTTGGACCCAGGGGGATCCACTAAGGAAGAGCTGTGCCAGGGTCAGTAAGACTGTCCCGCTCTTGAAAGTCTGAGGCAGCAATCTGTTTCAGAAGCACAGGAAGATGTCAGTGGTACCCACAGAGCTTATTGGGAACAGGGATTACTGTATGTTGAGGCAAGAAACCCCACTCCTGGAGCCACCAGGAGAGTGGTAGTGCCACAGAAGTACAGGGAGTTCCTCCTAACTTTGGCTTATGACATCCCCCAAGCTGGACATCTGGGGCAAACCAAAACTTGGGAAAGGCTAGTTAGTCACTTCTACTGGTCCCAGATGCACCAAAAGGTGAAGGGGGTTGTTAGCTCCTGTGTTACCTGTCATGGCCACCCAAAGGCCCCCTGATACCACTACCTGTGGCGGGGGTCCCCTTTGAAAGGGTAGGTATGAACATTGTGGGTCCACTTAAACCTCCCACAGCCTCAGGGAACAAGTTCATTCTAGTAGTAGTGGCTCATGCTACTAGGTACCCTGAAGCAATTCCACTTAGGACTACTACAGCTGCTACAGTAGCCAAGGCCCTCCAGGGTGTCTTCACCAGGGTAGGGTTTCCTAAGGAAGTGGTTTCAGACAGAGGTTCCAACTTCATGTCTGCTTACCTGAAACACATGTGGAAGGAGTGTGGAGTGCAGTACAAGTTTACTACATCATACCATCCACAAACCAATGGTCTTGTTGAGAGGTTCAACAAGACATTGAAAGGTATGATCATGGGACTCCCTGAAAAACTCGAGGAGATGAAATGTCCTGTTGCCATGCCTGCTTTTTGCTTAAAGGGAAGTGCCACAGAAGGGAGTAGGGTTTCCCCCTTTGAACTTCTGTTTGGTCATCCTGTGAGGGAACCACTCTGTCTTGTGAAAGAGGGTTGGGAGAGGCTTCTCCAAGAACCCAAGCAAGACATTGTGGACAAGGTGCTTGGCCTAAGGTCCAGAATGGCTGAATATATGGAAAAGGCATCCAAGAATCGTGAGGCCAGCCAGGAGCTTCAGAAGCACTGGTATGACCAAAAAGATGCACTGGTTGAATTTCAACCTGGGCAACAGGTGTGGGTTTTGGAGCCAGTGGACCAAGGGCTCTCTAGGATAGATGGAGTGGCCCTTACCCTATCTTACAAAAGAAGAGTGAGGTCACTTACTTAGTTGACCTGGGCACAAGCAGGACACCCAAAAGGGTTATCCATGTGAACCGCCTGAAGCTCTAAAATGACAAGGCTGACATCACCATGCTGATGGTGACAGATGAGGAACAGGAAGCAGAGAGTGAATGTCTCCCTGATCTCCTCTCCTACAGCCCAAAAGATGGGGCAGTGGATGGATTTGTCTTCTCAGACACCCTCTCTGCCCAACAGCAGATTGACTGCAAGCAAGTCTTGCAACAATATGCTAGTCTCTTTCCCCTGACCCCTGGTCTGACAAACTGGTGTACCCATGATGTGGACACTGGTGACAGTGCACCTGTCAAAAACAACATCTATCGACAGTCAGACCAAGTTAAGGAAAGCATCAAAGCTGAGGTCAGCAAGATGCTGGAGTTAGGGGTTATTGAACCCCCGGAGAGCCCCTGGGCTAGCCCAGTGGTTGTGGTCCTCAAGCCTCATCCACAGGGTGAAAAGAGAGAAATTAGGTTTTGTGGGGGCTATAGAGGGCTCAACTCTGTCACCAAGACAGATGCTCACCCTATCCCAAGAGCAGATGAACTGAGAGACAAATTGGGGGCAGCCACATGTCTCAGTACCTTTGACTTAACTGCAGGGTGCTGGCAGATTGGCATGGCCCCCGGAGCAAAAGAGAAAACAGCATTCTCCACACCTGATGGGCACTATCAGTTTACTGTAATGCCTTTTGGGTTAAAGAGTGCACCTGCCACCTTCCAAAGGTTGGTGAATCAAGTCCTGGCTGCGTTGGAATCCTTTAGTGCAGTTTATCTTGATGATATTGCTGTCTTTAGCTCCACCTGGCAGGATCCCTGATCCACCGTGGGAAGGTTTTAAAAGCCCTTCAATCTGCAGGCCTAACTATCAGGACATTCAAATGTCAGATAGGGCAGGGCACTGTGGTGTACTTGGGCCACCTTGTTCGTGGAGGCCAGGTACAGCCCTTACAGCCCAAGATCCAGGCTATTCTGGACTGGGCAGCTCCCACAGCCCAGACCCAAGTCAGGGCATTCCTTGGCTTGACTGGGTATTATAGGAGGTTAGTGAAGGGATATGAGCCCATTGTGACTCTCCTCACAGAACTCACCTTTAAAAAGATGCCCAAGAAAATCAACTGGACTGTTAGTTGCCAAAAGGCTTTGGACACCCTGAAAGAAGCAAGGTGCTCAGCACCTCTTCTAAAAGCACCAGATTATGCCAAGCAGTTCATAGTGCAGACTGATGCCTCTGAGCTAGGGATAGGAGTGGTCCTATCCCAGACCAATGCAGCAGAAGCGGCCGCTCCTCACGCTGCTCCCCTGCTCTACCTGGTATCGTAGCGCTATACAGCCATACCGCTGCCTGCCACCTCGCCTCACTACCGCTATTGATATTGCCATAGATCGTATAGTATATTGTAACGTAGCGCTAGGTTGCCTGACTGTTTGTATTATCGATAAGCGTAATCATTTGGAAGCGCAAGACTGCCTAAGTGCGCTGTAAGTCTGTTCTCAATTGTGCTGTGCTGCTTAAAGTTATTATTTCTGCCTGACTGTGCCGCTGCCACTGCCATTAGCATCGCGCCATTCGTGATTGTGCCCCAATCCGGTATAGGTTTTGGCTCCCTGCCATTTTGTCTTAGTTGTTGTTGTTGTGGTGCCTCCCTGCCCGGATCTCCGCCCCGCTCCCGCCTCCCAGCTGACCCTCCCTCCCACTGATACTATCAGCCTCGTTCCCCGTGTGTTACTCTGTGACCGCCCTGCTTCCAGCAGAAACGGCCGCTCCTCACGCTGCTCCCCTGTTCACAGACGCTCCTTTTGCCCTCATGTAGGCAAGCACTAGTCGAACTCAGCCAACCCCAAGTCGACATCAGGCCCCAAAACCATCCTAGAAGCGTCCAATCTCCCTCGTCCACGTGTATGGACTCCGAGATTTTATGCAACTTTGAGATGGCTTGATAGACAGTTGGAGCATTATCTGGTAATGGATGACCTTACACACACCACCTCTGTCTGCTAGAACAACGTCTAGAACCATACGGTTCTGTAACGTCATAAGTCTATCCGCTTAAAGCTCTGCTGTCAGGTTACCAAGGGCGCTCGCAGTGATGTTAGCGGTTGATTCTACTACACGGGTTAACTGTCTCAGATTCCTGCTATTGACCATAGGGCCCCAAAACGGTAGGAAACCTTTAAAGAAGTCTCCTGCTTCTTGACCGGTAGTATCTTCTTTACTAATAACGCCTCTCACAACTCTAGTCTTGTGATAGTCTGAGGCAACAGTGAAAGTCGGTGGTAGAAGATTCGCGATATAACAGGTGCCTGAGAAGTCACGGGGCAACGAAGTATAAGCACGATCATAACACACAAAATAAGTACCCTTGGCAGTCAAAAGGACAGGGGAAGAGAGCATCGGTAAGACATATGTCTCAGTACAAGCACTCTTCCCAAACTGAGCTCTCGGATTTTGACCAAGACCTTGCGGACAGAAGTGACCAAGGTGAGGCACGATCCAAATTGGAGACGAGCTCTTAAGCTGTCTATCACCCACTGAAGGGCCAGGACCAATGTTTACTGAGCGTGGCTCTCGATGGGGGTAGGAATCTAGTGCACTGCGGAACATAGTTTGGAATGCTCGAGCGGACCCTTGGGAACTATAAGGAAGGACCAAATACGGAATCCCTCTATCCATGGTATGTGGCATTAGCCCGCACACCCAACAATTGGTAATATTTACCACCAACTGATGCTGATGCAGAAGTTGAACGAAGGAATTGTTTCTGAATTCTGCACGTCTGATTTGTTCATGTTGGGGCAGTAGATGAAAAGAATGTGGAGAAACAGTAGAGACGAAATTTAAATTATGAGAAGGAGGAGTAGGTGAAGTAGAAGGCAACAATGATTGAAAACCAAAATACACCCCACCTACTAGCAGCATAGACACAGTCAGGAACAACATGAGAACCTGTAACAAAAAACATTTTGTTCGAAAAGTTTTGTATAATTTAGATCTTTGTACCGCTTTTTTCTCCATTTTCGACAGCTTAGAGAACTCCATCCTCTAACGACCGTCCGCAACGTTCTTGTCGCACTTCGTTCTGAGTAGCGATTGTCAATTCCCAGGAGTTCCCAGAAATCGACAAAAGGAATCGACCTAATGTCAATAACTGCTAAACAGAAGGAAGTACCCGCGCGGCCCTACGGCCAACCCAGATGATAGGTTTTACTCAGTTGAACAACCAATTTCATTTACGTCTCCTAGCTGTACTGGAAAAGATACATACATAATAAAATATCCACAATATTCAAGGCAAATGTGAGGGGGCAATATGTAATCAAAAATAATAAAAATATTTTATTAGTCTTTATTGCGTGGACGAAGAAAGTATCGGCTTCTTCCAGGGCGAGTCTGCTCTTCAAACAGTGGATTGGATGGCAAAAGAGTGTTCGATTGTTCAGGCAATTTTTCAAAACTTGAATTCTCCGATGTTGATGGTAACGATATTGTTTGAGAGGAATCAACAGGTGTGTCGGAATAAGCTGAAGTGTTCCCTATGGGCTGAGCTTCGCTAAACAGTGCGAAACGCCGAGGGGCGTCGGTTTCTGACGAGGCAATCCCTTTCCTCATCCATGTATCTGCTGGCAAAGGAAGCGGAACCTTCTTGGTGTGGGTGGCATGCACCCAATGTTTCCTGCCTTCGAGTCGAACCGCTGTCCTCGTTGCCAGCAGCACCTGGAAGGGTCCCACGAATCTCGGCTCAAGATTCCGTTTTCATCTGAAATTGCGGGTGAGGACCCAGTCTCCTGGTTGGAGCTGATGACCAGGACCCTCTGTTTGTGACGGTAGAGCCTCAAAGACCTGTTGATGAATCAAACTCAATTTAGCAGTCAGATCATAAAGATAGTCGATCAACATTGGATATTCAATTCTGTCAAATTCTTTAGGCCTCGGCACTCCCCAAATGTTCCCAGGACGGCCGAACACAATCTCATATGGGCTAAGCCCTACTCGAGAGTGTACAGTAGCCCTGGTCGATAAGAGAGCTAGAGGCAAAGCGTCAGGCCATGATAAACCAGTTGTTGCCTGAATTTTAGCAAGTTTTAGTTTCAGGGTGCCATTGTATCCTTCCACCAAACCCGCTGACTGAGGATGATTAGCGCTATGAAATTTCTGATTTATGCCAAGACCACGACATACACTCTTCATCACACTTCCCACAAACTCACTTCCGTTGTCTGACCATACAATCCGAGGCATGCCGTACCTTGGGAAATACTCTTTAAGCAGAATTTTAGCTGTGGATAGGGCAGTATTATCCTTAAGAGGGTAAGCCTCAATCCATCTGGAGAACGCACAAACCACAACCAGAACATACTTTAAATTATTGCATCTCTCCATGTGGATGAAGTCCAGTTGGATAACTTCGAAAGGACATGTAGGGGGGGCAAAATGACCAGTTGGAGTGGGGGTGCCCTTACCAGGATTGTACATCAAACACACCATACAATTCTTAACCACTCTTTCCGCGCACTTAGCAATCCCATTATTCTTCCATACCGGGGACAACAACTTGCATATGCCCTTCGAGCTAATATGTGCTGTGCCATGGGCCATTGTAACAACAGCAAGCACATATGCATCCGGTAACATCCATCTCTGTTTTTCTGAAAAATCAACCCAACATCCATCCTCGTCTAATTTTCCCGTGCTTTCTTTCCACTTAGTCTTCTCCATCTCAGTAGCCTCATTCTGTATTTCCTTCACACTCTCAACTGTGTCCTCACACATACTAGTCTCTGCAGGCCATCTCACTGAACTCGTAACATACATTCAATTTGTCAGATCTTTAGCTGTCTCCTTAGCAGTCTCATCTGCAAACGCGTTACCACGACCAACATCATCTGTCACTTTTCGATGCGCACTACATTTAATTATGGCCACTTGCTTAGGACATGTAAGTGCATCTAAAAGGTCATTCACAAGCTGTCCATGCTGAATCTTTGTGCCATGCGACATCAAGAATCCTCTTTCTCTCCACAATCGCCCAAAACTATGTGCCACACCAAAAGCATACTGGCTGTCTGTAAACACATTCACCCGCTTTCCTCTGGACAACACACATGCTCTCGTCAAGGCGATCAACTCAGCTGCCTGAGCCGAATTCTGAGTCAATCTCGTAGATTCCACAACCGTTCTCAACGTCACTACAGCATACGCAGTCGTCACATCACCGTTCGGTAACTTAAAACAGGAACCATCAACATACAAAGTACCATCAGGATCTACCAATGGAGTATCTTTTAGGTCAATACGACCCTTCGTCTCTTCTTCGGTTCTCAGATAGCAGTCATGTGGTGCAACATCACTTGACTCCGTGTTGATCGGCAACAATGTTGCTGGATTCAACACATTACCCCGTTTTATCCGTATGTGACTTGCCAGTAACGTCAACTCGTACCCAGATAACCTTGCGCTCGTCAAATGTTGGGTTTTCGTTCGGTTCAAGAGAGTGTCGACTGCATGCGGAACCATCCCCGTGAGCATATTATCCATGACCAGACCTGCGGACTGTCGAATGGACGCCGCAGCTGCCGCTGTTGCCCTTAAACAACTCGGCAAAGCTCTAGCTACTGGGTCTAAGGTCGAAGAAAAATATGCGCATGGACGCTGTTTGTCGCCAAATTGTTGCGTCAGGACACTCAACGCACAACCATCCCTCTCGTGAACGTACAGTGTAAATGGCTTACTGTAATCAGGAGTACCTAACACAGGAGCCGAACACAACGCATCACGTAATTCAGAAAAACCTTTCTGACACTCTTCAGTCCATGGCAAAGGAGTCGGAACATCCTTGCACGTGAGAGCTAACAATGGTTTCGCCAATAGTGAAAAATTTGGGATCCATTGTCTGCAGTATGACGTAATACCTAGAAAGGCACGTACATCTCTCTGAGTTTTTGGCACAGTCATTCGGGTAATCGCTGCAATTCTCTCTGGGGTCAACCTTCTCCCTTCTTTTGACAATAAGTGACCTAAGTAGGTTACTTCTTGGCAACAATATTGCAGCTTGGAAGGTGACACCTTGTGATGCAAGTCATATAAATGCCGCAACAACGATACTGTAGCAGTTCTACAAATGTCTTCGGTAATAGCAGCTACCAACAGGTCGTCAACGTACTGAATCAAAGCTGCGCCTGCCGGTAATACAAATGAATCAAGTTGACTTTTAAGGGCTTGACTGTAGATCGACGGACTCTCACAATAGCCCTGTGGTGCGCGTGTCAGTCTAAAACTGCGACCACCTAATGAGAATCCGAATAGGTCTCTGCTTTCCTCAGCAATCGGGACACTAAAGAAAGCATTCTTTAGATCGATCACCGTGAACCAGGAGGCAGAAACTGGAATCAGGGTCAACAAAGTCGTGATATCAGGGACCACGGGAAACTGTGGGATCACGATTTTATTCACTTCTCTCAAATCGATTATGAAACGGTACACAGGAGGTTTAGATGGATCAGTTCATTTTAAAATTGGTAGTACAGGACTATTACACACATTTCCTCGAGTTTCTTCAATGACATTCTTTTTGATCAGGTCGTGCACGATCGCTAATAGCGCCCGTTCACCCTCAATGGAGATACGATACTGTGGTATACGTGGCAATCGCACATTTGGTTTCAGCTTGATCATATAAGGTGGGATGTCCAAGAGACCCACATCATTGGGACCTGTGGCCCATAGAGACGCAGGAAGAGAGCTCAATTCCGGCGTGAATTTATCGATCGGCAAGTACATAGGAGAGATTACTCTCCGACCTAATGTAAGCTCCACTCCTTCAGGAGAGCAATACAAAGTCGCATATAACCGTTTTAACAAATCCAAGCCCAGAAGATTCTCACCACAACCAGTAGATAGAATCAATGGAGCCTCCAGCTCACGAGGGCCAATTGAAAGGGGCAAAGGGCTAGAGACAGGATTGCTAACAGGGGCGCCAGAGAATCCAACGGAAACATTTGTTAAGCCGGACAAAGGTGCGCCGGCGAGTTTCGAATGCATGATGGAACTTTTTGTCGCACCAGTGTCTAACAGAAAAGGCTCGACTACGCCAGATGTAGCAACTGCGACGTAAGGCCCACTCTGATCAACCGGAACTGATACTACTCCCTCTCTCTGTCGGTGGCTGTCCTAGTAACGGTCGTTTACAACAGTCTCATGTTCAACGTAATAGTCGTCCGCATAGTACTGTGCTGATTTATCGGACCTTACATTTCGCTGGTCAAAACAATTATTCGCGTCCGAGGACGCATTAGGGCGCTCGGTCTGATTTTGGAAGGTACCGCGACCTCTACCTCGAGATGCTTGTGGAGGACCACCACGACCTCCTCGTGCCGATACACCATTAAGGCGGTCACGCAAAGCGGGACAATCATATTTTATATGTCCCTCTCTTCTACAATATGCACACTGATTATACCCAAGCATAGATCTAAAGTCAGAGGAGTCAGAACGTGACTGCATTCTGGAGGATTGCGATTGTGGTCTATATTGCTGTTGCGAATCAGTGTGATTCGAACGCGGAGGATACGCTTGCTGCAACAAAACCTTCGTTTTGAGCTCCTTCGTTTTCTTATCTACACGATCACTTTCTTCCTTTTCCCTATTCTCATAATTTTGAGCCGTCGCTAATATCTGTGCAGTGGTCGAAACAGCCCATGCACTTTCTGGATTTTTCAATTTGTTGCATAGTTCAGGCAACAAATTCAACACAAATTTGTCAACAAACAACCGTTGACCTCCCTCAGTGCCCATATCCTGACCACTATGATCAACAAATGCCTCTTCGAATCTAGTAAAGAAATCGGAGACACTCTCATCCTTCTTCTGCTTACAAGCTGCTAATTTATCCCAGTTTACCCTCATCGCCGGCATAAGCGTTTTCATGAGCGTAATGATTTCTGAGGCAGATCCAAAATTAACTGCTCAGGCTTAGCCCCACCAACTTGTAGTCCATTAGCCGCTATTAGTGCAGCCCAATCACCACCTAACTCAGTCGCATGATTTTCCTGAAGAATTTTCGCCCAAACTGGCTGTGGTACAACATTACCGAACAGCATGTCAATGTCGGCAAGGTTCATAATAGTAGCATCTACCAATTGAGACAACTCCTTATAGTAACCCGCCGGATTCTTGCGTGGATCAGGCAAGGACTGTTTGACCTGTAATACTTCTGATCGCTTCCATGGGAGGTGTATCCAAACCCTTTGGAAATATGGCGGGACCACAGGATTAGCATTAGGATCACCTGGCATCCAAACTGGCGGTACCTCTCTCATAGGATACTGACCAGGAGTCGCTTTCCAATTCTCAGAGTCGTCATCAAATGACACTCGAGAAGGCACTGTGGATCTATGGGCTAACAATTGCTCCAAAGCACGTCGTACATCTCCACCTACGATCATACCATTCGAAAATTGACCCTGAAGTTCAATCATATCGGGCGGTACGTTATCTAAATCGTCATTATACCATTGTTCCCTCAAAAAGTTACACATTTCTTCGAACACGAATCTCTGTGTAGGCTCATTAAACTGAGAAAACGTGTCGAAAACCATACGTGGAGTGTAGTTAGCAGGGTGTCTTATCCACCTATGTGCCATCGTCACTAACGTCTCTTTCTCCCTTCCACTAGGGATCTGACTCCGTCTTTGGGGAGTTTCAGAAGTACTGGATGATAGTATCGAACTGGACAGTGGGGAATAGAGTGTAGCAACAGTATTAGGGATACGGGTACGAACGGAAGGAGAAGAAGGAAAAAGAGCAGGAGTGATAATATTAGAAGCGAACGTAGGCACAGCGGAAACAGGCAAGACAGTCGGGGTAGCAGGGGCAAGAGGCTGAGAAGGTACCGGCAAACGAGCAATAGGAATAGAAACAGGTGGTGGGACAAACGTAGGACCAACAACAGGCTGACCAGCAGCCGCCGGAACAACAGGAGGGACAACAGGAGGAACTACAGGCGGAACTACAGGGGCCGTAGCACCCTGTGCATAAGGAGGTGGCGATTTCATCAAATACGCTAACAGGGGATCCTCCTTTGAATTCTCTTCTTTCTTATCTAGACTAGTTGGTAAAACCGGATAACATTTGTCTATCCTCATGTGATGTAGTCTAGTGGAAACTTCTATTTCCTTTTCTTCTTTATCGCGCTGACATTGTTGTACAACTTGCATTATCGGAACGATACCTTCTCTTCGATTCTTTTTAAGCTGTTTGATTTCTTTCTGCTTGGCCTCTTTACACCACAACCGAAAGGAATCAAACATAGCTGGCCTGGCTTTCTTTTTAAATAATTTAGCTTCAAGATTATCTAAAATCGTAGGGTCAAAACTTCCATGTGGTGGCCAACTAAGGACACCATCTTTTTTCGTATAACGGACCCAATATTCATTATATATAATAGGGCCCACACCATGTCGACTATAGAGCTCATATATTGGAGTTCCAACTGGAGGTATCGGACACGAGTCCTCCAACCGGGAATCCATATTGCAACACTTAAAGACACCAAGGAAACCACTATGGCTAAGCAGCGTGCACACTAACCTAGTATCAAACTTCAAGGGTTACCGAAGTGCTAAAACTTCGTGAAAGCCAAAACCCTCGGTTTTTTGGCAATTGCAACTGTCAAATAACAACTAAGAACCAACAACTAAGGACCACAAATGCACTGGAACCATGCATACAACAAAGCTTCAACAAGCTGCAACAACAACTAAGGACTGGGAGCGACCCACAAATACTTAACTGAGAGCTCAATGGCGTCACCAGGAAGGCCCGTCTATCGTCTCGCTTGTACGAAAGATCTACGCCAGGCGTCGAAAACAGGTCGACAGTCAGGGCATCAGTCCGTCGCAGCCGTCAGGAGGCGGGAATCTTCGCGGGAAAAAATCTTCGGACCACTTATTTCGATAACAGGATCGATGAAGCGGGGTGCACCTTTTCTTCGGAGATTTCACACGAAGTTCCTCACAATCGTCAGGCTTTGGACCGGTACCACTGATGTCGCCCCGCGTTGGGCGCCAACTGAAGGACTGGGCTATTTAAGGCCCAGCGGTGCCAGGGGACAACACCTAAAACCTTCGTGGGATACCTGTTCTGGCGCACTAAAGACAGAGACACGGGACACTTCCTTGGGCGTCAAAGATCAGCGTTTATTACTGCAGGGAGGCAAAAGTCACGAGAAGTACAACAGAGTGTAGGTTCTGAGAGTCTGCTTCAAATTGCATATGTGAGTCGCTTTCTTTTATACAAGATTTTGTCATTGCACAACATGCGAACAAAAGGTTACAACTCAGTTCCCACAGTAAAACTCAAAAGGATCGCTTTCATGTATTCAGAACCCCGAAACATAATTACAGTAACATCGCCGGTTCCCAACTGTAAAAGCACATCTTCTCACCGTTAGGCACATTCCACTCTAGTTGTAAATGACCAAGAGAAAGAGACAAGAACAGCTGCAAGGAAGACAGACATTCGTAAGCAAAAGAAGGTGAGGGTAATATCGGAAGCATGATCCTAGGATCAAAGAGCTGGATCCCAGCACGTACTAGGCTGAAATAATAGACCGGCACGGCAAGATTACCCTCATGCGGAGCCATCTGCCTTTGCAGTGTCATTCCCCCGGTCATAAAGACGCATGAAAGGAATATGCGTCTTCCGTAAGGCTTGGGAACTAAAGGGTCATGTGGCGAACAGTTGCCTGCTCGCTGACTACGTGAGGGCAAGAAACAAAATGGATGCCGTATCTAAAATGGAACCCGGAGGTTCAGATGAAGAAACCTGTAAATAATGCGAACCCTTCCACGCAGTGTAGCGAAAACGTGTACACTTACTAAGCTCGTTATTTACGGTTCGTAGATACCAAATTTTCCCATATTCGATCGTGCTCTGAGGTTCCGTAAGAATTATTACGGAACCTCACTGGTATCGTAGCGCTATACAGCCATACCGCTGCCTGCCACCTCGCCTCACTACCGCTATTGATATTGCCAGAGATCGTATAGTATATTGAAACGTAGCGCTAGGTTGCCTGACTGTTTGTATTATCGCTAAGCGTAATCATTTGGAAGCGCGAGACTGCCTAAGTGCGCTGTAAGTCTGTTCTCAATTGTGCTGTGCTGCTTAAAGTTATTATTTCTGCCTGACTGTGCCACTGCCACTGCCATTAGCATCGCGCCATTCGTGATTGTGCCCCAATACTGTATAGATTTTGGCTCGCTGCCATTTTGTCCTAGTTGTTGTTGTTGTGGTGCCTCCCTGCCCGGATCTCCGCCCCGCTCCCGCCTCCCAGCTGACCCTCCCTCGCCCCTCCCACTTCCACTATCCAAATATGATAGATGCTTCTGCGCGCAGCCGTCACGCGCAGCGGTCGCGCCCCATGCGTGCCGAAGGTGCGCCAAAGGTAAGCCCGTCTACGCCCGTCCGCGCCTGGACCACGCCCAACGCCAGACCCCCTGCCCCCCGCATACCCCATCCCGCCCGCATTACATACGACGCCGCAACGCTCACAGCCCTTAACACCGGCAGACTCCCAACCTGCTACCGAGCCGCACCAGGACACACCCATGGACCCTTCACCTGCCAATCCTGCAAGTTTTGCTGCATCAGAACCCACACCAAATCCACAAACTCCAAACGTAACTCCGACACTAACCTCCTAAAGTGCATCCTGCTCAACACCCGCTCTGTCCACAAATACGCCATTGAACTCTGGAACCTACTCGACACCACATCGCCGGACGTCGCCTTCCTTACAGAAACATGGATGAACGCCTCATCAGCACCCGACATCGCCATAGCCATCCCGGACGCCTACAAGATCATCCGTAAAGATCGCACCAACCAACCAGGAGGAGGCATCGCCATCGTCCATAAGAACACCATCCGCATCACGACCAGTTCAGACGATAACCTCGCTAACGCCGAACACCTTCACTTCCAGATCCACACCGACCCCAAAACCACACTCAGAGGCACCCTCATCTACAGACCACCAGGACCCCGCACACAATTCAGCGAAGACATCACCGACTTCATCAGCCCACATGCCCTCCCCTCCGAGAACTACATTCTACTGGGAGACCTCAACTTCCACCTGGAAAAGAATAACGACAACAACACCACCACCCTCCTAGACAACCTCGCCAATCTCGGACTCAAACAACTTGTTGACACCCCCACTCACCTTGCCGGACACACGCTCGACCCAATCTTCACCTTCAGCAAGCACATCTCCTTCGACCACACCACAGCTCTCCATTGGATGGACCACAGCTGCATTCACTTCAACTACAATAAGACCAAAACCCACAGCCCCCCTCAACCGATTCCTCGAAGAAACTGGAACAAAATCACCACCGACCAGCTCTTCACATCGCTTCTCCAAACCCCCCCCCTCAAATCAACGGACCCAAACCAAACCAAGCAGCCACCAACCTCACACAATGGATCACCTACAGCGCTGACGAACTAGCACCATTGAAAAACCATTTAATCAAACAAGGTAGCAAAAAAGCCCCCTGGTTCAACGATGACCTCAAAAAATCCAAGAAGCTCTGCCGTACTCTCGAGAAAACCTGGAGAAAAATCCCAACCACTGACAACTTAGCCAGCTTCAAGAACGCCACCCGCAAACACCACCAACTGATACGATCCACCAAGAAAGCAGCATTCAAGGATCGACTTGACAACAATACCCAAAACAGCAAGGAACTTTTCAACATCGTCAAAGAATTCACTAACCCCACCGCCGGCACCAACGACATCACTCCCTCCCAAGACCTCTGTGACTCTCTATCCGCATTCTTCCACAACAAAATCGCCGAAATACATAACAGCTTTGAAAACCAGTCAGGAGACCAACCCACTCCACCCTACCCCGAACCTAAACCGCTCTCCAACAATCTTTGCGGCTGGAACCCAATCACCACCGAAGACACCATCCGCCTGATGAACTCCATCCACTCAGGATCGCCAACCGACCCATGTCCCCACTACATTTTCAACAAAGCAGACTCCATCATCGCTCCCCACCTCCGAGATGTTATCAACTGGTCCTTCAACTCCGCTACCTTCCCGGAAAACTGGAAACATGCCGAACTCAGCGCCCTTCTGAAGAAACCCACAGCAGACCCCACCGAACTTAAAAACTACCGCCCCATCTCGCTCCTCCCATTCCCCGCCAAAGTCATCGAGAAAGCCGTCAACAGTCAACTTGCAGCCTTCCTAGAATCCAACAAATCCCTCGACCCCTCACAGTCCGGCTTCCGAGCCAAACACAGCACCGAAACCGCCCTCATCGCAGCAACCGACGACATCCGAACATTACTGGACAACGGAGAAACAGTTGCCCTCATCCTAATCGACCTCTCCGCAGCCTTCGACACAGTCGGTCATAGCACCCTCATACAATGCCTCAGCAACATCGGAATACAAGGAAAAGCATTGGACTGGATCATCTCGTTCCTCGCCGGAAGAACCCAGAGAGTCCGCCTCCCCCCATTTCAATCAGAGGCCACCAAAGTCATCTGCGGCGTACCACAAGGCTCATCACTCAGTCCCACCCTCTTCAACGTCTACATGAGCCCCCTCGCATCCATCGCGCGCCAACACAACCTCAACATCATCTCCTACGCAGACGAAACCCAACTGATCCTCTCCCTCACCAAAGACCCAAACACCGCCAAAACCAATTTACACGAAGGAATGAAAGAAGTGGCCGAGTGGATGAAGAACAGCCGCCTAAAACTAAACTCGGACAAAACGGAAGTCCTCATCTTAGGGTCATCCCCTTCTGCCTGGGACGACTCATGGTGGCCACCGTCCCTGGGAACCGCACCCAGTTCCACGGACCACGCTCGTAACCTGGGCTTCATCCTGGACTCCTCCCTCTCGATGACCAGACAAGTCAACGCCGTCTCATCATCATGCTTCAACATCTTACGCATGCTCAAAAAAATATTCCGTTGGATCCCCACCGAAACAAGAAAATCGGTCACCCACGCACTGGTCACAAGCCGACTGGATTACGAAAACACCCTATATGCCGGAACCACAGCCAAACTACAGAAAAAACTCCAACGCATCCAAAACGCCTCAGCCAGACTCATTTTGGACATCCCTCGACAAGCTCACATCTCCGACCACCTGAAAGACCTCCATTGGCTCCCTGTCAACAAAAGAATAACTTTCAGTCTCCTTACCCACGCACACAAAGCCCTCTACGACCTAGGACCCGAATGCCTCAACACGCGACTTTCCTTCTACACCCCCCTGCCAACTACGATCATCCAATCAAGCCCTCGCCGCAATTCCACGCATCCACAGATCCACCATGGGGGGTAGATCCTTCTCCTACTTAGCGGCCAAGACCTGGAATTCCCTCCCCACCCACCTCCGCCTTACACAGAACCACCTCTCCTTCAGAAAGCAACTAAAAACTTGGATATTTGATAAGTAAAGCACCTCTCTCCCACAAGCGCCTTGAGACCCTCTGGGTGAGTAGTGCGCTATACAAATTGTAGAACTAGAACTAGAACTATGAAGACCAAGACCAACCTGTTGCTTTTATAAACAGAAGGCTTCTCCCCAGAGAGCAGCGTTGGAGTACCATTGAGAGGGAGACCTTTGCTGTGGTTTGGTCCCTGAAGACGTTGATGCCCTACTTGTTTGGAACTCACTTCCTGGTTCAAACTGACCACATACCTCTCAGATGGCTAATGCAAATGAAAGGAGAGAATCCGAAACTACCAAGAAGGTCCATCTCCCTACAGGGAATGGACTTTGAAGTGGAACATAGACCTGGGACTGCCCATGCCAATGTAGATGGACTTTACAGGTTCTTCCACTTAGACAATGAAGACTCCCTAGGGCAACGTTAGTCTCATCACCTTTCATTTGAGGGTGGGGGGTTGTGTGAGAAAGTGCCATCTTTCTTGCATGGTATGCCCCCATGTTTTGCTGAATTGCCAATGTACTTTGACTGAGTGTGCCCTGGGCTCCAGCCAATCAGGTACCCAGGGCCTGTGTTCCTTCCCTAAAACTGTATTGAAACCTAAACCCAATTGGCATCTCTGGCCACAGGTAAGCCCCTGGCAAATGGTACCCTAGGTACCCAGGGCACTGTGAACAGAGAAGGCCCCTGAGGGCTGCAGCACTTATTGTGCCACCCTTAG
Source organism: Lissotriton helveticus (assembly GCF_964261635.1). Classification (NCBI taxonomy): domain Eukaryota; kingdom Metazoa; phylum Chordata; class Amphibia; order Caudata; family Salamandridae; genus Lissotriton; species Lissotriton helveticus. The sequence goes on along the minus strand of NC_136072.1, from coordinate 627,180,468 downwards.
AGGCCCTGTACCCTGACACACACACACACTGCCTTTGCAGGCTGAGTGTCTTGGTGCAGAACTAAGCAGAGAGTCGACATGGCACACATCCCTGTGTGCCATGCCCACAAACACACTGCCCTGGCATACCTCAGTCACCCCTCTAGCTGGGTGCACTATGCTAGTGGTGTGGGCACAAGTGCATGAGCCCTGTGCCCCTACTGTACCCAGGGCCATTCCTGGGCACTGTAAGTGCAGTGATGCCATTAAGAGTATATGGTGCTGGGAGGTTGTCATTATGAACTCCACAGCACCATAATGGCTACACTGAAGACTGAGAAGTTTGTTATCAAACTTCTCAGCACATTAAACCTACACTGATGGCAGTGTGGGATTTAAAGTAAAATGCATTACAGAGGGCATCTTAGAGATGCCCCCTGAAACCTAACCAACCCCCCTGTGTCCTGACGGCGTGGCTACTTAGGCTGCCAGCACCAGACATGTTTCTGCAACCCTGGGTTGAGAGCTTGCCGCTCTCGGGGGCCTGAAACTATGCACGTCCTGGGAGGAGGTGCCAAGCCTCCTTCCCCAGGATGGGTAGGGGAAGCTTCAAAGGCATGCCACCTTTGTGAGATTCCCCAGGCCAATTGCTGTACTCAGCAACTGGCCCCCACCGGTTCTACCCCCCACTCTAGCGGGAAGACAGTCGGGAAACCCTAGGTGAGAAAAGGGGGTGTGCCAGCCTCTGCCAATCCCACCCCACAGGTGGGAGAGGTGAGGTAAAGCATAACTTCGGGCTCCCGCCATCTTGAGGATGGGGAGCCCTACCCAATCAGAGATAGGCTCCTGTCCCCCTCCCACAGGAGAGGAGCAAGATAGGGAGTGTCCTCACCCAGGACAGGGACCCATTGGTCCCTGCCCTTGCCCTACCTGTAACACCCCTACATTTAGTATTTAGGGGAACCCTGAACCTTCCTTCCTCAGATCCTGATTCCGAAACAAGAAGAAGATTTTTTGTTAGCAGCTGCTAACAAAAGGACAACACCAACTGACTTGGCCCCAGCCCTACAGGCCTATTGATCCTTGAACCTGCTCCTGCTAAACCCCGGCGTCTCCAGCGGACAGCAACCTCGAAAACCATGGAGGACCTGCCTGCCTTGCTCATCTAAAGACTGGGACTCCCATGAGCAGTGGTTGTGCTCAAACAAGCAACACCACTGGTGCCAGTCATGAACAGCAAATCCAGCACACTCTGCACCCGACGAGCCTGGCCTGTGCCTGAGTGAACAAAGGCCTTGAGGACATCCCCCGGCAATTTAGACCATGAATCCAGTGCCCAAGGACCCTCCTCGGCGCTCCTGACGACGCCTGCAGCCTCACAACAAGGGACCCATCCCACCCCGACCAGCTGAGGGTAAGATTTCCCAATGTCAAGACACCCCAGCACCCGGAGCCCCATGGCCCCCTGTGCCCAACTCCTGGGTGTCTACCAATCGTCCGTAATCCCAACTTACCTCTCGAAGTGGTAGTCGCACCTGAAGAATCTCCGTCCCGAGCCTGCAGCCTTTGTTCAACTTCCAGCTTTCACATTGAATAACATTGGGTGCCCGAAGGCCCAAAAGCACCCTGCACCCAGCCGCCAGAGTGCCAGTGGGAGTGCAGTACCTATCCTGCTCTACTTCCCCACTTAACCTGTGCAAGTGACCAGGAGCTCAGCTCCCACAGTCGCGTGGCCTGCCTGCTAGCAGCCACCAACCGAATGACCCCTATCCTCCAAAGGATAACATTGTGCCTACTCTCTCTGCACCCGGCTGCCCCTGTGCCACTGAGGGTGTAACAACTGTACTTACCTGACCCTGGGAGACCCCTGAGTCTTTCCCCAGACCCTTAACTCTGCCAGTCGAGTACTTACCCAAAAACAGATAACTTGATTTTCTCCGTAGGGTAACATTGGCTGGTTTTCACTTGGAATTTCTTCTAAGTGACAAGTTTTGCAACTTTGAAATATTCCTTAAAAATCGTCCAAACAACAAAAACGAAATTACTCACCTGCTATCAGGAGAGATCACAGTGCTGTACCTTTGAGCCCAGCACTGAACCTGAAAAGTAATTATAACCGTGATTTACTGTTAACCCAATTTCCCCCCATAGGAATACATTGCCTGGTTTTTGCCAGAATTTCTTCTGTCGATTTTCAGAACTTAAAAATATTTCTTAAAAATCGCCTGTGTAACAAAAGCGATTTCTTTCAACTGTTTAAAGGAAATGCACCAGGGCTGAATCGAATCCAGGATACAGCCCTGAGTAAGAAAAACATTCGTAAAGTGATTTTATGGCATTAACTTAAAACTTCCCATTGAGCTCAATGTTATTTTGTGTTTAACTTGTGTTGCATATTGCAACAACTGTATCTATTGCATTTAAAAGTCAACTGCTATTTGAAAGTATTCAATTGCAACATCTCATTCTGAGAAAGTATTTATGATACCTACTGTGGTTCTAAAATAAAGTACCTATATATTTTTATATACAAAACAATTGGCCTAGAGTTCAGTTCTTGAGTGTGTGAGACCATTTGCTGACTGAGTGTGTACAACAAATGCTTTACACTGTCCTCTGATACTGCCTTACTGCTCGACCAAGATGCCACTTTGGAGAGTAAGGTTATATCTAACTTTAGCCTCTGCCATACCTCTGGGGACTGTGGACTCTGTGCACACTGAACCTTACTTTGGTGCAGTATATACAGAGCCACTTTCTTACATGCAGCACAGCAAGATGTCTTGCTGTGTTGCATTGCGTGGAAGTATGATAAATCTAGTTCTTGTTGTACTATCCTGGTACTGCTTATTGGGTATACAAGCTACTCTCTCAAAGCTACACAGGTTGGAAAGTGGGAGCCTTCAGATGGCTTGTGTCAGATCTGCCATAAATTGTAAGATTATGTTAATATAAACTCACTCATACGATATCTTGGGAATCAAGCTTTGCTCTCCCTCTGGCACAAAATTGATAATTTTCAATATCTACAAACAAAGGATCTCGAGGAATAGAGTCAGACACTATGTCGCAGTTGAACTCATGCATAAAAAGGAACACTGAATTGTTAAGATGGGTATATTTGGCTCCCTGGTCTGTCCCAGTGGATGTGGTCATACTGGTACTTACCTCCACCAATGGTGGGACTGCCCTGTCCTTCAGTAATATTGGGGACGGGTTGTATCAACCATATCCCAGATATGTCCTAAACCTATTGAAGTTTCCCCCGGATTTGTCTCCTGAACATCTGGGACACCATAGTTTTGTCAAGAACGGAGCGAATGTGGGTCAGGTTGGGTTGCATGGTGACAAAGCGCAATATCGCCAGAACATGGAGGGAAGTGGTTAGGCCGCGATAAATTGACTGGGAATCGGATATGGTTTGGTGTATGCAGGCAGAGAGGGTCATCTATGAGAGCAGGGGATGCCCACGCAAATGGACAAAGATATGGGGCCCCTGGAATGAGAATAGAGGTTTACTATGTTCCCCCTTTTAGTGATGCTTCCCTACTGGCATCTGATACTGAGACTTTGTAATGTATTGCCGGATAATGGGGACCTGTAAACGACTGATCGTGAAGTAGACCCAGTGCAATGATTTATCTTATGACCGTACCTTCATATTGCCTATCTTGGAAATTTTGACAACTGCACTGTACTGTATTTGTTTTGCTTTGTATGGTTTTATGTTGTTTTTCTTTTCAATATAAAAGATTCTTAAAAAATAAAAATAGGAACACTGAAAAGGATGCATTAGTATATGCTGGGGGCTTGAATGCTTCAAATGAAACCCTAAATAGATCGGTTCAAGGTATCGCTATGGCAGAGGATGAGAAATGGAGTATCCTGTATCGCAAAAAACCTCTTATCAATGATGGACGGTGCAAGTCATGCAGATCACTGCAATTACTATCTCCCTTAGTCTTAGAGCATGTAATGGCCATACTGCATCAGATATGGGGCAAGCATAAGTTTAATTGGCCAAACCTCACCAGCAAGATTGATCACGTAGTGCTGAAGCTCTGTTTATGACCATTACTAAGAGATATGGCTCTTATAGACTAAAACGTTAGCGATCGCAATACCCTTCATGTTAAGTTGAGGGATCCAATACTCACTCTAGTTGCTACAGCTACTACACACCTATATGGAGAATTGGCAATCACGAACATTAAGAGTACGATCAAGTGGACCTGGGTGGAGAAAAATCTCCAACTATTAGCACATATATATAGCAGGGCTGCAAAGATGTTGGAGTCCCTGTTATCTACTGACAACATCAGTAAACTTTTGTACTCAACAATCACATTGAATGAAATATTATGTGATTCCCTTAGGGATCTCTTTATATGGAAAAAAGCCCCCCAACTCGCCAAACAGCCCGCTCCAACTGGTTTAACATAGATTTTAAAGCTGTGAAGTCTAACTTTTTGGAGGCAATAAAGAGTAAATGCAGTTAAACGGTCAGACTCGTGAGGAGTGTGAGTGCTCCCAAGAAACAGCTAGAACTGAATGGGAAAATACTAACTGGGAGGAATTAGTTACAGCAGTAAAAAGAAAAATATATCAATTGCTTTGGGACATTGTTGCCCATGGTTATACACAAGCCCGGGAGCTGTGTTGCAGAGAGGTGGTCCAAGGCCACGCCCCTTTTCACACCACTCTGCAACGCAGCTCTGTGGCGCTTACTGGAGGTACCTGGTGGGCTACTTGGCTCCCAGGGACCCTCAGCATTGTAGGGGAATTAATTCCCCAACTTAAAAAGTGCCAGGGGGCGCTTTTGCACAGTGGTGAAGGGAGGGGGGGGGGTGGCCTGATGTAACAAGTGTGCAAACGCACCCTGTGGTGCATTGTAAGTTTGGGGATTAAGTCCCCATGAATCCTGAGGGTCCCTGGGGTCCAACTTGCCCACCAGGTACCTCCAGTAAGCGCCACACAGCTACGTTGCGGAGAGGTGTAAAAAGGGGCGTGGCCTTGGACCACCTCTCTGCAACGCAGCCCTGTGGCGCCTACTAGAGGTCCCTGGTGAGCTAGTTGGCTCCCAGGGACCGTCAGGATTCAAGGGGACTTAATCCCCCAACTTAAAACGTGACACAGGACATGTTTGTACAGTGGTGCAGGGTGGGGGGGCCTGATGTGACATGTGTGCAAACACGTCCTGTGGCGTGTTTTAAGTTGGGGATTAAGTCCCCTTGAATCCTGAGTGTCCCTGGGGGCCAACTAGCCCAACAGGTACCTCCAGTAAGCGCCACAGGGCTGTGTTGCAGAGAGGTGGTCCGAGGCCATGCCCCTTTTTACACCTCAGATGGATGTGGTGTGTGTGCAAACCTGCCCTCAGGGAGTGGCCATGACATGTTGAAAACTAGACCACTGACCTGCACACCAACAGCGAGTATGCCTGCGACAGGTAGCTATGTGGGGCCAACATCGGAACATAATTGGAGTGGTGTGGCGTGGTGTGGCGTACAATGGAACAGGGCAGGGATAGCCAGAATGACTCTGGGGCTCTGGGCGTGGTTCAGTACATGTCCGGACAAGGAAGTGTCTAATGTGTGTGTTCCCATTGTAGTGTTTACGGCACCAGAAACACAATAGGCTATGTAGCATACTGTGACTGGCATCCCATTAGATGAGCATCATTGACGTAAAGTGAACCACTGTCTCTACATTCTTCCACATATTCATACATAAATTAGGTAAGACATAACACAGAAGTGCGTCACTGGATGTTTATTGCACATCCAGTGGAGTTTAGCAGCTGGAGCGGTAGAAGGACAGGACAAGCACACTTCACAATATGGGATCGTGGAGGGCGAACCAGAGTCCATCCGGGGATGACAGGTACCGCGGAACTGGAAAGGTACAGTCCCCAGTGAGGTCGTCGTGTCATTGGTCATTGAAGAGGATATGGCAGGCCATGTCGCGGACCAAGGTGAGTGCATCAGAGTGTAGCGAGGGACAATGGAAGGTTGTGGGGCTATGTGTGGCACCAAGGATAAACAGGCCAGGTGGCAGATATGAAAGGTAGTGCCTTCCTCTGATATCAAACCCATCCACGTCCTCGTATGTGTGCACTGCCACACCTGTGGGTTTGTCTGTACCAGCTGCAGGACTGTGTGCCACTGACACATGAGTGGACAAAGGTGGATTGTTTTCCGCACTGTGTGCCACTGACACATCTTGGGCGCAGTGGATACGGCTGTCGCACTGTGAGGCACTAACACACTAGGGGTCAGAGATGTGAAAGGTGTGAGGGCAACAGCATTCATCTGCGCCATGCCTTGTGGCAGCAATGCCATGATGAGGATCTGAATGGCATGGTAGATCCCAGCTACATTTCATCTTCAGTGGTGGGTGCCATCCTTTACGCCTCCATCCACAGCATGTCCTCCATGAGCCTTTGCATTTGTGGCAGGTCATGGCATTTTTTAAAACTTTGAAATTCACAGAAAAAAAGATGGGTTTCAGACATGTTATAGTTAGAAATTAGCATTTAAAAAACCTTAGAAATTCACTGAAAAAAACATAGGTTTCAGACACGTTATAGTTAGAAATAAGCATTTAAAAAACCTTAGAAATTCACTGAAAAAAACATAGGTTTCAGACATTTTATAGTTAGTTGGACATTTCACTCATACTAAACCATAGAAATTCCCGTTATAGTTAGTTCAGCTAACAATAACTTGTGCACCCGCAATGCACTGCTGATGACGTCACATAATATATCATTCATGCCATGGTCAGTGACATCACTGGTGACATCACTTATGACATCTCAAATGACATCACTGATGACATCATCCAGTGACTGTGTGTTTCTGTAAAGTTTAAATTTGTTTTAGTCAGTCAAATTTGCTTTATTCGAGGTAAAAACTCATAAAAGCACAGTACATTTAAAACCGTTTTCATTCTTGATAAAATAAATTTGTTTTAGATATATGCCAAGCTGTATTGAAGAATGAGTGGGTGTATAAGTGTCTGTATAAAGGACTTAGTAGGTACGTAACTGGGGTAATCCTGGAAAAGGGGTGAGGAACAGACAATGTATTGGCTATGCAAACAGCAAAAAGAGAAAATAATACATGTACTGTGCTTGTGCCCCACCCATTTAGGGGATAGGAGGGAGTTGTTACGAATGGGGTGGGTTGCCAGGGGCACAAGATGCTCTAGGGAAGCAGTGCTGCCCTGTTTTGACCCATTCGATACCATCCTTAACTGGGCTCTGGTCAAATGTATTCATTGTTTTTCAAAAAAGATAGAGGCCCTAGATTATGCAGCTGAACGGCTGGGAGGTGATTAGGCTGTCAACGTGCTTGGTACTGGGCCCCCGAATCCACTCCTATCTGAAAGCACTCTATCTGAATGCACTTTTTCAGGACTCGCCTACGCAACGCGCATGCGCTGCATAGACAAAATGAACTATTGCTATCGCTTCGGCTTTTCGCCAAACATGTGCACGCGTTCCATTGCCTTCAATGGCATCGCGTGCACGTCTGGCGATTTCCTTGCGGGAGCGCGCAACGCCATATGGTCGCATGCTCCCTCAAGCGAATTGTGCAGGCCCCCTCCACTGCTGCTGCCCGCTTGTTTTTATTTATCACACAGCCACTTACTTAGACTACTTTACAGCCCCTTTAACTCTACAAATAGTTTCTCAGTACTCACTGCTGACATCTACTGTAAGATGTGCAGTTAATCTGCAATCCCGAGTTTCCCCAGTAGACCGTGTGTGTTCAGGCCACTCAATGTAGCTGCATTGTATTCTGGTATTTGCAGTTCTGTGTTTTTTACTCGAAACTATAGCACACGTCCTGAAATCTTAATAGGAGAAGGAAGAAATGCAGTGGAGGGAACCCTAGGTCCTAATCAAACCACTCTCTGGCCTACATGTAAAGGCAGATTCCCACTGCTTGTGTGTCAGCCAGCTGGGCTATCTGAAGAAAAAGTAGGTATTTCAATTTTCCGCATAGATTGGAATCATGTTCTAACTGGCGCATACAGATGCGTGAGCCGCATACAAACATCTGCTGCTTAAAGACTCTTACTTCGAAGGCTATTGTATTGTTTTTCATCGTGTTCTCTGAGAAGTCATACCCTATGTTTCACCTGTCTCTTTACTTCCCCCTCCCGCACCCGGCGTCAGCAGTGAAGTTAGTGTGTGCTGCTTTAAGCAAGGTATATAGTGGTTTAATGTGGGTACTTGTTCAGTCCATGGAAGTACGGACCGATCTCTGCCAGTGTAGCTCCATTTTTCCGTCCTAATGCATTATGGGAGTTGTAGTCTTGGATAACTTTACTTTGACTATTTCGGCTTCATTACCACATTACACTGGCATGTAAAAGGTAATACCGAGAGATATTGTCGAGTAATGTAAACTGTATTTGCAATTGCTTATCAGGACGAATGTCAACATTCAGAAACTGGATTTGCTGTGGGATGGAAAGGCTGACGATCAAGTACACCCAGCAGTGACACAGTGCTGCCAATTAATCCCATGTAGTGTGTGGCTCTTTAACCAGCCCTTTACCTTTTACTCTGCAGAACGTTGAGGTTTTGGGATTGCGGTTTAGTTTTTCTCATATTTTGTGTATGACGTTTGACAAGCGGCGCCCTTGATAGATATGGACGTCTCAAGTTGTCTCCTGACAGGTCTTACTTACTTACTTATCCAATCCTGAGTTTTCACTTGCATGCTGGAATTATATGGTACGAGAGGACAAAATTATGCGGAAAGATTGACTAAATTATGCAGCTATAAATGGCAAAATATGCGGCATGGCGCAGCACATTTTGTGGTGGCACTACCTTGTTATTTTGTCACTTGTATAAATGTTAACACTATTTGGACAAATGTTGTACCTCATTAGAACCAGTTTGACATCCAAACACACCAATTGGCAACAGATAAGTACCAAACCTTGTTGCTGTCTTTTTAGTAACTTTTGATCCGGTTGAGCAAGAATATATATTTTTTTTAATCTGTAGTCTCTACTACCCCTCTTCTACCCCTCTACCCCTCTTCTACCCCTCTATCCTTCTTCTACCCTTCCATCCCTCTTCTACCCTTTCTACCCCTCTTCTACCCCTTTACCCGTCTTCTACCCTTCTACCCCTCCTCTACCCCTCTACGACCCCTCTTCTACCCCTCTACCCCCCTTCTACCACTCTACCCCTCTTCTACCCATTGTAACTAGCAAAGACACTGTGTCACAGCAGCATCACTCAGCACCACAACAGCATCAATCTGCACCACCACAGCATCAGTCAGTACCACCATAGTATGACTCAGCGCAACAGCAGCATCATTCAGCGCCACCATGGCATCACTCAGCGCCACCACAGCATCACTCAGCACCATCACAGCATCACACCGCATCACCACAGCATCACTCAGCGCCACCACAGCAACACTCAGCGACACCACAGCATCACCCAAGACCAACACAGCATCACTCAACACCACCACTGCATCACTCAGCAGCACCACCACAGCATCACTCTGCACCAACACAGCATCACTCAGGGCCACAACAATATCCCTCAGCACACCACAGCATCAGTCAGCACCACCACAGCATCAGTCAGCACCACCACAGCATCAGTCAGCACCACCACAGCATCAGTCAGCACCACCACAGCATCACTCAAGGCCACCAAAGCATCACTCAGCACCACCACAGCATCACTCAGCACTACCACAGCATCACTCAGCACCACCACAGCATCACTCAGCACCCCCACAGCATCACTCAGCACTACCACTACATTTCTCAGCACCACCACAGCATCACTCAGGGCCAGCACAGCATCACTCAGGGCCAGCACAGCATCACAAGGGCCAGCACAGCATCACTCAATGTTACCACAGCATCACTCAGCACCACCACAGCATCACTCAGTGCCACCACAGCATCACTCAGCGACACAACAGCATCACTCAGCACCACCAAATCATCACTCATGGCCAACACAGCATCACTCAACACCAACAAAGCATCACCCAGCACCACCACAGCATCACTCAGCACCACCACAGCATCACTCAGGGCCACAACAATATCACTCAGCGCCACCACGGCATCACTCAGCACTACCACAGTATCACTCAGCAGCGCCTTTGCAATAGTACACCACCACATCATCATCACTCAGCAAGACCTAAGTATCATTCAGCATCACCTCAGCATCGTCTCAGCACCAGTCACCACCACCACCACCACTACCACCTCAAAATCACTCAACAGCACTTCAGCCTGCTCTCGGAATCTGCCATCTGTTGATTCTCCCCTAGCGTCTGGCCGCTGCTAGTGTTATAATACAAGTACTAGTTCACAACCTTCAACCTCCAATTGTTTATGCCCCCTCAAAAAAAACTTTAACAAACAACCATTGGAATAGGCGAAAACAAGTTGCCAGCATTGCAAGAACAAAAGAAAATGAGGACATTTTTTATTGTACATACATGTTTTAATATGGTCGTTCTGTTGGACATTATGCCTTCATGGTCATATATAAGGTAACAAAAATGCTTCTGGCTAAACACTTATAAGGCCCCAAAGGCGAGACTTATTGGCTATTCCAATGCTTGTTCTGAAACTGTTTCTAACAAGTGCAGGCTGACACCATCTGGTCAGGGAGTTAAGACGCCTAGACAGACCACAAACTCTCGTTGTAGTGACAAAGGCTACACTTTTAAATTGTCTTAGGCATAGCACTTTACTCATACCTGCTTTTTAAGTCTACAGCACAAGGCTATTTTAACCATATTTAGCCGAATTTACTGCACTTTAATATCGACTTGGCCCACTTCGTAGCAAAGGTTCTAATTGTTTGTTTTTTATGCATGTATTTTACAAAGCAGTACTCTTTTTTGGAAATATGTATTTTTGTATATAATGTCATTTTATTTAGGTGTAACATATTGCAACGTTTTTATGAATCAAGCAGTAAAGTCTTTCTTCAGATATGACTGCTAGGCTGGGCTGCACACCGGAACTGGATCAGGGTGAGCTCATGTCAGAACTGTGCCCTCTTTTCCAATCAGCAGCAATACAGGGCACCACATGTGCTTTGGGAAACTACGTTTATAGCTGGGTCCTCCAAAATTGACACATAGTGCAGGAGATCTCCTGGTTCCCAAAAAATATAGTGTGATCATAGCGTGGACTTAGAACGGCCATCATGAAGCTAAGACGAACAACAGACAAAACCTATATAAGTTTTCCACCTGAACCTGCCAAGGAGGACAGAGGAGCAGGGGACTTAGTGTGGCAGGAGTCCCGTGCTCTGCCTACAGTCAAACTGATGAGGAGTTTTACTGGTGTTGACTGCTGGCCTCTGCCGAAATTTCAATGTAGCCGCTAGTCTACTCTGTCATCTTCTATCGCACTCTAATCTGCAACGGCGACAGGTACAACAAACATGGTGCAACTGAACCCCTCAATGTCTTTCAGGCACGCCTTTGCGAGGTGGCAAGGACCTATGTCTTCACCAATCAAGATTAGGGGATATATTTAAAGCTAATGCAAGGGTACAACTCAGCGAAGCTGAGATGACTCACACAAGGAGAGCCATGACTCTCTTTCCAAAGAATGCTCATTCTAGGGTGTCAGCATGAATTATCAGTGGAATGACATTCACGCATGGAGTAATCATGTGCTAGGCTCTCAATCACATCTATTTATATTTGATCAGTGAGTGAGCTGCCAGTTTGTATCGTCACGGTGGCTCCACTGCTGAAACTGCTGAGTAAATTGTGAGGCTACTGAGTAGGCTTCCACCCGCATGCCTCAACATGCCTCAAAAAGGAAAGTAATCCTCTGCACGCAAAAGTTTAATCAGTGCAACCTTCCTCATCACCAGGCTGCTGACACTCCAGCTCATCCTCTTTGTTTCTGGCTTCATGTTATATGAGATGGAAGGCAGGCTGGATGTGTTCATTAACTTTTTTTTCCATGAAACTGGCTGCCTGAAGGGAAACAGATTCAAGTTGCATATCAATTCCTCCGTTACATAGGTCTTGTTAAAACTATTCTACAGTGCCAATGTATTCCAAAACAAAAGACACATCATGGAATACATGCTTGCAATTGCCGTACAATGCACTTTGCGTTTAAAGTTAAATCAATACTAATACACATTGTTACATAAAACACATTTTAAAAATGAGCACATTATGCGCAACAAAAACACATTCCTGAAAACATTGACGGGCATATCTGCTGTCTCAGACAAAGAGTGAACTGTAAATGAATGACATGGTGTAGCTAAAATTAAGTCAGAATTTCCATACAAAAACTATTTTATTTTATTTAATAACTTTGGTACTGTCTGATGAATCTGCACAAACCTTTCAATAACAAGTTCATCATTTAAGCCTCCTTCATAAAAAGGTTCATGCCTATCCTTCATGTGGGGGCCAAGCAAAAGGGGGGTTCCCAAAAGTGAAATTTCCCATGTTAATTAATTACCATTGAAAGATTTTTCTCCTATACAGAAAAAAAGCGTAGGGTTAGAACCTTACTCAGAAAGTGTGCTTTTTGTTGTTTGGTGTACATGACAACAAACCAAACTGGGTAGGGGAGGGCCTAAGGGGAGAAATATTTAAAGACTTAATGGTACCTTGTCCCCCAACTAAGTCATACACAACACGAGAGGTACCAGACGTCTATACATGGGAGCCTATGAAGTACTCACTCTGTAAAAAGACAAAACCAACAGGTCAGTGTGCAATTTATCTATGATTGAGATGTATAATGAAACCAGGAGAAACAAGAGAGAAACCTACAGGGAAAGAAGAGCCCCAAAGGTTCTTGAAAAAATTCCCATCAGCCTGCTCAGTAGCAGAATGTCGTCATATGGGTAGAATGGTTGACAAAGGCAATGTCCATGATGCCCTTCCTTAGGAAGTACCCAAGGCTAGCAACAACTTTGGACCATTGTGTTGACCCTCAACCAGCATAGACACAGACTGAAAAGGATTGAATTGCAGTGCTCAAAAGAATATGTGATAAGGAAAAGAAACCAAGTTCATAATCCAAGTGTTGTTAAAAATACCTACCTTGATGTCATAAAAAACTTTATTGGGTCTGACCATCAAGGTGGTATAGTTAAAAGCAGAGTGCCAATAGCATGCAAGAAATTGCTATTAATCATGAGTTTTAATTGGTCAACATGTTTCAGCCTTGAAAAGGCTTTCTTCAGGACCTATGATGTACTACTGCAATATAGAAAAAACGTGAATACACTTACTGGGTGAAAGCCTCAATAAGTGTGTCTGTCCTCCAAAAGTAAGGAGTCAGAAATCTTCTCCCGAATTGCAGGGAGGAAAAACCTCACCTCACCTGGCACTTGCTCACAGTGAAGGAGGCCACGCACTCTCCGTCGTTACCTCGCTCAAGACTGTGAGTCGAGGGGGAGGTCCCCCTCGACTCACAGTCTTGAGCGAGGTAACGACGGAGAGTGCGTGGCCTCCTTCACTGTGAGCAAGTGCCAGGTGAGGTGAGGTTTTTCCTCCCTGCAATTCGGGAGAAGATTTCTGACTCCTTACTTTTGGAGGACAGACACACTTATTGAGGCTTTCACCCAGTAAGTGTATTCACGTTTTTTCTATATTGCAGTAGTACATCATAGGTCCTGAAGAAAGCCTTTTCAAGGCTGAAACATGTTGACCAATTAAAACTCATGATTAATAGCAATTTCTTGCATGCTATTGGCACTCTGCTTTTAACTATACCACCTTGATGGTCAGACCCAATAAAGTTTTTTATGACATCAAGGTAGGTATTTTTAACAACACTTGGATTATGAACTTGGTTTCTTTTCCTTATCACATATTCTTTTGAGCACTGCAATTCAATCCTTTTCAGTCTGTGTCTATGCTGGTTGAGGGTCAACACAATGGTCCAAAGTTGTTGCTAGCCTTGGGTACTTCCTAAGGAAGGGCATCATGGACATTGCCTTTGTCAACCATTCTACCCATATGACGACATTCTGCTACTGAGCAGGCTGATGGGAATTTTTTCAAGAACCTTTGGGGCTCTTCTTTCCCTGTAGGTTTCTCTCTTGTTTCTCCTGGTTTCATTATACATCTCAATCATAGATAAATTGCACACTGACCTGTTGGTTTTGTCTTTTTACAGAGTGAGTACTTCATAGGCTCCCATGTATAGACGTCTGGTACCTCTCGTGTTGTGTTTGGTGTACATGTTCAGCTTTGCTTTCAGAAATGAGCATTTAAAAAAGTAATTGGCATTAAGAGATTAGTACTGGTAAAGGGTTAGTGTCATCTGGACCATTGGTGTTCAGGTATGCCCTGATTAGCTATTCAAAGTGGATGGGCACATCATGATTTGCTGGCCATAACACTGAGGATTTCTTTTAGACTGACGATGACCAGTCCTTCTAGGTTGGCACAGGAGCATTTACAAACAAGCATTGGCATAGCCAATAGGGCTCGCTTTTGGGATATTATAAGTATTTAGTTATGCAGCACAATATCCTTAGTGCAACAACATCAACGGTTGCATGACTAAACACCTATAAAATCCCAAAGGCGAGACCTATTGGCCTATGCCAATGCTTGTTTTTAATGTCCTCACTAGTATTTTGCAAAGCAGACTGTTAAGCGGTTAAAAAGCCATGTTGTAATCATGTGAAATGCTCAATGCTGTCAGTAAGTGATTCTACGTGACACACACAATTTTACCCAATGTGGTAAAACGATTGTCTGGAGAGTTGAAAAAGTGCAACTAGGTACTGCGTCAAGACATTAAGTAGTAGTAGATTTCATTGTTTTCTTTCAGAAAAACCTACAAAGCCTATTCTGGTGTGCCTAACGCCCAAGACATCTTATTATGGGTCAAGTGTAACATGCATGCACGTTTATTTTGTCTTGCAGCGAAACCCTTCAGCAGTCAGTTGACATCCATATGTATAAGATGTTCAAAATGGTATGTATTACTCATTAACGCAAAGCGTTCACAGTTATGGCAAGAAACTACCCTGCAGTGTAAGCTCAGCGTGCATTAATAACAGTGATTCTAATATATTAAAAGAACAAACATTGGCAAAGTAAAGTAAGTTTGACATTCATTGCAAGCCTTTTGGCTTTGTCAGTGCTTTTTTGGTTTTGGTATTTTTTTATATACATCTCCGGGAAGCTCTCTACCCACATTGATCTAAAAACAACAATAAAATTAGATAAACGCCTAGAAATGCTTTTTCTCTCAAAAAAGCACAGAGTGCTATCGTAGTCCCTGGCACTTAAGGGAACTACTTTGTGTGTGGATGTGGTCTTTGAGACAGGGTAGAAGGCTGTGATCCACAGCGAAGTCAGTCAATGGCTGAAGTGGGTGACCCATATCGCTATGCCCCTATTACCATATGCCCATTGCAATATGCTGTGAATGTAAAGGGCACAATAAAAACAATGGATGAAAAAAGCCAAGGCTGTACCTAAAAAAATGAGTTAATGTTTACAAAATATAACAGTTTGTGCTATTTAGAAAGCTCCTTTAATATATGCATAAGAATGGATGCAAGATTGGAGATTTCATTTTGAAAGCAAAATATGTTCCTAAAAATATTTGCAAACTAAAAAAAAAAAGTTATTGACAGGTTTGCCAAACTATTACACTATTTGTTCGCTCTCAAAATAAAACGTACCCAAGAATATTTGCACCATGAAACAAAGGCTGTTTTACTAAATTATAGAGCATTTTTAAGGACGACTTGATATATAATTTATCTAAAATGTTATTTAATTCAACCAATTTAACACATGGCACTATTTAAGAAAAAAAATTATGATGAATCAGGGTCAAAACAATGTGGGTTGTTTTAAATCAATAATGGCCCCATTCCTAATAAGAAGTCACAAAAACTACACCCACAGGTCTATGACGCTGTGTCACTGTAGATTGACCACTAATAGTAATTCGCAGGAATTTACAAAAGTGGGCCTGGAAAGTGAAAATACAATCTAGAAATGTCAACGTAGTCAGGTTAATAACATAACACTGACATTATTAACTTTACATCAGTACTACAAGTTTCCGCAGTAGATGTTCAGTGGCTACAGTCTAGCACTGAGCAATCTGCCATTGTCCGAACTTTTTACTAGTACAGTGTTGCAGACATACATCTGAATCATAGTCACATTTGGGCTCAGAAGTACAACCACTGCTCGCTGAGCTCGAGTCTGAGGTGCCTTTCCTATAACCGTAGGTCAGAGATCAATGGGACCTACCTTAGGGTGGACATTCCTGTGTAGAGACATGATGCACAGGGATAGGTCCTGGGCAGCGATCAGATGAGCCAGCACCCCCAACAAAACAGATTCATTCAGGTGGTTCTAAATACTTGTTTGTGGTGTTTGCTGCAGTCAAAAACACAGAAAGAAAGGCTAGACTGGGTGTGAGAAGTTGGCCTGATATGTGATGTCCACTATTCTAGTGGGCACCCTGTATCAGTCCAAACAACCCTTTTGGTGATGGTTGTAAAGTCAACCTTATAGACCAGCTATCCTAGTGGTAGCATGGACAAAGCAGTCTTAGGCTAAAACTTCAGAGAGCATGTGAAGTCAGCTGTTTTACCATATGTAACCCCTTGAATACCAAATGAAAGGACACCACACAGGTTATATATAAAATATGTATGTATTTATTACTAACACAACCCCTCTGAACTCTTTATGAGGTCAGAGGCTAAAGCACATAACAAGTTACTTAATCATCATACGATAAGTTGCACAATATACAGTCAAGCCCTAGGGGACTTGCAAACCATATACTAAAATAGTGGTATAAGAACCACGTCACGAACAGGGAGTAGCCTAGGGCCTAGGGAATCGCTGGGGCTACACTGAACTACCAAAGGTTCGGAAGCAGGAGGCCCACGGGATGCGTGTGCAGTGTCTAAACACACACGCGAGTTACTATAGGGATACAATGGGAACGTAAAAGTTAGAAACTAGTTGATTTAGGACACTTCCGGATGGACTAGGAGAAAGCCACTTAAAACTAGGACACTTGGCTAGTTAATAGCCACAGGTGCACCGGAGTACTCGTGTTACCTCACCCAGGGAAGCCGGGTGCATAGGTGTCTTTTGTGTCGGGTTTCATCGCTGAATCCTATGGAGACCTGTAAAAAGATGCTGCAGGCGACCAGGAGGAAGATGTCTGGTTGGATCCAAGGGTGGACCAAGGATGTAGAGTACCTGAAAGCAGAGGGGACAGAGTCTGGGTCACTAACCAGTGACCAGGAAGGAACCGGGAAGGAGCCAGGCGATGTCATGAAGCAATCAGGTGATGCCGTGTAGCTTGTCTCTGCAGCCACGAGGTCCAGGAGACGTCAACGACAACCAGACACTGGAATCAAGCTGTCCCATGATGGATCTAGATGTCTGCAGTGTCAGGACCCGGATTGAACCCAACAAGCATTGGCAAATGCAACCCACGCAGGAATCGAAGATTGGCCTCAGGTCAGACCAACAAGGTCTGGGGAGCTTCTCCTTTTTAGGGAAGCAGGAGCAATCCTGAAGCAATAAGGCAAGTGGTGTAAATTCAATGGACTGCCTTCAAAAGGGCAACTACCCAACGGGCTAGTAACCAGAAAGGCGCGTCAAGCTCAAAGGCAACAGCAGGCCCCACGCGGCACTCGTGGAGTGTGGAGGGCTGTGCGTCAGTGCAAATGTGGCTCGGGTCTAGGGCTTCTCAAACCTCAATGCACAACTTCGAGGGTGCCTCAGAAGCTGCACAGTTAGCAATAAGCAGGTTTTCCAGGGTGTCTGGTCCCATGTCTCTCGTCGCCGCCACGGGTCTCAGCTTTGCTGTGGATGTGGCTCGGGGACAGAGAAGTCTGGAAATCTAGTTCCTGTGTAGCTTTGTGCTCGGGCTCCAGCGGGCGCGTCGACAAAGCAAACCGGCAAATCACTGGTGGTGCCTTTTTGCACAGGGTGGTCACTCCTTGACCACAAGGGAGATTCTTCAGTCTTCTAGTTGCAGTAGAATGTCGAAGGTCCAGAGTTTCGTTTCAGAGTTTCAGTTCAGGATAATCCAAAGTCTCTAGACTCAGCTCCTAGATTTATACTAATCAAAGGGGCTGGATTACCTGCTAGGTCCCTCATATGGGTGGGACCAGGGAAGGGGGTGGTTACACCCCTGTCCCTTTGTCCAGTTTTACGCCACAGCTGGGGCTGGAGTGCCCCAGCAACTGGTTTGAACCGGGCTATGCATGGAGCACCTTGTGTGCCCCAGGCAGTGTTTCATTTCATTCAGCTGTCCCTGTCCCAATACACTATGGCCTGTCTGGGGAGGTGCTAGCACCTCCCAAGGCAGGAAACCTATTGGCCAGGCCTCCCTCGCTGGAAGGGCTCCCAGCAGCAGGAGGTCAGACTTGTGTCCATGGCAGCAGCATCCAATTTGTGATGCTGAGGCTCTGTTTAACTTTAACCGGGGTTACTAGTTATGACATGTCTTCTCCCTCTAGAAGGGTGGAATGCTACCCCCGTTGCCAGAACTGGTGAGGGGGTAGTATTCCAAAGTGTTTGACACCTCACAAGATATGTTTCCATAAAGCCAAACTAAAGTTAGCAATAACCGCGAAGATTATAATGCACTTAAGAGTATATGTTATGACTATATCATAGAACAGCTATAAGGACATGGTTGTGAAAGCTGCAGACAGGCTCAGCTCATGCTAGAGCCTAATCTCACATAAAACCAAGCACTTTGCCTTCAGGATTGTTAAGGCCTGCCATAGGAGTGACTTATAGGTGCATATGTGTCTACATATAAGGTTAGATATAGGTATACTATATCTAAAGCAAAGGGTGATTACACCACCTTACCCCAGCTGAGTGATCAGTCAGTGGTGTCAGTTTGGATGGCCAGCCAGGGGTGGCATAAGATATGCTGCAGCCCCTGGTAGGCCTTGGATGCACCTATGCCCTGGGTACCTATGGTACACTATACAGGGGCTCACAAAGGTGACCCAATATCCAATTAGGTATGTACCTAAAGTACATGGAGTCCATTATACAGAGAGAGCAGATAGCCTGGGGCCCTGAATAGCAGGATCCCAGGCCAACTAAGTCAAAAACCAGCTTCCTCCTGGCTTCTTAATTCAACATGTAGACCGATCCAAAGGGAAGGGAGGGGGAATCGTCATAATTTATAAAGACCATCTTTCCTGCCGATTGCAAGGCAGCCCCCTCCTAGATTGTGAAAATGTCTTATTTTCCATTCAAATCTCCCCATGTAGATCTTTGTCAGGAATTCTTATCTACCGCCCTCCAGGACCCATGGGTCAGTTCAGTGAATCTCTCATGAAACACACCTGCACACTGGCTGCCATCCATTCTACTTTTATGATCCTGGGGGACCTCAACATTCATTTCGATAACAACCAAGTTAAACTAGCCTCGGATTTTATAGCAGACCTTGAAACCCTTCAGCTTAGGTTACAAAGTAGACAACCTACCCACTCACTGGGCCACCTGTTGGATCCCATCGTTTTCCAACATTAATTATCTTACAACTCCAGATCATATTCCGGTACCATGGTCCGACCATTTTTTAATATCACTGAATTGACAGTTACATAACACCATACGCCCTAAACTCCTACCTAGCAAGCCCACTCGTTCCTGGGCTACCCTAGACCCAGAAAAATGGAAGCTAAATTTAGAGCACTCCCCTCCTAGACCTGTCTCCAACCCTGTTCAAGCCGACGCAGAGTTCTCGAAATGGATAGGCGAGACATTGGACAAAACCCTACCAAAAAAATCTACCTGTAAACCTCAAGGTAAAATTACCTCTCCATGGTTCACCCAGGAAATGCGACTTCTGAAAAAAATCTGTAAGAAATCGGAAAGAGACTGGAGAAAAAACTTCGACCCTATTAAAAAAATAGAATATAAACATACTATTCTTAACTACAAAAAGGCACTTAAAATTGCCCAAGTCAACTATTTGGAAGAAAAAATCAAATCATCTGCTAATTCATCAAGGGAGACGTTTCAAATTGCTAAAAAACTTCTTAAAGCACCGGATCCTCCCCCTCCAGTAGAGCCTTCAGCCAACCGATGTAATGAACTTGCTGAATTTTTTGAGTCAAAGATTAAAAGCATTCTTAAATCTCTCCCGTTACAAACTTCCAATGCTTTCTCCCCTATGAATCCGCCCAGCTCCTCACTCCAAACCATAGTCTATCAATTGACCCATCTTGCCCCCCTTACAATAGATACCCTTTCCCCAATATTACACTCAATCAAAAGTGGATCTCCAACTGAACCCGCACCTTTTAACATCTTAAAATCAGTTGCTCCTTCCATCCTTCCCTATTTGGCAAACTTGATTAACACCTCGCTTACCCAAGGTGCTGTTCCACCTAGCTGGAAAAAAGCAATTGTCAAGGCCCTAATTAAAAAACCACACTTAGATCCACTAGAACTAAGCAACTTTCGACCGATCTCCTTGCTCCCAGGCATCAGCAAGATAGCCGAAAAGTATGTCAACCATCTACTTTCTGAATATCTTGAAACCAATGGTCTCCTGGAGCCGTCCCAGACGGGATTTAGGCCCGGCCAGAGCACAGAAACTGCGATGTTGGCGGTTGTTGAAGAGGCAAGAAAGATCATCGACACAGGAGGATCAGTGGCAGTGATCCTCCTGGACCTGAGCGCAGCCTTCGACACCGTCAACCATCCGACATTGGTCCATAGGCTTAGGGACCTTGGAATCACAGGGACGGCCCTGTCCTGGTTGGAATCCTTCTTAAATGATAGGTCCTTCCAGGTAGCAGATGGTAATTTCATTTCCAAGCCCACTGCCATCAGCTGCGGGGTCCCTCAGGGGTCATCCTTGAGTCCAACCCTTTTTAATGTCTACATGTCCCCCCTTGAGAAGATTGTCACCCGATTCGGTAACAAGCTTTTAACTTACGCTGACGATACCCAATTGGTAGTCTCTCTAAGTCAGCAAGACCAATCTTTCACCAATCTCCATAAATGTCTTAGTGACATAACTAAATGGATGAATATCTCACATCTCAAGCTTAATAGTGACAAGACAGAGATAATGGTTCTAGGCAATCAGTCACTCTTCAAACCTAAGTCCCTGTGGCCCCTCTGTATGGGCACGCCACCTAATCCCAAACAGGAAATCAAGAGTCTAGGAATTTGGCTGGATGAAGGTCTCAATTTCTCCACCCAAGCAAGGAAAACGGCCGGTGTGTGTCATGGCCTTCTACGGACCGCCAGAAAAATCCTACCTTTACTCCCAACACAATCTCAAACACTCCTGATTCAGGGCCTTGTGATGTCCCGCCTAAATTACGGCAATGCTCTCTATTTGGGGACCCCTAAAAAAGTACTATCAAAACTCCAAACAGTACAAAATACTGCCGCCCGTCTTCTCACAGGAACTCATCGTCGCTGTTCAGCTAAACCAGCTCTGAACGCCTTGCACTGGCTGCCCATCCAGGAGAGAATACAATTTAAGGCACTATGCACGACACACAAAATTCTTCACGGAAAGGCTCCACCTATTTTAAAAGATCTTATTACTCCCTATAATACCAAGAGAACTTTACGTTCCTCACATTGCAACCTGGCATCTGTACCCAGAATTAAGAAGGCCCGCTCTGGAGGTCGACTCTTTGCCTATAATGCTTCCAAGCTATGGAACTCACTGCCCCCAGATATCCGGGCCCAGCCCAATCTATTCTCATTTCGTAAGGCACTCAAGACATGGCTGTTCCCGTAATGCTTCCCTCTCGCACCTTGTTTTTCTATCACTAGTGCTGGGACGCTTACGGGCAGCCATGCGCTCTACAAATCTGTAAAATAAAATAAATAAAATAAATAGACACTAGGCAAAAAGTTGGGGGTAACCATAGTCAGATATCCACCTTCTTACACTGGGCATCTGTCCATCTCTGTAAATTGAGTCAGTTACAGAAACTTCCCCTCAGGGTAGATCTTTTTCTGCCTGTCTGGTGAGTCCCAATAAGGCACGCTTTGATAGTGCTTCAGGCTAGACCGTCACTGGCTGTCCTTTAGTGGGACTTCAGGTGAGTTTAAGAATGTAGCATTATAATATTGTGCCAGCCTACACCACATCCATATCATGCTGGCACCATGTTCCTTTGCCGTGCTGCCGGTCCCATTACAAGTTATCCCAGCAGTCAGCTATTTCCTGCCGCACTGGTAAATGTGGTAACTCAGGCTTCAGGTGGTACCAATACCATGCAAAATAGGCTTGTGCTAAAAAATAGTAGAGTTCAATATTAGCCACCATCATCTCTACACCTATATAAAAGGAAGCGTTGTTCCCAAGTGTTGTATTCTTATTTCATGTTATATTGCTTTAAGTGTCTTGGTCATTGCCGCATGCCACTGCATGCGACATGTTTTCTTTCAACAGTGTTCTTAATTCCACATGTTAGTGGAACTGGTATGTTACTGTTGGAGTTATCAGTTATAGCTATACTCTGTTACCTGTGGATGGATTGCCATGCTGCTAATAAAAGACATCATAATCTCATTGGATTTTCATGATTATTCAACAAAATATTCTTCCCTTTTCAAAACAAAAAAAAAACAAAAGAGAAAAAATTAAAATTATGTACAATGTTATATAACAAGATAAAATGCACATTACATTCAGTCAGAAAATCTTTTTGGTAAGTTGATAACTCGTTTTGCATCCTTGACTCTATGAGCTATAGAATTTTCTGTGTCTGCATCAACATGTTCATTAGTTACACTGTTGTGAATATTATAAGGCTTAACGCATTTAGCTAACCTACACATATTCCAAATCCTACCATCTTGGGTCATAACACTGTTAGTAAACACCTTTTTAATCTCAATTGGATCACTAAATTTGCTGGATCCCTTGGGTAAAAAACCAGGTTTAAGGATCCTGACCCACTCACCCACTTGAAAAACTAAACGTTTGGCATTCCATTTCTTGTCATACCATGATTTAGTTTTCAACTGTTTACTTTCTACACGTTTAGCCACTTCAACAAGATTTTCCTTACCATCTAAAGAAATCTTGCTATACTTTTCTTTTAACCACCAAGGTAGAACTCTGGACGCTGGATTTCGACCTTTGAAAAGTTTAAAAGGACTCACCTCTGTAGTAGAGTGGGGCGTGATACGATAAGTCCACAACCTTTCTTGTAAAGCACTTACCCAATCCTTTCCAAATTTGACAGATTCCACAATGAAATTCTTCAACACCCTATTGAATCTCTCCACTTGCCCATTCTCATGTGGTTCGTATAACGATGTTAATCTGTGGACAATATTACATTCTTTAAGAAATGTAGACATTTCCACCGAAGTCAATTGCACCCCATTATCAGATACCATTACCGAAGGACAGCCTTCTCTAGTAAAAATGTCCTTGAAAAATCCAATCACAGCTTCAGTAGAAGCTTTAGGTACAAATTTAACTTCTGGCCACTTGGAATGGTAATCTATTATGACCAAATCATACTTAGAGGATTCTGGCAACATGTGAAAAGGACCAGAAATATCAAATGCAACCTTCTCCCACGGCTCCAATGGCCACTTAACTACTTTGAGAGGTGGAGTAATGGTTTTCATCATTCTGTCACTGGATGCACAATCCTGACATTCTCTGACAATCCTGTCAATGAATCTATCAACCCCAGGCCACCAAAAATGTGACCTGACTAATCTTTTCATAGAAGAAATGCCAGGATGAGTCTTATGTGCCACCTTAAGTATGACATCCTGCATCCCTTCTGGAGGAACACACTTGCCTGACTTGAACACAAAACCAGACTCCAACTCTAATTCTTCTTCCACATTATAAAAAGGTAAAAGTTCTGCTCTAATTTTATCTTTGCTAGGCCATCCCCCACTGATATAACCTTTAAGCTCTTCCCATTTATCATCCTTCTGTACACATTCCAACCACAATGATTCAGAAATATCCTGAAAAGAATCCTGTAACACATCCTGAACAGTAACCACAAAATCCCCTTCATGTAAAGCGCTCACTACATCTTGTTCACACGGTAAACGCGATAGACAGTCAGCCATAACATTCTTTTTACCAGGTACATAACAAGTGACAAAATTATATTCTTGTAACCTAGAGGAAAGTCTGGCTATTCTGGCTGTTGAATTCCATCCACCACCGACTGATAAAATGTTGACTAATGGTTTGTGGTCTGTCCTAAGGACGAATTTTGAGCCCCAAACATACAGTCTGAAATGCTCAATAGCCCAGACACAAGCTAGCAGTTCCCTTTCTATTACTGCATACTTTCTTTCACACTCATTGAGTGTTCTGGATGCAAACGCTACAACCCACTCATTGTCACCTTCTTTCTGTGATAGAACACTGCCCAATCCATACAAACTCGCATCTACAGTAATTACACATTCTTTATTTATGCGGAACGGTTTGAGAGTAGGTGAACTTATGATGTCATTTTTGATTGTTTCAAAAGCTTGTTGTTGTGTAGTAGACCATTTGAATTATTCACCTTGTCTCAATAATTTTCTCAGAGGTTCCATTTTAGTTGCAAAGTTTACTACAAATTTGCTGTAATATTCGCACATTCCAGCAAATGACAACAACTGATCCTTATTTAATGGAGCGGGATCTTTGACAATAGCATCAACATTTGATTTTTTAGGAACAACCCCTTCACCTGATAATGTGTGTCCTAAATACTCTACAGACTCCTGAAATAACTTACACTTATGTGCCTTAAGTGTAAGTCCATTTGACTCTAATCTTCTGCAAACTTCTTGTAAATGTGTTTCATGTTCATTCACATCTTTTGAAAAGACCAGGATGTCGTCCTGAAAGCATTTGACAAAAATATCTAAATCTCTGAAAATATGGAACATCGTCCTTTGGAACACGGACGCAGCCGATGCTAAACCAAACGGCATACGTACATACTGAAATAAACCTTGAGGTGTTATGAATGCTGTGAGTTTCCTAGAATTTTCTGTTAACGGGATCTGGTGATAAGCTGATCTTAAATCTAATGTTGAATTTTTTTTTGCCCCTCCTAACATTGACACTAACTCATTTATGTTGGGTAGAGGATGACAGTCAATTACAATATTGGCATTCAGCGCCCTTAGATCTACACATAGCCTTAATTTTTGATCCGGTTTTCTTACCAAAACTATGGGCGAAACCCACTCGGACGACTCAATTGGTTCAATGATGCCCTCATCTAATAAATCCTTTAACATGCTTTTAAGTTCCTCTCTGATGTTGATTGGTACACCTCTGAGCTTTTGTACAACTGGTGTATGGTTTCTTTTAAGAACAATATTATGTGAAAAATGCTTGAGCTTCCCTAATTTTTCACAAAACACTGAACCAAAAGATTTTACTATATTATTAGCCTTTTCAACATAGGTAGAAACAATATTAGATGGTTCAACAAACGAAACAGTACCCATAAGACTGTCATCACAAAGTGAAATGGGATCTTTAGCACGTGGATTAATCAAAATTCCTAATTTCCACCGATCTAACCATCCTAACACATTAACACCCTTGAGAGAAATGTACAATTTTATGTCAGCTTTCCTATGTCTAAATTGAATATTAACTTGAAAAAAACCAAGAATATCAATTCTTGTACCTGAAAAATTCTTTGCAGAAATGTCAGATTCACTCATTTCATTCAACACCAAGGACTTAGTTAAGGTTTGTTCAAAATATTCCTGAGTAATGATAGTCCAAGGCGAACCAGAATCCACCATAAGAGACAAATCACTTCCACAAATATTGAAAATACAATCAGGTGCTTTAAGGTGCAACAAAGCTTGTTCATCAATGATGGATACTACAAAACCATTAGAAATTGATTCAGTATTATAGATTGTATCTGCATTTGCTTCTGCTACAGTAGAAACAGAACCCTTATTATGAATTTGAAAACGTCTGTCTCTACACATGTTTCCAAAATGACCAATTCTTTTACAAAAATTGCATTCCTTTTTAAGTGCTGGACAACCTGGAAAAGAAGCATAATGAGATTTGTTTCCACATCGAAAACACATTCCTTGTATATTACTATAGTCCTGAGACTTTTGTGTAAAATTACTTTTAGATCTGGAAGGAACATATTTTTTAGAAGGTTGGTTGGTAACAAATTTGTTATCTTGTCTATTTTTAATGGCACAAACTTCTTCTTCAGGTACTTTCTTTTCTGTATCATTTCTAATAGTTTTCATCCATAAGTCAGATTGTTCTTGTGCTTTAGCAATTGCGATCGTCTCAGTAAGATTGGGATCACCCATAACCCAGAGTTTGTCTTGTATCTTTTTGCATTTCACATGTACAATGATCTGGTCTCGAATCATTTCATCTGTTATCATACCAAAATTGCAATGCAAACTTAACGATCTTAAAGACGTTAAAAATTCATCAAAAGTTTCATCATCTTTTTGTTTTCTAGTGTAGAATTTGAAACGATTTAGTGCAATGCTAACAGTGGGTTTAAATCTTTTCTCAAGTCTCGCTAAAGCTTCAGTGTAGACATTCATTGCATCTCCACTACCATCACTTTGAGAAATAATTGGTGGTAAAGATCTGAAAATAACCTGTCCTTCTGAGCCAAGGCAATGTAAAAGAATACTCTTCTTCCTTTCAGAGCCCATTCTTTCACCATCAATTGCTTTCATATATGTCATGAATTCCTCTTTCCACCTAGTCCACGGCATAGGTGGATCTCCTTTTAGTTGTAAAAATTTAGCAGGAGGATCGAATTGCATGTTGTAGTCAACCAAAAACTTGTAAAAATTATATTATAAATTGTAGATGGAAATAATGATGCAATGCTGAAATTCTGTAAAATTAATATAAATTTTTTTTTTTTTTTTTTAAAAACGATCCCCAAAATGGTATGTATTCCAGGTAAGAATATAAAATGAGGAGTAGTGGTATATCGCAGACGCTGTATTTTTATGAAGTCACAGTCTTAAATTGAATCATAAAATATTTTGAAACTCTCCCAAAATATGTATGATAAGCGAATGGCTTCCTTTAATGCATTGTGGAAAGTCGCGTTGAAAAACGAGGTTTGCAAACATGTTAATTCTTAGAAAATAACTTCTTGGGTTGGTGGCGTTGTCAAGGAAACGCTTAAAACAGAAATGAAGCTTCGGGAATGACGCGGGCACGTGATGAACGTCGCGCGTCAGAGCGTTCAACACGCATGCGCTGACAATTCCAAGTGCGCTCGAGCAGAAGTCATCGGATGTTTGTGCTTGAATTCTACGCTTGAAAAACAGGTAAATAAGTTGAAAAATCAAGCGAAAACGTTAAACGAGTGCCGCTATTGACTGGATAAAAGTTTATAAAAGCGCTAGTTGAATTAAAATGACACAAAGTTTCGTAGTTGAAATTGAAGTCTGCAATTGCGATATATGGAATAAAAATGCTTGTAAAAATGAGTAAAGAAAACAGAATTCAGCCGCAGGTGCAATCTTAGCACGTTAACATTCAAATTCAGCCGCAGGTACAAAGTACATGTATTAAAAATAAATTGAAGATGGTACATACCAGAATTTCAGCAAAATAAGTAAAATAGTGAGTTCAACACCACTGAAATCCATGCTGCTTAGTGGTGATTTCCCTCGTCGCCATATTTTGTTGAATAATCATGAAAATCCAATGAGATTATGATGTCTTTTATTAGCAGCATGGCAATCCATCCACAGGTAACAGAGTATAGCTATAACTGATAACTCCAACAGTAACATACCAGTTCCACTAACATGTGGAATTAAGAACACTGTTGAAAGAAAACATGTCGCATGCAGTGGCATGCGGCAATGACCAAGACACTTAAAGCAATATAACATGAAATAAGAATACAACACCAAGTAACACACATTTGCATTTGTCTGCCTGCTTAATGTGGTCTTGGGTGACCTGATATTGCAGAAGAATGTTTGGGCTTGCAGTATTGAGATAATAAATAAACATAGGAGCCTCTGAAAAATGATCACCTTTATTTGGACAATGCTACCTGCCACAGATAGAGGGAGCCGTATCCACCTTTCAAATTGCCCCTGTAGTTTAGTAACTGCTACTCCATATTTATCTCAAATGAATGATGTTGCATTCCCTATGTACTGTAACACTCAAATACCTCACAGCTTAATCTCTACATTGCATCAAGAAAGCCCTCCGGCTTGGGATAGATTGTGATGGGCTTCAGCGGGAAAACCTTCAATTGGTTCCAATTTATACAGCCTGGATATCCCTTCAAATCGTAGAAACTCCTTCACTATTGATGACAAATTCACATCAGGCTTGTCAAATAAAGAAGTATTCCATCCTCTTATATAAGTACTACTCCTGCACACAGTCTGCTTGTCCAGTAATGGGTTATAAATTACAGATGCCAGAGGCTCGAGGCTCCACTGCAAGCTAAAGTGATCGCGTTTGTGGTGAAAGCGAAAGTGATCGCGACGACATGTTCTGTTCAAAGCACGCGAGGGATGCGCGCGCAGCAGTTAGAGGCGGAGCGTGGCGCACACGCTTGTGCGCATGAGTGCAAGCTCTTGGCCGCTTTGGTAGCACTTTGAGAAGCCGCTTACTAAATGTCTCAGCAGAGCCTTATACGCTGGCTCAGGCGAGACTTAAAAAGGAGGGAACACTTTGGATGGTACGGTGTATATGGCTGAAAATGTTCAATTGTCAAATACCCGATTTTGTGCTGTGCACTGCTGAAGGTTCTGAGCCATGGGGGGCTTTGCCAGCCACTGTGGTTTAGGTACTTTTGGGGAGTTTGACGTAGAGTATGGCCGAAGCCAGGACCATCACCCGAAGTCTACTGTGTACGGCCAAAGGACGTTCTTAGCAAGGATTGGGCATCCACAAGCCATCATGGGGGTTTTAGGTAATCATGGGGGGATGACTGAAGGCTTTGAGCAGCAGGGTGTTGGCCACTTGTTGAGGGTTGGGTGCCTATGGGAAGTTGGATGCGAGAGGTTAGGCAACAACACCCAGTTAAGTATAGAGCTTGACCAGCACAGTGCAAGGTTTGGCACCCAAGGGGGTTTCATTGCCAGCATAATGTCGACCACCGGTAGGGGGTCTGCCACCCTCAGAAGGTTGGGCACCTGTGGGAGGTTTGGTGCTCACACAGACATGGGCGAAGGGCCTAGGCGTAAACAGGTCACAGCGCCCTACCCCCACTGTACATGGCCTTCTGCCGTCTGCAGCTGGAGTTTGGTACACATTGGAGTTGGGCACTCATGAGGTGCTGGGCACAGGGCCTGGACAGAGTGTAGGCTCCGTAGCTGAATCCAGCTGTGCACGGCAGGGGTTCATTGACTGTGGGAGCATGGATGCCTGCAGCGAGACGGGCGCAGAGCCTGGCCAGATCTTGGCACTCGCAGGACATACCATGGCCTAATACAAATGTATACAGTGAGGCCCCAAGTGAGGTACCACAGGACCGGTAATGATAGCGCTGTACTGAAAAAATATTTAATATAATAAAACGAGAAGGGTCTCGTCATAGGGTCTAAAGACGTGGGCTATTTCTCCCAGACTACCCTGACGGTCTCTGGATTTGTGTTTGTTTGTTCTGTTCTCTGTGTTCATGGTACCTTTGGTTCACTTCTAACTTTAGTTTCTGGTCTGCCACCTCTTGCAATTTTGAGTACCTGGTAAAGGTTGCTTCTCTGGTGCTCATCTGCCTACAAATCTCGCTAAAGGTGTTTTTTTCCCTTCCTCTCCCCTGTTACAATACTGGACTGAGGACAAGATTGTAGGTCAATGTGGGGCATGGTTGTAGCTGTGTGTCAGGAGCTCTGCACCTTTGGCCTACCCATTTGGAGTCATCCAGTGCTTGCCTTGACAAACGATATTGCCACAGATCTTTTCTGAAGATTGCACACCTTGATAAGTCACCAAAACGTTTAATAGAATCGCTCATCCACCAGCACACTGCAGAATGACTACAATTGAAGCACTTTGGCAAGATACTGTGCACATGTGCAATTACTGGCATTCCATGTGAGAATAAATATTTATTCTCAGGCTTGTGTAAATCTCACAGTCAAACCTGTGACCTTTTCACATCCACCCACAAGTATATGCAGAAGCAATCACAGAAATAGTAGTCTGCCTACCCCAGCAGGCCACCATGCCTGTGAATGTTGCCAATCCTAGTGGGTCACAATATGCAACCTACCTCATGCACATTATTGCGTAGGGCGAAATGAAACCCATTACAATTCAGAATTTTGTGAATCAACATATTAATACATAGGTCGATTTGCAAAATTCCAATTTATTTGGTAGAAGTCAGTGCATAAATTGCAGCCACTTCTACAAAATCGATTTTTGTACATTCCATTTAAGAAATTGCAAAATTGTGGCACGTTATTTGGCCGCAATTTATGATTTTTTAAATTAAATCTGTGTACATGAGGGCCCTGGTTTTGTTTTGACTTTAAACAATGAGGATCACATCTCTGAAATGTAAAGCTCTGTTGACATGAATTGGTTAAAAATAAAAGAATGCTATAGAAATATAATCTTCATAACTGTATTTTCAGTCTACTGCTCTCGGTGTTTGCTAATCACCGTCAACATTCTCATTCCTTTTCCTTGAACTGGCTTTCCCTTCCATTTACGTCACATTGGAATTTTTCACCGAAGCCTGCAATTCTTGAAAACAGAAAGCATTAGCATGTCTCAAACAGAAAGTGAAACTTCACTGCCAAGGCTCGGAACTTGTTAAAAAGCGGCCAGCGAAATCACTTGCTAGTTAATGTTCGGCACGGAGACAACAGCATTGCTTCTGTGAACGAAGTTGTCTAATTTTGTTCTTAACGGCATCAAGATGAACACGGCAGAGAACAAGAGATATGACCCGAAAGACAGCACCTTCAAATATGTTTCAGGAGAACCAGACAGTATCACAGGTAAATGAGAGGGCGGGAGAGGACGGATTGTTGGGTATGCTGATGCTACCTTAGTAAACAAGCATTGGAAATGCAATACGGCTCGCATTTGGTTGAGTTAGAGCTATTTGCATTGTAAATCAGAATGTCTTTTACCTATGTGTTATGGAGTGCATGTACGTGGTGTGTAGTGGATTATGTAGGTTGGATCGGAAGTGTTAGTTGTGGAATTCTGTGTTGTGGAGTGGATTTGTGTAGTGGAATTATGTGGCATGGTGTGCAGTGGAAATATGTGGATAGTAATTATATGGTATTGAGTACAGGAATTATGTGGAGTGGAATTGTGTGTTATGGAGTGTAATTATGTGGAATGTTTTTTGTGTTGTGGAGCATTTGTAGTGGAGTTAATTATGTGGTGTGCTGTTGAATTATGTGGCGTGGAACTGTGTGGATAGTTTTGCTTTTTTGGTGGCGAAAAAAAAAACTAATAGGTAGGAGCAAAGCTCCAGATCTGTGTTTTTGGCTGTTAAATAAAAGACAAGGGCAGCAAACATTTAACTCTTTTCCCACCAATGACATAATCGGGTTGCCTCTGTATAGTAGCTCTTTTAGTACTGCTCAGTGTAGCCAATTCCTGAATTGTCAAAGTGTCCACTATCACGTAATGAAAACAGTAAAGTTGCTTTTAATAACAACCATTTGCAATGCAATAAGTCTCGCATTCACGGGAGTTTGAGTTATGGGCATTGTAAATTACAATGCCTTTTATTTATGTTTTGGGTTTTAAAACATAAATAAAAGGCATTGTCGTTTACAATACTAATAGCTTAAGCTCTTGCAAATGTGAGACTTATTGCATTGCATTAGAGGGCCTTCTCGACCGCTTGTTAGATTGTAAATATCAGAGGAAGAGACTGGCCTGTGATGTCTTGAAAGTAGTGATAAATAGTACAGTGAAGAAGATGTGTAAGTGTTGTAAACTACACAGACACAAAGTGTGAAGTGAGAGATACATATGATCTGAGCTATAAACACTAGCAAAGTGCCCCAACACCGTTCACTCTGTGAATACAATGTTGCGGCTCAGGAGGAAGAGTGGGGGTGCTATTACCTGCCCTCTTCGTGATTTGAGTGTGCAGTGTGGCATTGCGTAATCTCATTTATATCTATGGCCTAATAAAAAACACACTCCAGCCGTAGTAGGGCACTGGCTTCACCTCCTGGTGCAGTGTGGGCTATGCTTTATGGCAGGCATGGAGGGAGGGAGGGATGGTCTCGGCTGTAACTCCA
Organism: Lissotriton helveticus; assembly: GCF_964261635.1. NCBI lineage: Eukaryota > Metazoa > Chordata > Amphibia > Caudata > Salamandridae > Lissotriton > Lissotriton helveticus. Next base: position 627,148,216 of record NC_136072.1, on the reverse strand, counting down.
GCCCAGTACAGTACCCCTGCTATTACTAGAGAGCGAGTGGCACTGAGGTGGTGGTATTGGTATTGGCGGTGATGGTATTGGTGGTTGTGGTATTGGTGGTGGTGGTATTGCTGGTATTGCTGGTGGTGGCATTGGTGGTATTAATGGTGATGGTGGTATTGGTGGTGGTGGTATTGATGGTGGCGGTATTGGTGGTGGTGGTATTGGTATTGGTGGAGGTGGTATTGGTATAGGCGGTGGTATTGGTGGTGGTGGTACTGGAATTGGTGGTGGTATTATTGGAGGTGGTGGTAATGATGGTATTGGTGGAGGTGGTGGTGTTTGTGGTGGCATCGGTATTGGTGGTGATGGTATTGGTGGTGGTATTGATGGTGGTATTGGTTGTATTGTTGGTGGTGGTATGGGCGTTGGTGGTGGTATCAGTATTAGAACTGGCGGTGATGGTATTGGTATTGGTGGTGGTGGAATTGGTGGTATTGGTTGTAGTGGTATTGGTGTTTGTGGTGGGGGTATTGTGGTAGTATTGGTGGTAGTGTATGTGGTATTGGTGGTGGTGGTATTGGTGATGGTGATCTTGGTGGTGGTAATGATGATGGTGGTGGTATTGCTGATGGTGGTATTGTTGGTGGTACTGGTGGTATTGGTGGTCGTGGCATTGGTGGTATTTGTGGTGGTGGTGGTATTTGTGGTGGTGGTATTGGTGGTGGTGGTATTGGTGGAGGTGGTATTGATATAGGCGGTGTTATTGGTGTTGGTGGCACTGGTATTGGTGGTATTATTGGTGGTGGTGGTATTGGTGGTGGTATTGGTGGTGGTGGCATTGGTGGTATTGGTGGTGGTGGTGGTATTGGTGGTGGTGGTATTGGTGGAGGTGATATTGGTATAGGCGGTGTTATCGGTGTTGGTGGCACTGGTATTGGTGGTGATGATATTATTGATGGTGGTGGTATTTGTGGTGGTAACGGTGGTAGTGGTGGTGGTTGTATTGGTGGTGCCGTATTGGTGGTGGTGGTGGTATTGGTGGTGGTGTTATTGGGTGTATTGGTGGTGGTATTGGTGTTGGTGGTGGTATCGGTATTGGAACTGGTGGTAGTGGTATTGGTGATGGTGGACTTGGTGGTATTGGTGGTAGTGGTATTGGTGGTGGTGGTATTGGTGGTGGTGTTGGTGGTAGTATTCGTAGTAGTGGTGGTGGTGGTATTGGTGGTGGCATTGGTGGTGGTGGTATTGGTGATGGTGGTATTGGTGGTGGTAATGGTGGTGGTATTGGTGGTAGTGGTATTGGCATTGGTTGTGGTATTGCTGTTGGTGGGATTGGTGGTGGTGGGATTGGTGGGATTGGTATTGGTGGTGGTGGTATTGGTAGTGGTGGTGCTATTGGTGGTGATGGTGGTGGGATTGGTGGTGGAATTGGTGGTGGTGGTGGTATTGGTGGTAGTATTGGTGGTATTGATGGTTGTATTTGGTGGTGGTAATGTACTGTAATGTAAATTGATACTTGTATAGCGCACTACTCACCCGCAAGGGTCTCAAGGTGCTTGTACGAATACCGCTGTGGAACCCATCCTGGCTTTCCCTGTGAGGTGTCCACTCCTGGGCACACCCAAGGTGGAGGCCAGGCATCCTTAGCATTGTGGGGGCCGTTGTGGAGATTAAGCAAGCTATTGCCCAGAGTTGCAGTGTGGGACTCCATGATTGGAATAGGCACTGAGGCGAGAATTATCAGGTCCGTGGAATTTTGAGCCCAAGACCCGCTGAGGCGGGGAATTGAACCCTGGTCCCGGGCTAGACCTCTGCATCAGAGTTTGCCGCTCTAACCATTGAGCCACATTTATCCACTGTGTAGTGTTGGTGGTGGTATTGGTGGTGGTGGTATTTGATTGGTGGTGGTGGTATTGGTGGTGGTATTCGGGTTGGTGGTAGTATTGGTGGTATGGTATTGGTGGTGATGGTATTGGTGGTGGTATTGGGAGTGGTGGTATTGTGGTAGTGGGGGTGCTGGTGGTATTGGAGGTGGTGGTATTGATGATGGTGGTGGTATTGGTGGTGTTATTGGTAGTGTTGGTATTGGTGGTGGTAGTATTGGTGGTAGTGGTATCGCTGGTGGTGGTGGTCTTGGTGGTGATGGTATTGGTGGTGATGGTATTGGTAGTGGTATCATTGGTGTCATTGCTGGTGGTATTTGGTGTTGGTAGTGGTGGTGGTGGTATTAGTGGTGGTGGTATTAGTGGTGGTGGTGGTATGGGTGGTGGTGGTATTGATATTGGCGGTGGAATTGGTGGTGGTGGTATTCGATTGGTGATGGTATTGGTGGTGGTGGTTGTATTGGTGGTGTAGTATTGTTGGTATTGGTGTTGGTATTGTGGTGGTGGTATTGGTGGTATTGTGGTGGTATTGTGGTGGTGCTGGTGGTGGTGGTATTGGTGTTGGTGAAGGTGATGGCATTGATGGTAGTTGTGGTATTGGCGGTGTTCTTGGTGGTGGTGGTATTGGTAGTATCGGTGGTGGTGGTATGGGTAGTGATGGTGGTATTGGTGGTGGTGGTATTGGCGGTGGTGGTGGTATTGGCGCTGATGGTGTATTGGTGGTGTTGGTGGAGGTGGTATTAGTAGTGGTGGAGGTATTGATGGTGTATTGGTGGTGGTGTTCGTGGTGGTATTTGTGGTGGGGTATTGGTGGTGGTATTGGTGGTGGTGGTATTGGTGATGGTGGTATTGATGGTGGTAATGGTGGTGGTCGTATTGGTATTGGTTGGTGTATTGCTGTTGATGGTATTGGTGGTGGTGGGATTGGTGGTGGTGGGATTGGTATTGGTGGTGGTGGTATTGGTAGTGGTGGTGCTATTGGTGGTGATGGTGGTTGTATTGGTGGTGGTATTGGTGGTGGTGGTGGTATTGGTGGTAGTATTGGTGGCATTGATGGTTGTATTTGGTGGTGGTAGTGTTGGTGGTGGTATTGGTGGTGGTGGTATTAGTGGTGGTGGTGGTATTTGTGGTGGTGGTATTTGATTGGTGGAGGTGGTATTGGTGGTGGTATTGGGGTTGGTGGTAGTATTGGTGGTGTGGTATTGGTGGTGATGGTATTGGTGGTGGTATTGGGAGTGGCCGTATCGGTGGTGGTGGTGGTATTGTGGTAGTGGTGATGCTGGTGGTATTGGAAGTGGTGGTATTGATGATGGATGTGGTATTGGTGGTGTTAATGGTAGTGTTGGTATTGGTAATGGTAGTATTGGTGGTAGTGGTATAACTGGTGGTAGTGGTATTGGTGGTGGTGGTATTGGTGGTGGTGGTATTGGTATCATTGGTGACATTGCTGGTGGTATTTGGTGGTGATAGTGGTAGTGGTGGTATTGGTGGTGGTGGTATTAGTGGTGGTGGTGGTATGGGTGGTGGTGGTATTGATATTGGCGGTGGAATTGGTGGTGGTGGTATTCGATTGGTGATGGTATTGGTGGTGGTGGTTGTATTGGTGGTGTAGTATTGTTGGTATTGGTGTTGGTATTGTGGTGGTGGTATTGGTGGTATTGTGGTGGTATTGTGGTGGTGCTGGTGGTGGTGGTATTGGTGTTGGTGAAGGTGATGGCATTGATGGTAGTTGTGGTATTGGCGGTGTTCTTGGTGGTGGTGGTATTGGTAGTATCGGTGGTGGTGGTATGGGTAGTGATGGTGGTATTGGTGGTGGTGGTATTGGCGGTGGTGGTGGTATTGGCGCTGATGGTGTATTGGTGGTGTTGGTGGAGGTGGTATTAGTAGTGGTGGAGGTATTGATGGTGTATTGGTGGTGGTGTTCGTGGTGGTATTTGTGGTGGGGTATTGGTGGTGGTATTGGTGGTGGTGGTATTGGTGATGGTGGTATTGATGGTGGTAATGGTGGTGGTCGTATTGGTATTGGTTGGTGTATTGCTGTTGATGGTATTGGTGGTGGTGGGATTGGTGGTGGTGGGATTGGTATTGGTGGTGGTGGTATTGGTAGTGGTGGTGCTATTGGTGGTGATGGTGGTTGTATTGGTGGTGGTATTGGTGGTGGTGGTGGTATTGGTGGTAGTATTGGTGGCATTGATGGTTGTATTTGGTGGTGGTAGTGTTGGTGGTGGTATTGGTGGTGGTGGTATTAGTGGTGGTGGTGGTATTTGTGGTGGTATTGGTGGTGGTGGTATTTGATTGGTGGAGGTGGTATTGGTGGTGGTATTGGGGTTGGTGGTAGTATTGGTGGTGTGGTATTGGTGGTGATGGTATTGGTGGTGGTATTGGGAGTGGCCGTATCGGTGGTGGTGGTGGTATTGTGGTAGTGGTGATGCTGGTGGTATTGGAAGTGGTGGTATTGATGATGGATGTGGTATTGGTGGTGTTAATGGTAGTGTTGGTATTGGTAATGGTAGTATTGGTGGTAGTGGTATAACTGGTGGTAGTGGTATTGGTGGTGGTGGTATTGGTGGTGGTGGTATTGGTATCATTGGTGACATTGCTGGTGGTATTTGGTGGTGATAGTGGTAGTGGTGGTATTGGTGGTGGTGGTGGTATTAGTGGTGGTGGTGATATTGGTGGTGGTGGTATTTGATTGGTGGTGGTATTGGTGGTGGTGCTAGTATTGGTTGTGTAGTATTGTTGGTATTGGTATTGGTGTTGGTATTGTGGTGGGGGTGGTATTGGTGGTATTGTGGTGGTGCTGGTGCTGGTGGTATTGGTGTTGGTGGAGGTGATGGCATTGATGGTAGTGGTGGTATTGGCGGTGTTATTGGTGGTGGTGGTATTGGTAGTATCGGTGGTGGTGGTATTAGTGGTGGTAGTGGTATTGGTGGTGGTGGAATTGGTTGTAGTTGTATTGTGGAGGGATTATTGGTGGTGGTATTGGTAGTGGTAATGGTGGTGGCATTAGTGGTGGTACTGGTGGTGGTGGTGGTATTGGTATAGGTGGTAGTGGTATTGGTGGTGGTATTGGTATTGGTGGTGGTATTTGTGGTGGTAGTATTGGACTGGTGGTGGTATTGGTGGTGGTATTGGTGGTGGTGGTATTGGTGGTGGTGGTACTGGTGGTGCTATTGGTGGCAGTATTGGTGCCATTGGTGGTGGTATTTGGTGGTGTTAGTGGTGGTGGTGGTATTGGTGGTGGTGGTGGTATTAATGGTGGTGGTGGTATTGGTCTTGGTGGTGGTATTGGTGGTGGTGGTATTTGATTGGTGGTGGTGGTATTGGTGGTAGTATTGGTGGTGGTAGTGGTAGTATTGGTGGTGTGGTATTGGCGGTGTTGGTATTGGTATTGGTGGTGGTGTTGGGAGTCATGGTATTTGCAGTGATGGTGGTATTGTGGTGGGGCTGGTGGTGGTGGTATTGGTGGTGGTGGTATTGGCGGTAATGGAGGTGGTGGTATTGGTGGTGGTGGTATTGGTGGTGGTAGTATTGGTGGTGGTAGTATCGGAGGAGGTGGTGGTATCAGTGGTGGTGGTGGTGGTATTGGTAGTGTTGGTGGTGGTGGTATAGGTGGTAGTGGTATTGGGGGTGGTATTGGTATTGGTGGTGGTATTTGTGGTGGTAGTATTGGACTGGTGGTGGTGGTTGTATTGGTGGTGGTGGTATTGGTGGTGGTGGTACTGGTGGTGCTATTGGTGGTAGTATTGGTGCCATTGGTGGTGGTATTTGGTGGTGTTAGTGGTGGTGGTGGTATTGGTGGTGGTATTAGTGGTGGTGGTGGTATTGGTCTTGGTGGTGGTATTGGTGGTGGTGTTATTTGATTGGTGGTGGTGGTATTGGTGGTAGTATTGGTGGTGATAGTGGTAGTATTGGTGGTTGGTATTGGCGGTGTTGGTATTGGTATTGGTGGTGGTGTTGGGAGTGATAGTATCTGCATTGATGGTGGTATTGTGGTGGGGCTGGTGGTGGTGGTATTGGTGGTGGTGGTATTGGCGGTGATGCAGGTGGTGGTATTGGTGGTGATGGTATTGGTGGTGGTAGTATTGGTGGTGGTAGTATCAGAGGAGGTGGTGGTATCAGTGGTGGTGGTGGTATTGGTAGTGTTGGTGGTGGTGGTATTGGTGCTAGTGGTGTTGGTGGTGGTGGTGGTATTGGTGGTGTTGGTGGTGGTATTGGTGGTGGTGGTGGTATTGGTGGTAGTGGTGGTAGTATTGATGGTGTTATTGGTGGTGGAATTGGTGGAGGTGGTATTGGTGGTGGTGGTATTGCTGTTGCATTGGTAGTGGTATTCGCAGTGGTGGTGGTATTGGCTGGTGTTATCTGCGGTGGTGGTGGTATTGGTGTTATTGGTGCTGGTATTTGTGGAGGTGGTGGTATTGGTGGTGGTGGTATTGGTACTGGTGCTATTGATATTGGTACTATTGGTATTGGTGGTGGTATTGGTTGTGGTGGTGGTATTTGTGGTGGTAGTATCGGACTGGTGGTGGTGGTTGTATTGGTGGTGGTGGTATTGGTGGTGGTGGTACTGGTGGTACTATTGGTGGTAGTATTGGTGCCATTGGTGGTGGTATTTGGTGGTGTTAGTGGTGGTGGTGGTATTGGTGGTGGTGGTGGTATTAGTGGTGGTGGTGGTATTGGTCTTGGTGGTGGTATTGGTGGTGGTGGTATTTGATTGGTGGTGGTGGTATTGGTGGTAGTATTGGTGGTGATAGTGGTAGTATTGGTGGTTGGTATTGGCGGTGTTGGTATTGGTATTGGTGGTGGTGTTGGGAGTGATAGTATTTGCAGTGATGGTGGTATTGTGGTGGGGCTGGTGGTGTTGGTATTGGTGGTGGTGGTATTGGCGGTGATGCAGGTGGTGATATTGGTGGTGGTGGTATTGGTGGTGGTAGTATTGGTGGTGGTAGTATCAGAGGAGGTGGTGGTATCAGTGGTGGTGGTGGTATTGGTAGTGTTGGTGGTGGTGGTATTGGTGCTAGTGGTGTTGGTGGTGGTATTGGTGATGTTGGTGGTGGTATTGGTGGAGGTGGTATTGGTGGTGGTGGTATTGCTGTTGCATTGGTAGTGGTATTGGCAGTGGTGGTGGTATTGGCTGGTGTTATCTGCGGTGGTGGTGGTATTGGTGGTGGTATTGGTGTTATTGGTGGTAGTATTTGTGGAGGTGGTGGTATTGGTGGTGGTGGTATTGGTACTGGTGCTATTGATATTGGTGCTATTGGTATTGGTGGTGGTATTGGTTGTGGTGGTGGTATTGGTGGTGGTAGTGGTATTGGTGGTGGTGGTGTATCGGTGGTGTTGGTGGTGGTATTGTTGGTGGTATTGGTAGTGGTGGTGGTATTGATGGTTGTATTGGTGGTGGTGGTATTGCTTGTGGGGCATTGGTGGTGGTATTGGTGGTGGTGGTATTGGTTGCATTGATAGTGGTGTTGGTATGGGTGGTGGTATCAGCATTGGAACTGGTGGTATTGGTATTGGTGGAGGTGGAATTGGTGCTAGTGGTATTGGTGCTGGTGGTATTGGTGGTGGTGGTATTGTAGTGGTATTGGTGGTGGTGGTAGTATTGGTGGTAGTGGTATTGGTGGAATTGGTGGTGGTAATGGTGATGTATTGGTGGTGGGTGTATTGGTAGTGGTGGTGCTATAGGTGGTGATGGTGGTGGTATTGGTGGTGGTATTGGTGGTATTGATGGTTGTATTTGGTGGTGGTAATGTAATGTAATGTAAATTGATACTTGTATAGCGCACTATTCACCCGCAAGGGTCTCAAGGCGCTTGTACGAATACCGCTGTGGAACCCATCCTGGCTTTCCCTGTGAGGTGTCAACTCCTGGGCACCCCCAAGGTGGAGGCCAGGCATCCTTAGCGTTGTGGGGGTCGTTGTGGAGATTAAGCAAGCTATTGCCCAGAGTTGCAGAGTGGGAATCCATGATTGGAATAGGCACCGAGGCAAGAACTATCAGGTCCGTGGAATTTTGAGCCCAAGACCCGCTGAGGCTAGACCTCTGCATCAGAGTCTGCCGCTCTAACCATTGAGCCACACTTCTCCACTGTGTAGTGTTGGTGGTGGTATTGGTGGTGGTATTGGGGTTGGTGGTAGTATTGGTGGTATGGTATTGGTGGTGATATTGTGGTAGTGGTGGTGCTGGTGGTATTGGAGGTGGTGGTATTGATGATGGTGGTGGTATTGGCGGTGTTATTGGTAGTGTTGGTATTGGTGGTAGTGGTATCGCTGGTGGTAGTGGTATTGGTGGTGATGGTATTGGTGGTGATGGTATTGGTAGTGGTATCATTGGTGTCATTGCTGGTGTTATTTGGTGGTGGTAGTGGTGGTGGTGGTATTAGTGGTGGTGGTATTAGTGGTGGTGGTGGTATGGGTGGTGGTGGTATTGATATTGGCGGTGGAATTGGTGGTGGTGGTATTTGATTGGTGATGGTATTGGTGGTGGTGGTTGTATTGGTGGTGTAGTATTGTTGGTGTTGGTATTGGTGTTGGTATTGTGGTGGTGGTATTGGTGGTATTGTGGTGGTATTGTGGTGGTGCTGGTGGTATTGGTGTTGGTGAAGGTGATGGCATTGGTGGTATTTGTGGTATTGGCGGTGTTCTTGGTGGTGGTGGTATTGGTAGTATCGGTGGTGGTGGTATGGGTAGTGATAGTTGTATTGGTGGTGGTGGTATTGGCGGTGGTGGTGTATTGGTGGTGTTGGTGGAGGTGGTATTAGTAGTGGTGGAGGTATTGATGGTGTATTGGTGGTGGTGTTCGTGGTGGTATTTGTGGTGGGGTATTGGTGGTGGTATTGGTGGTGGTGGTATTGGTGATGGTGGTATTGATGGTGGTAATGGTGGTGGTCGTATTGGTATTAGTTGTGGTATAGCTGTTGGTGGTATTGGTGGTGGTGGTATTGGTGGTGGTGGGATTGGTATTGGTGGTGGTGGTATTGGTAGTGGTGGTGCTATTGGTGGTGATGGTGGTTGTATTGGTGGTGGTATTGGTGGTAGTATTGGTGGCATTGATGGTTGTATTTGGTGGTGGTAGTGTTGGTGGTGGTGTTGGTGGTGGTGGTATTAGTGGTGGTGGTGGTATTGGTGGTGGTATTGGTGGTGGTGGTATTTGATTGGTGGTGGTGGAATTGGTGGTGGTATTGGGGTTGGTGGTAGTATTGGTGGTGTGGTATTGGTGGTGATGGTATTGGTGGTGGTATTGGGAGTGGCCATATCGGTGGTGGTGGTATTATTGTAGTGGTGATGCTGGTGGTATTGGAAGTGGTGGTATTGATGATGGTGGTGGTATTGCTGGTGTTATTGGTAGTGTTGGTATTGGTAATGGTAGTATTGGTGGTGATGGTATAACTGGTGATAGTGGTATTGGTGGTGGTGGTATTGGTGGTGGTGGTATTGGTATCATTGGTGACATTGGTGGTGGTATTTGGTGGTGATAGTGGTAGTGGTGGTATTGGTGGTGGTGGTGGTATTAGTGGTGGCGGTGATATTGGTGGTGGTGGTATTTGATTGGTGGTGGTATTGGTGGTGGTGCTAGTATTGGTTGTGTAGTATTGTTGGTGTTGGTATTGGTGTTGGTATTGTGGTGGGGTGGTATTGGTGGTATTGTGGTGGTGCTGGTGCTGGTGCTGGTGGTATTGGTGTTGGTGGAGGTGATGGCATTGATGGTAGTGGTGGTATTGGCGGTGTTATTGGTGGTGGTGGTATTGGTAGTATCGGTGGTGGTGGTATTAGTGGTGGTAGTGGTATTGGTGGTGGTGGAATTGGTGGTAGTTGTATTGTGGAGGGATTATTGGTGGTGATATTGGTAGTGGTAATGGTGGTGGCATTGGTGGTGGTACTGGTGGTGGTATTGGTGGTGGTGGTGGTATTGGTATAGGTGGTAGTGGTGGTGGTATTGGTATTGGTGGTGGTATTTGTGGTGGTAGTATTGGACTGGTGGTCGTATTGGTGGTGGTGGTATTGGTGGTGGTGGTACTGGTGGTGCTATTGCTGGTAGTATTGGTGCCATTGGTGGTGGTATTTGGTGGTGTTAGTGGTGGTGGTGGTATTGGTGGTGGTGGTGGTATTAGTGGTGGTGGTGGTATTGGTCTTGGTGGTGGTATTGGTGGTGGTGGTATTTGATTGGTGGTGGTGGTATTGGTGGTAGTATTGGTGGTGGTAGTGGTAGTATTGGTGGTTGGTATTGGCGGTGTTGGTATTGGTATTGGTGGTGGTGTTGGGAGTGATAGTATTTGCAGTGATGGTGGTATTGTGGTGGGGCTGGTGGTGGTGGTATTGGTGGTGGTGGTATTGGCGGTGATGCAGGTGGTGGTATTGGTGGTAGTGGTAGTGGTAGTGGTATTGGTGGTGGTATTGGTGGTGGTATTTGTGGTGGTAGTATTGGACTGGTGGTGGTATTGGTGGTGGTATTGGTGGTGGTGGTATTGGTGGTGGTGGAACTGGTGGTGCTATTGGTGGCAGTATTGGTGCCATTGGTGGTGGTATTTGGTGGTGTTAGTGGTGGTGGTGGTATTGGTGGTGGTATTGGTCTTGGTGGTGGTATTGGTTGTGGTGATATTTGATTGGTGGTGGTGGTATTGGTGGCAGTATTGGTGGTGGTAGTGGTAGTATTGGTGGTGTGGTATTGGCGTTGTTGGTATTGGTATTAGTGGTGGTGTTGGGAGTGATGGTATTTGCAGTGATGGTGATATTGTGGTGGGGCTGGTGGTGGTGGTATTGGTGGTGGTGGTATTGGCGGTGATGGAGGTGGTGGTATTGGTGGTGGTGGTATTGGTGGTGGTAGTATTGGTGGTGGTAGTATTGGAGGAGGTGGTGGTATCAGTGGTGGTGGTGGTATTGGTAGTGTTGGTGGTGGTGGTATAGGTGGTAGTGGTATTGGGGATGGTATTGATATTGGTGGTGGTATTTGTGGTGGTAGTATTGGACTGGTGGTTGTGGTTGTATTGGTGGTGGTGGTGGTATTGGTGGTGGTGGTACTGGTGGTGCTATTGGTGGTAGTATTGGTGCCATTGGTGGTGGTATTTGGTGGTGTTAGTGGTGGTGGTGGTATTGGTGGTGGTGGTGGTATTAGTGGTGGTGGTGGTATTGGTCTTGGTGGTGGTATTGGTGGTGGTGGTATTTGATTGGTGGTGGTGGTATTGGTGGTAGTATTGGTGGTGGTAGTGGTAGTATTGGTGGTTGGTATTGGCGGTGTTGGTATTGGTATTGGTGGTGGTGTTGGGAGTGATAGTATTTGCAGTGATGGTGGTATTGTGGTGGGGCTGGTGGTGGTGGTATTGGTGGTGGTATTGGCGGTGATGCAGGTGGTGGTATTGGTGGTGGTAGTATTGGTGGTGGTAGTATCAGAGGAGGTGGTGGTATCAGTGGTGGTGGTGGTATTGGTAGTGTTGGTGGTGGTGGTATTGGTGCTAGTGGTGTTGGTGGTGGTATTGGTGGTGTTGGTGGTGGTATTGGTGGTGGTGTTGGTGGTAGTGGTGGTAGTATTGATGGTGTTATTGGTGGTGGAATTGGTGGAGGTGGTATTGGTGGTGGTGGTATTGCTGTTGCATTGGTAGTGGTATTGGCAGTGGTGGTGGTATTGGCTGGTGTTATCTGCGGTGGTGGTGGTATTGGTGGTGGTATTGGTGTTATTGGTGGTAGTATTTGTGGAGGTGGTGGTATTGGTGGTGGTGGTATTGGTACTGGTGCTATTGATATTGGTACTATTGGTATTGGTGGTGGTATCGGTTGTGGTGGTGGTATTGGTGGTGGTAGTGGTATTGGTGGTGGTGGTGTATCGGTGGTGTTGGTGGTGGTATTGTTGGTGGTATTGGTAGTGGTGGTGGTATTGATGGTTGTATTGGTGGGGGTGGTATTGCTTGTGGGGCATTGGTGGTGGTATTGGTGGTGGTGGTATTGGTTGCATTGATAGTGGTGTTGGTATGGGTGGTGGTATTAGCATTGGAACTGGTGGTATTGGTGGAGGTGGAATTGGTGCTAGTGGTATTGGTGCTGGTGGTATTGGTGGTGGTGGTATTGTAGTGGTATTGGTGGTGGTGGTAGTATTGGTGGTGGTGGTATTGGTGGAATTTGGTGGTGGTAATGGTGATGGTATTGGTGGTGGTAGTGGTATTGGTGGTGGTGGTATTGGTGGTGGGGGTATTGGTAATGATAATATTAGTGGCATTGGTGGTGGTGGTATTTGATTGTTGGTATAGTATTGGTGGTGGTATTGGCAGTGGTGGTCTTGATGGTGGTGGTATTGTGGTGGTTGTGGTGGTATTGGTGGTGGTTGTGGAGATCATGGTGTTGATGGTGGTGGGGTTGTTATTGTTGGTGGTGGTATTGGTGGTGGTAGTATTGGTGGTGGTGGTGGTATCAGTGGTGGTAGTGGTATTGGTGGTGGTGGTATTGGTGGTGCTGTTGTATTGGTGGTGTTGGTGGTATTGGTGGTGGTGGTATTGGTAGTGGTCGAGGTATTGATGGTGGTATTGGTGGTGGTGTTCATGGTGGTGGTGGTATTTGTGGTAGGGCATTGGTGCTGGTGGTAGTATTGGTTGTATTGGTGGTGGTGGTTGTGGTATTGGTATTGGTGGTGGTATCATTATTGGAACTGGTGGTGTTGGTATTGGTATTGGTGGTGGTGGAATTGGTGGTAGTGGTATTGGTGGTGGTGGTATTGTGGTGGTATTGGTGATGGTGGTTAATGGTGGTGGTAACGGTGGTGGTATTGGTATTGGATTGGTGGTGGTGGTATTGGTGGTGGTGGTATTGGTGGTGGTGGTAGTATTGGTGGTATTGGTGGTGGTATTGGTATTTGAGGTGGTATTGGTATTGGAGCTGGCGATGGTGATATTGGTATTGGTGGTTTTATTGCTGGTGGTGGTGATATTGGTGGTGGTGGGATTGGTATTGGTGGTGGTGGTATTGGTGTTAGTATTTGGTGGTGTTAGTGGTGGTGGTGGTATTGGTGGTGGTGGTATTACTGGTGGTGGTGGTATTGGTGGTGGTGGTATTGATGGTCGTGATGGTATTGGTGGTGTTATTGGTGGTATTGGTGGTGGTAGTATTGGAGGAGGTGGTGGTATTATTGGTGGTAGTGATATTGGTGGTAGTGGTGTTGGTGATAGTGGTGGTATTGGTGGTGTTAGTGGTGGTGGTGGTGGTAATATTGGTGGTGTTGGTGGTGGTATTGATAGTAGTGGTGGTAGTATTGATGGTGGTCTTGGTGGTGGAATTGGTGGTGGTGGTATTGGTGGTAGTATTGTGGTTGTATTGGTGGTGGTATTGGCAGTGGTGGTGGTATTGGCTGGTGTTATCAGCGGTGGTGGTGGTATTAGTGGTGGAATTGGTGGTGGTGGTATTGGTGTTATTGGTGGTGATATTTGTGGAGGTGGTGTTATTAGTGGTGGTGGTATTGGTACTGATTCTATTGGTATTGGTGGTAGTATTGGTACTGGTGCTAATGATATTGGTGGTGGTAGTATCGGTTGTGGTGGTGGTATTGGTTTTGGTGGTGGTATTGGTGGTGTTGGTGGTGGTATTGGTAGTGGTGGCGGTATTGGTGGTTGTATTGGTGGTGGTATTGCTTGTGGGGTATTGGTAGTAGTGGTATTGGTGGTGGTGGTGGTATTGGTGATGGTATTGGTGGTGGTGGTATTGGTTGTATTGGTGGTGGTGGTGGTATTGGTGGTGGTATCGGCATTGGAACTGGTGGTGGCGGTATTGGTATTGGTGGTGGTGGAATTGGTGCTAGTCGTATTGGTGGTGGTGGTGGTATTCGTGGTAGTATTGTTGGTGGTGGTATTGGTGATGGTGGTATTGGTGGTGGTGGTGGTATTGGTGGTGGTATTGGTGGTGGTGGTATTGGTATTGGTGGTGGTATTGTATTGGTGGTGGTGGTATTGGATTGGTAGGGGTGGCATTGGTAGTATTGGTGGTGGTGGTAGTATTGGTTATGGTATTGGTATTTGCGGTGGTATTGGAACTGGTGATGTGGTATTGGTGGTATTGCTGGGGGTGGTGGGATTGGTGGTGATGGGATTGGTATTGGTGGTGGTTGTATTGGTGGTGGTGGTGGTGATATTGGTATTGGTGGTGGTATTAGTATTGGTGATGGTATTGGTGGTTGTATTGAAGGTGGTATTGGTGGTAGTATTGGTGGCAATGGTGGTGGTATTTGGTGGTGCTAGTGGTGGTGGTATTAGTGGTGGTAGTGGTATTGGTGGTGGTATTGATGGTGGTGGTATTTAATTGGTGGTGTAGTTGGTGGTGGTATTGGTGGTGGTATTGGGAGTGGTGGTAAAGGGGGGTGGTATTGTGGTGGTGCCGGTGGAGGTGGTATTGGTGGTGGTGGCATTCGTGATGGTGGTGGTGGTATTTATGATGGTGGTGTTATTGGTGATGTTATTGGTGGTATTGGTGGTGGTGGTATTGGTAGTGGTGGTGGTATTGATGGTGGTATTGGTGGTGGTATTGTGGTGGTATTGGTGGTGGTATTGGCAGTGGTGGTGCTATTGGCTGGTGTTATCAGTGGTGGTGGTGGTATTGGTGGTGGTGATATTGGTGTTATTGGTGGTGGTATTTGTGGAGGTGGTGTTTCTGGTGGTGGTGGTATTGGTGGTGGTGGTATTGGTATTGGTGTTGGTGGTGGTGGTATTATTGGTGGTTGTATTGGTAGTGGTGGTGGTATTGATGGTTGTATTGATGGTGGTGGTATTGCTGGTGGGGTATTTGTGATATTGGTGGTGGTGGTATTTGTTGTATTGGTGGTGGTATTGGTGGAGTTATCGGCGTTGGAACTGGTGGTGGTGGTATTCGTATTGGTTGTGGGGGAATTGGTGGTAGTGGTATTGGTGGTGGTGGTATTGGTGGTGGTGGTATTGGTGGTGGTGGTATTGGTGGTGATATTGGTGGTGGTGGTGATATTGGTGGTGGTGGTGGTATTGGTTTTGGTGGTATTGGTGGTGGTAATTATGGTAGTATTGGTGGTGGTAGTACTGGTGGTGGTGGTATTGGTGGTGGTATTGGTTTGGTGGTATTTGTGTTGGTGGTATTGGATTGGTAGTGGTGGTATTGGTTTGGTGGTGGTATTGGTGGTGTTGTTAGTATTGGTGGTGGTATTGGTGGGTATTGGTGGTGGTATTGGTATTGGAACTGGTGATGGTGGTATTGGCATTGGTGGTGGTATTGGTAGTGGTGCTTTTGGTGGTGGTGGTATTGGTATTGGTGGTGGTGGTATTGGTAGTGGCGGTATTGGTGGTGGTGGTTGTATTGGTGGTGGTGATATTGGTGGTAGTGGTGGTATTGGAGGTGGTATTGGTGACATTGGTGGTGGTTTTTGGTGGTGGTATAGGTGGTGGTGGTATTGATAGTGGTGATGGTATTAGTGGTGGTAGTGGTATTGGTATTGGTGGTGATGGTAGTATTGATGGTAGTATTGGTGGTGTGGTATTGATGGTGTTGGTATTGGAGGTGGTATTGGGAGTGGGGGTATTGGCAGTGCAGGTGGTATTGTGTTGGTGGTGGTGGAGGTGGTGGTATCGATGGTGGTGGTGGTATTGGTACTGTTATTGGTGGAATTGGTGGTGCTAATATTGGCGGAGGTGGTGGTATTGGTGGTGGTAGTGGTATTGGTGGTGGTGGTATTGGTGGTGGTGGTGGTATAGGTGGGGATGTTGGTGGTGGTGGTATTGGTGGTAGTATTGTGGTTGTATTGGTGGTGGTATTGGCAGTGGTGGTGGTATTGGCTGGTGTTATCAGCGGTGGTGGTGGTATTAGTGGTGGAATTGGTGGTGGTGGTGGTATTGGTGTTATTGGTGGTGATATTTGTGGAGGTGGTGTTATTAGTGGTGGTGATATTGGTACTGGTTCTATTGGTATTGGTGGTAGTATTGGTACTGGTGCTAATGATATTGGTGGTGGTAGTATCGGTTTTGGTGGTGGTATTGGTTTTGGTGGTGGTATTGGTGGTGTTGGTGGTGGTATTGGTAGTGGTGGCGGTATTGGTGGTTGTATTGGTGGTGGTATTGCTTGTGGGGTATTGGTAGTAGTGGTATTGGTGGTGGTGGTGGTATTGGTTGTATTGGTGGTGGTGGTGGTATTGGTGGTGGTATCGGCATTGGAACTGGTGGTGGCGGTATTGGTATTGGTGGTGGTGGAATTGGTGCTAGTCGTATTGGTGGTGGTGGTGGTATTCGTGGTAGTATTGGTGGTGGTGGTATTGGTGATGGTGGTATTGGTGGTGGTGGTGGTATTGGTGGTGGTATTGGTGGTGGTGGTATTGGTATTGGTGGTGGTATTGTATTGGTGGTGGTGGTATTGGATTGGTAGGGGTGGCATTGGTAGTATTGGTGGTGGTGGTAGTATTGGTGATGGTATTGGTATTTGCGGTGGTATTGGAACTGGTGATGTGGTATTGGTGGTATTGCTGGGGGTGGTGGGATTGGTGGTGGTGGGATTGGTATTGGTGGTGGTTGTATTGGTGGTGGTGGTGGTGATATTGGTATTGGTGGTGGTGGTGGTATTAGTATTGGTGATGGTATTGGTGGTTGTATTGAAGGTGGTATTGGTGGTAGTATTGGTGGCAATGGTGGTGGTATTTGGTGGTGCTAGTGGTGGTGGTATTAGTGGTGGTAGTGGTATTGGTGGTGGTATTGATGGTGGTGGTATTTAATTGGTGGTGTAGTTGGTGGTGGTATTGGTGGTGGTATTGGGAGTGGTGGTAAAGGGGGTTGGTATTGTGGTGGTGCCGGTGGAGGTGGTATTGGTGGTGGTGGCATTCGTGATGGTGGTGGTGGTATTTATGGTGGTGGTGTTATTGGTGGTATTGGTGGTGGTGGTATTGGTAGTGGTGGTGGTATTGATGGTGGTATTGTGGTGGTATTGGTGGTGGTATTGTCAGTGGTGGTGCTATTGGCTGGTGTTATCAGTGGTGGTGGTGGTATTGGTGGTGGTGATATTGGTGTTATTGGTGGTGGTATTTGTGGAGGTGGTGTTTCTGGTGGTGGTGGTATTGGTGGTGGTGGTATTGGTATTGGTGTTGGTGGTATTATTGGTGGTTGTATTGGTAGTGGTGGTGGTATTGATGGTTGTATTGATGGTGGTGGTATTGCTGGTGGGGTATTTGTGATATTGGTGGTGGTGGTATTTGTTGTATTGGTGGTGGTATTGGTGGTGTTATTGGCGTTGGAACTGGTGGTGGTGGTATTCGTATTGGTTGTGGGGGAATTGGTGGTAGTGGTATTGGTGGTGGTGGTATTGGTGGTGGTGGTATTGGTGGTGATATTGGTGGTGGTGGTGGTGGTATTGGTGGTGGTGGTGGTATTGGTTATGGTGGTATTGGTGGTGGTAATTATGGTAGTATTGGTGGTGGTAGTACTGGTGGTGGTGGTATTGGTGGTGGTATTGGTTTGGTGGTATTTGTGTTGGTGGTATTGGATTGGTAGTGGTGGTATTGGTTTGGTGGTGGTATTGGTGGTGTTGTTAGTATTGGTGGTGGTATTGGTGGGTATTGGTGGTGGTATTGGTATTGGAACTGGTGATGGTGGTATTGGCATTGGTGGTGGTATTGGTAGTGGTGCTTTTGGTGGTGGTGGTATTGGTATTGGTGGTGGTGGTATTGGTAGTGGCGGTATTGGTGGTGGTGGTTGTATTGGTGGTGGTATTGGTGGTAGTGGTGGTATTGGAGGTGGTATTGGTGACATTGGTGGTGGTTTTTGGTGGTGGTATAGGTGGTGGTGGTATTGATAGTGGTGATGGTATTAGTGGTGGTAGTGGTATTGGTATTGGTGGTGATGGTAGTATTGGTGGTGTGGTATTGATGGTGTTGGTATTGGAGGTGGTATTGGGAGTGGGGGTATTGGCAGTGCAGGTGGTATTGGTTTGGTGGTGGTGGAGGTGGTGGTATCGATGGTGGTGGTGGTATTGGTACTGTTATTGGTGGAATTGGTGGTGCTAATATTGGCGGAGGTGGTGGTATTGGTGGTGGTAGTGGTAGTGGTGGTGGTGGTATTGGTGGTGGTGGTGGTGGTGGTATAGGTGGGGATGTTGGTGGTGGTGGTATTGGTGGTGGTGGTATTGGTGGTGGTGGTGGTGGTGGTGGTGGTATTGATGGTGGCATTGGTGGTGGTGGTATTGGTGGGGGTATTGGTTGTGGTGGTGATATTGTGGTGGTGTTGGTGGTTTTGGTGGTATTGGCAGTGGTGGTGGTATTGGCTGGTGTTATGGCGGTGGTGGTATTGGTGGTGGAATTGTTGGTTGTGTTATTTGTGTTATTGGAGGTGGTATTTGTGGAGTGGTGATATTAGTGATTGTGAGATTGGTAGTGGTGGGGGTATCGGTGGTAGTATTGGTACTGGTGCTATTTGTATTGGTGGTGGTATTGGTGGTGTTGGAATTGGTGGTGGTATTGGTGGTGGTGGAAAGGGTGGTGTTGGTATTGGTGGTAGTGGTATTAATGGTGGTGGTGGTATTGGTGGTGGTGGTATTAGTGGTGGTATTGGTGGTGATATTGGTGGTGGTGTTGGTGGGATTGGTGGTTGTATTGCTGGCGGTGTAGGCGGTGGGTTTGATGCTGGTGGTATTGGTGGGAATGGTATTGGTTTTGGTGGTAGTATTGTTGGGATTGGTGGTGGTGGTAATGGTGGTGGTATTGGTGGTAGTGGTATTGGTGGTGGTGGTATTGGTAGTGGGGTATTGTTGTTGGTGATGGTATTGGTGGTGGTGGTGGTATTTGTGGTTCGATTGGTGTTGGTGGTGGTTTTGGTGATGGTGGTGGTATTGGAGCTGGTGATGGTGGTATTGCTGGTGGTGGTGGTATTGGTGGTGGTGGGATTAGTATTGGTGGTATTGGTGTTGCTGGTATTAGTGGTGGTGGTGGTATTGGTATTGGTATTGGTGGTGATGGTATTGGTGGTGGTATTGGTGATGGTATTGGTGGTAGTGGTTATATTGGTGGTAGTATTGGTGGCCTTGGTGGTGGTGGTATTCGTGGTTGTAGTGGTAGTGATGGTACTAGTGGTGGTGGTGGTATTGGTATTGGTAGTGGTGGTATTTGATTGGTGGTGGTGGTAGTATTGGTGTTGGTATTGGTGGTGGTATTGTTAGTGGGGGTATTGATGGTGGTATTGTGGTGGTGGTGGTATTGGTGGTGGTGGGGTTGGTGGTATCGGTGATGTTATTGATGGTGTTATTGGAGTTGGTGGTATTGGTGGTAGTGGTGGCATTAGTGGTGGTGGTGGTGGTATTGGTGGTGGTATTGATGGTGGTATTGGTGGTGGTATTGATGGTGGTATTGGTGGTGGTATTGGTGTTTGGGATATTGGTTGTGGAATTGGTGTTGGTATTGGCATTTTTGATGGTGTTGGCTGGTGTTATTGATGGTGGTGGTGGTATCGGTGGTGGTGGTGGCTTTGGTATTGGTGGTTGTGGTATTGGTATTGGTGGTGATGGTATTGGTGTTGGTATTGGTGATGGTATTGGTGGTGATATTGGTGGTAGTATTGGTGGCATTGGTGGTGGTGGTATTCATGGTAGTAGTGGTGGTGATGGTAGTAGTGGTGGTACTAGTGGTGGTGGTGGTGTTGATGGTTGTGGTATCAGTATTGGCTGTGGTGGTATTTGATTGGTAGTGGTGTTTGTATTGGTGTTGGTATTGTTAGTGGTGGTATTGGTGGTGGTATTGTGGTGGTGGTGGTATTGGTGGTGGTGGTAGTGGTAGTGGTGGTGGTGGTATTGGTGGTGTTATTGATGGTGTTATTGGTGGTGGTATTGATGGTTGTGGTATTTGTGTTATTGGAGGTGATATTTGTGGAGGTGGTGATATTGGTGATTGTGAGATTGGTAGTGGTGGGGGTATTGGTGATAGTATTGGTACTGGTGCTATTTGTATTGGTGGTGGTATTGATGGTGTTGGAATTGGTGGTGGTATTGGTAGTGGTGGTAAGGGTGGGTTGGTATTGGTGGTAGTGGTATTAATGGTGGTGGTGGTATTAGTGGTGGTGGTAGTATTGGTGGTGGTATTGATGGTGGTATTGGTGGTGGTATTGGTGGTGGTATTGATGGTTGTGGTATTTGTGTTATTGGAGGTGGTATTTGTGGAGGTGGTGATATTGGTGATTGTGAGATTGGTAGTGGTGGGGGTATTGGTGATAGTATTGGTACTGGTGCTATTTGTATTGGTGGTGGTATTGGTGGTGTTGGAATTGGTGGTGGTATTGGTAGTGGTGGTAAGGGTGGGTTGGTATTGGTGGTAGTGGTATTAATGGTGGTGGTGGTATTGGTGGTGGTGGTATTAGTGGTGGTATTGGTATTGATATTGGTGGTGGTGTTGGTGGGATTGGTGGTTGTATTGCTGGCAGTGTAGGCAGTGGGATTGATGCTGGTGGTATTGGTGGGGATGGTATTGGTTTTGGTGGTAGTACTGTTGGGATTGGTGGTGGTGGTAATGGTGGTGGTATTGGTGGTAGTGATGGTGGTGGTATTGGTAGTGGGGTATTGTTGTTGGTGGTGGTATTGGTGGTGGTGGTATTGGTGGTGGTATTTGTGGTTGTATTGGTGTTGGTGGTGGTAGAGGTGGTGGGATTAGAGGTGGTTTTGGTGATGGTGGTGGTATTGGAGCTGGTGATGGTGGTATTGGTGTTGGTGGTGGTATTGCTGGTGGTGGTGGTGGGATTGGTATTGGTGGTATTGGTGGTGCTGGTATTAGTGGTGGTGGTGGGATTGACATTGGTGGTGGTGGTATTGGTATTGGTGGTGATGGTATTGGTGGTGGTATTGGTGATGGTATTGGTGGTGATATTGGTGGTAGTATTGGTGGCATTGGTGGTGGTGGTATTCGTTGTTGTAGTGGTGGTGATGGTACTAGTGGTGGTATTAGTGGTAGTGGTGGCATTGGTGGTTGTGGTATTGGTATTGGCTGTGGTGGTATTTGATTGGCGGTGGTGGTAGTATTGGCGTTGGTATTGGTGGAGGTATTGTTAGTGGTGGTATTGGTGGTGGTAGTGGTGGTGGTGGCATTAGTGGTGGTATTGGTGGTGGTGGTATTGGTGGTGGTATTGATGGTGGTATTGATTGGGGTATTGGTTGTGGGATTGGTGTTGGTATTGGCATTGGTGGTGGTATTGGCTGGTGTTATTGATGGTGGTGGTGGTATTGGTGGTAGTGGTGGTATTGGTATTGGTGGTGGTATTGGTATTTGCGGTGATGGTATTGGTGGTGGTATTGGTGATGGTATTGGTGGTGATATTGGTGGTAGTATTGGTGCCATTGGTGGTGGTGGTATTCGTGGTGGTAGTGGTGGTGATGGTACTAGTGGTGGTGTTGGTGGTGGTGGTATTGGTTGTGGTATTGGTGTTGTTATTGATGGTGTTATTGGTGGTGGTATTGGTGGTGGTAGTGGTGGTGGTGGTATTAGTATTGATGCTGGTATTGATAGTGGTGGTATTGGTGGTGGTATTGTGGTTGTGGTTGCATTGGTGGTGGTGGTGGTATTGGTGGTGTTATTGATGGTGTTATTGGTGGTGGTGGTATTGGTGGTGGTAGTGGTGGTGGTGGTATTAGTGGTGGTGGTAGTATTGATGGTGGTATTGATGGTGGTATTGGTGGTGGTATTGGTGGTGGTATTGATGGTGGTATTGGTGGTGGTATTGGTGGTGGGGGTATTGGTTGTGGAATTGGTGGTGGTGGTATTGGCTGGTATTATTGATGGTGATATTGGTGTTATTGGTGCTGGTCGTAGTTGTGGAGGTGGTGGTATTGGTGGTGATGGTGATATTGGTGGTGGTATTGGTAGTGGTATCGGTGGTGGTGGAATTGGTGTTGGTATTGGTGGTGGTGGTATTGGTGGTGGTGGTATTGGTATTGGTGGTGATGGTATTGGTGGTGGTATTGGTGATGGTATTGGTGGTGATATTGGTGGTAGTATTGGTGGCATTGGTGGTGGTGGTATTCGTTGTTGTAGTGGTGGTGATGGTACTAGTGGTGGTATTAGTGGTAGTTGTGGCATTGGTGGTTGTGGTATTGGTATTGGCTGTGGTGGTATTTGATTGGCGGTGGTGGTAGTATTGGCGTTGGTATTGGTGGAGGTATTGTTAGTGGTGGTATTGGTGGTGGTAGTGGTGGTGGTGGCATTAGTGGTGGTATTGGTGGTGGTGGTATTGGTGGTGGTATTGATGGTGGTATTGATTGGGGTATTGGTTGTGGGATTGGTGTTGGTATTGGCATTGGTGGTGGTATTGGCTGGTGTTATTGATGGTGGTGGTGGTATTGGTGGTAGTGGTGGTATTGGTATTGGTGGTGGTATTGGTATTTGCGGTGATGGTATTGGTGGTGGTATTGGTGATGGTATTGGTGGTGATATTGGTGGTAGTATTGGTGCCATTGGTGGTGGTGGTATTCGTGGTGGTAGTGGTGGTGATGGTACTAGTGGTGGTGTTGGTGGTGGTGGTATTGGTTGTGGTATTGGTGTTGTTATTGATGGTGTTATTGGTGGTGGTATTGGTGGTGGTAGTGGTGGTGGTGGTATTAGTATTGATGCTGGTATTGATAGTGGTGGTATTGGTGGTGGTATTGTGGTTGTGGTTGCATTGGTGGTGGTGGTGGTATTGGTGGTGTTATTGATGGTGTTATTGGTGGTGGTGGTATTGGTGGTGGTAGTGGTGGTGGTGGTATTAGTGGTGGTGGTAGTATTGATGGTGGTATTGATGGTGGTATTGGTGGTGGTATTGGTGGTGGTATTGATGGTGGTATTGGTGGTGGTATTGGTGGTGGGGGTATTGGTTGTGGAATTGGTGGTGGTGGTATTGGCTGGTATTATTGATGGTGATATTGGTGTTATTGGTGCTGGTCGTAGTTGTGGAGGTGGTGGTATTGGTGGTGATGGTGATATTGGTGGTGGTATTGGTAGTGGTATCGGTGGTGGTGGAATTGGTGTTGGTATTGGTGGTGGTGGTATTGGTGGTGGTATTGTTGGTGGTGGTAGTATTGTTGGTATTGGTGGCAGTGATATTGGTGGTGGTATTGGTTGTAGTGGTATTGGTGGTGGTGGTGGGATTGGTGGTAGTGGTATAGGTGTTGGCGGTATTGGACACGGTATTGGTGGTGATGGTTGTGAGAAGTTGGCCTGGCATAAGCTGTCCACTAATTATAGTGGGCACCTTGCACCAGTCCAAACAACCCTTTTTGATTATAGGTTTAAAGACAACCTTTATTGAAAGCTATCCTAGCGGTAGCTATGGAAAGCAGCCTTCAGGCTAAGTCTTGAAGGAGTGTAAGGCAACTTGGTTTACCAGATTATAATCTCTTGAATGACCAAATGAAAGGAGAATCACACCAGGTATATATAAAATATATGTATTTATTACTAAAAACTCTCTAGTAACCTCTTTATGAGATTAGAGAACAAGATACACAATATCAACACGGTAGAACTTCAGTAATTATCACAATATACAATGTGCCCCAGGCGGAGACCAAACCATATATTAAGAAAGTGGTATAAGAACCATGACTTGACTAAACACAGTGCCTAGAGTACGTAGAATCACTGGGACACCAAGGAACCACCTAAGGTAGTGACACAGGGTCCCACGGGGGACGTGTGCAGTGTGAGAACACAGCAGCGAGCTCGGTACAATCCTATGGGAAAGTCGTGGTTGGAAAAGTACAGATTAAGGACGCTTCAGAGAGGACTTGGAGCAAACCCATTTAGACTTAGAAGGTTCTAAGGCCAGCACCCTTGTGTGCACCTGAGTACTCGTGTTACCTCACCCAGGGAAGCCGGCGGCATAGGTGCCAAATGGTTTTGGGAATCATTGCTGTTTTCAATGACGAGTTACTGCAAAGTGCTGCTGCTGTGGAAAGGGAAAGTGTCCGGGGCAATCCAAGCCTGGATCGAGAATGTGAAGAACCTGAAAGCAGAGGGGATGAGGTGCGATGAGGTGAAGCTTGACTCCGGCCATGGAGACCAGGAGACGTTGACGATGACCAGAGTCCACAGGCGAGCTGCCCCACGAAGGATGTTGAGTGTTGGGGGGTCAGTGTTCGGATCCGAGACCAACAAGCCTGGGCAACAGCAACCCACACGGTGAGAATAAAAAGGCTTCGGGATGGACCAGCAAGGTCCAGGTGACTCCCCAAGCGATGGAGAGTCAGGGCACGTCTGGAGCAACCAGGTAAGATCATTCAAAGTTAAAGTATCCTTCTCAGGGACCCACAAGTTGCCGGTCAAGGGATCGCGAAGGGACCTCGAGAGGAATCACTAAATACCAGCCCACCTGTCACTCATGAAGTGTAGGACAGTAATCTTCGGTGGAATCACTGCTGGGGTCTGTAATACAAGTAGCCCAATGCCCAGCCTCAAGCATCACCAAGAAGCTTATGCAGCTGCAAATGGTCACGGTGTCCTGGGGTTCGGGTTACACGGTCCCCAGGAGGGCTTTGATTCTCAGGCATGCTGACAGCACGGATCAGCCTCCGGGAAGCATGGAAACCCACCTCCTGTGTTGCACAGTCTTCGGAGTCCTTCAGGAGTTGCATAGTTGCAAACCGGACAGATGCGTCTTTGGAGCCTGCCTTGCAGCAGAGTAACTCCTTTACTCCAAGGGAGATTCTGCAGGCATCCAACAAAGTGTAGATAGTTGAAGTTCTGGGATTCTGTAGCAGTTTTATCCAGGTAAATCTAAAGTCATGTAGTCAGGGGTTCCCACTTTATACCCAAGGAATGGGTGGGACAAACTCTGGGACCCATCTCTGGGAGGGTCAGGAAATAGGGGTGGTTACACCCATTTCCTTTGTCCAATTTCATGCCAGAGCAGGGGCTGGTAGCACCTGCAACCGGTTTCAGCTGGACTATGCACAGGGACACCAAATCTGCCCCCAGTGCAGACATCAAAGCACTCTTGGAGTGCACCCACCCAGCCCCAATGCACTAAAGCCTGTCTAGGAGGTGGTTACACCTCCCTGTTCCTGGAAACCTATTGTCCAGCCTCCCCTGCTGGGGTTTCATCCATGGAGTAGGGGGCGAGACTCGTATCTGTGGCTGCAGCATCCATTTTGTGATGCCAGGGTTCTGGTAAGCTGGTACCGGGTGTACCGGTGTAGTCACATTTCTCCCTCTAAGAGGGTGGAATAATACCTCCGCTGCCAGTACTGGCGTGGAGGTATGATTCCAAGGTGTTTGACACCAAACATGACATGTTTCCTTGTAGCCATTCCAAAGTTAGCATTTACCGCAAGGTTATAATGCACTTAAGAGTATATGGTTTGGCTGCATCACAAAACAACCCCGGATAATAGATTCCGAAGGCTGTAGAGGGGCCCTACTCATGCATAGGCACCCTATCATACAAAACCCAGCACCCTGCCTTCAGGATTAATAAGGCCTGCCATAGAGGTAACTGATAGGTTTACATGTGTAGTGATATAAGGTAGATATAGGGAACCTGTATCCAAGTAAGGGGTGCATACACCACCTTACACAGGCTGCTGTAGCAGACCTGTGGTGTCATTTTGAGTGGTCTCCCAGGGGTGGCAAAATACAGGCTGCAGCCCCTGAGAGGCCTCTGGGGTACCTATGCCCTAGGTATATAGGATACCATATACTAGGGCCATATAAGGGTACCCCAGAATACAATCTGAGGTATACCTAAAGTACATGCAATCATTTTAGAGAGGAAGCAGCTAGTGTGGGGCCCTGGATAGCAGGGTGCCAGCGAGACTAAAGTCGAAAAACAGTGAAACATCATCAAAATGTGGGGGTAACTATAAGAAGCAGATCCTACTCTCCTACACAACCCCCCCAAACGTAAGGACATTAAACTAACCTTGCCAGTTGAGTCTTCATGTTCTAAGTGGAAATATCTGGAGAGTCCATCTGCATTGGCATGGTTACTCCGAGGTCTATGTTCCACTGTATAGTCCATCCCCTGTAGGGAAACGGATAACCTCAAAAGGTTGGGGGTTTCACCCTACATCTGTTTTAGCCATAAGAGGGGCTTATGTTATGTCTGAACAGTGAAGTGGGTGCCAAACAAGCATGGCCTCATCTTCTTCAGAGCCCAAACCACAGCAAATGTCTCCCTCTCAATAGCTGACCAACGTTTCTCTCTGGGGGTCAGCCTTCTGCTAATAAAAGCTGGCTGATCCTGACCTTTATCATTCAATGGTGATAACACAGCCCCTACCCCCAACTCAGATGCATCTGTTTGGACAACAAATTCTTTGGAGCAGTTAGGACTTTGCAGAATGGGAGCAGTGCACATGGCCTGACGTTTGATAGCTTACTGTCCACTGAACTTTCTTTGGCATTCTTTTAGAAGTTAAGTCATTCAAAGGGGTCACTATGGATCCATAACCTTTGACAAATCTTCTATAGTTCCCAGTCAGGCAGGCCCAAGAAAGCTCTGACCTGAGTCTGGGTGGTTGGAGCAACCCAGTCCATGATAGTCTGGATTTTGCTCTGCAATGGTTGAACCTGGCCTCCACCCACAAGGTGGCCCAGGTACACAACCTGACTCTGCCCTATCTGGCACTTGGTGGCCTTGATAGTTTGGCCTGCTTTCTGCAGGACCTCCAAAACATTTCTCAGGTGGACCAAGTGACCTCCCAGGTGGAGCTAAAGACAGCAATATCATCTAGATATGCTGCACTATAGTCTTCCAGGCCTGTAAGGACTTTGTTCACCAACCTTTGAAAAGTGGCAGGTGCATTCTTCAAACCAAAGGGCATCACCACAAATTGGTAGTGCCCACTAGGGGTAGAAAATGCTTTTTTTGGCTTTGCATCATCAGCTAATCTGATTTGCCAGTAGCCAGCTGTCAAGTCAAATGTGCTCAGAAACTTGGCTGAGGCCAAAGTAACTATAAGCTCATCTGCCCTTGGAAATGGATGAGCATCTGTCCTAGTGACTGCATTGAGACCCCTATAGTCAACACAAAACCTAATTTCTCTCTTGCTACCATGGGTGTGAGGTTTAGGGGCTAAGACTACTGGACTAGCCCAAGGGCTATCTGAGGGTTCAATAACTCCCAATTCTAACATCTTCTGGACGTCAGTCCCTGACATTATCAGGTTGCCTGTAAATCTTATTTTTAACAGGCAGACTGTCCCCAGTGTCTACTTCATAAGTGCACCAGGTAGTCTGACTTGTAGTCAGTGAGAACATATGTCTAAACCGTTGTAGAACATTTCTGCAATCAGTCTGTTGCTGGTTAAGGTTGCCTGCCAAGGCTACACCATCTACTAAACCATCGTCAGGGTTCTGTGAGAGCAGGTCAGGGAGTGGATCACTTTCTTCCTTCTGTCCTTCATCATTAGCCATGAGCAAGCTCACGTCTGCCCTGTCAACATATGGTTTGAGCCTGTTTACATAGAGCACCCTATGGGGGCTCCTGGAAGTTTTTAGGTCTACCAGGTAGGTATCCTCTCCCTTCTGCTCAATTATGGTATGAGGGCCACTCCACTTGTCTTAGAGGGCTGATGGGTCCACTGGCTCCTACACCCATACTTTCTGCCCTGGCTGGTAAACAGTCAGCACAGCCTTTTGGTCATGCCAGGCCTTCTGTAATTCCTGGCTAGCCTCAACGTTTTTAGTTGCCTTCTTCATGTACTCAGCCACCCTGGAGCAGAGACCAAGTACATAGTCCACAATATCCTGTTTAGGGGGTTTGAGAGGTAACTCCCATCCCTCCTTCACTAGACACAATGGACCCCTAACTGGATCTCCAAACAGAAGTTCAAAAGGGCTGTAACCAACCCCCTTCTGTGTCTGTGGAACCTCCCTGTAGACAAATAGAAGGCAGGGAAAAAGTATGTCCCACCTGCACCTAAGCTTTTCTGGGAGACCTTTATTCATGCCCTTATCGGAGCACTTAAATTGTGCATCCATACAGGAAGAGCGAATAGAACCCCTGGAAGGACAGATCCCCTTGGGAGAGCCCTCCGTGGGAATCGTAACTCAAGGCACTAGTGCATCAATTCTGGGACTGTCACCCATGAGAAACAGCAATGACGAGACCCTCAAATTAATATCATGGAACATAGCCGGTGTAACAAAGAATTTGAGGGATCCCGATTGGGCTAAGTACATTGATTCTGTTGATTTTTGCCTTCTCCAAGAATCATGGGCACTTGATACGCCACATAGGGTAGACTATAAGTCTTTTGGAGTTGGTGCTACCCCTTCTATAAGGGGAATACCATCAGGCGGTTTAATTACCTGAGTAACGCTGAGGATTAAGATAGAAATTATAGACACTAGCTCACTGGATATACTGGCACTAAAAATCACAACTAGTGAGGGTAAATCACTCTATCTAATCAATGTCTATAATAGACCTGCCCCAGCCTATAAGGAATCACTAACCCTGATAAAGCTGGATTCCTTTTTAAGTAGAACAGTTGATAAGGAACCGATCATTCTAGCTGGTGACCTAAACTGCAATTACGAACCAATCCCAGGGCTGAGTGATGCTTTTGACGAAGAAGACCAGGCAAATGATATTCCATCGCTGGACAACAATGACTCTGTACACTGCACAGTCTTGGCAGTCCAATTAGCAAAGTTGTCCGCAGAACATGGTCTAAGGGCTTGTAATGGTCGTCTCCCATCTGATGCAATAAAAAAAACACATTTCATAGGAACAGTTGCAAAAGCAACCTAGACTTTGTAATTGTTTCATTGTCAATCTGGCAAAATATGATTGACCTAGAGGTGAAGGACAGGATAGAGAGCGACCATTATCCCTTGGAACTACAACTAGAAGCACATTTGTTAGTAGGGGCTGGGAGTGTAAAGACAACCGATTCACATAGCGGCCAATGTGATGAGATTCTCGTTAGTAACAACAGACGAGCTCTAAAATGGTCCCACATACTGGAACATGGCGATACTCTTGCAAAAATTTACCGACATTTAGCAAGTGCATTGTCGACCTTCCTAAATTCACCTTCCAAGGCAGCTAACCCTGGTCGTTTTATTGCTCTCCATAACCAGCTTTTCAAAACCCTGAAACTCCTAGTCACTAAATTACCAAAAAAGAACTACCAGAAATCTCAGAATCTGTCTCATGGTAAAACTTGGTTTGATAAAACATGTAGACAGCATAAAGCAAGCCTCCTATTGGCGATCAAAACTAAATCCTCGGACCATGTCAGGTTGGCAAGGAAAGCATACAAAGAGGTGCAGGTCGCTTCAAGGAAAACTTGGGAGGAGAAAAATTGGGCGGACATGCTGGTAGCCGTAAAGGCCAAGGATAACAGGCTACTGGAGGTTAGTTGCCAATGGGACCCATGAAGGGAGAATTGTCAAAGATGTTTATCTTGATGAAGTGACGTGGGTTAATCATTTTACTACTCTCTATAAACAATATGATGATACCACTAATGTAACCAGTGAGGAGGTTTCATGGTCTATACCTTCTGGCGATAGTATGGATTTTACTTTAGAGGAAACTGAGGCAGCTATCAATTCTGTGAAAAATGGTAAAGCACCTGGCTTAGATAAAATCCCTGGGGATCTATACAAACATGACCTAAAGGTCTGGGCACCTTACATTATTCATTTGTGTAACACACTGTCTTGTAGTGTAGAATTCGCTGAAAGCTGGAGGGGAGCTGAGATTGTTTTAATTTTTAAAAAGGGTGACAGGTCGAAACCCTCTAATTACCGACTAATCAGCCTAATGGATATCCTACAGAAAATCTATTCTAGTCATATTTTAATCCGTGTTAACCTGTGGTTGGAAGATAACTCAGTCCTTACCAAGTTCCAAGCTGGGTTTAGGAACAAAGTAAGCACCATTGACCAAGTCTTTAGGTTCTGCTGCCTTTATTGGAAATACGTCCAGATTAAAAAGGGACATTTGTATGTCGCCTTTGTTGACCTCAGGGCAGCTTTCGATATAGTGCCACGAGATCTTTTATGGAGGTCACTTCATAAGGCAGGGCTACCCAACTGTCTGTTAGTACAGATAATTGGGCTACACGCCAAGAACTTCGCCAAACTAAGATGGGGACCAAATGGGGAACTGACCCAGAATATACCCATTGAGCGTGGGGTGCGCCAAGGCTGCGTTTTGGCCCCCACTTTATTTTCCATTTTCGTGAATGACATTCCTGCCCACTTGGAGGGTTGTATAAACGACTCACCAAAACTAAATGGGGAAAGGGTACCCGCGCTATTATTCGCGGATGATACCATTTTAATTTCCCAAACTAAGAAAGGCTTACAGACACTATTACATTCTTTTAGTGAGTATTGTAACAAAAAAGGGTTGGAAATTAATGCCAAAAAAACTAAATGTATGGCCCTAAATCCCATTAAACGAGATAAAGGTCACTTATCATTAAATGGTCAAAGACTAGAATTTGTTGAAAACTTTTCCTACTTGGGGGTTACACTCAACTCCAAATTCACGTGGAGACCCCAAATTGAGAAAAGTAAATTATTATTCACCCAGAACACCAAACCCATTTTGAAGAAGCAGGGTGCAAGTATCAGCAAAGCCGTGTCACCAGCACTCGAACTGTTTAAATTTAAAGTTCAACCTGCTGCCCTTTATGGTGCTGAGATTTGGGGGCCAATGTCAAAGGACGTGTTTATGACTTCTGATAACAAACTTATGAGAAGTCTTGTAAGGGTTCCAAAAGGCACTCCCCTAGTACCACTTCAGTTGGACCTAAATGTTAGAAGAACTGACCACTATTCCATTATCCGACCGCTAATGTTCTGGGTAAGACTTTGGCAAACACCAGAACTGCTTGATTACAAAAATGGGATTAAAGAGGTAATGGATATGGATGGATCAAATTCTAATGTTTGGTTAAAACATGTTAGGATGTGGTTAACTAAGATAGGCCTATTACAATTTTGGGAGAATCCGGAAAGTTTGCCATACAACTAAAAAAAAATGGTGAAAATGGCCTTTTGGGGTTTCATTAATAACCAAATGTGTAATGGAAATAGCGGTGGGACATTAGTAAATAACTTCTTAAAGTTCAGGGTGTTGAAGCATGACGATGAGATGGCGTTGACTTGTTTGGTCATCGTGAGGGAGGAGTCCAGGATGAATCCCAGTTTGCGAGCGTGGTCCGTGGGTGTCGGTGCGGTGCCCTGCACCGTGGGCCACCAGGAGTCGTCCCAGGCAGATGGGGATTGTCCGAGGATGAGGACCTCCGTCTTGTCTGAGTTGAGTTTCAGACGGCTGAGCTTCATTCCTTCCTGGAGGTTGGTTTTGGCGGTGGCTGGGTCTTTGGCGAGGGAGAGTATCAGCTGGGTGTCGTCGGCGTAGGAGATGATGTTGAGGCTGTGATTGCGAGCGATGGCGGCGAGGGGGCTCATGTAGATATTAAAGAGGGTTGGGCTGAGCGAGGAGCCTTGGGGTATGCCGCAGATGATCTTGGTGGCCATGGAGCGGAAGGGAGGGAGGCGGACTCTCTGGGTTCTGTCGGAAAGGAACGAGGTGATCCAGTCCAGGGCTTTTCCTTGGATCCCAGTGCTGTGGAGGTGGGTTATTAGGGTGCGGTGGCAGACGGTATTGAAGGCGGCCGAGAGGTCTAAGGAGGATGAGAGCGGTTGTATCCCCGTTGTTCATCAGGGTCCTGATGTCGTCGGTGGCTGCGATGAGGGCGGTCTCGGTGCTGTGGTTGGCTCGGAATCCAGACTGGGATGGGTCGAGCGAGATGTTTGCTTCAAGGAATGCAGTCAGTTGTTTGTTGACAGTCTTCTTGATGACTTTAGCCGGGAAGTGAAGGAGAGAGATGGGGCGAAAGTTCTTGAGGTCTTTGTCTGCAAAGGAGAGCCACAAGATTGCTGCCCACTGCTCCTGAGGTACCCTCTGTACTTTACTGGCCCTCTCAAGTGCAGTTATCCATTTGTGGATGTCATTCCCACTCTGGTAGGGAGGGACAATCTTGTTCAGATTCCTATGGTCATGAGTATGATCTCTACCTCTTGGGACACTGTAGCTGCCCCCATGGGGCTCTAGCCCCTCTTTTCTAGAAGCATTCTGGAGCTCCAGGGATTTCCTGTCTAAGGCCAGCTACTCTCTCTTGATCCTAAGCTTAGCTTCTTCAAACTTGAGCAGTCTGCACTTTTTATCGTAGGCAGACTCTCTCCTGTAGGAGGCTGAGGTTCTATGAGCGACAGATGTCCCTAAAGATGTACCAGAATGATTAGATTCCTGAGAAGGAGATCTAGACCTTCTAGGCACACTCCAAACTCTTCTTGGAGAGGTGAAGAGAGGGCCACTGGGGTTCTCTTCTTCATCCACAGGGAGAATTTGATTGTCCAGGTTAGAATCATTTTGATCCTCCTGGTCAGCATCAAGGTCTAGGTCTTGGATGTTTTCACCTCATTGCCTTTCCTCTTCTGCTGCCCCACCCAACCTGCCTGCCTCATCAGACCCTGGGGTCTTTCTGAGACCATCTAAAAGCAATACCTCAATGAGGCGCTGGGCCCTAGGGTTTTCCCATGTCTTCAAGTTTCCTAGATGCACACATGTTCCTCAATTGTGGAAATGGGACATGGTCATAATTAGTTAATCTGCAGCCACTGGCTTCAGCCTTTGAAGACATACAAGTTTGGTGTGGTGTCTGCACTTACCTACTCTAGTGGGACTACTAAACTCTCTCTTGAGTTGGAGAAAGGGTGTGCTAGACCCTTGACTTACCCAACTCTAAGTTCAGTTGAACTTACTTTATTCTAGACTTGTTTTATATATACCTATGTACCTATAGTGGTTTTCAGTTAGTCACTCAGATGAGATTATCTGGCAAAGCAATAGCAAGCTTGAATCCAACCGCTGCACACCAGTGCGAGAAGTTGGCCTGGCATATGCTGTCCACTAGTCTGGGTGATATTTGTGCTACATTTGGGCTCTTTTGTCTCTGGTGGCCATCTTGGGAGATTTATTTGTTACGAAGTTTCCTAATTTCCTCATTTACTGCAGCCTCCTCAGTAGGAAATGCTTTCAGTTTTTTACTTTGATTCCATCAAGAAGGTATTCAGATATGTCACACATTTGCCATAAATTCTGAATGTTAGCACTCTAGTTGCTCATTAGATCACGGTAGTAAAGCTGCTGCTCACCACGGAAGTCTGCTGCTGGTATTCAAAGTGCATGTTTCAGTCTGCATGTCAGAATTTCTTTATGAAATATAAGAGGAATTGAGAAGTCACTCAAATTGTGCCCTAATTTTTCTTTCTGCAGCACTAATCATAATTTGTATGGCAAAATGAACCCCCCTCATTTGGTTCCTTTTTAAATTAAATGTTTTAAGAGTGACCGCTTTATTCCAATCAAGATGGCATCAGGTGTGCAATACGTTTGTCATAAGTAGGACTGTTCACACTCTAGTTGTTCTTTGGAACACTCTGGAAAGCTGCAGTAGAACACAAAGGAATCAACTGACAGTCTCTGTCCTTGTTGGATGTGCATGTTTTACTGAGAATGACAGACTTCATTCTCACATGACTGAGAAAGATAATGTGAATTTACAGAAAATATGCTCTCAGTTTAGCTTATAGATCACCTTCCAAACCTCTGTGGGAAAAGCATGAGAAAATTGTTTTCTCTCAAACATGATTCATGATATCCCAGCAGAAGGCTTTTTTACATGGTAAAATTACCTTAGAACACACCACAATTCCTAAAATGAGTATGGTACCATAAACAAATGATTTATAATGTAACTAAAGTCTTAAAACCTTCTATTAACTGCAAGGCTTTTTAATGAGGTGCTATCCTGTATATTGGTCCCAAGATGGCTGCCACCACTTCTTGGATGAAATGCTGACAGCCAATCAGATCTCACGATGAGATGTGTGGTTAGGCTCCGCCCAGGTAAATAAATTATTTTTCCATTTATATTTTAAAAACTACTGAACGGATTTACACCATTTAACAAAAAGAGTTCTTTCTGAAAAAAGGGTTACCTTTTTGCAAAATTTGGTTTAATTCCGTTCAGCAGTTCGGGCTGTAGAAGTGTCTAAAGTTTTCCTATGGAAAAAACACGTTTTGTGACCCCTCTTTTTTCTTTCAAGGTAGGAGCGGACCGGAGCGCCCCACGTGTTTTGAAAATTTTGCAAAGATTCGTCAATCGGCGCCAAAGTTATTGGGAATAGAATGTTGCGATTTTCCTATGGTAACTAGGTCCTAACTATAACCACCTACTGGCGACCGCCAGTAGGTAATATATATATATATATATTGCTGGCAGAGATGAGAGGAATTAAGCTACAGTGTCACAGCAGGGTGATTCTGGCTTACGCATGAATCTGCACCGGCAATGCAGGGCAGGCAGAATTCACTTACAAAGACTTCGACCCACTGGGGGTTATTTGTGTCACAAACACAAGACTCTGAGAAGCTGCCCCACATGGGGAAAACCTACAGCACTACAATACCCAGAGTGCCACATGATGGACACGCCCACTGAGGCTGACATTTGAAAATATAAATTTTGCTAAAGATCGGTGGTCTCAGTGACTCTTGATCACACCACTGAAGAAGGGATTGGATTTCCTGAAACGCGTTTGGCTTATTTTAATATTTGAAGCTTGCACTTGAAAGGCTGCCTGCTTGCACGATGCAAATAAATGAAGTGCGATGCATATTTCCGAGAGGCTTCACTCTTTCTTTGGGCTCACCTGCAAGTTGGATAATTTACGGCCTGGTCCTGCCGTGGAGAGAGGCCCACCGCTGCCAGGCAGTGGGCCTCTCGTGACCAAGGTGTTTGTAACACCGAAAAACGTAGATCGCTCGCTTTGAACCCTGTGGAATGGTCTTTTGATTAAAATCAAGTAGCTGTGGAAATTACTGGTTGGGCGCCTCGTTTTTCCTTCATGTGAAGGATTGTGAATGGATGTGAAAGCGGCGTGGTTCCGCCGCAAGGAGCTGCCCCCATGGTGAGCGCTGCGATTCCCGGATCCTTTTGAACCGACGTGGGTACATATATATATATATATATATATATATATATTTTTTTTTTTGTTTACTGAAAAAAACGTAGGTTTCAGGGGTGTTATAGTTAGCTGAACATTTCACTTGTACCAAACAATAGAAATTCCTCTGTTATAGTTAGTTCTGCTAACTATAACACACACCCGCAATGCACTGCTGATGATGTCACATATTACATTATTCATGACATGGTCAATGACATCACTGATGATATCTCAAATGTCATCACTGATGACATCATCCAGTGAATGTGGTTTAGTTTGAAATTTAAATATGTATTTTATATATACCAATCTGTACTATAGATTGAGTGGATATATAACTGTCTGGATGGAGGATTTAGTAGCTGTCTGACTGTCTGTATAAGTGAGTAATTAAAAGAGTCTCACTTAATACATGGATTAGTAACTAAAATATGAGAATGTGTGCATCACTGTCTCTGTTGTTGTATAACATGCTGCATCAGTTGGTCACTAACTACAGGAGTGTGTATATTAGTTATTGATTAGTTGGGTGAATATTTCTATGGGACACTGAGTTTGTGTGTGGTTGGATGGGATGTGTATGACTCTATGCATAGATGTGTGAATGGTTGATTGACTAGGTGTATAGGTTTAAGAGTGCACGTGAAAACAGTTGTTTGGGTGAATGAGTGTATTTATTTGTGTTCTGGTGAGCGAATATATGTTCTAGCTGTACATCTTCAACAAAGTAAAAAAAAAGCATTGTATGTGAGAGTTGGTGTATATAAATAAGTATATGTAAGAGTCAGTTATTGTGAGAGTAACTATATGAATGAGTATATAATCGTAATGGTGATTTTTTAACATATTAACTATGAGTTACTATGTGTTTGAATAAATGAGATGTCTGTCTAATTGTGTAAGTGAGTAAATGTAAGTGTGATTAATTTTTTCCATGAGTGAGTAGGATGACTGCATTACCGACTAAATGACTGCTGATGTGTCAATGTCTATATATGTATATAAGTACATTTGATAGTGTTCTAATAATTAGTGACTGCATATATAAGGGATTCTGATATTGAACGGGTAGTTGTGTGTGTAGACTTAGGAATCAGTGAGTGGGTATGTAATAACTGGTATTGGTGTGTCAATAGTTTCAAATATGATACTCTGTATTTTACAGTGAGTGATGAAAGGTTATACTAGTGTATGATGAGGTATATTAGATTGTCACGTGGATGATGTAATCAGTGATGTCATTTGAGATGTCATCAATGATGTCACTGACCATGTCATGAGCGATGTAATATGTGACATCATCAGCAATGCTTTGCTGGCGCGAGAGTTATAATTAGCAGAACTAACTATAACGGAATAATTTCTATGGTTTTGTACGAGTCAAATGTCCAGCTAACAATAACACCCCTGAAACCTATGGTTTTATCTGTGAATTTCTAAGGTTTTTTAAATGTTAATTTCTATTTATAACGTCTCTGAAACCTATGCTGTTTTCAGTGAATTTCAAAGCTTTTTTAAATGCTAATTCCTAACTATAACGTCTCCGAAACCTATGTTTTTTTCAAATCCTAATTTTTAAGTGTAACAGTAGTAATACCTATTTTTTGTACTGATTTTCTACAGTTTTTTAACTGTTTATTTAGAAATATTGTATTCATTAAATAACAGTATGTGTTTTTCTGAAAATTGCACAAATTCTTTTTTTTTTTAATTCAACCTGAAATATTGTTTACTTTTTTTGTTTTATTTTTTTAATATATTATTATTATTATTTTTTTTTAAATGTTTCCAATGTTTTTTTGGAGTCACGCACCCAAAGCGTACACATCACGGTGGGTGCACAGATTCTAGCCGCCATTTTAGAAAAGTTGTGAAGAATCAGCGTACGGTGTGCGACGGCTGCTTGTTTTTCAGTTACATCATATACATTTATTATTATGTGATGTGTGCGATTGGTATGCGACCAGTCCACGACTCCTGCTTCCGGGCATTCGCGACACATGCGCATTACGGTACGCGATGCTTGTGCAATGGCGGTCCTGCATGATGTCATATA
Source organism: Lissotriton helveticus (assembly GCF_964261635.1). Classification (NCBI taxonomy): domain Eukaryota; kingdom Metazoa; phylum Chordata; class Amphibia; order Caudata; family Salamandridae; genus Lissotriton; species Lissotriton helveticus. The sequence goes on along the minus strand of NC_136072.1, from coordinate 627,111,330 downwards.
CATACTGGGGCGCGCTGGGTGCCCGACTCCCGCAAAGAAAATGATGTTCTAAAATGATATGTATGTGTCTTTAATATACATATTAGGGCAAGAGATTATCTAAGATTTTCATTAAAATAATATATTTGTACTTATAATAAACATATTATTTTTGAATATATTTTCGCGAAGACGCGTCGGGTGCGTGCTTGGAGAGCGCAGAGTGCGCGGATCCCATTTGGCCTAAAAAAAAAAGATTTCATTGGTTAATAACATTTCCCACTGTAACTGTTGAAGCACCCCACCCATTTTAATCATTCTTGTTGGAGCATCTTTAGAGAGACATCTCTTTTCCTACAAGAACCCTTTTTGCTTGTTTTTTTGGTGTTTTTCAAAAAATATCAAACAAAACGGCATTTGGACAGCAGCAGGAGGAAGTATCTTCTGAAGAAGAATTCTTGCAGGAAAGCACCACATCCACAGAGGCCGGAATCTGTCATGTGGAAATTCTTCACTTTTCCAACTGGAGAGATGAAAGTAAATGCAAGAAAGGTGACATGCAAAATTTGTGACCGAGTCCTGTCTAGAGGCAGTGAAAAGAAATACTCTTGTGGCACTGCTTCTATGTACAAGCATCTCCGGACCACACATCCTCTCAATCTTGCTCGGGAGGAAATGAGGCGAGCTGCTTTGAACCCCTCAACTGCTGTGGCAAGTACGTCTGGAGCGTCCTAAGGAACACCTGCAGTGGACATTAGGCCAGAATTCACATTTCTCGAGCAACACTGCGAGAAGTGTAAGAAACGTATTTGCTTCGGTGAGCAGTCTGTGGATGCAGTTTGTGCTGCGCAACGCAACCATCGTTGTTAATTTTTGTTGTCGTTGTTTTTGGAATGATAAGTAATTTCAAAAGTTTCCTGTTTTATTCGTTCTTTTTTTTGTTCATTTTTTGGAAAAAACACCCAGAAAAATACAAAATTGGTCAAAATAAAAATACAAAAGAAAACAAAAGTTCTTATCAGAACTTCCTTATCTGGTTAAAGAAATAACTATAATTGCAAGGTAATGTGTGAAAGTTTGGTTGAATATATGTATACCGCATGATTGACTGAAAGAATGCATTAGTAGTGTATGGTAATTTATAGGTGAAGATTTATGAGGAAGTACTGCAGCGTGACACTGCAAACTCTTCAGCTGCACTGCACTGTGGCACTTCCGAAGCACAGGGATGTGACATATGTACATGAATACGTTGCACCTCTGTGCTTCCCTCTGCACTGCTGCACAATCTAAATCCATGTGATGACACAGGTACCCTTGCACCATGGTGCAAGGATGTCTGTGTCGTGCAGAGATTGTTTTTGTGCAGGAAGGGACACCTTCCTGCACAAAATCAATCAGTAAAGGCATTTTCCTCTTTCAATTTATGCTGTGGAATGCAGCATGCATTGAAAGAGTAAAAAATGAGGAGAAATGAAAAAATTCTCCTTGTTGCGCCTTGCTGCACCAACTCTAGGATAGCGCAGCATTCACACACATCTCCAGATTTTCGATTTCTCATAAATCTGGAGATGTGTCTTGCTCTATAGGTGTTGCGTGGGAACACCCACAGCAAAACCTATGGAACGCCCCTTCAACTCAAAGTTCTGTGTATAAAGGGGTCGTATTTACAAGGAGAGGAAAAACCACCCAGGGTGGTTTTTCCTCTCCTTGTAAATATGAAGGAGTGCCTGCCACCATCACTACCTTACAAAAAGTGACGTACTGGTGGCGCAGGTTCTTGTAAATCTGCCCCATTAGTGCTTAGGTATTGGCAGACTGATACAATAAGAACATAGTGCTGGATGGGTGATTGAAGAATTGCATGAGACTGACAGGAGGAGTACTACGCTGCATAGGTACTACTTCAGTATTTAATGGAATGGACCAATAGTATATATCTGCTTAGTGATTTGTAGGGATTATGCACAGAATATTTTATGTGTATTTGTGTTGGTGCCTAGGTCATTTTATAAGAATACCACTAGTAACTGGAATGATGACAGTGCTGCAAACAGAGTGAACACTTAATTTATAAGTGCTTACATATTGGTGAAGTGATAGGATAAGTAGATAGTGGTAGATAAGTGATTAAAGAAGAGCAGGAGACAGACTGGACGATTCCTACACTGCATGAATACTAACTGGGTATTTAGAAGAGTGTATCAATTGTATGTAGCTAGTTAGAGGTGTGCTTGGATAGTGCACAAAATATTATAGTTGTGCTCGTGTTAGTAGCTAGGCCATTCCATAAGTTCATGACTAGTTACTAGAATAATTACAGTATTACAAACAGAGTATATAGTGAATTTATAAGTGCTTAGGTATTGGTGGAGTATTAGAATAAGTAGATAGTGCTGTATGGGTGATTGGAGAAATGCATGGGACAGACAGGAGGATACCAACACTGCATAGGTACTAACAGGGTATTTAGAAGAGCATATTGATAGTTTTTAGCTGGATAGAGGTGTGCATGCATAGTGTACAAAATATTGTACCAGCACTTGTGTTAGTGACTACGCCATTCCTTAAGTATAGGACTAATAACTGGAGTAATTTCAGTGTTGCAAAGAAAGTGCGTGCTGAATTTATAAGTGCTTAGGTATTGGTGGAGTGATAGGATACGTATATAGTGCTGGATGGGTGAATGGAGAACTGCATGGGACAGCCAGAAGGATTCCTAGACTGCATAGGTACTAACTGAGTACTTAAAAGACTGTATCAATGCTATGTAGCTAATTCTGCATGCATAGTGCACAGAATATTGTAGCTGTACTAGTTTTACTGGCTAGGCCATTCCTTAGGTACATGACTAGTAACTAGAATAATTTCAGTGCTGCAAACAATGTACATATTGAATTTATAGGTGCTTAGGTATTGCCGAGTGATAGGATACGTAAATAGTGCTGGATGGGTGATTGGAGAAGTGCATGGGACAGACAGGAGGATTCCTAGGTTGCATGGGTAGCACTTTACTAAGTAGCTGGTTAGAGGTTTATATATATAGTGCACAGCTGAATGTAGTTGTACATTGATAGTGTTTGGATTACTTAATCTTACCTTAACAGTAGTACATATCAAAAAATGCTAAACATTTTTTTCAGTTATTATAGGTGCTTAGGTATTGGTGGAGTAATAGGATAAGTAGCTATTGTTGGATGGGTGATTGGAGAAATGCATGGGACAGACAGGAGGGTTCCTACACTGCATAGGTACTAACTGGATATTTAGAAGAGCGTATCAATAGTATGCAGCTAGTTAAAGGTCTGCATGCATAGTTTACAAAATATTGTACCAGCAATTGTATTAGTGGCTAGGCCATTCTTTAAGTATATGACTAATAACTGGAGTAATTTCAGTGCTGCAAAGAGAGTGCATGCTCAATTTTTAAGCGCTTAGGTATTGGTGAAGTGATAGGATACGTAGATGGTGCTGGATGGATTAATGGAGATCTGCATGGGACAGACAGAAGGATTCCTAGACTGTATAGGTACTAACTGAGTATTTAAAAAAGACTGTATCAATGCTATGTAGCTGATTAGAGGTCTGCATGCATAGTGCACAGAATATTGTAGCTGTACTAGTATTGGTGTGTCTATGGTTTCGAGAATGGTAGTCTGTATTTTAGGGTGTAAGGAGGTGCATCAGTGATGTCATTTGAGATGTCATAACTGATGTCATCAGTGATGTCACTGACCATGTCAAGAGTGATGTAATATGTGACATCTCAGCATTGCATTGTGGGGCGCGAGTTATAGTTAGCACAACTAACTATAACAGCCGAATTTCTCTTGTTTTGTACGAGTGAAATGTCCAACTAACTATGACGTCCATGAAACCTGTGGTTTTTTCAGTGAATTTCTGAGGTTTTTTAAATGCTAGTTTCTAACTATAATGTCCCTAAAACTTGTGTTTTTTCAGGGAATTTTATATATATGTTTGTAATCTCCTCTTTTTCTTACAAGGAAGGAATCAGCACTCACGTTCTACTTTGAAAGTATTTAATCTGCAAAGGATGTGATCCACGCGTTTCGGCTCGTCCGAACCTTGATAACGATACAAGACGTCATTGAGCTTCCTTATTTAAATGTACAAATGCCTCCAGTTGCCAACATTAACAAAGGACTATACATTACTTTAATCCAAAAGGCTGGCGGCCATATTGGCCTAGTCACGATGTGAAAATTCAGGAATTGACACAATAAAGGAAAGAAAACAAGTGTTAATATGCACACAATGTAATTTCAGCATATCTTGCCCTGTGACCGCGATACCTGTATGTTAGGCAATGTGACTTATTCATAATAAACATAATTAGCATTGCAAACATCAACATAAACAATGGACTACACATTACTTTAAAGTGAAAGGCTATCGGCCATATTAGTTTGGGCACGTTGCGTATTACAATGGTTCTTCGTAGAAAGAAAAGAAAAAAAGGGGTGTTAATACACACACTATATCCCTAAATAAAGTTCTAGCAATTATAGTTCCATTCCATTCACAGCTCATTTGAGATGTCATGAGTGATGTCATGAGTGATGTAACTGACCATGTCATGTATGATGTAATGTCTGAGGTCATTAGCAGTACATTGCGGGGGCGTAAGTTATAGTTAGCTAAGGTAACTATAACTGCTGAATTTCCCTGGTAGTGTATGAGTGAAGTCTGAGTCTAACTATATCGTCCCTGTAATCTTTGTTTTTTTCAGCAGATTTCTAGGTTTTTTTTAACGTTAAGATGCATATCACAATGGATGGTGGGGGGTTGGAAGCTGGGCGTGACATTGTGCTGCCTCCACCCAAGCTTGCTGCTCCTGCCTTCCCTCCTCCTAGCCATCCATTGTCCAAGTCCATGTCCCTGCTCCCTTATTACAGCCATGTGTGGCCGTTGTTCTGCCACTGGCCTTCCCGCCTTCACTGAACAGTTTGCTTGCTACCCCATCCACCTCCTCCCTATCCTCTGTTTTCTGAATCCATGGACTAGCCTCCTGTCATGCATGGTCTGATGTTCTGCCACTGCCCTCCATTTAGCATGATGTACCAGTCCACTTCTCCTGCCCTCCATTGCCCAATTCTATGCCCCATCATTGACCTCCTGCTTAGCCTCTGTGCTTAGCTTGCTGCCCCTATTCTCCTTCCCCCTGCCCTCCGATGTATGTGTGCATTCCCCTGCTCCATCCTTTTTGCCTACCATGTTCCATGGACCTTCCATGCCTATCTACTTTGAGTGTCTGTTGAGCTGCTACTCCCCTCCCACCTGCCTAGCATTGTCAGATGACTGTAACCTGTCCCTGCCACCTCCACCATGCCTGTCCACATTCCATGCCCTTATCCCCTTCTTCCTGTCCTCCATGGTCCATCTTACTGCCACACCCTTCTGCCCTCCCTGGTCTGTTGTGCTGCAACTGCTCCACCTGCCTGCCCCGCGTGGTCTGTTGTGAGGCCCCTTCCCCTGAACTCTCTTGTCTGTGCCCAGGTCCTAGCCCTCCCTTCTATCCTCCATGGTCCTTTGCGCATGCCCCTGCACCCTCCTTCTTGCCCATCACAGCCATTGTGCTGGCACTAACCCTTCCGCATGCCATGCAGGTCTTCTGTGCTGCCACGGCCCCTCCCACCTTCCATGTGTGGTCAGCTAGCTGCCCCTGACCCCCTCCGACCTTCCCTCAGTGGTCTACGTGTATGCCATTATATTCTCACTGTTGTTCTCCATGGTGTGTCTTGCTTCTAGTGCCCATCCTGCCTGACCTCCATGGTCATATTGCTGCTCCTGCTCTTCCCCCTTGCCCCCAGCCCTCTGTTTCCATGTGCAGACCCCTATTCCCTCCCTCCTGGCTTGTCTTTTCCATTGTAATGCCCACAATCCGCCCCTCATGTCCTTTATGGTCCGTTATGCTGCAGCTTTCTCTCCTGTCTGTCCATTATGGTCAGCTAGCTACCATTGCCTCTTCCCCTCTGTTCTCTGTTGTCCATGTGCATGGTCCTGTCCCCTCCCTATTGCTTTCTATGGATTGTTGTGCTGTACTCCGGTCTGGCAAGGCCTGTGTGGTGTATTGTGCTGATGCAAACCCTGATGCCTGCCCTCTGGGGTCAGTTTGGTGCACCTCTCCATTTCCCTCCTGTCCTCTTTTATCCGAGTCCATGTCCCTACCCCAATTCCTCCTGCCTTCCATGATCCAATGTACCATACTTGCTAACATTTTAAACTTGGTAAGAGGAGATTTTGAAAAAAAACTGGGGTATTGATTTTCCCCTTTGACTTACATTGAAAAAGAGGAGATTTTAAACAGGAGACAGATCAAATAAAGCCCATTTGGGCTTAAAAACATTGGATGTTTCCTGGCTGAATCGGGTCTGTTGGCATGTATGGTACCACTGCCTCTTCCTTCTGCCCACAAGGGTCTATTATATTGCCACAGCCTCTCTTGCCAGTCCTGTATTGTTGGTTTGTTGCCCATGCCCCCCTTTCCACTGCCCTCCATTGTCTGTTGTGCTGCCACTGCCCTTCCTGCCTGCCCAGTGTGGTCAAATTGTTGCCTCTGCATCCTCCTACCTGCCTTCAATTTTCAGAGTCCGTGCCCCTGGCCTCTGCCTCTCAACAGTGTCCTAATGAACAACTAGATTGCTAACATTCTATAATTATTACAAAAGTGTGGAACGCCTGACATCATCTTGATGTAATAAAAACTGTAATACCTAGAGAATTTCATTTAGAAATTACATATATGAGAGGGTCTTATTTGCATCAAAATTATGGTTTGTGCTCTAAAAAACTAAAATGAGGACATATTTTCAGAGTTATCAAATAGCGACAAAGCACTTTCAAATTATTTGTTATCTTTATGTTTTTTTATCCAGTTGATCACTTGATTAAATGTTGCACTTAGGATTGAGGATGTGGTGTTGCTTCCAGAGCTGCAGACTTTGCAACTGGGGAACCAGGTTGGAGTTTCTGATTCAGCTCGACATTCTGTGATTCTGGTCAAAACACTTAATCTCCCCATGTCTACAACCAAAATGAATTTGTTCTTGTGTGATGTAACCAATGCTCATGTAAAGCACGCCAATACCTGACAAGTCTGCACTGTCATTGGGCTACATGTGGGCTACATCTGGGTGATATTTGTGCTACATTTGGGCTCTTTTGTCTCTGGTGGCCATCTTGGGAGATTTATTTGTTATAAAGTTTCATAATTTCCTCGTTACTGCAGTCTCCTCAGTTGGAAAGGTTTTCAGTTTTTTACTTTGATTCCACCAAGAAGGTATTCAGATATGTCACACATTTGCCATACATTCTGAATGTTAGCACTCAAGTTGCTCATTATAACACTGTAGTACAGCTACTGCTCACCACAGAAATCTGCTGCTGGTATTAAAAGTGCATGTTTCAGTCTGCATGTCAGAATTTTTTAATGAAATAGATGAGGATTTGAGAAGTCACTCAAAATGTGCCAACATTTTTCTTTCTTCAGCACTAATCATAATTTCTATGGCAAAATGAACCCTCTCATTGTGTTCCTTTTTAAACTAAATGTTTTAAGTATTACCAGTTTATTCCAATCAAGATGGCTTCAGGTGTGTCATACTTTTGTCATAAGTAATACAGTAAGCGCTCTAGTTGTTCTTAAGAACACTCTGGGACATTCTGTCATTGGGCTACATGTGGGCTACATCTGGATGATATTTGTGCTACATTTGGGTTCTTTTGTCTCTAGTGGCCATCTTGGGAGACTTCTTTGTTATGAAGATTCCTATTTTCATCATTTACTGCAATCTCCTCAGTAGGAAATACTTTCAGTTTTTTACTTTGGTTCCATCAAGAAGGCATTCAGATGTGTCACACATTTGCCATAAATTCTGAATGTTAGCACTCTAGTTGCTCATTAGATCACTGTAGTAAAGCTTTTGCTCACCAGGGAAGTCTGCTGCTGGTTTACAAAGTGCATGTTTCAGTCTGCATGTCAGAATTTTTAATGAAATAGAAGAGGATTTGAGAAGTCAAAATGTGCCCTAATTTTTCTTTCTGCAGCACTAATCACAATTTCTATGGCAAAATGAACCCCCTCATTTTGTTCCTTTGCAAATTAAATGTTTTAAGTGTTATCACTTTATTCCAATGAAGGTGGCTTTTGGTGTGCCATACTTTTGTCATAAGTAAGACTGTTAGCACTCTAGTTGTTCTTTAGAACACTCTGGGACATTCTGTCATTGGGCTATACTTGGGCCACGTCTGGGTGATATTTGTGCTACATTTGGGCTCTTTTGTCTTTGGTGGCCATCTTGGGAGACTTATTTGTTATGAAGTTTCCTAATTTCCTCATTTACTACAGTCTCCTCAGTAGGAAATACTTTCAGTTTTTTTACTTTGATTCCATCAAGAAGGCATTCAGATGTTTCACACATTTGCCATAAATTCAGAATGTTAGCACTCTAGGTGCTTATTGGATCACTGTAGTAAAGCTAATGCTCACTAGGGAAGTCTGGTGCTGGTATTGAAAGTGCATATTTCAGTCTGCATGTCAGAATTTTTTAATGAAATAGAAGAGGTTTTGACAAGTCACTCAAAATGTGCCCTAATTTTTCTTTCTTCAGCACTAATCATACTTTCTATGGCAAAATGAACCCCCTCATTTTGTTCCTTTTTAAATTAAATGTTTTAAGAGTAACCACTTTATTCCAATCAATATGGCTTCAGGTGTGCAATATGTTTGTCATAAGTAGGACTGTTATCACTCTAGTTGTTTTTTAAAACACTCTGGGAAGCTGCTTAGAACACAAAGGAATCAACTGACAGTCTGTCCTTCTTGGATGTACATGTTTTACTGAGAATGTCAGACTTCATTCTCACATGACTGAGAAAGATAATGTGAATTTACAGAAAATATGCTCTCAGTTTAGCTTATAGATCACCTTCCAAACCTCTGTGGGAAAGGCATGAGAAAATAGTTTTCTCTCAAACATGATTCATGATATCCCAGCAGAAGGTTTTTTCACATGGTAAAATCACCTTAGAACACACCACAATTCCTAAAATGAGTATGGTACCATCAACAAATGATTTATAATGTAACTAAAGTCTTAAAACCTTCTATGAACTGCATTGCTTTTTAATGAGGTGGTATCATGTATATTGATCTCAAGATGGCTGCCAACACTTCTTGGCTGAAGTGCTGACAGCCAATCAGATCTCTCAATGAGATGTGTGGTTAGGCTCAGCTCAGATAAATATATTTCTTTTTCCATTAATATTTAAAAAACTACTGAACGGATTTACACCATTTAACAAAAAGAGTTCTTTCAGAAACAAGGGTTACCTTTTTTGCAAGATGGCCGCTGACAGCCCTTGAGAGCGGTCGCACTCTTCCCTCTCTCCCGTGGTTAGGACGGATAATGGACCTAAGGACTGGGGGCCTTTGATGGAATAACGGATGAAATAACGGAATGAATATTGCTATAAGATTTACTCAGCAGGCTTGGGCATGGCGCTTCACTGACAGTGGAAGCACTCAGCCAACATTTATACGGCAGCTGATAGCCGGCGAAGTATTCCTGAAGAAGCTTTGGAATCCCTACATTCGCGCTTGTTCCTATAGTCGGACGACTATTATGGCACAGAGGGGAGGAAAAACAATGAAAACTAAGGAGAAAGACGCAGAGCCCAATTAGCAAAGTGACTCTGGCGCTCCCTCTTTCAATCTAAGGGGGAAAACACAGACACAGACACGGAAAGCCCTGACGAGGATGAAAGACGATTCTAACGTTGGGCTACAACAAAATGAGAAAAAAGATAAAGAAAAAACGATCGCTGGGAAGAGAGCACTGAAACAGCGGGTCAATGAAGAAAGTGCGTTAAGGCAACCCACCTTGATGGAAGCCTTTGCAGGTGTCGATGCAGGTTCACCCGCGGATATTGCTACAGAGGTACAGGAGCAGGAACCGATCCCTGAGTTGGAGATGCCGAGCCACAATCAGCTGGTCTCTACGACGCCGCAGGCTACAGTGATGGGTTCAGAGTCACGGATTGACGCTCCGGCGGTGGAAGACGGGAATACAACCAGCTTACTGCCAGGGACAGAGGAGGCAGGCATCTTTGCAGATGGAGAGGCTGGGACCGACGGGGGGCCGGTACGGCAAGACCCCTTGACAGGTACTGAATGCGCTGAGCATGCTGAGCATGGAGAGTTGCAGGAAAATACCGTGAGTAGTGATGAACAGGTTTCCCAGTCTCACGGTGAAGGTAGCAATTAGCTACTCAGTAATGTTGAAATAGACAAAAATAACGGCCCGAACATCAACTCTGAGGGGAGCACTGTCTTGAATGCGGAGGGGGCAGAGACTATGGGAGCCCCAGGTTTAGAAACCAATATGGGAGTGAAAGAGGGGGCAGGGGGCCGCGTGCATGGAGGGCCTAAAGTATTAAAGACTTATCAATCTGCTCGGCCTAAAGACTTGGCGGGTTTATCCGCAAAATCAGGAAGAGTGAGAGGGGAAACTGCCCCCCCCCCCGGCAAAGCGTCGTAGCACGAATCACCAAGACTAAGACCATGACTGTAGCCCCTGGCTCTCCCAGTGATGACTGTTTTTACTCACTAAATGATGCGGAAAGTGACGATGAGGAGTCAGATATTACATCAACCCCAGGAGAATGCTCTCTAGAGGTCTCTGAGGAAAATACTACGGATGGGGGTCCGGAGGATAACACAGCACTTAGGGCAAATATGCATCATAAAATGCGTAAATCACGAAGCAGTTTAAAAAGAGCGATGAGCCCCACGCAAGTCTAAAAAAAACTAGACTGGGATTATTCTGCCACCTCCCAAACCTACCCCGAGGGTAGTGCAAGCAATCATCAAGAGCCTCATACCCCTAATCAAACTACTACTATGGATATGCTATATAATACCTTGAAACAAATGCAACTAGAAGCCAGATCAGAGAGTAGGAGGGCGAGGCAGGCAAATCAGAAGTTGCAGGGGTCATTAAGGAAGGTTAATAAGTTATATGCTGACATGGCTTCAAGAGTCACTGAAGTAGAGGAGAGGACGGGACAATTGGAAGATGAGGTCAATACATGGCAGAAATTCAGACAGGAACAGGAGGAGACAACAACTGATTTACAATGGAAACTCGAGGATTTCGAAAATCGACAGCGTCGAAATAACATTAGACTTCTTGGAGCTTCGGAAGGATTGGAAGGCCAGGATACTCGGTCATTTGTGATTAATTTGTTGAAGGGGGCCTTCCCAGAGACTAAAATGTGGAATTCGGAAGTAGAGGTGTAGCGCGCCCACCGTTTTCCATTTGTACAAAAAAGAGGAAATCCAGCGCCTGTTAAGCCAAGAGCTATTTTGGTTTATGTTGGAAACTTTTTGCTGAGACAGGAAATATTAGACAAGGCTAAACCAACTGCAAGGCGTACTTTTAATGGGGTAACATTTTTTGCTAGGCCAGACTTCTGCCACGCCACAGTTGAGCGAAGGTGGCGAATGCGCCAATTAATTAATCCATTTCAGACAAACAAGAATGCGATGGTAGTCGCTGTAAGACAAGGAACCCCTAAAGAATATAGAAAATGAAAAATGGATATACTGTGGATGGCAGGATATCACCAAGTTGGGGGGATTTCTTCTTTGTGTTAATGTGTTAATATTAATGCTGAGAAATCCTTGTGCTTTGTTTATAAATAGGCCTAGTAGCAAATAACACTTCATATTGAATGACGGAAAATTCATTGGGTCCAATTTTTAGATTTTTTTTTGTGAGGGAGAGGGGGGGACGCTCTGGGTTGTGAGCTGTCACATTTGGGTCAGGATTGACCCAATTGCCTGTAATAGGGGGGTGGGGGGAGGGTTGTGGGGTAGATGGGTGTGGGGTGGGGGTGGGTACAAGGCATGTTAAAAAGACACAATCTAGGAGCTTGTCTAGGAGCTCGTTACGGAAGATTTGGCGTTTGGGATGGATGGGGGTACAAAGTGAGGTACAAAGTGAGGTAGAGGAAAATAGTATAAAGGAAAACCAGGATGTAAAAAGGATGGTGTATGGAGATTCATTTAAATGGCTATCATTTAAAATCAACTGGGAACACGAGTAATCACGTGGAATGTTTGTGGATTAAATAATAGGCAGAAAAGGCAGCGGGTGGCAACACTGTTAAAGACTATGAGACCCGATTTTGTGTTTCTCCAAGAAACCCATATAGAAGGGACAAATGCAGGGGTTTTGGAGCAGCTAGGATTCAATCTTCTAGCTTATTCAAAACAAGGGACTAGAAATAGGGGTGTAGCTATTTTGGCAAGGCATACTGACATTGTAGTAAGAAGGAAACTGGAGGACCAATGGGCGAGATGGCTCTTGATAGAGTGTATGATTGGGGAAGAATGGGCTACTTTGGTATCGGTTTATGGCTCAACAGAAGATGACCCAGAGGTTATAGAGTTCCTGGATCTTGAATTAGCTACATGGCCCCCTCGGGTTATTATGGCTGGGGATTTTAATATAAATGGGGCTGGAGGTCTCTGGGGGAATGGAAGAAATATGTACACTGGGAGGAAAAAGAGGGTCTATCGTGCATTAACTAACCTTGTACACAACAATCTACTTAGTGATGTATGGCCATACCTGAAGCCGGATGATTTAGGATTTACTTATTATTCGGCACCACATAGGTTGTGTCTAAGGTTGGACTACTTTTTTGTATCCAATTCCTTGCTATCAGGGACTAAGATTCAGAGGCTGCCCTGGATCCTTTCGGATCATAACCCGCTGATTTTAACCCTGCCAGCAACAATAAAGCAGAAAATAGAAAGAGTATGGACGTTTGAAAGAGCTTTGCTGAAGGATGAGAACTATATCGAACATATGACACACTGGATTAAGTCATTTTTTGAGATAAATAGAGGAAGTGCGAAGACAGGGGTAGTTTGGGACGCGTTTAAAGCCGCTGCACGGGGGAAACCCTACGTTTTAGCGTCTTTAAACAGAAGGAGGGGAAAAAATTTGGAAACTTTAATAATGTCATTAGAAGAAGCAGAGGGGGAGCTACCTAGAGCCGTGTCGGGAGGGGATCCATTGGACCAAGTCCTTATTAAAGTGGCCAAAGCAAGAATGGAAACAAATGAGAGTATATCAGATAAGACAGCTAAGATATACCTTACAAATTGACAAAGATGTTATGAATGTAGTGAAACGATAGGGCGCACATTGGCAGTTCGGGCAAGGCAGATGGCTGCTATACGGGAAATTAGAGAATTTAAAGATTCCGCAGGGAAATCTCTCAGAGACGGAGGCAATATGAGAGGTCTTTAGGCAGTTTTATATTAAATTATATGATGGGGGACACCCTATAAATGCCAGCAAAATAGCCGACTACTTAAGGGATATACCTGGTGAGACCCTCTCAGGAGAGGATAGAGAGATTTTAGAAGCAGTTTGTGATATGGAGGAGGTTGAGTTGGCCATGCTAAGTCTCCCATCAGGTAAAGCGGCGGGACCTGACCAATTACCTGTAGAGTTTTATAAGATATTCTGGGGAATACTCAAGCAGGATCTTCTGGATACAATCCAACAAGCTCAGAGTGGCTTATCGATACCAGCATCCTGGGCGGGGGCAGACATTGTAGTGATTTTAAAGAAAGGGAAGCCAGCGGATGAACCAGGGTCATATAGACCAATAACTTTGATGAATGCGGATACTAAAATATTCTCTAAGTTATAGGCCTTGAGATTCGCTAAAATGATTGGCAAGTTGGTTAGTATAAATCAGCATGGGTTTATACCCGGAAGAGGCACAACCCATCATATAAGGAAAGTTATTACCCTGTTTGACGCCATGGAGATCCCAGGGGACCCGATGGCAACAATGCTGCTAGATGCTGAGAAAGCATGTGATCGGGTCTCCTGGGATTATTTATGGGTTATTTTAGAAAGAGCTGGTTGTGGAGCAGGCTTTATAACAGCAATGCAAGTTTTATATACAACACCAACCGCTAGGGTAAGGGTCAACGCAGGATACACTCTCCCACTACAAATTACGAGGGATGTCCATGCTCCCCGCTGCTATTTGCCTTATATATGGTTCCCTACATACGTAAAATGGAAGCTAACAATAATATCCCCCCAATTAAGACTCATAGGGGGGATTGCAAGATACTAGCGTATGCAGATGACGTGGCGATAGTCACCTCAGATCCCGCAGGAGCCATAAGAGAAGTGGAGGCTGAGGCGATACAGTTTGGCCAGGTATCAGGTTACGCTCTGAATACTTCTAAAACTCAAATCATACAAAATACTAAGGCAGGCTTTATTGATCCAAGGGTAGTTACAGCAGGTACATATTTAGGGGTCATAATTACGTCAGAACTAGACAAACTAGTGGAATTGAACATAGCACCGATATTTGGTAAAACTAAACGAGAACTAGATAGATTGAATAAATTACATTTGTCAATAGTGGGGCGGGTAAATATTATTAAAATTATTTTTTTGCCAAAATTCTTGTACATATTTAGGGCGATTCCACTGTTATTCGAGGCAAAATGATTTAAGATCTGGGAGCACATGATAAATAGGTTCATATGGGCACAAGGGAAGACAAGAAGGGCATTGAGATATATGGAGTTACCTAGGGAGAGAGGTGGATGGGCTGTGCCGGATCTTAAATTATATTACTGGGCGGCCGCATTGCAATATATGGCTGGGCTATTGGGAGGGGCAGAAGCTGAAGGACAGGATCCATTGGGAACGGTTGCAATTTACGCACTGGTTTTGAACTCAGAAGCAGAGAACGTATTACTGAAACAAACTGACTCTTCCTACTATAAAAGAACAAAATTTAAGACCGTATTGACAGCCTACAACATCTGGAAGGCCTTTACAAAAAGATTTGGATTAGGGAAATATAATATGTATACTAGGTTAACAGACAATGAGACACTTCCACGTGATATCTTTTCAGACACGGTGTTTGCTGACTGGGGTAGGCGGGGGATAAGTAAACTGGGAGATATAATCGGGACTCAAGGAATGTTGCAATTTTCTGAAATACGAGTAAAATATGATCTGTATCAGAGGCATTTTTTTAAGTTCCTGCAAGTTAGGAGTTTCATGGCGGCAAAGAAAGGAGGCCCGAACGGATTTAACACAAATCCAGTATTGGACCTTATACATGGAGGAGTAGGGGGTACAATTAAAAATCTATATGCTGAGCTGACTAAAAACAAAGTAGATGACCAGGAGAAACAAGAACAAAAATGGGCACATAAGTTGGGTATACCTAAAGAAACATTCCAACTATCCCTAAATTGGGGGCAGGACATCCTTTGTTCAGTCCCACTTCAGGCGCAACATCTTAAAACCATGTATTCACTATACTACACCCCGGCAAGGATAGCACAGTGGGGGGGAAGCATGGGAGTTACTTGTCCTAGATGTGGCTCAGACCAAGCTGATATTGTGCACATGTGTGCGACCTGCACCCATTTACAAACGATCCGAGAAGAAATTGAGATGTTTTTAAAAAAATCCTTAGGAATAGTACTGAAACTGACACCCCAAATTATTATCTTTGGGATAGTAGATGCAGAAGTGCAACTAGATTATAGCTACTTTTTGTTTGTTGCTATGGCGATATTACGGTTAGCAACTGCAACGGTCTGGCTGGATAAAATACCTTCAACTTATCAGGAATGGCTAGGCAGACTCTTGTCAGCCTACAGTCTAGAAAAGGCAATATATGCCAGGAAAGAGAGAAGAGGGAAAAAGCTAGGATTAAAAATTTGGGGACCGGTGATGAAGTGGAGGGATCAAGAAGCTGAGTTTACCCCGTAAAATGAGATGGTGAGCTAGATGTCCCTACATGTAATATTGATACTGTTTGATGTGATTTTTTTGCTCATCTTTGTTAATATATTTTGCTTTATTTGTGCTATTATGTGGCTCTACCTTCATTATATAACTGACTCTTGGATAAGTAAAAGTATAGTAGAACTGCTATATAATAACCTATGTTTTCTTTTTTATGCTTGCGCTTTTCTTTTTTTCTTTTGTATTATGATTGAATGTAAAAAATGTAACTAAAGTACATGCCTTGTACCAGGGGAAAAAAGTGGGAAAAAATAAAAAAAAAAAATTAAAAAACACAGAAACAAGGGCTACCGTTTTGCCAAATTTGGTGTAATTTCGTTCAGCAGTTCGGGCTGTAGTCGTGTCTAAAGTTTCCTATGGAAAATGACATGAAGAAAACACGTTTTGGGACCCCCCTTTTTTCTCAGCCCCCGTTTGTCGACTCACCCTGAAACTTTCAGGATAGGAGCGGACCGGAGCGCCTCACGAGTTTCGAAAATTTCGCGAAGATTCGTCATCCGGCGAAAAAGTTATTGGGAATAGAATGTTGCAATTTTCCTATGGTAACTAGGTCCCAACTATAACTACCTACTGCCGACCGCCAGTAGGTATTATATATATATATATATATATTCACTGAAAAAAACATAGGTTTCAGGCCTGATATTGTTAGGAATTAGCATTTAAAAAACCTTTGAAATTCACTGAAAAAACCCTAGGTTTCAGGCCTTGTATAGTTAGAAATTAGCATTTAAAAAACCTTAGAAAGTCACTGAAAAAATTGTAGGTTTTAGGGGTGTTATAGTTAGCTGGACATTTCACTCGTACAAAACCATTGAATTTCAAAGGTTTTTTAAATGCTAATTTCTAACTATATCAGGCCTTAAACCTTTGTTTTTTTCAGTGAATTTCGAAAGTTTTGTAAATGACAATTTTTAAATGTATTAATTGTTATATTTATTTGTTTTGATACTGATTTACTACATTTTTATTATAAATATTTTTATTTATTTTATTTTTTAAGTTATATTTCATATTCTTAATGTAAAATAATAACAAATCTAAATTCAAAAATAATTTGTTTATTAATTATTATTATTTTTTAATATGGGCTGAAAGATGCAGCACTGAGGTCTGCCCTGATAACAGGTGAGTAAATCGGAATTCGTAGTTCGGCTGATTTTTGAGGGATTTTTTCAAGTTCCAAAGCTCCACACTTGGAAGAATTTCCAAGTGAAACCAGTCAATGTTAGCCTATGAAAGGAAATTCAAGTTACTGTAAGTATGGTTAGAATTACTTTTTAGGATCAGTTGTGCGCTCAAAGATGCAGCACTGATGTTTCTTGTTATAACAGGTGAGTACATCGGTATTCGTAGTTCGGCTCATTTTACAGGAATATTTTGCTCAATAGTGAAGGAAGGGGGCGGGGCCTGAGGTAACATGTGTTTAAGTTGGGGAATTAATTCCTCTTCAATCCTGAGGTCTCCTGTGAGCCAACTAGCCCACCAGGTACCTTCAGTATGCGCCAGGCAGCTGTGTTGCAGAGAGGTGTTCAGAGGGCACGCCCCCTTTTTACAACACCCTGCAACACAGCTCCGTGGTGCCTACTGGAGATACCTGTTGGACTTGTTGCCCCCTAGGGGACCTCTGGATTGATGAGGAATTAATTCCCCAACTTAAAGCGCGCCACAGGGCATGTTTGCACTCACATCACCTCACATCACATCACGCAGCCCCCTGGCGCATTTGCAGAGGAGGAACTAATTCCCCTTGCATACTGGAGGTCCCTGGGGGCCAACTAGCCCACCAGGAACCTCTGGTATGTGCTTGGGAAGGTACAGAGTAAAGTACAGAGTCCGGAACTTCGTACCCCGCGATTTGAGCCTTTTTTCCAAAGAATGAAAACCCCACCCTTTTCCTTCACTTCTTCTTTCACTTTGGTGAGAGCAAGACCTCTTTTATTCTCTGCTTATAATCTGTGGATACAATGGCTGCCAGAGCATCCAGCAGCAGTGAGAAGTCAGATGATTTCATAGATTAAAGCAAAGATTTAAATTAGCATAGCTGGGGGCGGGGCAGGTACCCATGGCCGTCCCTTGCTCTTGCTGCAACATTTCATTCCCAAACATAAAAATTCTTTTTTTGTGAGACACCACTCCATCATTTCAATCAGCATGTTATTATGGTTAACAAATCTCATTGGTTTTGCTCTTAAAAAGGGTTCTGTTGCCCTCATGTTGTATACTGGTAAATAATGTGGCTATATCAAGAGTCAATAATATCATAGTTTGGTCCCACTTTACATCATATTTATGCTTTAAAAAGTCCTATGAACCTTTTAGATGGGACTGAACTGTTCTTACAATTGTTTTAAAAAAATAATCAATATATTTAGAGACATTTTCGAAAAACCATTACAAGATGAAATTATGGGTCTCCCTGCTGGATTATTAATGTTCTTATGGACTTTCGGTATCATATGAACTACTGGGATGGTCGGATTCTCCTGTTTCACAAATCTATATTCATCCCAGTTCAAGAGTTCTGGATCTCTCCAATCCTTCAATCTTTCAATGAATTGGTCTTTTACTCTTTCATATTCTGATGTCTCTATTATTTTGTAGCACTCTGTTGTTTAATTGGCTCAATGCTTCATTTTTGTAAAGTTCACGTCCCCATAAAACAACGTTTCCTCCCTTGTCAGAGGGTTTCACTGTTATATCTCGTTCTTTTTTAACCTTACTTATCACTCAATTAATTTGGACCTCTTTAGGGTCTGCTCCTCTTTTTTGGTTTCCCTTCCTGTGAAACAGTCTCCGCATATCCATTGTTACGTTCTCGGAAAAAATATCAAGGTTATCCTTCATCATCTGTGGTATAAAGCGGGAACTTGGACGAAAAGGATTATGATCCATTCTTTCCAACATCAGATTCATAGTATCACCTCTTGTATTCTCCATTGTGGGCTCATCTACTCCATATGTTTCATCACTGTTTTCATTTTGCAGGGACCACATGTCTTCCAAAATTGGTACATCAGACACAGTTAGGCTAGTTTGCTGTGGTTGGATATTGTTTGCTATTGAGGTTTGCTCTGGTTCAAGGATATTTCTACTCTTATGTAGTTTCAACAGCTTTAATTTTTAAATAAACTTGTATAAATCCATCCTGCTGCTTGCATAGTTGAATTCATTTTTGTGGCAGTATGATATACCTAGTTCCAATATCGATTTATCCTCTTCAGTTAATTCCATGAAACTTACATTGATGACTGTGTTATTCTCATTCACTGTTTCGATTTCTGTTTCGCATTGGGGTGCGTTGATCTCCCTATTGCTCCTCCTTATGCTCCTCTGATATCCTTGTCCTCCTCTGCTTTGCTTCCTCTTCCTCTTCCTCTCAGTCTCCCTGACCTCTTATTACTTGATGGTCCGTCCTTTGATCCAACTGTAAAAAACGAAGCTCTTCCGTTACTGTTGCATCATACTAGTTCCACTCTTTCTTGTAAGGTCTTCCTGCTCTACTTCAGAGCCAGTATCTGAACTCATTTCACTCTGTTAGTGTTCCTGGCTTGTTATATTACCACTTTGGTCCTTCTGCCTTCTAACCGTGTCAAAGCGTTTCACAAACGTATATAAGCGCCTGTTCTCATACTGTAAGCGGTCCCGCAGAAACTTGGTTGCTTTTCTGTCTTTGATCCTTTTTTCATATTTTTCCAATCTGTTGTTTAAATCACTTTTGAATGTTAATACCCTTGCTTGATCCACTTCTCTGTCAAGTACATCCTCGAATTCTTTAATTTTTCCCAAATCTTTGATTTTTTCCAGTTCAGCATCTTTTATCAATATTCTGATCATGTTGCTTGAACTTCCTGCACTATTCTCTGCCCATTCTTTTAGGAGTTCCGGATTTGGATTTTCGTAGGTTGGTGTAATCATCAAACTTAGTTTCCTTGGAACTCGTCCTACTTAAATATATTGAAGATGCCACTTCCCACCAGCGTGAGATTTCTCTCTTCTTTAGTTTTCCAAATCTTGATGCTTCTTACCAATGTCATTACTGGTAACATTCCTTGCTCCTACTGTTTCCATATTTACGGAGGTATTGAGTTCTACAAAGTGTTTTTGAGACACCTGCTCTAGAGCCGCACATTCTTCATCACTCATTTTGAATTTGTTTTCCTGATAAATCCCTTTGCCAAACTACAGCTCCTTTGATCTCCTCTCTCACTTGGAGAACTCACTGCTTCCAGCCCGGCTCCCGCCTCCCCGGTGCTCGGCCAGCTTACCGGAGTCTCTCCCGAGTGTTCCGTCGTTGGCAGGAATCCTCCGATTCCCACCCTGGGAATCCTCTCACTCTGCTCCTTTCCTCGGGCAGCACAGTCAGAGTTGTGGGGGCACGCCTGTCTCGTGACTTCTCCTTATCCAGTGGCAGTTCCTGGGTGCTTCCTAAGCGCTGGTGGTGCTGGCTATATATATATATATATTCACTGAAAAAACCATAGGTTATAGACCATATATAGTTAGGAATTAGCATTTAAAAAACCTTATTTTACTCACACAAAACCATTGAAATTCCATATATAGTTAGTTGCACTAACTATATATCGCGCATCCGCAATCCACTGCTGATGATGTCACATATTACATCATTCATGACATGGTCAGTGACATCACTGATGACATCACTGATGACATCTCAAATGACATCACTGATGACATCACTGATGACATCTCAAATGACATCACTGATGACATCACTGATGACATCTCATTTGACATTACTGATCACATCACTGATGACATCATTCATGTGATAATACGATGAACCTCTTCAGACTCTAATATAACCTTAGATACACTCAGTGTAAACACAGACTCACAGATTGTCACTCATCCATGAAGTTACACACACACCTAGTCAGTCATGCAAACAATCAATCACACCTCCATTTCCTTAACTATACAGTTAAACACACCTTACTTATTCAAACATATACTAAAACATATTTACTCACTTATACAATCCTGGATACAAGTTCACAATGATCCATACAGCCACTCACACATTCACTGGCTCTTATGCACAGTTATTTATATATGTCAACTCTCAAATGTACTGTATTTTACATATGTACTTACTTTGACATGTAGCACTGAGATATCTATTCACTCACCAATACAGTCATGCACACAGTCAACCGCCCATACAGCTGTTTCCACATGCACTTTTGAACCCATACATCTAGTCAATCAACTGCTCACACATCTATGCAGAGAGTCATACACCTCCCAGCCACCCACACACACACTCAGTCTCCCATACAAATGCTTGGGCAACCAATCAATAACCCATACAGTTAATCATATAGCTAATGATCAACACATGCAGCAGTTTACAGAACAACAGACATAATGATGCACAAATTAAGACAGTTTAGTCACTAACCCATGCACTCAGTGAGACACATTTAATCAGTCACTCATACAGTCAGCCATGCCCCTACTAAATCCTTCATCAAGACACTTATACATCCACTCATTCTTCAATATGTAAGACATATCTTAACTTTACAGAATTATACAGTCACTGGATGTAGTCATCAGTGGTGTCATTTGAGATGTCATCAGTGATGTCATCAGTGATGTCATTTGAGATGTCATCAGTGATGTCATCAGTGATGTCATTTGAGATGTCATCAGTGATGTCATCAGTGATGTCACTGACCATGTCATGAATGATGTAATATGTGACATCATCAGCAGTGGATTGCGGATGCGCGATATATAGTTAGTGCAACTAACTATATATGGAATTTCAATGGTTTTGTGTGAGTAAAATAAGGTTTTTTAAATGCTAATTCCTAACTATATATGGTCTATAACCTATGGTTTTTTCAGTGAATTTTCAAGGTTTTGTAAATGCTAATTCCTAACTATATATGGTCTATAACCTATGTTTTTTTCTGTGAATTTCATTGGTTTTTTAACAGCTAATATCTGTAGCTGTAAAATGTATTCTTCTTTAAATCCAAAAATATATTTTATATGTTTATGAATAATTTTTTTTTTAAATATTTTTTTTTCTTCGTTCCCGCTTCGCAAATCGGGAAGCTTCCCGTTAGCTGACCTTGATGCCGCGAAATAGACCGCGAGCCGGTAAACGTTTCTTTACCGCAAGTGCCGCGTTACAAAACAACATCGTGACGCCTCCCGTCCGCATGACGTTTCACGTTGTCGCGTGATACGTCATATGACGTACTACGTTAGCGAACTGGTACGCGAAGCGAGTCGCAAAGCGCAGGTTTCTGG
Source organism: Lissotriton helveticus (assembly GCF_964261635.1). NCBI lineage: Eukaryota > Metazoa > Chordata > Amphibia > Caudata > Salamandridae > Lissotriton > Lissotriton helveticus. Next base: position 627,089,161 of record NC_136072.1, on the reverse strand, counting down.
AAGCAAACCGGGAGGCCCTGCAAAGCGCTTAACGTAAACACAGCAAGTCATGTGACTTGGTAATAACACTTTTCATTGGTTCATTTCACTTTTGGTTTCCTAATGATGTAAGACTAGGTCATATAATCTAAAATGAACACTTTTGATTGGTTGAGAACTCTTGTTTTTCCCAAATGATGAAAATCCCTCCTTCTTTCCTCACTCTGACTTTCATCATTGTGAGAGAAAGACCCTTTGTGATCACTGAGCAATGGCTTCTTTAGTAGCTTCAGCTGGTGCTTCCCCACCACCTCCACCACATCCAAGGAAGAGTGGACCACCTGCTCAAGTTATAATTCAACAAGAAGAAGAAGAAGAGGAACAGGAGGACGAGCACGAAGAGAGGCAGTTTTTGCCTGAGCAGCCCAGGACGTCTCACCGGAAAGAAAACTTCATTTGGCAATTTTTTAAAATTCCCAAAGGTCAGAAAAAAGTAAATGCAAGATACGTAACTTGCCTTATATGTCAAGATAGACTGTCCAGAGGGACCGACAAAAAATACAGTTTCGGAAACTACACAATGCATCGCCATATGACTAGGTGGCATCCTAACAACTACAGTGCTGCACAGTTTCGGAACGACCTAGATAATCTCCCTATTATGGCCAGAAGATCTGTTGTACCGGAAGTAACGGGACCAGAGGGCAGGGAGATGGTGCCAAATATACAAATGAGATTTGGTGATGTAAAACACATCTGCGTATTTTGCGATGGATTCATTTCCTACGGAGAAAAAAGCATCACTCTGATCAACAGAGCTATTGACTATCATATGCAAGTTTGTACGAAACGCCCAAAATAATAAATACTTCTTTTTTTTGTTTTGTTGCTCCTGTTGAGCCCTTTACAATGAATCGTTTTCATTGCCCCCTCCAAGAAAAACCCAAAAAAATATAAAACTGTTCCGAAAAATTCAAAAACAGTAAAAAAATGTTCAGAAAAATAAAATAAAAAGTTCTTTTCAGAACTACCTCCCCGTTATTAAAAAATTGGTACAATATTTGGAACTGTGCCAACCTCTATTTCTCTTAGTTCGCTTCCCAGTTCGCTCGCCGGTACGCGAACCGGAAGCGAACCAAAAACAGTAAGTATAAGGGAAGGAAACAGACACTTATGTTAAAAGAAAGACAGCTATAGGGGAGTAAACTAGAGATACTATTACCCGTAATCCACTGCTGATGATGTCCAATATTACATCATTCATGACATGCTCAGTGACATCATCAGCAGAGGATTGTGGGTTTTTTGGCAACATGCCTTATCCACGGTTTAATAACGCTGCCTTTTGCTTTATATAAGTTTTCAAATTGTATGAAATATATACCAATAGGTCGTTATGAACCTTTAGGTAGTGCTTTTCTTCATGAGGTCTGGTCGCTTCCATACACATACAGATGTTTCAAAGATGATCAAGAAGTTTATCTGAATGGAGAGGAATGCACTGAGACGCCAGATCATTCACTAATGTGTAGGCACATACAGTTACACGGTTCATGCAACAAACACCGACCAAATATGGCTTGCGTGTTGCAAGGCACGCCAGTTCCTGCTATCATCCCCACGTTCAAGTTGTTGGAAAATGGTAGTTATTTGATGCTCAATAATGAAGATTGTTCTGAGTTAATTAAAAGTATTCCTTTTATCGTAACAGTAAGTGAACGGGTTATTTGCTGCAGAAATGTTCTATTTCCTCCCACACATGAACATAGGGAGTTTTCAATCTGGCCACAAATACCAACCTTGGGACACATTTCAACGGCATGGCAAGAATAAGAGCTCTTTTGTCTCAGAGAGAGGTGGCCTTGAGTTCGGCCCGTGAAACTTTCGTACTTCACATAGCGAACACCCGTACAGAGGTGCACACCCTTTTCAATTAAGATTTGCCTTTCAATTTCAGCAACATGTTTCCGACTATCTTTAACGCATCCTCCACAAAGTCCCTGGCGCACTTTTTTAAAGTTGTTACCAGTGGTCTCGTGACTTCATTTGAGAAAATCTTTGGAGTCATCCCTGCTACCTTTCATTCTATTTTCTCCACTCTGGTTCGTGGATTGGCATTTTTACTTGCATTACCAGCGGACGCTCTTGTGCTTTTTTACATTTTTAAATATGGATGTCCCTCCTATGCAACCTCCCACCCTGCAGCTGCTGACACTGTTCCGCAATCGCATGCTAGAATATTATGGCACAATGCCGTTGGCGATATTAAGCACGGCATATGGATTATCTTTTCGATTCTCCTACTTCACCTGTGTCCAGCCTGTATTTCACTGCCTGACCTGTGATTTCGATTGGGCCATTGATTTGTGTCTCTGCGGACCGGTTTCTCCTGACGTCGACTTTAATCAGCTGATGACTCCTATCATTACTCACGAGTTGGTTTGTCCTGGCGAAAGGATTATGGCTGTGGCATTGATGCATGGACTACTTGGTCCCTGGAATTTACTGGCGGCAGCACAGTCTTTCTTGGAACAGAGCTTTCTTGAAAACCCACCGAGCTGTCCTCTGATGGTGATAGAGGATCCGGTGCTGGGAGAGCACGTATGTTCTTTTCCGCTTTTAAATTGGATGGCTGAACTGTTTTCGGATGAAGACGGTGACTTCCTATTGGAGGCTGTTGCAGCTTATTTTGCATACACAGTTATGTCATAGACCTTTTTCATGTTTGATATGCTGAGTACTAGCATTTCATTGACAATTCATTGACTTATTTGTCAAGTTTTTATTATTTACCTTGCCTATTGGCTTAAGACTCGATAAAGTACTTGGCTGTTTTATTTTTCTTTAGCATTAAATTTTCCTAGTTTTTAATGCTTTACCTTGCGGACCGTCCACATATAAACTTGCAATCTGCTCTCATGAGATGGCACTTCTATTATCTTATTCAGTTCGTTTCCGGATCATGGGGAGGTGTCATCTAGGTCCTGGATATCTTTACACCGTGTTAAGTTAGCATGGGCTCATTACCGGTTTAAACGCCATTTTTCCTTTTTTGCAACTTCTGCACACGACACTTAGTTGTTGCTTTAGCTTTCCACCTAGTAGTTCATCGTGGTTTACATGAGAATAATATGTTATTGGTCTACTATCTGCTTTACTTGTTAAACTATATCTGTACAGCGAGTGCTAAAGTTTCAAGAACAACACAATACAGAATTGTTATGAGGTCTGATCTCCACGACTTCATACTCATAACATAAGTGCAACTTCTGCCAATTCTGGGCATGAGGCGGGTTTTATATTGCTTTGCCGAACACACATACACAACAGTTGATGCGGTTCACATGAAGAGAGAGCTGGTGTATGCTGATGTGATTCCTTCAAATGTAAGACACTAAAGTATGGGCACGCCCTAAACCAACACAAAGAGACCTTCTTAGCAAATAATATAATATGTGTATTAGGGAGGGTGAGATATAAGCAGCCGCGGGCCGTGGAGGGAGTTACGGTGGGGCAGGGAGGCGGGGAGGGGGAGAAGCAGGGTGGAGCCCTCTCTACCTTGCCCCTCCCCCTCCCCGCCTCCCTGCCCCACCGTAACTCCCTCCACGGCCCGCGGCTGCTTATAAGTGTTGCTAACTCTTATTCATTTACAGCATGTTAACATACTGTCACCATTCGCTTTTTATGTACTAGTAACTATGCTGGTAATTTTGCTACTGATAATATGTGTACTTGTATTCTCCACCCTGCTTCTCCCCCTCCCCGCCTCCCTGCCTCACCGTAACTCCCTCCACGGCCCGCGGCTGCTTATAAGTGTTGCTAACTCTTATTCATTTACAGCATGTTAACATACTATCACCATTCACTTTTTATGTACTAGTAACTATGCTGGTAATTTTGCTACTGATAATATGTGTACTTTTATTATCTAAGGTACTACGCCTGAGAAGACGGCATTAGTAAATAAACATTTCAAATACACATCTGTTCTTCTTAACTCCATGTTCTGGTTTCTAAGAAATCTATAACGACCGACTGTTCATGAGTTCCACGTATCCTGAGGTACTATAAGTTCATATTCTGGATTGTCTAAACATTGAGAGTTTGTTATATCCAATGTGACACTGTACCTAGCTTGCTAAGGAGTTTTTGATTACTAACGTGAGTTTTGGGACACCCTAATTCGCCGAGGTTCCAATCCTCTGTCCACAGTTCTGTGTGAGAACAGAAACCCTGCGACAGGGGCACCCCCGACCCTTGCTGGAGCTTCATCACACTTGCGATACAACTCCAGCAATGCATTCGCCGAGGTTCCAATCCTCTGTCCACAGTTCTGTGTGAGAACAGAAACCCTGCGACAGGGGCACCCCCGACCCTTGCTGGAGCTTCATCACACTTGCGATACAACTCCAGCAATGCGCCACCTTTACGGCACAGATACATCACGCATCTGTGCTGTTTTTGCCCCATGATGCGCCGCATTGTAAATGCAGCACACCATAGGTGACGGAACAGCGGCACAGAATGACTAACACATCCCTGGTGATGCGCCAGTCATAAATGTATCCCTATGCTTCTTATCTTGTTAGAGATGAACCGCCATATGTATCATCAAAGTTTTTTGCATTTCCTAAATAGCGAACTTTAAGGAATAAATAGCGATTCTTTACCATTCCTAGTTTGCGATGAGCTATTTGCTAATTAGCCGAATGTAGCCCAATGAAGCCCAATGTAGCCCAATGTAGCCCAAAGATGGCCGCCAGACACACAAAAAAACAAATGTAGCCCAAATATCAGCCAGATGTAGCCCAACTATAGCCCAGTGACAGAATGACCAATCAGCTTCGCAAACTTCCGTTACGCGAAGCGGAGCGCTGTTACAGATATATATCTTTTTTTGAACGTTAATTTCTCAAAATCCACTGGAGCACATATATTGAGACCTAGCAAAGGCACATCGGGCTACCAGTCCCTAATATTTTGCCAAGTTTCGTGCAAATCCATTCAGCCGTTCGATTATTATTATTATTTTTTTTTTTTGCCCCGCGGGGCCCTTTTAAAACCTCCACATCAAACCTAGGGGGTCAGCGAGGATCTACTATGCCCCCTTATAGTTATTTCCCCCTTTGTTTTGACCTCCTCTTGTCTCTCGATCCTACCGAGAGACAAGATGGCGGCCGCTACGGACTGTTTGGAATGTTGACAGACGCCGGAGAACCAATCAGCTTCGCTTCACAAAGCTCCGTTGCGCGAAAAGTCCGCGTCCTGGGCCGCTGCCCAGTCCGCTGTTACAGATATATATCTTTTTTTAAACGTTAATTTCTCAAAATCCACTGGAGCACATATATTGAGACCTACAAAAGGCACATCGGGCTACCAGTCCCTACAATTTTGCCAAGTTTCGTGCAAATCCATTCAGCCGTTCGGGCTAAAAGTGAGGCCAACCGCCCTATGGAAATTAACATGGGAAAAACGCGTTTTGGGACCCCCCTTTTTTCTCGGCCCCCCCTTGACGAACCCCCCCAAAATTTTCAGGGGCTGCTCAGAAACAAAATGTGCCATTTTCCTGAAAATTTCAGCCAATTCCGTCCACAAACGCCAAAGTTATTAGACATAGAATTTTCAAAAATCCCATAGAGAAAAAATCCTAACTATATATACCTACTGGCGACCGCCAGTAGGTAATATATATATATATATATATGTGTGTGTAAAAATATATATATTTATGCGTGTGTAACTATATATATATATATATATATATATATATGTGTATATATATATATATATATATATTTTTTTTTTCACTGAAAAAAACATAGGTTTCAGGCCTTATATAGTTAGGAATTAACATATAAAAAAACATTGAAATTGCTCCTATATAGTTAGCTGGACTAACTATATTTGGCGCACCCGCAATCCACTGCTGATGATGTCACATATTACATCATTCATGACATGGTCAGTGACATCACTGATGACATCACTGATGACATCTCAAATGACATCACTGATGACATCACTGATGACATCTCATTTGACATCACTGATGACATCACTGATGACATCATCCAGTGACTGTGTTTTTCTGTAAAGTTTAAATATGTTTTACATATTGAAGAATGAGTGGATGTATAAGTGTCTGGATGAAGGATTTAGTAGGTGCGTGACTGACTGTATGAGTGAGTGATTAAATGTGTCTTACTGAATGCATAGGTTAGTGACTAAACTGTGTGAATGTGTGCATCTGTATGTCTGTTGTGTAAGCTGCTGCATGCGTTGATCAGTAGCTATATGAGTGGCTATATGGGTTATTGATTGGTTGCCCAAGTATTTGCATGGGAGACTGAGTGTGTGTGTGGCTGGCTGGGAGGTGTGTGACTCTGTGCAGATCAATGTGTACTTGTATCAGTGATTGTATAAGAGAGTAAGTATGTGTTAGTATATGTTTGAATAAGTAAGGTGTTGTGCGTATAACTATATAGATGAGGAAATGGAAGTGTGATTGATTCTTTCATGACTGACTAGGTGTGTGAGTAACTCCATGGATGAGTGGCAGTGTGCGAGTGTCTGCATAGGTGTATGAGTGCATATGATAGTGTTGCATTGATGAGTGACTGTATGTATGAGTGATTGTATGGGTGAATGAGTGGATGTGTGAGTAGACCTAGGAATCAGTGAGTGCCTATGTAGTAACTGGTATTGGTGTGTCAATAGTTTCAAGAATGGTAGTCTGTATTTAACACTGGGTGTATCAAAGGTTATATTAGAGTGTGAGGAGGTGCATCGTATTATCACATGAATGATGTAATCAGTGATGTCATCAGTGATGTCAAATGAGATGTCATCAGTGATGTCATTTGAGATGTCATCAGTGATGTCATCAGTGATGTCACTGACCATGTCATGAATGATGTAATATGTGACACCATCAGCAGTGGATTGCGTGTGCGCCAAATATAGTTAGTCCAACTAACTATATAGGAGCAATTTCAATGGTTTTTTATATGTTAATTCCTAACTATATAAGGCCTGAAACCTATTGTTTTTTCAGTGAATTTTCAAGGTTTTTTAAATGCTAATTCCTAACTATATAAGGCCTAAAACCTATGGTTTTTTCAGTGAATTTCAAAGGTTTTTTAAATGTTAATTCCTAACTATATAAGGCCTGAAACCTATGTTTTTTTCAGTGAATTTGCAAGGTTTTTTAAATGCTAATTCCTAACTAAATATGGCCTGAAACCTATGGTTTTTTCAGTGAATTTGCAAGGTTTTTAAAATGCTAATTCTATTAGCGGATAACGTTTAAATATGTTAATATCCTTGTGGGACCACCTGAGCAGCCCTAGGGATCCGATTTTTGGACCGGAGCAAGATGCTCTCTGATTGTGCCGTATTTCTTGCCTTCTGCCCCCCTGATTGTGCCGTATTTCTTGCTTCTGCCCCCCTGATTGTGCCAGAGGAGCGGAGCGGGCCATCTTCTTTGAGAAATTTGCGAAGATTCATCAACCAGCGCCAAAGTTATTCCCAATAGAATGTTGCGGATTTCCTATGGATACTAGGTCCTAACTATATATACCTACTGGCGACCGCCAGTAGGTAATATATATATATATATATATATATATATATATATATATATATATATATATATATATATGATATCAGAAGCAATACTATTTTATGCTTTACATGCATTTCTTTTCTTTGACTGCTTCTCTGACCCTCCTTTGACTGCTTCTCTGACCCTCCTCTTTTTACACCCACAATTGCTATCCCACTTGGAAATTGTGAGTGTGGATCAGTTACGCAAACAGTGTCCACTTCTATCACAGGTAAAACTCACTGGCACACAGATCTTACACGTTACTAAGATCGAGAAGTGTCAGTTTCCACGTTTGCATTAAAATGAACTTCTGGGTACCGCAAACGATTCTTAACTCTTCCCATTACATTATGTTTGTCTATGGAAAGACTAGTTTGGCTGAGGTTTTTGAAGAATGTTAAGTCTATAAGTTTGCCCTTACTAAATCAAAAGGTATAAAAAAGAGGAAAAACCTTTGCGTCACAGAATCCACCCTAGATGTGGCCATTGATTTCTGCAATTTCAAAGCTGGTGTCGCCATTTGTTTCTTTTAAAAAGGTGAACTCTCACACACTCGCGCTCTTTGAACTCCCACAGCTGTCGGTGTTTCCTCTCACTTAACCAATGATAAAAGCATTGTATTGTCTTAAACAGTCTGGAAATAAAAGGCATGGCACTGAAACAATTCCATCTAAGTGAATGCCTGTCTTCTGAGTGGTGAAAAAACATAAAAAACTTGTTTATGCCAGGCTCTTCATCATCTTTATGGGGAGGCTGAGCGCTTTGGTCATATCGGGTGCCGAAATGGACAATTCCTGGAGACTGTTTATTTTCAAGTTGAGCTGTGCTAATGTGCAAGGGCCACCTGAACCTAAACCAGAAGACGCCCTTGGGAGTCTTAAGAGAAAAGCCGTCCTGACGGCTACAATGCCAATTGAAATAAATGAGAGTGGCCTGAATTTTATAGTACGTGTGAGAAAAACAAACTCGGCTAGTCAGAGATATAAAAAGTATTGCTAGTTTCTCTGCGAGGTGTGGGAAGAGAGAGGCCTGAAACCTGTATGCTCTTACATCAAATCATACACCCATGAAACGGAGCGAGTCCTTATGTAAAATAATGGAGCAGTCCTGTGACTAGAGGGGGAGGGGTGGGGGTGGGGGGTTTGCAGGGTGGGGCCAGGGACCCCCTGTCCCGGGGTAGCTGCAGGGGCCTGCTGATGCATCGCACAAACCTGCACTGCGCCTTTCTGCCTAGGAATTTGGTTTAGTGAGAAAACTCCTGAAATATGTTTATCTGACTTGCGGTCCAACTCCTGTTCGCTTTAAACCTACGTGGCTCGTTCTCGAACTTGTTCATCAGGCAATAATAACTCCATCGGGGAGAAAATAACAATAGCAGAAAGAATTCACACATAATTCACCTTCATTTCCCGAGACACAATGAGTGAACACATTTTATTGCCCTAAGTGTTAATCACGGATTACATTAATAGTCATGTTTCAATGCATTTGAAAATTCGTTTTTAGGTGCATTTGAACAAAGCACGTTCTTAATTGCAGCTTTTATATGTAATAATAAGGCACTTGCATTGTACAGGGAGTCAAGATTTTTTCATTTTAATTGAGAAAAATGACATTTGGCATGTGACCCTACCATGATGACCTACTTAAGAAGCTCTTTTATTTATTGCTTCACAATGTTAAAAATAATTGATACATTCTTAAACACAATCTTTGTTGCAAATTGTCACAGTTTTAAAGAGGGCTGAAAGTAATAGGTTGCCAGTTTTTAATGCAATAATGTCATTGTCTGTGGCTAAAGCTGCATCTTGCGGATGTATGCTGCGCTCTAGGGTTGTATGCCGTGTTTGTAGTTTCACAGCAACATACCCTCCGGAAGTTACTGCAAGCAGGCTCTTTCAAACTAAAGCTTAAACATCAATTGGTACTCGACATGAATTCAAAATAAGACAGCACTACACTAGGAAAAAAACACCTCAGCGTTGCAATGAAAAGCAGAAATATTGGTTCGAAGGGTCCTTTACCCTTACTCCGTTCAGATTTGTTTTATTGTCGCCATTCCTTCTTTAATTCAAGTCACTATTCTGTATTTCTTGATTCATTTTTATCTGCCAAATTGTGTGCCTTTTTTGCAAACTCGAACCTCTTATTGGCACAACGCATGCATTTAAAAACGGCGGCGTCTCCTCTTTTCCCGGGGCTCCCTCAGCACACGGGAGCCCAGCACCAGCCGGCAGCATCACCCGGTCTCCCCCTCGGCACGGGAGACCGGGCGGGCACACCTTTGGCTTCCGACCGGCTGGGCCACACAGTACTTTCCCGCACTCACCGGTACGGAGGAGGCACTCCTCAGGTGCGGCGGGGCTCTTCTCCTGTGGCTCGCCTTCTCTCCGCCGGCACCTGTGGGGCTCTCCCAACACCACGGGGGCCCCGCTGTGGTACGGGCGGCGTCTCCTCTTTGCCCGGGGCTCCCTCAGCACACGGGAGCCCCGCACCAGCGGGCAGCATCACTCGGTCTCCCCCTCGGCACGGGAGACCGGGCAGGCATATCTTTGGCTTCCCCCAAGCAGGGGGAAGCGGAAACCACGTCCTCCCGGCCCCGCCCACAACCAGGCAGCGGCCATCTTGAGGCGGCTCGGGCCTCGGCGGTGATCTCGGGGGTAAAACGAGGGGTGGGCACCCTCGAGATTAAAATAAAGACATTAAAATAAAAGAGAGAAGCCCCCCAAGCCCCCCCCCCAAAAAAAATTACGAAAAATTGCAGGGTGCGCGCATGGTGCGCGCTTACAGAGATATAATTGTTTTCTCTTTTAATTTTCTCAGGAACCACTGGAGGGATTTACACTATTTAACTAAAAGCGTGATCTGCGTACCAGACTCTACCATTTTGACAAGTTTGGTGTAATTCCGTTCAGCGGTTCAAGCTGTAGCCATGTCTAAAGGTCTTATGGAAATCAACATGGGGAAAACAAGTTTTGGGACCCCCCTTTTTTCTCAGCCCCCACTTGACTAATCCCCCCAAAACTTTCAGGGAAGGAGAGGAGCGGAGCGGGCCATCCTCTTTGAGAAATTTGAGACAAAAGATTGAACTTTGACAAGAAACAGGACACTTTGTCGAGCCAAGGTTATAATTTGCATACTAGTGCATTCTGGGAATTGTGGTCTAAAGGAAAGGCCACGTGAACATTGGGATTTAAAATCAACTCACCTGTGATCAAGGCGCAACACGCTGAAACGCGTAAGGACTTAAAGAGTTGTTGAAGCTGCCACGTATTTCAGACACAATAAAGCTGTCAGCCTGAAAGGACGCCGAAGCTGCGGGCTTTTCTTTTTTCTCGTGTTGAATTAAACAGGATTCTCCATTCCTGCTTTGAAGCCCGCCCTGCAGAGTTGGGGGCCCCGGTAAAGTGGAGATTGGTTTATGCAACAAATGGAGGGAGCATGACTCGCTCTTTACCACAGCAGTCAAAAATGGACTTCCGTGACAATTTGCGTGGATGAAGAGAAAGGGAGGAAGGAGGTTTTCACCTCTATCCAGCAGTCGTCGTGTTTTTCTGCCAGGCAAACATTCGTCACGTGGCAACCAAGTGCACTGGGCTTTTTAAATGTTTTCACTGGAATGCAGCATGAAAAATTAAGACAAAAGATTGAACTTTGACAAGAAACAGGACACTTTGTGGAGCCAAGGTTAAAATTTGTGATGGAGCGAGATTTTGTTTTAACTCGCAAAGTTGAACTCTTATAATGTTAACTAATTATATTAATGAGTGTGGAATGATTACTATTAATCAACTTAGTTTAAAATCGCATTACACAAACATGGGGCTTAACATGTGTGCTTATTTATGTGCTTTATGTTGCAAAGCAAAGTGGGTCAAGCAGGTGGTGGCAGCTCCTGTTCCTCACTGGGGGCATTGTAACAGCGAGAGGCTGCAGTGATTATAACTGTACTTGTAACTGGATAACAAGCGGTGTCCCTGCTAGATTTAGATGCAGGCGCCGAATTTTATTTTAAATCATTGTAAATTGGGCTCATTTAAAGCTGCGTTTTTAAAAACATATATTGTGCATTTCTCACCTCTCGGGTGGCCTCCCCAGCCCCGGTCCATCACGGCTGCTCGTGCCGATTGTGTGGAGGGCGGGCGCCATTTTGGGTGTAGCCTGAAGGCTGCTTAGACCACAGTTAGCAGTCCAGCTGCTCGGGGGTGCACGCTATATAGTGGCAGGTCTCTCAGGGCTCGCTGTGGGTCAAGCAGGTGGTGGCAGCTCCTGTTCCTCACTGGGGGCATTGTAACAGCGAGAGGCTGCAGTGATTATAACTGTACTTTTAACTGGATAACAAGCGGTGTCCCTGCATGATTTAGATGAAGGCGCCGAATTTTATTTTAAATCATTGTAAATTGGGCTCATTTAAAGCTGTGTTTTTAAAAACATATATTGTGCATTTCTCACCTCTCGGGTGGCCTCCCCAGCCCCGGTCCATCACGGCTGCTCGTGCCGATCGTGTGGAGGGCGGGCGCCATTTTGGGTGTAGCCTGAAGGCTGCTTAGACCACAGTTAGCGATCCAGCTGCTCGGGGGTGCACGCTATATAGCGGCAGGTCTCTCAGGGCTCGCTGTGGGTCAAGCAGGTGGTGGCAGCTCCTGTTCCTCACTGGGGGCATTGTAACAGCGAGAGGCTGCAGTGATTATAACTGTACTTTTAACTGGATAACAAGCGGTGTCCCTGCATGATTTAGATGCAGGCACCGAATTTTAGTTTAAATCATTGTAAATTGGGCTCATTTAAAGCTGTGTTTTTAAAAACATATATTGTGCATTTCTCACCTCTCGGGTGGCCTCCCCAGCCCCGGTCCATCACGGCTGCTCGTGCCGATTGTGTGGAGGGCGGGCGCCATTTTGGGTGTAGCCTGAAGGCTGCTTAGACCACAGTTAACAGTCCAGCTGCTCGGGGGTGCACGCTATATAACGCGATGTGTCCTCGTGCGCGCAGCGGACTAGCGCAGCGGGCGCGCCGAATGCGCGCCGAAGTCGCGCCTAAGTCCAGCCCGTCTGCGCCCGTCCGCGGCTGGACGGGGGCTACGGGCTCGGCCCCATGCCCATTCCATTCCTTATTCCTTTGAGGCTTTAAAATCTATGCAAGGCAACTGGCCCCTGCCCGCCTCCACTATTTGTCGTATCTCCTTGCTTGGACTTGCCCCCTCAGTTCCTCAGTCTTCTCCCCCTCTGCCGACACCCTTGAAGCAACCTTCCTCGTGCACTGGTCCTTCCCCTCCCCATCCTCCTTTATCTATTATTTTGCTCAACACCAGGTCAGCGGTCAAACACGATCAGGAACTGTTTGTCCTGCTTGATTCCCACAGGCCTGGCATACTGTTCCTAACCGAAACCTGGTTCTGTGAGTCTTCCTTACCTTCCCTTTTGGCTGTCCTTCCCCCTTCTTATGCTGCCCTCCGGGCTGACCGCCCGGCGAGTAAGACAGGGGGTGGCGTGGCGCTTATTGCCCGTTCTGATTTTAACTTTCAACTTCTCCCTTCCCCTCCCATTGCCCCCACCGAGCATCTTGTGGTTCGTTCATCTATTTTTTCACCTCCGCTCACTTGCATGCTAATGTAACGCCCGCCTCAGTCTTCCCCCCTGTTTATACAAGCCTTTCAGGATCTTTTGGCTACATTGGCGGTCAACTACGCCTCAGTCTTAGTGCTAGGCGATTTTAATTATTGGCCTATGGACCCCCTTGAATGCACCTCTTCTAAACAATTTACAGAGTCGCTCCAATCTCTGAATTTCGTTCCCCATATTCAACTCCCGACACATACACATGGACACATGCTAGACCAAGTTTGGTCCCTTAACAGCGCTGTTTCGTCCATGTCTGTGTCCCCATGCCCATGGTCTGACCATGCCCTTATCTCTTTTTCCCTCCACCTTAACCCTGTAATTAAGGCCCCGCTTGCAAAAAATACCTGGGCACGGAACTGGAACCGTGTTGACCTCCCTTCGTTATCCTCTTCTCTCCTTGACTCCTCACCCAACCTGGCGGGTCTATCCTCTTCATTGCGAGCCACTGCCATTGACACCCGGCTCGCCGGAGGCTGCGATCATGTAGCCCCCCTACGTAGGATTTCTACTAGAAGACCTAAGGAGTCAAACCGGTGGTTCAGTGATAACCTGAAGGAGAAAAAGTTGACCCTCCGGCGAGCTGAGAGGCAATGGAGAAGGGACTACTGCCCCTTATTGAAAACCCATTATCTCACACTATTAAGTGACTACAAAAAAGCTATTATTGAAGACAAAACCGCCTACTTTTCAGCTAAAATTCTGGTGGCAGAGAACAAAGCAAGGGAGATTTTTACAATTGTTCATGATTTAGCTTTTTCTGAGCGGGCTATACCTAAACCCCCTCCTACCCAGTCCTTATGTGATTCGCTGAATTATTATTTTCTGGACAAAATTATTAAAATCAAGACCAATATCCCACTCCCCCCCCCCTACTTATGTTGCCCCTCTCCCCCCCACGGTTCAGTGCTGTCTTTTTTCAAACCCCCCTCTTACTGAAGAAGTATTTTTGGAAACACTTCCTAAAGTAAAGTCAGGTTCTCCGTCAGACATTTGCCCGGCCCGCATTCTTCAACAGATTTATTCTGTTTGCACTCAGCCCCCGATCACTCTTCTCAATAGCTCTCTTGCGCAGGGGGTTGTGATCCCAGCTTTCAAAACTGCTACAATAGTGCCTATCCTAAAGAAACCTGGAGCAGATCCTTCCGCCCCAGTCAACTATCGCCCCATCTCCCTGCTGCCCTTTTTGGCCAAGGTGCTTGAGCGCCATGTCACATCGGCACTCAGTGCCCATGTGGAAGCAACTGGCGGCCTGGCGTCTCGTCAGGCGGGTTTTCGACCCAGGCACTCTACTGAGTCTGTTGTGGTGTCGGTCCTGGATAACCTCAGGGAGGGCATGGACCAAAACAAACATCAGGCCCTGGTGCTCCTCGATCTCTCCGCCGCTTTTGATACGGTGGACCACTCCATCTTGCTTTCACGTATCAGAGCGGCAGGAATCGGGGGCTCTGCCTTGGTCTGGCTGTCGTCCTTCCTGAGGGACCGCACCCAGGCTGTCCGGCTGGGGGATTTCACGGCAAGTCCACTCAACATCTCTTGTAGTGTCCCTCAAGGCTCTTCCCTTTCCCCTCTTTTGTTTAATCTCTACATCTATCCTTTAATTTTTGCTTTTCAGCAGATGGAGGTCACCGTATATAATTATGCGGATGACCTCCAGCTCATCTTTGATCTTTCTTCTTCGTCCCATTCTCTTTCTAATTTTCAGTCTATTATGATTTTTATCCGGGACTGGATGAGCCACAACCATTTGAAACTGAACCCCGATAAAACTGAGTTGGTTCTCACTGGTGGCTCTTCCAGTCCCTGGAATTCTTTATTCTGGCCCTCGTCTTTAGGTCTCCCCCCCACCCCCTCTCCTACAGTTAAGACTTTAGGCATTAAAATGAATAATCACCTTACCCTTCACTCACAAATTAGTTATGTCGTCTCTTCTTGTTTTCTCACTCTTCGTACCATTCGCACTGTTTCCCGATTTTTCTCCCCCCTTGCACTCAAACTGATCATGTCTGCTCTAGTGATCTCCCGGCTGGACTATGCCAATTCCCTGTATAACGGCATCCCAGCCTACAGTTTAAGAAAGCTCCAACTGGTGCAAAATCAGGCGGCCCGGCTTGTGTACGGCCTGTCCCGATCCCATCACTCCACCCCGTTACTGAAGGCGCTCCACTGGCTGCCTGTCAGGGAGCGTTCCCTCTTTAAAACCGGGTGCATGGTTCTTCAGGCCCGTCAGGGCTCAGCTCCTGCTTTTATTGTTTCCCTGATAAAGGACTACGTCCCTGCCAGAGAGCTCCGGTCTTCCTCTCAGTCCCTGCTGCAGGTTCCCCGTTACAAGCGAAAAAAATGGGGAGGGGCCAATTTTTCATTCCTGGCACCTACCTTTTGGAACTCCCTTCCCTCCCATCTGCGGTCGGACAAACACTACTCGCTTTTCCGCAAAGGCCTAAAAACCTTTCTGTTCAATCAGGCATTTCCGCAGTAATATATCCTCTGTTCCCCTTCCGTTAACTTTGCCTCCACAGCGCCAAGAAACCGTCTAGGTGAACGCTGCGCTTTATAAGTATTTTAAATTCAAATTCAAATGCTTATTCGAGGAAAATAAAAGCTGATCTTGTCTATTGTCATGTTTGAATTAATTGCGGCTGTCATAATTAATGGCATGTGCTTATTTTCGTGTGCTTATGTTTTGTCTTTTTGTCTTTGTGAGGCTTATTCTGTTTGTTACTAAAACGCTTTGGCTAGGTAATATTTATTAAGGGGTTAATAACTAGTAAAGGTGGGTGGGTAACAGAATGAACTTTATTTCTTTCATTAATTGATGTCTTGTGTTTGTTTATGCATTAGTTTTACGAGTGGGCCTAAAGAAAATGGCTGATAGTCCTGCAGTCCATGAAAGCTTGACCAGAGTAAAAGTTTTACCCATGGGCGAACAAAAGAGTTTTCTTTTTGCTGAACAAACAACGTTCAATATAGAAACAAACGTGGTCGAGTTGAATATGTTCTTGGAGTCTTTGTCAAGGAGAGGATGTTGTAAGGCCTGCCAAGATTAGGAAGTGAAAGACTCTCCTCGGAAAAAGTAACTTTTTTGAGGAAGCTAAGAGGATGGTGATTCTGAGAACAATAAGGGCTATGATGAAGCCCCGGACTTGGTCAGGAGCAATGACCTAATTGTGGACTGACATGGCTCAACCAATCCCGAGTTTGGATTGATAGAAAAATGTGCGATATAGATACTTTAGTTAGTCAGAAAAGGTATAAAAACTGTCCCCATGGGAGGGAGGGGGCTCTTGGTGGCTTCTCGCTTTCCGAATCCAGTTGGGCGTGATGTGCTGACGGACTCTTTGGAGCACGTAAGGATCAATAGGGCTAAATGACTTTAACCTTTTATTCTTTTTAACAAAGTGAGTTTTAGACTGGAAAAATAGGGCTTAGGTAATGGAAAATTGTTTATTCTTGATTTATCATGTTATTTGATTTTGCTTGGAACTGACAGACTAATTTGCAATTCCTTTATCAATGCTGCTTGAATAAAAAGATTTTTAACATAATGCACCTTTCTCTGAATAAATAGCTAATAAATAAGATTTTTGAAAAGACAAGCTGGCCTTGTTATTTCAGTCTCGTTATCATCAGTTAATCCATTCGCCAAAGTGGCTTAATTAAATGTTGAGCTTTATATTATTCACGAAGAATTCATTATACTTCAGTTGTATATAAATGTATATATTATTTATGAATAAGTTTAATTAATTAGGTCACATGATTCAGTTGCTCAAAAATATGTCTTGTTAGTTTATGGGCCTTGTGAGTGTTTCATAATTAATGGTGAGTATTGTGGAGTTGGGTAGCGTTGTTATGACATATTTTCTATAGGGGCGCTGGATCAAATTCTTGGTAGCAGAGTGACGGTTACTATGGTAACGGACATGCTACATGGTAACTACATAGGATTCATGACTAAAACATGTTAAGTTTGTCAAAGTTGTTATATGTTGTCGAAAGGTTTTTTCCAGTAGTGTGAAAATTCCTAGTTGTACCGGTACAAAGTGGTGTGACAAGTGAAGTTACACAGTGCATTTGTTCTGTTTCAAAATAGTGGTATTGTCATATATCACTAGTGTTGTGGATGTACAACACAAGTTTAGGGATACTAGGTGTGCTAGGTAGAATGTATAGTGAGAATTGTCTATGAAATTGTAGCTTTCGAGTATAGGGACTTGGAGCCTGTTTTAAAACTCACTGCGAAAAGAGTAGTAGAATTTTATTCAAACTTGAGTGAAGGGTAAGGTAATGCCGTTTATTTTACTGACGAATGTGGATTTCTATGGTTGGTTAAAGTCCTGCCAGGATTTCATGTATGTATGGTTAGGGAAACTTTCCGTTTGAAAGTGCGAAAATGATTTTGTAATTCTGTCCGAGTCTAACTTTGAATTGCTACTCTATGTGCTTTCAGAGAGAAACGAGTTCGTTATTACTTGTTAGAAGGGTAGAGTAAAGGTTTACTTTATCAACAAATGTATATTCTGTGAGAGTAGCGTCGTCTATTCCACGCGAAAGAATACTTGTATGTCTGTAAAAACTATCACTTTATTTTAGCGAAACAGACAAATGTTTTTTTCTGTTGTTATTAACTGAAATTCATTGAAAAAGTGTTCTTAAAATGGCGCTGTGAAAAGTTTTTGTGAAGGAGGGGTGAGCTCTAGGAGCGAGACACTAGAAGCTGCAGCGGCTGTGTACGTCACAGGGTCCGCGCTGTGATTGGCTAACATACGTCACAGCTAGCGCACTAATTGGTTCACCTGACTGAGTCAAGCTGTAAGCTGATTGGCTCTTCTGAAAAGCAGCTATTTTATTGGTTGAGTAAGGTGGTGACGTAGCTCAACCTGATTGGCTTGTTGGTGTGTTTCGCGCACGGATTGGTTGATATTGCGGAACAACCAGGAAACATTTTCGATCATTTGAATTAAACAAATTTGATTAAAAATATGAGTTATTTCTACAAGAAAGAGAAAAAGAAGCTTACATGGCTTCAGAAATTGAAAAATATATTTTCACCTGATAAGAAAATTGAAACGCGAGGTGGAAAATTACTTCATAAGTACAAAACTCCTGCAGCCTATATAGAAGGTGAATATGGTTATCATACTTGTCTTTGGTTTGATAATTGGATGGATTATACCAAGAATTATGGTGTGTTAGCATGGCCAGAAGATGGTTCATTTAAAATGAGAGTTTTAAAAAATTTGAGAGAGAAAATGATGGCTCTTGTGCCAAAGCCTAGACCTACATAATTTGAAGCTTTAGTTGAATGGGAAGATGAGATGTTTCAACTTCAACGAGAAGAAATGAGAGGTATAACGAGGCCTCAGAAATTGAATGCTTATAGAGAAACACATGAAGATAGAATGCGTCGATGGAGACAGGCGGACATGTGTGATGGTTTATATCCAGTGAGAGTGATGGTTACTGAAATTCCAGGTCAAAAGAATACCCAAAAGAAAAATAATATTGAAGAAAGTGAATTAGAAGACCCAGTTTTAGAAGAGATTTATTTGACAAATAAAAAACAGACTCCTCTTAAACCAGCTTGTTCATGGTCTACCCCGATGGTTTCTTCAGAAACCACTCCAAGTGCACCTCCGCTTAATGAAGAATCACCCATATTTTACCCGAATAATCCTGAATCTCCTGAAAGAGTAGAAACAAGAACTAATTCTAGTGCAAATAATTTTACTGAAACTCCAAATGTGGGAAGAGAAGCTTCTAAAAATTCAATGGGAGCAGGGAGAATTGAGGGAACTCCAAATATTTCAGAATATTTACGATCAAAAGAAGAATAATTCGGCAATTAACTAAAGACATGGAAGCAGTGACAGTACCAGTAACGATTGGTCCTGTTCAACCAGTTTTCGATCAGAGAGAAATTAGAAATCCAGGTTTAACAATTCCATTAAATGCAGAAATTCAGAAAGTGGCTGAATAATTTTACTCAGATTTAACTGAAATTCATCGAGAGAAAACAATGATGCCTGATTAAACTTTTAATCAAAATTCATCATGCAGAACTCCAGCAGGTGCAGAGTCGGATACTGAATCCCCAGAAATGAGTAATGAAAAAACAGATTCTACCCCAAAGCTTAATGTTGCAAGACTAAAAGCAGATTTGGAGGAATTAATAATTGCACAATTGGTCCTGACAGTTTGAAGCATTATCAAGATGATGAATTGTTATTCATTTGCAAAAGTGTACAGTGGAAAACGAAAAATAAATATGAACAATTGGAAGAATTGGCTGCAGAATTAGAGATTGATTTGAGCAGGCAGAAAAACTTAGGAACACATTACAGATTAGATTTCACTGAAAAAGATATTGGGAATTTTAATACAATGGGAAGAATTGTGCATATAAAAGATTTGATTGTGTACATCAAAAAATTGGGTGACTTAAGTAAATGGAGAGTAAAGTGGACAAAAAAAGAGAGGAAGAAAAAAGAGAAAGAATGCTAATCAGTACTCAATGAGAGAAATAGCAGGTGGTGGTTATGTTCATGTTCCCTGGTCCAGACAAGACACTTTGTTGTTCACAAATGATTTTCCTCGGCTGAGAGAAAAGCCTGTAGAATGGTATCAACAGGTGGACAGGTTCATAAAGGTGTCAAAAGTTCTGTGGATTGATCTTGATGGATTCTTTGATATTGTTGTCCCGTCAGATCTTTGGACAGAATGTAAAATTGCTGTACGTTGGCCAAAGGTAGAACCAGCTCGAGATACAATGACAGGTACTCCATCATCAGAGGTCATGGGATTGTATGACAAAGTGATTTATTGGTTGAAAGGAAAGATTTCCCCGAAAGAAGTTGATTGGGTTAAAATAGACAGAACAAATCAGGAGCCAAAAGAATCAGTTCATTCATTCTATGAAAGGTTACTGTTAGTTTTTAAACAGTACAGTGGCTATGAAAAAGTAAGTGAAAAGGACATGAGCCACTTTATTTACAGATTTGTTTATGGCCTCAGACCTGAAATTGGTGAGATGATTAGAAATGGAATTGTTGGATGGCAATCACTCTCAGTTGATGATATTTTGAGGAAAGCAAAATATTGCAGTGACGAGATAGAAGCAAGGCAGAAGAAACTTAAGGAGAAAGCAATGTGGGCACAGGTGAAAGTAGCTGAACAGCAGATTGCAAATTTAGAGAACAAAAATGTCAATTTTAATCAGAATCAGGGTCAAGGAAAATTTAAAGGTAATTTTAACAAGCCAAAATTGAATGTTAATATTGAAGAGTTAAAACAAAAATTACCTTCTTTTAATTGCGGCGAAATTGGACACTGGAAGCGTGAGTGTAAAAATCCGCCCAGAAATTTAAAAAATGCATCATTAAATCCACAGATGCAGAATGATGTAAATCTGCAGCAACAGCTACAGCGACAATTAAATGAGCTAAATCTGCAGCAACAGCTAAAGCGACAGTTAGCGAATCAACAGAGTCAGATTCCACAACTACCCCTACCAAATTGTGTGAATGGTCAGAGGTACAATCCGGAAACAGGATTCTGTGGTGGTGAACAGGTAATCAGACCGCAAAGAATGAATGTGCCAAATGTTTCTCAACAATTTTTGTAGACAGAAAATGGAGGAAGTGATTTTGAGGATAACTTATGACGGTGCCTGAGAGAGGAGGAAGAGTGTGTGCTTGGAGCCCCTCTTGAGGTTGACCAGTCTGGTCCATATGTAAATGGTAAAGTGAATGATGTAGAAATCACTTTTCTTGTGGACACTGGTGCTACCCATTCTACTGTTAGATCAGTGGAAATAGAAAACCTGCCTCTCTCTAGTGACAGCATCCAAGTAGTTGGTGTAGCTAATCAACAAATTAAAACAGATTTGACAGAGCCTGTAAAGGTAGAAATTGGCAAATTTAAAGACAAACACAGGTTTGTAGTTTGTAACAGCAGTCCAGTAAATTTGCTAGGAAGAGACATACTATACAAGATGAATTGCAAAATATATTGCTCACCGGAGGGTATTGAGCTTCAGACATTAGAAGAAGATGGGCTGTATAAATTGACAATGTTAATGGTTGAAGCAGAGGAAAGTAAATTATTTCCTGCATTTGATGAAGACAATTTACCTGAAGAACTGAAAAAGACAGTTAAAGCTGAAATTTGGGATTTGTCAGGAAGTGAGATGGGTTTGATGAAAAATGTAAACCCAGTTAAAATCACTGTGAAGCAAGGAATAGATTTTCCTAACATTCCTCAGTATAAAATGAAAGCAGAAACAATTGAAGGTGTCATTCCTGTAATTGACAAATTCATAAAACAGGGTGTTCTAAAGGAAATTGAAAGTAGTCCTTGTAATTCACCGATTATGGGGATCAAAAAGCCAAATGGAACGTACAAAATAGTTCAAGACCTGAGAAAGGTTAACCAAATAGTTGTTCCATGTTGTCCAGTTGTTCCAAACCCAACAGTGATTCTTTACCAGATTCCGCATGATGCAGAATGGTATACGGTCATTGATCTTTGCAATTCGTTCTTTACTGTTCCATTGCATCCAGACAGTCAGCAAATCTTTGCGTTCAGATTCCAAGGTCGCATATTAGCATGGTGTTGTATCCCTCAAGGGTATACAGAGAGTCCATCAATCTTTAATCAGTTGTTAAAGAAATCTCAGGAGAATCTAGATTCGCCAGGAAAATCGACATTGGTTCAGCATATTGATGATCTCCTCGTAGCAGCAAAAACGAGAGATAACTGCGTCACAGATACAATTACCCTTTTGAATCACTTAGCAGATGAGGGACATAAAGTGTCACCTGCAAAATTACAGTTTTGCAAACAAGAAGTAAAATACCTTGGTCACAGAATTGCAAAGGGAATCAGACAAGTGACAATTGAGAAAATAAAACTTATTCAGGGAATGCAACCTCCAAAAACTCTGAGACAGGTCAGAATGTTTGTAGGAATGGTTGGCTATTGTCGCCAATGGATTAGTGGATTTTCAGTAATTGCGAAACCACTGCAGAGACTAACAAAATCAGATATAAAAGACCCAATTGTACTCACAGAGATTGAGATGGAGGCTTTTGAAAAGCTAAAAAGAAGCTTGTGTGAAGCTCCAGCTTTAGGCATGCCTGACTATGAAAAGGATTTTGAACTGTACTGTAGAGAAAGAGAAGGATGTGCATTGTCAGTTCTAATTCAGAGACACGGAAAACTGAGAAAGCCTATAGCATATTTTTCAGCAGTGCTTGATCCAGTTGCAAAGGCATTACCAGGCTGTTTAAAGGCAGTAGCTGCAACTAGTGTGAGTCTTGAGCAATGTGAGGGAATTATTATGGGATTTCCTGTAAAAGTCTATGTACCACACTCTGTGGAAATTCTCCTTACAAGAAGTAAAACGCAGCATTTAACAAGTAACAGGCTTACTAAATATGAGAAAGTTATTCTGGGATCAGATAATGTCTCGATAGCAAGGTGTGTGAATTTAAATCCTTCCACATTGTTGCCTGATGGTACTGTGACTGAAGTCAGAAATGAAAATGACATCGACCATGAGTGTTTAGATGTCTTGGAATATTGCACCAAGCCTAGGCAGGACATTAAAGATGTTCCTTTGCCTGTATCAGATTTGGTTTATTTTGTTAATGGTTCTTGTTTAAGAACAGAGGAGGGTTTTCTGAGAGCAGCATATTCTGTCTGCACAGTTGCTACTGTAGTCGAAGCATCATGTCTCGTAGGAATTCGTTTAGCTCAAGTAGCGGAATTAATTGCTTTGATTCGTGCATGTGAAAGAGCAAAGGAGTTAAAAATTACCATAATTACTGACAGCCAATATGGGTACGGAGTTGTTCATGATTATGGACAGCTCTGGTCTCAAAGGGGTTATTTGACCTCTGCAGGAACACCCATCAGAAATGCAAAATTGATCAAAAGATTGATTGATGGCATTCAGTTACCAGAGAAGATTGCTGTCGTGAAATGTACAGCACATAAAAAGGGAGAAGATTTTATTACTAAAGGAAATGCCTATGCAGATGAGATGGCAAGGTATTGTGCAAAAAACAATTATTCAATCAATCGGGAGAGGGACGATGAACATATTTTGAGTTCACTCATGCTAACATCTGTAGTTGAAACATGGCAGGGAGTAAAAGATTTACAAGATGAGGCAGAAGATGAGAAAAAAGACACTTGGCTAAAAGCAGGTTGCAGACAGCGAGAGGAGGATGGAATTTGGTTGTACAAAGATGACAGACCGGTTTTACCAAACAGCATGATTGCTGACATGGCTAGGATGTACCATGGTCAGGGACACATTGGGAGAGACTCTATGATTAGGCTGTTTAGGCAGACTTGGTATAACCCAAAGTTTAGAATAATTGCAGAGTCTCTTTGCCAACGGTGCTTGGTTTGACAACAAATGAACCCCAACAGAAAAACAGTTGTAAGCATGGGAATCATAGGACAGGAGGGTGGTCCTTTTACCAGGTTACAAATGGATTTCATTGAAATGCCACTACACAACAAGTTACGTTATGTGTTAGTGATAGTCTGTTTGCTTTCAATGTGGGTTGAAGCGTTTCCCACTAGACCCAATGACTCAGTTACTGTTGCAAAGCTACTTCTAAGAGAAATTATACCTAGGTACGGTTTCCCGGTTACTGTGGAGACTGATCAAGGAAGACATTTTGAAAACAGATTGTTAAAATTGGTTTGTGAAGCTTTAAGTATTGAACAGAAGTTACATTGTGCATACAGACCAGAAGCATCAGGTGTTGTTGAGCAAGTGAACGGTACTATTAAAAATAGGATCGGAAAAATGTGTCTAGCTACAGGAATGAAGTGGACTGACGCGCATTCACTTGTTTTGATGACACTAAGAAGTACTCCTGACAAAAAGACAGGTCTAAGCCCACATGACATCATCATGGGCAGAGTCATCAGACAAGCATTTATTCCAGTGGGAATGTTGATGACAATAAATGATAGTGTCATTATGGACTACTGTAAAAATATGTCTGACGTCATGACTTCTGTGTTCCATCAGGTGGGAACTGAAGTACACACCAGAGAAAAGGAACAAGCACATGATTTATTACCAGGTGACTGGGTAAGAACTAAAGTTCACCGGAGAAGAAACTGTTTAGTACCCAGATGGCAAAAAGCGAGACAAATCATTCTTGTAACAACGAATGCAGTGAAATGTAAGGGTTTGAAGAGGTGGATTCACGCAAGCCATACAATTCGTGTACCTCCACCTGGAAATCCTGATGAAGAAAGTGACACCACTGCTGATTCAGATTCTGAAGAAGAACCTGAGGAAAATCCAGATCCTGAAGCTCGACAAGTAAGTCGACATCTGGAGTGTTCGAATGCGAATCAAGCCTTGAATGAAAAAGACTTGGAAATTGTGACACGGGACTCTGAAGATAATGAAGAAGTGCTAGAAAAAGAAACAGAAAAAGAGTCAGATCAAATTGTGATTGATGATCAGGAGAGTATTGAAAAGAAGTAGAGAAGCTCTGAAAGCAGGAACGAAAATTCTGATACTGGGAAGTTGAAGGTAATTGAAGAAGAAGAAGAAGAAGACGAATTACCAAGTACCAGCTACAAAGATGATGTTCCTAACGGAGTGAAGCTGCCGAGTAAAGAAAGTCCTAAATACAAGTTTCAAGTATCAGATACAGATTCTGAAGAAAGTGATGAAGAATCTGATATAAGAAAATTCAGAAAAAGAGCTTGGAGAGAAGAATGTAATGTAACCGAGCCAAAGAAGAAATTACCAAAAAAAGGTGATAAATGGCCAAAAGAAAATGAAAGCCTGAAATTCAAGTTGGTAAACCTGTTCAAAAGAGCAGGTCAATGAGATAACAAGTCAAAAAGCTGATTCTGAAAAGAAGATTGAAACAGGGAAGAAAATAGAGGTGATTAGTAGTAAAGCAAAAAGAGTTGTGAAACTAAACCAAAAATATAAGTCACCTGAATGGACTTATATAATAATTCCACCTGTAGTGGAAATTAGCAGCAGTAGTCAGGAGGAGATAGGGGACAATAGTGACAACGATTGAAGTACTTTTTATTAAAATTTAGGGTATTTCTGTTTTTGGCATAAGGCTGAAGAAATTGTGTTAGGTGACACAAGGTCGAAGAAATTATTTTGAGACGCAAGGTCGAAGAAAAGCTGTTAGAAGGTGGGTTTTTATAAAAAAAAAAATTAAAAAAAGGGGGGTCCTAGAAATTAGAAATTTTTAATTTTTGATTTTTGTTTTCTTTGCAAGGCTTTGATAACAGAGGGAAAAATGCCATATGTTTTTCTTAACAACAATTCAAGATGTTCTATTATTAGGAGATGCTGTAAAATGTCTTTGATTTGTGTGGTCTTAATAATCTTACTCTGGTTAGTTTTAGCTGTCATTTTCCCTTTTGGAATTGACAAGGAAATGTATAAGGTCAACATGACAAGCAAAGCTTTAGTTAAACAAAAAAAACATAGTGCAACAGGCAAAACTAACAGAGTTATTGATCATAATCCTGAGATTCATCAGGACAGGTCTGCTGGTGATTTTTCTAGTAATACTTTTTCAAGACTCCTGGCTGAATATGTAAAGGTCATGGAAGTCAAAGATTGCTACATTTGTGTGAAATTGCCTGCTTCTGTTTCGGAGGGAGTCACTTATAATATGCTTCCTCTTACTTATGCTATAACCTGTAGTGTAATAGCTAGCTTATTCTATCAAACTGGTCGTTTGGAATATTATTATTCAAATTACGACGAAATCTTTGCAAATCTGAAAATTGAGAAAAGCCTAAATAAGCATAAGCAAGCCAAACAGATGAGGGAAATTTTCATTGTAACAAATGAACTCACCTATGAATATGCTTTTAAAAATAATTTGACATGTAAATTGAGAAATGAGGAAAAGTCTTTTCTGAATTTAGTTGAGGAGAGAAGAGCAATTTACAAAAGAAATGAAATGTTAAAGCAGACTAAATCAAAGTTCTGGCAGAAAGAGGACCAAAAACTTAATGGCAAAACTTATGAGAATGTTGCAATTCACATTGACAAACCAATTATTGGCACATTTTGTATCAGGAGAGATAACACATTATTTGACAACTATTTTGTGGGTGCTAGTCATTGTGAGGACACTTATCAAATCATGGGGGGTTGGGGATTCAAAGGTGGCAAGGATCCGATATTTCCTGGGATTTATTTTATATGTGGAGACAAAGCTTATTACAACCTCCCAGACCACTGGTATGGAACGTGCTTTGTTGGATTGGTTTTCCCGGAAATATTTCATGTTGACAGGAATGCAGAAGGTTCATTTGAAATCAGTAATCATTTGAACAGATTCAAAGGAGAGAGTTTCACAGAAATTTTGGGAGATATCTTTCAAGCAGTAATTCCTTTGGTGGGTATTACCCTGAATTCAGGTAGAATCAGAAAATTGTCCACAATTGTTGACAGATTGTCAACAGATACAGCAAGTGGCTTTCAATTAGTGGATACTGAGCTTATTGCTATTCGATCAATGGTAATGCAGAATCGTCTTGCCCTTGACATTCTGCTAGCAAAAGAGGGAGGAGTTTGTGGCATTTTACATGTCCAACACTGCTGTACCTATATCCAATACAAGAGTCAGAATATAGAATTGTACATAAAGAATATCACTGAGTTACAATCAGAAATTGTTCCCTTAGAAGAGGATGATTTTTCAGAACGTTTGTCCAAAAGATTTCAAGCAATAAAAACCTGGTTTCCAGAGATTGGTGGTTCAATTCTTGGCAAAATATTGACACTATTATTAGTTATAGTTTTTGTGATATTGTTGTTGAAGATCAGTTGCATGCTACACAAAAGAAAGAAATACTTGAGGGAAAAGATGAGATTTTATAGGCTCAGAAAGGAACAGGAGAGAGAAATAGAACTGGAGGAGTTTCGTAGAACTCAATATGAGAGTTGTAGTCCAACAGCTGAGACAAAACTTTAGAAATACTAACACAGTGAAAATCAAAGCACGTTCATCTTTGGGATAAAATTTTGCAAAATTTTTGGGTATGGTTTGGTGGTTTTGAAATCACCAGATGAGGGAGTTGATGGAGCGAGATTTTGTTTTAACTCGCAAAGTTGAACTCTTATAATGTTAACTAATTATATTAATGAGTGTGGAATGATTACTATTAATCAACTTAGTTTAAAATCGCATTACACAAACACGAACTGGAGGAGTTTCGTAGGACTCAATATGAGAGTTGTAGTCCAACAGCTGAGACAAAACTTTAGAAATACTAGCACAGTGAAAATCAAAGCACGTTCATCTTTGGGATAAAATTTTGCAAAATTTTTGGGTATGGTTTGGTGGTTTTGAAATCACCAGATGAGGGAGTTGATGGAGCGAGATTTTGTTTTAACTCGCAAAGTTGAACTCTTATAATGTTAACTAATTATATTAATGAGTGTGGAATGATTACTATTAATCAACTTAGTTTAAAATCGCATTACACAAACATGGGGCTTAACATGTGTGATTATTTATGTGCTTTATGTTGCAAATGCTTATTCGTGGATAATAAAAGCTGATCTTGTCTATTGTCATGTTTGAATTAATTGCGGCGGTTATAATTAATGGCATGTGCTTATTTTCGTGTGCTTATATTTTGTATTTTCGTCTTTGTGAGGCTTATTCTGTTTGTTACTAAAACGCTTTGGCTAGGTAATATTTATTAAGGGGTTAATAATTAGTAAAGGTGGGTGGGTAACAGAATGAACTTTATTTCTTTCATTAATTGATGTCTTGTGTTTGTTTATGCATTAGTTTTATGAGTGGGCCTAAAGAAAATGGCTGATAGTCCTGCAGTCCATGAAAACTTGACCAGAGTAAAAGTTTTACCCATGCGCGAACGAAAGAGTTTTCTTTTTGCTGAACAAACAACGTTCAATACAGAAACAAACGTGGTCGAGTTGAATATGTTCTTGGAGTCTTTGTCAAGGACAGGATGTTGTAAGGCCTGCCAAGATGAGGAAGTGAAAGACTCTCCTCGGAAAAAGTAACTTTTTTGAGGAAGCAAAGAGGATGTGCTGACGGACTCTTTGGAGCATGTAAGGATCAATAGGGCTAAATGACTTTAACCTTTTATTCTTTTTAAGAAAGTGAGTTTTAGACAGGAAAAATAGGGCTTAGGTAATGGAAAACTGTTTATTCTTCATTTATCATGTTATTTGATTTTGCTTGGAACTGACAGACTAATTTGCCATTCCTTTATCAATGCTGCTTGAATAAAAAGATTCTTAATATAATGCACCTTTCTCCGAATAAATAGCTAATAAATAAGATTTTTGAAAAGACAAGCTGGCCTTGTTATTTCAGTCTCGTTATCATCAGTTGATCCATTCGCCAAAGTGGCTTAATTAAATGTTGAGCTTTATATTATTCATGAAGAATTCATTATACTGCAGTTGTATATAAATGTATATATTATTTATGAATAAGTTTAATTAATTAGGTCACATGATTCAGTCGCTCAAAAATATGTCTTGTTAGTTTATGGGCCTTGTGAGTGTTTCATAATTAATGGTGAGTATTGTGGACTTGGGTAGCCTTGTTATGACATATTTTCTATTGGGGCGCTGGATCATTTGCATACTATTGCATTCTGGGAATTGTGGTCTAAAGGAAAGGCCACGTGACCACTGGGATTTAAAATCAACTCACCTGTGATCAAGGCGCAATGCGCTGAGACGCGTAAGGACTTAAAGAGTTGTTGAAGCTGCCACGTATTTCAGACACAATAAAGCTGTCAGCCTGAAAGGACGCCGAAACTGTGGGCTTTTCCTTTTTCTCGTGTTGAATTAAACAGGATTCTCCATTCCTGCTTTGAAGCCCGCCCTGCAGAGTTGGGGGCCCCGGTAAAGTGGAGATTGGTTTATGCAACAAATGGAGGGGGCATGACTCGCTCTTCACCAGAGCAGTCAAAAATGGACTTCCGTGACGATTTGCGTGGATGAAGAGAAAGGGAGGAAGGAGGTTTTCACCTCTATCCAGCAGTCTTCGTGTCTTTCTGCCAGGCAAACATTCGTCACGTGGCAGCCAAGTGCACTGGGCTTTGTAAATGTTTTTACTGGAATGCAGCATGAAAAATTTAGAAAAAAGATTGAACTTTGACAAGAAACAGGACACTTTGTCGAGCCAAGGTTATAGTTTGCATACTAGTGCATTCTGGGAATTGTGGTCTAAAGGAAAGGCCACGTGACCACTGGGATTTAAAATCAACTCACCTGTGATCAAGGCGCAATGCGCTGAAACGCGTAAGGACTTAAAGAGTTGTTGAAGCTGCCACGTATTTCAGACACAATAAAGCTGTTAACCTGAAAGGACGCCAAAGCTGTGAGCTTTTCCTTTTTCTCATTCATATATATATCTATACTACTATTATAAAGTGAGAACTGTGTCCTTTGAGCCAGGTAAACTCGAAAAGTACACCACCAATCACAACACCCAATACAGCGTTGGAAAGGGGAGGTCCAGAAGATGGACATAGGCTATATAAATGGACACCATATACACTAAAAAGGGGGGCGCCATCAGTGGTAAAGTAGTCCCTTCTGGCCGTTAGTTGTGGGCGTTACATGTGGGCGTTAACATTGTAGTTCACGGTGCAAAACCAAACAGTGAGGAGATGTGGCCGTGAGATGTGGGCGTTAGATGTGGGCGTTAACATTCAGAGAGGCAAGTTGTGGGCGTTAGATGGCGAGGAGAACATTGAGATGCGAGGAGATGTCACTGTGCAAAACCAAACACACCATTCGCGCTCACAGTGCAGAGTATTTCAACCATTCCTGCTCACAATGCAGCGTATTTCAAACGCGCAATAATCACAGTGCAGCATATTGCAAACACAAAATATTCACTCACACACAAATCTTCGGGTAGGCAGAATCATTGACCTGGGCATTACCGTTGTACGCTGACATCAGGGACGGGGCGCGGCTTGCATTCACAGCCGACCAATCACGCCACATAACTCGCATAACACATGCAAGCCTTGCGAGGAATATTTTATAAACGCTTTCACCATTGGACACGCTCCTGTTTGTCACAGGGGGAAGACCTCAAGCAAAAGAGGTGCGGCTTACACGGCGTTTCAGGACTTAGGCGAGTATGCGTTCTGCCGTTCTGAAGATGCAATATTTATCGCACGGAGATCTCATACATACAAAAAACAGGCTTTCGCATGGCCCTTAAGCGAGTCAGCGTTCATCACAGTACTTGCGTTCTAAACCTAAGTACAAAGCTACGGATTCACTCGCCGCTATCTGTTTTACCACTGTAACACTCCCACTTATTGCGGCGCTAAGGAGAAAACTTGACTTCAGGGCTTAAACAAATATTTCACTCGCCAACATCACCAAGTGCTACATAAAATATCGTCTTGGCAGAAGCAACAACATTCTCACGGGGGAGGGGGTAAGGACAAACAAGGAAACACGAGTAACATTAACTAGAGGGACCTTTTGCCAACAAGATTACACAATTTACTTTTCGAAGCCGGACAACGTTGGGACGGGCTGCTAGAATATTTATATATACATATATATATATATATATATATATATATATATATATATATATATATATATATATATATATATATATATATATATATATATATATATATATATATATATATATTGCAGAGCAAACGTCCCTTAATACAAGGAGGAGCGACCTTTCAGCTGGTGCTGGCAGCGAGCCAAGGACTAGGCTCGTGTTTTATTTTCAAAGCAAAATAAATAAAGCCGCACTCTTCTCGGACAATTTTCAAAGCGATTTATTCCAGTTCACACACTCTTCCTCCTTCCTCACGGTACCGTGATCAGGAACAGTTGTGTTCGAAACGCGTAGGTGGAGGAAGAGTGTGTGAACTGGAATAAATCGCTTTGAAAATTGTCCGAGAAGAGCGCGGCTTTATTTATTTTGCTTTGAAAATATATATATATATATATATATATATATATATATATATATATATATATATTTATATTTATATATGAATTCTATCCTACTGGCGGTCGTTAGGACCTAGTTTCCATAGGGAAAGCGGTTTTTGATTTGGAAATATCTTCGGCGTCGTTTGATGAATCTTCGTAACATTTTCAAAACTAATGGGGCATCAAGTCAGTTGCTGTGTTGAAAGTTTTGGGGTGAAGCAGGGACCGAGAGAAAGGGAGGGTCCTAAAATGCTTTTCCCCCATGTTATTTTCCATAAGAAACTGTTGACGCAGCTACAGCCGGAACTACTGGACTGAATTACACCAAATTTGGCAGAAAGGTAGCTCTTGGTTCAGAGTGCAATCTGTTTGTTAAATGGTGTGAATCCATTCAGTAGTTCCTGTAAAATGTAAAGATTTCTCAGATATACAAATATGGCCATGGAGGATCTGCTAACTCTCCCGAGCTTGAGCCTGCGATCTGATTGGATGCCAACTTTTCAAACCAGGAAGTGTTGGCACCATCTTGTGACTAGGCAGAACCGAGTCACAAGAAAAATAAAATGGTAAAAAAAGTTACAAATTAAGAAAAGGGGGCAGAGTAGAAACACCCTGACTCCCTGCTCAGGGGTAGGGCCAAAAATAGCTTTTTTTAAAAAGATTTCAGTGTGATTCACGCTGAATCCCAAAATCTGAAACTAATGAACACCAGGATCCCGTACTTTCTTTCCTTTAAGCCCCCTGGTGGGTCAGGTCCCGGGGGCACTGATTACAATAGATACAGG
The DNA here is from genome assembly GCF_964261635.1 of Lissotriton helveticus. Taxonomy (NCBI): domain Eukaryota; kingdom Metazoa; phylum Chordata; class Amphibia; order Caudata; family Salamandridae; genus Lissotriton; species Lissotriton helveticus. The sequence goes on along the minus strand of NC_136072.1, from coordinate 627,057,175 downwards.
GTGGGCTCCCGCAACCCCGGGGACCGCCATCTCCCGGGGCTAGGCATAACAAATGTGGGGGAACCATGCAGGCCATCCGCAGACGGGGATGCCACCTCCCCGGGGCTTTAATATTAAAATAAATGCATGGGAGGGATGCTCCTGCCCCCCCATGCAGTCTGGGGACCGCCTCCTCCTGGGGCTAATTATTTTAAAAGTGGGGGGGGCACACAGCCCCCCGGAGGACCGCCACCTCCCCGGTGCTATATTGAAAAGATCCTTGGGGGCTACTGCCCCCCCACACAGCCCTGGGGACCACCACCTCCCAGGGGATTTGGAATTGTTGGAAAGGGGCTGCGCGGCCCCTCTCATGGAGCCGGAAATGGTCCTGGGGACCGACAGCCCCCAGGGCCAACTCTGGCAATGTCCCGGGGTGCCCACCCCCGGGACATTGGAGTTTGCACTGCTCCCGCCATCCCATAGCAAACAGTGTGCTCACTTTGAACAAGCGAGTCCACTTTGCTCTTGCTTGTTCAAAACGAGCACACTTTGCTTTTTACCCCCAGGGAGCTGTATGGCAGTAACTCCCTCAGGATAAAAAGCCATGACCACGGCCTTCATGCTCCCCCCTCAGTCCCCAAACAGCTGGCCATACCCCGGGGAATTGGGTCCCCAGGTCCAAAAATACCCCCCCTCCCTTTTTTTTTCACTCACTCAGTGATGTCATTGACCATGTCATGAGTGTTGTAATATGTGAGGTCATAAGCAGTGCATTGCAGGGCGCGAGTTATAGGTAGTTAGTGAAATGTCAGCCTAACTATAACATCCCTGTAACCTTTGTTTTTTTCAGTGAAAAAAAATATATATATATGTGTGTGTATATATATATATATTACCTACTGGTGGTCGCCAGTAGGTAGTTATAGTTAGGACCTAGTTTCCATAGGAAATCGTAAACATTCTATTTGGATTAACTTTGGCCTTGGTGGATGAATCTTTGCGAATTTCTCAAAGACGATGGCTCGGTCCACTGCGCTCCTTCCCTGAAAATTTGGGGGGGATTGGTGAAGTGGGGGCTAAGATAAAAGGGGGGTCCCAAAACGTGTTTTCTCCATGTTATTTTCCATAGGACGTTTAGACACGGCTACAGGTCGAACGGCTGAATGGATTTATAAGAAATTTGGCAAAACTGTAGAGTCCGGCTCGCAGATTACGCTTTTTGTGGAATGGTGTAAATCCGTTCAGTAGTTGCTGAGAAAATTAAAGTTAAAGTCAATTATATATCTATAAGCGCGGACGGGTGCGCGCACTCAAGCGGCTGCGCGCGAGCAGAATTTTTTTTTGCTGCGTGACGTCTGTTAACGTTCGATTCGAAGGAAATCAGGAAGTGTTGACCGCCATTTTGTCACTGCGAGTAAATATATTGTCATTTCAAAGCGTTGGAACATGGAAAGTGGAGAAGGTAGAGATTGTTTTGCTGCGTAGGTTTTCTCAGGGTGTGCAGTAAGGTCCTTAAAGGCGAAAATATATATATTTTTTTTTTCAAAAAAAAGTTGCGGGGTGCGCGCACTCGGGCGCGCACACCTATTTACAAGAGTGTGAAAATGGAGATAAATCAGAAGTTTGAGTGCTTTGATATAAGGTGGCTCTGAAAAGAGCCCTTGTGTTTATTGAGTTGTTTCTGCATTTATAAGTAAGTACAGATGCAGAGTCTGATGTTGCAGAGGAAGATTTTGTTTCCCTCATCCGTGAAATGAACACCATCTGTCCTATAGATGTCTTGCATGTGGTAACGCAAGTTGTTGTGGTAAATAGAACCCATGCTATAATCTCTGAGGAAAGCAGAAACAGATTTATTAACATGTCTCCTTGCTTTCTCAATTTGTGCACAATGTTGATTGGACCAATTCCATTTCTGTCTTTGGCATATATTGGAATATACCAAGGCAGTTCGAGGAAAAAGTGTCATCAATTGTCTAAAGGTGTCTTTTAGAAGCATTTCCAGACCTACCCCAGTCAATGTGCCTAGATCGTTCCCACCACAGTGCACAATTATAAGGTCTGGTTCTGGGAGATGCATAAAAGTTTTCACCAATGGTATTAATTGGTGACATCTTAATCCTCTTTGCCCAATCCACGTTATCTGCACATTTGGTAAATCAAGGTTGGAAATTCGTCTGCTTGCTGCATATTTTCCACTCCAGTGAATATAGCTGTGTCCTAAAAGCCAAACCTTCATTTTCAAGGCAGATGCAGTCGTGCTCCGATGGGTTGTGGAAGTGGAATGGCAGTTAGAAGCTGAAATTCAGGATAAAAAAATGGATGAGGCTTGGTGTGGTTGAAAAACAAAAGATGATTGGTTGATTCTAATACGTGAAGATTGAAGACTACGTTGCATGTTAATGTTATGTAAAAGAAAAAGTAGTATTGGGTGTGAAAAAAATGACATGTAACAGAGCTGTGGATAGGCAGGTGTTTCTGGAGGGAAAACAGTGTTGTTAGTTTGCTGTAGAACGTTGAGATATGAACTTTTGACCTGTGCCTTCAGCCAGGTGCAGAATGAGGTGTTACCATGGAAACAGACAGAGATGGCAGTGGGTGATGGGTGACTTTTATGTGACATTGAAAATATTGTGAGGGACAACCAACTGAAATGTAAATTTGAATACAAAATTTTGCGGGAGGAAATATGATTGGCTGAAGAGACATATATGAGTCTGTATTGACTGGATATCTGTGCCATTGAATTTTGGTTGCAGTGATAGCAGCATAATTGAGACTTCCGTCAAACGAATATCTATTTTGTGACTGTCACTGTTGTACATCGTACAAAGCATTGGTAAAGGTAAGTCTGTAACTGTTTGTTTTGTCATGTACTGTAAAAGAAAGGGTTCACGGGCTGTTATAGGCCTGTGGGTTCTAGTATGAGTAAATCAGGTCGACAAAAGAAAATATTAAGTTAGTACAGCTGAAGTTACGTGGAACTCATGAATACTGTTTCAATATACAATCATTTTAGTTGAGATTATGGATTAAAAGAGAGAACGTGTATATTTGAAATGTTTATTCAGAAATGCACTGTTTTCAAGGCAAGTTTCTTATCTAATACGAGTGCAGACATTGTAAAAAACAAAGTAATCGGTATAGCCACTAGTACATAAAATACAAACGGTATAGTTGATGAAAAATGAATATGGTTTAGCAAAATTAATTATACACTCTTATGAGGAAGTATATTGGGGCAGATTTATGAAGGCCTTGCGCCGCCGGTGCGTTACTTTTAACATAAATAAGGCTCATTATATGTTAATAAATGGATGAAGGTCTCTGGCCTTTCCGTTTAGGAACGATACATGAAAATGCTAGTGGTTAGACCAGTGTTTCCCAAACTGTGGTCCGCGGACCCCCAGGGGTCCTTGACCCATTCTCAGGGGGTCCACAGGCAGCAGTTTTAAAAGCACTTCAAAGTTCCTTGCAGAATTATCAGTTTTGGAGCAACAATAAAAGTGTCAAGATAACACCAGTGATTAATGTACCTGCTGGAGAGAGGAGAGTTTTGTCCAGTGGCAACTTCAACTTATCTAATGTAGCACAGAGGGTTACTGCAAAGAATATGTACCATGTATTTAATTTAAAAAAAAATTATATGCATAGGTCAGTGGGTTACTTACTGCTTTTGTAAGTAACTTATTTTTCTTCCCAGATTGTCGTATCCTTGTGCATAATAAGGTCTTCATTTACTATTCTTTGAAAGCTAATAAAATTCAATCTGTAATGATAACTGTGTTGTAGACTGCACCATTGTTTCCCAAAAACCTTTGGGGGAGAGCATTCCAAAGCACCCTCTGTAGTGGTCAGGCTCACTCATTGCACTTGGTATGCACCGTATGGGGACTGGTCTGAAAACATTTTCTAGGGCTGCTTTTGGTTTCCAGACTGGCCCTTGCAGGGGCAGGAGCCTCGAACAGCAAAATAAAACCAGCCATGTAAAGGTTTGTCACTGGGGTGCAGCACCAATCTTCCCATTAAATTATTTAGTTTTTTGTAAATTCACAGAAGTGGAGGAGCATGTCGTTATCCTCCTTGGCTTAATGACACGGTCCACCACTTCGGAAACGAGGGTTTTGGCCATATTTACAAGAATATGGTGCAGCCCTGTGTTTCCCCCTGCGCTTGCGCTACACTTAGCAGGGTAGCGGCAATGCAGGCACCCTTGCACTATAGTGCAAGTGTGACTGGGTGCAGGGGAAGATTGTTTATGTACAGGAAGATCCTCCTTCCTGAACATAAAAAATCCAAGGCGTTTTGCTTTTTCCATGTGTACTGCATAAGGCAGCACACATGAAAAAAGCAAAATCGAGGAGAAATAGAGCATTTATCCTCGTTTCGTCAAGTTAGGTCCAGGTGTTTCCTGGTTTTAATTATGGCGCAGTCTTCTATTTACGCTGCCCTTGTAAATAGGAGGCAGCGTTAAAAAATCAATGGCTGTTGCAGTGGAACGCCCATCGCAACACCCACTGCCCACCTCTTTCACGTTAAGTATTGCATGAAAGTGGTTCTTATTTGCAAAGCAGCGTTAAGCCATAGTAAGTGGCTCAACGGTGCCTTGTACATAGGGCGAAACCCATATCGCCACGGGAATATCGCAAAAAGTGACGTTCCCATGGAGATAGGGGTTTGTAAATCTGCCCCAAAAATTGTTAGTAATTCGAGTTTTTCTTTTGTGTACACCTGAAACAATTTCCCTGAGATATGTGGCATACAAGGTAAAACAGAACACCGGGACCTTTATCGATTGCGTTATGTTGCACAAAAGAAAAAAATACACGTAACAGACTTGGATCATTTACATTTTCACTATTTCTGGGCACTTTGATTTTTGACCTTTCAGTAACCGACTTGCTTTATTTCGCCTGTATTTTACGTAGATCGGAAACAATGGCTATGTATTCGAACTTACCAATTCAAGAGCTACTATTATATTTGGTTTTCACAAAATCTTTATTCAAAAATAATGACGTACAAATGCAGGCATACAACCACGTAAGTTATGACGCACAAATGCAGGCCTAAAACTACGTGGGCCAGCCACGGAGCAGACTGGGGCTGTACAAGAGGGCATATTTATCTGAGGAAAACATAACTGAGTCGGTGGTCATTTTATTTCATCAAGGTACGATAAGTGCAATAGAATCATATCGAAAATTCATTGTGGGCAAGTACCATCAGTGTTGAAAAATCGACCTTTCAATAATACTGTAATTAATGATGCGTCAGAACTTAATATCAATTCATTGTCCGAATGTTCAAGCAATACTCATCCCCTCCCGCCATGTGCTTCAAGAACTGCATCCATATTTCATGATCTGAAGTCTGAGCATCCGGAACACAACGGGGAATTGCGAGTTTCGTTTATATCGGCGCCATTTTGGGTGGGGTCAGGCGGGCCCAAGTATAGTCAAAATGTCTCCACCAACTCGGGGTTGGACCAGAATCTCTTTCGGCAGTCCAGAAGTTCCGTTAAGGGGCAACAGAAGGGACCGGTGACATGAACCATCAATCAAAGAAATTGAGGGGCAACAATCTTTCCTACCGGGTCATACTGACCACCGGAACCGATCGAATCAGTAGTCTGCAGGATTTTTGGTCATTCAAACTGAGGCTGGCGTCAGCATGAGAGCGCCAACATCTCGTGGCTACGCTTTGGTTGTTCTGCGGGCAATCATGGCAGTCCTTTTCCATCGGGGGCGGTCGGAGGCCCGTGGAGGCCGAGGGCCCTCCGCAGCTCTCGTAGAATCTTCAAAGTTGAGGAGAACGCCTCTGGACAGGTGTCTTCCATTCAGAAAATATTGTTGGCAGCATTTTGAAAGGAAAGTCAGGGGCCCATTTTCTGGTTAACAGGCGACCAGGCCAACTTTTCACGCCAGGCCCATTCCTGCAAAGTCGACCGCCATTTTTAGGAGATCTGCAACCAACGGCAGTCACTGGGTTGCAGGAGCAGATGGACTCAAGCCTGTCGGGCGAAGCATCGTTGCACCGCCACAGTGGACGAGACCCTGCTGGGTGAGTGGAGCGTCGCTGTACCGTAAGAGTGGACGAGTCCTTTGCGGGGCGCGTGGAGCGTCCCTATACAGCCACAGTGGACGAGTCCTTTGCTGGGCTCGTGGAGCGTCCCTATACCGCCACAGTATGCGAACCCTTTGCTGGGCTCGTGGAGCGTCCCTATATCGCCACAGTGGACGAACCCTTTGCCGGGTGCGTGGATCGTTGGGGGTGCAGCTGAGGGGCCTCCACCTGGGGAGGCGGGAGAGGCTCGTCCGCGCCGCCTCTCCCTCCCAGTGCACCCCACGGCGTCTTGCTGACATTTGTTATGGCCGGACCAGGCGATGAAGAGGGGGGGGGGTCGGAGGCATATGCAAGACATCCCCCCCTTGTGGCCTGCAAGGCGCCGAAAGAGGAAGGGAATGGCAAGACAAGTACATCTCGGGTCGGGCCCATGCTTTCTCCGGCCGATGGCGGCCGGCCGCTCTTTGCCACGGCCCCAGGAACGGATCCCTTGGTTCATCCTGGGGACAGGTCTTGGCGCGTGGTGTCGCCTCCGGACTATTCGCGTAATGGTTCTCCACCCCAGGCCGTTGCCTTTTATAGACTTTCTGACGCTCAAAAACCCTACTAGAAAGCAGCCCAAAAGTAGCCCAACATTGCTACTTTGGGGGAGGAGGGACAGGGACGGCGTCAAGTAGACGGCGAAATGCATTGTGGGTTTGTTGCTGCGGCCGTTTGTCATGTAAATAGTTGTTTTAATATATTTTTGTTCAAGAATAAAAACGTTTTAACCTGTTATTTTGCTGTCGTGTGGTATATTTCTAATATTTGTCGCTCTGATGTCGTTTCCCCTCCCAAATGTAACATGTGATTGTAATCTACAGCCGGACATTCCGACAGGACATGAGAGCAAAAGGGGGGGGGTCAGATCTGAAGTTGGGCAGGCGATAAGATCACGTTTTGCTATGTGGGGCTATCTATGTTCGTGATGGGGCCTAAAAGGGGGCAAGATGGCGGGGCCACTGTGCCGTGACTTTCGCTTTAACTCCATCAGTGGTGAGGGTGAACACAAATGAACGCCGCTTATGTACATATACATTTTCATTTTCTACACCACATGAAACCTGCGTCAGGTTTCATATAGGCGTTTTGTTGCAGGGTGGGCATTCATTTGCATGAAAGCCCTGTAAAACTAACACAGTGAAATTTAGAAGATTTCACTGAGTCAGCTTTATAGCATTGCTGAATCAAATCCTTACGCCTGTTTGAAACAGGCATAAGGAGTGATGCACCATGCAATTTGTGGCTTGCTCCTGTGCATTGCAGTAGACATGTCGCGCTTACGACGTGATTCCTGCAATGTGCTGCTTTTGCGGCACAGATGCGTGACGCATCTGTGTTGTTTTTGCTCAATGGTGCTCCACATTGTAAATGCGGCACACCATGGGTGGCAGAGCAGCGGTGCACATTAACTGGTGCATCTCTGGGGATGCGCCAGTTAACATAAATCTGCCCCTTTACATTTAAGTATGAGCAGGGGACACAGAGTTGGTGAGGCTTATCCAAGGTTATAAAGAGATGAGTCCTGTTCACTGAAAACTTGGACATAGGACTCACCTCCTCAGCATCGCTGGACATGGCTAAATAATAGCTGCAAAATGTTACTCTTGTTAAACAATTTTACTATTATAGTCTCTGAGATTTGTCTCTTACTCTGCAACATCTTATTGTTGTTCTCTTTCTTTAAAGATAACGACAACATCAACCATGAGTGATAATGAGCAATCCGTTGATTTCGATCTTATCGTTGAACTTGTCATTGAAACGTCAGTGGAAGTGGATCCCTTAGATGATTTAAATCCTGAGGATGATGAAGAACATGATGAGGATGCCGATTTGTCAGAATTGTATGACATAGGGTGGGAAGCTGACGTGCTTGAGCCTATGGAACTATAAACATTTATTTTTAAAATTTACTGGAAATAAAAAGTGAAAATGTAAACCGTTTCATTTAAAATTAAACACAACTTGAAAAACAGGTTATGTGTAGTGTCTTTAATAAAATAGTCAAATATGCTCATAAAAATATTTCTAAACCAATGAAAAGCTTTATTAACAAGTCACATGACCTGTTATGCTTACGTTACGCGCTCCGCGCCGCGCCCCGGATTGCTTCTGGGAAGCTGCGCTTCGCGCCTCGCGCACCGGAGCACTTCCGGGTGCGCTAACGCGGCGTGTCATATGACGCATTATGCAACAACGCGATATGTCGTTGGGGCTCCACCGGAACTGATTGAATTGGTAGTCTACAGTGTTTCTGGAAGTTTCAGACTGAAGCTGGCGTTAGCATGAGAGCACCCCGTGGCTACGTCGTGGCCATTCTGCGAGCAATCATGGCAGAAGCTCCCCACCGGAACTCTGCGGGAGTCGGGGGCCCCTGTGACTCTTGTAGAATCTTCAAGGCCTCGTAGTAAAAGTATGCGTGGTAAAGGCTGTCGTTGTAACCACGCATGCGTTGTAATGCATGCGTGGTTAAAGTTTTCGTTGAAACGGCCTCGTTGTAGTGGTCGTTTCCCTTCAGGCCCATGCTGTTTCAAAACTGTGCATGTGCTTGAAGCAGGCGTAGGTATTGACGCAGCATAGAAACTACTAAGAACCAATTGGAAGTGTTGTTTTCAAGTCACATGACTTCACATGCACGTCTCAGGACGTGTACGTGGTGATAGTATCTAGTCACGTACGCCATTTGGAAGTAGCGGTCTAATTTAACAAAGTTTCAAAACGTGAAAAGGAGTAAATTCAAACATATCCGATTTAATATATCTTTTGAGCTCGATTCAAGCATACAATTGTTAAAGTATAAAACCTTTTATATATTTGAAAATAGCAAGGTGTGTACATTCGGTCACACACGAAAGTTTAAAAAGACATTCGGCTCCATTTAATGAAAATTTTCATATTTAATAAAAAAGAAGCCTAGGTTTAGTGTCTTTGACGTAGTATAAGTTCTTTGATGGGTCTATGAAGAAATTTAATAAGTTGCAATTGTAAAGTTTTCTCAAAATATATAGGCGAGTGCGCGAACGACGGCGTCAAGTAGACGGCGAAATGCATTGTGGGTTTGTTGCTGCGGCCGTTTGTCATGTAAATAGTTGTTTTAATATATTTTTGTTCAAGAATAAAAACGTTTTAACCTGTTATTTTGCTGTCGTGTGGTATATTTCTAATATTTGTCGCTCTGATGTCGTTTCCCCTCCCAAATGTAACATGTGATTGTAATCTACATCCGGACATTCCGACAGGACATGAGAGCAAAAGGGGGGGGGTCAGATCTGAAGTTGGGCAGGCGATAAGATCACGTTTTGCTATGTGGGGCTATCTATGTTCGTGATGGGGCCTAAAAGGGGGCAAGATGGCGGGGCCACTGTGCCGTGACTTTCGCTTTAACTCCATCAGTGGTGAGGGTGAACACAAATGAACGCCGCTTATGTACATATACATTTTCATTTTCTACACCACATGAAACCTGCGTCAGGTTTCATATAGGCGTTTTGTTGCAGGGTGGGCATTCATTTGCATGAAAGCCCTGTAAAACTAACACAGTGAAATTTAGAAGATTTCACTGAGTCAGCTTTATAGCATTGCTGAATCAAATCCTTACGCCTGTTTGAAACAGGCATAAGGAGTGATGCACCATGCAATTTGTGGCTTGCTCCTGTGCATTGCAGTAGACATGTCGCGCTTACGACGTGATTCCTGCAATGTTACTCTTGTTAAACAATTTTACTATTATAGTCTCTGAGATTTGTCTCTTACTCTGCAACATCTTATTGTTGTTCTCTTTCTTTAAAGATAACGACAACATCAACCATGAGTGATAATGAGCAATCCGTTGATTTCGATCTTATCGTTGAACTTGTCATTGAAACGTCAGTGGAAGTGGATCCCTTAGATGATTTAAATCCTGAGGATGATGAAGAACATGATGAGGATGCCGATTTGTCAGAATTGTATGACATAGGGTGGGAAGCTGACGTGCTTGAGCCTATGGAACTATAAACATTTATTTTTAAAATTTACTGGAAATAAAAAGTGAAAATGTAAACTGTTTCATTTAAAATTAAACACAACTTGAAAAACAGGTTATGTGTAGTGTCTTTAATAAAATAGTCAAATATGCTCATAAAAATATTTCTAAACCAATGAAAAGCTTTATTAACAAGTCACATGACCTGTTATGCTTACGTTACGCGCTCCGCGCCGCGCCCCGGATTGCTTCTGGGAAGCTGCGCTTCGCGCCTCGCGCACCGGAGCACTTCCGGGTGCGCTAACGCGGCGTGTCATATGACGCATTATGCAACAACGCGATATGTCGTTGGGGCTCCACCGGAACTGATTGAATTGGTAGTCTACAGTGTTTCTGGAAGTTTCAGACTGAAGCTGGCGTTAGCATGAGAGCACCCCGTGGCTACGTCGTGGCCATTCTGCGAGCAATCATGGCAGAAGCTCCCCACCGGAACTCTGCGGGAGTCGGGGGCCCCTGTGACTCTTGTAGAATCTTCAAGGCCTCGTAGTAAAAGTATGCGTGGTAAAGGCTGTCGTTGTAACCACGCATGCGTTGTAATGCATGCGTGGTTAAAGTTTTCGTTGAAACGGCCTCGTTGTAGTGGTCGTTTCCCTTCAGGCCCATGCTGTTTCAAAACTGTGCATGTGCTTGAAGCAGGCGTAGGTATTGACGCAGCATAGAAACTACTAAGAACCAATTGGAAGTGTTGTTTTCAAGTCACATGACTTCACATGCACGTCTCAGGACGTGTACGTGGTGATAGTATCTAGTCACGTACGCCATTTGGAAGTAGCGGTCTAATTTAACGAAGTTTCAAAACGTGAAAAGGAGTAAATTCAAACATATCCGATTTAATATATCTTTTGAGCTCGATTCAAGCATACAATTGTTAAAGTATAAAACCTTTTATATATTTGAAAATAGCAAGGTGTGTACATTCGGTCACACACGAAAGTTTAAAAAGACATTCGGCTCCATTTAATGAAAATTTTCATATTTAATAAAAAAGAAGCCTAGGTTTAGTGTCTTTGACGTAGTATAAGTTCTTTGATGGGTCTATGAAGAAATTTAATAAGTTGCAATTGTAAAGTTTTCTCAAAATATATAGGCGAGTGCGCGCACACGGTCGCGCACGAACGAAAGCCAAAAAAGCGGAGATAAACCCCCTTTATAATATGCTCCTGGAGCTCTTTTTGGTACAATGAGTTAGTTCTGAAAAGAACTTTTTTTTTTTTAAAACAAGTGTTATGTTGTGTTTGATTTTTTAAACTTGCAACAACATTTTTCATGTGTGACACAGGATCGAAATGAAATGAAGAAATTTATCTTTTCTCGGGGCATTTATGACTCTCAATTTTTAGTTTAGTAAGAATGAGGCTCTGCTCTCCGTACAGAAGAATTTCTCCACACTCGTTGCATTTCATGTGCACCTTTGCAAGATATGGTCTCAAGTCCATCACAGCACTCGATGGAGATACAGGTCGTCCACCAGAAGATGTGCTGGCCACCTCTGATGGTAATAGCGTGGCCAGGGCTCGTGTCGATGCCTTTGCAAATTCAACAGGGTGCACTTGTTTGACATGCCGCACCATGGTATGTATGGAAAAGGAATATTTTTTTCTTGGATTTCCTCTTGAGAGAACCTTATTGCATATCGTGCAGGTAACTTTTGGCGCATGAACTTTCTTTTGTTCTTCAGGATAAGTGAAAAATTGCCAAATAAAAGATTCCTTTTTTCTTTTTAAAGGTAGTCGCACATTTACTTCAGATTCGGAAGATGAATGTGGGGCGGCAGCCATTTCAGCAAAGTCTTCCGAAGGGTGTTGAACGTTGTTCTCTTTTGAGAGTAGAAAAGATAGTGAGAGAAGTGGGTAGAGTACTCCGTGTAAATTGCAGAATAGAAACTACTAAGAACCAATTGGAAGTGTTGTTTTCAAGTCACATGACTTCACATGCGCGTCTCAGGACGTGTACGCGGTGATAGTATCTAGTCACGTACGCCATTTGGAAGTAGCGGTCTAATTCAGCGAAGTTTCAAAACGTGAAAAGAAGTAAATTCAAACATATTCGGATTTAATATATCTTTTGAGCTCGATTCAAGCATACAATTGTTAAAGTATAAAACCTTTTATATATTTTTTTAAAATACCAAGGTGTGTACATTCGGTAACACACGAAAGTTTAAAAAGACATTCGGCTCCATTTAATGAAAATTTTCATAATATTAGAAAAGAAGCCTAGGTTTAGTCTCTTTGACGTATTATAAGTTCTTTGATGGGTCTATGAAGAAATTCAATAAGTTCAGATTGCAAAGTTTTCACGAAATATATAGGCGGGTGCGCGCAGTCGGTCGCGCACGAAAGCTTGGAAATGCGCTATCCATTTTATTGAGAACTGTTGCCGAGAGTGCGCACACCGGGTCGTGCACGAAAGTTTAGAAAGGCTATTTTTATTTATAGACAAATTTTAATGCGTTGAAAAAAAGGCAAGGTACAGACTTTCTAATTCTGTATCGCTTTACAAGGAGTCTCTATGCAACTTGAACAGTGAAGAAAACGGATTTTTCCCGAAAAAAATATTGCCAGAACTTTATTGACAAAAGTATAGGTTGCATACACGAGATATTTCTGAATTAGCATTTTAAAAACCAATGAAATTCACTGAAAAAAACCATAGGTTTTACACACGTTATAGTTAGGAAGTAGCATTTACAAAACCTATGAAATTCACTGAAAAAACCATAGGTTTGACACCAGTTATAGTTAGCTGGAAATTTTACTGATATAAAACCAATGAAATTCCACGTTATAGTTAGTTGGACTCACTATAACTTGCGCGTGTAATGCACTGCTGATGACGTCACATATTACATCACTCATGACATCACTGATGACACCATCCTTGTGACACAGTGACAGACCTCCTTTCACTGTAATCTAACCCTTGAAACACATATTCAAAAATAGAAACTAAAATTTTCAAAAAAATGGAGATACCCATACCAGTTACAACAACCAATTCAATAATTCCACCATCTATATACACATGCACTAATTCACCAACAGTTCTATATATTCACTCATACATATATTCACTAATCATATGTAGTGATACACCTACACATCCTGTTACACACCGAAAGTCATCCAAAAATTATTCACACACATACTCACACATGCAAATAAACTATTGAACATCCATTTATTTGCATAAACAGCTATACACACACTACCACTTTACTTCTAAGGAAACTTACACATACTTACTCTCTTAAAAAATCACTTATAGAAAAATACTAATTTAAACAGGAACTCTTACAATCCCTCACTCTCAGATATACTCACTTATATACATCAATATTCACATATACTAGATTAAAACATATGTAGTTACTGATAAAGACACTAATAAGACAGTCATTCACTCACTAACACAGACATATACACACTCATCCACCCATACAGTCCTGCACATATGCTGTCTTCAAAACACATACAAACAGAGACTCAGCCATTCTTGCATCTATGTAGTAAGTAATACCCCCACCAAACCATGCAAACACTCATACTGATACTAAGAAAAACATCTAATAACCTATATACATACACATGTAGCAACTCACCAACCCATGCAGGCACTTATACACAAAGTGAAACACTAATACATATATTGAACTATTTAAGCATTACTCACTAATATATGTATTCACTAAGATATTCAATAATATATACATATATAACACATATTTATTTTTCAGAAAGACACACATTCACTGGATGGTGTCATCAGTGATGTCATGAGTGATGTAATATGTGACGTCATCAGCAGTGCATTACACGCGCAAGTTATAGTGAGTCCAACTAACTATAACGTGGGATTTCATTGGTTTTATATCAGTAAAATTTCCAGCTAACTATAACTGGTGTCAAACCTATGGTTTTTTCAGTGAATTTCATAGGTTTTGTAAATGCTACTTCCTAACTATAACGTGTGTAAAACCTATGGTTTTTTCAGTGAATATATATATATATATATATATATATATATATATATATATATATATATATATATATATATATATATATATATATACATATATATATATATATATTCTCGCTCCTGTTCGCACCAATGACGACGGGGCTCTGGCGGTGGGTGCCGCAGACACGGTCGGTGCAACGTGTAATATGCCTGCTCCAAAACTCCTCTCCCAACCGAGAAAGAAGTAGCAGCACTCGCGGGGTATATTGCAGTGTTTCCTTTATTGTTCCTTTACAGACGCGTTTCGGGTCAAGCCCTTTATCAATGTGACAACAAAGATGTTGCACAGGAACCATTTTAAACGCAATGCGTGATTTCAAGAGGAAACTGAGAAAGGACTACCCGTTCACAGTCTAGGGGCGCCATATTGGAATGTGCAAAACAAGCAAAACATTATATACTTATTCTACAGGCAAAATTACTTTACATTTGTAAATTTAAACTTGGTAAAATCTTGCCGTGAATCGGCTAAACAAATACATAATCAAATCTGCGATGTTTCTTAGGGAACAAAAATTCATAAAAACGTGTGCAGCTTAATGACATACATATTATCCTTTTATACTTCATAATGCAATTTATCACATACTAAGTATACACGTTTAGGCTCTTTGCTCAACCATTAGTAAAATGATGTAGTGTTGCCTGATAAATGAAACATTCCTTGAGAATCTTGCCGTGGATCGGCTTTGGCGGCTCCTATCACTAGAAGCCGCCAGGTTATACCTGAGGACCCCTCAGGTTGAACCAGATTCCTCTTGAATTAATTTAGTTGGCCTCGGCATTTAAATAGTCTATTTACCCAGGTGGATGGCCAGTTCTTACCCACTGTTTAGGCCCATTGGAATTTTCGTTTGCAGGTCAATAATGTAACGTGATTCAAGACGCCTCAATTTCAACAGCCGGTTTCCACCCCTTTCATGCTCTGGTACCTGGTCCACCCCAAAATACTGTAATAGATCCCTATTACTTCGATGTTTAATTGCAAAATGCTTGGCTACAGATGATGTCATGTCCTTGTTGGCTATAGCCCGCATGTGCTCCAGGATTCTCAATTTCACACTTTTTATAGTGCTCCCTATGTATTTTAGATTGCAGGGGCACGTTAGACAATACACCACATAGGGTGTCTGGCAGGTGATGAAGGAGCCGATCTTATTCTTCTTCTTCACACCTGAAAGTTCAAAGCCCAAGACCCTTTTGCTGTAAGCACAGGCCTTGCACTTGCCACAGGGGAAGAACCCCTTCATCTCTGCTAAAGTGTTTGTCCTCGTTGTGGGGGCGTCTAGGTGACTATGCACCAGTAAATCTTTGATGGATTTTGTTCTCCTAAAGGTTACCAGAGGATTTCGTGGGATGTCTGTACCGATGATGGGATCTGTCTTTAAGATGTGCCAGTTTCGGCACAATATTCCTTTCAACCTGTTGGCATTATCTGAAAAGGTTGTTATTAAACGGAACTTTCCATCATTAGATTTGCTTTCTTTTTGGTTTTCTCTTTTCTCTTTTAACAGTTCAGTTCTTTGAATCCCTGACACTCGTTTCAGTGTTTGATTCAAGAGTGCCGGACTATAACCTCTTTGTTTGAACCTATCTATGCTTTCCTTCGCTGCACTTTCAAAGTCTTCCTCTCGTGAGCAGTTGCGTTTAAGACGCAATAGCTCCCCGTAGGGGATACTTCGTTTTAGGTTCACCGGATGTCCGCTGTCCGCATGCAGAACGCTGTTTCCAGCGGTTGGTTTGCGGTACAGGGATGTTATTACCTGATTGTCAATAATAGCTACCCGGAGGTCAAGGTAGCTCACTGCCACTGAGCTTACCTCCCCAGTGAATTTCAGATTGACATTATTGTTGTTTAGATAGGAAATGTAGTCTCTGGCACTCTGTTCTGACCCCCTCCATACCAGGAAGAGGTCATCTATATATCTGTGCCACTTGACCACATTATCAGTCCAGGCCCTGTTCCCCTCGGACCAGGCCACCTGCTCCTCCCACAAGCCTACGAATAAATTTGCGTAGCTGGGAGCGAAGCAGGTGTCCATCGCGGTCCCGGAGATCTGTCTAAAGAGGTCTCCCTGGAAAAGAAAAAAGTTATTCAGCAGACAGAATTCCGTTAGTTCCAGTAACATTGTACTATGTCCCGCATATTTTAAAGGTCTTTTCAACATGAAATATTCAATTGCTTTCAAGCCTTGTACGTGCTCAATGCACGTATATAAATGTGGTGATAATGACAAAGGACATGTACGTAGGAGAAGCCAAGAGACAGCTTTTGAATCATGAACACTATGAACTCACTACACCAAAAAAGTATCAAGAAAGTGTACAAGAGTACGACAAATTAATTCAAAAATGGCATAATAAAGATATGCTTAACACTGAAGAGTATCTTTTTTTACGATCAAGCCATCCAGTGATCCCCACTTTCTACCACCTGCCTAAGATCCACAAAGATCTTAGGGCACCTCCAGGCCGCCCAATAGTATCATCAATGGCCAGTTTAACGGAGATTCTGTCAGTTTTCATCGACCATTTTCTCTTCCAATCTGTGCTGAATCTGTCCTCATATATTAAGGACACTAAGGATTTTATTGTACAAATGCAGGACTTGGCTTGGGACTCTACTTATGTTTTGATTGTGATGGATATCATGAGTTTATATACGTGCATTGAGCACGTACAAGGCTTGAAAGCAATTGAATATTTCATGTTGAAAAGACCTTTAAAATATGCGGGACATAGTACAATGTTACTGGAACTAACGGAATTCTGTCTGCTGAATAAACTTTTTTCTTTTCCAGGGAGACCTCTTTAGACAGATCTCCGGGACCGCGATGGGCACCTGCTTCGCTCCCAGCTACGCAAATTTATTCGTAGGCTGGTGGGAGGAGCAGGTGGCCTGGTCCGAGGGGAACAGGGCCTGGACTGATAATGTGGTCAAGTGGCACAGATATATAGATGACCTCTTCCTGGTATGGAGGGGGTCAGAACAGAGTGCCAGAGACTACATTTCCTATCTAAACAACAATAATGTCAATCTGAAATTCACTGGGGAGGTAAGCTCAGTGGCAGTGAGCTACCTTGACCTCCGGGTAACTATTATTGACAATCAGGTAATAACATCCCTGTACCGCAAACCAACCGCTGGAAACAGCGTTCTGTATGCAGACAGCAGACATCCGGTGAACCTAAAACGAAGTATCCCCTACGGGGAGCTATTGCGTCTTAAACGCAACTGCTCACGAGAGGAAGACTTCGAAAGTGCAGCGAAGGAAAGCATAGATAGGTTCAAACAAAGAGGTTATAGTCCGGCACTCTTGAATCAAACACTGAAACGAGTGTCAGGGATTCAAAGAACTGAACTGTTAAAAGAGAAAAGAGAAAACCAAAAAGAAAGCAAATCTAATGATGGAAAGTTCCGTTTAATAACAACCTTTTCAGATAATGCCAACAGGTTGAAAGGAATATTGCGCCGAAACTGGCACATCTTAAAGACAGATCCATTCATCGATACAGACATCCCAAGAAATCCTCTTGTAACCTTTAGGAGAACAAAATCCATCAAAGATTTACTGGTGCATAGTCACCTAGACGCCCCCACAACGAGGACAAACACTTTAGCAGAGATGAAGGCGTTCTTCCCCTGTGGCAAGTGCAAGGCCTGTGCTTACAGCAAAAGGGTCTTGGGCTTTGAACTTCCAGGTGTGAAGAAGAAGAAAAATATCGGCTCCTTCATCACCTGCCAGACACCCTATGTGGTGTATTGTCTAACGTGCCCCTGCAATCTAAAATACATAGGGAGCACTATAAAAAGTGTGAAATTGAGAATCCTGGAGCACATGCGGGCTATAGCCAACAAGGACATGACATCACCTGTAGCCAAGCATTTTGCAATTAAACATCGAAGTAATAGGGATCTATTACAGTATTTTGGGGTGGATCAGGTACCAGAGCATGAAAGGGGTGGAAACCGGCTGTTGAAATTGAGGCGTCTTGAATCACGTTACATTATTGACCTGCAAACGAAAATTCCAATGGGCCTAAACAGTGGGTAAGAACTGGCCATCCACCTGGGTAAATAGAATATTTAAATGCCGAGGCCAACTAAATTAATTCAAGAGGAATCTGGTTAAACCTGAGGGGTCCTCAGGTATAACCTGGCGGCTTCTAGTGATAGGAGCCGCCAAAGCCGATCCACGGCAAGATTCTCAAGGAATGTTTCATTTATCAGGCAACACTACATCATTTTACTAATGGTCGAGCAAAGAGCCTAAACGTGTATACTTAGTAAGTATGTGATAAATTGCATTATGAAGTATAAAAGGATAATATGTATGTCATTAAGCTGCACACGTTTTTATGAATTTTTGTTCCCTAAGAAACATCGCGGATTTGATTATGTATTTGTTTAGCCGATTCACGGCAAGATTTTACCAAGTTTAAATTTACAAATGTAAAGTAATTTTGCCTGTAGAATAAGTATAAAATGTTTTGCTTGTTTTGCACATTCCAATATGGCGCCCGTAGACTGTGAACGGGTAGTCCTTTCTCAGTTTCCTCTTGAAATCACGCATTGCGTTTAAAATGGTTCCTGTGCAACATCTTTGTTGTCACATTGATAAAGGGCTTGACCCGAAACGCGTCTGTAAAGGAACAATAAAGGAAACACTGCAATATACCCCGCGAGTGCTGCTACTTCTTTCTCGGTTGGGAGAGGAGTTTTGGAGCAGGCATATATATATATATATATATATATATATATATATATATATATATATATATATATATATATATTCAAGATAAGATATCCATTTCATTTTTAAGGAAATCAGCCGGCACTCGTACGCGGGTATCGTTAATTCAGGCTTTTATTATTCAGATTACATCCATCAACACGTTTCGGGAGTCAAGCTCCCTTGATCACGATGTTTGTACCGCCATTCGACACTTCTACAAATACACAAGCAAGGTAGTAAACAGTGCAAAAGGACAATTAAAATCTGATCAAGTCGTCTACTAATCTGGCGGCCATTTTAGCACTTGCAATTTAAGGAAACCTTTGTACAGCAACAATGCAAAGATGCTACCTGTTTAGGGCAAACGCCAATAACAGAGTATCAAATATAAACATCCTATTATCATGTTTTGTATCATTTCAAAACAGGTGTATAAAAACTTTGTTTATATAACACGCAAGTGTATGAAGAACATCATTTTCAATCGTTCAAACAATAAGGATTCCAGAATTATCTGGACAAGTGCCCCTAAACCACTAGAGCCTTAAAAAAGTATTCATAGGATTATTTAACATTTTCATATCACACGCTGTACAACCTTTGTTCCCAATTCATTACTTTCATTAGACCTCAGACAACTGATCCATTTATTTATCTTAGTTCGCCACGTGGCTATACCAAGCTGATCTAATTGGAATGGGAGAACAATTCCTAGTAATGCTATTTAATTTGAGATAACCTTATTATTTAATCATAAAGTGCAAGTGCTTGTTTGTAAACAATAATACTCTCTTACTGTAAACAACTACTCCATAGAATGCACACAATTCAAAAAAGAGAATAAAGTGCTAGTGATTGAATATGTTACATTTTCAAAAGTGCTAATGCTTAAACGACAACAATAGTACTCCATACTATTTATGTAAACAATCCACTCATATTGCACATTAAAAAGATTTTTGAAAGTGTCAGTGCATAAATAGTTAAAAAAAGCATTACTTAGTTCATTCCATTTTTTCAATGCCATTTCAATTTTACACATCATACTACCACTCGTGTATTAAAAGAAGGGAAGGAAAAAAGTTTTTTAAAAAGCTTTTTATCTATTAAAAATATTAACAATTTATAATTTCAATATGCAGTTTCGGTATACTTGAGGTTGTTCTATCATTTCATTAAGTATTTAGGCAATCAGGTTAAACATGTATAAAGATCCTCATCCACATTTAAACCCTGTGGCTCTTTGCAATTAAACTCTAAGATAAAATAAGTCTCCAATTTTCTGAGTTCACCTTTCCTGTCACCTCCTCTCTTTTTCTTTGGGACCTCTGCAATACTAGAATATTGGAGGCCCTCGGGGTTACTTTGGTGGTGTGATTCAAAGTGCCGTGCTACAGGGTAGGATCTGTCCTGGTTGACAATTGCGCGTCTGTGCTGCAGGATTCGCTGGTGCACTGGTAAAATGGTGCTACCAATATATAGCTTAGGGCATGGGCATTGTAGTAAATATACTACATAGTCACTTTGACAATTGATGGCACTTCTGACTGTAACTGTCTTATTAAAAGAGGTTCTAAAATCTGTGTGATTCATTCTATGATGACAAGCTTTGCACTTAAAACATCTTTTAAAACCAGGCTTCGGTTTCAGCCAGTCGGTGTTACTTTTCTTTTTGTCTATGAACTCACTTTTTACAACTAGATCTTTCAAAGATTTAGATTTTTTATACGTGATTTCGGGATTCTTTTTCACCTTTGAACCTAACACTGGATCATTCCTTATTAGATACCAGTGTTTTCTGAGAATTGATCTTATTTCTTTATGTTTAGTATTAAAGGTCGTTATGAATCTCGAAGAAACTTGATCTTTCTGCATTTTATCTAAATTTTTCAGTTTCTGAGTTCTAGATGGTTCAAAAAGTATATTCTGTCTTATCAACCTTCTTGCCTTGTTGGATGCACCTTTGAGGATCATCTCCTAGTACCTTCTTTGAATAAACCTCTGGGTCATTTCAGTCTCAATCTTATCATATTGCTCATCAGTGCTGCAGGTACGCCTAGCTCTATAATATTTCCCGAACGGAATACTTCTTATAAGAGCAGTCGGATGGGCGCTTTCAGCATGCAGGATTGAGTTCCCTGCAGTTGTCTTACGGAACACACTAGTTTCTAATCTACTATCTATGGGCGTGATCCTATTATCGAGGAAATCGACTGTTTTTTTACTTGAATTCCTCACGAATTCCAGATTTAATGAATTCTGGTTCAACTCCTCAATAAATAGATCGATTGATGTCTCCGTGCCCTGCCACAGCACGAAGACATCGTCGATATACCTGACCCATAATAGAATGTGTTCCGTCCAGTGATCGAGGGGACCCCCTCTGAGCACCTGTTCCTCCCACCAGCCGAGATGTAAATTGGCTTAGCTGGGGGCAAAACAGGTGCCCCTCGCGGTCCCTCGCTCCTGGAGGTAAATATCACTGCCAAAGAGAAAGATGTTTTTAGTTAGACACCACTCCATAATTTCAAGGATCATTCTATTCTGTAAAACAAGTCGTACCGGTCTCCTATTTAGGTAATGCTCACATGCCATTAGACCATCTACATGTCTTATACTTGTGTATAAGGTTGAAATGTCTAACGTTAAAAGAACCATAGTTTCAGGATCCCAACATATATCATAGATACATTTAAAAAAATCAGTTGAGTCCTTCAAATATGAAGGGAGCGATCTGACAATAGGGTTCAAGAAATAGTCTATATATCGCGATGCGTTCTCAAACAGGCTTCCACAGGATGAAATGATGGGCCTCCCTGGTGGACTAGTGGAGTTTTTGTGGATTTTTAGTAACATATAGGAGACTTGAACCACAGGATTGTCTTGTTTGATGAACTTATGCTCGTCCCAGCTAAGTAGTCCATTTTCTTTCCAGTGGTCCAGTCTTCTATGAAATACCACTGTCACATTCTCATATTCCTTGGGGCTTATTCTCCTATAGCAACTACAGTCTTGCAATTGACTCAGTGCCTCTTTCTTATATTGCTCTTTCCCCCAGAGAACCACATTTCCTCCTTTGTCAGAAGGTTTCACTAGGAGTCCATCTTCTATATATATATATATATATATATACATATATAATTTTTTTTTTAAAGACAAAAAAGCTGCACTCAAAAGTTCCAAATTGTTCCAGATTTTTTCTCTCAGAAGATCTAACGCTTCAGATGCATTAGATGTTCTGAGAGAATAAATCTGGAACAATCAGGAACTTTTGAATGCAGTGTTTTTTTTCTTTCAAAATTGGAATTGCGCTTGGATTTGGCCCCATGCTTGCACCCACTGTAGTGCTGCAATTTGGATCAAATTGTTTGGGGAAAAAATATATATGTATATAGAAAGAGAGAGAGTGAGAGATAGATAGATAGATAGATAGATAGATAGATAGATAGATAGATAGATAGATAGATAGATAGATAGATAGATAGATAGATAGATAGATAGATAGATAGATAGATAGATAGATAGATAGATAGATAGATAGATAGATAGATAGATAGATAGATAGATAGATAGATAGATATACTTACCTATGGTATTTTTACTACACAAATGCCTTTACCATGCATGCCTTTACCATGTTAATGTAAGTATTTTACATTGGAATAATGCTGCCAAGCTTTACTTGCTGTTGCTGGCTTTTTATGAATATGACTTTTTAAATGGAAGTTTCATTTGTTATCATCTATACATACTGACTTTTAATGAATTTAACATTCTAAATGCAATCTTGAACCTTTTAAATGTTTTGTACTTGCAATGGTTTATTTTTAAATCACGCAATAAAGATTATTATTAGGTAAGTTTAAACCCATTATACATATATATGTAGCAAAACAAGGGTTTATACTTACCGGTAAAGTTTGCATTTTCGTGGTTATGGCATTCCTGGTAAGGGCATATCCGTGGTAAAATAACTTGTTGTAAATATGTTTGCAGTTAAGACTAATTTGGTAAGGCGTCTTTGTAAGGAATGTTGTGGTGCGGGCAGTTGTTGTTCCATCATACAACTCCTTTGTATATACTGCAGGCTGATTTGAAGAATCGGCATTGCTTAAGGGTCAGCGATGTTTAAAATGTAATTATTCTGGTGATGTGTTAGTATTTTTAGTAGTCATATCAGTAAACCTGTGGTATATAGTATGGCTTTAAGGAGTAGGTTGCTGGTGGGTTCTCATAGCCTATGCATGAGATGAACAGCAACTTCATGATGAATTTTTAAGGTGTTTTGGGGAATAGGGTTTAATGGATCCAAGAAGTCTCGGGTGACAGGCGATTATTGCCCTGGAATTAATGTGGATGTCCTTCATGAATTTACTACCTAGAGCACTCTGAGCAAGTGTAATTGCTATGTGGTAAAGGCTGCTAGAATTTGGCAGGTCAAAGAGTCCAGAAAAGCAATGACATCCCTTTCTTGTCTCACAGCCATAAATCTAATGAACAATCAGTATAACAACTTGAACTCATCCTGCCCCCTCTTCCTAAGTGCAGTCCATCCTCTTGGTTCTACAGGCAGCCAGTCATATTTCATATTTAATAATTTTCGTTGGACCGACAGCCTATATGTTTGTTCGCCTTGCTTCAGTTTCTCAAATCTGCACTATCCTCTCCTCCAGTTGTGTCTTTCTAATGTGCTATTGACCATCAAGCGGCATGTTCACCCTAAAAATGGTTAACTTTACTCCTATTATATTTATTGCCTCTTATCCAACATCAATATTTGAAGAGAAGTTTTGAATACTCCGATCACTAGCTACCACATCCGCAGCATAATTTACATGATGAACCTATAGTAAAACCTATTTCCATCCAGCTATCATAACCAGTTATTTCCCATCATCATATCTCTAAGCCCTTACAAGGGGACCCAGGGCTGGAAAGTGGACAGCTTGCAGCAGTGCTTGAGCTCCCTGCATGCAATTTAACTTCAACCACATATTCTGTGCCACAAATTAGGTTAATAGATTGCATACAACAGAAAACTGCAGGCCCAAACTATCTTGGGGAAATTCCGACGTTCCCCCTTCGCATTGAGGCCCTTTGAGTCAGACATTGCAACAAGCCAGAAACGGGGTACATATGTACAAAAGAGTGCTGCAATGCAATAGGTCAAGGTTTATGGCAACAGAGTGCCTTCCTTTGGTCATCACTCCAGAAACCTAATCAGCTCATAACAGATTCCTTTTAACTATCGCTGTTCCTCCCCACCGTATTGTGTATTCCCCCTACCCCTTCTTCTAGTATAATCAGTTTTGTTAGCCTAGCGTTTCTCGGTCTCCTCAAATCTCTTGTCAATTAAGTCATCTGACATCTAGCCTTACTTCTCCACATGGTTGTTGATCCTGAGGTGCCGTTTACCCTGCAAGTCCTTTGCTGCTCCGGGACTCCAGGTGATGTACCTCCATAGGTCCCTCTTCAAATACTGTAGCTGGTGGTAGCAATTATAGTTTTTTGGGGTCCAGGTCGGCAAGACCTGTTGTAATCTCTTCTGATGGCTTTTGGAACACCCACCGATTGCCACTGGTTGTTATCTGTGGCATTCAGAAACGCTGGCTTGTTATTGGTGCAATGGTTGTAATTGTTCCACCTTAGTGTGCTTGGTTGCCTCCCAGGCAATTGCACTCATTGTTTATTTTGTTTGGCCATCCCCATGCGTTCACGGGTTCTCCAGGCCATCCTTGAGCATTTTTTATTGCAGCTTGAACACGATGGACTTGTCTACAGGCTGTACAATGGAAACATCATGTGATCCGTGGCCTCCCTGTGACATGCCCTTTGATGTCAGCAAAGCACATCTCTCGGCTCCCATGTCTCTGGAGCCGAACTGCAGTAGTTTAAGTGATTTCAATGTTTTTGTATTTGTATTGTATTTGATTTATATAGAGCCAACTACCCCTGAAGAGGCGTCAAAGCTTGTTATATTAGCGACTGCTGCGAGCTTCATTATTATAATTAGCCAACGGCTGCTGTGCTTCTTTAAATATAACAGCAGTGATTAACAATATTACCCTATTGCCCAAGGGGGGGGGGCAGATTGCATTGCCTTAAGGGAGGACTCTGACAGACATAACTCTTAGCATCGGCTGCCTCACTGCCCTCCAGCACCTGAGGCTGCGCATGGTTCTGGGATCCCTGACTGACTTGAGAAGCATTTTACTGCAAACACGAGATTGTTCCCTAGGCACTCTGTTTCTGTGACACGCTTACCCTGCTCTGTGTCTTGCACACTGTCCACATTGTTTGCTTCATTTTGTGCAGAAAAACATTTCTCTCATAGTCAGAAGAATACTTTACTTCTGTCCGATATTACGGAATCACAAAAAATTGCGCAAAACCGATTTGCACTGATTTACCCGGGAACAGCCCATGACGGGTGTTTGCGCAGGGTACAGTACGGGTGGTGGATGTGTCTCCTGAAACTCTAACTGACTGCCATGCTGCTGACCTTGCCTGTGATTGAGAATTTAGTAAGACCAAGGCTTCCAAATGCACAAGCCAAGCACCTAGAAGCCCTCTGTACTCCTTAGTACACATCAAAGGAGGTCTGCCTAAAGGACCTACTGCTACAAATCCAGGGAAGCCAAGTGGTGGCTCTGCAGTTAGAGTACTCTACACTCCTTCCCTGACTATTAGGGTTTTAGTTTTCCTGCAACACTGCTAGTATGTAATAAATATGTGGTATTTCTGTAGTGCAACGCTCGCCAAAACGCAGCAGAGTGCTGTACAATGTTAACAATAAGCATAAAATCAATGAGTATTACAGGGGGTAGCTTGTTTGTGGACTGTGAATGGGTTTTGATGCAGTTTTCATGAAGGAGGTGCATTTTTACTTATCTTTTAATCTGGAACATCTTTGGGGCGGTCCGAATGGATACAGGGATGCTGTGCTTGATCCTGGGTGAATAGATGGAAAAGGTCTTCTGCCTGTTTTTTGTTTTCTTTTTTCCATTTCTTAGTCTAAAGTTAGATGGTGTCCTGGCTGCAGGTGTGCTGAGAACCACCAGAGGTAGTGAACTTGTCTGCAAGATAAACAAGGGTGCTGGTTATGATGACTTTGTAAATCGTGCTGCTAGTTTGGAATAGCATTTCAGCGGGTGTGACTGAGATGTGGAACTTGCTCCCAGAATTGGGTCTAAGGGCCTTTGGATGGGGGAGATGTTATGCACTTTACAGGATGGCCGGTGGGCTGTGCCCAAGGACTTGATTAACTTCAAAGAGGCCTACAATGTCACAATCAGTTGTACCTAACACCTAGGCCTGCACCCTTCTATTGTCCTCCTAGCTAGATGGCCTTCCATTACAGAGGTCCTCTTGTTGACATCACAGTGTCAGGTCTTGCTGGAGTGTCAAGACCGACTTGACAGGTCAGCTGGGACTTTTCATATGGCATTTGGGGTGCACAGAATGCCAAAAAGGTTTACATCTACTGTCTGGTTGCTGAAAATTCAGCTTTGTCCTATCAGACCTCTGTATCTGAGGTTGTTATGGATACAATGACTGCCTAAAACTGGATTGGGAGGGCACTGGGATTACCATAGTATACTCCACATTATTATTATTATGGATGTATAAAGCTCATGGCTGCCCTAAGGCTTACCAGCGCTAAGAGGTCATATAACTGATAGGGGTTATCCGGGCCTTAGAGGCATTGCTTAAACAACCAGGTCTTAATCGCTTTGCGGAACTGTAATTCTTTATCCGTCAACCTATATTCCAGTAGTAAAGAATTCCAAAGTTTAGGAGTGAGGTGGGAAAAGGATCTTCCTCCACATTACTCCCTCCTGACCTTTGTTGGTTTTAGAAGTTCCTCCATGCTTGATCGCAGCCGCCTTTTTGGGATGTAAGGAGATACTAGCCTTTCGATTTTTTGGGGACCTCTATTATGGCAAGCTCTGTGGGTGATGACCAGTATTTTGAATTTTATTCTGGCTTCTACCGGAAGCCAATGATGTCCGAAATGGTGCTTTTTCACTGACTCCTGTGCAGGGACATTGCACAGCAGCCTTGCAGCTGCATTCTGAACCACCTGCAGTCTGTGGGTTACAAATTTAAGTGCCCCCAGGAACAATGAGTTTCCATAATCTAACCGCGAAGTGACTTGAGAATGGACCACTATCTTCCTAAGATCTGTATGAATCCTGTCTAGAATTTTCCGAAGGCTTCTAAGAAGTCCAAAACAGGTTGCTACAACCTCCTTAGCCTGTGTCACCATTGAGAGACCAGAATCCTAGATTTTAATATTTCTGTGGGTGTAGTTGGGTTGCCTAGACAAGCAGGCCGACCTATGGTGGGCCTGGGTATTGCTTTACTTCCGAGAAATAGTAACTCAGTTTTGTCCCCATTTAATTTTAGACAACTGGTTGTCATCCACTCTTCAACTCTTATCAAGCAGGAAAATATTCTCTCACCATCCCTGCTATTTTTTGGGTCCAAGGAGTTGACCAACTGAGTGTCGTCGGCATAGGACGTCATAGATATATAAAACTCCAGCACAATCTTAGCCAGTGGCTCCATGTACACATTAAAAAGCATTTGGCTCAATGAGGAGCCCTGTGGGACCCCACATCTCAGTGACATGGTTTTAGAGAGAGTAGTATTCTTCTGTACTTGAAATGTTCTATCTTTTATAAACGATGACCGCCATTTAAGCACAGTGCCCTGTATCCCAATGTCGGAGAGCCTTCTTCGTAATATATGATGGTCTACCGCATCGAAGGCGGCGCTTATATCCAATAGGAACAAGGTGGCTCGTTTTCTGTGGTCTAACGATCTTCTTAGATCCTCCACACCACCAACAGAGTAGACTCTGTGCTGTGTTGTGCCCTGAAGACCATCTGAGTGGGGTGGAGGTACTGGTTGGTCTCTAGGAATTTTGACAGTGTTCTGTTGACATGATTTTCTAGTAGCTTGCCCACATATGGTAGCAAGCAGATGGGACAAAAGTTACCTATTTGCAATATATCTGCATTTGCTTTTTTCAGCAGAGGCTTTATAACAATGTGTTTCCAAGTAAATGGGACTATGCCTGTTTCTAGAGACTGAGTAGTGACCCTCATTAGAGTTGGTAAAATGACAGGTGTTACTGTTCTGAGAATGTATGGGTGGTTGGCTCCAGAGGTGAACCGGACTTCACCTTATCCATCAAGGCTTCTGCACCCTTCGGTTCCATAGGCGGGAAATTGGCGATAGTTTGTTGTGGGGGTGCTATTTCCTGTTCTACTTCACACCCTGCGGTTAGTTCTCCATTCGTTTTAAAGCAGCTATAGATGTCTGTTACTTTAGGGGCCTGGGGGTCAAAAGATTAGGAGGTCTGATAGAGTGAAGTTGGGTGTTAGAAGGATTGAGAAGAACATTTGTACTCCTTCTTTATGAGAATGGCTAGTCCCCCCAATGCCTGTCCTATCCTGTCTAGCCTATGTATCTCATAGTCTGGTGGCAATGCCATAACTATATCCGGGGATGAATACTCTTTGAGCCAACTTTCTGTTATGAACAGGGCATCTAATTTAGTGTCCTCTACCAGTAGTCAGATTTCAGTTGTGTGTTTGGGCAGTGATCTACTATTAATCAGCCCTAGTTTCTATTCCTGCGGTTCCTTAAGCCCATTAGTTTTTTTTTTATCCTGTCTTGTGGGGTGATTACCATCTTAGTTTACAGTGCTGGCACACCCTCTCTCCTGAGGTGACACTCATGAAATCACCGCCTTTCTCAAAATTCTTTCATCTGGGTATGTTAAAACAATGCAGTTCCTCTCTAGCGTATATAAATTGGGGAAATTGTGCAGGGTTCTTGGTCCTAAAGCATACCCCCAGCACTCCGAGCCCACGTTTAGTGGGGCTGTAGATTTTGGCCAACTTGAAAGGTCTCAAAGTGGGTAGGGTTGGCACCGGGAACCGTTACCCCAGTGATTAGTTCAGGCCCTGGGGTTGTTCCCACTCATTAGATCTTGCCAGGTATAAATGTTGCATCACCAGGAACCCACTTTAGAACACAGAAGAACCTAGAAGCCTTGACCTGCTTTCTCTATTTTACCCAGGACAAAGAAGTGGACTCCATGGGTCATAAGAATGACCTCCTGTTAAAGCTAGAGGGGTGCAACAAGTTAAAAT
Source organism: Lissotriton helveticus (assembly GCF_964261635.1). Lineage (NCBI taxonomy): Eukaryota > Metazoa > Chordata > Amphibia > Caudata > Salamandridae > Lissotriton > Lissotriton helveticus. The sequence goes on along the minus strand of NC_136072.1, from coordinate 627,028,142 downwards.
AAGTCTTTCCTGCACCTGCCCAGCTAACCAGTAGCAACTGGACCCCCTGTTGGCCTCTGCCTGCCACCACCCTGTGAGCCTGTAAGTGCCTTCCCAGAGGTTTTGGACTTGTTTTAAAGATTGGGCCCTAAAGTCGAAAGGTAAAACCTGTGACCAGAACGAACTTGGTTAATGTATCTGAACGGCACTCCATTGCGGTCAGTGTGAAATTGCGCATAGGTCCTGTTCTATTGTGACCATTGACTGGCATTGGCACTTTGTGCTTCTTGGTACTATTTGTACTCAAAACTTAAAAAAATATATATCTCAGGTTCCCCTTATTTTGGTGTTATTCTGTTTATTACATTTTACTCTATTTTTCCTCATTCTTTTTAGATATTTATTGTATTGCATTTCAACTTTACTACTGCTTTAGTACTGCATAAATAATTTACATATTAAAACTAAGTTAAACTTGTTTCCCCTGTGCCAAAGCTACTAGTGGGTTGAGGTCAGGTTAATTTAGTGACTTTAGGGGTTCGCCCTAACAAGGTTTGTGATTATTATGTCAGGTGGATACTTACCCTCCTCAACTAATAATCCAATTTCTTACAGCAGGAGGGACACAATACTGAAAACCCATTCAAAACTGGTAGAGGACATATTGTTTTAAGTTAAAACCTAGGGATAATATAAGACACCTGCAGTGTCTGCTACTCTTCTTTCTTTCTCTTCCTCTGCTGTCACCATGTGGAATGTTTGGTACCCATGACAACTGAGTAGAATGTTGGTTCCTATCTCTGTGAGTTTAGTTGGGAGCTTTGGGACTGAGCTGTAAGGAGACAGCTCCTGGTGGGGTTTTTATATCCTTAACTATATCTTATTCCTGACTTACCACCTTGTACCATCATCTATATATATAAAAACCAAAATATGTCAGTTTTTCCTTGATGCATTACTACACCATTCATCCGATCGCCATGAAACTTTGGGAAGTTGTTGAGTAAACTCCCGCGAAGGTTTCTGGCTAAAAAAAAAAAATAAATAATAACAATTACAAAAAAAAAAGAAATTGTTAAAAGTTGTTGAGTACACTCCCACAAAGGTTGCTGGGGAAAAAAAATACATAAATAAAGAAAAATGTGTTAAATATCGCCCCCCCGGACCCCCAGGGCCATCATAATCTTTCCAATACTGAACGTTTACAGTTTCCGGTGCGACACGCTTTTGCAATGACCATCAACAAAGCACAAGGACAATCGCTGCAAGTGTGTGGACTAGATTTGGAGAATCCGTGCTTCTCACATGGACACCTGTATTTGGCCAGCTCATGCGTCGGAAAACCTTCTGATTTATTTGTGTACGCACCAGACGGAAAAACAAAAAATACCGTGTATCCACAAGCACTCTAATAAATAAACAGAATTAAAACAACACTTTAAAATGTTTTCCATATTAAAATGAATAAGTTTCAATAAAAATGACACAATGTAAATTGAATGTTATCATAACAAGTTTCCTTAAATTTCCTTTCTTCTGAGATCGCAGCAACGGGTAAGCTAGTACAGAATAAATACCTATTATTACAAGAACCTACGTGGACGTGATCTTCATTTTACTTCACTACAGATTGCCGACGAATTGGGCAATTCTGCTTATTACTCTCCAATGGACTTTTCAACTTCAGGTAAAGGATTTTCATCTCGTAAATCTATGCATTATTAAGCATACTGGCACTGTAAAGAAACCTCACCAGTGACCATTTCTCACTACTGGTCGTCCTCATCCCGACCTGCCAGTCCCTGCTACATTTCCTGCTACCTAAGTCCTACTACTTTAATTATATAGCAGCAATTGATTGATTTCCCTACCTGCCTGCATTTTACTTTCTACATGCCTGCTGTTTTCCATTTTTCTGCCATGATGCAAGTACTTTCCTTTCACCCATTCGTCAACGTTATGAATTTCAAATTGTCATCAGCAGCATTTGATTTTCATACCTGCAATGATCCCTTCTACAAGCCCTTTAATTCCCGTTTTGCTGCCATTAACCTCTTCGAGGCTCATGACGAGCTCAGCTCGTCATGAGGCACACTGGAGCTGTGCTCATGACAAGGTGAGCTCGTCATGAACAAAGGGTTTCAAAGCTTTTCAGCACAGGAGGGGAAAAGCCATAGCAGCCAAGTGGTTAAGCAAGTGTCTTTTCTGTTATGCAGCGTTGCTCTGGAGAGCGCCTGCCCTGACAAGCAGTTTTTTTCATCATCGTGGTTTGTGCTACCATTTTTATTTGATGAATTTAAGGTCCGCTGAGAGAGTGACCCCGATTCTACGTCACAATTCACAGCTGCACTCACCGTCAACCATCCTGCCTTGCGTAAATAACTTGCACCATCTTGATTAATTCTACATTTATGCCAATCACCCTTAGACAACCACATTTTCATTTGTTCGGTTATAATAAAGCTGTCTTATGAAGCTTCCTAACGTGGTTCCTTCCTACTAAGGATTTCTGCTGTTTCAGTTCCCCTTTCTCCCCAATTTCAACTTTGGATTCCCTCCGCTGCACATCGTATTTCAAAGCAGGTACTGTTCTGTTGTATACTCTTCTGTTTTTTATCAGTGCAACAACTTCAGCGCTGCACATGTTTTCGGTGACATGCACACAATGAAATGTATTTATATTTTACAGCAAGTTCAGTATTTTATATAGTTACTGTTCTTTGTCATTTCTGCAATCTACATTTTGGGTTGTTATTATAAAATGAATAAAAGGGGAAGATGTGTAGTGTCTGCTACTCCTCTTTCTTTCTCTTCCTCTGCTGTCACCATGTGGAATGTTTGGTACCCATGCTCAGTGAGTTCAGTTGGGAGCTTTGGGACTGAGCTGTAAGGATTAGTTACTTACCTGTAATCCTAGTTCTCTTCCAGGGGTATCCTCATCAAAGTCATAAGCATTAGAATATTCCCGCCCATGCGCGGGACCCCGGAAACACTATATTATATGTGCCCCACATATATATACTCACATATATATATATATATATATACATATATATATATATATATATAAAAACATGCAATAGCAGCCAAATCACATCAGAGTTTAAATATGCTGTGAAGAATTTCCACCATACATGAATAATATGCATTAGAAACATGAGAAACAACACCACAGACTGTTTAGAAACTGTTTCAATGCTCAGGATGCAGTAGAAATTCTTATAACTCACTGAAAGCATAGAAAGCTCCCAGGCTGCATTGCAAACACACAGTCTAAAAAGACTGAAAAGCTAACCTGTAGCTGTATACAAAAAACTGACACCTTGCCTTTAAGGCACCCATGACCCCCGGTATCCCATCATGCCTCAGGGGTGACAGTTAGGTCAGTTGTTCTTTTCGGAGACTGAAAAAACCAAGTAACAAAATAGGTTAACAATATCTCCTTATTAAAGAATATCCTTTGCCTGGGGAGGCGGGAGGGTTGCTTATGACTTTGATGAGGATACCCCTGGAAGAGAACTAGGATTACAGGTAAGTAACTAATCCTTCTCTTCCAGGGGATCCTCATCAATAGTCATAAGCATTAGAATAGAACAGCGAGCCTCTCGTCTTCCCTGCGGGCAAAGGAATGACAAGACAGTAATCTCATCAACAAGCCTGAGCAGGCTATAGGCTACCCAAACAGATTTCTCAAGGAGGCTTGCCCTACTTGAGTATCGGCCCTGGAATCAGATTCGAGACAGTAATGCCTCGTAAAAGTATGAACTGATTTCCAGCTTGCAGCGTTGCATATTTCTGACATTGGAATGTCATGCAAGAAAGCCACTGTGGCCGCTTTCCCTCTGGTAGAGTGCGCTTTGGGTGATACCAATAAAGGTTTGCCTGCAAGCTGATAGGCCAATTTAATGCAAGAGACAATCCATCTGGAGATGGACCTCTTGGCCGCTGGAAAGCCCGTTCTCATTGAACCATAGTTCACAAACAGCTGATCCGTTTTCCTGATCCCTTTAGTCTTTTCCAAATAGAACTTGAGCACTCTCTTAAGATCCAAGGAGTGCAGTGACAGCTCGGCTGGGGTCGTAGGATTTGGAAAAAATGAAGGGAGGGAAATGGACTGATTTATATGAAAACAGAAACCACCTTAGGAAAGAAAGATGGATGAGCCCTCAGGACTACTCTATTGTGGTGGAAAACAGTATATGGTTCCTTCGCACAGAGCGCTTGTATCTCGCTTACTCTGCGCGCTGAGTTAATTGCCACCAAAAAAGCCGCTTTCCAAGAGAGATGTTGCAAAGAGGCCTTGTGGATGGGCTCGAAAGGAGGTGACATTAACCTGGATAGAACCAGGTTCAATTCCCAAGGAGGAGAAGGATTTCGCACAGGGGGATACACTTTTTTCAACCCCTGGAGGAAGTCCTTAACCACCGGAACCTGAAAGAAAGAAATCTGATTAGGTGATTTCCTGTACGCTACTATGGCTGACAAATGCACTCTAATGGAAGCATATTTCAAAACAGAAGTTGCCAAGGAAAGGAGGTATGGCAGGATTACCTCCTCCTGCCCTTTAGTCGGATCTAGGTGATGATCCCTACACCATATGTAGAACCTTTTCCACTTGAACGCATAAGACGCTCTCGTGGAAGGTCTCTTAGCCTCCTTTAAAATGCGCATACATTCGGGAGGCAGATTCAGATATCCATATTGCAGGACCTCAGGTGCCATGCTGTCAGATTCAGTGATGAGAGGTTGGGATGCAGTATCCTCCCGTTCTTCTTGCTCAACAGGTCCGGTCTGCGAGGAAGTCGTCTGTGTAGACACACAGACAGATGCAGAAGGTCCGGGTACCACCACTGCCGTGGCCAATCCGGGGCTATTAAGATCATCTCCATGTCCGACCTGAGGAGCTTGGAGACTACCTTGGGAATCAGAGCTAGGGGAGGAAAGGCGTAAGCAAACGTTCCCGACCAATCCATCAGGAGAGCATTCCCCAGCGTCCCTGGCTGGTGGAATCTGGACGCGAAGGCGCGGCATTTTGCGTTTTCTTCGTCCTCAAACAAGTCTATGGCTGGACGACCCCAACAACGAAAAAGCTCTTCTACCACTTTGTCGTTTAGCACCCAGTCTGGCTGATCTTCAAAGTGCCTGCTGAGTGCGTCTGCTTTGATGTTTAACTCTCCTCGAAGGTGCACCGCCACCACTGAAAGGTTTCGAGAGAGAAGGCAGTGCCAGATGGTTTGAGCCTCCCGGGAGAGAGGGCGTGACCACGTGCCTCCTTGTTTGTTCAGATAGAACTTGGTGGTTGTATTTTCTGTCTGAACTAAGACTGAGTTGGACTCGATCGCTGGAAGAAAAGCTTTGAGAGCTAGAAACACCGCTCTGAGTTCCAGCATGTTTATGTGGTATGTCCGCTCCTGCGCAGATCACTGACCCTGAATCTGAAGGGGACCCATGTGCGCTCCCCAGCTTTGTAGAGAGGCATCTGTCACTATAGACTGGGTTGGTAGTGGTTGGTGAAAAGGCACTCCCACCAGCACATTCCTCGTCCGAGTCCACCATTTGATGGCATCCTTCGCTGCTTGGGAAAGAGAGATACGATCTTCCCAACGCCCTGTCGCCTGATCCCACTGGTCTTCACAAGCCTGTTGTAGAGGCCGCATTCTCAGCCTGGCGTTCGGAATGAGAAAAATGCAAGAGGCCGTGGAACCCGGCAGGGAGGCTACCTGCCGGACTGTTGGAAACCGAGACTCTAACAGAATCCCACCCTTCTGCCTCACGGAAAAAAGTCTCTCATCCGAAGGAAACGCTTTTCCCAATTTTGTGTCCAGAACGGAGCCTAGGTAGTGGATGGACTGTGTCGGCTGTTGGACTGACTTCTCCAGATTTACATGGAGACCGAGCTTGTGCCACTGGTGTAGGCAAAGTTGCAGATCGTGTGTTACCTGTACCGGAGAAGGGCCTTTTAGGAGCCAGTCGTCCAGGTATGGGTAGATGAAGAGTCCCTTTTTGTGAAGAAAAGCCGCCACCACTGCCATGCATTTGGTGAAGACTCGTGGTGCGGACTTGAGTCCGAAGGGTAGCACCTTGTACTGGTAGTGTTTGCTTCCTACGACAAACCTCAAGTACTTGCGATGCTGTAGAGCAATCGGAATGTGAAAGTATGCATCTTGCAGATCCACCGAACACATCCACTCTCCCGCTTGAAGATGTGGGCATATTTGGTGTAGAGCTAACATGCAGAACTTTTCTCTGACAATGACTTTGTTTAGGAGACGCAGATCGAGTATGGGTCTGAACTTGTCCTCCTGATCTTTTTTGGGGACAAGAAAGTATCTGGAGTAGACTCCCTTTCCTCTTTGAGAGGGAGGAACTTCCTCTATAGCTCTTTTTTGTAGTAGAACTTTCACCTCTCTTCGGAGCAAGCTTAGCTGGTGAGGGTAAGAGTTCTTTTGAGGAATGTTCTTCAGAAGCGCACGGAAACGTAGCCTGTATCCATTGTGCAGTATATTCAGCACCCACTGATCCTTTGTGATGCTGACCCACTCTGCCAGGTGTTGTGAAGCACTTCCTCCCACTGGAGTGGGCAACGGCGCCAGAGGAAGCCACTGCTCAAGCCTTTCCTCCTCTCGTGGTGGTAGAGGACTGCTGGTGACCTCCTCTACCTCTGTTGGATTTGCCTCGGAACTGGGGTTTTCCCTGGTTCTTATTTTGGGACCACGGGGTTTGAACCCTCTGTTGAACCCCTCTCCCCTTGTTGGTCTTGAAGCGGCGTTTGAATTCTTTTTATTCTCCAAACCCACCGCTTTTACCGTATCCAGCTCTGTCTTCATACAGGTCATCTCTTCGTCAGCATGCTCTCCGAAGAGAGAGGAACCCGAAAAGGGAAGATTAAGGAGGCGATGCTGAGCATCCAGCTTCAGCCTTTTGAGGCGCAACCAAGCTGACCTCCTGGCACAAACCCCATGTGAGTAGGAATGTGCCGCAAGCACTGCACCGTCCGCTGCTGTGCTTATCAACTGGTTCGCCACCAGAGATCCTTCTGTCATAGTTTCTTCGAAGTCCTTCTGGTCTTCCTTTGGCAGTTTGGACTTGAACCTTTCCATGGAGTCCCATAAGGCTCTGTTGTATCTACCCAGCAGTGCGGCCGCACTGGAGACCTTTAGCGTGGAGGCAGCTGAATTGCAAACTTTGCGACCCCACGAGTCCTGTGATTTGCTGTCCTTATCTGGTGGGACTGAAGAGGAAGCAGCAACTGCATGCGTCTTCCTTGCCGCTGCCACTATCACAGAGTCTGCTGGAGGGTCAGATTTTACAAAAACTGGGTCAGAAGAAGCTGGTTTGTATTTCTTCTGTATGCGGGCTGGCACCGCTCCGATGGTCGCTGGAGTTAGGAAAACGTCCTTGACAGGATCCATAATCCCCGGGGCTAAAGGCAGCAGTGGACGAGAGATAGATTTTTTGTGCAAAGTTTCAAAAATTACTGTCTTAGTAACCTGGGGGACAGACATTTCAATGCTCAGCTTCTGAGCTCCTCTTTGCAGGACATCTAGATAAGTGCCGATGTCATCCACTGGAGAGGATCTAGAAGTAGAACTATCCGTCAGCGTGGGAGAGTAATTCCTCTTGGAAGACCTGGAAGAAGAGGTAGATGAAGTAGACGGAGTTCTTCAACGTCTACGGTGAGCACCGTGCCTCCTCTCACGTGATCTTCTTGGATGCTCTTCCCTTCTAGGAGAGCGAGATCTGACCGGATCTTCTCCTCTGGGTTAACGAGATCTGACAGGAACTTCTCATCTGGGAGATCGGGATCTAACCGGATTTTCCCTTCTGGGAGAGTGAGATCTGGTTGGTCTTCTCAAAGCTAATTTGTCTGCTTGGCGCCTGGGAGGACTACGCCTGTCCACTTCATCCACCAGTCTCTGGAGAGGAGATCTGTGTTGCGGACTGACATACTCGTGCATACGTTTGGTAGCCCCTGAATCTCGCCAATGGTTCAATGACTTGTACCATCTGGGTGACAGTCTGACCTCCGCAGCCGAAGGATCTGGCTGACGCACAGGAGATCTGAGGACAGGACTTCTGGACCTTGAGGATGTTGTTGAGGAGCCAGAAGACTGTGAAGTAGAATGACGAGAAGCTGACTCCGTAACCATGATCACAGAGTTTCTTGACGACGATCGAGCCCTTTCTGAATGTCTCGACGTCGAGCGTTCTGGCGTCGAACGTTTTTCTCTCGACGCCGAATGCCTCTGGGGAGTCGGCGGGTCCAACAATCTCGACCTCGAATGCCTCGACGGCGATTGATGCGAGGATCTATGGTCTCTCGCCGCTGAACGGCGATGACCAGCCGTCGACGGAGCCCTCTGTCTCGATGTCGAATGTCTGTGCGATGACGGCGGAGGGGTATTGGTCACCCTCGACGCCGAGCGTCGACGAAACGCTGACGGAGACTGCGTCCTCGACGCCGATCGACGTTTCTCTGTCGACGGCGGAGGGATCTTGGTCCTCGACGCCGAACGTCGTTTCTTAGACGACGGCGGAGTCACACTTCTCGACGCCGGTCGTCGCCTGGATGACGACGGCGGAGGAGTGACCTCCCTCGACGCCGATCGTCGCCGGGTTGACGACGGCGGAGGGGCCTTGGATCTCGACGCCAACCGTCGCCCGGTTGGCGGCGGCGGAGTCACATTTCTCTACGCCGATCGTCACCCGGTTGACGACGGCGGAGGGGATTTCGGCGACGTAGCTGGATCCTTCGACGTCGTCTATGTACCTGTTCTTCTTTTCGACGGCGAGCCTGCCGTCGACGGTAGTTTTGAAGACAAATGACCCACCGGTGGCTCTTTCCTCAGCGCCAAGCCTGACGCTGAAGCTGAAGGGTGCGAAGACTTCTCTTTTGAAGATGTTCTAGCCTTCTTGGAACCCTTCTTCACCGGAGACCTTCCTTTGGATGACCTGTGAGCCAGGCCATAGATGCGAATTCTCTCCCTGTCTTTGAGAGTTCTTCCTGACAGGTGCTCGCAGTGAGGACAGGTGCCTGGATCATGTTCTTCAGGCAGACACAGGATACAAACGTCATGGTTGTCTGATTTTGCTTTCTTGTTGCCACAAGAAGGACATTTGTCAAAAGTGAAGGCATTCTCAGCTGAAAATGCCCACTAAACTGACTTAAAAAGACAGTTTCTTATTTGACTAGATGTAAAATGTCAAAGTAAGTAGAAAAAGTTGTTCAAAATGAAGTAATTGTCTGTCAGAAAACAGAAATTAGTGGAGCTGTGTTACCAGGATCCTTCCTGAAGTTGCCGGAAAGAACAAGTGACCTAACTGTCACCCTGAGACATGATGGGATACCGGGGGTCATGGGTGCCTTAAAGGCACGGTGTCAGTTTTTTGTATACAGCTACAGGTTAGCTTTTCAGTCTTTTAAGACTGTGTGTTTGCAATGCAGCCTGGGAGCTTTCTATGCTTTCAGTGAGTTATAAGAATTTCTACTGCTTCCTGAGCATTACAACAGTTTCTAAACAATCTTTGGTGTTGTTTCTCATGTTTCTAATGCATATTATTCATATATGGTGGAAATTCTTCACAGCATATTTCAGCTCTGATGTGATTTGGCTGCTATTGCATGTTTTTTTTTATATATATATATATATATATATATATATATATATATGTATGTATATATATATATGTGAGTATATATATATGTGGGGCACATATAATATAGTGTTTCCGGGGTCCCGCGCATGGGCGGGAATATTCTAATGCTTATGACTATTGATGAGGATCCCCTGGAAGAGAAGGAGACAGCTCCTGGTGGGGTTTTTTACATCCTTAATTATATCTTATTCCTGACTTACCACCTTGTACCATCATACAGAATAAATACTTATTATTACAAGAACCTACGTGGACGTGATCTTCATTTTACTTCACTACAACGCCATTGCGGGAATTCTTGTGTGAGTAGAAAACACGGCTCACTGTATTATTTAGGCCCCTTGAAATGTGATTGATTAGTTATTTTTGGCATCTTGGTTCAGTGTGTTGGACGGTGGCCCTATTGTTGTAGTGTCATGGGATACTCTCTTTGCAGAGTATGGCTAGTGGTAAGATTGGTGATGCCATTAGTTGTTGTTCCTGTACATACCATAGTTGCGAATTCTAACACACAAGTTGAACTCAATACTCCAGAGAATAATGTTTTGAGAAGACAGAATAATGCATATTGAATCAGTGAAAACAGTTGTAAATTAAATGGTTTGTGAAATAGGGTCATAATTCTCAGGTTTTGCTGTACATTCCATATTCATAAAAAATCCTGACACGCTTATCTATATTTAATAACCCTAGATAACATTGTTTTAACAGAAGTCATAGTGTGCAAAATTTGCACTTCGCACTACGCGAACTTCACGTAGCACTACGCGAGCTGCGTAGTAGCATGTTCGCACTGTGCAAGATGCGTTTTCAATGATTGCACAGTGCGGACAAGCATCCGGCACTGTGCAAGCATTGAAAACGGCATCTTGCACAGTGCAAGCTGTAGTTTTCTGCTGCTCGAGTTGATTATTACTCGAGCGGCAGCTTTCTCAACGCGAACAGGTAGTTTCTCATTGAGAGCGGTCGCGAGCATGCGCAACCACTCACAATGAGAAACCTGACCTCCTCGCGTTGAGAATCTCGCCGGGATGTCATTTTGCTTGCTCGCGGTCGCGAACATGACGTTCAGGACCGCGAACAAGCAAAAAATGACCGCTGCACTACGCTATGCTGCACTACGCATGTTCGCACTGTGCTACGTGCAGCTCGTGTAGTGCGAAGTTGCGAAAACTTCGCAAACTCCGCGAGCGTAGCGTAGTGCTTCGCCCAGGGTTAGTGCAAATAAGAGCTTTTACAATTTTGACTCCCAAAGTGTCTCCTTGCTTTTAAAGGAAGACGTCACTATTGAATGCAAAAACATTGTGGGTAAAGCGAATTGTAACAATTCCATAACCATCTCATTACTTTCTAAAAAGTGAGCTCACCTGAAAGGCGAAGCAACTGACCATTTATTTTTAGGCCCCCAGGTTGCAAGTTAATCTCCTTTTCAGCGACCGACTACAATTGACAATTAACCTTAAACATAGGCATACATTCCTGTGCCTCCATTTTCCTCAACTCTGATCGGATAGTTAAATCCATCAACAAAATACAACACACAAGATTTTTAACACCCCTAACTCCTTAACTATGAGACACTCTTGTTTTCCCTCTCGGTTTATTGTAACATTACTGATGGATTTGCCCTTTTAAAAAAAATATGTTTTCAGACTTTAATATCCTGTATTGCGAACTGTAAAGTTACTCTAAACCATAACAAAGGAAGCAGATTTTGGCGGGAGGATTATGAATCTCCATTATGGACTGCAGATATTGGGGTCTCCTAGCAATTTTGCATGTTGTTTGTTTGCGAACCATGGAGCATATTACCAAGCAATAGCGATAATTATCGCTATTGCTTGGTTAGAGACAAAATTTTACCGCTGAGCTGCGGCGATTTTTATCGCAGATAAACCTTGGTATTATCAAGGTTTATCGCAAATGCGATAAAAAACGGCCGCAATGCATGAATATCGCTGAAAAGTCAGCGATATTCATGCATTACCGAGCTAATGCTCTTAGCCATGTTATCCACCTCCCATTGGATAACATGGCTAAGAACTGCTCAGGGCAGGTGTTAGCTTTTGGAGATATTCGCGCTTAGCGTGAATATCGCCAAAAGTTGGTAATAGGAGATAGCGATGTTAGCGTCTGTTTCCAGTCGCTAACATCTTGGCACGCCCACCTTGCATGTCATTAGTGATAAATATCACTGACATGCTAAGTGGGGCCCAAGATGGTCGCTATCTCCTACTAGCTGTCACTAACTGGTGTTAGCGACAGCTAGGTAATAGGGAGATAATTTTATCTCCGCTTTCTTGGCTTTTAAAGCCAAAAAAGCGGAGATAAACCCCCTTGATAATATGCCCCCATGAGCGTACTGTTCGGTTGTCTTCCCTCCTCTAAAGAGTACATCCATGCGGCATAGTTCATTTATACAATCTTGACACACTGATGCACACTTGTATGCATAATGAAGCTGACCTCTTGTGATTGTCCTAAGTTAGAGGTGGGCTTACACTTGAGGGCTGAACACCCTTGTTGCATCTAGCCAGCACCTCTTTGTGTAATTGTTCTGTCAGTCAGTCAGATGAGTGTCGGCCTCCGTGGAGGGCTTGTCTCCTGATCACTGTTATTGCCTCTTCCTCCGAGCATCAGGAAATGCTTAGCTTTGTCAATATTATGGTGATTAAGACTTTCGCTACACTACTGTGGTAGTACAACCATAAAAGGTCAATATTCTGACATAGAGGTTGCTCCCCCAAGTAGTGAGCACGATTGGTACCGATCATGTTATATTAAATATTTTTTTAAAGTGGTACAAAGAGAAGTTTCCAAAGGTGCAAACTCCTGATGATGGACCTGAAAATAGCATACAGCCTGTGACAGACAGCTTCATTAAGATTCATCTGACTGTATGATACGTATTTGATGAGTGTGTATTGACTGTGTAAGTGGAAATGTTTATGGGTCTGCAGACTTCTTAGGTGATAAATGAAATTAAGTATACATATATATATCTGTCTCAATGGAGAGTATTGGCCCACAGTAATTGACACTTGTAAGTGACAGTTATCCGCACTTCATGTAGGAGGAATTACTGTGAGATGTTTTGCTGATCAAACACCTAATTCTTCACTGCTTCTAACTTTTTAGTGTTCCGATGACAGTGTCAGTACCTGCTATTTTGATAAACCTGAAAGTATCAAGAAGATCTTCAATTGAACTAATTCTGAATTTAAGGCACTATTAAATTATGCAAAAATGATATCTTACTGATGCCTTATCTCTTGTTAAGTGACTTTGTCTTCAGAACGGTCCATGGGCTTTCTTGACATGTTCATCCAAAACAACCCATCTACCATCAACAAATCTGTGGCACATTATACTAATCAACATAGATGACAACAGAACCCTATAGGGTATCTCATCACACATATATATTCTGGTTTTATTAATCTTCTTTGTTTCTGCTAGGTGATGATGATGGTTTCCTCCTTGTGAAAATGTCGTGCGGACATGCTGTTGACCCCAACTCATTAACCAGATGGTGCAGAAGTCTGTTAGATCAGGTATGTCTAGATGTATTGCAACATTGTTCTATCTTTAGTCCTCTTCTGGTGTCTATTTGAGTGGTGTCAATTCATAATTTCATAGCTCCTTCCACACATCGTATATATCTTTGTAAAATGCAAATTTACTTTCAGAGCATTAATATGCTTATTAGGAACTCAAATACCATTTGCTGAAAGTGTGTCTTGTGTTCTTTTAGGTCTGGCATTGGCCAAGACACTTAGGGCCTGATTTCGAAGCCGGGCCTCACCGGCGCAGAATCGGAACCGCAGATGGTGCGGTCGCAAACTCCCATTTCCCTATTGGAGCCTGTGCTGCGGCCGGCAACCGGCCGTAGCACAAGCTGCCATAGGGAAATGGGAGTTTGTGTTAATCTCTGCACCGTGTGTGCCACACGGTGCAGGGATGAACAGAGCGCACCCCTAGGCCCCTAACCGGAGGCCGCCATGTGAAGGGTGCCTTGCAAGGGGGTCCAAACTCACTCCCTGACAGGCTCTCAATGTGAGAAAGCCCGGTATGGAAAGCCTGCCGGAGACCAAGCATCGTAATCCCTAGGACAAAAACGCCACCCTTTAGAATTACAGGCCGGCTGGAATGAACGGCTGGTTTAATTTCCGACCGCCTCAATTGTAAAGAGGCGGTCAGAAACTAATCCACAATGCGACCCAGAAAGGCTACGACCGACAGTCAGAGCCTTTCCGGGCCACATAGTAATGAGGCCCATAGTGTTTAATAAAAATATGTATACTTGCTGAGGCTTTCAGTCAGTCTTCTTCATTCATTGGTCTGGCCAGGGGTCTTTCACATTCTGCACTGCTTTCCGATCATTTGTGTGATGCCTGCCTTCTTACAAAGCCATTCATAAACAAAATAGGAAAAAAGGGTGTAGTCTGCCAGTGCCAGACTGATTGACTTTGCAATTGCTTGTTTAAGAATGTTTTCCCCAACACCAGATTGTCATGACTACTGAGGCATGATCAGGGATATGTGGTGTCCTTGACTTCAATGACAATAATCTCCCTACACATTATTCTCTTCCATAGAGATGAAGAATCTGACTTTAATGGCTAAAACAAAACCTCTAACAGTCCTCACCAGGAAGAGGATTTCAGGGGTTTAAGAAGGCGCCTGTAACATGAGAATCTCTTCTTGTTTCAGAAGTTCTGACTGTGACAAAAATAATCCAATAAGTGTTTCTGTAGCTTGCATGGATGGCATGAGGAGAATCATATATTTCCCTAAATGACTAAGACTTCATATGTAAGGCAAGCATTGGCATAGCCAATAGGTCTCGCCTTTGGCACCTTATAAGTGTTTAGTTATCCAGCACAATATCCTTGATGCAACAACATCAACTGTTGCATGGCTAAACACTTATAAGGTCCAAAAGGGGAGACCTATTGGCTATGACAATGCTTGTTTCTAATGTAATAGCGTTTTGGGAATCCCAAGCACTATAAAAACAACAATATAATGGTCTTGCTCAAAGGTATCCATGTTATTTCCACTTTTTTTTAAATATAAATTATGCTGTTACGAATAAGTGTTGCAGTGTTTTTGTCAAGGGGGAAGTGGAGCGATATGCTCATGAGGCCTTTCATCTTAAAAAATAATAATTGCAGTTTTATATAGCGAGAACTCGACCGGAATATGTCAGAGCGCTGTACATGAAAAACAGTCACATTACAGAGGGACACATTCATTTTTAGGCACCGGGAGATTAAATGATTTGCCCAGAATCGCAGGATGTTAGAGTCTCCTGCCAGACTCAAACATGCTTCTTTCTCCTACTTCAAAGTCGGGGCCGCCCTAGCCGTTAAGCCACACCCTCTCTGTCCAGAGGCTGCTGCAGCCCGTTGGGGGTCCCTCAATCAAGTAGCCACTAATGCCCCGGTTACTTACCGGTAATCTTCATTACTCCGAGTACTTGTCTTCCTCGCCACAGTAAATACCATTGAGCCTCCGGCTCCCACAGAAACTCCAAGTCAAATTTTACATTCTAGTCTTCCTCTCCCAATATGGCCCCCGGTGGCAGCAGCCAATCCCATAAAGGGACACAGAAACAGACAAACAATCTGAAACCCAAGCCGCATACATGAAGCCACCAAGAGGGCCGGGAGGGAAGGGAACCAATACTGTGGCGAGGAAGACAAGGACTCGGAGTAATGAAGATTACCGGTAAGTAACCGGGGCATTACCTCCTCGTCCGTCTTCCTCGCCACAGTAAACACCATTTAGCCGATACCAAAGCATATCAGCTTCATGAAAGAAAAAACAGCCCACACCACGAAGGCAGTAAACAACAAGTGTATTAACAAGAGGCAGATAACCAAAAGAAATCCCCTCAAGGAACACCAGCAGTCAGCACAGAAGAGGCAAAGGAGACCGAGCCCCCACCCCCAACCTGAAGGCAGTAATGGGACATGAAGGTATTAGGGGATGACCAAGTGGCAGCCCGGCAAACATCCTCCATGGAGACCCCCTTAAACGCTGCCCAAGAGACAGCAACAGACCTGGTGGAACGTCCCTGAATAGGAAGAGAGGGAACCTCGGAAACAGAACCATACGCCAACAAAATAGTCTCCTTAATCCAACGACTGACCGTGGAAAGGGAAGGCTTCAAGCCCTGATGGGACAAACCAAAATTGACAAATAAATTGTCCACCTTACAGAAGGAAGACATGCGGGATAAATAAACCAACAAGGCACGTCGATCATCCAACAGATGTAAAAGACACTCCTCATCCGAGGAAGGATTCGGGAAAAGAACAGGAAGGACCACCTCAGTAGACCAATGAAAGAAGGAATCAACCTTCGGCACAAACGTAGGATGAGGGCGCAAGACAACACGATCCACCAAAACAACCAAAAACGGAGCAGACCGCAGGAAAGCCCCCAACTCCCCAATACGCCTGGCAGAAGCAATAGCCACAAGAAGGACGACCTTAAGCGTCAAAAACTTCAAATCAACCGTCTCCAAAGGCTCGAAAGGAGCAGATTGCATCGAATGCAAGACCAAAGGAAGGTCCGAAGGAGGAGGACACAGGACAGGACGGGCAGCTGGAAAGACAGAGACTTAAAAAGCTGCGCCACCAAAGGAGCCACCGAAACCAAAGGAAGGACATGAAATGCCCGAATGGCGGCCCACTGAGCACGAATAGTAGAAATGGCCAACCCCAACTCAAAACCCTCATTCAGAAAATCAAGAATGCGAGCCGGGTCCAAAGAAGCCTCAGACAGATCGCGATGAAGACACCAAGAAGCAAAGTTGTCCCAATGCTTAGCATAGGATTTTAACGTAGAAGGCCTCCGGGACTGCTGAATAATACCAGCAACAGCCATCGAACAACCACCATGGATCAGGGATTCCCTCTCAAGAGCCAGGCCCGCAGACCCAGGGATCGGAACACAGGCAGTGGAAGTAGAGGGCCCAACAGAGGGAAAGGCAAGAATGGCAAGGCCTACCCCGGTGTCACAGCCAATTCCAATATCAGGGGATACCAAGGGCGACGACACCACCCCGGAACAAACAGAAGGACAAATGACACCTCCCTCTTGATTTTCTGCAAGACAGCTGGAATCAGGGGACAGGGGGAAAGGCATACAAGAGGCCTCATGGCTAACGGAACGACAGAGCATCCACCCTCCAAGCATCCCGGCAAGGCATAATTGTGCAAAAGCAGCAGACCTTGGCATTGGACTGGGACGCAAAGAGGTCTACAATCGGAGACCCAAACATCCGCCTCAACCTGCCGAACATCAAGTGCGTCAGGGACAAAGAACCCATGGAGGGAAACACACAGCTCAGACAGTCCGCCACAGTGTTCTCCTGACCAGGTAGGTAAATCGTAGACAGGGACGCCAGGTGGAACTCCGCCCAAGAACAAATCCGACGACTGAGGCAACTGAGGGAAAGAACCCTGCAACCTCCCTGTTGGTTGATATACGACATCACCACCTGATTGTCCATCCGGACCTGCACATGGTGACCCAACAGAAGATCCGAGAAGGCCAACAGGCCCAACTGAACCACCTTCAGTTCCTTGTAGCTGGACGAACAGGACATCACAGATCGAGACCAAACCCCCTGCGTCGCCGAATCCCCCAGAGTAGCACCCCAGCACAGCAGGCTGCCATCTGTAGTGAGAATCCGAGACGGAAGAATCAGAAATGGGCGACCGAGAGACAGATGAACCTCGTCCAACCACCAACCCAGGACCACCCGAATCTCAGACAACATAGGGATCAAAACAGTCATATCTAGGGAACAGGGGTCCCAATGCAATAAAATGTGGGACACCACCGGATACATGTGAAGGTGAGCCCACGGCACCGTTAACAAAGATGCTGACATCAGACCCTGCACCCTCAACCACAGGCAATTCCTGTGCAGGAACCAGGGAGGACTTCGGGACATTCACCAGGAATCCGTGATTCTCCAGGACATGGCACACCCTCCGGACATGCAACTCCGCCTTAGAAAGAGAAGAAGCAGAAATCAAAATATCGTCCAGATAAGGAAAAACGCTCATGCCCTCCCCATGTAAATGGCCAATAAGAGGGGCCAGAACCTTAGTAAAAACCCTGGGTGAAGAGCAGAGCCCAAAAGGCAATACTTGGAACTGATAGTGCCGACCCATGACGCAGAACCGCAGAAACTTCTGAGAGTCGGGGTGTTCAGGCACATGGAGATATGCATCCCTCATGTCTATCGAGGCCAGAAAATCCCCTTGGGAAACCAGAGGAAGGATCACCTGGAGAGAAACCATCTTGAATTTCTGATGAGGGACGAAAGTATTCACCCATTTCAAATCCATCACAGGTCTGAGATCCCCTGTGCGTTTGGACACCAGGAACAGAATGGAATAAACTCCCAACCCCAATTCATCCCCTGGCACGTGAATCACCGCTCTCTTTTGCACTAGGGATTCGATGCCTTCCAAAAGCACCACCTTCTTCAGAGCGTCTCTGGGACAAGGAGTGGACCTGAAACCGTCTGAGGGAGTCTGGGTAAATCCAAGACGAAAACCCTCGGAAACCACCTGAAGGACCAACTGATCCGAAACAGTCACGCTTCAAGAGTCCCGGAAGAAACATAGATGACCCCCAACTAGACCCACTCCAGGAGCAACCCAGTCATGATTTTGAAGCTGGAGAGGAGGAAGCAGAAGCGCCGGAGAACCGGGATTTGTCAAAGGAAGGAGCACCCCAGCCACGCCCCCTCCCACGAAAGGGCTGACTCGCACGGCCCCTCCGTGAAGGACCAAAATCCCTCTGTGATCCAAAAGCACAGAAGCGACCAGCCCGTTCAGGAGCAAGCAGCTTACGCTCTTCCGCCGATTTCTCAACCATATCATCCAACGGGGAACCAAACAGCTTAACACCAGTAAAGGGGATCTTCATCAATAGACCCTTCTGCGTAGCATCAGCCTTCCAGGATCGGAGCCACAACTGCCTCCTCGCAGCGACAGAAGACCCCGCCACAGAAGCAGCCGCCCCCAAGGAATCAAATGACACGTCAGAAAGCAGACAAACCTGCTGCTCCATCATAGCCAGCGTAGAAGACACATCTTCCCCCTGGTCCAACAATTCTGATAACTTGCAGCTGATATTGCTCCCTTTCTCGCCAGGTTATTCAATCAAGTTCTGATAGATGGTGATTTACCGCCCATAACGTGGAATAAAGCTTCGATTACGCTTATTCTGAAACCAGGAAAGGTATCCACCGCCTGCGGCTCGTATCGCCCTATCTCAATACTCAACGCAGACTATAAGATCTTTGCGTCACTTCTAGCCAAAAGGTTGGGGCAGGTCGCTCCTTCAGTTCTACATTCAAATCAAAAGGGCTTTGTTAAAGGTCGCCAGCTTTTTGAACTGACGTACGACCTAATAGGACCGATTGATATGGCAACTAGCTCATCGCTACCTTTGGCTATTCTCACGTTGGACGCAGCCAAGGCCTTCGACAGGGTCATTTGGGTATATCTGTCGGGGGCCTTGGAAAAATTTGGCGTGGGTCGGGCCTTCCGCAGAGCGGTGGAACTGCTGTACCATAATCCATCGGCCTCGGTCTTGGTTAATGGCGGATTGTCGGAACCATTTACCATCACAAGGGGCACTCGCCAGGGTTGCCCGCTTTCGCCCCTGCTCTTCGATCTCTATATCGAGCCATTTGCTCAAAAAATCCGGGAGGATATTAACATCATACCTTTCAGATATGGAGATTTGGGCAAAAAAAGTATCCATGTATGCTGACGATATTATGATCATTACCTCTGATATCAGCAGTGCGTTTCCGACAGTCATAAACCTAGCACAACAATTTGGCAACATCTCTGGCTATGAAGTAAATGCCACAAAGACCGAGGTTATGGTGTGGAATAGCACAACAGCCGGGCTTCCTGTGCAACCCTGTGACAACATGAGATATCTTGGCATAAAAATTGTAAAGGATATCAATTTGATCGCCTCTACAAACTTTACTCTGGTGGCTAAAGAATGTAGGAAACTAATGAGCTCTTGGGGACATCTTCCATTAACGCTCCTGGGTCGGTCAAACTTAGTCAAGATGTCTATCCTACCTAGGTTGACTTTTATTTTCAACAGCCTACCACTTTTTTTTGATAAAACGCTGATAGCAAAGATGCAGAGTGACATCACCTCATTTGTTTGGAGGAACAAGAGTGCAAGAATTGCTTGGAGCAAATTGAGGCGTCCTAGGGAGAAAGGTGGTTTGGCCAGACCTGACCTCCAGATTTATGCCTGGGCCTTTCAGTTGATACACGCCCGAATGCTACTTAAAACTCCATTAGATCAAGGCATCGGGTTAATGTTTTCAACATTACTACAGTGTGAAGGTCTAAGTCAGTTGGGTTTTTTATTCAAGTTCAGAGACCCCAAATTTTTTAAGAAGATCAAACTGAAGGTATTGCAGGGCCTTGCAAGAACCTGGTATAACCTCAGAGTCACTACCAAAATAGGCTACCATTCTAATAGATCTCCTATATGGGATCTTCCTGCTCCTCCCTGCTGGACTAAAGACACATTGATAAGCCCACTAAAAAACGCTGGAATCTCAACATGGGGAGACTTGTTTTTTGAAAGGGATATGTTCTCTTCGGATCACCTAGTGAGTAAAGTAGGTCCTAATTTTTCTATATTAAAATTCTTACAAATTTCAAGCTGGCACAAGCACAAAGAACTGGGCCCCCTCGTCGCCAACAACCATCTTTAGGAGGAAGTAGCCAACTGGAATCTTCTTTACTCGACAAGACACCAGCACCCAAAGAGGTCTCCTACTTTTATAATCTTATCCTAGAGGAGATTGACGGGAAATTCCATCTTCCAGACCAGCTGTGGGGCTCCCTATTGCCTGCAATATATTTGCATGAACTATGGTTATCCTCCTGCAATGTTCTCTGGGATATTGTCAAACCTGCCTGGCTTCGTAGAAACCACCATTTTACCCTTCACAGGGCTTACTATTCACCTCAAAGGTTGTCTAAATTTTCAACAGGCATACCAGTGGCTTGTCCCCGTTGTGGCCGAGTGGCAGCCTCGGACGCCCATATGTTTTATGATTGCCCACATTTAGGGGCCTATTATGATTGCGGAATTTCCGCATCCTCCGGGCCGGCGGAAGCCACCGCCGGCCCGGAGGATGCGGAAAAACCGCAGCGGACCCACCAAAGACCCACCGCCACATTAGGATGGCTGGTGGGTCCTGGTTTCCGTCCGCCGCTTTTCCCCCGCGGTTGGCTTACAACCGCGGGGGAAAAGATCTAATATGGTGGCGGTGTCTCTCAGACACCGTCCGCCATAATAGGATTAGTGCCAAGATATGCTTTTCCGCGGCGGGTTTACCGCCGTTGAAAAGCATACGGATCTTCACTGCAGGGGCCCATTGCGGGCCCCCTAGGTGAAGGGGGGGTGGGGGGTGCACATGGGGGGTACCTATGGTACCCCCCTGCATTTGTATGCAGAAAGCAGCAGGCACCGTGCGGTGCCTGCCACTTTCTACATACAAATGCAATGCGTGCATTTTTAACATTGCTGCGGGTGCAGCTTGAAGCCGCACCCGCCCCAATGTTAAAAATAGAGGATGTGACCGCCAGGGTGGCGGTCACATCCTAATAGCACAGGAGGGAACGCCGCAGCCCATGCGGACGTTCCCTCATCCTCGGTGATCGCGGACGGACTCAAGTCCGTCCGCGATCATAATCTGCCCCTAAATATCTTACTGGCAATCAATAGGCAATAAATTAACATCTTCAATAGGCTCCATCGTGAGTATAGATCTCCGCCTAGTAATTTTTGGAGTTGTGGACAAAAAGAGAAGTGCTAATAACAACCTTTTGTTCTACTCAATGCTGGTGGCTCGACGTGAAATTTGCAGGCGGTGGAAAGAGGTTTCTCCTCCGACGCTGCATGACTGGCGTTCCTCCATGTTACAAATATCTAAAATGGATCTTTCCAGGGCTGGAAAACCTGATAAAAGAGCTTTTTGGTCGAAACTTGATTGGTCCCAATAACTTGAGCTGGGTTTTTTTTTTTTCCCCTAGTTCCAATGATTACGAAGCCATGACCCACTCTCTTCGCTCTATCACTGTCGCCCTTTCTTCAAGGCGAATTAGTGGTAACAGCAATGGTGGAATCTGGCTAAGGCAATCACCTGTCAAATGGTACACAAGGGGCAGAGATCAGCTGGGAGAATGACATAGCTGTAGGGTCTTGACGGATCCGTACTACGATTGCACCCCAACCAGTCTTGCACTGAGACAGCATGTCTATGTCTCATATCTCATTTTTCCCTGTCCACGGTTCTGACTGGCTGGCCATGGTTGAGATGAGGAACAAAAAAAAAAAATTCTGATAACGACTGAAAGTCCCTAAGCAAAGATTGGATGGTGTAAGAAGAATAGGCAACCGCCCGATGGAAAAATTAGCGGCAGCAAAAGTGCGTTTCACCGCACCATCCACCTTAAGATCCACTGGGTAAGCAGGAGTGGAATCCTCAGAAACAACGGTCCCATGAGATGATATACTAGTCATCAAGGAATCAACCCTAACTGAGGAAGGAAACTTCACGGAAAAGTCTTGCAAAGGATAACGATTATTCAAAAAACGTGGAAAAGAGCCCTTGTCCACATCCTTCCACTCATCTCCAAAACCTTCAAAACAGAAGAATGAAGGGGCAAAGATTCAGCCTCAGGACGCTGATATTGCACAAATAAATCATCCTCCAAAGGCACAACAGAATCAGGAAAAACCAGATTCTTGCGAATGTGACCAAGCACCACCTTAAGGTCGGCACCCTGCACAAAACGTCCCTTAATGTCAACATCCTCCCCCGCCTCAGAGTCAAGATCAGGAGCTGCATCAGATATCGCCTTCTTAACAGGAGGAACAGCCACCTTATCCTGCAAAGCAGCAGCCACAGCAGAATTAAGCATCTTCTGCAATAAATCCATAGAAGGAACTGTCACGCCAGAACCAGAAGCCAAATCCATGGAGCCTGGATCAGCCACAGCCGATGAACCACCATCCATGACTGCCAAACACGAGTGATACACACAGGCACCATTCTGAAATTACGACCGGTAAAATAGGCCGGATGTTGCTAGGCAACCAACAAAACCACCCACTGCACGCCCATTACACGAATTATAAAACCGGAGGAAGTCCGGCGCGCCCTCCTAACGAAGCCGCCAGACCCCCGACCGGAAACATGCAGCAGAGGCAAACAAGGAAGGTAAGGAACACCGAAGAAGCTCAGCAACTCCGTGCCCCAACGGGGGAAGAACCACACACCAGGTGCGCGAAACGTCCGCTGAGCAGGATGCGCGCAACATTGGAAAATGAGTCAAAAAGACCGCTAAGCAGGTCAAGACTCGTGTGTCACCGTAAGGGAGGCCGACTCCCATGCGGGCCCACCCCCATGGAAATCCCGAGTCCGCTAAAGCAGGACTAGACGAGACCAAGAAAATACGGCAGATGAGGGGAACAGAGAAAAAAACAATTAAAACATACACCAACATTCCCCTACATCAAAACCCCACAAGGACCCAGAGCCCAGCAAACGGAGGACCCCAGCCCCACTCACCCGCAACGCAGGCACACAGCACTCGGGGTAGTGCAGAAACAAAAAACAGATTGTTTGTCTGTTTCTGCGTCCCTTTATGGGATTAGCTGCTGCCACCGGGGGCCATATTGGGAGAGGGAGAGGGAGGCTTAATGGTGTTTACTGTGGCGAGGAAGATGGACGAGGAGGTAATGACCGCGTGAATGCTTGTAAATACCCGCCCCTCCTCCCCTCTTGGTAGCGTCGAATCGTCACATGTACGGAAACGGTCTGATAAGGATCGGGGTATGGGTGCGTCCGTCTTTAGTCAGATTTGATTGAAGGATGCTGATGTAAGGCACGGTCAGTGTGCATCCGAGAATGGAGGCTCCGGCGTCTCATCTGGTGTCTGCTGGTCCTGCTTGAGGGCCAGGCATGAAGGGCCTCACTCAAGCACTGGAGGCTGAAGTGGATAAACACTAGTGCAATCATGTCTGCAGCTGTGGGCGAAGGCTGCCTGCGCTGGTGCACGGCAGCCCCCGGGAGGCTTCTTGCTCATTGCCGCTTGCCAGCAGAGGTCCTCTCGTGGCACGTTTCCCAAAATGCAGTGCACCTGCAGGCAGAGGGGATAGGCCGGGCTTTAGTGACCTGGGTCATGAGTTCTAAAAAGCAGGTGCTTTAGAGATGGCTCCCGATCGGACAGGCTCTCATTTTGCTGTCGGTGTGAGCCTTCCGAGGCTTCCTTGTGGGTTGATAGTTCCCGAAGTCTGCAGGGGGCAGGAGGGGAAGGGGACAGAGTTTAGGCATAAAGGTAACACCCAATCATTCATTTCCTGGTCTGCAGCCATGCTGACCAGTGGGCTGGGCCCACAGTCTTTGGTGAGTGGGCGGGGAGGCAGAGGGAGATGTGGATTGTGATTACACCCTATACAGACTGCTGAGGAAGGTAAAGTTGATTTAGCTTGGCTCACATTGCTGGGAATGCAGCGCTGGAGGCCGAAGTAGAAAAGCAGGCGGCTTGGCTTTGATGCTCCCATGAGCCTTTCCCTCGACTTCAGGCAGTGCTGGAAACCCGTATCAGCAGCAGGTGACCCCAAACACACCGGCAGTCCACCCCTGAATCTCGTGTGCCTCTTGTTACCGTCTCACAGGACATTTTAAAGCTGTTGCGTGGTTAAAAAAACAATTTTAAAAAAAATTCATCAAACAAGCCTGCTCTCCGCATTTATCCCTTTTCATCTACTGTTAATGTCCTGGGCAATTAGTTGTATTTTTTCCTGACAGATATTTATTTATTTAAGGGGTGCTCTTGCGTAGTACCTGAAATAAAAAAACTCGGGCGACTCTTTCTCTCTGCGCCTTGAGGCACGCCACCCAAGAAATAAACCCCCTACATTGCCCCCCAAGCACGAGCTGGCGCCCTGCATTCTCTTTATTTATTATTGTTAAATAACCGAGCACCGTGCATCAGTTTACAATTACAAAGGTCAAGAGGAAAGAGCAGAAGATACTATTAAAAGGAAACAATCATACAATATAATTATTTATTTATTTATTTGTGGGTTTTTATAGCGCTATGAATAAACTCCCGAAGGAGTATCTCTGCGCTTGTGGTGCTTAGAGTAGGAAGCTTAGAAACGTCCCACATGAGGTGTATTTTATGACCAGAGACCTAATAAAGCCGACGAATGAGTTTTTAACATAGGCCAAACAGGAAAGTTTTCAGACATTTCCTAAATTCAAGATGATTCCTACATGATTTTAGAGAGGGCGGGAGGGAATTCCAAAAACTAGGACCTATCACAGATAGAGCCCTACCTCCTTGCCTAGTTTTTGTGATTCTAGGAATGTTTAACAAAAACTGTTCACTGGACCTGAGGGAGCGAATAGGAGCATATGGAACAAATTTTGTAGCCAAATACTCTGGTCCCAAATCGTTAAGGCCTTTATGGATAATACAGCCGATTTTAAATTTCACTCGTTGCCGTATAGGCAACCAGTGAAGTTTCTGCAGTAAAGGTCTAGAAGGAGACCTAGGAGGTGCATTAAGCACCAACCTTGCAGCTGTATTCTGCACCACCTGTAGGCGGTTCAGAACCTCTTCGTTAGCTCCTGCCAGGAGTCCATTGCAGTAATCCAGACGGCTGATAATCAGAGCCTGAACCAGGGTTCTCCTGTAAGAGTCAGGGAGGAAAGGAAAAATCCTCCGAAGGAGACCTATTACGTGAAAACATGTTCCCACAGTAATGGAGACATGATGTATCATAGTCAACTCTGGTTCCAATCTGACTCCTAGATTCTTTATCACTGCTTTGGGCTCAGGAACTGGGCCTAGATCGAGCGGCCACCAGTCAGGGGACCATTGGACTTTTGCATCACCAAAAAGCATAACCTCCGTTTTTCCAACGTTGCATTGGAGGAAATTGGAGGACATCCACCTTGCAACTGCCTTCATTCCCTCAGAGAAAGAAAGTATTATCTCCGGTGTAAGATGTTTAAAAGGGAAGAGCAGCTGCGTATCATCAGCATATGACACTGGATGGAAACCGTAAGCTCTGGTTACATCTGCCAAGGGGGCCACATAGAAGTTAAATAGGGTCGGGCTCAGGCATGACCCCTGTGGAACCCCCTTGGTGATGTTAACCTCCTCCGACCTAAAATCACCCATGGTGACAGTTTGGGTCCGGTTGGAGAGAAAGCTTCTGATCCATTCCAGTGCCATACCACCGATTCCACTCTCAGACAGGCGTTCGATAAGAATGTTATGAGAGATAGTATCGAACGCTGCCGATAAATCTAGTAGTACCAGGATCACAGAGTAACCTTTGTCCTGGTACAACCGAAGATCGTCTGTTATCGACAGCAAGGCCGTTTCGGTGCTAAATTTCGGCCTAAAACCTGACTGGGATGGATCGAGGCAGCCAGATTGTTCGAGATAGGTGGATAGATGTTTATTGGAATGCTTTTCGGTGATTTTCCCCAGAAATGGTAAAAGGGAGATAGGTCTAAGATTAGACAAATCGGTCCACGGAATTGAGGAATTCTTCCTGATCGGTCTGACAAGAGCTTTTTTCCAGCATTGTGGGACTACTCCAGATGTTAGCGAGAGGTTTACAAGCCTCTGAACATCTGGGCCCAATATGCTCCCTAGTGGACCCATAAGTCTGGCTGGGAGCCGGTCTGCCGGGCTTCCGCTTTTAATATCCATGATTAAATTTTGGACCTCACTCAGTGAGATTTCTGGAAAATCATTAAAGGAGTGAGACTTTGTGGCTTTAGTGGATGACATAAGCACCAAAGCAGATTGATCTTGACTATTATTAACAGTATTTGTGGTCTCAATTCTCCTATAGATGGCATCAATTTTGTCGGCGAAAAAGCTGGAAATGCTATCACAAAGATGTTGTGAAGCCATGTCTGCACTTTCGCAAGCAACGGGCTTCAGGAAAGTATTGACAATCTGGTACAAGGTCTTTGAATCATTACCAGCTGCCTCTAACTGAGCGGTGATATAGTGCTTGCGAGCAGAACGTATGGCTTTGTGATAGGTATTAAGAGCCGTCTTATATTTGGCTTTATCTCCTTCCAGATGTGAGGTTCTCCATCCCTTCTCAAATTTCCTAACTGTACATTTTAAGCTACGCAAATCCTCCGAGTACCAGACTTCATGTTTCTTGGTCAGATTAGTTTTGAAAGTCTTTATCGGGGCAAGTTGTTCTACCACATCACCAATCGCTAAATCCCACTTTAGAAGAGCGCTATTAATATCTTCTGTACATACAACAGAGGGAGAACGATATTTTTGCTCAAAAGTGAAATTAGTGATTTTGTGCCACTGCCTTCGCTTAGATGGAATATGGGCATGTACAGTGGGTCGCGGGGTATTTATTGGCATGAAGAACTCAAGCATAAAATGATCTGTCCAAGGGTATTGTTTGGGTAATTTACATTCAATGCCGGGAAAGTTGGCTATAATCATGTCCAACGTATGGCCAGCTTGATGTGTGGGTCCGTTGTTGTATTGTTTTAGTCCCAGAAGAGAAATATCAGTCATAAAAGATTGTACCTCCTTATTATTTCCTTCCTCACTGTAAATATTAAAATCCCCAAGTAGTAAAAAATCTTTATCTGTACTTGTATGTGGTGCAATCGCTTCCACTAACAGTTTGGGCATGTTTTTCAAGGGACCGGGTGGGCGGTAAACCAAGGCTCCTTTCCTACTACCTTTAGTAGATGAATCAATCCTAAATATCATCATCTCAAAGTCAGGAATACAGCAGGTGATGGAGCGGGTGATGAATGATAAAGCGGGCCCTTTACACCTCCCACCTTCCCCTGAGATTTCACAGGGGCTTGTGAAAATTCGGCCATGAGGAGAGAATGTAACATCAAGGGGGCCTTGGGCTGCAGACTTCTAAGTGGAGAACCAAGTTCTAGTGTAGGCATGGGCTCGACACCCTGGGATTCTGGGCAAACCACGTCATCTTCCTGAGCCTACAAAAAATGTGTCATTGTGTAATATAACTTGTGCCGTGTCATAGTTGCTGGGCCAGGGTTCCTGGCACTGGGCATGGTAGGACACAGACTGGCTACTCACAGGTGGGTGCAGAGCCTCGAGCAGCTCACAGGCTACTCCTTGGAGAAGCCTGCTTTAAAGAGAAATCCCTATTGTGCCAGTTAAGCGAGAGTGTAACAGCAGACTGGGTTAGCAGGAAACTGCAGACATCCATAGTCCGAACAAATAGGTAAACAAAATGCCAACATTCACTGTAGCAAACACAGAATTAATCTGTTTCTGTGGAGCAAAACGGCCAAATCTGGAACATTTGGTCCTATATTATTTACTAGTGGAACCTTACCTACAGGCATCCGTGTTCTGAATGCTGTAGTGAAAGGTACCAATATGTCTTGTCCTGATGGGACAGACAAAGTTCCCCTGCATGGCTCAGGAGAGCGAGCACCCCTGCAGCAGGTTGTATCCGCTTGTAAGATGATGATGCGCCTGCGCAGAGGTCTTTCCAAGCTATAGAGTGAAACCCAGAGTAGGTTTGTGGTTAGGTGCACAGAATGTGTGATTCCCTTTTAAAGAAAGGGACTACAGTCACACAGTGCTTGAAATGGAAAAATGTTTCTGTTTCTGTTTAAAATTAAAGTTCAGGTACCCATGTACCGGAGAACCTACTTCTGAGAAGTGCTGTTCCAACTAAAAGTATTGCACCTCATCAGAGAAGTGCAGGTACTCTGCCTCTCACAATAAAGAAGTGCAGGTACTCAGTACCTGACAGTACTGACTCATTTAAAGCACTGCTATTGTGGTATTGGGTTCCGTCAGGTCTACATACTCTGCAAAAACTCTCAAACACCATAGAATAGAAGTTGGCACGGAAACTGGAAATGCAAAAGACAAGTTTATTAGGACGCCATGGGGTGGTGGTACATTCCTACAGCACCCTTCGGTAATGCAAGAAGTATCACACCGAACATCGGTGTGCGACCTCTTTTATACAAGTTTAACAGTAATAAAAAGGTAGGCGGTATACTTTTGCACAGTTTAGGTACATATAAGGGCATTTTTGGAACACAGCCAATATGTGGGAGGAGTTTAGTACTACTGGTCAGTTTTAGAGAACATTCCTGAGAGGTGACCACTCATTAATGTAAATGTTCGAGTACGCATGCGTGAGCTTGACCAGTGCTAAAAATAGCCTGTTGCCGGGCAAGGTAAATGGTCATTGGTACAGAGAAAGGACAAAAGGGCATGCTGACCACGAGGCCGCATGTTCATTAAAATGGAAGCCAGGGAATACAAAATGCCCCCCGTAAGTTTGGTCAATTTAAACATGGAAGTTCGTGTAGCTGAGCTGAATGCTAACCTAGTTACTGCCAAATTACGACACTATCGCCTCATTGGGCTGTAGAGGAGTGACAGGGGTGGCAGAAAAGTTAATATATTTGCAATATCAGCCTTTTCTCTGCTGCTTGCTTGGTTTCATCGTCTGGTTGAATTCTGCTGAAATTTCTAACTAGAGCAATATACTGTGTACAAGTTCCATGAAGCCACCTCAAGTACCCGATATATCCGGCCCCACAGGGTCAGTCACTCATGGGGAATATGGTCCAAGGCAATGAGGTGCGTTTCTCCACCTGTTCACTCATGCACCTTCCCGGTTTAAATAATCAAAGAAATCTCACTTGTAGAGTGAGTGATCCACACCCCATGGGCCTCTGGAGGGGGGTGGAGGCGAAATCGGCACACCCTGCGGGAGGAAAAACGACAAAAAACAGACAAGAAAATGGCGTGAGGCAGGAGCCATACTTTTGACGAAAGTACTTAGCTTTGATTGTTGAAGAGAGGAACTCATGCCTGCGACGCCAGGCACCCGCTCGATACCTGCATACACCCTCGTACCGGACCGCCGAGGTACACTTCTCATGGTCCTGACGAATGCCCAGTAATTTATACACTGAGGGCAGAAACATGTTGACCCCACTATAAGTGGAAATAGCTGAACAATTTATTTGGTAATTTCCCAACACATCGTTTTTAATATGTCGGATTGGCCACTTAATAACATTTTTGCGTGAGACACAATCTGGACATTTTTAACTAATCACATTCACACATCTTCACAAAATAACCAGCTCCGCAGTAACCTGGCATCATGCACACCGGGGAGGCATTCGGCTTCTCCCGGTGGGGACCAATGATGAAGCATGTCCCCAACCAGGTTGGTGAGTGTTGGACCTGGGGTTACCAGTCCACATAGGGTAGCATGGACCAGAGTGGTTAGACCTGTCCGAAAGCAAATGTGTTATACTTGCATCACACCTAATACAGTAACCCAATGCCCATCCACCAAAAAGGACACACACACCTTATTTAGAAAAGTAAAAAATCTTTATATTCTGTTTCAGTTAATTTTCTTGTTTTTCTCTTAGTTGCTAAGACAGCTGCACATTCACATTTATAACAGTGCAAAGATTCTATTTGTTCATGTAAGCTTTTTCAATTTCATAGAGATAAGCTCCCTTGGCAAATCCCACACAGGCATATAGCATGTTAGTTCCCTCTGTCCCCTAGAATCATATTACATCATCTTAGGTCAAAAAAGGGCATTTTCTGTATCAGATAACCTGAGTTGTCTAATTCAATATGATCCCGGAAAGAGAGACAATTGAACCTCAATATCACATCACAGTTATAAATAACCCTTCAAATGTGCATTGGCCCCTCTTCCGGTGCATTTACTAGTGTGCCGATGTAGTCAATGTTCAAGTAGCCGACTAGGCAGATTAACCTGAGAAACTTGGGCTTCCCTCTACCTCCGTCTTGCTATACTGCCAATACTAGTACACTCCCCCTAAATCAACAGAGTTTATTTGGTTTAGGGCACCCTAGTAAGTTCACGCTCTTCTCTCTCTGCCGGTTCTGATGCAGCTCTGCAGTTCCTGTGATTCTCCTCTGGCTTCCAACTATCTACTAAATGCCAGGAGGTACGCTAATTCCCCCAGGGCCAACAGGGGGTTCTGTTCCAATCCTGCTTCTCTTACTGCTTCGATCGCCCGACTTACTCCGGGCTTCCGGTAATGGCCAACAGATGTTATAGGGCCGAGTACTTGGGTAAATAAGTTTCCCCCCACCCAGCAAAACTTCCAGGGGCAGGAGCGCGTCCCATTTCAGCTCCGGGGGGGCCCCCGCGCACTCCAACAATCTTACCAGGCTCTTGTAGCCTCCTCCCGGTCCGATGATTCGTTTGCGCTACTTCTTCCAGTCACTCAGTCGCGGCTCTGCTTTGACTCCAGCCTCGACGATGTTGGTTCCTCGCAGCTGACGAGGCCAGATCTTGACTGCAACTCCTTCGTCGACTCGTTGGATCCGTGTCCCGCCCTCTCCTCAGCTGACAGAGAGAAAGGAAGCAATGTGGGCCGGTCTGCTCTGGTTCCCGCCCCTTTCTCTCAGCGCTCGCCTGGTGACAATCTCCGGCCCCTGCGCTGCCTCTATACTCGATCGGCTGTGCTGATGTCCAGACCCGGGTCCTCCCCCCGCTAGCTCTCCTCACCGGGGGCCCAAGACCACAAAGCAGGCACTCAGCAATGGGGCAAAAGCGGCCATCTGCCACAAGGTAGGTTTCTCCTACGACGGTTGGGCACAGAGAACTCAGGAGGGGGGGGCGAAAGTATCGGCGGTGATTTCACCAGGTCCGCACCTTCTGTAGAAGTGGTCCCAATCGAGTCACAGAGGAGAACAAGGGAGGGGGAAAGCGGGACAGTCTTTTCCCAATCAGATGCTCCCCTGTGGTACTTCCCCAGGTCAACGATCAACCGCTCCTATCAGGGAGTTCAATGACGCTTTTCATAGGGACTTTACCAGGGTTCTGTGAGCTATTATCAATCAAACGCTTGCAGGGCTCAGTCAGTAGTAAACAAGAAAAGAGTGTCAAATGGTTATACCAGGCCACAATCAGGAGCAGCTAAGAAAGGGGTTGACGGCCTCACTCAGGACGTTTAAGGAAAGCCCTCACTCACCACCTGGTGATGACATGTTTCATCATCGGGCCCCACCAAAGAGACCGAGTGCCTCTTTGGTGTGCTACAACGCCAGATTTACTGCGGAGCAGGATAGTGAGATTCAGACGTGTTGTGCAAAGTAAATTTAACTAATGAGTGGTGAGGGTTTAAAAAGTCAGTAGTGTATCAGAAACAATTTTATTCTTTGATCACTAAGGACGTATTATTAAAATTTTATGTGTTTGGAAAGGAGTCCACAATTAATTAAGTGGACGTGTCCTTACAAATCAGTCAACATGTTTCAGCCATGAAACGGTGTAATGTTACCAGGCATTCTTCAGGACTTATTGGTGTATTAAACCCTGGTGGTATGGACGCGCTAAAGCCCACCCTTACCTAGGGACGTGAAAGTGAAAATAACAAAAAAGGGTGAAAAAGTGCAAAAAATTAGGAAGAAAGATTTGCTTCCTAATTACTCCTGGTTTAGTAGGCTTCCAGCTTTATGGTTTCTGCACTTTTGTGGTGTCAAGGAAGTACAACAAAGACACTGGGAGTGGAGGGTCCTAGGGGAAGTTTACAGACCCAAGAACTGCTATGACCCCCAACAACGTCATTACACCAAAACAAGATAGCAGTGAGTCTTAAAATAATGAAAATATGTGCCTTGAGTATGTATCTGGATATAAACAAGTGATAGAAAAAATCTACCCGTGGAACATCATCTACGTGTATGAGTTCCCATCAGTCAACTCACGAGACCGCCCTTCAGCATTTGGGGACCATCACACTTTGGAGAGTCAAGTATCCACAATAGATTGGCAGATGTTATAAGCCTAATCTATATCAAACATAGAGGGAAGGCGTGTCTATGTGTGGAGGTGACTGAATAGCAGTGCAGAAAAAAGTTAAAGTGAATAAATGAACATAAAGAAAAGTAACTGTTAAGATTGGGTAGTGACAAGGGAAAAAAACATTTATTCTGTACCCCTTCAGTCCCAAAGTATAAAAATCAGTGCAATAGTAGTAAAACCAAATAACTACTGGGGAGTATCTTAGGTCGACATGTTTCTGCAGACTGTTGGAGCCAGGTGGTCTCCTGCTGATTCTTCAGGACCATTATATGCTACTGCTTTAAAAAGAGAAATTAATATCATCTTAGACGTGATCTGTTACCATCTTCCTGACTTCATAGGTACAATCATCCAAGGTGGGAAACCAGATACATACAGAAGAAACAAAAGAAACACATATGGCACCATTATTATATGCCTGAATTATAAAATTAATACAATTCCATTCGTTGGCTAATAAGTTAAAAGCCAATACTGACAGTCTAGGCTTGTCAAAGTCTTGTCCTGCTCACTCACCTTTTTGGCAGGAAGGAAAAACCCCACCTCACCTGGCTTCAGCTCAGGTACATGGAGCACCGCTCTGGCGGAGGGAATAAAAAATGTATTTACACTAAGGAAATACACAACCCATGAACTGCAATGATTGATCTGTCTAAAAGCGACCAACCAGTCAATACCAATATTTTCCATATATCAAAATGCAGACAAATAGTTTCGTTAGTTGTCACTAGGTGATCTATATTGTGACAACTAGCTGGTTAAGAGACAATCCTTAATAGCGGGATAGTTCGTGTTTAAAGAACAGCTTGTTCACAAAATTCACCGTTCCTTTTTAGAGGCCCCACTCATGGATATTGTTTTGCCAAGTTCTACTCAAGTTGTCGCCAACCAAATATATAATCGAGCATGCTCCCGTAATGTTTAGATTAAAGTTATTAGGTGATAGCAGCTCTTAAGCCCAGTAAGACTAAGTCGGCCTATTCGCGTTATTTCACCCATCGGCGAAGGCATGCAGAATGATGGGCATACCGGTGCTATGTCAACAAAAAGGCCGCTGAATGCTTTGCACTAACCTCTCCGTCAGCCTGTTCGCGCTACTTCACACATCGGCGAAGCCGTGCGGAGTGACAGACATACTAGCACTATGTCGACACCAAAAAGAGCGTGCTGAGTTACAAGCCCGCTGAATGTTGTATGCTGTATACTTACCTCTCCGTCGGTACCCCGGACGTCCCTCTGGGCTGTCTCTTGGGGAGGTACCGACGTGAAGAGGAATCGCCATTTTGATTATTTCAGAGGGCGGCGTCGCGTCAGCGTATGACGTCATTAAAGCGTGCCACTATCAGAAAGCCGGGTAATGTAGTTTAATGGGCCGACTTTGTAGTTTTTGCCATAAAAATGCTTTATTCATTACGATAGTCGACTGATGTCACAACTCATGACGATTAAGCGATCATGCAGGCGCCACCCCTGTTGACACAGAACTCTACGTATATATTAACCCCTTACAACTAATTCAGAAACTGGTGAGATCATAACAGAATAACAGTTGGAGGGGAACTATGACCCAGCTGCAACAGAGTAATGATAATAAATAACTCAGTGACATCGATATGCTAAGACTCTGACAGTGTGTTTAAGTGTGTTTTGGTCTCGTGTGTGTGTCCGGATCTCATATACATGTCACAGGCAGATAGATCCAGTGCAATGATAATAAGGCTAACACGAAAATCATTTACAGTGACATCCAAGGGATGTCTTCGTTTAGCCCTATTTTGTCTGTCTTCATCCTGAACACCTATTTTTGTTCACACTTAAACAAAAAAGTCGAGGTATCAACTCCAGATGGAATCAGTGGTTGATCCAGAACTGTCAAGGAAGTACACCATGGGTCACAGGAGGGGGGGTGGGAACGTAATTGGCACACTGCCCTCGACGCTCGGCACCCTCAGTGTACCTGCATCACCCTCAACTCAGCTCAGTCAGTAGCCAGGGGGTGACGTCCTCAGAGTGGGGCTGCCGACCTTATAGGGCGATCTAACCTCTATCAGTGCGCCTACCTCCTTACACTACCGCCTCACTTGTCACCAGGTTCCCTCCAAACACTCACTGGTCACTCCCAAAATGGCCGCCCTGGTTCTGGCCTTTTATAGGCTGGCCTCAGGCTACCAGAACCAGCCGAAGGTTCTAGAGCTTTCCCATATAATCCTATGTCCCCAGATCCTGAGGTAAATAATTGTGGCATTTACAAGCCACCATTTTGTGTGTCTATGTATTCCCCAAGTCAAGAGAGCACCTAACCCCAAGGACAACACCAAAAATTCCAGTGGACATCAATTAAAAAATGGAAAGAGTCAGGAGGCAAAAAGAGGACAAAAATAAATAAATAAATAATAGGAGGGACCACCCAAAGGACTGACAGGTCTAACAGTGAGTGAGGGCTTTCTATACAAAATCTAAAAGAGATTTGCATATTCTTCCCATGCTCGCTTCTCTGAATTGATCAACTACACTCTTCTGTTGTTTAAATTCAGTTTCTTTTTCCCAATGGCAAAAGCAGTCCGCTACATCTACACTTGTTCACGTTTCCTATTTCACTACAATTATGGCACAAATGTTGAGTGCCACATTAGGTTATAGTAAATGTACCAGTTCGCATCCTTTTGTTCATACGCAACACCCTTACATTTTACACTAGGTCGTGGAGAGGTTCTCGTGCCTAAAGTAATAAAGCCACAATAAACCCAACAGCAATCCCAGAAGAAAGAGGCACGTTAGAGAACGTGCACCCGGGCATGGATCTTTACCCATTGACAACCTCTTCAGAGCCTGCATGAAGTTCAGTTGACGAGGCAGTGTTCCCGGCCCTAAACATCCCCTTTAAATGTAGTTCAGCTCCAAGAGCTGTCAGCACGGCACCATTTGTAAACACTAAACTGGCAATTAACCAAAAATGTACTGAAGAACAACTACAAGACCCGAGGAGTGTGTTCTGATACCGAACTTGAAACCACAATGTGTCAGGTGGGACTATGAGGAGTGTCTGCCTGGCCTCGCGGCAGCACGTATGTGCATCCATTCTGCGGATGCACGGTGCCCGAGGAGAAGGGAATGGTGCCAAGGCAGGTACAGGGAGAGTGAGGGCGCTTGGAGCCCCTGGTAGGTGCCTCTACTTATGCCACATCTGTCTCACGAGTGCAGCACCAGAAGGCGCGCGAGAGGCCTGCTGGCTGGCGCTGTCTAGCGTGTTACCTGGCGGAAGCGGGCCCTCCAGGCCCGTCTTGCAGGAATGGGTGCAGGAGGGGGCACTGTGCCTTTGGAGGGACAGCTGCAAGGCAGCAGTGCATGGCAGCGCAAGCAGGCACGCAGGGCTGCTGCAGGAATGCTGATGGGTGCAGCAGTGGGCCCACTGTACCTGTCTGGCTTCCTGACAGCCCATCTACCACACCAGATGACACCAGCACAAGAGGAACGGGGAAGGGATGCTGACCTCTGCAAAGATTCATTTGTTTACCAACAGAAAGCGAGTTGTGATGAGAGGTGGCAGTGCCCTTCACAAATGATGTGGATGCCAGTCACTGCCTCACTCCTCCTCCACAGCCATGTTTTTTTTATTTTTAGATTCTGAAAACCTTGAGTATCCAATACATAAAACAAACCCCTTCCCAAAGCAGCTCTTCACGGTAATTTGCTAGCATCTCTTATGGTGGCAGGCACCAAGCCCCCCAACCCTGGGCATGGCGGCATCTGTCGCTCTCCCCTGAATATTATGATAGGCTTAAAGTCTCCCCTGCTTTCGCCTCATCGGTTCACGAGAGACCGGTTACTGCTGTCCGTGAATGCGAAGCATGGGCACGTGAGAGGTGAGGCAGTCTGGTGACAGGGTCTACATTTATGCCCCGTGGCTGGCACATGCGCTCTGCGCGCGCCGAGGGCTGTGTAGAAGGGTAGGCAGCATATGAGAGGAGCGTGTAACTGGAGCAAAGGACAGCTGGGGCCCCGCCCGGAATCCAACCACTCCGGCCGATGAAGGGGGAGCCTCCAGCCAGGCCTAATTTTTGGAACGGCACGAGGGCCGAGTTCTGCGGCAGCGTGCTCATCTAAAACAAGCGCGCGCGCCTCCTGCGGCAGCAGGGGGAGGCGTGCGTGGCAGCAGGGAGGAGGAGGGGGGCCTGCACGATTCACTTGCAGGAGCGATAATTGCTACCATATGGCGGCGCTCGCTCCCGCAAGTGAATCTCCACATGTGCACGCATTGCCATTGAAGGCAATGGAACGCGTGCACGTGTTTGGCTGAAAAACCGAAGCGATAGGAATAGATCTTTTTGCCTCTGCAGCGCATGCGCGCTGAGTAGGCGAGACCTAAAAAACATGAACATGCACTAAGGGCACTCTAGCTATATCAATGAGGAGAGTCAGGGAATTGCCATAATCTTATAGTGCCTTAGAAAAATTATGTCTCTGTGCAAGCACACCTAGTAGTTAAGAGAGCTACATGGACCACACAATGACAGGCACATTATTTTTCACCAAGGAACATTATGCTTATCTACAACACTCATAAGCTAACCTAGTTGAAGTCATGACTGAAGTAAAACCCAGTGCATATGGGATTACATAATGAATCAAAATGGCTAGTGATCTGAATGGTAACCTAATTTCTTCATTTTGGGATCTTCATTAATATTCTTAAATACTGAATATTAATGTGGATGTGAAAGAAAATGAAACAATATCATGCTCTCGACTGAAGCAGTCCATTGGCTTCTCAAGGGTGAGGGTACAGCTTTTGCAAAAGGCTATTGTATTGGAAGCAAGCTGAGACCTTAACTTCATTGGCTGAGCTATATATTCTGATAGCCCTGACAACTTGCTAAGACTTTAACTCTATTCCATGCTCCTCCCTTAAACTCTCCCACCCCAACTTCCCATCACCCTCTGGGTGATCAATATCTCTGACCGCTCTTGCCCAGAAGTAGCCTCCCATTTCCCTATTGACCTCCTTCATCAGCCTCAAAATTGCAGATTGCGTCCTTGTCCCCTCCATGCTCTCTTAGCTAACAACTGCATCAGAAGAACAGCATCCCTCACCACTTCAGGAGCAACGGGTCCAAATTCATTTTCAATAAAGTAAATAATTCCAACCCTGCCAACTGGACCAGGCCATTCTCCCCCAAGTGAATCACCACTACAGCTGGCCCAGGACCTCTAAGCCTGAGCTCCAACTAGGCAGGCACCAACTGCCCCCAACGCAGACCACTTAGGTTATGCCAATGAGCCACCATGCTGTCCCTTGCCATCCCCAGCTTGTTGCCACCAAATATTTTCTCAGCCTGCACCCAAGGCCTTTTAACAATTGATGGTCTGCAAACATTTCCCAATGCCTGTCTGGCTTTCCTATTGCACCTGCAGAAGTAAAACAAAGCATACACTACCCCTCAGACGTCATCCTATTCTCCACGAACAAAGCTCTTCACTCAATCACTACACCATCTCCCCAGAACTTTCAACTTGCCATACCTCATCCCCAGCCGGAAGCCCTCCATTGCTGCCCCAATTCTGAACAAGAGGGTGCCATAGTCCTTGCACTGATACTCTGCCACTTGCTAGCATCGCTTGAATATAGCTTGCACCTACTGCGCCAACACTCAGGATCTTTCCCTATGGCAAAACATAGACCCATGCTCCCCCTGACATCCAATTACTGACACAATCATCTCACCGGGCAAACCCTGTGATCTCCCAAACATCTCAACCGCACCTCATCCCATTTCTCTTTCTGATCAGTATTAGATCTCCTAAGTTGCATCTTCATACTGTTTGTTTCCCAGTGTGTGTATATTCTTCATGTCCAAACCCAGTCCACCATTCCTCCCACCAATTCAGACACCCAGAATGCCCTAAACAACAGCAACTTAAACAACACCCTGAATAAGTGTCTCACCCAGGTGGTGGTGCATGCAACTTGCACCCAGTCAATTGCCTGTCTTAAGTCTCTGATCATAATCACAAATCTCCTACGCCTCACAGTCCCTTTCTCTCCAGCCATGTCTTTTAAGATCCTCCTTTCCAACTCTCCCACACAGGGGTCGTAACTCCAATGCAGTTCCTGCCAACTTTCCCCCAATGGTCACTGTTGGACTTGGCCCTTTTTGCAGGGTCATCCATGAACTTTTTGCCTTCCTTCTACATTTTTTCTGACCTGTTGTTGTCTATTTTATGACTCTGGGTACTTTATCACTGCTGACTAGTGCTAAAGTGCATATGCTCTCCCTATTATAAATTGATGTATGAATTAGTGATTCCATGATTGGCTGATTTGGTTTACTTGTCAGACCCTAGTACAGTGCACTGAGTGTGCCCAGGGCTTGTAAACCAAATGCTGCTAGTGGGTTTGCAGCACTGGTTGTGCCACCCACAGAAGCAACCTGTAAATGTGTGTCTCAGGTCTGCCATTGCAGAGCCTGTTTGCAGTCTAGTACTGCCATGTTGACTGGGCAAGTACACCCACTTGCCAGTCCCTAAACCTTCCCTTTTCTTCATATCAGACACCCCTATGGTATGCCCACGGGCAGGGTGCATTATAAGTATAAGGTAGGACATGCCCTGGTGTGTGTGGCATGTCCTAATAGTGAATTACAGCCATTTTTGTTTTTCACTATTGCAAGGCTACCTGTTCTCCATAGGCCAGAATGGGCAGTTAGATTATTACATCTTATAATCCTAACTGACTCAGGGAACATGGTAAAAATTCGAGTTTAGTATGCCTGAACTCAGAATGATAAAATACATCTTTTAGTGAAGTTGGTTTTGACATTCTGTGTTTGAATGTACCACTTTCAGAAAGTAGGTATTTTCTTGTCTAACTATCCAGGCCTGCCTCTGCTAGGTTGTGTATTCCTTGTCTGGAGTTTGAGTGACAGGGCTGGGGGATTCCAGGAGACAGAATGAGTCAGCCCAGTGGTGAATAGAGAGATCTGCATCTAGATGGGAGAGAGAAGCTGCACCTGGGACCTGAATAGGGCTGTGCCTTCCCTCCACAATGCTGGCTCTACCTCCTGTGGTGCGTCAGATGTCTCTACTTTGCACTGTGAAAGAAGAGAAGGAATCATGTCAACAAAGTGCTCCAGGGCTGTGCTTTTCCTTCACAATGCTGGCTCCACCTCCTGTGGGGCGTCTGATGTTTCTGCCCTGCACTGTGAAAGGAAAGAAGGAGTCATGTAAAAGAGTGCTCCAGAACTGGTTTGGACTGGGCAAAGGGCCCTCTGCCCCCAGAGGACAAAGGATGTTGGGGTATAAGTATTGGGACCCTGATCCCAAGAAATTAGATCACTTTTGGACTACAAAAAGAAACCTTTGCTGAGGAGAGGAACCTGAAGAAACGGAGGAGAGACTATGCCTAAGCTGAAGTGCTGCTTGGGGGTTTGGCCTGCAGTGGTTGCCTGACTGCCAAAGAAAGGAGGAAGGACATTGTGTGCACTTTATTCGACTTGTGAAGGATCTCCAAGGGCTTGGAAGAGAGCTTGCCCCCTGACCGAAGTCTCAGGACCAGTAGACTTCACCAGCCTTTGTGGATTGCTGCTGGAAACTCTGTTTCAGTGGCTACAGAGGCAGGGAGCTGTGACCGACTCTCACGACCGGCCCGGTGTCCTGTAGGCACCGCATCGAACAACGTCTGCATCTTGCAACGTAAGCTCTGAGCTCACCGACTCCGTCCTGACGCCGTCACCGAGCCGTTGCCTGCACATAACCTGTGGACACCGCGACGTGCAATGCCTCGCTACACCGATTCGTACTGGTCTGACCGATGCGGTCACTGTTGCTGACTTCAAGTCCTGTGAATGCATCGGAGTTGGGCACTGCATCGCACACTTTGTGACGCACCGCCCGGCTCACACCGCTGTCTGGACTGTTCTTCGCCACCTCCCGAACTCCAGCTCTGTCGCGCACCGCAAGCTGCAAGCCCCGCAACGAGGCACCGTCTTGCCCTGCAATGTGCACCTTGGACCCACCGACTCTGCCAACGGGCCGCTGCCTGCACCGCATCGAGGGACAAAGCGTCCTGCAACGCTTTCTTTTCTGCAGCGCGTTGAACGCCGAACCTGGCTCACACGCCCGTGCTGGCCGCATCAAGTAAAGGTACTGTGAGCGAGTCTGTCTACGCTTGCGTGGGCCCGTATCGACGCGGTCCACCGGAATTTTTAGACTCTGTTATTTTCATCAATGCTGTAGCCGGACAGGGCTACCGACTCGCATAGAACTCTGATTTAAGCATTTTTAACAAGAACTCTTGATTTTTAATAGTACTTGTGGATTATTCTTATTGTTTTTGGTCTTGTGGTAAATCTATATAAAAGATACTTATTTTTAGAAATATACAACCTGTGTGGTGTCCATTTGTAGTGTTGTCACTTGATTACTATATGTGTTCACAAATGCTTTACGCACTGCCTCTGAGAGAAGCCTGTCTGCTTGTGCCAAGCTACCAAGGGGGTGAGCAGGGGTTATTGTAGGAGTGTACCCCCTTACCCTGACTAGAGGAGAGGGTCCCTATTTGTCACAAGTACCTACTTGTGCCAACTAGAGACCCCCAATTCTAACAGTCACCGCCAACCGATTCTTATCAATCTGATCCAATAAGAACTCCACCATGTCCTTATGCCTCTCAGGCATGCCCTGCTCATCCCCTGACCTTCTTCTTGCCACCGACTCTAGAGCTGTTTTCCGGCACAGCTGATATGACGTCCTCATTGACACAGCTATTGAGCTCTCCACCAGTTGATGGTCTCCCACAGCCTAATTTCCTACAAGTTGTCCAGGACCTTCAAGCCCACTGTGGCAGCTCCTAAGGCCAAATCATGGAACCTCTGCCACTGCGAACAAGAGAGTGCATCAACCATCCCTCAAGCCCTAAAATGTGCTTAGCCCTGAATCAGATGTTGTGCTCCAAGCATTGCAAAGCAAGCTCCCTCAGAATCCTCAACCGCCATGCATCCTTTGTAGCCATCCTGCGAAATATGCCGATTGAGATGGGTGACGGTTTATCGAGTGGTCCTTGAACTAAGGAAGGGTACCATTCTCTTAATCATATGGTGAAGACACCTGCTTACACGTTTCTGGCGATATTGGGCCGTGAAACGTTTCTCCGTGATTAACAGTACACCTGTGACGCCAGGCTTGGCTCCAGGCAAGGTTGCAACATACAGTCCTGAAGAAGACTGGCAGCTACGGTCCAAATCCCTTACAGCACAGTTGAGTCGAAACGTCGACGCTCACCTATTAACCAAGACCTGTACCTATACTCTCTTTGTCATTTCACTGGAAACTGCATTGTGTGCACAATTGAAATTTACAGATTACTTGTAAATATATGATGGACAGGCTTGTAATGACTGGTCTTTACTATGAGTACTTGTAAAATATTGAATTTATCTCCTTCATTCTTTGACTTAGACTTTCACCTCCCACTACCCTCCCCATTTCTTTTTTCTGTGCGCAACCTTTGTTCATTGAAAAGTGACTTTTGATTTATGCAAAATAAATATCTGTTTAATCATTGCAGTATTTTGGCGCTTCATAATTGTGTGGTCCACTAATCCCTGTGCATACATAAAATGTTATGAACGCATAGGATCATTGTTTTGTTATTGAATTAACTAGGTTGTAGTGCTCCCACACAACCCCAATTTGTAAATCTTGTTTAATTTTTTGGTCACGGGCCATTGTTTTCATTCCCGTATTACGCCCAGTTCCGCCTTGACTTTAAGGGCTACCCCATTATCCTTAATGGTCATCCTGTTCACAACATGCACAACTGCCTCATTATCAGTCACAAAGTCACTTTCTTATTCCACAGTGCATACCCCCACTGGTGAACTGCCAGAAACAACTGGAAGAATTCAAGAAAAGTGATGTTGTGTTGCTTGTTATGTAGTGTAGTTCCTATTATCCCAATAGGCTCTGCGCATTGGAATAATACCTTCAATAGTATAGGCCTAGACCAGACGTTAACTAGGTCTTCTATTGTCGATATTAGACTTAAAGTTTTGGGTTTGCCAGCTAGCTCAGAGTTCACTAGAAACTTTCTCGAATAGGCAAGGAGGAGTTGAACCTCCCTGGATAGACAAGAAGGGATTTAGTTTCTGACAACCATAGAACATGACAACTTTGCTCTCCCCTAATCAAGAGTGTATCTCTAGAGTCGTGTGAAAACAAAAGACAACTTATTTTACTCAGTCAGTACGTGCATTCTTAGTCTCACCAGATTGTAGAGAAAAGGAAGAGACGTGCGTGTTCAATAAAAGATGGTATTTATTGATCAGTCTCTTTTCT
The DNA here is from genome assembly GCF_964261635.1 of Lissotriton helveticus. Lineage (NCBI taxonomy): Eukaryota > Metazoa > Chordata > Amphibia > Caudata > Salamandridae > Lissotriton > Lissotriton helveticus. The sequence continues at coordinate 626,985,200 of NC_136072.1, read as the reverse complement.
CATACAAGAGAAATGGATCGATATTATCGCAATACTTATGGTTAAGTAAAGTGCATACAATAAAAGCAGAAGTATAAAATAATACTGTAAAAACATTTATATGGTTTCTAAGCCATAAGGTGGTTTAAAATGGATAAAATAGATACATACACATATACATTTGACTAATCGTACTCAACTGGTGTTTCTACCTACGCCTACCCCAGTGTACCTGACCTAAGCCTAATACGTGGGCGGGAATAGAAAGTAGCAGTTTAAGTTAAGTTTGTTTTGCCAAGTGACTGACTCAAGAATTCTCTGCAAGGGGTTATTCAGTTCTGTACCTGGAATTTAGGATGAATGAGGGATGGTATCTCTCGTCTCTGGTCTCGATATTCCAGGCTGCCTGCAAGGGCTGCCCGGAAGCGCCGGAGCTGGATTTCTCGGCAGGAGAAAGCAGCGTCTCGTTCTCAGCGCGTCAGGAAGGCGGGGCTGCGCCAGCGGGGTCTGCTCTGCTCTGGGCTTCGGCAAGTCTGGCTGCTCCGATCTCGTCACCACCGCGTGTGTTTGCTTAAGGCAATACCGGTAATATTTATACCTGTAAGGTGCCGAGATTGACGTAAGGATGGACATAGATACGTCAATAAGGATGTCATACGAACTGGTCGTTAGCACATTCTTTTGCTGAAGTTCTCGGTGAAATCAAAACAATGGCCGCAGGGTTTTTCCCAGGTTGTCATAGGTTTGATTTGTTTTAAGAACTCCGTATGCCTTATCAGGGGCTGGAGGAATATTGCTTGTCTAATTAGATGGCAAGCGTTATGACCTAATCAGATAACACGTTCCTGTGCCGTGGTGTGGCTTAATCAGATAACGGTTTCTGCATCATGGGATGGCTGCTAGTTAACTTGTTAACCAGAACAGGGTCAGGAATAGGGGGATCGATACAGAACCTATAGGAATACATCACACCCACTCCACGCTAACTATGGCCATATTTACGAATCTAGGCATAGTAAAACATACTGTAGAGCATCGTGTATACCTTACCACCCCAAAATACATATAATGCATTTCGAAATTATGTAATATACGGAAAAAGCAGTCCTATATACTATATGCACTCAAGCTGTAGAATAATGCTAAAGTAATCATGCATATGTATACATTATTACTATTTGAATATGAGAATAACACATGAAATGGCCCTTAATACAGAAGAAAAAAGTTCGAGACCATTCCATCACAGAATAAAATAATTATGAACATACCAGCGGGCAGCTAATGTCTATAAAGTTTCTAAAAATAGAAATTTAGTTCTCTAAGAATAGTTCTTACTTTAAGCAGAAGATAAGTGTCCCGAAAAATCGTAACAATATTTTGGGGCTGCTGAAAAAAATAGCTGTCCGTGAACTGGAGGGAAAATTGTTCATGCTACTTTATTATTAAAGTTGAAGGCCAAATTCAGGGTGTTGGGAACGCCGTGTGCTAGCTTGCTCAAAAGTCGTTATTTCTGCTCTGGTGAGAACATCATATCATTTAGACTGTCGAAAAAGCTGTCAACAGCTTCCTGGGAGAGTTCCACTAACTCGGAAAAAGGTGTAACCATGCATTCGTGCGCATGATTGTCTCCATTGACGTTTTGATTAGTATTGCTGACAGAAGGTCGTACCTGATCAATGCTGCTTTCATCTTGAACTTCACTACCCCTCAATCGTAGTGGTGAAGTTTCCACGAATGCCGTCATCAGGATTGGTAGCCGTTGAGGGCAGCACAAAGCATGGGCCGTTACCGGACCCAACAATGTTTCTGCATCCATAGGCGCATCCGATTGTAGCGTCAGACAGGTGTCCAACACGCATTCTTCTCCGCACAGAAAGCACCTTAATACAGGTAAAACACATCGATGCCACATTGGTCGAAATGAAAGAAACCAAGTCATGTTCAGGTCTCTAAGCCGGGATAGTCCCAGGATTTTTGATATCCGGTCCCGGTATCCAATGGCTCGGATTGTTTCTTCCCTTGTCGCAGGTGTTTTGTCTGTGACATGGTTTGCCATAACGAAATATAAGGACCAAGAATAGTATTCCTGCAATTAGTCCCAAAATGAGGGGAAGTCCGCCAAAAATCGAATGGACGAAATCTGGAAAAATACCCAGTATGGCTTTGAATGGTGTTAATGCCATCGAAAATACTGTCTTAAATACTTTTGAGACTCCACTGGTATCAGAAATATTTAAGATTTCATTCAGGATTTCTGCGAAATGTATGGGGGAATTAGTTGATAACAACGAGTGAATCTCTGCAGTCGTCCTTGCGACCAGGAGATCATACGTTTCTTTTGATGACGTGAGTCTGGTCGGCGTCTGAAGAAGCACTGTTTTCATTCTGCTTAAAGTATCTATTCGTATAGAAGTAATTTTCGAGTTAGGCCATGCCCTTGCCTCCCTGTCTGGAAAGGAGCTGGGGAACAATGAGTGTCCACAGCACATGACCTTCGCAGTCGTAGTTATGAGATAAGGAATCCCGGGCAGAAGACTACAACATCTGCGATCCACAGTTAGAATGTAACTCCCATTATAGAGTCTTTTAAAGAATGGTTCTATCTCTGTTGCAGGTGCGCCTAGCTGGTGACATGAAAGGTTATTTGAGTTCCCTTCACAGGCTCCATGCAAACTAATTCCATTACACAGAAGTGTACCGCTTAGTGACATCGCACAATTATTGCCACTAAGAAACACTTTCTGTCCTTTATTACTGACACATGCATGTGAATAGGGCAAGTTCCAAGTTGACTTAATGTACCCTTTTCCCAATTTTTCGTACATGCCAGCCTGTATATATTTTTGGCAGTATTGAAACCTGAAGGTTGATATTGGAATATTAATTATCCCATGTATTATCCATTCACTGACAGGTCGTTCTGACATTGTCACTGGTAATCTCTCGAGTTTCTCAATGCTCAGGATTGTATAATCAGCACCCTTCTGTGCCATACTGATTTGTTTATCAGTAAGGTTAAAGATATTGAATAGTGACGTTGTGTTGATTAAACGCCAAGGCACATAGCCTGAACGCAGATTTTGTAACGTCCAGCCAAGCTGTACAATAGAACGCAATTGAGACTGACCGTGTTGTAACAACAGTAAGTCTTGCGATATTATGTCGATTGCTGAAGACACAATGCTGTCCAGAGAAAAAATTCTGGAGGACAGAGTCATTAACCCATTGTCCACTACAGAAAGTGATTTTTCCAAATCAATACGGTCAATTTCCCGTATACTTTCTGCTGTCTCAATTTGAGTCACCTTCCAGGCCTCGTTGTAAGCTGCATATACAGAGGCTGCTATGAAACTTTTTTGACGCTGTTTGCGCGGTCCCATAATGAAATCACGCAAGTCAGCACCATCAGTAAGTAAAGTTAGGTGTTGCTTAATTTCTGTCAGTGTGGAAGTTTGTAGCCATTGAAGGCAGAGTTTGCCCACACTGTAGGTGGTTATTATCCCTGGGTGTTGTCTTTGGGAATATCTAGGGTCTGGCCTGGTCAATGTGAACCCCTGTGTTTTGTTCAGGAATCTATCTTGACAGTTATTAGTATCTGTGGGCCAGATTAACCATTGTTTCCAATCAGGATGTGTTCTGTTTTTGTTTAATACATAGTTTATGTCTATCTCTTCATCTGTAGAGCCATTGCTGTTCATTGTTGGCTTTGGAATAGACGGTTTATTTAAGTCTTTGATTTTGGCTAGGCCAAGACAGGTAGTCTGTTGAACAGTGTCATTTAAAAATATAATTTGTTCTGGGATCATGCAGGCTCTAAACAATGATTCTATACCTTGTACTTGCCATTCTTTTGTACCCCAAACACTTTTTACTTCAACATTTTTGTCCCAATAATCAAAACCAAAAGTATTCATTTGTTCAAAAAATGAGTCTGAATATATCAATTTCGTGTTTGTTAGCATGGTCTTTGTCCCTGTCTTATTTGACAATTTGAAATAAAATGTTTCAGCATTACTTGTGTTGAACCCTGAAAAGTATGAATATTTGTTGTAAAAGGTTCTTGAGCTTCCTTTTGGAGGGGTTGCACAATGTTCCCATTGATTATAATTTAAAACATTTCTAGGTTGTGCCGATTTATGTAGAAAATGGTTACCATAGTGGTTGTAACAGTACATACTATCATAATTAGTCGAACCCTGCAAATAATCATGTTTGGTAAATTTAGCAGACATCACTAAGTCAGACATCATATTATTAACGCTTTCAAAGTCCCAATCATCAGCGAATGAGCTTTGTTTTACAAAGTCACTCAACGAGATCTTGATTTGGTGTGGATATTTCAGGATCTCAACCGGACCATAAATTTCGTAGTCAGTATTGTCCCATGCTACCCCACCCGGTATAGGATTGGCTGTGAAGTTGACTGAAGAAAGTTCTCTTTTCTCGACGTGTGAAGATGTGTGTGGCTTGAGGATCAAGTTGATTTTCTGACTTGCTGTGTCCATTTTAGCATATTTTCCCTCAATGAAGCGTCCCAAAGTTAGTACCATGATGAGCCAAAGTATGAGGATAAATGCACCAAAGGTCACCCAAAATTCAATCCATGGAGAAATCAGATAGGTTTCTTTCAGTTGTTTCAAAAGTTCTTTAGCTTTATCTTTAAAGGTTTTTGTTGATGGCTGTGTTTTTGATTCACTGAGGTCTTCAGAGGAATCATCGAAGTTTATGAAGTAGCCGGATGCAGTTCTGTCAATTGTTCCAATTGCTTCAGGATTACTATTTCTTGCATATTCGTTTGTTACTTCATTGTAGGTTGGTGTGTCTTTACTAAATGTTTTTATTTGGGTTTTCAGAGGTTTAAGTTCCATTGCATTGTTGCACAGTCCTTGTTGTTCTTCTGTAGGCGTTTCGAATGTGATTAGCCTCTTAGTTAGGACCTCTGTATTGGTAGCAAACCTTGGTGTTCTACTACTTATTGGGAGTCCACTTGGCCTACTGTTTGTTATCGGCCACATGATTGTGGTTTTACCAGGTCGATGGATACAACTCGGTTCTCCTTTTTACCAGCAAGCGGCGGTAGTACAACTGATCTTGTCCCGTTGATAGACAAGACAGGAACTGCTTTTCTGTAAGAAGGCCCAAATTCCTTCTATACCCCGATCTTTTCTCTGACTAGATCCCCGACTTTTGGAATCCAGACAGGTCTTGCTGGGACAGGTGGTGGTTCTTCAGTGGTTGTTGGCTGCTGTTTCAACTTTATGTTGCTCAGGTCTTTTCTTTTTTCGTTTAAGTCCTGCAAAATAGCCAAACGATCTTTGATATCAAAGCTTTTTTCCTTCACCACTGAAGTCTGACTGTCAAGATCTAAGACCAACATCCTAGTTCCAAACAATAATTCGTACGGACTGAATCCCCTCAGAGAATTTCTTGGCAGGTTGTTTAGACTACGTTGGACACTTATTAGATGTTTGACCCACCCAGCTCCCGAACCTAATATCCTTTCTGTTATAGATTGCTTTATGTCTTGGTTTTTTCTTTACACCATCCCGTATCCCTCAGGAAGGAAGTGAGAAGAATCCCGCTGTGCTATGCTCATTTGGCCATGCTTCCCCACAGGCTTGAGGGCTAAAGTGAGAACATTGGTCAAACGTAGCATGCTCCTAGCGTATATGCCATTTAGACTCGCAAATCTTTGTATAACAGTCCCGACGTCAGCCGAGTGCTGGGGTCTACATTATAAGTGGAAACTAGTCTTTGTTTGTTAATAGGACGCCTTATTCACACTGGTCTTATTGATTATTGCTTAGCCCTTCTTGAGTGAAACGCCATGGTATTACACCGTTTCTCTCGCCGCTGCGATCTCTGTTGCAGTCCGGGCATTTTTTTTACAAAAATGTGATGCTGCAGGCTCATGCCTGGCCACCAGTACACTGATTGTAGTTCTTCCAGAGAATCTTTTAGTTTGAGATGACTAAGACCCTCACCTATATGTGTGTCTACAATGAACAAAGTTCTCCTGTCCATGTTTGGAATTACTCTATCCCCCACTCCAGGGATTCGAGCAAAAGGAACGGAGTTTGCATCGATTATGTATGTATAATTGAGTGGATAGTTGATCGGTAGCGCTGAGCAGTCGCCTTTTGATGACGTTCTCACCGCCAGCACTGTTTCACCGTCAATGTATTTCATTGTACGCTTTTTTCTAGCTACGGAAGCCGATTTAGTTGCTACCGCTGTGGCTGTCTCAGCAAATGAATTCCCTGCAACGTGAACGCCATCACGCTGATGACTCAGTGTATGTATCACGTGAGTCTTTGGTAGTTCTTTTTGTAGCAGAACTATTTGTTCCCAAAGCAGTTTTTACTTTATTGTTGCACCTGTGTCATCTTTGTAACCGTTTTGAATCCATGTCTGCAAATCGTTGTTATATGATTTGACGCAGTAATATGAATCGGACACTATAAGTGTCGGGAATTCGCGATCCGCATTATCTAGCGCCATTTTCAATGCTATTATTTCAGTCTGTTGTTCTGAATTAATTTCTACTGAGTGTGTTTTTGTTAATAGAGGTCTTAGTTTACCTCCGCGCCACACTTCTTTTGTAATCTCACATGTGGGGTTGTATGCTTGTTCTCCCCAAACGGAGGGTTGAGCATGTCCGTCTGTATAGATTACACAAGCGTACTGTCGTAATGGCAGAATGTCGATTGGCAGAGGGAATGTTCTTTCATATTCTATATTTTTTAATTCTTTTAATTCTGGATAAAAGTAGTACTTTACTCTGTCCGTTGTAATTGAATTCACCCATTGTACCCATTCCGGATTCAATGCTGTTGTTGGTAAATTACACGGTGTTGTTAATGCCTCAAAAGCTGATTCTGCTGTTCTGACTGTGATACGTCTACCGTCAGCTTTATCTTTTTCTCTAGCTATTGCGGTTTGAACTGCATGAACAATGTTTTCTTTAATGCTGAACTTCTTTTCAGCTTCTGTGTACAAGTGTGATTTGAATGCAATTTGTACCTTTTCTCCCTCATTAGAGGTCAGGTATGTGAATCCGCATCTTCCTGGGATGACTCGAATCACAAGATTGCGTGTGTTATCACGTGTTTCTAATTTTTGTTTTAATTAACATGTCTGTTTGTAAGGATCTCAGAATTTCTGTGTGTATTTGAGTCCAATTGGTTCTTTTAAAATCTGATTTTATTAGATCATAAAGGGGTTTGACCCTTTCTGCGTAATTTGCAATGTATGTTCTTCCGAAATTTAGGAAGCCTAGAATTGACTGTAGGTTTTTTAGTGTTCTAGGTGCTTGGAGTACGGCACATTTCTCTAGGAAATTGTCAGCCAGGCTTTTGCCTTCACTTGATAATTCATATCCTAAGAACAGGACTGTTAGATGGGCAATTCTAGATTTTTTAAAGTTGAATTTGTAACCCTCTGCTGTGAACCCAAGTATTATGGTGTTCACTCTCTTCAAGTGAGTATCCAAGTCATCATCTGTTAGGTATATGTCGTCGACATAAGATAATGCTTCGTCATTATATGTTTGTAGTAACTCTGTTACTCTCGCTGAGAATAATCCTGGGCTGTTCTTGAACCCCTGGGGTAACCGACAGAATTCTTTTTGAGCGCCATTTATTGAGAACGCGGATAAATATCTGCTCTCTGGTGCTATTTTTTGACAAAAGAATCCATTAGAGATGTAAATGTAAATGTAAATGTACAGGAATTTATATAGCGCAAATCACCGAGCGGTTTCTAAGCGCTTGCTTAGGGAACCCGTCCTGGTATTCCCCTGTGAGATAACCCCGGCAGGGTATCCGCAAGGTGAAAGCCAGGCATCCCACCGCGAGGGGCCGTTGTGGAGATTAAGCAAGCTATTGCCCAGAGTCGCAGAGTGTGAACCCGTGAATCGAGTAGGCACCGGAGCGAGAATTGTCGAGTCCATGGACATTTTAGGACTCAAGACCCCGCCGAGCCGGGAATTGAACCCTGGTCCCGGGCCTACCTCTGCTTCCAGGTCTGCCTCCTCTAACCAGTGAGCCACACTTCTCCATGTCTAATGTTGTTTTGTATTTTTTGCGCACTATGTTATTCATTAGTGCAGCACTATGCGAGTTTTGCACTGCAAAAGTTTTGCAACATGAGTTAAGGTGTCTGTAATCCAAAACTAGACGATATGAATTGTCTGGTTTGGAAACCGGAAACAAAGGGTTGTTCATTTGTGAGGTGCACGTTTCAATCACCCCCTGGTATTCTAGTTGATCTAGGATTTCTTTTACCTGTTTTTTAGCTTCTTGCTTAATTGGGTACTGTCTTTGTGCAGTAGGTTGTGTTTTTAACTGGATTTTGTGAGGAGGAGAGTCCTCATCCCATCCTACGTGATTTTTATATAAAGCAGGAGCTTGAGCTACTGCCCACTTTCTAGCAAGTGTGTATTTTTTATGAATTGGGATATGATTTGAGAAGGCAGGCATAATTATTTCTTCGCCATGAGGGCAGTCCCTGACAAACTCTGGTGGACAGTCTTTTTCAGCTAGAAGGATGTCATAGCCCTTGGAGAGATTATCCCAAAATAGTCCCCTTATTTTTCTAGTCTTATCCCCCTCTATACGTAATGTTATTTCATATATTTTGTGAGGTTTGCTAACTCTGGTGTCTGCAGTTTCCACTTGAAGGTATTCATTCGTGTCCACTGTCTCCAGATGACTCATAAGGACTTTGCGAGCTATGCTCACTTCTGCTGCGCTGTCTAGCATTGTCTGAGCCCATTCTCCGTTTTTCAGTTGTGTCCTCAGTATTCTCGGCATTGTTAATTACTTTAATACTGGCTACCTTCTTTTTTGGAAATTGTAATTTCTTTTTTAGATGAGCAGGTTCCTTGTCTTTGGACTTGACGTGCTCTTCTCTGTGTTCTGATCGTCCTCTTCTTTCCGATTTCTGCGAGGAAGTCTGAAAAGATTGAGAGGGGCGTGTATCAATTTCTTGATATCTATCAGGCTTCTTTATATTATCCCTATTTCTAAGGTTGTATTTTTTCCCAGAGGGCTCACTTTGGGGAGACCTGCGTCCTTGGTTTGGAGATCTTTCTCTCCGCCGAGGAGACCTTCCTCTGGACTGGAATTTCTTTTCTTTAGGATTGGATTGTTTGTTTCCATCCCAGCTCTTTTTTTGTGATGTTAAATTATTATTAAAAAATACTTTTTCAGGACTTTCAATCAGTCGGGGTTTTACTGGTATTCCACCTAAACTATCTCTACCTAGTTCCTCATAGGATTTTTCTATGATTCTGGCAATTTCAGCTGGTTGGTCTGCTAAATCTGTCTCTTTCAACCTTTGGCGGATCGCCACGTTTGCTGCTTCTCCCTTTATGTTGGCTAGTAGTATTGCCGAGACCTGCTTGAAGTCTTTTAGTAATTTCATACCAAGAGTTAAAGAGGGTTCTGGACCGTATTCATCTTGAATTTGTTTTAGCACATCTGGTATTACCGAGATGGATGGAACACCATGCGTTTTTGTGTAAATCGAAGCAAAGACTGTACCCCAAGTGTCACAGTCCTCCACGTGTGGTGCGATTCCCATTGGAAGACAGATAGTCAGAATCCTGTGTTTTTCTAACGGGGTGGTGTCTGGAAACACCGCCTCTATTTGGGTGATTTTTTGTGCTAACCAGAATGGTATTTGTTCCCGTTTAGCTGGTACTTTACCTAGGCAGGATTGTATGTTCTGTGGTGTAATTTTATTTGTGTTCCCCTGATGAGGGGTCAGCTGTGGAATTTTAATTGCTGGTTGGATTGTTGAAGTCCGCATTACATATTGGACTAATTGTCTATGTAATTTTATTAATTGTTTTAGTTGTATTAAAAGAGCTGCTGCAGACATCCCGTCGATGTCTGGATGTGGTGTGTATCCGGCTAGGACCGGCCACGTTGCTCCTGGTCTACCTAGTGGACCGAGCCTGGTGATGTGATTATTATGTTTTAGGGCGCCATTAAACAAGAGCAGGTGCTCTTGGAATTTAAGTGGCACTTCCACCTCCTCGAAAGGAGTGTACTCATTAGGAGGTTCCTCTGTTTTGTAATAGTGGAAGTGCTTTGTTACAGCGTTTGCTGCTGGAAAGTTTATCCATGAATAGAATACCTCTGTCTGCCGATATTCGTGTGCCTCTATTACGAATATGACTCTGCCACCTCTAGGTGTCAGTCCATTTTCTATAAGTTTCAAAGTTATAGATTTTCTTATGTTGACCGGGATGAGTATTATATCCGGGTCTGCTTCTTGTATAGCATTATCAGCTGCTACGAGTTCGGCTGCTATTCTAGCTGCCTCTCTTTCTCCTTCACTGTCTGACATTGTACTGTCCAGAAGGTTATTCCGTTTGTTTGCAGATCAGGTTTCTTATGGAAACAAAGATTAGATGCTCAATATTTTGGAACAGTGTATCCTTCAACGTTGACTAAACCAAGAACCATACATAGGAGTTTCCTCCTGCGAGGTTTGGCGGATATGACCTTTCACCCACTCCAGACGTCTTTGGAGTATTATGGGAAAAAAGGGGTCTGAGTGAAAAAGCACGACTGAGTTACTCTAATGTCTTGCGTTAGTTTTATCGCCTTTCCAAACGTTGGGCGCCATGTAGTGTAGTTCCTATTATCCCAATAGGCTCTGCGCATTGGAATAATACCTTCAATAGTATAGGCCTAGACCAGACGTTAACTAGGTCTTCTATTGTCGATATTAGACTTAAAGTTTTGGGTTTGCCAGCTAGCTCAGAGTTCACTAGAAACTTTCTCGAATAGGCAAGGAGGAGTTGAACCTCCCTGGATAGACAAGAAGGGATTTAGTTTCTGACAACCATAGAACATGACAACTTTGCTCTCCCCTAATCAAGAGTGTATCTCTAGAGTCGTGTGAAAACAAAAGACAACTTATTTTACTCAGTCAGTACGTGCATTCTTAGTCTCACCAGATTGTAGAGAAAAGGAAGAGACGGGCGTGTTCAATAAAAGATGGTATTTATTGATCAGTCTCTTTTCTCATACAAGAGAAATGGATCGATATTATCGCAATACTTATGGTTAAGTAAAGTGCATACAATAAAAGCAGAAGTATAAAATAATACTGTAAAAACATTTATATGGTTTCTAAGCCATAAGGTGGTTTAAAATGGATAAAATAGATACATACACATATACATTTGACTAATCGTACTCAACTGGTGTTTCTACCTACGCCTACCCCAGTGTACCTGACCTAAGCCTAATACGTGGGCGGGAATAGAAAGTAGCAGTTTAAGTTAAGTTTGTTTTGCCAAGTGACTGACTCAAGAATTCTCTGCAAGGGGTTATTCAGTTCTGTACCTGGAATTTAGGATGAATGAGGGATGGTATCTCTCGTCTCTGGTCTCGATATTCCAGGCTGCCTGCAAGGGCTGCCCGGAAGCGCCAGAGCTGGATTTCTCGGCAGGAGAAAGCAGCGTCTCGTTCTCAGCGCGTCAGGAAGGCGGGGCTGCGCCAGCGGGGTCTGCTCTGCTCTGGGCTTCGGCAAGTCTGGCTGCTCCGATCTCGTCACCACCGCGTGTGTTTGCTTAAGGCAATACCGGTAATATTTATACCTGTAAGGTGCAGAGATTGACGTAAGGATGGACATAGATACGTCAATAAGGATGTCATACGAACTGGTTGTTAGCACATTCTTTTGCTGAAGTTCTCGGTGAAATCAAAACAATGGCCGCAGGGTTTTTCCCAGGTTGTCATAGGTTTGATTTGTTTTGAGAACTCCGTATGCCTTATCAGGGGCTGGAGGAATATTGCTTGTCTAATTAGATGGCAAGCGTTATGACCTAATCAGATAACACGTTCCTGTGCCGTGGTGTGGCTTAATCAGATAACGGTTTCTGCATCATGGGATGGCTGCTAGTTAACTTGTTAACCAGAACAGGGTCAGGAATAGGGGGATCGATACAGAACCTATAGGAATACATCACAGTTACTCCACGCTAGTGGCACACCAAATCCACCAGTTTCCGAGGTTTCATTCTGCAACCACCTTGTTGCACCTTTGCCGTTCACCAAGAAATGTTTACATATCACCAAATCCTCATGCACCCTCTGCCTCACTCGTACCCTTTGGTGCAGATTTGTTGCCTCTGCACTGTGAATCTTAGGCTCCTGCAGAATACCTGCCGAGGTGCTACCACCCGGTACACAAATTCAAGAAGCTCAGAAATGTTTGCATTATCCTCAGCTCACACTTCTCCTTTCTAAAAAACTCATCAGCAACTCATTCAGAGATGACAACTTGTCCCCAGCTAAACTCAATGTCATGGTTATGGAATACAACATAATGCCCAAAGACCTATACCTATTATCTGCCCTTTCAGACTTCCCCGCTGCCAACAGAATCCCAAACCTGTCCGCCACCACTGCCAATGTTTTCATCAAACTCATGCATTCCCCGGAGGCACCAGTTCTTCCCACCACCAGAAAGTCCTTCAGATAATGCAAGATCGGGTTGGACCTGGCCATTGACCGCACAACATATTCCACATAGCAGCTGAACTTCTCAAAAACTGCACAAGCCACTGCACAGCCCATGGGCATACACTTACCCACTAAGTATTTGCCAGGGAAATGTATCCCCAGTAGGTACTGGATGTTAACCTTACCCCTATCTGCTCCTACTCGACATGACCTGGTCAGCCATGTCCAAGTTTCTATAGGGCACTAAACATTCTGACTGCTCAAAGAAATCTAACACTGGCGCCCCTTCCAGCCACGAAAGGTGGTGTATCAAGCATAATTCCTCAAGTGCCTTTTTCAGCACTACCCCCAGCGGAGATACCATGCGATCAGACAAAGAAGGCAATCCAAAAGGCCTGACATTTTGCTGAGTGCTACTCCCTTTTTATAGGTTATCCTCCACCACCTCCGACCACTCTTTACAAGACTTGAGATTGTCCACCCATCTTCTTAGATGAGGTCAGTGTATCGTAGTATGAACCCTGCATAAACCCCTTCTACGTATAGCACCCAGCAGCCGCTGTTCTACACCACTACCCTGCCGTCGACCTGCACTCTCCCTTCCGGTGCTTTGCCTGCACCACCTGTGCATTGCAACACTGGGTGCACCGACTGTAATGCGTGTGATTGTGTTAAAACTTGCATGGGTAGTGTTGGCAAACTCCTTTAGTTCCAGCATGCTCCCTTTGGGGTATATCTATTCTCTCCTACCACCCCTTCAGGAGTGGGACGGCTCGGAAAGAGTTGGTATGAGCGGACCAATTGCAGTATTAGCCGATAGTGTCGGCTGGTCATGGTCATGTACTTCAGCCAAAACTCATTGTCTTTTTTGCCCCGCATTTCTCCGGTGTCACACTTCTGGGCCAAAAATTGCTTGTCGTATTGGATCAAGGCTAAACCCCCAAAACTGATACTAGCCATCCTAATGAGCCACACTTCACTCCAGCATTTTCTCACAAATAATCCGGGCAAAAATTGTGAATGCAGCTGTCCAGGTGGTTAGTAGGAACTTTAGGCCAATTACCTTTCTTCTGCCTTCAAACCCTCTTTACATCTAGCCTCCCAGTGCAGTAGCTTAAAAACATCCACATATGTGTTTTCCCATATTTCTTCTTTGGTAGACAATTAGTGGCCTCCCAAGGCATCCCTCACATCCACTAACAGCAGGACTGTATCCCCCACCAAAGCACTCTCTCTGATGGCAGGTGCAGGGGAGGGTATCTGGTACCGATTTTTCTCCCCCTCCGGACAGGCCGGACTGCCCAGCCAACCCCACTGACATTCCACCCCCTGCAACAGAGCTCTGTCGCGGAACTTCCCCATCCTGTGCTGCAATCGTCTCCACCTTATTCCCCCCCCACCGACCTGAACTTCTTCGTCTGAACTACTCCTTCCTTCATTGTGCCTAGGTGCACCAAGAACCACTGCCATAATTCCCACCATACTCTTTACATGATACTGCCTTCTCAGTATGCTCTGATGCTCCATGCCCAAACATCCTCTCTCCATATATCTGCCCAGACAATGTCATATTCATGCCTAGGCCCTCCTCCTCCAGACTACCAGCTCTCTGCTCTCCTCCCTCGTTTACAACTGTACTATCACCACTGCCACTGGACTCCCCATCTCTGTCCAACTCCCCATCTAGTGGCCTTGCCGCTTGGCCTCACCTCCAGGACACCCCAAGGATTCGACTCTACCTGATCTTCCTCATTCCTCGAAGCATCATCACTAGTGCTCTGCTCCTCAGCCCTAAGGTTCTCGCCCTGGACGACGCAGCCCCACGATTCATCCCCCCATGTCCATCATTGTGCCTGGAACCCTCATGACCACTGACATGGTAGCAGCCCTGTTCTCCTCTGCCATCATTACTTTTATCCACTTCCTTTGCCATCACCACCTTCTCGACCACCATCACCGTGCTCTGGGCTATGCTTGTCCTCCTTAATTATTCCCATGGGAAGGGAGGTGTGTCCCCCGGAAGGAAGAGCAGAGGCTGTCCAGGTGAGTGGTGTATACTTTATTTACTGCGCATCAGCTTCTGCAGGGGAGAGCCGTCCTAGGCGTCTCGGTGCCGCAATCGTGATGCCCTAGCCCCCCGCGTCACTGCCTCTCATGATAGTCGCGCAGGCCACATGACTCGGGAAGGCTAAAGGGCAACACTACACATCTTCCCACTTAACAATATCAGAATTAACTGTAGCTATGCCCACAAGCGTGGGGAAGGGATAGAGAAGAAAAAAGAGAGAGCGAGAGAGACGATTTCACAACTGAAAGTCACTGAGGTGTTTCGGCAGCTTCACCGCACGGCCCGTGCGGGTGTGCGTTCCAGTCCCTTGCTCTCTTCCTCCGCGGGGTCCGCCTGACCTCGCACCCTCCTCCTGGTCTCTCTGGGAGGTGTTGGGTGTCTTGTCCGTAATGTTCCCTCCGTCTGCGTCCTGGCTGGGCAGACATGGCATCAGCTGTTCAGGTGATTGTCCCTCCACACTGGCTGTGGGTCCGGCCGCACTCCCGGGGTCTGTAGAGGGTGCTGCCATTCCGGCTCTGCTGGGGCTTTCATCAAGTTCACTGTTGTTCACACCCCAGTGCAGGATCTTGTTGCACTTAGCCATTCTGGATTGGGACCATACTTTTACATCACTCAATAAGGCGGAGCGGGTGAATGCTTCCACCACCCATAGGGGTTCACTGAATTTGCTGTCACCTTTGAGGCCTGGTTGGCCTTCTTGACCCGGACCTACTCGCCGTTTGTCAATGAGTCCTCACGCGCACTGCTCCTTTTGTCATAGTGTGCTTGTAGATGCTTTGTGCTTTTTCTATGTTACTGCGGACAATGGCTGGGGACCATTTGCTTTGTAGTCTCATGGTCATTCAGGCTATGTTGTCTCTGGTGAAGGGTTCTCTGCCTCATAAGATTTTAAATGGGCTGTAGCCTGTCAAGGTAGGTGTGATGCAGTAGGCCCATACCGTGTTTCTGACTTCGGACTCTCAGTTCTTACCAGCACTGATGGTTGCTTGGATCGAGCCCATGATCACTCGGTTAAAGCGTTCCACTTGGCCGTTCCCGGCTGGATGGTAGACTGGAGTGCGCTTTGTCTGGATTCCGTTCCTGTTGGTGAAGGCTGTCCATTTGACCAATGTGAACTGGGGTCCATTGTTGCTGATGATGGGCTTGGGGATGCCCTCCCTCAAGAAGATGCTGGTGAGGAAGGTTATGACTGCATTGGAATCAACTGACTCACAGATTTCGACTTCCGGACATTTTGTATAACGGTCCATGATGACAATGAGATGTTTGGGTGTGCCCCAGGTGTCTAGGACTGGGCCTACAATGTCGATGGATAGGTCCTCCCAGGGGTTGTTGGGAGTGGCGAATTCACCCATGGGGGGGCCTCATGGTGACAAGGGTTTTGTCTGCTCTGGCGCAATGGGCACAGTCACTCACGAACCTTTCCACTTGGATGTCCATGGCGGGCCATCAGTAGAGCAGCTTCATCTGCCTTTTGGCTTTCACAATGCCCAGGTGTCCTTCGTGGTTGATGTGGAGGATGCGGTCATGCAGAGCCTTCGGGGGCACCACTTTGTCCCCTCGTAGTAGGAAGATGGAGTCCTCACCAATGGAGAGTTCATTGCGAACTTCCCAGAATTTTCCGAGTCTGCTGTTGCTTTGATTCTTTTCCGGCCAGCCTCTCGTGACGTATTGCTTGACTTGGGATAGTTCTGCATCCTGTGTGTCGGCTTCTGCCCAGTCCTGAGCGCAGACGGTATGTTCATGATCCTGTAGTGTAGTTCCTATCATCCCAATAGGCTCTGCGCATTGGAATAATACCTTCAATAGTATAGGCCTAGACCAGACGTTAACTAGGTCTACTACTGTCGATATTAGACTTAAAGTTTTGGGTTTGCCAGCTTAGCTCAGAGTTCACTAGAAACTTTCTCGAATGTTCAGGAAGGAATTAACTTCCCTGATTAGACAAGAAGGGATTTAGTTTCTGACAACCATAGAACATGACAACTTTGCTCTCCCCTAATCAAGAGTATATCTCGAGAGTCGTGTGAACAAAAGGCAATTTATTTTACTCAGTCAGTACGTGCATTCTTAGTCTCATCAGATTGTAGAGAAAAGGAAGAGACGGGCGTGTTCAATAAAAGATGTTATTTATTGATCAGTCTCTTTTCTTGTACAAGAGAAATGGATCGATATTATTGCAATACTTATGGTTAAGTAAAGTGCATACATAAAAAGCAGAAGTATAAAATAATACTGTAAAAACATTGATATGGTTTCTAAGCCATATGAAGGTTTAAAATGATTAAAATAGATACATACATATATACATTTGACTAAACGTACTCAACTGGTGTTTCTAAATACGCCTACCCCGTGTACCTGACCTAAGCCTAATGCGTGGGCGGGAATAGAAAGTTACAGTTTAAGTTAAGTTTGTTTTGCCAAGTGACTGACTAAAGAATTCTCTGTGAGGGGTTATTCAGTTCTGTACCTGGAAGTTAGGATGAATGAGGGATGGTATCTCTCTCTCTGGTCTCGATATTCCAGGCTGCCTGCGAGGGCTACCCGGAAGCGCCGGTGCTGGATCTCTCGGCAGGAGAAAGCAGCGCGTCTCGTTCTCAGCGCGTCAGGAAGGCGGGGCTGCGCCAGCGGGGTCTGCTCTGCTCTGGGCTTCGGCAAGTATGGCTGCTCCGTCTCGTCACCACCGCGTGTGTTTGCATAGGGCAATATCGGTAATATTTATACCTTTAAGGTGCCGAGATTGACGTAAGGATGGACATAGATACGTCAATAAGGATGTCAGACGACTTGGTCGTTAGCACATTCTTTTGCTGAAGTTCTCGGTGAAATCAAAACAATGGCCGCAGGGTTTTTCCCAGGTCTGTCATAGGTTTGATTTGTTTAGAGAACTCCGTATGCCTTATCAGGGGCTGGAGGAATATCGCTTGTCTAATTAGATGGCAAGCGTTATGACCTAATCAGATAACACGTTCCTGTGCCGTAGTGTGGCTTTATCAGATAACGGTTCCTGCATCATGGGGGTTTTCTGCCTCATGGGCTGACTGCTAGTTAACTTGTTGGTTTGTTAACCAGAATAGGGTCAGGAATAGGGGGATCGATTCAGAACCTATAGGAATACATCACACCCACTCCACGCTAACTATGGACATATTTACTAATCTAGGCATAGTAAACATAGTACAACATACTATAGAGTATTGTGTATACATTACCACCCCAAAATACATAAATGCATTTTGAAATTATCAAATATACGGAAAAATGCAGTCATATGTATAGTATGCACTCAAGCTGTAGAGTAATGCTAAAGTAATTACGCATTTGTATACATTATTGCTATTTGGTATATGAGAATTTACACATGAAATGGCTCTTAATACAGAAAAAAGGTTCGAGACCATTTCATCACAGAATATAATAATAATAATGAACATCCCAGCGGGCAGCTAATGTCTATAAGCCATCTAAAATTAGGAATTTTAGTTCTCTAAGAATAGTTCTTACTTTAAGCAGAAGATAAGTGTCCCGAAAAATATGCAAAAATATTTTGGGGCTGCTGAAAAAAATTGCTGTCCGTGAACTGGAGGGAAAATTGTTCATGTGACTTTATTATTAAAGTTGAAGGCCAAATTCAGGGTGTTGGGAACGCCGTGTGCGAGCTTGCTCAAAAGTCTCTATTTCTGCTCTGGTGAGAACATCATATCATTTAGGCTTTCGAAAAAGCTGTCAACAGCTTCCTGGGAAAGTTCCACTAACTCGGAAAAAGGTGTAACCATGCATTCGTGCGCATGATTGTCTCCATTGACGTTCTGATTTGGATTGCTGACAGAAGGTCGTACCTGATCGAAGCTGCTTTCATCTTGAACTTCACTACCCCTTAATCGTAGTGGTGAAGCTTCCACAAATGCCGTCAACAGGATTGGTAGCCTTTGAGGGCAGCACAAAGCGTGAGCCTTGATTGGACTCAACAATGTTTCTGCATCCATTGGCGCATCCGATTGTAGCGTCAGACAGGTGTCTAACACGCATTCTTCTCCGCATAGCAGGCACCTTAATACAGGTAAAACACATCGTTGCCACATTGGTCGAAATGATAGAAACCAAGTCATGTTCAGGTCTCTAAGCCGGGATAGTCCCAGGATTTTTGATATCCGGTCCCGGTATCCAATGGCTAGGATTGTTTCTTCCCTTGTCGCAGGTGTTTTGTCTGTGACATGGTTTGCCATAACGAAAAATAAGGACTAGGAATAGGATTCCTGCAATCAGTCCTAAAATGAGGGGAAGTCCGCCAAAAATCGAATGGACGAAATCTGGAAAAATACCCAGTATGGCTTTGAATGGTGTTAATGCCATCGAAAATACTGTCTTAAATACCTTTGAGACCCCATTGGTATCAGAAATATTTAAGATTTCGTTCAGGATTTCTGCGAAATGTATGGGGGAATTAGTTGATAACAAAGAATGTATCTCTGCAGTCGTCCTTGCGACTTGTAGATCATACGTTTCTTTTGATGACGTGAGCCTGGTAGGCGTCTGAAGAAGCACTGTTTTCATTCTGCTTAAAGTATCTATTCGAATAGAAGTAATTTTCAAGTTGGGCCATGCCCTTGCCTCCCTGTCTGGAAAGGAGCTGGGGAACAATGAGTGTCCACAGCACTTGACCTTCGCAGTCGTAGTTACGAGATAAGGAGTCCCGGGCATAAGACTACAACATCTGCGAATTACAATTAGAATGTAACTCCCATTATAGAGTCTTTGAAAGAATGGTTCTATCTCTGTTGCAGGTGCGCCTAGTTGGTGACATGAAAGGTTATTTGAGTTCCCTTCACAGGCTCCATGCAAACTAATTCCGTTACACAGAAGTGTGCCGCTTAGTGACATCGCACAATTATTGCCACTAAGAAACACTTTCTGTCCTTTATTACTGACACATGCATGTGAATAGGGCAGGTTCCATGTTGTTTTAATGTACCCCTTTCCCAATTTCTCGTACATGCCAGCCTGTATATATTTTTGGCAGTATTGAAACCTGAAGGTTGAAATGGAATATTAATTATCCCGTGTATTATCCATTCACTGACAGGTCGTTCTGACATTGTCACTGGTAATCTCTCAAGTTTCTCAATGCTCAGGATTGTATAATCAGCACCCTTTTGTGCCATACTGATTTGTCTATCAGTAAGGTTAAAGATTTGGAATAGTGACTTTGTTTTGATTAAACGCCAAGGCACATAGCCTGAACGCAGATTTTGTAACGTCCAGCCAAGCTGTACAATAGAACGCAATTGAGACTGACCGTGTTGTAACAACAGTAAGTCCTGCGATAATATGTCGATTGCTGAAGACACAATGCTGTCCAAAGAAAAAATTCTGGAGGACAGAGTCATTAACCCATTGTCCACTACAGAAAGTGATTTTTCCAAATTAATACGGTCAATTTCCCGTATTCTCTCTGCTGTTTCAATTTGAGTAACCTTCCAGGCCTCGTTGTATGCTGCATATACAGAGGCTGCTATGAAACGCTTTTGACGCTGTTTGCGTGGTCCCATAATGAAATCACGCAAGTCAGCACCATCAGTAAGTAAAGATAGGTGTTGCTTAATTTCTGCCAGTGTGGAAGTTTGTAGCCATTGAAGGCATAATTTGCCCACACTGTAGGTGGTGATTATCCCTGGGTGTTGTCTTTGGGGATATCTAGGGTCTGGCCTGGTCATTTTGAACCCCTGTGTTTTGTTCAGGAATCTGTCTTGACAGATATTAGTATCTGTGGGCCAGATCAACCACTGTTTCCAATCAGGATGTGTTCTGTTTTGGTTTAATACATAGTTTACGTCTATCTCTTCATCTGTAGAGCTATTGCTGTTCATTGTTGGTTTTGGAATAGACGGTTTATTTAAGTCTTTGATTTTGGCTAAGCCAAGACAGGTAGTTTGTTGAACAGTGTCATTTAAAAATATAATTTGTTCTGGGATCATGCAGGCTCTAAACAAAGATTCTATACCTTGTACTTGCCAATATTTTGTACCCCAAACACTTTTCAATTCAACATTTTTGTCCCAATAATCAAAACCAAAAGTATTCATTTTTTCAAAGAATGAGTCTGAATATATCAATTTCGTGTTAGTTATCATGGTCTTTGTGCCTGTCTTGTTTGACAATTTGAAATAAAATGTTTCAGCATTACTTATGTTAAAACCTGAAAAATATGAATATTTGTCGTAAACGGTTCTTGAGCTTCCTTTTGGAGGGGTTGCACAATGTTCCCATTGATTATAATTTAAAACATTTCTAGGTTGTGCAGATCTATGTAGAAAATGGTTACCATAGTGGTTGTAGCAATACATACTATCATAATTTGTAGAACCCTGCAAATAATCATGTTTGGTAAATTTAGCAGACATTACTAAGTCAGACATCATGTTATTTATACTTTCGAAGTCCCAATCATCAGCAAATGAGCTTGGTTTTACAAAGTCACTCAATGAGATCTTAATTTGGTGTGGATATTTCAGGATTTCAACCGGACCATAGATTTCGTAGTCAGTGTTGTCCCATGCTACCCCACCCGGTATAAGATTGGCTGTGAAGTTGACTGAAGAAAGTTCTCTTTTCTCGACGTGTGAAGATGTGTGTGGTTCGAGGATCAAGTTGATTTTCTGACTTGCTGTGTCCATTTTAGCATATTTTCCCTCAATGAAGCGTCCCAAAGTTAGTACCATGATGAGCCAAAGTATGAGGATAAATGCACCAAAACCCACCCAAAATTCAATCCATGGAGAAATCAGATATGTTTCTTTCAGTTGTTTCAAAAGTTCTTTAGCTTTATCTTTAAAGGTTTTTGATGATGGCTGTGTCTTTGATTCACTGAAGGCTTCAGAGGAATCATCGAAGTTTATGAAGTAGCCGGATGCAGTTCTGTCAATTGTTCCAATTGTTTCAGGATTACTGTTTCTTGCATTTTCACTTGGTACTTCATTGTAGATTGGTGTGTCTCTGCTAAAAGTTTTTATTTGGGTTTTCAGAGGTCTAAGTTCCATTGCATTGTTGCATAGTCCTTGTTGTTCTTCTGTAGGCGTTTCGAATGTGATTAGCCTCTTAGTTAGGACCTCTGTATTGGTAGCAAACCTTGGTGTTCTGCTACTTATTGGGAGTCCACTTGGCCTACTATTTGTTATCTGCCACATGATTGTGGTTTTACCAGGTCGATGGATACAACTCGGTTCTCCTTTTTACCAGCAAGCGGCGGTAGTACAACTGATCTTGTCCCGTTGACAGACAAGACAGGAACTGCTTTTCTGTAAGAAGGCCCAAATTCCTTCTTTACCGCGATCTTTTCTCTGACTAGATCCCCGACTTTTGGAATCCAGACAGGTCTTGCTGGGACAGGTGGTGGTTCTTCAGTGGTTGTTGGCTGCTGTTTCAACTTTATGTTGCTCAGGTCTTTTCTTGTTTTGTTTAAGTCCTGCAAAATAGCCAAACGGTCTTTGATATCAAAGCTTTTTTCTTTCACCACTGAAGTCTGACTATCAAGGTCAGAGATCAACATCCTAGTTCCAAATAATAATTCGTACGGACTGAATCCCTTCAGAGAATTTCTTGGCAAGTTATTTAGACTACGTTGGACACTTATTAGATGTTTGACCCACCCAGCTCCCGAACCTAATATCCTTTCCGTTATAGATTGCTTTATGCCTTGGTTTTTTCTTTACACCATCCCGTATCCCTCAGGAAGGAAGTGAGAAGATTCCCGCTGTGCTATGCTCATTTGGCCATGTTTCCCCTCAGGCTGGAGGGCTAGAGTGAAAACAATGGTCAGACGTAGCATGCCATTAGCGTATATGCCATTTAGACTCGCAAATCTCTGTATAACAGTCCAGACGTCAGCCGAGTGCTGGTGATCGACATTATAAGTGGAAACTAGCCTGTATATGTTAATCGCAAGCCTTGCTTTTTACTAGTGATTTCTTCTGGAGTGAAACGACACGGTATTACACCGTTCCTCTCACCTCTGCGATTCCTGTTGCAGTTGGGGCAGTTTTTTACAAACACGGTGTGATGCAGGCTCATGCCTGGCCACCAATACCTTGATTGTAATTCTTCCAGAGAATCTTTTAGTTTGAGGTGTCTGAGACCCTCGCCCATATGTGCGTCTGCGATTAACAAGTTTCTCCTGTCCATGTTTGGAATCACTCTATCCCCCACTCCAGGGATTCGAGCAAAAGGGACGGAGTTTGCATCGATTATGTATGTATAATTGAGTGGATAGTTGATCGGTAGCACTGAGCATTCGCCTTTTGATGACGTTTTCACCGCCAGCACTGTTTCACCGTCAATGCATTTTAATGTACGCTTTTTTCGAACTACGGGAGCCGATTTAGTGGCTGCCGCTGTGGCTGTTTCAGCCAATGAATTCCCTGCAACGTGAACGCCATCACGTTGATGACTCAGTGAGTGTGTCACGTGAGTCTTTGGTAGTTCTTTTTGTAAAAGAGCTATTTGTTCCCAAAGCAGTTTCTGCTTTATTGTTGCATCTGTGTCATCTTTGTAACCGTTTTGAATCCATGTCTGCAAATCCTTGTTGTATGATTTGACGCAGTAATATGAATCAGACACTATAAGTGTCGGGAATTCGCGATCCGCATTATCTAGCGCCATTTTCAATGCTAATATTTCAGTCTGTTGTTCTGAATTAGTTTCTACTGAGTGTGTTTTTGTTAATAGAGGTCTTAGTTTACCTCCGCGCCACACTTCTTTTGTAATCCCACATGTGGGGTTGTATGCTTGTTCTCCCCAAACGGGGGGTTGAGCATGTCAGTCTGTATAGATTACACAGGCGTACTGTCGTAAGGGCAGAATGTCGATTGGCAGAGGGAATGTTCTTACATATTCTAGATTTTTTAACTCTTCTAGTTCTGGATCAAAGTAGTAGTATACTTTGTCCGTTGTAATTGAATTCACCCATTGTATCCATTCCGGATTCAATGTTGTTGTTGGTAAATTACATGGTGTTGTTAATGCCTCAAAGGCTGGTTCTGCTGTTCTGACTATGATATGTCTACCGTCAGCTTTGTCTTTTTCTCTAGCTATTGCGGTTTGAACTGCATGAACAATGTTTTCTTTAATACTGAACTTCTTTTCAGCTTCTGTGTACAAGTGTGATTTGAATGCAATTGGTACCTTTTCTCCCTCATTAGAGGTCAGGTATGTGAATCCGCATCTTCCTGGGATGACTCGAATCACAAGATTGCGTGTGTTATCACGTGTTTCTAATTATGTTTTAATTAACATGTCTGTTTGTAGGGATCTCAAAATTTCTGTGTGTATTTGAGTCCAATTTGTTCTTTTAAAATCTGGTTTTATCAGATCATAAAGGGGTTTGACCCTTTCTGCGTAATTTGCCATGTATGTTCTTCCGAAATTTAGGAAGCCTAGAATTGACTGTAGGTTTTTTAGTGTTCTAGGTGCTTGGAGTACGGCACATTTCTCTAGGAAATTGTCAGCCAGGCTTTTGCCTTCACTTGATAATTCATATCCTAAGAACAGGACTTTCAGATGGGCAATTCTAGATTTCTTAAAGTTGAATTTGTAACCCTCTGCTGCGAACCCAAGTATTATGGTGTTCACTCTCTTCAAGTGAGTATCCAAGTCATCATCTGTTAAGTAAATGTCGTCGACATAAGATAATGCTTCATCATCATATATTTGTAGTAATTCTGTTACTCTCGCTGAGAATACTCCCGGGCTGTTCTTGTAACCCTGGGCTAACCGACAGAATTGTTTTTGAGTGCCATTTATTGAGAACGCAGACAAATATCTGCTCTCTGGTGCTATGTTTTGACAAAAGAATCCATTAGAGATGTCTAATGTTGTTTTGTATTTTTTGCGCACTATGTTATTCATTAGTGCAGCACTATGCGAATTTTGCACTGCAAAAGTTTTGCAACATTAGTTAAGGTGTCGGTAATCCAAAACTAGACGGTATCAATTGTCTGGTTTGGAGACCGGAAACAAAGGGTTGTTCATTTGTGAGGTGCAAGTTTCAATCACCCCCTGGTATTCTAGCTGATCTAGGATTTCTTTTACCTGTTTTTTAGCTTCTTGCTTAATTGGGTACTGCCTTTGTGCAGTAGGTTGTGATTTTAACTGGATTTTGTGAGGAGGAGAGTCCTCATCCCATCCTACATGATTTTTATATAAAGCAGGAGCTTGAGCCACTGCCCACTTTCTAGCAAGTGTGTATTTTTTATGAATTGGGATATGATTCGAGAAGGCAGGCATAATTATTTCTTCGCCATGAGGGCAATCCCTGACAAACTCTGGTGGCCAGTCTTTTTCAGCTAGAAGGATGTCATAGCCCTTGGAGAGATTATCCCAAAATAGTCCCCTTATTTTTCTAGTCTTATCCCCCTCTATACGTAATGTTATTTCATATATTTTGTGAGGTTTGCTAACTCTGGTGTCTGCAGTTTCCACTTGAAGATATTCATTCGTGTCCACTGTCTCCAGATGAGTCATAAGGACTTTGCGAGCTATGCTCACTTCTGCTGCGCTGTCTAGCATTGTCTGAGCCCATTCTCCGTTTTTCAGTTGTGTCCTCAGTATTCTCGGCATTGTTAACTATTTTAATGCTGGCTACCTTCTTTTTTGGAAATTGTAATTTCTTTTTTAGATGAGCAGGTTCCTTGTCTTTGGACTTGGCGTGCTCTTCTCTTTGTTCTGATCGTCCTCTTCTTTCCGATTTCTGCGAGGAAGTCTGAAAAGATTGAGAGGGACGTGTATCAATGTCTTGATATCTATCAGGCTTCTTTATATTATCCCTATTTCTAAGGTTATATATTTTTCCAGAGGGGTCACTTTGGGGTGACCTGTGTCTTTGGTTCGGAGATTTTTCTCTCCGCCGAGGAGACCTTCCTCTGGACTGGAATTTCTTTTCTTTAGGATTGGATTGTTTGTTTCCATCCCAGTTCTTTTTTGGTGATGTTGAATTATTATTAAAAAATATTTTTCCAGGACTTTCAATTAGTTGTGGTTTTACTGGTATTCCACCTAAACTATCTCTACCTAGTTCCTCATAGGATTTTTCTATGATTCTGGCAATTTCAGCTGGTTGGTCTGCTATATCTGTCTCTTTTAACCTCTGGCGGATCGCCACATTTGCTGCTTCTCCCTTGATGTTGGCTAATAATATAGCCGAGACCTGCTTGAAGTCTTTTAGTAATTTCATACCAAGAGTTAAAGCGGGTTCTGGACCATATTCGTCTTGAATTTGTTTTAGCACATCTGGTATTACCGAAATGGATGGAACACCGTGCGTTTTTGTGTAGATGGAAGCAAAGACTGTACCCCAAGTGTCACAGTCCTCCACGTGTGGTGCGATTCCCATTGGAAGACAGATAGTCAGAATCCTGTGTTTTTCTAACGGGGTGGTGTCTGGAAACACCGCCTCTATTTGGGTGATTTTTTGTGCCAACCAGAATGGTATTTGTTCCCGTTTAGCCGGTACTTTACCTAGGCAGGATTGTATGTTCTGTGGTGTAATTTTATTTGTGTTCCCCTGGTGAGGGGTCAGCTGTGGAATTTTAATTGCTGGTTGAATTGTTGAAGTCCGCATCACATATTGGACTAATTGTCTATGTACTTTTATTAATTGTTTTAGCTGTGTTAAAAGCTCTGCTGCAGACATCCCATTGATGTCCGGATGTGGTGTGTATCCGGCTAGGACCGGCCACGTTGCTCCTGGTCTACCTAAAGGACCGAGCCTGGTGATGTGATTGTTATGTTTTAGGGCGCCATCAAATAAGAGCAGATGCTCTTGAAATTTGAGTGGTACTTCCACCTCCTCGAAAGGAGTGTACATTTCAGGAGGTTCCTCTATTTTGTAATAGTGGAAGTACTTTGTTACAGCATTTGCTGCTGGAAAATTTATCCATGAATAGTATACCTCTGTCTGCCGATATTCGTGTGCCTCAATTACGAATATGACTGTGCCACCTCTAGGTGTCAGTCCATTTTCTATAAGTTTTATCGTTATAGATTTCCTTTTGATGACCGGGATGAGTATTATATCCGGGTCTGCTTCCTGCATAGTAGCATCAGCTTCTGCGAGTTCAGTTGGTATTCTAACTGCCTCTCTTTAATCACCGCTGTCTACCATTTTACCGACAGGAAGGTTATTTCTTTTGTTTGCAGATCAGGTTTCTTATGAAAACAAAGATTAGATGCACAATATTTTGGAACAGTGTATCCTTCAACGTTGACTAAACCAAGAACCATACATAGGAGTTCCCTCCTGAGAGGTTTTGGAGGATATTACCTTTCACCCACTCCAGACGTCTTTGGAGTATTGTGGGAAAAAAGGGGTCTGAGTGAGAAAGCACGACTGAGTTACTCTAAATGTCTTACGTTAGTTTTATCGCCCTTTCCAAACGCGTTGGGCGCCATGTAGTGTAGTTCCTATCATCCCAATAGGCTCTGCGCATTGGAATAATACCTTCAATAGTATAGGCCTAGACCAGACGTTAACTAGGTCTACTACTGTCGATATTAGACTTAAAGTTTTGGGTTTGCCAGCTTAGCTCAGAGTTCACTAGAAACTTTCTCGAATGTTCAGGAAGGAATTAACTTCCCTGATTAGACAAGAAGGGATTTAGTTTCTGACAACCATAGAACATGACAACTTTGCTCTCCCCTAATCAAGAGTATATCTCGAGAGTCGTGTGAACAAAAGGCAATTTATTTTACTCAGTCAGTACGTGCATTCTTAGTCTCATCAGATTGTAGAGAAAAGGAAGAGACGGGCGTGTTCAATAAAAGATGTTATTTATTGATCAGTCTCTTTTCTCGTACAAGAGAAATGGATCGATATTATTGCAATACTTATGGTTAAGGAAAGTGCATACATAAAAAGCAGAAGTATAAAATAATACTGTAAAAACATTGATATGGTTTCTAAGCCATATGAAGGTTTAAAATGATTAAAATAGATACATACATATATACATTGACTAAACGTACTCAACTGGTGTTTCTAAATACGCCTACCCCGTGTACCTGACCTAAGCCTAATGCGTGGGCGGGAATAGAAAGTTACAGTTTAAGTTAAGTTTGTTTTGCCAAGTGACTGACTAAAGAATTCTCTGTGAGGGGTTATTCAGTTCTGTACCTGGAAGTTAGGATGAATGAGGGATGGTATCTCTCTCTCTGGTCTCGATATTCCAGGCTGCCTGCGAGGGCTACCCGGAAGCGCCGGTGCTGGATCTCTCGGCAGGAGAAAGCAGCGCGTCTCGTTCTCAGCGCGTCAGGAAGGCGGGGCTGCGCCAGCGGGGTCTGCTCTGCTCTGGGCTTCGGCAAGTATGGCTGCTCCGTCTCGTCACCACCGCGTGTGTTTGCATAGGGCAATATCAGTAATATTTATACCTTTAAGGTGCCGAGATTGACGTAAGGATGGACATAGATACGTCAATAAGGATGTCACACATTCTTTTGCTGAAGTTCTCGGTGAAATCAAAACAATGGCCGCAGGGTTTTTCCCAGGTCTGTCATAGGTTTGATTTGTTTAGAGAACTCCGTATGCCTTATCAGGGGCTGGAGGAATATCGCTTGTCTAATTAGATGGCAAGCGTTATGACCTAATCAGATAACACGTTCCTGTGCCGTAGTGTGGCTTTATCAGATAACGGTTCCTGCATCATGGGGGTTTTCTGCCTCATGGGCTGACTGCTAGTTAACTTGTTGGTTTGTTAACCAGAATAGGGTCAGGAATAGGGGGATCGATTCAGAACCTATAGGAATACATCACATTTCCGGCCAGCCTCTTGTGACGTATTGCTTGACTTGGGATAGTTCTGCATCCTGTGTGTCGGCTTCTGCCCAGTCCTGAGCGCAGACGGTATGTTCATGATCCGTCATGAAGGCGACGCCGTATTCGTCCCAATCAGAGGATGTGACGGGCTCTTCCATGGCTGCTGCCCTGCTCAGGAAATCTGCCGCTCTGTTCTGCAGGCCCGGGATGTACTCTACATCATAGACAAAGTCCAATGGGCGCAATGTCATTTTAGCGATGCGTGGAGTGGCTGTCGCGTTTCCGCTGGATGTGAGGACCTTGACCAAGGGCTTGTGGTCTGTGCGGAGTGTGAACCGTGACCCCCACAGGTACTGTTGGAATTTCTTCACTGCCCAGATGGCGGGTAGCATTTCCTTCTCAATCACACTGTACTTCTCTTCACGGGGAGGGAGGGATCGCGATGCGAAGGCCACTGTAGTTTCGGTGCCACTTAAAGCCCTCTGGGACAGGACTGCTCCCAATCCCTTATCCTGGCGTCTGTAGTGAGGATGCTGGATGCCGAACCGTCAAATCGATGTAAGGGAACAGCCTTGCAGATGTCCTGTTTGATGGCTAAAAACTCTGTTTCCGTCTCCCCTGACCAGGCAAACTTATTCTTTTCCTTGAGCAATTGGCGTAGGCTGTGCGTCTTTGTTACAAAGTTCTCGACAAATTTACTGTAGAACTCCGCCAGCCCCAGGAATGAGCGAATGTCGTCTTTGGTCTTCGGGGCGGGAGCTGACATGATGGCCTCTACGTTTGCCGATTTGGGGGTGATACCCATGTCGCTGATTTCATGTCCTAAATACGTGACCTGACAAAGACCGAATTTGACACAATGAGATTTCTCACCTGCGCTCCAGTACATCTAAGTTCAATAGTAAAACCCCGTACAGGCTAGCAAAAAAATATTATTTGTAAGGATGCACATGAAAAGTTTCTCATATATAGCACAAGTATAATTATAATGACGTGACCAAAATGCCTGGTCACAGCAGTACAATGTCCATTCCTCAAATCCTGGTTTCAAGGAGAATGTCAATAAATCAAAAGATTTTCTTCAATAACTCCAAAATCCACAGTCAATGTCCACAAATTATATATTTGGTCATAGAATTCTTCTTTATTCTTAGCTTCTTATATTTGTCGAATCAAACTTCAAACATCAGTCAACAGCCTACACGTGTTTCGTCTGGCTTTACACATTAGCCAGTGACTTCATCAGGGCTTTCAACGTGTATCAAAAATTGTCAAAGAGGACTCATCTAATCTCCTTGTTCCAAAATAAATATCTTCTTATCATCAGTTTAATACATCGCCTTCAGATCTCATAAGTTAAAGGAGTTAAGATCTAGATTCAATCATGGTTTGCACGCGAAATAGTATCTATAATACTATTATTCGATATCCCGTAATCAATAGTATTGAATTTCCATCAGTCAGAATTCCTCAAGCATCTTAGGTTAAAGTTTGCATCATTAATGGCCCACTATTTTCATATCCAAAGTGGAACGAGTACCAAAAAGAGCACCATCTATTAGAAATCTGGCGTTGCAGCTGTTGACTGAATGTTTGAAGTTTGATTCGACAAATATAAGAAGCTAAGAATAAAGAAGAATTCTACGACCAAATATATAATTTGTGGACATTGACTGTGGATTTTGGAGTTATTGAAGAAAATCTTTTGATTTATTGACGTTCCTCTTGAAACCAGGATTTGAGGAATGGACATTGTACTGTTGTGACCAGGCATTTTGGTCACGTCATTAGAATTATACTTGTGCTATATATGAGAAACTTTTCATGTGCATCCTTCCAAATAATACTTTTTTGCTAGCCTGTACGGGGTTTTACTATTGAACTTAGATGTACTGGAGCGCAGGTGAGAAATCTCATTGTGTAATGTTCTTTGCCCATACTATGTGTGGGTTTTGAGGGTAGTCTGGTAACCACCCCCATTTTCACCTAGCTGCACCATTGATTTGGAAAGTGATTGTTAGTCCCTGGAGATAATTTGAGTGCCCCTAAACCTGCGAGGTTACCAGTGGCATTTGTTATTAAAAAAGACCGAATTTGCATTTCTCTAATTCGGCTGTGAGGCCATTGGCTGCGAGCGTACGTAGGATGGTGTGCAGGATGTCGTCATGTTCAGCTTTGGATTTCCCCATGACAAGGATGTCATCTTGAAAGTAGAGAATTCCTGGAACACTTTGGAACAGCTTGTGCATGAGTTAATGGAAGACGGCCGCCGCGGAGGCGAGCCCGAAAGGCAGGCGTCTGAATCTGTAGCATCCAAAGGTCGTGATGAAGGATGTGAGTTTTCGGCATGACGGGTGGAGTGACACCTGGTGGAAGGCGTCTTTAAGGTCGATGGTGGAGAACCATTTGATACCTTTTTGTCTGGGCGAGCAATTCATTTATCTTGGGCAATGGAAACTTGTCCACAAAGATGTTTTTGTTAAGTACGCAGAGATCAATGCATAGGCAGATCTTCCCACAAGGTTTGCGCGTCACTACCAAAGGCGCAAGCCATTTGGCGCATTCAATAGGTTCAATGATGCCACTGTCTTCTAAGCGCTTCAGTTCTAGCTGTACTGCTTCCCGGCAGTTCAACGGGATGTTCCTGACCTTGTGGGCGACTGGTATGGCTGCGTCTTGAAGTATGATCTTGTGGGTGAACTTGCACATTTTGCCAATCTGGTTGCTGAAAACAGTGGGAAACTCTGCTTGGAGTGAGGACGGCATGTAAGTGTCCTCCATCAGTAGTACTTGCGTGTCGCCACCGGGGTTGAGCTGGATGCCAAGCACTCCCTGGTCAGCCCACCCCAGGACTGATGGGCCTTTCTTTACCACGTACAATTTCGCAGTGGTGTGTCAGCCGTTGAACTCGAACAGGAGCTGCTGGAAACCAACCATGGGGATCCGTTCTCCCGTGTACGTGACTGGGTGGACGTCCATGGGATTAAGCAGGTCCCCCAGCACTCGAGCAAAGTCTCGGTCACAAATCTGTTTCTGTATGATGGTGTAGGGCGAGCCAGAGTCCGCAACCATGACGACGTGGATGTCTCCAATGGACAACTGGCATGAGGGTTTTTTTTGTTGCTACACCCCCTATGCCCAGGATGTGGTCCTCAATTCAAAGAATGCTATCTGGGTCAGAGAGATCTGCTCCCTCTTGATCATCGGAGGCGTCTTGGACGTATTTGACAGCAGCATTTCTGGGTCTCCGACGGCAAACCTTGCCAAAGTGTCCAGTGATGCCGCAGAACGAGCATTTAACGTGGAACACTGGGCATATTTTGTCATTACCCATGTGGGAGTGGCTACCACATCTGTAACCGGCGCCCTGTTTCCCTTGAGGGGCGCGTCCAGGACCTCTGCCCCTAGACGTCGATTGGCGGGGTGAGGCGGAGTCCGTCGTGATTCTTGATTGCGGTGCCTTGCGATCGGTGATTTGGCACACTGTGGCTTTTGGCACTACGTCTTTTTTGGCTGCTAGGGCGCATCGCTTGGATAATTCTGCCCGTTTCACAATCGCAATGATCTCCGGTAGAGGTGCTTCGCCGCAGACCCAAAGCTTTTCCTGTACACTTGTGTGGGTTGAGTGCATGATGATTTGGTCCCGTATGACGTTGTTGTGCAGGGTACCAAACTTGCAGTTGTTGGGCAGATTTTTCAGGGCCGCCACGTAGTCCTCCACTGATTCTGCTTCTGCCTGTTTCCTTTGAAAGAAGTTGTAACGCTTGATTGCTGTGCATATCACAGGCTGGTGATGGCTGTCTAGGTCTTCGAGGGCGTGTTGGATAACCTCATCGTAGGTCAAAGCTCTGGTCTTTTTCACTATCTGGTCGTAAACGCACAGGCCCTCCAGCCCTAGATTGTGTAACAGGATCTTCTTCCGCTGTTTGCTTGAGAATTCCTCCTCGCCTTCATCCTCCAACGCCGAGAGGTAATTCAAGAAATACCCCTTCCAATCAGCCCACCTCATGGCCGGTTCCCCGGGTTTAGGCAGGAAGGGCTCTGGGTTGGTTAAGGAGAAGGTCTGAGTGCACATGGTGCGTGTGGCGAGGACAGTAGAGGAACGTTATGGTACACTTAAAGCCCAGGGGGGCTACAGCCAGCTTGTAGGGGTTGCACCCCTGCGTAGGTTAAGAGGGCGCCGCTTCCTGGGTTGCAGGTCGTGACGTGCTGCTGCGGGGCTGCTTTCGTGCTGGTGTATAGATCAATTCAGTGGCCAAGAGGTCGATGAGGCCGCAGGAGGCCAGCTATGGGCTCTTCTGTGAGATTGATATGCAGGGCACCCGGCCCTCTGGAAGTGCCAGTGGTGAGGCTGGTGCCTTGTGAGCTCCGGCAGTGGGTGATGCCTTGCAGAGGTAGGCCAAGGGCGATTTCCCAAGCACGTAGCCTTTCCCAGCGTGGGTGGGCACCATGTGCACCAAGGCTGTGCAGTGCAATGGCTGGCTCTTCTCTGAGTGGGGCCTGGTGAGGATGACTCCTTATGCCTGTTGGTGATTTCCCTTGGTGCACCCAACATGAGCTGTGCCTAGGCTGGCCCCAGTTGAAATTTGAGCCTGAAGATGGCAGCTCCGGTGGTGGGCCGCGCTGAGCAGGGGATGGACTGGTCCTCGCACCGCTCGCCGAAATGCGTGCTGAGACTATAGTGGGCATGGCCTGCGCACAGCGCTGAACTACACATCGCTGCTGCACATGGAATGGGGCTATCACTGGAAGTGGGCAAGGAGGAGCGCGAAGAGCGGTGTGCCCCCCTGCCTCACTGCAGGTGCTGGCTCTCCCCTACCTGGTCGATGTCGGGCTTCATGGTGTTCTGTCCGCCGCGTCGCCACTGTGGGAAGGGAGATGTGTCCCCCCCGGATGGAAGAGCGGAGGCTGTCCGGGTGCGTAGTATGTACTTTATTGATTGTGTATCAGCTTCTGCAGGGGAGAGCCATCCTAGGAGTCTCGGTGCCGCAATCGTAATGCCCTAGCCCCCCGCGTCACTGCCTGACGCGATAGTCGCGCAGGTCACGTGACTCGGGAAGTCTAGAGCGCAACACTACAATTTCAACCTCCACTTGTGAAGTCTGCACCTCAAAAACAAAGGAACTTTCAATCCCAGCAGTCACAAGACCTACAGGGATGCGCCTACCCTGTAGAACTAGAATCACGGAATATCTGCTCACCCCTGGGGACCCCCTCATTCACCAGGGGCCTGCACTGGTTGGCACCTCATGGGCTGCTGCAGTATGCCTGCTGTGTCCCTGGGCACTGGAGCTCCTGCATATCAATGAACACCACTTTTGCTTTTTCATGCACCCACAGAACTGATCTTTCCCTTACCCCAGCTCTTCATACTTGAAGCTGCACCCCGTGCCAATGTGCGAAGGTTTTACATTGGAACACAAATCGAAAATTCACGTCTGAGATAGAAAGGTCCCATGTCTGTTTTATGAGTAGAGCAACGACTCTTACTCATAATGTGCTTCCAATTTGGGAGCCAGTGCAAATTATTGGGATACGGTTTAACAGGTGTTTGTTTAGGAGTGCTGGCAGTTCGGGCTGGACTGTTCCCATTGAACGCAGGGTCAAGACTGATTTGCATATGGCTGGGTCCAAACTGGAATGGCATGGCGAGCAAAAAATCTATGGATTTAGGCCCAGATCTCTGTACTGGGGTGAATGTATGCATTCTGTCCATCAATTGTTCTGTTTGTGTTTGTTTTGGAGTGCCAAGAATGAGTCTAGCTGCAACATTTTGTACTATCTGTAGTCATTTTAAAATATGAAGTGAGGTGAATAGGTAGATTAAGTTACTGTAATCTACTCTGGATGAAATCAGAGCTTGTATCACTGTTTTCCTAGGTGAAGTGGGTTGAAGAGGAAAGATTTTATAAAGAGCTTTAATAATGCAAAAGATAAAGAAGTGTCAGAAATTAACCCAACATTTTTTTGCTGAATTTTTAGGCAGAGTGGAAGCCTCTAGCTTACTAGTCCATCAGTCTGTATCATGTCTAAGATAATTTACCAAAGTATCTGTATTTTGTCACTGTTCAGCTTAAGACAACTATGCCTCACCCATGATGCCACAATAAAAAATACAAAAAACTGATTAATAAAATGCTTGAATTAACTCAGCCACTAGTAATTACACAAGACATTATCCTAGCCTATCTTTTTTTAGCTAACCATACCACCTCAGATTAGACCCAGCCATATGCAAATGCGTCTTGGCCTTGATCCAATAGGAATAGTGTAGTCTGAACTGCCAAGCCAGGTCTTCTCTGAATCAAGACACAAGCAACCCAAGACTGGTTTTGGCCTAGTCGGGCCTCATCAGTCAGGTGCAGCTTGGTACCAGTGGCACAGTGAACAAGGGACCCACATCTGAGCATACCAGTCTCACTTAAGGTGTCACAATGAAAAATTAAAGAAAATAATGGCCAGAATTAATCTCAGTCGCTGGTAATTACTTGGAGTTGCATCCTAGTCCATCATTTCTTCGCTCACCAAGCCACCTCGGTTAATCCCAGCCACATACAAACCAGTCTTGATCCAGCTGCAATAGGACCAGTCCAGCCTGAACTGCTAAACCAGGTACTCTCTGAACCAGAACACAAGCATCACAAGACTGGTGTGTAGCACTGTGGACATACAATTCCGAAAGTTGGATTTTGTGCTTCTAAAATTCTTGAAGATTGACACAATAATTTGTGGGTCATCCACATATGAGACCAGGTTTATGCCAAATTATCTTTCCGGGGAAGGCAATGGAGACATATCTATACTAATATAATAAAGAGAGAGCCCAAACCGTTGAGGCGGGTAATCTCAGGAACCACAGCACCAATCACAACACCCAATACAGCGTTGGAAAGGGCAGTTGCAGCAGAAGGACATAGGCTATGCATACACCCACCATATACATTTAAAAGGTAAAAGAACCGTGCCAGCAAAGTAGTCCCTTGTGGGCGTGTCTGCGTTGTGCTGGGAGCGTGTGCTGGGGGTGTGACAAACGCTGGGGGGCGTGTGGTACGTTCCGCCCTTCATGCCATGTCTCATATCGTGTGCTAATCCCACCCTGCTCCCTTTAAATACCCCTGCACCCCATAATCATAACCCACCCTTACTCCTTAAAATACCACAACACCCTTAAACTCTAACCCATCTTAACCCTATAAATATACCCTGTGCCCCAAAACCCAAACCTATCCCTAAACCCTAAAAATACCCCTGTACCCCAAAACCCAAACCTAGCCATGAACCCTATAAATACCCCTGTAGCTCAAAACCCAAACCTACCCCTGAACCCTAAAAATACCCCTGTACCCCAAAACCCAAACATAGCCCTGAACCCTAGAAATACCACTGTACCCCAAAACCCAAACCTACCCCTGAACCCTAAAATACCCCTGTACCCCAAAACCCAAACCTAGCCCTGAACCCTTAAAATACCCCTGTACCCCAAAACCCAAACCTACCCCTGAGCCCTAAAAATACCCCTGTACCCCAAAACCCAAACTTAGCCCTGAACCCTAAAAATAACCCTGTACCCCAAAACCCAAACCTACCCCTGAACCCTAAAATACCCCTCCCAAAACCCAAACCTAGCCCTGAACCCTAAAAATACCCCTGTACCCCAAAACCCAAACCTAGCCCTGAACCCTTAAAATACCCCTGTACCCCATAACCCAAACCTACCCCTGAACCCTAAAAATACCCCTATACCCCAAAACCCAAACCTAGCCCTGAACCCTAAAAATACCCCTGTACCCCAAAACCCATACCTATCCCTAAACCCTAAAACTACCCCTGCACCCCATAACCCAAAACTATATCTGAACCCTTAAAATACCATAACACCCCAAAACATATACCTCAGTACCCCCAAACATATACCCCTATACCCATACTTACCTTATCCAAACATTACAAAAAAACATGCTTTTACCATTCATGCATTTACAACGAATTTCGTTGTAAATGTATAAGTGGTAAAAGCATATAAAATGTAATGCCATGCGTTATAATGGCATTGCGGAGTCATGGTACTTTCGTAATGAAAGTATGCGGAGTGATGGTATGCGGAAAGAAAGTTGCGTTATAATGGCATTGCGGAGTCATGGTACTTTTGTAATGAAAGTATGCGGAGTGATGGTATGCGGAAAGAAGGTTGCGGAATAATGGTTGTTTACCCTCCCCCGGTAAGTACATTGGTGGCACGGCGGCCTGCATCTCCAGCAACATACTCATATTTTTTCACCAACCATTTGAAAAATGCACATGTCTCTCTCATTGATGGCCAGCACCGACATACACTTTTAGACACACCTCCCGCCACAAGTTCTAGAATTGCGAACTTTAGAGCTGGGTAGCTACGTTTAAATCTCGGCATCAGCTCAACATCCTGTGATTCCTGGCAAATCGATTTTGTCTCCCCGTGCCTACCACAAATGAATGTGTTCTTCTGTAATGTAAATTGTGCTCATGCCATTTTGTCGAGTTCGCGCTATATAATATTGCAAGGAAAAATAAAGTAGGGAAACTCGAGTTCACACACTACTGAACGCGCACTCTTAAATGCATCAGCAGTGCACTGTGAATCGAAGCGTTTCACAGGCCTGTCACAGATAGGAAATGCTATCAAAACGAAATCCTACAAAACAATATACTACTGGCCGGCAGCAATTCATACCCGGACAACGTCGGGACGGGCTGCTAGTAGATAGTAAAAGATGTAAAGCTCCATGGTAAGCAATGTGGGATCCCACAGCAGCGAGAGAACAGTGCTGATAGAAATGGAGGCAGCAAGACTGTCTTTGATCTAGCAGCAAGAAACTACCATAACCATCTTACTGCTTTTTTACATTTGCTAAATTCTGAGAGTCTGGATAAAATAACAGGGTGAGAGACCATAGCGAATGCTTCATACAGGTCCATAAGGACCAGGACGGTAATGAGATTGATTGCATGTCATCAAACATGGCAAGAAGAGCAGATTTAGTATTATGCATCCACCTGAACACTGACTGATATGGGTCAAGAAGTGGCCTAAGTTTCACTTATTAGGGTAACTGAAAATTATTGTGATATTATTAATGGCAGATGATGCTTGAATGTGATGATGAGAGGGATGTCACAGAAAGGACGTTGTGAATAAAGATTCAAGGTACCCAATGATTTATGGAATGCTTTACCCACGGCCAGACTGGGAAGCGAAATCAGCACTGGGAAACACATCGGCTGACCCCCCCCAACAGGGGGGCTAGTTCAAAGCACCACTCTTGTCTCACCGCTGCTGCTTTTGTTACAGGGGGCCGATATTGCAGCTATGTTGCAAAACCATCCCCCGGTAACAAAAAAGGCCCCCTAGGGGTTCAAAATCGGGCCCACTCTGGCGGCCCACCGGGGAAACACCCGGTGCCTGCTACAGCCAGTCCAGCCCTGCCTTTGCCCACCTCACGCTCAGGGGAAAGCAGTAATGGGAAGCACTGCCAAAGGAGTTTTATGACAGAGTGCTTACAAAATAAATCCAAAAACTGTTGCCTGGCAGAAAATGATGGAACATACGTTTTATTTTGAAGTAAGGGTGCCTGAAGAATATTTTGGACAGCTGAGACAAATACGAATTGGGTGCTGGAGTTGAAGCTTCGAGTAAACCATGGTCCACTCAGCCTTTTCCACTTTCCTGTCCTCGATATCTTTCCGAAAGTTTTCGGCTCTATCTCCTGTGATCTCCCAAATCTGCCTGGGAGGTAGTAACAAGATTCAGGCAGATGAGGGAGGGAGGGAGGTCGTTCTTTCTCTTTTTTGGCAACTTGTGGCTGGATTCAGCTCCATTTTGAACTTCGTACCGAGGCCCCGAAGCGCTGTTTCGTCAGAAACTGATGACATGGTTGTTCTTTTCTCTTTAATTGCAGCAGGGTGTGTATAAGCTCTGCAATCCATAGCGCCACAACACCCCCAGGAATAGCTGTGCGCTTTATGAAACACTCTCATTCATTCATTCGTTCGGAATCTCATGTGGAATGTGTGGTGCCTTGGACCTGGGCTACGTTATACCCCACAAGGGTGAGGAAGGCCTAGCGCGGGGGCTGGCGCGGGCTGAGTGAGAGGCAGGGAAACAACACACCACTAGCCTGGTTGGAAGTGACGTGCCACGAGCGGCCGCCTTCCTTTTATTAGTTCCCCGCAGGCCACACCTGGCCTGCGGATGTAGGGGTGCATGAGCGTTGGCCACTAGAACGCCAACCCTTACATCCCTATCCACCTCAGTCCTTTTTGTTATAACTTGTTCTTAACATGGTTACAATGATTCACATTCATTATTCAGTACAAACACATGACTGTGGTACTTGCGTGATTCTCCGCTGGCGAGCCCCGGGTCTTCAGCAAACATAGTCTCTCAACCGCTGACTCGGGTGGGCGTTTGGCCTCAGGCTGAATCTTCGGGTGCCAGTACGCTCTTCCAATTCGTTCCGGTCAGAGTCATCGGCACAAACCTCCTCTCGTGGTGAGGGGCTTACTTCAGGGGTCCCACCAACTTGGCCACTCGCCGACTGATCCGCCCGTCTTCCAGGCGCACTAGCAGCCATGGGACTTGGGTCTCCTGGCGTTGTTCTGGTAGGACTTCCTTGAACCACAAGATGTTATTGGACACTTCCTCCGCTCCTCAACGCGCCATTATCATGGAGCCATGGTTCACAGTGACTGACTGCCCAGGTGCCCAGCTCGTAGTTTGTTTGGAACGTTCCTCCCTGGCGTCGGCTCCGCAGGATGACTGTCGCCCCATGGTTAAGCCTCCTATGAGTGGCGCGGCGTCTGACACTTGCATCTTGGTTATGTCGTGCTCTCTGCTCTTGCACCTCCTCAACCTCCAGTTGCGGTGACGACCACTCTGGGCAGGTGGGAAGCAGGTCACGGCGGGGACCATGGAGCATGAGGCCCCACGGGCTCCGCTGGGTCGTACAATGAGGGGTGCTTCGGTATTCTCTCAAAAATTCCTGGAGTCTCTGTTCCAGGTCTACTTGTTCCATGACTGCTATGCGGACCATCTTTTTAAGGGTTCTCATGAAGCGTTCGACATCCCCATTGGCTTGGGGCCACTGAGGGGTGATGCGGCGATGCGATATGCCTTATTGTTGGAGGAATGCGGCAAACTCAGCCCCTTGGAACGGGGGACCATCCTGAGGGAAGCCAAACATTGCGAAGACTTTCTCTAATACTGGTCCGATGTGGTTGAAGGCCGTCGATGTGATGGGTTCCACAATAGGGTACTTGGAGTAGGCATCTATGATGACATGGGTGTGCCTCCCTCCGGGGAAG
The DNA here is from genome assembly GCF_964261635.1 of Lissotriton helveticus. Classification (NCBI taxonomy): domain Eukaryota; kingdom Metazoa; phylum Chordata; class Amphibia; order Caudata; family Salamandridae; genus Lissotriton; species Lissotriton helveticus. The sequence continues at coordinate 626,945,521 of NC_136072.1, read as the reverse complement.
CTTCCCAAGTCCACACTTATCTTGGACCATGGGATGGTGCATGCTTCTTCGGTGATTATCGGGAGAGGTCTCTCGGACCACTTGTTAGTTGGCACAATGAACACCTTCGGACGTACTCTACCATGTCAACAAGTTCTGGAAACCAGACCTTTTCTCCCATCCATGCCTTCATCTTGGTTATACTCTGGTGTCCCCCGTGGGCTAGTTGGACGGCCCGGTTCTTGAGGCTCTACAGGTATACCAGCCGGGGTCCTCTCAGCAGGATGCCATCGCTGGTGGCGCTCAGTTTGTGACGGACCCGCCACATCTTGGTTAGGATGTCCCGATCTTCCGGGCTCTCCGAATTGAACTGGCGGAGGTAGTTTGTCTATGAGCCTTCCTGCATGGCGCATAGTGTCTTGGTATAGATGGCATCGGTGGCAGCCGCTTCTTTTACGTCGTCTAGGGTCATGCTCGGGGGCATGATGCCAGAGCTACCAGCTGAGCATATTCTTCGACCTCTTTGTCTTCACCTTGTTTCCCGGACTGAACTGGGTGTCTTGAGAGAAAATCAGCCGGGTTCTTGGATCCTGGGCGGTGTACCACCTCCATCTCGTACGGTTGCAACTGGACGGCCCAGCGTTCGATGCATGGAGGGGGTTCAGTGCTGTCCCTTTGAACAGGGAGACCAGAGGCTGATGGTCGGTGACCATGGTGAACGGTTGCCCGTGGAGGTACAGATGGAAATGATTACAGGGGTGCCGCAGCGTGGAGGTCCGGGGGGAAAATCCAGAGGCTGTTTGCTGAAACCGAGTCATATCCTGACTCACGGAGACCAGCGGACCTGGGAGGATTGTCTGGGGCATTGTCTTCTGTGCCTGGGCTTGTCGTAGTCACGCCGCAACACCGAGGCGGTCTCCAAGTCCCAGGATCCTTTGTGCTCACACCTGGCCTGGGAGTAAGCCGCGCCCCCACCTTCAGGATAGACAAATTGACCTCGCCACACCCGCTCCGCGGGTGCCGCAGCGTGGAGGTCCGGGGGGAAAATCCAGAGGCTGTTTGCTGAAACCGAGTCATATCCTGACTCACGGAGACCAGCGGACCTGGGAGGATTGTCTGGGGCATTGTCTTCTGTGCCTGGGCTTGTCGTAGTCACGCCGCAACACCGAGGCGGACTCCAAGTCCCAGGATCCTTTGTGCTCACACCTGGCCTGGGAGTAAGCCGCGCCCCCACCTTCAGGATAGACAAATTGACCTCGCCACACCCGCTCCGCGGGTGCCGCAGCGTGGAGGTCCGGGGGGAAAATCCAGAGGCTGTTTGCTGAAACCGAGTCATATCCTGACTCACGGAGACCAGCGGACCTGGGAGGATTGTCTGGGGCATTGTCTTCTGTGCCTGGGCTTGTCGTAGTCACGCCGCAACACCGAGGCGGACTCCAAGTCCCAGGATCCTTTGTGCTCACACCTGGCCTGGGAGTAAGCCGCGCCCCCACCTTCAGGATAGACAAATTGACCTCGCCACACCCGCTCCACGGGTGCCGCAGCGTGGAGGTCCGGGGGGAAAATCCAGAGGCTGTTTGCTGAAACCGAGTCATATCCTGACTCACGGAGACCAGCGGACCTGGGAGGATTGTCTGGGGCATTGTCTTCTGTGCCTGGGCTTGTCGTAGTCACGCCGCAACACCGAGGCGGACTCCAAGTCCCAGGATCCTTTGTGCTCACACCTGGCCTGGGAGTAAGCCGCGCCCCCACCTTCAGCATATTTCATTCGGTCACCATTCCCGCGTCGCGGGACGCGCGCGGGTTAGCGCCCGGGGCTAAGCCCGGGCAAAGGGCGGGCCCTCTACGGCCCTCAAAGGCCGGATAAGGACGGGACGGGCCACCCCCCTTGGCTGCTACATTGCAGGTCATTAAGAAGGTAAAGAGCTTTACTTACCCATCTGTCCCTATATTTATGGTATTGCTGACATATCGCTGCCCTACATCCCCTTATCATCATGACCTCTAAAGTGGATTACTTAGCCAGCGTAGCAGGCACAGAACAAAAGTTCTCTTGGTTAGACGAGTTAAACACCTTATGTCAAACCACCTACGCTACATCAGAAACTCCCCTTCCGCCTAAAAGCGATATCATACAATCAGATAAGGCCACACTCGCAGAGTACCCCACTTCATCCAACAAAACTTGCAGTCTGAACAATCCAGGTATTCCACCCCCTCAGGTTTCATCTGTGAAAAGGATTCATACACCGTGCCCAAGCTCACTCACTGTTAACTCCCCAATGATTCCACCGATTGTTGAGCTCCCAGCTGCCTTAACCCCTCCTCCACAACTGCATATACTACCGCTCATTGAACAACTGCTCAGTTCTCTGATAGCCCCGTTGTTGGAAAAAATTAACTTGTTAGGGGAGAGGCTCACTGGAATAGAGTCAGCCATCAAGGTAAACCTGCTGGCTGACAAATGCAGTGACACACTCAACCGCCCAAAGTCACCTCCCACTCATCAAGGCTCTAAACCATCTCTGCGGGATAGAAGTTGCCAAACACAATTAACTGGCCCTAGTACAGTAGGGCAAAAAGTAACTAAACACCCTCCCAAAGTCTCCTCTCCCCAGTTGACCGCACCTAGAGTAGTTCATAACAAGGCTAACTCTATCCATTTACCACCGGAAGCTGCCCCATACGTGTGCATTCTTGCGGGGGTCCCTACTCTTCCACCTGGAAAAACTGAGAGTCAACATGACTTACTTAATAAAACCAAATTTTGGCTGTCAAAAAATAGGCCACTGCCTCGTCACTTATATGGAACAATAAGGAGCGTTAGGAGGGTGGACTGGTTGGGTTCCCTTCCTAAGGATGTTCCTGGGGACCTGGTACTTGTGAGATTTAGAGCCAGAAACATTGTCCCTTACCTGAAAACCTGGCCGCCTCAAGAGAGAGACGGCCCAATATCTATATGGGACTTATATGACTTTTATCCCTCAATTCCTTGTTTTCCCCTTTTTCAGAAATCACACCTTACATGGTCGAACTCATAAAACACATCAGGACCTTCTTGGGAAACACTTGGATTTGTAATAACTAACTTGAACCCCTATGTTACCATCTCAACCCTGGGGCGGAAAAGAACTATTTATATTTGGGATCCTGCCTTACTGTATTTGGTTGTTTGTAATGCTGTATATACTGATGTTATTTTTAAATGCTCCTTATTTTGTTTGTTGTATTTTCTAGCTGACAAATTGAGGGTTTTAAATTGTACTGGTATGTTCCTTAAAATTATTGACATTTTTTAAATTTATTGCTATGTATGCTTATATGATATTTCTTTTTGAATATCGAATAAAGCTTATTTTGAACCTTTGAACCTTTGATTACAGGCCCACTTGATGGCGAGTGATTCGTGCTCGATCTGGGCGTATCTTGCTTCCGTGGAGGTGAGGGACTTGCTGGCGAATGCTAGAGCAGCCCACTGGCCTGGCTCATGCTCCTGAGCCAATACTGCACCTACTGGGCTTGCATCGACCAATACTTCCGTTCATTTTGCGGGATCAAAGTATGCTAGCGTGGCTTCTCCTAAGAGGGCATCTTTTATCCCTTGGAATGCTTCTTCTTCCTTTGGGCCCCAGTGCCAGGTTGCATTGGCTTTGGTGAGTGCACGCAGTGGCTCACTCCGGGTGGCCAGGCCGGGTATAAATCGCCCACAGTATGTGGCCATTCCGAGGAAGCTCCGTACTTCCGTCGGTGTCGTTGGTGCGGGGCTGTCCTTGATGGCTTGCGACTTCCTTGGGTCAACCTGTATGCCTTCCTGGTTGAACACGTAGCCGAAAAACTCGAGGGAAGGCTGAAAGAATTGGCACTTGTCCTTATGTAGAGTGGCTCCATGTTCACTGAGGCGCTTCAGTGTATCGCGGAGATGATTCTGGTGATCTGCGGCTGTTGCAGAGTGGATGAGGATATCATCGCTCACGTTCAGTACTCCCGGCAAACCTGATAGCAGCTCTTGTATTGTGTTTTGGAACACCTCGGCTGCCGATGATATCCCAAAGTTCAACCTCTTGTACCTCCTGAGTCCTAGGTGAGTGCTGAATGTGGTGATAAATCTACTCTCGTCTGACAGGGGTAGTTGGTAATACCCTGCGTTCAGGTCAATTTTCGAAAACCACTTGGATCCATTGACATCCACAATGATGTCATCCATTGTTGGTGTTATGTGGCGTTCCCTCTTAATTGCTTCATTGGGCAGCCGCATGGCAATACACAGGCGTATGGCTCCTGGCTGTTTGGATTTTTCAGCGATGACCATCGGGAATACCCACAGTGTTGGGCAGACACTTTTTCAACGACTCCTTGCTCCTCCAAGGTTTCCAGCTCCTTCTCAACGAGCGGTCGCAGGTGAAAAGGAACTCTCCTGTGTCGCAGGCCAACTGAGGCGACTGACTTATCGATGGCAGCTTGATGGGGTCACACTTGATGCATCCGAGGCCTTGGAACAGCTCGGGGAACTGCCCAAGGAGTTCTTCCACCTGGTACGTCCGGATCCGTCGAGCAAAGGCGATTAGTTTTAGATCTTCGCAGTGTGGCTGCTCAAGGAGGGTATCGGCTTCCCTGTCAATGACGTGGATTGTGGCCATCACCTCAAGATCGTCTGCCTGGATGGGTACTGAAATCTTCCCTTTCAGCGGTAATGGCGTGTCTGCCCCATACGCGTAGATTTTGGTCTTGGATGGTACTACAGGATGGCGACGGCGTAGGCTTCGGTATTGTTGTAGGCCCATGATGTTCACTGTCGCTCCTGTGTCGATGACCACTTTCACCTCGGTTCCCGCGACTTTTACTATGCACGTGGCCTGTGGTCGGCGGCGTTGCTTGAGTTCCCTTGCGAAGGATACTAGGTATTCCTCCTCTTCGTCATCCTCTGAGGAATCCTCTACGGTCGGTAGGTGCTTCGCGGGTGTTCTCTGTGCGTCGACAGGTGACGCGGTGTCTGTCACCGACAGCTGTCGAACGGCTCTCGTTAGGGGCTTCTGCCCTCGAAGTTCTCAGTTCCTGTTGCGCCTTCTACAGACAGATGCAAAGTGATTGGGTATTCCGCAATTGGCGCAGGTCTTCCCTTGGGTTGGACAGTCTTTAGCCGCGTGTGGTTCATGGCCACAGTATCCGCACCTTGATCTGGAGGCGTCTCCTTTTGGTACCCTGAACGTGTCTCCTCTGGGCTTGGTTCTTACAGCATCAGCCCGCTCGCACGCAAGCACGGTCAGCGTAGAGGCACCGGCGGGCGCGCACACGCTGCCGACGTCCGGCAGTCTTCAGATACACGCGGGCCTTCAGAGACACGTGGCGCACAGCCGCGTCGGAGTGCACAGGAGGCGGCCGGTCCAGCCGAGTGTAGTACGGTGAGAGCGAGGGTTGGGCCCCCTCCGCTCGTCGCCAGTGTGGTGCCTTGGACCTGGGCTACGTTATACCCGACAGGGGTGAGGAAGGCCTAGCGGGGGGCTGGCATGCGCTGAGCGAGAGGCAGGGAAACAACACACCACTAGCCTGGTTGGAAGTGACGTGCCACGAGCGGCCGCCTTCCTTTTATTAGTTCCCCGCAGGCCACGCCTGGCCTGCAGATGCAGGGGTGCATGAGCGTTGGCCACTAGACCGCCAACCATTACAAAATGTAGGTTCGTGGTGTAGAATCTTAATATTCATGGCAGAATATTGAAGTTTAAATATCATGAGTACCATTTTGTAATCAATGGTAAGTACATAGTTTTTTTTTACCTCGAATAGTGAAATCTTAAGTATCAATTACTTTCATGTAATGCTTTTTTAATATCATTTATTTATATTAATACTTTCTAATTTATTTATTATAATTTTTTATGCATTTTCTCTAATTAATTTGAATTCTTGTCCTTTATTGGAGTGTATTAAAACACATTTTTTAGCTTAATATTATTTTGTTTTTTTAATTTGAATTAGAAATGGATTTGTGATGTTTTGGGTTGTTTGGTTTGAAAATAGTTTTTTTCATTACAAATGTTATTTTATATGTTTTAATTACATTTTTAAAAACATGTTTTTAATTTACTGTTATATTTCAGGATGCTGCATCTTGTAGAGGAGTATATAGGGAGTTTTTTTAAAGTAATGCTTTAAAGTTTTTTTAAGTTGATTTAATATTTAATATTATTTTGCATCTTTTATTTATTAATTGAAACGTGTTTCATTTATACTGTTTATGTTTTGGTTTGTTGGATATTTTAGAGGTTTTCAAATGTATATTACTTTTTTCAAATGTTTGTTTGTGCATTCATTATGTTTGCTACATATGTGAAATATGTTTTTATTATTTTATTAAATAACTGTTTTTTTCAGTTCAGAATAATTTTATTGAATTTTCAGAAAAAAATGACATACATAGACAATACATAAATATTATCAAGGGCAATAAAACCTAAGTAATTGACAAATGCAAATTATTAGCAAAATATAATAGGTCAGTACATTTTCAAAAATAATAATCAATAAAAGGAAAAAGAAAAAGTATATAGGGAAGGGAAAGAAAGGGTACATACTATATAATCTTATATATAAATTAGAGTTACTAATAACATATAACTATTGCAGATACAAAAATTGTAAAGTTAAACAGAATAAATAGTGGAAAATATTATCATAACAACAAATATGAATCTACAGGTGACCAAAAGGATTGATAAGAATGCAAGTTATGATTAATTCCATGTAATGATAATTGGGCACCTCTTCTTGCAAAAATGATCCAGGACCGCCAAGCATGAACAGATAGAGATGAAGCATCTTTCCAACAAAAAGTGATTGATTTTAAAGCAGCCTAAATCAAGAAATAAACAATTTTGCTTCTGAGTCTTTAAGCTGATGTGCAAGAGTAACCGATTTACAAATTAACAGTTTATATGAAAGAACATCTTGAATAGGTACTATTTTTAGTATAATATCCCAAACTTCAGACCAAAATTTCGAAATTAAAGGGCAATCAAATAGCATTTGTTGTAATGACCCAGGGTGCAAGTTGCAATGCCAACAAGTATCAGAATAGACGTAATGGCGTCCATGAAGAATTGAATAAGATATACGCATTTGTCTGGTAGAGAGATACACCGGTAGCCAACCAGAAATGCTACTAAGCCAAATAACTTTCCAAGAGTCAGTAGATAGGGAAATGGAAAGTTCAGCGTTCCAAAAATCTGAAATTACATTGAGATTAGTACCTAATGAAGTAGCTAATTTTTTATACAAAATAGAAACTGCATTGGAAGATGCAGATACAGCATGAAGATAAATTATCAAATCTGTTGTAACAGTAGAAGGGATACCATTCGGGAATGAATCTAAAATTGAATTACATAAAGACTGATATTTAATAAAATCAGCATTAGGTAATTGGAATTTTGATTGTAAAATGTCAAAGGGAATAAAGGCATTATTACAAAATAAATCTTTAAGATAAAATATACCAGCTTTAATCCAAGAATTCCAAAAAAATCACATTTCTATTCAATTTAATAACAGAACTATGCCATAGTGATAAATCTGTAGTGGAACTTATAGGAGAAGCAAAATTTAAATCTAAATCATTAAATATTAATTTCGAAGATTTGAATATAACTGAAAGGTATATAACTGTGGATTTATGAGACATTGTAAGCAAGGTGGGTAATGGGAAAGGATAAATAAGTGATTTCTCTATATCAAACCAAATAGGGGGTTTAAGTATAGAGGAAGAATTAAACCATAAAGAACTTTGTTTCAATATGAATGCTTTATGATATATAAGAAAGTCAGGTAGGCCAAATCCTGCATAACATTTTGGCATTTTTAGTTTTTTGTAACAAATTCGAGGTGGTTTATTATTCCAGAGAATTTTGGATAACATTTTATCAACATCTTTGTAAAATTTTAGTGGAAACTGAGTAGGGATCATAGCAAGAGAGTAAAAGATTTTAAGGAGCAATATTCATTTTAATGGATTCCATTATCCCCCATCAAGTGAGATGAAGGGAAGACCATTTAGATGTTTTATTCTTAATATAATCAAAAATAAAATTACTGTTTAATTTTAATGTTGTTGGGATGGAAGATACTTCAGTCTATTTTTTTGCCAAATAATATCTGTCAGAGGTAACATATCAGGGGTACAAAAAACATTTAGGGGGAAAAATTCAGTTTTATTAACATTAAGTTTATATCCCGAGACTGTGGAATATTTGCTAATAATGTCTAATAAGGCCGGGATAGAGGAGATTGGATCGCTAATGAATAACAACACATCATCAGCATAGGCTAAGGTTTTAATAGTAACATCCTTAATCGTAATACCTTCAATATCATCACAATTTCGTATTTGGTTAAGAAAAGGTTCAATTCCCAACAGAAATAAAAGTGGGGAAGGGGACAACCATGCGGTGTTCCTCTAAAAAGGGAAAATTGAGTAGATATTTGGCCATTGATGAATAATTGAGCAGTGGGAGCAAAATTCAAGGCAGAAATCATGCAAATAAACGAGGATCCAACATTAAATGACAATAAAGTCTGGAATAAAAAAAATTCTGCGTCTAAAGCCATAATTCCAGAGGGAGCAAGTAGGATAGGACTCTGTTCAATTACATGCAATAGGGTTCTTGTATTGTTAGCAGAATATATATTCTTCATAAATCCTGATTGATCTGGGTGGACAATAGAATGAAGTACAGGGGCTAATCTAGAGGCAAGAATTTTAGCATATAATTTACAGTCTTGATTAATTAAAGATATAGGACGATAATTTGAAAGAAGGGTAGGATCTTTATCAGGCTTGGGGAGTACAATAATTAAAGCATCAGCAAAAGAACCTGAAACGGTCCCAGAAGAGCTGAAAAAAATAAAAAATTGAAATAGGTAAGGCAGAAGATGAGACTAGAATTCCTCATAAAATTCAGCTGGAATATCATCGGGCCTGGAGACTTAATTTTTTGAAGAGATTTTATGGCTTTTAAAATTTCATCAGTAGTAATGGGTAGATCTAATCCAAGTTTATCCGATTGCGAAATTTGAGGCAGATCACAAGTACTTAAAAAAGCATCAATTAATGAAGTATCATGAAAATCTGGTTTGTTATATAGGTTTGAGTAAAAATCCAAAAATTCTTTAACAATATCATTATGGGACAATGCAATCTTGCCTTGAGGACCATGAATAGAGGTAATCTGCGTTTTATCTCTTTTAATACGCAGATAATTCGCAAGGAGTTTCCCAGACCTTTTGGCATTGAAACGAAATCTAGCATTAGATTTAGAGATTTGAACACCAGCTCTTTTACTGAGGATAGAGTTAAATTCATAACGAAGTTTTTGTAGTTTAACTTTGAATTGAGGATTATTGGAGGTAATAAATAACCGTTCAAATGTTGCTATTTGCTTCTCAAAGTGTTTTATATTAGCATTGAATGACTTGTTCTCAAGAGCCATAATAGAAATTGTAGCACCTCTAATGTAAGCTTTAAAGCATCCCATCTATTGACTATAGAAGTAGATTCTTCCGGATTAAACAAAAAATAATCTTGAATGGCTTGTAATAGTTTAGGCTTATTATGCTCATTAAGAACAATACCAGTATTCGTACGCCATTTGGTTTGCTTAGTAAAAGTGGAAGATATATTTAAAACAAAATAAATTAAGGCATGATCAGATATATCAATATTACCAATGAAAGGATTAGTTGCAGATTGGATAAGAGGCGGAGAAAGCAAAAAATAATCAATTCTGGAATGTGAATAATGGGGATTGGAATAAAAGGTAAAACATTTATCAGTAGTGAAGTGCAGTCGCCAAATGTCAGCTAGCTTGGTGGTATGAATAAAGGATTTAAAAACATGAAAAACCTTAGGAGGACGAAATTTAGTACTAGACAACCTATCTAATAATGGGTCTGCAATAACATTAAAATCACCCCCAACAATCGAACGGAACTTTACCCAACTTTGAGACTTCAGTAGTAATATTAGACCAAAAAGTAGGCTCATCAGCAGTAGGACCATAAATATTAAGTAAAAATAAAGTAGAATCATGAATTTTAATTTTAACTAGTATATATCTACCCTCTGAACCTGAAATTTTGTTTAAAACTTGACAGTGTAATTTTTTCGCAAAGAAGATAGCAACACCATTTTTCTTTCCATTAGCAGGAGACGACACAATAGTATCAACCCATTTCTTTTTCATATAATATAGTATTTTATCATCAATATGAGTCTCTTGAACAAAAAAATGTCAGCTTTACAACTTACTAAATAATCCAAAATGTTAGTACGCTTAACTGGGTCTTTCAAACCTTTCATTTAGAGAAATAACTTTAATATTATGAACATTAGCCATTATGAAGAAAAAAGTAAGGAAGAAAAGCAATAGAACAAGAAGAGGCTAAAAAAAGCATAGTTGAGAAATAGATGAGAAACAGTAACTCTAAATTTGAGAAAAGGACAGGGAAAAAAGAAAACAAGGAGAAAAAGACAAACAAGATACAGAAATAAGAACATTGAATCGCACACACGTTCTACAAGCATGGCCAGAACCTCTGGAGCCCAAAAATGTAGAAAATACTCATAAAGCTGTCAGCAAATATCAGACTGGAAAGAGTCAGGTAGTAGGGTCATGAGTATCCATTGAATGTGAAACTTGTTGATCAAGAAAGTGTTGCAATTCTTCCGGTCGTTGAAAGGATTTGGACAAGTTATCTTTCCATATGCGCATTGTAGATGGATCAAAAAGTCCATATTTGAAGCCAAGACTTCTTAACTGTGGACGAAAGGCAGCAAAATCCTTACGTATTGCAACAGTTTCTTTGGCAAAGTCTTGGTGAATAAAAATCTTGTTACCATTTACCATCAGTGAGGGAATGTCTCTTGCAGCTTTTCGTATCAAGACAAGATGGTGATGACAAAGGACTTTAAATATCATTTGCCTCGGTTTAGTATGGCGAGGGTTGCGATGAGAAGGGATTCTATGGGCTTTATCCACTTCAAATTTTTCTGAAAACTTGATATTCAACAGACCAGGAAGCAAAGTTTCCAAATACAACCGACAATTAGAACCCTCAACTTCTTCAGGCAAATTAAAAATGCGAAGGTTGTACTGTCTATTGCGATTTTCCATATCCAAAAGTTGCGAATGCATAGGATGAATTTTCGCCACTAATGGTGTAAAAGCATCCACTTTAGTTTTATTATCTTGTATTTTGATGGAATTATCGGATATTTTCATTGACAAGCAAGCCATTTCTTTACGTACACTTTTAACTTCTGATGCAATATTTTCAGTATTAACACGCAATGCTTGAATTTCTTCCACAATTAATGGTTCAGAGGACTCCACTGCCTTTGAATTAACTGGAGGAGGTGAAACTTGCTGTCTCCTTTTATTGTTGACTGGATTTTTATTTTCCATTTTGAGGAGAAAAAACCCACAAATAGGCTTAATTGAAAAACAAATACGCAAAAAGAATGCTATGAAGTAAAAGAGCAATGAAAAACTCCTCAAAAGCACTGGTGCAGCAGCTATAAAGAACTGTGTGCGTGGCTAGGCCCAAACCAGGCCCTTTCCTAAGAAGCACTCCTCCCCCTGGGCATACACAGCAGACAGTAGCTTGGTGAGAGGCTGGGAGCAGGAACCAGGGGGCAAGAAACAGAACTTACAGCAAGCAGAAAAGCCTCAAAACAGCATACAAGGTAGGAATCAGCTTGTACTTAAAAGCGACCTCATTTGCGCTTCAAAGCTGACAGAAAATCGTCATATTTAGAGAAAAACGGTCCGTCGATGCACCGGAGCTTAAGCCGCGGTGGCCATGTTGGTTTATGTGCTCGCACGTCTCCATTAAATAACTGTTTTGATTAAGAAATTCATTTCAGATAGTTTCAAAGTTGTTCATCTTTCTGTTAAAAAATTTGAGAATCATATGTTTCTGTTAATATAAAACTATATGTCAGGTATCACATTTGAGTCAATTATATTGATATTATTCTTAAGGATTTTTTAATACATATATCTTGTTATTTTTCTTTAATAAGTAACACATGTCGTATATCTTCATTGTATTATTTTATAGTATTTAAATATATTTGCTCTTTTTTTACCTTTAAGTTTGAATAGTTTGGGATGTGAATAGTAAAGTTGATCTACCAAGAGACAAGTATTTTCTATATGTCTCTTTATCTTGGATTGGAGATACTTCTTCTCCCCTCACTCACCAACAATCCAGTACTTTCTTCAATGTTGCTTATTAAAATAGATGTTAGTGAGTAAATACACCATCGTCAGACGCTGCCCACTGTACCTGCATAAACATGAATAAACTGTGGTTGATGTTAATCAAACTAGCGTTAAATATTGCCCTGGTTAATTTTTTGCATGGTCTTCACAAAAATATGGGAGCAAAGTCTGATAGGCCAGGCTGGTGAACTTTCTGATGTTTTTCCAGTAGGCAGTGGAGTGCGACTGGGTTGCGTGTTGGCACTCCTGCTCCTCCCTTTTCTACATAAATGATCTGAATGTCTTTTTAACTAATTCAACCAGGGACATGGCGAAAATTGCCAACTCTGTTGGACTGGTCTAAACTGTGGTGGCATGGTGAGCAAAAGAATGATGGATTTAACCCAGATCTCTTGACTGGGTTGAATGTTTTCATTTATTCTGCATTCCGTCCATCAATTGTGTGTCTTTTGAACTCTGCTGTCCCTGCATTATTATATGCAGACAACGCTGTTTTGTTGGCCAGAACCCCTCATGCCTTGTGTAGTCTGGTGGAATCTTTTGAATCATTCATGAGTTCTTTTGATATGAAAGTGAATTTTGAGAAATCACACATCATGGCTTGCGGACCTAGTAGGAAAGCAGCTAAGTGCAGTTGAAAGTTTTTGCTATTTGGGCCTGACATTTGACTCAAGTAATTCTTGGCCGAGGCAAGTAAATACAGCCCGGCGGAAACTTGAAAAAGGAGCGAGCTCTCTTTTTATTCTAGCTAAGAAGGATTGTAGATCCACGATATCCAGATTTATTATAGCATACAAAATGCAATGTGTTCCCACTGCTGCATATGGAGCCGGGGTTTGGGGATTTCATAAAGCTGCTTCCATACAAACAGAGAAAGTAGAATTTGCAAGAGACTGTTGATCATTACGCCCTTGAGTGCCAATTTTATTCTGGTCTCCAAAGCGAATCTAGAGTAGATCTCAGACAGTATTTTTTTAGTTTGAAAAGAATTTTATTGATCAAGAAAAAAGAAAAAAAAAAGGTGTCAATACATAATACATGGGCTATGTAAAGATAATTGAGGGAAAGGGAAAGGGAGAATAATAACTGTCGGGTAAAACATTGCTGTAAAGTCAATAACAAAAAGTCAATCATGGGCTACAAGGTTAAACATAAGAGATACAGTAGTTACAAAGCATGGTCAGGCAAGAGCATATACATAACAGGTATTGAAGGAGGGGAGAGGGAATGCAAAGGGTAATCAAGGGGGTTTGGCAACTTCTTGTAGGGTAGGTTGTAGACAAAATGAACGATGGGCACATCTATCCAGATACAACGTAATAGGAAGCCATAAATCTGCACGTTTCGCCTCCATATGAATAGGGAAAACAAAATTGGTGTCTAGCGTGATTGTGACACACATTATACCACCATGCTTTGAAGGAAATGTTAGACAAAGTTTTCCAATTAACAGTGATCTGTTGAAATGCACAGCTAACAATAAGTCAACAATGCGCACATTAAGATCAGTACCACCCCAACAGGGAGAAAGGCTACCCAGAATGATGTGAGTGTGAGAGAAGGGGATGAGAGTATATAAAAAATTACGTTAATTTGAGCCCATACCTGAATCCAGAAATCATGAACAGATTTGCAGAGGAACACCATATGAAATAGGGAAGCATTCGGAGAGGTTGCCCGTGGAGATACAGATGGAAATGATTACAGGCCCACTTGATGGCGAGTCATTCGTGCTCGATCTGGGCGTATCTTGCTTCCGTGGAGGTGAGGGACTTGCTGGCGAATGCTAGAGCAGCCCACTGGCCTGGCTCATGCTCCTGAGCCAATACTGCACCTACTGGGCTTGCATCGACCAATACTTCCGTTCATTTTGCGGGATCAAAGTATGCTAGCGTGGCTTCTCCTAAGAGGGCATCTTTTATCCCTTGGAATGCTTCTTCTTCCTTTGGGCCCCAGTGCCAGGTTGCATTGGCTTTGGTGAGTGCACGCAGTGGCTCACTCCGGGTGGCCAGGCCGGGTATAAATCGCCCACAGTATGTGGCCATTCCGAGGAAGCTCCGTACTTCCGTCGGTGTCATTGGTGCGGGGCTGTCCTTGATGGCTTGCGACTTCCTTGGGTCAACCTGTATGCCTTCCTGGTTGAACACGTAGCCGAAAAACTCGAGGGAAGGCTGAAAGAATTGGCACTTGTCCTTATGCAGAGTGGCTCCATGTTCACTGAGGTGCTTCAGTGTATCGCGGAGATGTTTGTGGTGATCTGCGGCTGTTGCAGAGTGGATGAGGATATCATCGCTCACGTTCAGTACTCCCGGCAAACTTGATAGCAGCTCTCGCATTGTGTTTTGGAACACCTCGGCTGCCGATGATATCCCAAAGTTCAACCTCTTGTACCTCCTGAGTCCTAGGTGAGTGCTGAACATGGTGATAAATCTACTCTCTTCTGACAGGGGTAGTTGGTAATACCCTGCGTTCAGGTCAATTTTCGAAAACCACTTGGATCCATTGACATCGGCAATGATGTCATCCATTGTTGGTGTTATGTGGCGTTCCCTCTTAATTGCTTTATTGGGCAGCCGCATGGCAATACACAGGCGTATGGCTCCTGGCTGTTTGGGTTTTTCAGCGATGACCATGGGGATACCCACAGTGTTGGCCCGACACTTTTTCAATGACTCCTTGCTCCTCCAAGGTTTCCAGCTCCTTCTCAACGAGCGGTCGCAGGTGAAAAGGAGCTCTCCTGTGTCGCAGGGCAACTGGGGCAACTGTCTCATCGATGTGCAGCTTGATGGGGTCACACTTGATGCATCAGAGGCCTTGAAACAGCTCGGGGAACTGCCCAAGGAGTTCTTCCACCTGGTACGTCCGGATCCGTCGAGCAAAGGCGATTAGTTTTAGATCTTCGCAGTATGGCTGCTCAAGGAGGGTATCGGCTTCCCTGTCAATGACGTGGATTGTGGCCATCACCTCAAGATCGTCTGCCTGGATGGGTACTGAAATCTTCCCTTTCAGGGGTAATGGCGTGTCTGTCCCATACGCGTAGATTTTGGTCTTGGATGGTACTACAGGATGGCGACGGCGTAGGCTTCGGTATTGTTGTAGGCCCATGACGTTCACTGTCGCTCCTGTGTCGATGACCACTTTCACCTCGGTTCCCGCGACTTGTACTATGCACGTGGCCTGTGGTCGGCGGCGTTGCTTGAGTTCCCTTGCGAAGGATACTATGTATACCTCCTCTTTGTCATCCTCTGAGGAATCCTCTACGGTCGGTAGGTGTTTCGCGGGAGTTCTCTGTGCGTGGACAGGTGACGCGGTGTCTGTCACCGACAGCTGTCGAACGGCTCTCGTTGGGGGCTTCCGCCCTCGAAGTTCTCAGTTCCTGTTGCGCCTTTTACAGACAGATACAAAGTGATTGGGTATTCCGCAATTGGTGCAGGTCTTCCCTTGGGTTGGACAGTCTTTAGCCGCGTGCGGTTCATGGCCACAGTATCCGCACCTTGATCTGGAGGCGTCTCCTTTTGGTACCCTGAACGTGTCTCCTCTGGGCTTGGTCCTTACAGCATCAGCCCGCTGGCACGCAAGCACGGTCAGCGCAGAGGCACGGGCGGGCGCGCATACGCTGCCGACGTCCGGCAGCCTTCAGATACACGCGGGCCTTCAGAGACACGCGGCGCACATCCGCGTCGGAGTGCACAGGAGGCGGCCGGTCCAGCCGAGTGTAGTATGGTGAGAGCGAGGGTTGGGCACCCTCCGCTCGTCGCCAGTGTGGTGCCTTGGACCTGGGCTACTTTATACCCCACAGGGGTGAGGAAGGCCTAGCGGGGGGCTGGCACGCGCTGAGCGAGAGGCAGGGAAACAACACACCACTAGCCTGGTCAGAAGTGACGTGCCACGAGCGACCGCCTTCCTTTTATTAGTTCCCCGCAGGCCATGTCTGGCCTGCAGATGCAGGGGTCCATGAGCGTTGGCCACTAGACCGCCAACCATTATAGAATGTAGGTTCGTGGTGTACATCCTTAATATTCATGGCAGAATATTGAAGTCTAAATATCATGAGTACCATTTTGAAATCGATGGTAAGTACATTGTTTTTTTTTTTAACCTCTAATAGCGATATCTTAAGTATCAATTACTTTCATGTAATGCTTTTTTAATATCATTTATTTATATTAATACTTTCTAATTTATTTATTATCATTTTTTATGCATTTTCTCTAATTAATTTGAATTCTTGTCCTTTATTGGAGTGTATTAAAACACATTTTTTAGCTTAATGTTATTTTGTTTTTTTAATTTGAATTACAAATGGATTTGTGATGTTTTTGGGTTGTTTGGTTTGAAAATAGTTTTTTCATTACAAATGTTATTTTATATGTTTTAATCACATTTTTAACAACATGTTTTTAATTTACTGTTATATTCCAGGATGCTGCATCTTGTAGAGGAGTATATAGGGAGTTTTTTTAAAGTAATGCTTTAAGGGTTTTTTTAAGTTAATTTAATATTTAATATTATTTTGCATCTTTTATTTATTAATTGAAACGTGTTTCATTTATACTGTTTATGTTTTGGTTTGTTGGATATTTTAGAGGTTTTCAAATGTATATTACTTTTTTCAAATGTTTGTTTGTGCATTCATTATGTTTGCTACATATGTGAAATATGTTTTTATTATTTTATTAAATAACTGTTTATTTTTAGTTCAGAATAATTTTATTGAATTTTCAGAAAAAAATGACATACATAGACAATACATAAATATTATCACGGGCAATAAAACCTAAGTAATTGACAAATGCAAATAATTAGCAAAATATAATAGGTCAGTAAATTTTCAAAAAATAATAATCAATAAAAGGAAAAAGAAAAAGTATATAGGGAAGGGAAAGAGCAGGGGAAGAAAGGGTACATACTATATAATCTTATATATAAATTAGAGTTACTAATAACATATAACTATTGCAGATACAAAAATTGTAAAGTTAAACAGAATAAATAGTAGAAAATATTATCATAACAACAAATATGAATCTACAGGTGACCAAAAGGATTGATAAGAATGCAAGTTATGATTAATTCCATTTAATGATAATTGGGCACCTCTTCTTGTAAAAATGATCCAGGACCACCAAGCATGAACAGATAGAGATGAAGCATCTTTCCAACAAAAAGTGATTGATTTTAAAGCAGCCTAAATCAAGAAATTAAACAATTTTGCTTCTGAGTCTTTAAGCTGATGTGCAAGAGCAACCGATTTACAAATTAACAGTTTATATGAAAGAACATCTTCAATAGGTAATATTTTTAGTATAATATCCCAAACTTCAGACCAAAATTTCGAAATTAAAGGGCAATCAAATAGCATATGTTGTAATGACCCAGGGTGCAAGTTGCAATGCCAACAAGTATCAGAATAGACGTAATGGCGTCCATAAAGAATTGAATAAGATATACGCATTTGTCTAGTAGAGAGATACCGGTAGCCAACCAGAAATGCTACTAAGCCAAATAACTTTCCAAGAGTCAGTAGATAGGGAAATGGAAAGTTCAGCGTTCCAAAAATCTGAAATTACATTAAGATTAGTACCTAATGAAGTAGCTAATTTTTTTACAAAATAGAAACTGCATTGGAAGATGCAGATACAGCATGAAGATAAATTATCAAATCTGTTGTAACAGTAGAAGGGATACCATTCAGGAATGAATCTAAAATTGAGTTACATAAAGACTGATATTTAATAAAATCAGCATTAGGTAATTGGAATTTTGATTGTAAAATGTCAAAGGGAATAAAGGCATTACTACAAAATAAATCTTTAAGATAAAATATACCAGCTTCAATCCAAGAATTCAAAAAAATCACATTTCTATTCAATTTAATAACAGAACTATGCCATAGTGATAAATCTGTAGTGGAACTTATAGGAGAAGCAAAATTTAAATCTAAATCATTAAATATTAATTTCGAAGATTTGAATATAACTGAAAGGTGTATGACTGTGGATTTATGAGACATTGTAAGCATTGTAAGCAAAATCCTTACGTATTGCAACAGTTCCTTTGGCAAAGTCTTGGTGAATAAAATTCTTGTTACCATTTACCATCAGTGAGGGAATGTCTCTTGCAGCTTTTCGTATCAAGACAAGATGGTGATGACAAAGGACTTTAAATATAATTTGCCTCGGTTTAGTATGGCGAGGGTTGCGATGAGAAGGGATTCTATGGGCTTTATCCACTTCAAATTTTTCTGAAAACTTGATATTCAACAGACCAGGAAGCAAAGTTTCCAAATACAACCGACAATTAGAACCCTCACCTTCTTCAGGCAAATTAAAAATGCGAAGGTTGTACTGTCTATTGCGATTTTCCATATCCAAAAGTTGAGAATGCATAGGCAGAATTTTCGCCACTAATGGTGTAAAAGCATCCACTTTAGTTTTATTATCTTGTATTTTGATGGAATTATCAGATATTTTCATTGACAAGCAAGCCATTTCTTTACGTACACTTTTAACTTCTGATGCAATATTTTCAGTATTAACACGCAATGCTTGAATTTCTTCCAAAATTAACGAAAGAGAAGGTTCAGAGGACTCCACTGCCTTTGATTTAACTGGAGGAGGTGAAACTTGCTGTCTCTTTTTATTGTTGACTGGATTTTTATTTTCCATTTTGAGGAGAAAAAACCCACAAATAGGCTTAATTGAAAAACAAATACGCAAAAAGAATGCTATGAAGTAAAAGAGCAATGAAAAACTCCTCAAAAGCACTGGTGCAGCAGCTATAAAGGACTGTGTGCATGTCTAGGCCCAAGCCAGGCCCTTCCCTAAGAAGCACTCCTCCCCCTGGGCATACACAGCAGACAGTAGCTTGGTGGGAGGCTGGGAGCAGGAACCAGGGGGCATGAAACAGAACTTACAGCAAGCAGAAAAGCCTCAAAACAGCATACATGGTAGGAATCAGCTTGTACTTCAAAGCAACCTCATTTGCGCTTTAAAGCTGACAAAAAATCGTCATATTTAGAGAAAAACGGGCCGTCGATGCACCGGAGCTTAAGCCGCGGCAGCCATGTTGGTTTATGTGCTCGCACGTCTCCATTAAATAACTGTTTTGATTAAGAAATTCATTTCAGATAGTTTCAAAGTTGTTCATCTTTCTGTTAAAAAAATTTGAGAATCATATGTTTCTGTTAATATGAAACTATATGTCAGGTATCACATTTGAGTCAATTATATTGATATTATTCTTAGAGATTTTTTAATACATATATCTTGTTATTTTTCTTTAATAAGTAACACATGTCGTATATCTTCATTGTTTTATTTTATAGTATTTAAATATATTTGCTCTTTTTTTCCTTTAAGTTTGAATAGTTTGGGCTGTGAATAGTAAAGTTGATCTACCAAGAGACAAGTATTTTCTATATGGCTCTTTATCTTGGATTGGAGATACTTCTTCTCCCCTCACTCACCAACAATCCAGTACTTTCTTCAATGTTGCTTATTAAAATAGATGTTAGTGAGTAAATTTTCCATCGTCAGACGCTGCCCACTGTACTTGCATAAACATGAATAAACTGTGGTTGATGTTAATCAAACTAGCGGTAAATATTGCCCTGGTTAATTTTTTGCATGGTCTTCACAAAAATATGGGAGCAAAGTCTGATGGGCCAGGCTGGTGAACTTTCTGATGTTTTTCCAGTAGGCAGTGGAGTGCGACTGGGTTGCGTGTTGGCACTCCTGCTCCTCCCTTTTCTACATAAATGATCTGAATGTTTTTTTAACTAATTCAACCAGGGACATGGCGAAAATTGCCAACTCTGTTGGCCTGGTCTAAACTGGGGTGGCATGGTGAGCAAAAGAATGATGGATTTAACCCAGATCTCTTGACTGGGGTGAATGTTTTCATTTATTCTGCATTCCGTCCATCAATTGTGTGTCTTTTGAACTCTGCTGTCCCTGCATTATTATATGCAGACAACGCTGTTTTGTTGGCCAGAACCCCTCATGCCTTGTGTAGTCTGGTGGAATCTTTTGAATCATTCATGAGTTCTTTTGATATGAAAGTGAATTTTGAGAAATCACACATCATGGCTTGCGGACCTAGTAGGACATGACCAGCATGTGTCTGGAGTGATGGAAAATCACTTACTAAGAGTGGAGGGTGTGAGAAGGAGCCTATTATAAATGAAAAACAAAGATTGTGTCAAGGTCGCAGCTCTGGATGATTAGCGAATTTTAATCCTTATCTTGTCCCATAGGGATACTGGCCACGATGCATCAAGGTCTTGGTCCCACTGCTGTTCTACCTTAGACTTAGGTCTGACAGACTCCTTAGTGTGGAGGTATTTGTAAATAGTGGAGGCTTTGGAGGCTGTACGCAAGAGGGAATGGAGTCGTGAAACCGAGGTGGGGGAAGGAAGAGGAGCCTGTGCTTGTGAAAGCCGGGTGAAATTTGCCTTAACCGTTTCCTTAAGTAAAAGAAACTTTTGAGCAAAGGATGAAGGTAGACCAAAGGAGGAACACAGAGTTGAGAAAGGTGAGAAGGTAGAGTGTGAGAATAATTGCGACACGCAGATTAGTCCCCTTTGCCTCCAGGATTTCCAGTAAAAGGGTTTATTATGAATCAAAAGGTGTATATTGTGCCAAATGGTGGAAGCGAGGAAGTTAGCAATAGTAGAAGGTGGAGGAGGACTAGAGGATAAAAGGAGCTTAGTGGTGAATTTATGAATGGGAGAAGAAAGTGAAGAGGGTTTGCGCAAAAAGGAGATGTATTCAGCAAAAGAAAAGGGAGAAAGGAAAAGGCGCTCGAACTTGGTCCAAAGAGGACAAGGAGAGGTGGGATCTTGTAACCAGAAGGAAGCCTGCGGTAACAGAAAAGCTTTTTGATATGCTGGAAAATCTGAGAAGTTGACCCCGCCTTCTGACGTGGGGCAAATTAATCTAGCGAGGGACATTCTGGGTTTCTTGCTATTCCATAGAAAGGAGGAGAGAATCTAATCGATTTTCTTAAAAAATTTACAGGGGATGGGCAGTGGAATGTTGGAAATAGTGTATAGAACTATAGGGGACAACATCATCTTGATGGTGTCAAGGCGACCCCACCAGGACAAACAAAGAGGATGCCATCTGGCTGTTAGATATGATATTTTTTGGATACATTTATTGAGGCAGAGGGAAATGGTGTCTGGAATAGAGGGAGTAATATGCAGACCTAAGTACTTGATGTGTAAGGGGCTCCAGGTGAAATTGGAGACGCTAAAATCAGGTTTAAAAGTAAACTTCGTTAAGGGCAAAATCTCACATTTATCATTGTTAAGTTTATAGCCAGATATTAGGGAGAAATTCCGCACTTCCTCCAAGAAAGCAGGGATTGAGTCTGTGGGATTAGACATGAAGAGTAAAATGGCGTCTGCATAGGCGGCAAGTTTGATTTGGGAGGTTGCAGTCTGGAAGCCATGTATGTTAGGGTTCTGACGGAGTTTGGATAAAAAAGGCTCCAGAGCCAGGTTAAAAAGGAAAGGGGACAGGGGGCAACCTTGTCGAACGCCCCTACCAATATCAAAGAAGGAGGAGATAAGGCCGTTAGCACACACTGCCGCACGTGGGTTAGAATATAAGAGGGAAATCAGGGAGATAAATCTGGGACCAAAACCAAACCATTCAAGAGTATAGAAGAGGTAGGACCATTCAACCCTGTCAAACGCCTTCTCGGCATCCAGGGCGATCGCTGCAAGGGAATGTAAACGCGGGGACTGCGATAATATGTTAAACAGAAGTCTGGTGTTATCAGTGATGAATCGACCTTTTACAAAACCAGACTGCTCCTCACCTAAGAGGTCAGGAAGTAAGAGGTCTAATCGTGCTGCAAGGGACTTAGCAAACATTTTATAGTCGATATTCACCAAGGAAATGGGCCTGTGATTCTTACAGTGTTGGCATGTTATGTTATGTTATGTTATGTTATAAAATATTTTATTACGCGCTCTGCTACTACAGAGTATCCTGGCGCGATATGTAACATTAAACAGAGCCAATCCAAGAGAAAAGAAGAGAGAACTAGATACTGAGATTAAAAAGATGGGTTTTTAACCCTTTCTTGAATCCCGCCAATGTGGCTGATGATCTCAAAGAAAGCGGCAGGGCATTCCAGGACCGTGCTGTTTGGACAGAGATAGACTGACCACCCAGTCTCGCGTATCTGACTTTGGGCATGGACATCAGACGGAGATTGGCCGATCGAAGAGCACGGCGAGGAGTATAGAAGGTAAACCTCGTGTGCAGATATTGTGGGCCTTGTTGATGCAAGGCCCGAAAGGCCAGGACCAATGATTTAAACATAATACGATGGGCCACTGGGAGCCAGTGGAGCTCTCGAAGATGGGCACGTGCACTAGTTCTTCTTGGGAGATGGAACAAAAGTCGCACGGCCGCATTCTGAATGATCTGCATTCGATTTATAAGGTATTTGGGGAGACCACTGAAGAGAGCGTTGGCATAGTCGAGCCTTGACAGGATCAGAGCGCGCAAAACAGTCTCTTTCGCTTCCCTGTGGAGAAGCGGGAGGAACCTCTTAAGTGACTTGAGGGTCGCAAAACAGGTCGCGGTAAGTTTTTTTAAGTGAGCTTCGAACTTAAGATCCTGTCCGAACCAGACCCCCAAGTTTTTGGCCGGGCCTCCGTGAGAGCTGGGACATGCAAAATCAGTCGGCCAAATAAGATCCCTAAAATTGGCCGGAAAATTGCCATAAAATAACAACTCTGACTTGTCCTCGTTGCATTTGAGCTGAGCTGAGGCAAGCCACCGGAAGACGTAGGACAAACAGGAACAGACAGCCCGGGCATCTAAGCAGTCCTTAGGCCAGGTAAACAGCAACTGCGTGTCGTCGGCATATGCCATTATTTTGGCTCCCCACTGCTCAGCCAAATAGATCAACGGGGTCATATAGACGTTGAACAGCAGAGGGCTTAGCGTCGAGCCCTGCGGTACCCCGGTGGTAAGCTTCTTGGGTGATGAGGCAAATGGGGGCATCCATACTTGCTGCGTCCGCTCTGACAGAAACGAAGACAGCCAGGCCAAAACCGCACCCGACAGCCCCACCTCTGCCAGCCTTGTCAACAGCTGAGCATGGGGTACCGTATCAAAGGCGGCAGATAGGTCCAGCAAAACCAGGACCGATCTGCCGCCTCCGTCAAGACACTCCCTAATGGCCTCTGAAACTTCCACCAGAGCCGTCTCAGTGCTAAAAGCCGCCCTGAACCCCGATTGAGCCGGGTGCAGGGCCTGAGAGGACTCAATGAAATTATTCAGTTGCCTGAAAACGACTTTTTCACACACTTTCGCTAGTGCCGGGAGCAGCGATATCGGACGGTAACTGGAGGTAGCTAAGGGATCCAGGCCAGGCTTCTTCAGCAGAGGAAGAAGTTTCGCCTGTTTCCAGCAGAGGGGTACAGAGGCAGAGGCCAAAGACAGATTAACAACCTGGGTGACCTCCTGATACACCAGGCTTGCCGCTCCCCCCAAGACCCTAGCAGGACACGGGTCAGAAGGTGAACCAGACTTTAATGCCTCCAAAATAGCCAACACATCAGCTTGCTGAGCTGGCTCGAAGATGGAAAATTGGCAGACAGGTTGCTTCACACCCAAATCGATGATAGGTGGTGAAGGCTGAAGGGGACCACAGGAATTTTGGAGCTCCTCTTGGATTTTAGCGATCTTATTATCAAAGAAACATGACAGTTCCTCACACCACAGATCGGATGCCGGGAGAACTGGGGAGGCAGCACACGGAGAAAGGAAGCTCTGAACAATGGCAAAGACTTCTCTGCTATTGATGTCCGCCTTCTCAATCCTTCCTGAAAAGTAGCTACTTTTGGCAGCCTTGATTTCAGCATAATATACCTTCTGAGCCCTCCGCAACTTGCTCTTCAGTTCAGGCCGGAACTCAAGGCGCCAAGCTCGCTCCAGCTTTTTACAACCGGATTTGAGTTCCCTGAGAGCATGGGAGAACCAAGGTTTGGAGGGAGACGACCTAGTCCGCCTGCTACCACCTTCCCTTCTTTGGGTATCAAGCAGATGTGAGCGTCAGAGAAGGAACCTGAGGAGTTACCAAGGGTAACAAATGTATCTATGAGAGAATGAAGTATTGGAATGAGTAGTTTTGAGAAATGAAGATAGAATTCGACCGTAAAACCGTCAGGGCCAGGGGCTTTGTTCAATTTGAGGTGTCGAAGCGCAGTGAGTAGTTCTTGCTGGGAGATGTCAGATTCCAGGTGAGAGAGATCGAGAGGTAAATGTTCGGGCTTCTGAATGGTAGAAAAAAAGTGTACTAGAGAATAAGGGGAGGGCTGAGTTTCAGAGGAGTAAAGGGTTCTGTAGAAAAGGGAGAAGTCAGTTAGAATATCAGTGTCCTTGTGCTTAAGGTCCGAATTAGTATCATATATAGACTCAATATTCAGCTTGTTATGTTTGACTTTCAAATAATTTGCTAGAATTTTCCCCGCTTTATTTCTGCCCCAATAAAACTTTGCACTGGATTTCAGTAAATACAATGAGTCATCCTCTGTGGATTTCTCATTAAATTTCATTTTGGCATCAACAAGCGCAGTCAGGCTATCTTGTGAATGAGAGGTAAAATAGGCGTGTTCTAATCTCTTAATGTCTCGGAGAAGATCCCCAGTAAATTTATGAGTAGCTTTGCGTTTCTTTGCCACATAACCAATAACAAAATCTCTTGCTGTAGCTTTAAAGGCATCCCAGATGGTATGTTTTGGAATGGAAGGGGTATCGTTGAACATAAAGAACTCATCAAAAAAGTCGGTAAAGGAGGTGGTGAATTTGGGATCGGAGAGAAGAGCATTATTAAAACGCCATTGTTTGGGTCCAACTGCTTTAGGGAGTATGTCGACGTTAATTAGGACCGGGGCGTGATCTGATAATAAGATTGGACATATTTCAGCATTAGTAAGGGTTTGGGCAATATTATGAGTAACAAAAATGTAATCAATCCGTGATTGAGAGTGGTGGGAAGGAGAGTAAAAAGTAAACTCCTTTAACGTCGGATTGCAAAGTCTCCAAGCGTCAATGAGCTTGTGTAAAAATAGCTTGAGTAAAAGTTTTTTGAGGTTTATTAGGAATGTAAGGGACATCAGAATTCCTGTCAATGAAAGGATCAAGGGGTTGGTTGCAATCACCAGCAAGGATGAAATTATCATCAACAAAATGGGTAATGTGATGAGAAAAATCAGTCCAAAAAAGAGGATTGCCTCCAGTGGGAGCATAGACATTAAGAAGAGAGATTGGAACACCTCTAAGAGATAGCCTGACGTGCATCCACCTACCCTCAGTGTCCGACTCCTGGGAAAGGAAAGAGTGGGAAAGAGATCTGCGGCATAAAATAGCTAAACCCATTGCATTTACCATCACCTTGGGAATAATAAACCTCACCCACCCAACCTCTTTTAAGTTTTGCAGATTCCGCATCAAAAAGGTGGGTTTCCTGCAAAAATGCTGAATCAACATTTAATTTAGCAAGGTGAGAAAGAATCCTCTGTCGCTTGATTGGAGAATTAATACCCTTAACATTCCATGAAACAACTTTCAGTGACATATTGTATAAAATAAACTGTAATAAGCAACATGAACAAAGTCAAAGGAATCCATGGCGGAGGCCTTATGTGCGTTGATAAAACTCTGCAGACGAACTGGATCTTCATAGGTGGTTGTTCTGTTGTTATAAGTGACTTTAAACAAACAAGGATGATAAAGGCCATATCTAGCTCCCATCAAGCGAAGAGCCTCTCTCATATTCAAGAAGGCCTTTTGACAGTTGGCAGTAGCCTTGGCGTAGTCCTGTGCGAAGAACAAAGAGGAGCCAGACCAAGTCAGTCTCGGAGAGTACTTGGCAGCTGCCAAGACCTTCAAAAGATCAGTATATTCCAAGAAGTAGAGAATTACGCCTCTAGGTCTTTGCGAAGGAGAAGCAGGGGTAAATGGGCGACCCAGTCGGTAAGCACGTTGGATATTGAGATTCGTGCCTTCTGGTAGGTGGAGCAGTTTAGGAAGAAAAGATTTGAAGAAGGCAAGTGAATCTGAGCCTTCAAGTCCTTCCACCAGGCCGTAAATATGAAGGTTATTACGCCTATTTCGATTTTCCAACTCCTCCACCTGCTTCTGAAGAGTGGACACTTGAGAATTTAAATGAGAGACTGTGGAGCAGGTTTCCTGAATAGACGTAACCATATGTTCAACGGAAGATACTCTTGTTTCAAGTTGCGACCAATTATCGGTGAGAGCCTGAAGTTTGACGTTGGTTTCCTCCATGAAAGGGCGGAGGGCTCTGATTTCTTCCAGTAATAGTTCCATAGAAACAAGCGGTGGTTGCTTGAGTGGTGAAGGGGGGTCTTTTTTCAGTCTTTTGGTATTAGTTTTCCCTGGTGTAGGTTGCGAAAGATCCATCGCTGTGTCTGAACCAGATGGAGTAAGGGAATCCTCTAGTTTGGAGAAGGCAGAAAAGACTCTAGAATTCTTCACAAAGGTATGCCTGGCTGTATGAGGTAGGTGTGACATAGACTTGAGCCTTCCCATAAAGTATATGTCACAAGATATTTGTCACAAAATATGCGCATAGGAGTGAGAGAGTTCACATAGGAAATTATGGCAGAAGCGAAGAACTAATATGAATGAAGAGAAAACTCCAGGCGCATTAACAAAGTTCAGGCATTAGAAACATGAAGCACATGTAGTGGGTGGGACAGTCAACATGAAGCAGGTCCAGTTAGAAAAGTAAAATTCATGGTAGACGGCTGGGCAAACAGGAGCAGGTAGTGAGCTTTAGTGCATAAAAACTCATGTTAAAACATGTGCACGAAACAGCAGACTGGCTGAATCACATAGCCGCAGGGACCAATATGGAAGGTGTGCAGGAGAATGTGGCGCGCAAAAGAAGTTAAAAGGGCGCTCCTGTTGGTGAAAAGGAAGACAACCAAAATGCGCAAGATGGATGAAGGTGTCCGTTGCAGTGACAGTGAGCACTGTTGATAGTCACAAAAAGCTTAGCCTCAATGTTAGTAGGGGAAAAAATTAGTAACACGCTGAAAAAACAAAGTAGTAAATCACAATGTCATCAGCAGGGTTAATAACATCGTTAATCCGTAGGAGAAATGCAGAATGGCGGTTCCCATCGTCGAAAAGGATGCATATGCTGTCGCAGAGGATTAAAGAAAGATGTGTGTGAGGCTGAGTAAAATGGCAGTTACATCAGTGAAGGGGCGACAAAGCAGGCTGTGACAGGGAGAATCAACGAAAGCAGCAAGTCAGAAGTGCCAAATCCTCAGGGCGCTTGTAAGGGCGTGAATTGCGGGAGCCAATATGAGAGGCAAGCCACACGTTAGCTCCGTTACTTGAGCCGGTTGAAGAGGGAAGTTGAGGAGATGCGCTGAGGCTTGCAAAATGGCGGGCGCACTGGTTGCAAAGTCGGAGCACTTACTGCGTCGAATAACTTTGTCCATAAAGCACGTAAAGTGCCCCCAGGCATCGCGAAGTCATCTCTGCGGTTTCCGATATGCCATAAAACCTCCAGGCAGGAAGAAACAGTCTGGAAGCGGCAAGTCTCCCGGAGCCGCAGCAGAGCCTCACTCGGACGCCGCCATTACCCTCGGGCGCC
Source organism: Lissotriton helveticus (assembly GCF_964261635.1). Classification (NCBI taxonomy): domain Eukaryota; kingdom Metazoa; phylum Chordata; class Amphibia; order Caudata; family Salamandridae; genus Lissotriton; species Lissotriton helveticus. The sequence continues at coordinate 626,917,607 of NC_136072.1, read as the reverse complement.
AAGCCACGCCCCCGATCTCAGACAGTATTAAATTGGCACCCCTCCTGCTCTTGGTGAGCATGTGGAGTAATAGTGAGGCAAGTTTCAATAGGGCAGTTATTGAGGACTGTCTGAGTCTGGATAAGGGGCTCTTCATTCCCTGGCTAAACTATGTCTGCAAATACCTAATTGATATTGGTTACACTGAATTGGTGTTGTTACTAAGACCATTAAAAGGGTGGTCAAGCAGAAGTTAGCTGTACGTACCTGCTCACAGACCCTGCGCCCATTGGAAACAGTCCAGCTCGAACTCCCAGGCCAGGTCCTCCCTGGACTGGAAACAAGCATCCAAGAACTAGTTTCGGGCTTCAGCCTGGATAGCTTGACTCCAGTGGCATGGACAGCTTGGGACCCATGTCTGGGCATACCCGTCCTACTCGTGATGACAAATGCAAAAAGAACGGGTATACCCAGACGTGGGTCCTGTGCTCACCATGCCAGGGAGGACCTGGCCTGGCAGTTTGGATGGACTGTTCCCATTGGGCGCACGGTCAAGACTGATTTGCATATGGCTGGGTCCAGACTGGAATGGCGTGATGAGCAAAACAACAATGGATTTAGGCCCAGATCTCTGTACTGGGGTGAATGTATGACATTGTTCTGAATTCTGTCCATCAATTATTCTTTTTGCATTTGCCACCCCGAGTGGGACGGGTATGCCCAGACATGGGTCCCGTGCTCTCCATGCCACTGGAGTCCAGCTCTCCTGGATGATGAGGGCTGAAAGCCCAAAACAGTCCTAGGATGTTTGTTCCCAGTCCAGGGAGGACCTGGCTTGGCAGTTCTGGCTAGACCGTTCCAATTGGGCGCAGGGTCAAGACTGAATTGCATATGGTTGGGTCCAAACTGGAATGGCGTGGTGAGCAAAAAAACGATGGATTTACGCCCAGATCTCTGTACTGGGGTGAAAGCATGACATTGTTCTGCATTCTGTCCATCAATTGTTCTTTTTGCATTTGTCAACCCGAGTTAGGCAGGTATGCCCAGACGTGGTTCCCGTGTCCTCCATGCCACTGGAGTCAAGCTATCCTGGCTGATGAGGGCTGAAAGCCCGAAACCGGTCCTAGGATGCTTATTTCCAGTCCAGGGAGGACCTGGCCTGGCAGTTCAGGCTGGACTGTTCCCATTGGGCGCAGGGTCAAGACTGATTTGCATATGGCTGGGTCCAAACTGGAATGGCATGGTGAGCAAAAGAACAATGGATTTAGGCCCAGATCTCAGTACTGGGGTGAATGTATGACATTGTTCTGCATTCTGTCTCTAAATTGTTTCTTTTTGCATTTCTGTTTTGGAAGCATTCAGTTTGAGATGGATCCATGTCATCCACTGCTCAGCGGCTCTGAGGCAACTGAAAATTTTAGATTTTCCAATGTCTTTAGAGCTTTCCATTTTAAGGAGTAATTGTGTATCATCTGCATAGTTATAGCATGTGAGGTAAAATTCATTGATCAGTGCCAGTAATTACTTCATGTAGATGTTGAAAAGCATGGGTGAGATAATAGAGCCTTGAGGGACCCCTGATTTTGTGAAGCATGGTTTGGATGAGAAAGGGGGGGTATGGATGACATTAATTTTGTTTTGAAGGTAGGATGTGATCCAGTCAAGAGCAGTCCCCTCTAACTTCGTGTAGACTTTGTATTAGAGTGTCATGGTCAGCTGTGTCAAAAGTAGTTGAGAGGTTCAAAGCAGCTGAGAGGTCCAAGGGAAGTAGTGCAGCAACCCCGTTCCGGGGAACTGTGTTCTTAAGGCCATCCCAGATGGCAATGAGGGCAGATTCTGTGCCTCTTCCTGAATGGAACGCTGTTTGGAAGTCTGAAAGTATGGAATTCTCTGCAATGATTGTGACATCTGGGTGAATACTGCTCTTTCTATCAGTTTGCCCAGTAAAGGTCCATTTGTAATTGGTCTGTAGTTGTCGGGGTTAAGCAGGTCCAGGTTTGTTTTCTGTAGTAAGGGGCATATGTATGCCTTTTTTAGGTCTTCTGGAAATATTCCCATTGTTAAAGAATTGTTGATGATTCTTCTTACTGGTGTGGCAGCAGAGGAAGTTAGAAGAATTTTCTTGACTGTTTGTGGTGGACATGGGTCAGAGGGGCTGCCGGCAGGCCTGATTGCTTTGACCAGGTCCATGAATTCATTGTGTGATATTTGTTGGAAGGAATGTAGAGGCTTGGTTAACCTACTCTTGGAGGGGTTTTAGGAAAATGGTCGGTGCTGGTGGTTTTTATTTGTTTTAAATGGGAGTCCAACATGTCTGCTTTGGTTGTGTAATGATATGCCAGTTTGTTTGTACATTCTTGAGTAATGAGGTGAGCTCCTTCTAGGCAATTTGGTCTATGAAATTAGGTGAGAAATGTATTGAATTCTTTGTTTTCACATTTAGCATTTTGAATTCTGTCTGAGTAGTATCTTTTCTTAGGTTGTTTGATTGCCGACTTGTATAATCTGCTAAGTTTCTGTAGGTGAAGTTTGTCTTGATTGGTGTTTGTTTTGAGCCAGGTGGGTGCAGCTTTCTAATTTGCTGTTTTAGCTCTTTTAGATCTGTATTTCCCCAAGGTGCCTGTTGTCTTTTGTTCTGTTGCTCTTAGTGGTCTTAGGATATCAAAAGCTTCCTATATCCACTCATATAGTTTTTGAACGGAATTTATTGCACCTAAATCTGTATTGGATGTTAGATGTCTTTCTAAGTGTTCAAAATTGAGGTTGTTCCACGGCCGATAGGTGGATGCATGTTAGGTGATTTTAAGTGTGTTGCTTTGTGGTATTTTATGTTGGAAAGCAAACATATGGTGGTGGTCTGACCATGTGACTAGAGTATCGTTTGAAAGGTAACTATTTCTGGATTTGCTCAAATTACATCTAGGATGTGTCCAGTGATGTGAGTGGATTTGTGCACAATCTGATGTAGGTTCAGTGTGTCTAGGCCAGTTATGATTGTTTTTGGATGGGGAATATTTTGTTTGCCAAACTAAATGTTTAGGTCACCAAGAATGCAAAGGTTGGAGTGAAGTGTTATCAGGTTTGAAACTGTGTCTAGAGGTGTGTCTGGGAATGTGGCATTGCTAGGTGGAGGTGTGTAAAGGAGTAGGAAGTTACAGGAGGAAGACGGTGTAGGGTTGCATCTGCTGATGAGGACTTCACAACCTTGTATGGAGACGTTGTCAGCTTTAATGATATTTAATGTTTGCATGAACACAACAGCTAGGCCACCTCCTCTTTTGCTTATACGATTTTGTGTGATAGTTTGATAGTCTAGAGGAACGACTTCAAGCAACACTGGAGCCATGTCATCTCTCAACCATGATTCAGTTATGAACAGTAAGTCAAGTTGTGCATGAGAGGGAAGGTCGTACATATGATGCTTGTTTTTTGACAGTCACTACATCACTACATCACACTAGAATCTTACATTTCTCTATTTCTATTTCTCTATCTATCTCTTCCTACCTCTCGCTAGCTTTCTTCATGGCTACCCCACCTTTATCTGTCTACCTCACTGTTAGACCTGTCAGCCTTATGGTGGTCTTTCACCAAACCTTTTTCCTTACTCCCCTATTTTCGCTGGCCTGTGAACTTTACAGCTGCTGATCAGTGCTAAAGTGTGTCTACTCCCACATGGTACATGGCTTACACCCAATTGGCACATAAAATGTATTTGTAAGTCCCTAATAAAGTGGTACTACCTGTGCCACCCACTTAAGTAGCCTTTTAAACATGTCTCAGGCTTGCCGTTGCAGCCTGTGTGCGCAGTTTTTAAACTGCCACTTTGCCCTTTGCCAGCATACACCTGTTTCCTGCTCTGTAATCTCCAGACCATCCAGAACACTGCAGCCAGACTCGCCCTCGGCATCCCACGGCATGAACACATCACCGAGCACCTACGAAACCCCCACTGGCTTCCCATTGAGAAAAGAGTAACTTTCAAGCTATTCACATGCGCCTACAAATCCCTCCACAATACCGGACCCCAATACCTCAACGAAAGAGTCTCCTTCCACGTACCCAAAAGGAACCTCTCCACCGACCTTGCCCTCGCTGAAATTTTGCGCATTCGCAGAGCCAGAGTGGGTGGAAGAACATACTCCTACATCGCAGCAAAGACCTGGAACAAGCTCCTGCTCAACATCAGACGTTCCCCCCACTCTGCACACCTTTAGGAAGAGCCTCAAGACCTGGCTCTTCGGTTGAATGAGAGCTGCAGCCCCCCCAGCGCCTTGAGACCCTCAAGGGTGAGTAGCACACTCCACAAATCCCTGATTGATTGGATAAACCTCCCTTTTTAATACATATAAGTCACCCCTAGGGCAGACCCTACACTTCCCAAGAGTATAGGTTGCAGTGTATTTAAAATGTTGGACATGTACTTACGTGTCCTGGTAGTGAAAAACTCTTAAATTCATTTTTCACTATTGCAGAGCCTACAGTTCCCACAGGATAATATTGGGTTACCTTATTAGATTTAATAAGTGCTAACTTTCATGTGGGAGCAGGTAAAATAATTAAGTTTGGAGTCTAAAGAATTGAAAAAAGTCAAAATTCTGAAATGCAACTTTTAGAAATTTGGCATTTTCTTGTCCTAACCAGTTGGTGCCTGGCACTTGTTACTTTTGTCACATGACTAGGAGTAGCTGGCAATTGTGCTTTGTGTATTTTTCCCAGACAATGAGACAAAGGGGTAATAGGTGTTAACAGGATGGGCCATCTCTGACTTGGTAGGGGGTGAAGCTGTTGCCTACCACACTTGGACATCACAAAGCATCTTGCCTCAACACACAATTGTTTGACACTCGTCTTTTGTGCCCCCAGACAAGCTAGGGCCAGAGCAGAGAGTCAGGAAAAGCTGAACACCTCTGAGGGTAGAAACGTCCAGAAATTTCTCCTACTTCAGAGCTGGCACCAATTACAAATATTGGACCCTCAGACCCAAATCTTAAATACATCTCTGGACCTGTGAAAGACTGCTGTGCGGCCCTCTTGCAAGCAGGACTGCTACTCTGCCTCCCTGCTAATCTGCTACCCTGCTGCCTGGGTGAAAAGGACTGGACCTGCATCTTGAACCCAAGATCACCAGAATGACTCCAAAGCTAGTTGGTTGGCCTCCTGTTCAGACCCTTAAGCACAGAAAAGGCTCCAACTACCTTGATCCCTGCACCTGGACTGTGTCTGCTGTGAGTTTTGCCCTACAAATGGTGCTACCCCATTCCCGGACCTTTGGAAATGGGCCTGAATGTGCTCTGCCAGCTATGGTCCAAGCAGAACCAACACAGTGCAATGCATCGCCTCATAGCTGCACATCGGAACTGCAGGTTGTGAAACACATCCCCAATGCAGGACCCTGCAGCTCTTCAGAACCACTGCTGCATGATGCCTCCTTCATGCAGGACCTCGCAGTGCAGGACTGCAGCCCTTTGGAACCGCCACTGCTCCATCGCTGTCGGCCTGAACTTGTGACTTTGGATTTTGTCCCAGTCCGGTGTGAGCAGATAGCCATAGTTGGCACTGTTTTAATTTAAATCTTTAAAATACCATATCTCCTGTTCTAGTGACTGGATTATTGTTGTTGTTTGGGTCCATAATAATTTATCACATTTTACTCTATTTTTCTAAATTGGTGTGAGATTTTTCCTGTGCTGTGTTTCACTTTATTAATTTTTGAAGTGCTGCATGAAATACTTTACACTTTGCCTCAAAGTTTAGCCTGGCTGCTTTTTTTTTGTCCTCATTAGCCTCAGATTGCCTTTCACGCACCTCCGTCCGTGACCACCCTTTTGAACATGCCATGAGAGCAAGGATCTGATTTCGTCCGCCTTACCAAGAGACCAGTCAAATGCACTTCATGAAGCCAAACTTCCTGTCTTTCGACACTCTCACCTTACTATCATTTCTTTTATACCGCCCTTCCATGATAGATATGAGAGATTTAGGTTTGGCTTGTGCATTTTCTGAGGCCTGTTTTAGGCATAATCATTGGACCGCTCTTCCTACCTCCCCAGCCATTCAGCTACTGGGCGCCAAAAAGCATACCTTCTCTTGTCTAAGGAGATTGCGTCCAAATTTAGATTATAGCTTAATGATATTTTCCACTCTATATACGTTGGAGCGAGCGCACTGGTCCACTTTTTACATAGCTTTCTTCTTGCCAGCAGCATAGCAAAATTTTTTAATTTTTGTTCATCTCCAACTGATTCATTGTCCAACCCAAAATATATTAGGAGAGGGCTTACCTGAGTTTCTTTCTTTAGAATTTCAGTCAGCACTCTACATACCTTTCCCTCCAAAAACCTGGATTTCTGAACACCTCATAAACATATGAATATCATCAGCCAATTTCAAGCCACATTTGGCACAATCAATCAATCAATCAATCAAGGTGTTTATAAAGCGCGCTACATACCCGTGAGGGTCTCAAGGTGCGGGGGGGGCTGCTACTGATCGAAGAGCCAGGTCTTGAGGAGTCTTCTGAAGGCCAGTAGGTCTTGGGTCTGTCGTAGGTTGGTGGGGAGGGTGTTCCAGGTCCTGGCGGCGAGGTGGGAGAAGGATCTGCTGCAGGTGGTCGTTCTTTGGATGCGGGGGACAGTGGTCGTTCTTTGGATGCGGGGGACAGTGGCGAGGGCGAGGCTGGCTGAGCGGAGGTTGTGGGTGGGGATGTGGAAGCTGAGTCGTCTGTTGAGGTATGCTGGGCCGGCGTTGTGGAGGGCTTTGTGTGCGTGGGTGAGGAGTTTGAAGGTTATCCTCTTGTTGACGGGGAGCCAGTGTAGGTCTCTCAGGTGGGGTGTGATGTGGCTGCGGTTGGGGATGTCGAGGATCAGCCGCGCCGAGGCGTTCTGTATGCGTTGCAGCCGTCTCAGGAGCTTGGTTGTCATTCCTGCGTAGAGGGCGTTTCCGTAGTTCAGTCTGCTGGTGACGAGGGCCTGGGTGACAGTTCTTCTCGTTTCGGTGGGGATCCACTTGAAGATCTTGCGGAGCATTCGGAGGGTGTTGAAGCAGGATGAGGAGACAGCGTTGACCTGCTTGGTCATGGAGAGGGTGGAGTCGAGGATGACCCCGAGGTTGCGTGCGTGGTCAGTCGGTGTCGGGGCTGTTCCCAGCGATGTTGGCCACCAGGAGTCGTCCCAGGCTGAGGGGATGGAGCCGATGATGAGGACCTCCGTCTTGTCAGAGTTCAATCAATCAATGAAATTTGTAAAGCGCGCTACTCACGCGCTAGGGTCTCAAGTCACTGGGAGGGAGGGAGTCTCTACTGCTCGAACAGCCAGGTCTTGAGTTGTCATCCCAAGTGTGGGCAACAGCGGGACAAAAAAGATAAGGTAGCGTCAGTGGGACACCGAGTCCAGGGGCGAACCTGCGGCGCTGAGGACAGAGACGTGCTCGCAACTGTGGAGCCGTGCAGCGTGGGGAGTGTCCTGGGGTCAGGACACACTCACCTGCGCCATGCGGCCTCCATATGAGGCCAAGTGGGAGGGAGGAGCAGCTGGGAGGCGGGAGCGGGGCGTCCAATGGGCAGGGGAGTTCAGCTTCAGCCTGCTGTCCTTCATCCATTCGGCGACAGCCTTCATTCCTCTGTGGAGGTTTGCTTTGGCGGTGAGAGGGTCTTCAGTGAGGGAGATGATCAGCTGAGTGTCGTCGGTGTAGGAGATGATGTTGAGGTTGTGCTGTCGGGCGACGTGGGCGAGCGGTGCCATGTAGATATTGAAATCCGTCGGACTGAGTGGGGAGCCTTGTGGTACGCCGCAGATGATCTCGGTGGCCTTGGAGCGAAAGGGTGGGAGGCGGACGCTCTGGTTTCTACCGGAGAGGAAGGATGTGGTCCAGTCCAGTGCCTTTTCTTGGATTCCGGTGTCGTGAAGGCGTGCTCTTAGGGTACGGTGGCAGACCGTGTCAAAGGCGGCTGACAGGTCCAGGAGGATGAGGGCTGCTGTTTCCCCGTTGTCAAGCAGGGTACTGAGGTCGTCGGTGGCGGCGATGAGGGTGGTTTCGGTGCTGTGGTTGTTGCGGAAAGCGGACTGGGACGGGTCCAGGATGTTGTTGTTCTCGAGGTAGCGGGTCAGTTGTTTGTTGACTATTTTCTCTGTGACCTTCGCCGGGAACGGGAGCAGGGAGATGGGACGGAGGATTTTGAGGTCCTTGGGGTCCGCCTTGGGTTTCTTGAGTAAGGCGTTGATCTCGTCATGCTTCCAGCTCTCTGGGAAGGTTGCTGTCTCGAAGGAGATGTTGATCGCTCTTTGGAGATGGGGAGCGATGAATGTGCTGGCTTTGTTGAAGACGTGATGTGGGCATGGGTCCGACAGGTGGTGCGGGTGGTGGTCGTGGTGGGGGACTCGGTGGTAGGCGGGGGGGCGAGGCGTTGAAGCTGTCGTGGATGTCAGCGATCTTGCGGTGGAAGAAGGAGGCCAGCGAGTCGCACAGGTCCTGCGATGGGGTAATATCGTTGGTGTTAGAGCTGGGTTTGGAGAGTTCCTTCACGATGCTGAAGAGCTCTTTGCTGTTGTGTGCATTGTTGTCCAGGCGGTCCTTGAATGCGGTCCTCTTGGCGGTTCTGATGAGTTGATGGTGTCTGCGGGTGGCATTCTTGTGGGCTGTGTAGCTGTCTGGGGATCGTTCGCGGAGCCAGTTCTTCTCCAGTTTCTGGCATGTGCGCTTGGAGGCCTGGAGGTCTTTGGTGAGCCAGATGGCTGTCTTGCTGGTGCGGCTGTTGGAGGTGGTCTTGAGTGGGGTAAGGGTGTTGGCGAAGTCATCGATCCACTGTCTGAGGTTGCGGGCGGCAATGTCGGGGTCTGTGGGGTCGGCGGGTGGGCTCTGGGCGAGGGTGGTGGTTAGCTGGTCTTCGTGACTTGGCCCCAGCAGCGGCGTGGCATCTGTTGTGTGCGGTGGTGTGTAGTGGGTTTCCTGAAGGTGAAATGGACGCACCGATGGTCGGTCCAATGGGCTTCGGTGGTGAGGTTGAAGGAGACGTGGGACTTGCGGGGAAGATAGGGTCAAGCGTGTGTACATGCCATCTCTCCTCTTTGCCCAACCCTCGACAGCTTTCTCTGAGTCCTATATACTCTATAAATGGAAAAACTGTGATTTCTCTTTAAATAGGCAGCTTTGATCAATTTATAAAATGTAGTAAAGGATACTTGCCATCATTTTTGCAGCGTTGCTCCTGGCAAGTCTGTCTCCCATATTTTATGTTGTTGAGTAGGCTCCCCCTCCATCTCTTCCATGATTCGCCAGTACGAATATGATGTTTCTTTCTTCCTTGGGTCAACCAGAATCAGCATTTCCTCCACTTCGTTTGCTCCTCCTATCTTACTTTCTGATGCTTGGACCCAACTCTGGATTTGGAGATACTTAAATCTGGAAACATGCTGGTTTGGTTTTATTTTTAATTCACTCCCATGAAATCATCCTTTTTCCTTCAATTAGATCCTCCCATCTTTCCACTCCAGCTTGCCTTAATGCCCTGGCAAGAATGTCCTTTGTCCATTCCGGTGATCCGGGTGAGTCCCATATCGGAGCCATGTTACTATAGTGCATCCATTTCATTCTCCTTCTAATCCTGTACAAGGTTTCTGCCGCACCTCTAAGAATTTTCAGCCTAACTCTTTAAAAATATCTCTGATCTGCATATTTTAACATAAATCCCGAGCTCCCTCCTTCTGCCTGCTTTAACATTCCTGTGAACAGCTTGCCAATTTCCGAATCCGATACCTTATCTCAAGAGCATCCTATTATTCTTAAGCTGGAACACCCATGCATATAACTGCAAGTCTGGAAGAGTCAGGCCCCCTTTTTCTTTCCTCCGGCGTAACTTCTTCCATGATATTCTGGATCCTTTTGCTGCCCAGATGAAAGACCCGATCTTGCCCTGCAACTTGGGAGGGAAGCCCCGCTTCTTTAAATGGCAAAGGTATGGCATTAAAAAGAAAAGTCAATTTAGGTAATACGATGATTTTTACTAAATTCACTCTGCCAAAGATAGTCAGGGGTAGATGCATCCAACTTAACATTAAATCACATATTTCTTTTTTCACCTTATTAAAATAAGTTTCTGCTTATTTGTTGATATCTTGGGTCACTCTCACTCCTAAATATCACATTTCCATTGTAATTTTTGATTTCCCTCCATCTTGATTCCACACCATAATCTCTGACATATCTCTATTTATTTCATACCCAGATACCTTCTCGAAATCTTCAGCAATTTTCACTACATGTTTCATTGTGTTCTCTAAATCCACTGTATGTACCAGCAGGTCGTCAGCATACAGTGCCAGCTTCTTTACCCAACCATTGCAATGAAATGGGACAATCTGCTGCTCTGCCCTCAATTTGTTAACTAAGAGTTCTATATATCAATTAAAAAGTAAACGAGTCACCGAACAACCTTGTCTTGTCCCTCTCTTTATGTTGAAGGCTGATGTCAGTACTCCATTTACTAAGACTTGCTTTTGGTGACTTGTAAAATCCAGCAATTGCTCTACAGAACCTATCCCCCAATTTAGCAGTTTCCATAACGGATGTCAGAAAAGCCCAATTTACACAGTCAAAAGCCTTGGTAGCATCCAAGGCAATGGCTGCCAAAGGTACCCTATTTGTTTCCGCCAAATCTATTGTCCTTATCAGGGAGTAGGTTAACTCATGTAATGACCTTCCTGGCATAAAGCCTTTTTGATCCATGTGAACCAGATCTCCCATTAAGCCTTTAAGCCTATCTGCCAGGATTTTGGCACCTCCTTTAATGTAATATACACTTCTACGGGCAGGCTATCTGGACCCAATGCCTTCCCCCGCTTACCCTTCTTGAGCACCTACCCCTCCAGAATATGAGTATTCAATAATGCAGTTTTTTCATCCTCCAATGTTACTACCTCCCCCTCTCTAAGCCACCTGCTTCTCTCCTCTTCTGATGACACCAATCCTTCTTCATACAGAGTTCCGAAATAGTTATAAAAAACCTATTCATTCTCTTTTCTATTGGTTAGAACCTTGCCTGAATTCTGACACTTAGTTTCTTGTATTCCATTCCTCACACGATCCATTCTTGTCTGCCACGCTGACAATTTTCCACAGATTTCCCCATATTCAAATGGCCTTAACTTGCTTGTTTCCCACCTTTCCCTCACCCTCTTATCCAGAATACCTGCAAGTTTAACTTTCAAGTCTGTTAATTCGATCTGTCTGGCCTCCCTCAGACTATTATTAACCAACTCTTCTTCTAATACTCTCATCCTTTTCTCTATTTCTCCGATCTCTTCCCGATAAACTCTCCTCTTTCCAGCCGCATCATTTATTAACTTTCCCCTCGAATATGCCTTATACGAATCCCATACCACCCCCGCCAATGCAGTGCCCCAATTAAAGTAAAAAAACTCTACTGTGTCTTCCTTTAATCTCCCTACAATTTCTTCGTCTAACAACAGGGAGCGTTCTAATGTCCATCTTCTTCCCTGAGGAAAATCACCAAAGAAATGGCCGAGTGATCAGACAGGTGCATTCCTACATGTGCCAGACTCCTAACTTGTTCGCACAGATCTAAATCCAGTAAGATGTAATCTATCCTTGACTGGTGATGACATTTCTTATTCACATATGTAACTCTCTTTTATCCCCCATCCACCATCTCCAGCCGTCACATAAACCCAATTGGTTCATCATAGATTTTATCTGCCTCTTCATTTTTGGGTTTGCCCATGCCCTACTACCTGCAGATCTATCTAAGGTTCTGTCCAAAGCCACATTAAAATCCCCTGCCCAAATAATAGGATCTGAGGAACAATAGATCTCGGTTAGTAACTCTTGCAATGGGACTATATCATCCACATTATGTCCGTAGTATCCTGCTAACATCAAGACTTGTCCCCTCACTTTCGATTTGACCACGACCTATCTGCCACCTGTGTCTGAATAACTTTCTATGATTGAAAGATTTGGGTCTTGTTTTACTAATACCGCCACCCCCTTAGTTATTATAGTTTGCTTTGTGCACACCATATCCTGCACCCAATTTTGGGACTTGAACAGTTCCTTACACTCTTTTTCTGACAAGTGCGTATCCTGAAGCACACAAATCTGGACATTACAATCTTTTAAGCACTGTAGGATACGCTCTCTTCTTTGCCTTACCCTTAAACCAATTAACGTTCCAAGATAAGATTTTTAAACTCCATCTTTGACTCTCTCCCATTTTTCTGTTCTAAAAGGCATCTCAATCGGCAAACCTGCTGCTTCAGAGGATTTATTGTACTTTTTCCCTAATTCTCCCCGCCCCGTGACCCCCACCTTTCGCCCCCCCCCCCCCCCCCATGAAGAGCCTTCCCCCCTTTCTGATGGCCCAAACTTAAACCTAAGCCTAAGCCCATGGGTTCTCCCCAGGTGTGTTTTACTCTTTATCATACCTCTAACCTCTAATTTTTTTCATTACCACCCCTATTTGTTGCTATTTCCCAACAAATTGCCTCAACCATCTTATATAACACTTATTTACAAACTATTACACACCCTTATATCTGTGGAAAAATTATATATCTATATTTTTCTTTTTCTTCTAGCATACTATTTACACGACCCTATAACATCATCTACTTCGCTCACCACCCTGAAATTGTGCATTTTATTATTCAGAATAACTTTTAACATGGCCGGGAATTTCATCTGAACACTGGCTCCTAGCTCCTTCAACTAATCCATTCTCTTCCCGAGCTCCCACTGTCTGTTGGAGGCTATCTGACCTAATCTCACAAGATACCCCGTCTACCTCTATTGTTCTCTTTTTCAAAGCTCGGGATAGCGCCTTTTCTTTCAGAGCATAAGTAAGGAAATTTATCACACATTTTCTGGGCTTACTTCTATTTGGATTGAACCTAAAGGGATCCCTATGTATTCTCTGTATGTCTCCCCCAACTCCTGTTCAGTTTCTTCTAAGTGAAGCCCCGTTTTCAGCAGCTTAATTATCCAGGCCTTCACGTCATCTCCTTCTGTACCTTCAGGAACATTTAAAATTCGCAAATTATTTCTTCTTTGATTGTTCTCCATCCTTTCCTCCCACTCCTGGCGACTCTGCTCCCTCGATCTCAAGCCCTTTATTTCTGCCTCGTTTGTCTGTATCCTTCCCTTGAGCTCCTCTACTGTCTCTTCCAGCACTGTTGTTCTTCCTGTAAGATCGTCCAGTTTCTTTTCTAGTACTTCACATACCATTTTAATCTCTTTTTGATTCCCTTCGGACACCTCAAACCTGCTCCTAAACTCGGAAGTCAGTGTCTCTAACAGATCCCCCAGACCTGCTCCCTCCGTACTCATTCTTGACCCATTCTCTCTTTTGTATTTAGTGTCTGAACCGGGGTAAGTTCCTCTTTCTCACCTTCCTCAATAATTCTTCCTTGCACAAGTGGTAGATGAGTAGTGGGATTTTCACTATCTTCTTCTTGGCCTTTTTCCTGAAGTATAATAAATCTATTTGGGCTGTATACATCACTCCACTCTCCCTGTATTTTCACTCCTTCCTGATCTGTGTTTTTTTCTGTACTCTCAATATTCTCTCTCAATATTCTCCCCCTTCTCCTCCATTTCACTGCCTACCGCTTTCCCCTCGCTCAGTGTTAAAGTCCTAGGGAGTACTTTAAAAAAGGCCCTAAGTGAGGGAGTTACCTTTACCTTACTTTTCTGCGATTTACTCATACGTTGCTGTATAGTCCTCTCTTGTTTGTTAGTTCTTTGTTCTTCTTTTATTGGATTCCTTACTCTAGGTGTTTTAAGCACTGCAACTTCTTTCACTTCCCTTCCTACACCTCCTTCGACAATTTCGTACTCCTTAAGAAATACCTCCCTGGCTGCTTAAATTCACTTATCATAGGGGCTCTCAATTATTTGTTTTAAACTTGACCTACTATTTTTACTGTCCATTTCCCCTCTGGGCTTATTTTCCTCTTGCTCTTCTTGACTGGATTCTGCCTTTAAAATCCTTTCCCCACTCTGTCTGAAGTTTCTATATCCCGCTCAACAGACACTCTAGTTTGCACCTTTGGGCTGTCCCCTCCACCTCGGAACGGGATTCATGCTGCCGCCTTCCTCCCTTTGTTGACTTCCAGTGTGGCTCTAAACCACCGCTGGTTGCTCCCCGTCCTCCTGCCGTGACTGTCTTTCTTTTTCGCCCTCACCTCTGGGGAAAGGAAAGACCCTCCCAACTCCCAATGACTCATTGCTGTTTTCACGCAGCGATGAGTCACTTTTCATAAATGAGGCCCAGTGTATGCAACGAGAAATAAGCAGGCAAGCTCCTGGCTTCGATGTGCTCACAGGAGCATTCAGTAAATATCGGTCGTGGATTTGTGTACTTCACTAGCTTTGCAATGCCCACATATTATTTTTTATATTCAAAACAGAGCAGCGCCTGAAATTTCCTTTCTTTAGAAGGACGGTTATCATTCTCAGCACAGTTAGCTGAGTTAGCGCAGCTTAGGAGTCAGTGTAGTAGAAACTAGAGAGAGACGTCTTCCTTTACATCGTGTTCCTCTTATTGTTCCGTAGCATTTACATTTATGAAGCGTAAAGTTCTGCTTCTCATGATTTTCAGGGCCATGGCAAGTTTCACTGCCCTGCTGATGTTGCTGGTCAGAAATGTCTTAAAGAATGGCCCTACATGGAAGTTCGGAAGAATGCTTTGCTGACAGACGATGAGCGGGCCATGTTTGAAGAAAAAATGGCATTGATTGCAGGCCAGCGGGACCGTGGATTTAAAAAGGTGAGTTGTGATGTGGCTGCTCTTTCTGAATATCCTTCACTTTCTTTATGTCTATTTAATATGCCGTGTACGAGTATAAGTGACACTGATCAGCAGGAGCGTAGCTTGGGGGGGGGGGGGGGGTGATTGGGTTTTTACACCCCACAGTAAATGTATTTTCTGGTAAATTGTCGGGTACATGTGCTGTCAGTAGGGTATGGAGAGGTGTCTGTAGGATTACACCAGGAATTGTACATACAGACAACTAAAACACACACCCTCTCCTTCTGTTTTGAAAGCCATAAAAATGTTGGTTATTTTACAAAATTGTGTGTTTTCTCTTTTTTAGTACCACTACCAATCATATTCCTCTCCTATTCCACTACCCCTTAGGCCCCTCTCATGCACCCTGCTTATCCTGTATGTATTTAACTTTCTATGCCAGCGAGATAGTTGGAAAATCGGATGCTCACCGCCCAAACTTACAGGCCAAGCAACGAACCCTGATGATCAGAACAGGGGCGGCTGGTGACATTTGAAAGTGGCGGGGCGTAAACTTATTTTCGTACTGCACAATGGCGAGCAAGCGTACCGAGCGAGCCCGAACAACCTACATACAGGTTTTATTGGGGAAAAGAGTGGACAAATGATGCATTTTCAAGCAAACTTGAGGAAGCAGGAACTTAATAAAGCAATACGATTGAATTATTTATCAGTTAAGAAATTCCATGTCTTCTGTTACATTTTCGACCCTTTTCAGCATTCACAAACATTACACATTTACTTCCACTGACTAACAGTTCTGTTTCCTTTTTCACCACATAGCTTTTCCCACCCATTACCCACATCAACAGGCCCTTTCCCTCACTTCACAGCTGATCTCTCAATCCAGCCCTGCATATTTAAAAAAAAGACCAGGGCAGTTCCACCTTGAAGTTGAAAAGAACCCGGGTCTTCCCACTGCTAATTTCTCACAGGCAAGCAGCGTCTCTTACCCCTATAATAAGAGCACATTGGCCCTCAGCCCATCTTTACATTTTCCCCTTCATTGGCCTCTCACACGAGTGTGGTGTATTCTACAATGATGACTGATGTGAGAGAGGAAAATAACTTTTTGTTTAGACAGCCTGGTTGTCAAAGATGCATCCTATGTTGTGAGAGGTTGGAGGAGGCTCTTTTTAGATTTTGTTTCTCTAGTATGGTGTAGGAGATGGGCGGTGAATGTAAAATTGTAGCCTTCGTGATGCGTCTGAAAGGTGTGCAGGTTAATTGCATGTTGTTTGAAGTGGCACACAATTTTAGGGCGTTTTCCTACTTTTAGTGCTTCCTTAATTAATCCAACAAGTGGCTTTGATTTATTTTCTGTTTGTCTTTGGGTGGGCGCAGCGTGCTTCCCTATGAATTTACGTCCAATCTATTAGTAGTACCGAACATAAAGAAATAAAACTGTAATTGCATTTTCACAGCTTGAGGAATATACGATTTGTTTGGTTAGGATCTTGGTTTGTGAGCCACAGCTGAACACGAGTTGTAAATTGTTTGACCACATAAAACTGATCTACATAGTGAAGTAAAACCACTAAAGATTGGCACTCAAAGCCTTGAGAAAGGTACACCTGTCTTCCAATCTCCATAGTCTACTGAGCTATAATGAGGCCCGGTTTTGTAATACTACAAGGCAGGGTCGGATTGGGATTGAAAATCGGCCCAGGCACACAAAAAAAAAAAATCGGCCCCCATTTGCATAATGCCTTTCCTCAAATCACTGCTTCAGTGTAATTGCATTAAAAAGAAGGAGGGGGCTTAAAAAAATGCACGCCTTAGTTTACACTAGTGAAACCCACCTGAAAACAAGTGAGGCCACTTCTACTGAGGCCCCCTGCCCCGCTCAGTATGTGCATACATTAATGGGCCGGCCAGCGAGACAAAGGGAGTGATACCTCTGCCTATTGCTAAACCGGTGGGGGGGGGGGGGGGGGGAGGGGGAGAAGGGTGCCGATCTGCCTGCAGAAAGGCCACTCAGCCACCCACCGGGCCGCTGGCTGTATTCTGAAAATAGAGACACTGCCCAAATCGGTCCCAGACTGCTAAAAAAAGCAGCCCACAGCAGGAACTCAGACACCATGCATGCTTCGGAAAGGTAAAAACAAAACGTGCATTTGGGTTTCAAATGTCCAATCCTGCAGCAGCACACTTCCAAAGCCCTTACATGCCAGTAACCCGATTCAAGGCCCCATTCTCCCGATTTTTTTTTTTTAATCTCCCTATTTGCTCTTCTGAAATGTTGGCATGTATGACTAATGATTCTGCAAAGGGTATCCAGTCTGTTATCTAACAAAAGAAAGTCCCACTTGAATGCATCAGAGTCCTTATCCACAGCCGTACATTCCCCTACCCACCACCTCGATTGGCCATTTATCCCATTGGGCCTTTCCGATAAGCGATAGAGGGGACTGAGTTTATGGCTGGAAATATTTTATGGGAGAAAAAGAGGGTTGCTTTGAACGTTTTCTGCCAGGATTGCTTTTGGTTTTCAGTCCGGCCCTGTGAAGCTCTAATATAACAGGTCGTATGACCTGCAGACGAGCGTGAAACTGTCCGGTCTGACTTTGAAATGAATATTTTGCTGCGTTTCTTTCTCCGGGATTATCCCTTGCGATATGAAGTGTTTACACGCTAACAAATGCAATTCTTGCAGGCCTGTTAAAATTGCGAAGCCCACTAATACCAACAGATACAGCAGCCCGATACAAAAATGTCCAATATGGTATTCTGAGGATTTTTTTCCATTCACTATCACTAATCACTCACTCTTAGTCTTGCTTTTTCACACTGGAGCAAGTCAGAACAGGGGATCGATCGGATCGGATCTACACCGTCACCACGAGGTCGATGACTGGAGCAGGTCAGACTCATTCAGCACTCAGCAGGATGGATCGGATCCATCTTCACCGGGTCCACGACTGTCTGTGTAACTACACGCAGCGCAGGCCTGTGTGTGTGTATACGACACAACAACAACACAGGCACAGCTTGTCGCGACGGTGAGGCGGCCGGGCCCGGGAGTGAAGTCAGATGTCTGCTGCCTGCGCACGAGGCGAGCCCCTAGACTAGAAACTGAGAACGGCATGGCGCTCGTCCCGAAATGGCCAATCACTGCATGGCTTCACATGAAGTCACACAGTGATTGGCCATATGCAGTGCTTCTGAGGCAGTGTGCCACAGACTACTCGCCCAGTCTCCCTTTGCAACCCCGGGGGCTGCGGCCTGGCTAAAGCAGCACCCCCTTCGGTCCCTCTCTAAGGGGAACTTCAGTCAGGTAGTAACGCGCATGCTCGGGCTAGTTACAGCCCAAAAATTCACATGCGCAGTACTGCTGCTGGCCTGCTGCAGCTGAGTGTGGACTGTCACTCAAGCTGCAGCAGACCAGCCACCCCCACTCATTGCGCACTCCGGATTCAATCAGGTGTGTCCCGGATTCCCGGCGGGAAGCGCTGCGCTGCGGCGCTTATAATTGTGCAATGCCAAAAATATTTTTAGTGTGCTGCTGTGCTCTTGTCACGGTGCGTCCAGGCTTAGTGGGGCTACGCCCCTACACCCCAATGGACGCACCGCACCTCATCAGCAGCTAACATAGGCACTATACTAAACTCTAACACATTCCTCTTTAAGGTGAGCTGCACCTTGTGACGGCCTTACACCAGTAACACACAAAGGGGCAGATTGACGAATTTTTCATGCAGCACAGCGCAGTGCCATGTCTACTAACATGTGCCTGCTGCTACTTTCATCTCCTGCACTTATGCTCTAAATAGGTTGTCTTGTACAACGCACAACCCTGCATACTCACACTCTGCTCGCCCTGCACACTCACACACTGCTGGCCCTGGACACCCACATACTGATCACCCTCAATACTCACATACTGATCACCCTGCAGATTCAAACACTGCTCACCCTGCATACTCAAACACTGCTCTGTTGGACGGGGCAATCTCAGGGGGCCAGGTTGTGCTCACCCGGACACCCCAAGATCCACCTCTCCCACAGAACTTGCCGAGTCTTGGTTGTGAGGTCCTCGCCGGGGAGGACTTCGGGTCTAGGATCGTACACACTGAGCTCACACCACACTACGAACAGACACCACACCGGTGGGTTTTAGTAACAAGATCTTTATATAAGCAAATAACGAAGGAAGCACTCTGATATACACAGTGGTCAAGGGATAGTCTTTTAGTCTCTGGGACAGTACGAGGCGTACCCTGCGCACAGCTCTCAATCCTCGAACCGGGGGGTACGGGACGATGGTCGTACGGGCTGCTTCGCCCACGTCGAGTCGGCTCGGTCGTGATGGCGCTCTCGATGGTCCAGCCGGACCCGAGTACTCCTCGAGCCGCGACGAGGTCAGCAGGGCTCGATCGGGAGAAGTTCGTGAGGAGCCGCGACAGCGTCAGCAGGGCTCGGATGATCTTAGAGGTCGAGCCGCGACAGCGTCAGCAGGGCTCCGATGGTCTTAGAGGTCGAGCCGCGACAGCGTCAGCAGGGCTCTGATGGTTACAAGAGGACGAGCCGCGACAGCGTCAGCGGGGCTCCGATGGTTACAAGTTCAGCTTGAGCAGCGACAGCGTCAGCAGGGCTCAGAGGTTCCGGATGAGTCTTCTTAGGGTCAGCCGCGATCAGATCAGCAGGGCTTCAGGTCCAAGATACAACTGCCCGCTAGTTGTCGGGCGGGCCCAGTTATAGTCCTCCTGCTCTTTGATCTCCGGGCCCTCGCAGGCGGAGGTCTCAGGCCCTGGGGGCTGATCGTTGGCGAGGTCCGGCGGGTGGCTCTTTGATCCCTTTGAAGGATGGGTCCGGGGATTCCCAGACACCCAGTGGGTCTGGAGCCAGCCCTCGGGGAGGCCAGAGGGGTGATCGAAACTGGCCCACAGGGGAGGGCCAAAGGTGTGACAGAAACCAGCCCCTCAGGGGAGGCCGGAGGTGCCATCGAAACTTCCTGGCTTATCTCACTCGGGAGCCCTTTACCCCCCAGTCGGGACTGGCGCGCCTTTGGAGTCTGGGTTTCACTGGGGCCGGGGTCACGCTAGGCCTAGGGAGACAGGGATGTCGGGAAGGGAAGATGGCGTCCGGGCCTTGTGGGGCATGCAAGGTTAGGCGCTCGGAGCCGGGAGTGGAGCGGGGAAGGCAGGCCGGGTCGAGGTTCCAGGGGGATCTAGGCCTCGCTGGGGTAGGGCGACCAGGCTCGGGGTGCAGGTTACACTAACGGGGAGGCTGGGCAGGGGACTCGGGGTACAGGCCTATGCTCACAGGGGGTGGAGGGACAGAGGCGAACCACGCCACGAGGCCGGGTCCAACACGCGTCCCCCCCAGCTGAAGGCGGGGAGAACAACCCATCCTCTTGGGGGTTCTCTTCGCTGAGGCGGAAGAATCGGGACATGCCGTCTGCGTTGGCGTGGTCAGAGCCAGGCCGGTGCTCAACAGTGAAGTCCATCCCCTGGAGGGAGATGGACCAGCGCAGCAATTTGGGATTCTCCCCTCTCATCTGCATTAGCCACCGGAGGGGTCGGTGGTCGGTCTGGACCCGGAAGTGAGTACCGAACAGGTAGGGCCTCAGCTTCTTCAGGGCCCAAACCACCGCGAAGGCCTCCCGCTCGATGGTGCTCCACCTTTGTTCGCGAGGGAGTAGCCTTCGGCTAATGAATGCCACTGGTTGGTCTAGGCCGTTCTCGTTCACCTGGGACAGGACCGCTCCGATGCCATGTTCGGACGCGTCCGTCTGGACGACAAACTCTCGGGAGTAGTCGGGGGCCTGTAGGATGGGGGCGGTGCACATGGCGTCTTTCAACGTTTCGAACGCCTCTTGGCAGGCGGAGGTCCAGCTGACGTTCTTCGGCTGGTTTTTGGAGGTCAACTCCGTGAGGGGGGCCACGATGCTGCCGTAACTCTTAATGAACCGGCGGTAGTACCCCGTGAGCCCTAGGAACGCCCGCACTTCCGTCTGGGTCGTGGGGGCCTCCCAGGCCACGATGGCATCGATCTTGGGCTGGAGGGGGGCTACGAGGCCGCTTCCGACCTGGTGCCCGAGGTAGATTACGGACCCTTGTCCGATATGGCACTTGCTGGCCTTAATGGTGAGACCAGCCTTTCTCAGGGCGGTCAGCACCTCCCAGAGGTGCTGGAGGTGCTCAGACCAGTGGAAACTGTATACTGCGATATCGTCCAGATATGCAGCGCTGAACTCCTCCAACCCTGCCAGGACCTGGTTCACCAGCCTCTGGAAGGTGGCGGGGGCATTCTTCATCCCGAAGGGCATCACCCGGAAATGGTAGTGACCATCCGGAGTTGAAAAAGCGGACCTTTCCTTAGCTCCCTCGGTGAGGGCGATCTGCCAGTACCCACTGGTCAGGTCGAATGTGCTAAGGAAGCGAGCAGCCCCGAGGCGATCGATAAGCTCGTCGGCTCGGGGGATGGGGTGCGCATCGGTTCTGGTGACTGCGTTGAGCCCGCGGTAGTCGACGCAGAACCTCAGCTCGGGAACAGCACCGGGGGCGGCCGCCTTCGGAACCAGGACCACGGGGCTAGCCCATGGGCTGTCAGAGGCTTCGACCACCCCGATAGCTAGCATCTTTGATACCTCGGCCTTGATGCAGGCCCGGACTCGGTCAGGGACGCGGTAGGCTCGGTGCCGTACTGGTGGACTATCCCCGGTGTCCACGTCGTGGACGCACCAGTTGGTGACGCCGGGGGTGAGGGAGAAGAGGTCCGAGAACTGTCCCAACAACTGGCGACAGTCCTCGCGCTGCTCGGGAGAGAGGGAGGAGGAGAGACTCACTCCCTCTACGGAGCCATCTTTTTCTTTCGTGGACAGGAGATCGGGGAGAGGCTCCGTTTCTTCTTCTTCCCCATCGTCCGTGGCGAGGAGTAAACTCAACTCGGACCGGGCGAAGTGGGGCTTGAGGCGGTTTACGTGAAGGACCCGCAAGGGGTTCCGGGGGGACTCTACATCGAAGAGATAGGTCACCTGACTCTTGCGTTCAACCACCTTGAAGGGCCCTGTCCACTTGTCTTGCAGGGCACAGGGCTCTACGGGGGCCATCACCCAGACCCGCTGCCCGGGCTGAAACTCGACCAGAGTGGCATTCTGGTCATACCACCGTTTCATCTCTTCCTGGCTGGCCTCGAGGTTGGCCTCGGCCAGTTCTCTGAACTTCCTCGTCTGGTTCCGGAGGGCCAGAATGTATCGAAACACATCGGGAGGGGGCGCTGGGGCCGCCGTCTCCCACCCTTCCTTGACCAGGGTGAGGGGTCCCCGGACGGGGTGCCCATAGAGCAGCTCGAAGGGGCTGAACCCCAGGGCCTTCTGGGGGACTTCGCGGTATGCGAAGAGGAGGCAGGGGAGGAGGACGTCCCACTTACGTCTCAGGGGCTCTTCGAGACCCATGATCATTCCCTTGAGGGTCCGGTTGAATTGCTCCACCAGACCGTTACCCTGGGGGTGATATGGGGTGGTGAATTTGTACGTCACCCCACATTGTTGCCACAGGGACTTCATGTATTTTGAGATGAAGTTTGTCCCTCGGTCGCTGACGACTTCTCGGGGGAATCCCACCCGGGAGAAGATGGCCATGAGGGCCCGTCCCACTACGGGGGCGGTCACCGTTCGGAGGGGAATGGCTTCGGGGTATCGGGTGGCATGGTCCACCAGCACCAGGATAAAGCGGTGACCCAAGGAGGTCTGGGGGTCGAGAGGGCCCACGATGTCGATTCCCACCCTCTCAAAGGGGGTACTGAACACGGGGAAGGGTTGGAGAGGAGCCTTGCGCTTCCCTCCGCTCTTTCCGCTGGACTGACATGTGGGGCAGGACTTACAGTGGGCTTCCACATCGGAGCGCATGCCCGGCCAGTAGAAGTGGGTGACCAGGCGATGGTACGTTTTGTCTTGGCCCAAGTGTCCCGCCAGGGGCACATCATGGGCCAGGTTCAGGAGGAAGCTGCGGAAGCGTAGGGGGACCACCAGCACGCGGCCGGACCCTAGTTCGGCGGATTTTTGCTCGCTGTACAAGAGGCCGTTTTCCCAATATACCAAGTGGGAGCCGGACTGGTCACCGGCGGCCTGCTGCCGCGGCCCAACCAAGGAGGGACAGGAGGTCTGCTCTAGGCAGAATTCTTCTCGGGTCGGTCCCCCTTCCTGGCGCCATTGGGCCAGCTCAGGAAGGTCGTCCAGGCTCGGGGTTGGTTCGACGCCAGGGCTGAGGGGGCCTGCGTCGGGGGGGAAGCTCTCTCCGGGGAACCGCTCAGGGGTCTCGGAGGGTTCAGGGACCTCGGGGTCCTCAGGGGTCGCCGGTGCTGCCTCTAAGGTCGCCCCTTCGGGGGTGGCCCTTCGGGTGGTCATTGACCGGGTGCTCACACAGGCCCACTCGGGCAGGCCCACCATCTCCAGGTGGGTCCTTTTCTCAACCCGATGCCATGGGGAGCTCTCGAGATCGTTGCCGAGCAGGCAGTCCACAGGCATGTCTGAGCGGACTGCCACTCGTAACTCCCCAGAGACGCCCCCCCATTCGAACGGTACTTGAGCTATCCGGCAGGTGCAGACGGAGTTATCAGCTGCGATCACCCTGCAGGAGATGTGGGGAACAATCTGGGCCTCGGTGACGAGGTGCCGTTTGACGGCGGTGATGCTGGCCCCAGTGTCTCGGAGCGCCCCTATGTGATGGCCATTGACCGTCACCTGCTGTCGGTACTTCTCTGTATTGTCGGGTAGGGGAGCTCCGGGGACCATTTCCCTATTCCCCAGGGAGACTAACATCATAGCCGCGGGGTCTGCGCCCTCAAACTCCTCTTCTCCCTCCTCTTCTTCTAGGGCTACTGAGGTGATGTGGCGTGCTGGGGGGCCTGCAGCGGCGGGTTTCTTGAACAAAGGGCAGCGGGGGTCATTGGCATAGTGCCCTGGTTGCTGGCAATGGTAGCAGGCTTGGCTGACTCGGGGCCCTGGCTTAGCTGGGGGAAACCCTGCGCGCGATGTGGGAGGCGAGGTGCCGGGCTGGTTTCTGGGGGGACTACGCGGAGACCCTACCTGGGAACCCCTCTGTCTGTTCTGATTCCCCCCTCCCCTCTGGCGGGACGACCCCTGTTCATTTCGGCCAGGATCTCCCCCGGGCCCCCGGGGGACTCTGGTGCTCACCCAGCGATCGGCCTCGACGGCCAGTTTCCGGGGGTCAGCCAACTTGCTGTCCAGGAGGTGCTGTCGGAGTTCCACAAAGCAATTCAGGGACAAATGTTCATATGCAATGAGGTCGATGAGCCCCTCGAAGGTGGATACTTTGCTGCCCTTGATCCACCCTTCCAGGGCCCGGCTGTAGAAATTGACATATTCCACCCAGGTGGTGCCAGGGATCTTCTTACAGTCTCTGAAGCGTTGGCGGTACATTTCTGGGGTGAGCCCGTACCTTGTGAGGAGGGCCTCTTTCATGTGGCTGTAGGAGGTCTGTTCGGCAGACGGTAGGTCGAGTAGGGTGTCTCTCCCCTCCCTCAGGAATCGACCCCACAGCCCGGCTCCCCAATCTTTCTGCGGAACTCGGTGGGAGGTCATGGCGACCTCGTAGGCCTTGAACCATTGCTGGATGTCATCGTTTTTATAATATTCCTTGACCACGTCCTTGGGGATGTGGACCTTGGGTTCCACCGGGGGAACAGACTCTCGGGTCGCTGCTGTTTTGTTGCCTTCATTCCGGGCCTTTAGTTCTATTTCCAATATGCTGCGCTCGTGCTCCAGCTGGAGCTTCTTTCCGTCGTGTTCTCGTTGGAGCTTCTTTTCTTCCAGTTCTCCTTGCAGCCGCAACTGCTCGATGGCTAGCTTTTTCTCGGCCAGCTTGAGTTCTCCTTCCATTTTCAGACGGGCTAGTTCTAGTTCGTGGTTTCGGTTGCGTTCTCGGTCGGTCATTTCTTCTCGAGACAGACCTCTCTCCGTGCTGGGAGTCCGCGTCGGGGACTCTGTTCTTTCTCGCTCTGGGGCGTGGGTTTCGATCAGGGGGGCTCCCCCTCCATCGGCTTCTGTCGGTGCTGGAGGTTGTGCTCCGGCCTCCACCCAGGCTGTTAGAGCTTGTTGGAAGTCCTCTTTGGTGTTTAATCCCGTTGACGGGATACGGAGATCTTTGCAGAATTGCTTGAGCTCTCGGTGCGAATAGTCTCCCAGAAGCTCCATCTGGAAGGTGGTCTTGTCGTTCGTGACGCTCATGGCTGCTTCTTCGTTCGGGTAGTGTGTCAATACTGTACGATCCCTAGACGTAGGTTCTTATCGCGACGCTGCCACCAATGTTGGACGGGGCAATCTCAGGGGGCCAGGTTGTGCTCACCCGGACACCCCAAGATCCACCTCTCCCACAGAACTTGCCGAGTCTTGGTTGTGAGGTCCTCGCCGGGGAGGACTTCGGGTCTAGGAACGTACACACTGAGCTCACACCACACTACGAACAGACACCACACCGGTGGGTTTTAGTAACAAGATCTTTATATAAGCAAATAACGAAGGAAGCACTCTGATATACACAGTGGTCAAGGGACCACAAAGTCTTAGAGGATTCGGGAAGGGGGAAGCGGGACAGTCTTTTAGTCTCTGGGACAGTACGAGGCGTACCCTGCGCACAGCTCTCAATCCTCGAGCCGGGGGGTACGGGACGATGGTCGTACGGGCTGCTTCGCCCACGTCAAGTCGGATCGGTCGTGATGGCGCTCTCGATGGTCCAGCCGGACCCGAATACTCCTCGAGCCGCGACGAGGTCAGCAGGGCTCGATCGGGAGAAGTTCGTGAGGAGCCGCGACAGCGTCAGCAGGGCTCGGATGATCTTAGAGGTCGAGCCGCGACAGCGTCAGCAGGGCTCCGATGGTCTTAGAGGTCGATCCGCGACAGCGTCAGCAGGGCTCCGATGGTTACAAGAGGACGAGCCGCGACAGCGTCAGCAGGGCTCCGATGGTTACAAGGTCAGCTTGAGCCGCGTCAGCGTCAGCAGGGCTCAGAGGTTCCGGATGAGTCTTCTTAGGGTCAGCCGCGATCAGATCAGCAGGGCTTCAGGTCCAAGATACAACTGCCCGCTAGTTGTCGGGCGGGCCCAGTTATTGTCCTCCTGCTCTTTGATCTCCGGGCCCTCGCAGGCGGAGGTCTCAGGCCCTGGGGGCTGATCGTTGGCGAGGTCCGGCGGGTGGCTCTTTGATCCCTTTGAAGGATGGGTCCGGGGATTCCCAGACACCCAGTGGGTCTGAAGCCAGCCCTCGGGGAGGCCAGAGGGGTGATCGAAACTGGCCCACAGGGGAGGGCCAAAGGTGTGACAGAAACCAGCCCCTCAGGGGAGGCCGAAGGTGCCATCGAAACTTCCTGGCTTATCTCACTCGGGAGCCCTTTACCCCCCAGTCGGGACTGGCGCGCCTTTGGAGTCTGGGTTTCACTGGGGCCGGGGTCACGCTAGGCCTAGGGAGACAGGGATGTCGGGAAGGGAAGATGGCATCCGGGCCTTGTGGGGCATGCAAGGTTAGGCGCTCGGAGCCGGGAGTGGAGCGGGGCAGGCAGGCCGGGTCGAGGTTCCAGGGGGATCTAGGCCTCGCTGCGGTAGGGCGACCAGGCTCGGGGTGCAGGTTACACTAACGGGGAGGCTGGGCAGGGAACTCGGGGTACAGGCCTATGCTCACAGGGGGTGGAGGGACAGAGGCGAACCACGCCACGAGGCCGGGTCCAACACGCTCACCCTGCTTACTCAAACACTGCAAACACTGCTCACCCTGCATACTCACACTCTGCTCACCCTGCATACTCACACTCTGCTCAACCTGCATACTCAAACTCTGCTCGCCCTGCATACTCACACTCTGCTTGCCCTGCATACTCACACTCTGCTCGCCCTGCATACTCACACTCTGCTCGCCCTGCATATGCACACTCTGCTTGCCCTGTACACTCACACACTACTGGCCCTGGACACCCACATACTGATCACCCTGCATACTCAAACACTGCTCACCCTGCATACTCAAACCTCTCGTCCTGCATAGTCACACTCTGCTCACCCTGCATACTCAAACACTGCTCACCCTGCATACTCACACTCTGCTCGCCCTGCATACTCACACTCTGCTCACCCTGCACACCCACACACTGCTGGCCCTGGACACCCACATACTGATCACCCTGCATACTCAAACACTGCTCACCCTGCATACTCAAACACTGCTCACCCTGCTTACTCACACTCTGCTCACCCTGCATACTCACACTCTGCTCACCCTGCACACTCACACACTGCTGGCCCTGGACACCCACATACTGATCACCCTGCATACTCACATACTGATCACCCTGCATACTCAAACAATCACCCTGCATATTCACATACTGCTCACTCTGCTTACTCAAACACTGCTCGCCCTGCATACTCGCACTCTGCTTGCCCTGCACATTCACACACTGCTGGCCCTGGACACCCACATACTGATCACCCTGCATACTCACATACTGATCACCCTGCATACACAAACACTCACCTTGCATATTCACATACTGCTCACCCTGCATAATCAAAAACTGCTCACCCTGCAAACTCACACACTGCTGGCCCTGGACCCCCACATACTGATCACCCTCAATACTCACATACTGATCACCCTGCATATTCAAACACTGCTCACCCTGCATACTCAAACACTGCTCACCCTGAATACTCAAACACTGCTCACCCTGCATACTCAAACACTGCTCGCCCTGCATACTCAAACACTGCTCACCCTGCATACTCACACTCTGCTCACCCTGCATACTCACACTCTGCTCAACCTGCATACTCACACTCTGCTCACCCTGCATACTCACACTCTGCTCGCCCTGCATACTCACACTCTGCTCGCCCTGCATACTCACACTCTGCTCGCCCTGCATACTCACACTCTGCTTGCCCTGTACACTCACACACTGCTGGCCCTGGACACCCACATACTGATCACCCTGCATACTCAACCACTGCTCACCCTGCATACTCAAACACTGCTCACCCTGCATACTCAAACCTCTCGCCCTGCATAGTCACACTCTGCTCACCCTGCATACTCAAACACTGCTCACCCTGCATACTCACACTCTGCTCACCCTGCATACTCACACTCTGTTCGCCCTGCACACTCACACACTGCTGGCCCTGGACACCCACATACTGATCACCCTGCATACTCAAACACTGCTCACCCTGCATAATCACACTCTGCTCACCCTGCATACTCAAACACTGCTCGCCCTGCATACTCACACTCTACTCGCCCTGCATACTCACACACTGCTAGCCCTGGACACCCACATACTGATCACCCTGCATACTCAAACACTGCTCACCCTGCATATTCACACTCTACTCACCCTGCACACTCACACACTGCTGGCCCTGGACACCCACATACTGATCACCCTGCATTGTTTGAGTATGCAGGGTGAGCAGTGTTTGAGTATGCAGGGTGATCAGAATGTGGGTGTCCAGGGCCAGCAGTGTGTGGGTGTGCAGGGTGAGCATACTCACACTCTGCTCACCCTGCATACTCACACTCTGCTCGCCCTGCACACTCACACACTGCTGGCCCTGGACACCCACATACTGATCACCCTCAATACTCACATACTGATCACCCTGCAGATTCAAACACTGCTCACCCTGCATACTCAAACACTGCTCACCCTGCATACTCAAACACTGCTCACCCTGCTTACTCAAACACTGCAAACACTGCTCACCCTGCATACTCACACTCTGCTCACCCTGCATACTCACACTCTGCTCACCCTGCATACTCACACTCTGCTCAACCTGCATACTCAAACTCTGCTCGCCCTGCATACTCACACTCTGCTTGCCCTGCATACTCACACTCTGCTCGCCCTGCATACTCACACTCTGCTCGCCCTGCATATGCACACTCTGCTTGCCCTGTACACTCACACACTACTGGCCCTGGACACCCACATACTGATCACCCTGCATACTCAAACACTGCTCACCCTGCATACTCAAACCTCTCGTCCTGCATAGTCACACTCTGCTCACCCTGCATACTCAAACACTGCTCACCCTGCATACTCACACTCTGCTCGCCCTGCATACTCACACTCTGCTCACCCTGCACACCCACACACTGCTGGCCCTGGACACCCACATACTGATCACCCTGCATACTCAAACACTGCTGACCCTGCATACTCAAACACTGCTCACCCTGCTTACTCACACTCTGCTCACCCTGCATACTCACACTCTGCTCACCCTGCACACTCACACACTGCTGGCCCTGGACACCCACATACTGATCACCCTGCATACTCACATACTGATCACCCTGCATACTCAAACAATCACCCTGCATATTCACATACTGCTCACTCTGCTTACTCAAACACTGCTCGCCCTGCATACTCGCACTCTGCTTGCCCTGCACATTCACACACTGCTGGCCCTGGACACCCACATACTGATCACCCTGCATACTCACATACTGATCACCCTGCATACACAAACACTCACCTTGCATATTCACATACTGCTCACCCTGCATAATCAAAAACTGCTCACCCTGCAAACTCACACACTGCTGGCCCTGGACACCCACATACTGATCACCCTCAATACTCACATACTGATCACCCTGCATATTCAAACACTGCTCACCCTGCATACTCAAACACTGCTCACCCTGAATACTCAAACACTGCTCACCCTGCATACTCAAACACTGCTTGCCCTGCATACTCAAACACTGCTCACCCTGCATACTCACACTCTGCTCACCCTGCATACTCACACTCTGCTCAACCTGCATACTCACACTCTGCTCACCCTGCATACTCACACTCTGCTCGCCCTGCATACTCACACTCTGCTCGCCCTGCATACTCACACTCTGCTCGCCCTGCATACTCACACTCTGCTTGCCCTGTACACTCACACACTGCTGGCCCTGGACACCCACATACTGATCACCCTGCATACTCAACCACTGCTCACCCTGCATACTCAAACACTGCTCACCCTGCATACTCAAACCTCTCGCCCTGCATAGTCACACTCTGCTCACCCTGCATACTCAAACACTGCTCACCCTGCATACTCACACTCTGCTCACCCTGCATACTCACACTCTGTTCGCCCTGCACACTCACACACTGCTGGCCCTGGACACCCACATACTGATCACCCTGCATACTCAAACACTGCTCACCCTGCATAATCACACTCTGCTCACCCTGCATACTCAAACACTGCTCGCCCTGCATACTCACACTCTACTCGCCCTGCATACTCACACACTGCTAGCCCTGGACACCCACATACTGATCACCCTGCATACTCAAACACTGCTCACCCTGCATATTCACACTCTACTCACCCTGCACACTCACACACTGCTGGCCCTGGACACCCACATACTGATCACCCTGCATTGTTTGAGTATGCAGGGTGAGCAGTGTTTGAGTATGCAGGGTGATCAGTATGTGGGTGTCCAGGGCCAGCAGTGTGTGGGTGTGCAGGGTGAGCATACTCACACTCTGCTCACCCTGCATACTCACACTCTGCTCGCCCTGCACACTCACACACTGCTGGCCCTGGACACCCACATACTGATCACCCTCAATACTCACATACTGATCACCCTGCAGATTCAAACACTGCTCACCCTGCATACTCAAACACTGCTCACCCTGCATACTCAAACACTGCTCACCCTGCTTACTCAAACACTGCAAACACTGCTCACCCTGCATACTCACACTCTGCTCACCCTGCATACTCACACTCTGCTCACCCTGCATACTCACACTCTGCTCAACCTGCATACTCAAACTCTGCTCGCCCTGCATACTCACACTCTGCTTGCCCTGCATACTCACACTCTGCTCGCCCTGCATACTCACACTCTGCTCGCCCTGCATATGCACACTCTGCTTGCCCTGTACACTCACACACTACTGGCCCTGGACACCCACATACTGATCACCCTGCATACTCAAACACTGCTCACCCTGCATACTCAAACCTCTCGTCCTGCATAGTCACACTCTGCTCACCCTGCATACTCAAACACTGCTCACCCTGCATACTCACACTCTGCTCGCCCTGCATACTCACACTCTGCTCACCCTGCACACCCACACACTGCTGGCCCTGGACACCCACATACTGATCACCCTGCATACTCAAACACTGCTCACCCTGCATACTCAAACACTGCTCACCCTGCTTACTCACACTCTGCTCACCCTGCATACTCACACTCTGCTCACCCTGCACACTCACACACTGCTGGCCCTGGACACCCACATACTGATCACCCTGCATACTCACATACTGATCACCCTGCATACTCAAACAATCACCCTGCATATTCACATACTGCTCACTCTGCTTACTCAAACACTGCTCGCCCTGCATACTCGCACTCTGCTTGCCCTGCACATTCACACACTGCTGGCCCTGGACACCCACATACTGATCACCCTGCATACTCACATACTGATCACCCTGCATACACAAACACTCACCTTGCATATTCACATACTGCTCACCCTGCATAATCAAAAACTGCTCACCCTGCAAACTCACACACTGCTGGCCTTGGACACCCACATACTGATCACCCTCAATACTCACATACTGATCACCCTGCATATTCAAACACTGCTCACCCTGCATACTCAAACACTGCTCACCCTGAATACTCAAACACTGCTCACCCTGCATACTCAAACACTGCTCGCCCTGCATACTCAAACACTGCTCACCCTGCATACTCACACTCTGCTCACCCTGCATACTCACACTCTGCTCAACCTGCATACTCACACTCTGCTCACCCTGCATACTCACACTCTGCTCGCCCTGCATACTCACACTCTGCTCGCCCTGCATACTCACACTCTGCTCGCCCTGCATACTCACACTCTGCTTGCCCTGTACACTCACACACTGCTGGCCCTGGACACCCACATACTGATCACCCTGCATACTCAACCACTGCTCACCCTGCATACTCAAACACTGCTCACCCTGCATACTCAAACTTCTCGTCCTGCATATTCACTCTGCTCGCCCTGCGTACTCACACTCTGTTCGCCTTGCACACTCACACACTGCTGGCCCTGGACACCCAAGTGCTGATCACCCTGCATACTCACATACTGCTCACCCTGCATACTCACACTCTGCTCACCCTGCATACTCACACTCTGCTCACCCTGCATACTCACACTCTGGTCTTGAAACTCATCCATGCAGGAAGCTTTCTTTCTGTGCGAGGAGGCCACTGAGCAATTTTTCCTTTCTACTGCATACTTGAAATCAGTACTATTTTAGAATGAATTACATTTTTGTGATAAACATGTTAAGCTCGCCATAGACTGTTACAGATTTTTACCTGTCTAGCAATACTGAAATAATTACAGGATGCTGCCAGGTCTTCTGGTTCACAGTACAATTGGATTTTTGACTGCTACGATATTTGAAGGCAGCCTGAATGTTTTCTGGCTTCGTTTTGCTCTCTCATTATTAACTGCAGCCTGCCTTTCTCCTCATTAAGTGATCGTCAAAATCATTACTACGAAACCTGATATGTGAAGGTTTTTTAAAGAAACAATAAATACCAATTTGCATTTACCTTCATTCTCTCCTTAGAAAGATTAAGAGAAATGCATGCATTGCAAACTTCCCTTCTAACAAGGAAATCTTTATACGGAGAAGAGGCGCTGACAGGGAGAGCTTCACCGTTAAATGGATCCAAAATAATAAAAGAAGCTCGAGAGTGGTGCTCGCGCGCGCACCACTGTGAGCATATGTCTTCAATTATCGCGGCCATGATGGCCGGATAATTGAAGACATATGGCCTCTGGTGCACGTAACAGACACCAATAGGCCATGGGCGGAGCTACGCGACCGCCCATGGCCTATTGTGTGTTCTGTTTTAAAAGTACACGCACGCAAAGGCCAATGAAAATGGACCTTGGAAACAACACGCCCGAGCTGCGTGGAATTCCTAGGTCCATTTTCAAAACCCCGGGAAAAGGACTCTCGCTACGCGACACTGCTTTCGCAGTGTACGCTAGGCCCGAGACCTAAAAATGTATGTGTTCTTTAGTAACGTAACTAGTGCACATGTAAAGTACTCCAATACCCTTGGGGCGAGTTCGCGTTATATACATCAGCAAAAACAAAAACGTGTTTACTGTGCTGCAGCCTGAGTTCTCAAGAAACAAAACTGCCCTTGCCACACTAAAGAGGTCAAAGGTTGTGGGATGCCACGTCCTCTAATGTCGCTAGAAGATGAAGCAACACATCTGCCTCCTATATGACGTTGGTGAAATGATGCCACTATGCTGGGGGCAGCTTGTGACGCAGCACCGATTTTCCACAGCATAAGCGCATAGAACACAAACCACACACCTACCAATGCCACTTGAGGTCAGTTCTCAATATTTTGCTTGCACCCATTGGTTGGTACATTTCAAGATAAGTTAATTGAACTATTTAAGGCATTTTCTGGTGCATACAGATGATATCCATGTTGCTATTGCACACCATATCATTATTCAGATTTACCTCAGATGCTACGGACCAATAGGAATCATCGTCACAAGGTTAACCATTGGCTAGGGAGCTAGCGCCAACCTTGACAGAAGTGTGATCGCATACATCCAGAGCTGGGGGACATGGGTGCGGGGATTTTCCATTTGAGTGACACTTGGAAAAGCATGAAGTGGCAGAGATAAGAGTTTTCATCGGTTCAAAAATCCCTAAGCACATATCTGTCCTTTAAATTCTGAAATACTCTCATTTGTCTCCCTTCCATCCATTGTACGGTTTTGCACCTGGGGATAATATAGTAAACTGATTTTGCGCTCTATTTTGTGATGCATTCAGCATCATGAAGGAAGGAGCTGATATTACACAGCATTTGACTTTTCTAAGAAACTAGAGCGATGATATATGATGAACTGTTACACATTCATGACTGGCCACATAAAAATCCCCTTTATATTATATTCGAAATTACAAAATAAAGATGGAGATCATAATTTGGGATATCTGGTGTAAGCTGGTAAATTCAAGGCTGGCAATGTTAGCAGGAAGTCATTACTGTCTATAAACTCAATCAGTGTCAAGTCTATCGAAGATTTGTCAAGGGAAAAATGGGGTCCTGGACAAAAAGATCACACCTCATCCACCCTCATTTGAAGAGCCCTTTGAGCAAATCTATAGCGGATCATGGTTACATAACGTTTACAACCAAAAAAGGAGGGACACTGTTCCATCCGAGTGCACGCTGTGAAATTTACGCCCACAATCAGATAAAGTAAAGAGAGAGGTTTAGGAATTCAAGAGAAGGAAGAGAAAGCTAGGTATGGTCTTGAACCCTCTTAGGTGAAGCAAGAAGGGACAGGGGAGACGTTTTATGTCTCTTGTTGCCCTCACACACCCCGAAGGATGTTATGCTTCATCATCGGGCAGTGCTCCTCGTCGGGCCGGCGCTGCATTGCCCTACGGGTCCCCCGAAGGGTCACTTTATCGGAGATCTTTAAAGAGAGCAGCCGTATGATGAGTGTGAGTATGTGGGGAGGGTCCTACTTTAGAGTGGCAGTGTAAGTGGGGGGTGGATACAAATGGCTAGGGGATACCAAAGGGCAGTAATTGTATTAGTGGAGTATGGGTTCCCCTGTCATGTTAAAAACCAGAGGTTGTGTGTTACAATATGGGTAATAATGTCCCCTAGGTAACTTAAAGTGTGGTCAGGTCGACTTGTTTCGCGCTATCGTGGTCAGGAAGATCCAATGCGCTTCATCAGGACCAGTGCAGAGAAAGGTGGTAATAGTGTAATCTAAAAATAGTGCAAGTGTAAGTGT
Organism: Lissotriton helveticus; assembly: GCF_964261635.1. Lineage (NCBI taxonomy): Eukaryota > Metazoa > Chordata > Amphibia > Caudata > Salamandridae > Lissotriton > Lissotriton helveticus. The sequence continues at coordinate 626,882,958 of NC_136072.1, read as the reverse complement.
AGGGGGTTGTTGACCCCTTTGTAATGCTGGAGGTGCACGCGGTTCTAAGCTCCAACTAGAGCGCCGCAGTGACCAGACAATTAGTCTACCCTCCAGTGAAACCTAGTACAAATAAAAGGAGAGACGGACAAAAAAAGTGAGAGGTGCAGAACGCAATCAGTTTAAAATCAAAGTATTATTTTTTAAAAAGATAATCATAGCCTGAGTCACTGATGGTGGATGGCTGCAGTCCTATGATTGGTCATAGTGAATTAGGGTGGTGGACCGGCATTCGCCCCTTCTGGGCCACGCTAAGCTGTACAACTGGCCAAGAGCCAGCAGTTTGCTGTCCCATCTTGTACGGTCCAGCGAACCTAGCTGTGTTCCTTTGCCGATATGCCAGTGTTTCTCATTCAACCCCAAACAGACAGGAACCATGTGCACTAGGGAGCTCAGCAGGAAATGCCCGGTGTTGCCTCGATCCCTACGGAACGTAGAGCGAGTGCATGCCACACAAGACACTCCCGTGTTTCCCTGTGCGAACTGGTGCAGAAATATCATAAAGTAGCCTGGTGTTAGAAATGGAATCCCCACCTGGCTGAGGGTCGCACCCCAGTCCAGTAGGAACCCCACTCCCACGTCAGGAAGGGCGGGGCCCTTCCCCAATACTGCCTGCTCCCCTGGGTAGGACGGTAGCTAGGGCAGGCAGGCTTGTAGCGTGCCAGACATTTCGGACTGTACTTGGTAGTAGAAGAGACCACTTACAAAATAGACACAACACAGAGGTCTAGTAAAATACTGGCTTCTTTATATACTTTCTTATTAGTGATGTAACCATACAATCCGTACACCACCTCACGGCAGGGCCGTGACTCTATTGTCAAAGTTCGTGGCGCACCCGTGGTACGGCCTGGAGTCTACTTCGTACTCGGGGTCTGTCCTCAAAGGTCGTGGCGCTCCAGCACTGCGGGCAGGAGTACCCGGATTACTCGTGGTTGAAGTCTCACAGTTCGTGGCGCCCTCAGCAGTGCGGGCGGGAGTGCGGAACGCACCCGATGTTGTTGCTGGTTAGTACAGGTGAACACAGACGTGAGCCGCGACAGCGTCAGCCGGGCTCGTAGAGATGGTGGAGGCTTGGAGCCGCGACAGCGTCGGCAGGACTCAGGTGATGGTGAAGTCTGGGAGCCGCGACAGCGTCAGCAGGGCTTGGGAGAGGGTGCAAGCATGGAGCCGCGACAGCGTCAGCAGGGCTCAGATGACGGTGCAAGCGTGGAGCCGCGACAGCGTCAGCAGACTCAGATGATGGTGCAAGCGTGGAGCCGCGACAGCGTCAGCCGGCTCAGAGGATGGTGCAAGCGTAGAGCCGTGACAGCGTCCGCCGGCTCAAATGATGGTGCAAGCATGGAGACGCGGCAGCGTCAGCAGACTCAGATGATGGTGCAAGCGTGAAGCCACGACAGCGACAGCAGACTCAGATGATGGTGCAAGCGTGGAGCCGAGACTGCGTCAGCCGGCTCAGAGGATGGTGCAAGCGTGGAGCCGTGACAGCGTCCGCCGGCTCAGATGATGGTGCAAGCGTGGAGCCGCGACAGCGTCAGCAGACTCAGATGATGGTGCAAGCGTGGAGCCGCGACAGCGTCAGCAGACTCAGATGATGGTGCCAGCGTGGAGCCGCGACAGCGTCAGCCGGCTCAGAGAATGGTGCAAGCATTGAGCCGCAACAGCGCCAGCAGGACTCAGATGATGGTGCAAGCGTGGAGCCGCGACGGCGTCAGCAGGGCTCAGATGATGGTGAAAGCGTTGTGCCATGACAGCGTCAGCCGGACTCAGATGATGGTGCAAGCGTGGAACCGCGACAGTGTCAGCAGGGCTCAGATGATGGTGCAGACTGGGAGCCGTGACAGCGTCAGCAGGGCTCAGTGGATGCAAAGGTCTTGGAGCCGCGACAGCGTCCGCAGGGCTCAGTGGATGCGAAGGACTTGGAGCCGCAACAGCGTCAGCAGGGCTCAGTGGATACGAAGTCTTGGAGCCGCGACTGCGTCAGCAGGGCTCAGTGGATGTGAAGGACTTGGAGCCGCAACAGCGTCAGCAGGGCTCAGTGGACGCGAAGTCTTGGAGCCGCGACAGCGTCAGCAGGGCTCAGTGGATGCGAAGTCTTGGAGCCGCGACAGCGTCAACAGGGCTCAGTGGATGCGAAGTCTTGGAGCCGCGACAGCATCAGCAGGGCTCGGGAGACGAAGACACACTCGTCGTACCTTAGGAGGCTCCCGGGGGTACCTCTTCAGAGGTTCCCCTAGCAGATCAGCCTCTCTAGTTCCAGCATCCTTCTTTTATATCTAAAAATGTCTTTGATCTCCTTTCATGTAGGCCGGGGGTTTCCTTCCCTGTGCCTGGTTGGGGGTGGCTCCCGTCATGGGCCACCTCATCCTTTGAAGCAGGAAGGCAGGGTCGTCAGCCACTCAGCAGGAAGCGGCGTCGTTATTGTGGAGGTCAGGACGCAGCCCTGAAACTACTCCTCCCCTCTAATCTAAAAGGCAGACAGCAGATACCAGTTGGCGGAGTTTCCCTAGGCCCTGTCACTGTCTCCAGACAGGGGAATACACATCCTAGCAGTATCGTCCAGCAAGATTGCCTGGAGAACAGTCCCGGGCCAGAAGTCCTTTTTCTAGACCTAGGAGGTGGCGAGCACTCTTCCTAACGAGCGTATCACGTAATTCTGATTTTAGGGATGTCAGTCTCATATCTGTCCTATGTTCCCTGAGTCAGATAAATAATAAGGGGGATGGATCGAAAAGCTATTACAGCCAAGATGGCTGCCAACCACTACGAGGTCATGCCACCCGCACCTGGGCAGGGCCTACCCTCTATTAGCAATGCGCTTGGCCTAAGGGTCGACCATAGAGGTGCCGGGTAGGTTGGAAAGGGAGCCCAACTAGGCTTGAGAACAGGGTAATTGTGTCGCAACATTCAGGGGTTAGCGTCGGGAATAGGGCCAGGTCCAACACGATCCCCTTCCTGCCAAACACAGGGGGGACCAATCACTACCACGATGGGCTTTCCTGTGGTGGGCGATAGAACGTGGGACCTGACCCACAACAGTCTACTGCAGTCGTAGTCCCCATGTAAGCAGTATACTCTTCCTGGGGGACATCATCAGGATAATACCTAACCCTTGTTTGCATAGAGAGGTATCTCCCCACATCCATAGTACACATACAGCTAATACCGGGGCGTGGCCGCTTCCACTCCCGGTCAAACAGGACAACCAACTAAGGGGCCCAATGGCCGCTAACAGGGGCGAGAGCCAGTCCTCCCACCTGCTAGTCTTCTCTACTGCTGGGGGGGTCGGAGAGTGGGGGGCAGTAGCCCCAGGTGCTGGGCATCTTCTTTCCACTCCCATTCCTGTTTGGTCAGATATGACCGCCTGGCACCAACCAACTAGTCCTAGGCCCTCATCCAGCAGCCCTTTAGGAGGTGGAGGTGGGCGGTCCCACACTCTTGTCCCTTTCTCCTGGGCGTTCTGTACCCTCTCACCGGGAGAGGCGCCCCTCGAACCTACTTCACTCATTAGTCCGGTATCTTCCTCTTGCAATAAAACCATTAACTGGGGGTCCAAACCTCCCTGTCCAACTAGGGGCAGAGGCGAGGCCTCCCTCACTCTGCACCCCTTCCAGATGCTGGTACTCCCCCAATCGGAGTGGGACTCAAAAAAATATTTGCTGCTGCCGGGCGTTCCCTGAGGACAGGGAACTCGTTTTCTAACAGGGTTGGGCAAGGCTCTGGAACAACAGTACTTAAGCTACGCTCGTCCATGTTTATCTCGGGTTTTTCTTCTGGGCTACCCTTCACCCCCCCGGGTAGGGTTTCTCTTATCTCTTCTATACTGCTACCCCGATATGGGCTGGACAGTTCCCGGTTGTTTTTTTACTACCCTCTCTTCTGGGTTGACCTTACTTTCTGGTACCAGGCCCGTAACCATGGGTGAACCCCTCTCTCGGGGCTCTTCCTGGGGAGTCGCTCGGGTGCCCCTATCCCTTGAACCATCATCTCTTGGGTCAGTCCCTGACTCCTTCTCAAATATCCTGTATCCTACAGGAGCTGTCTTATTCTCTTGTTTTCTCGGGGGCATTTGGCGCCCCGCCCTCAAGGGTAGGGATCTACCTCTCGGTGGGTGTACCTGATCCCCTGCTCTGTTTGCTACGGGGCTGTGGCCTTCAATTGGACTGAGCTTCCCCTTTAGTTCTGTATTGAACGAAATTCCGCTGTGGCCCGCTGGGCTGAATCCGTCCTCGAATTCAGTGTCTAGGAATAAAATGTTGCGGCCGCCAGCTGGGTCATAGTTTACTACAAAGTTCGCACACATGGAGACATTTCTGCTGCCGTCAACTGGGCGGGACTCTTCTTTCAGCGCCGTGTGGGCCCGTGGAGCTTGGTTGCGGCTGGTTGAAGCGTACAGCCTCTCACCCTCAGCGTGGGGAGAGGTGCCACCGTGGCGGGCTGCTGTGGCATACAAGCTCTCCGCCTCAGCAGTTAAAAATGTGCACTCGGTTTTCCATACAGCACAACGAGGGGAACATTCACTGTCTTCTGCTGCTTGGGGCTCGGTCTCCCCCTCGGCCATGCTCATGGGGGGAGTTACAGAACTTATGTTTTGTCGGGCAGCGGCCCACCAGGCCTCCTGACTTTGTTGTTCCCGATCTAGTTCTTCCATTTCTAGTTCATGCGCAATTCTCATCTGCTCTGTTTTCCTCTGAGATTCCTCCTTCAGTTTTTGGAGGCGTTTGTCTCTTTCCAAGCTTAGGTTGATCATCGAGATCTGGTGTTCTCTCTCTCTGTCCTCCCATTCTGCCAGGGACAGGCCTCTGGCTGGAGGATCACTGATGCCGGGTGGGGAAGAGTCCCTCCTCCCTGTTGGACCCGGCCTCATGGCGTGGTCCTACCCCTCCCGCATGGCAGGCCCAGGACAACATCAGCCCTCCTCCGGACCTCGGGCGGCCCCTTCTGCCCGACCCTGCACGCACCAACACCATAGATCCGGCTACCATCCCGGATCCCCCATCATCGGCCGGGCCCCAGCGTAGGCCCATCACGACCTAAGCACGAGGCCGTGCCCGACTCCATCTTGGGCCCACCACGTCACGACCACGTGGCCTCGGCCCCAGCCTCGGCCCCAGCGAAGCCCAGACATCGAGGCACCAAGATCCACCCAGATGGTCGAGTGGCCACTCGACAGATCCCGGAGGGAGAGGAGTTTCGATGGCCCTCCAGCCGTCCCCGGACGCCTGGTATCGATCGCCCTCCGGCCTCCCTGGGCGCTGGCTCAACCCCCCTGCTGGGTGTCTGGACATCTTCATCCCGGCCCCTCTGACCCCCAGGCGCGAGGGTCCGGACTTCAAAGACCTCCAGACCTATATCTGGGCCAGCCCTGGATCAGGTCTTCAGTTGTATCCTGGACTGGGAGCCCTGCTGACGCTGTCACGGCCGACACCAGACGAACTCATCCTTCCGGTAACCTGAGCCATCTGAGAGTCTGCTGGCGCTGCCGCGGCCTACCTTGCTGAACCATCGGAGAGCCTGCTGGCGCTGCCGCGGCCTACCGTGCTGAACCATCTGAGAGCCTGCTGGCGCTGCCGCGGCCTACCTTGCTGAACCATCTGAGAGCCTGCTGGTGCTGCCGCGGCCTACCTTGCCGAACCATCTGAGAGCCTGCTGGCGCTGCCGCGGCCTACCTTGCTGAACCATCTGAGAGCCTGCTGGCGCTGCCGCGGCCTACCTTGCTGAACCATCGGAGAACCTGCTGGCGCTGCCGCGGCCGACCTTGCTGAACCCTCTTGTTAGCCTGCTGGCGCTGCCGCGGCTCGACCCGCTCGGAACCCCCCAGCTCTAGGATTGAGAGCTGTGCGCAGGGCATCCCTTCCTCCGCCCAGAGTAAGACAGTCCCGCTACCTTACCCCCCTTTTACGAGACTTTCCAGATCCCTCGATCTGCTTGTACATACTGCCAAGAACCAGCAACCGTTTACTACTTATAAAGTTTAAGAACTTGACCTCCTGTGTGGTGTCCGTTTGTAGTGTTGTGATTACTCTGCTGTACGATCCTAGGAGAGGACCCTCAGTCAGGAGGCCTCTCGGTAAACGCTCGGCTACTTCTCGACGGAGGGGTGGACCTAGGGGTGGTCAGTCAGACATCTTCTGTCTCCCCCGGGTCGCCTTTCTAACATTGGTGGCAAGCGCTGGGATCCGAGCCCACGCAGATCGTACAGAGAGTGATTCACTCGCTACCCAGAAAAACCCACTGCAACCATGAGCACAGAATTCCAGAAGGAGAAGATGGAAGAATACAGTCACAAGGAGCTGAAGCAGTTCTGCAAAGATCTAGGCATCGCTACCACTGGCTTAAGCACCAAAGAAGATTTCAAATCGGCCCTGCAGGCCTGGGTGGACGCCGGTGAGGCGCCACCTCCGAGGGAAGATAACTCGGGCCCGAACGGAGGCCCGGAGGCCCAGCCGAACCCAGCGGGAGAAAGACCCGCAAACCCAAACACGGGCCTCTCCCACGAAGACGCCCGAGAACGAGAGAGGAACCGGCTCCACGAGTTGGAGCTTGCTCGACTCAAACAAGAAGGAGAGATCCAACTGGCAGAAAGGAAGCTAGCCCTCGAGCAGCTACGGCTAGAAGGAGACCTAGAAGAAAAGCGAAGACAAAGAGACCTCGAGGAGAAGAAACTCCTGCTCGAGCACGAGCGCGTCCTCAAAGAACTAGAATTCAAAGCCAAGGCAAACGAGACTGCCACCTCCGGGGGTAAGACCTCACCTCCCCCGGTGGACACGAAGGTGCACATACCCAAGGATGTCGTCAAAGAGTACTATAAGAACGACGACATCCAGCAGTGGTTCAAAGCTTACGAGGTCGCCATGGCCGCCCATCGAGTACCCCTCAAGGACTGGGGCGCCGGCCTGTGGGGGAAGTTTATCAACGAAGGGAGAGACGCCCTGCTGGAGCTCCCTGATATCGAGAGGACCTCGTACGAGCACATGAAGACCGCCCTCCTCACTCGCTATGGACTCACCCCCGAGATGTACCGGCAGCGATTCCGAGACTGTAAAAAAATCCCGGGTACCACGTGGGTGGAATACGTGAACTATTACAGTAGAGCCTTCGAGGGGTGGACTCGGGGCTGCCAGGTCACCACCTACCAGCAGTTGGTCGACCTCATTCTATGGGAACACCTGTCCAATAACTGTTTCGTCGAACTCCGGCAGCACCTCCTCGACAGCAAATTGACTGAGCCACGAAAACTCGCTGTCGAGGCAGACCGATGGGCCAGCACCCGAGTTCCCTGGAACACGATGGGAGATTACGGCCGGGGGTCCCCGGGAAACCACCGACCACGAGGTGGCGGAGTAGGCCAGAGCCGGGGTCGCGACGCCCCCCAGGGGTCATCCCCTACCTCCACGTCGCCACCCCTGGGCCGGAGAGGGGGCCCCCCAGCCAGGCCGGGGCCCCGCCCGAACGTTACGTGCCACAGATGCCAGCGACAGGGTCATTACGCAAATGACCCCCTCTGCCCGATGAACCAGCGACCCGGCACCACCGGGCCCCCAGCCCGCCAGATCGCGGCAGCTGCCCTAGGTGAAGAAAGAAGTGAGGAAGAAGACGTCGACCACGAGCAGGCCGAGTGGGAGCCCGCCGCCATGACCTTAGCCTGCCTGGGTGCTCAAGACATGATCCCCCGAGGGCCGATCCCCGGCAACACCCAGAAGTACCGCCAGTGGGTCACCATCAATGGTCGCCGGACCGAAGCCCTCCGTGACACTGGGGCCAGCGTGACAGCGGTCCGCTGCCATCTGGTGACCCCGGAACAGATCCTTTCCAACGTCCTGTGCCCAGTCCGATCCGCAGATAACTCCGAAACTTTGTGTCAGATGGCCCGCATCCCCTTCGAGTGGGGGGGAGTGGCGGGCGTGCTGAAAGTGACTGTCCGCGACGATGCCCCCGTGGACTGCCTCCTTGGGAACGACCTGGAAAGTTCCCCATGGGCTGGCGTCGAGAGGAGGGAGCATCTGGGGATGCTAGGCCTTCCCGAGTGGGTCTGTGCGACCACCCGCTCCATGTCCGCCCGAGCCTCCGCCCCAGCGGGGGAAGCTCCAACGGAGGAGCCAGAATGGCCCGCACCTCCGCCATCCGTCGTCCCCGAGGACGCCGGCCCCGAGCCCGGCCCCCAAGGGCCCGGCCAAGAAGATCCCACCGAGCTCAACCACCTCCCAGAACTCGCTCAATGGCGCCAAGAAGGTGGCCCCACCCGCGAACAGTTCCGGCAGGAACAGAAAACCTGCCCCTCCCTCGAGGGGATGCGACAGCAAGCCGCTACGCAAGCCGCTGGAGACCCCGCGGGGTCTCACTGGGTCTACTGGGACAACGACCTCCTTTACAGTGAGCAGAAGATTGCCGAGCTAGGGGCCGGCCGGGTGCTGGTTGTACCCCTCCGGTTCAGAGACTTCCTCTTGAACTTAGCACATGATGTGCCCCTCGCCGGGCACCTGGGGCAGGACAAAACTTACAGCCGCCTGGTGACCCATTTCTACTGGCCAAAAATGCGCATTGATATCCAGAACCACTGCAGGACCTGCCCGACCTGCCAAGCCGGCGGGAAGAGCGGGGGGAAAGTCAAAGCCCCGCTCCAGCCGTTCCCTGTGGTAACCACCCCCTTCGAGCGAGTGGGAATAGACATCGTAGGGCCCCTGGACCCTCGCACCTCGCAGGGGCACCGCTTCATCCTCGTCCTGGTGGACCACGCCACCCGCTATCCTGAGGCCATCCCTCTCCGAACCATCACGGCCCCCGTGGTGGGCCGAGCCCTCATGAGCATCTTCTCCCGAGTCGGCTTCCCCCGAGAAGTCGTGAGTGATCGGGGGTCCAACTTCATCTCGAAGCATATGCGGTCCCTATGGCAACAGTGCGGGGTCGCATATAAGTTCACCACCCCGTATCATCCCCAGGGAAATGGGCTCGTGGAACGCTTTAACAGGACACTGAAGGGAATGATCAAGGGCCTCGAAGAGCCCCTCCGGCGCAAATGGGATGTCCTGCTGCCCTGCCTCCTGTTCGCCTACCGCGAGGTACCCCAGAAATCCCTGGGGTTCAGCCCATTCGAACTCTTGTACGGACACCCAGTTCGAGGCCCCCTTAGCCTGGTCAAGGAAGGTTGGGAGACAGCAGTTCGAGATGCCCCACCGGATGTCTACCGGTACCTCCTGACACTCCGCAATCAGACTCGGAAGTTCAGGGAACTTGCCGAGGCCAACCTGGAGGCCAGCCAAGAGGACATGAAACGCTGGTATGACCAGAACGCCTCGTCCATCGAGTTCGAGCCGGGCCAGCAAGTCTGGGTCATGTCCCCGGTTGAGCCGTGTGCCCTCCAGGACAAATGGACGGGGCCCTTCAAGGTGGTGGAGCGCAAGAGCCCCGTCACCTACCTGGTAGACATGGAATCCCCCAGGAACCCCCTCCGGGTTCTACACGCTAACCGGCTCAAGCCGCACTTTGCACGCACTGAACTGAGTCTGCTGCTGGCGACCGATGACGGAGCGGAAGACGACTCCGAGCCCCTACCAGATCTCCTCAGCACCACCGAAAAAGGCGGCTCCTTCGAAGGGGTCCGGCTCTCCTCTACCCTGACCCCAGAGCAGCAACAAGACTGCCGGAAGCTGCTGGGGCAGTTTGCGGATCTGTTTTCCCTCACGCCGGGGGTCACCCGGTGGTGTGTCCACGATGTAGACACCGGAGACAGCCCCCCTGTGAAAACACGAGCTTTTCGAGTACCCGACCGGGTTCGGGCCTGCATCCAATCCGAGGTGGCCAAGATGTTGGCCCTGGGGGTAGTCGAGCCCTCCAACAGTCCCTGGGCCAGTCCCGTTGTCCTGGTCCCGAAAGCTGCCGCCCCCGGAACAGCGCCCGAGCTCCGGTTCTGTGTTGATTACCGGGGACTGAATGCCGTCACCCGGACCGACGCACATCCCATCCCCAGGGCGGATGAACTGATCGATCGCCTAGGGGCCGCCAGATACCTCAGCACCTTCGATCTCACGGCGGGGTATTGGCAGATCGGCCTCACCCCTGGCGCACAAGAGCGATCGGCCTTCTCGACGCCAGATGGCCACTATCAATTCAAAGTGATGCCCTTCGGCATGAAAAATGCGCCGGCCACCTTCCAGAGGCTAGTGAATCAGGTGCTGGCCGGACTAGAAGAATACAGCGCCGCCTATCTAGATGACATTGCGGTTTACAGCCTTCACTGGAATGAGCACATGTCCCACCTCTGGGAGGTCCTGACGGCCCTCCAGCGGGCCGGACTAACAATTAAAGCCAGCAAATGCCAGATAGGCCAAGGGTCCGTGACCTATCTAGGACACCAAGTAGGGAGCGGTCAAGTAGCTCCCCTCCAACCAAAGGTAGACGCCATCCGGGCCTGGGAGCCCCCGGTCACCCAGACCGCCGTCCGAGCCTTCCTGGGGCTCACCGGATACTATCGGCGGTTTATAAAAGACTACAGGAGCATTGTGGGGCCCCTCACCGAACTGACCTCAAAGAAATTACCCCAGAAGGTGCACTGGACCCCTGCGTGCCAAACAGCCTTTGAGACTTTAAAGACTGCCATGTGCACTGCCCCTGTGCTCCAGGCCCCCGACTACAGCAGAGAGTTTGTAGTCCAAACAGACGCCTCGGAGCACGGCATCGGGGCGGTCTTGTCACAAGTTAACCCCGAAGGAATCGACCGGCCTGTGGCCTTCATCAGCCGCCGCCTCCTGGCAAGAGAACAACGGTGGAGCACCATCGAGAGGGAAGCCTTTGCCGTGGTATGGGCCTCAAGAAGCTCTACCTCTTCGGCACCCACTTCCGAGTCCAGACCGACCACCGGCCCCTGCGGTGGTTGATGCAGATGCGGGGAGAAAACCCGAAACTGCTACGCTGGTCCATTTCTCTGCAGGGGATGGATTTCACTGTGGAGCATCGCCCTGGCAACGACCACGCCAATGCCGACGGCCTGTCCAGATCCTTCCGTCTCGGCGAGGAGAATCCCCAAGAAAGTGGGTGACTCTCCCCTGCCTTCAGCTGGGGGGGACGCGTGTTGGACCCGGCCTCATGGCGTGGTCCTACCACTCCTGCATGGCAGGCCCAGGACGACATCAGCCCTCCTCCGGACCTCGGGCGGCCCCTTCTGCCCGACCCTGCACGCACCAACACCACAGATCCGGCTACCATCCCGGATCCCCCATCATCGGCTGGGCCCCAGCGTAGGCCCATCACGACCTAAGCACGAGGACGTGGGCCCACCACGTCACGACCACGTGGCCTCGGCCTCAGCCTCGGCCCCAGCGAAGCCCAGACATCGAGGCACCAAGATCCACCCAGGTGGTCGAGTGGCCACTCGACAGATCCCGGAGGGAGAGGAGTTTCGATGGCCCTCCAGCCGTCCCCGGACGCCTGGTATCGATCGCCCTCCGGCCTCCCTGGGCACTGGCTCCACCCCCCTGCTGGGTGTCTGGACATCTTCATCCCGGCCCCTCTAACCCCCAGGCGCGAGGGTCCGGACTTCAAAGACCTCCAGACCTATATCTGGGCCAGCCCTGGATCAGGTCTTCAGTTGTATCCTGGACTGGGAGCCCTGCTGACGCTGTCACGGCCGACACCAGACGAACTCATCCTTCCGGTAACCTGAGCCATCTGAGAGCCTGCTGGCGCTGCCGCGGCCTACCTTGCTGAACCATCGGAGAGCCTGCTGGCGCTGCCACGGCCTACCTTGCTGAACCATCTGAGAGCCTGCTGGCGCTGCCGCGGCCTACCTTGCTGAACCATCTGAGAGCCTGCTGGCGCTGCCGCGGCCTACCTTGCCGAACCATCTGAGAGCCTGCTGGCGCTGCCGCGGCCTACCTTGCTGAACCATCTGAGAGCCTGCTGGCGCTGCCGCGGCCTACCTTGCTGAACCATCGGAGAACCTGCTGGCGCTGCCGCGGCCGACCTTGCTGAACCCTCTTGTTAGCCTGCTGGCGCTGCCGCGGCTCGACCCGCTCGGAACCCCCCAGCTCGAGGATTGAGAGCTGTGCGCAGGGTATCCCTTCCTCCGCCCAGAGTAAGACAGTCCCGCTACCTTACCCCCCTTTTACGAGACTTTCCAGATCCCTCGATCTGCTTGTACATACTGCCAAGAACCAGCAACCGTTTACTACTTATAAAGTTTAAGAACTTGACCTCCTGTGTGGTGTCCGTTTGTAGTGTTGTGATTACTCTGCTGTACGATCCTAGGAGAGGACCCTCAGTCAGGAGGCCTCTCGGTAAACGCTCGGCTACTTCTCGACGGAGGGATGGACCTAGGGGTGGTCAGTCAGACATCTTCTGTCTCCCCCGGGTCGCCTTTCTAACACTCCCCTCTGAGCCCAGGCGCCCATGCAAGTTGTCTGTAAAATGTTCTTGGAATCCGTCTTTCTCACATGCACCCATGCTAGATGCCATGGACTCGGTGACTCCCCTGGTCAGCGAGTGTTCGCTGTTCCTCATGACCTCAAAAGCGGGCATCTCGGGAAAAAAGTCTAACAACATCGCGCGTGGTAGTTTGGAGTTGGTGCTTACTTGGTCATAGTTGCTGTTTCCTGGTTCATGGAATCCTAAAGGCACTTCCGTCTCTTCGAAGTCAGAAGTTCGTATCCAAACCGCTGCCACCAGTGTTAGAAATGGAATCCCCACCTGGCTGAGGGTCGCACCCCAGTCCAGTAGGAACCCCACTCCCACGTCAGGAAGGGCGGGGCCCTTTCCCAATACTGCCTGCTCCCCTGGGTAGGACTGTAGCTAGGGCAGGCAGGCTTGTAGCGTGCCAGGCATTTCGGACTGTACTTGGTAGTAAAAGAGACCACTTACAAAATAGACACGACACAGAGGTCTAGTAAAATACTGGCTTCTTTATAGACTTTCTTATTAGTGATGTAACCATACAATCCGTACAGCACCTCACGGCAGGGCCGTGACACTATTGTCAAAGTTCGTGGCGCACCCGTGGTGCGGCCCGGAGTATACTTCGTACTCGGGGTCTGTCCTCAAAGTTCGTGGCGCTCCAGCAGTGCGGGCAGGAGTACCCGGGTTACTCATGGTTGAAGTCTCACAGTTCGTGGCGCCCTTAGCAGTGCGGGCGGGAGTGCGGAACGCACCCGATGTTGTTGCTGGTTAGTACAGGTGAACACAGACGTGAGCCGCGACAGCGTCAGCCGGGCTCGTAGAGATGGTGGAGGCTTGGAGCCGCGACAGCGTCGGCAGGACTCAGGTGATGGTGAAGTCTGGGAGCCGCGACAGCGTCAGCAGGGCTCGGGAGAGGGTGCAAGCATGGAGCCGCGACAGCATCAGCAGGGCTCAGATGATGGTGCAAGCGTGGAGCCGCGACAGCGTCAGCAGACTCAGATGATGGTGCAAGAGTGGAGCCACGACAGCGGCAGCCGGCTCAAAGGATGGTGCAAGCGTGGAGCCGTGACAGCGTCCGCCGGCTCAGATGATGGTGCAAGCGTGGAGCCGCGGCAGCGTCAGCAGACTCAGATGATTGTGCAAGCATGGAGCCGCGACAGCGACAGCAGACTCAGATGATGGTGCAAGCGTGGAGCCCCGACAGCGTCAGCCGGCTCAGAGGATGGTGCAAGCATGGAGCCGTGACAGCGTCCGCCGGCTCAGATGATGGTGCAAGCGTGGAGCCGCGACAGCGTCAGCAGACTCAGAGGATGGTGCAAGCGTGGAGCCGCGACAGCATCAGCAGACTCAGATGATGGTGCCAGCGTGGAGCCGCGACAGCGTCAGCCGGCTCAGAGAATGGTGCAAGCGTTGAGCCACGACAGCGTCAGCAGGACTCAGATGATGGTGCAAGCGTGGAGCCGCGACGGCGTCAGCAGGGCTCAGATGATGGTGCAAGCGTTGAGCCGTGACAGCGTCAGCCGGACTCAGATGATCGTGCAAGCGTGGAGCCGCGACAGTGTCAGCAGGGCTCAGATGATGGTGCAGACTGGGAGCCGTGACAGCGCCAGCAGGGCTCAGTGGATGCGAAGGACTTGGAGCCGCGACAGCGTCAGCAGGGCTCAGTGGATGCGAAGTCTTGGAGCCGCGACAGCGTCAGCAGGGCTCAGTGGATGCGAAGGACTTGGAGCCAGGACAGCGTCAGCAGGGCTCAGTGGACGCGAAGTCTTGGAGCCGCGACAGCGTCAGCAGGGCTCAGTGGATGCGAAGTCTTTGAGCCGCGACAGCGTCTGCAGGGCTCAGTGGATGCAAAGTCTTGGAGCCGCGACAGCATCAGCAGGGCTCAGTGGATGCGAAGTCTTGGAGCCGCGACAGCGTCAGCAGAGCTCAGTGGATGCGAAGGACTTGGAGCCAGGACAGCGTCAGCAGGGCTCAGTGGACGCGAAGTCTTGGAGCCGCGACAGCGTCAGCAGGGCTCAGTGGATGCGAAGTCTTTGAGCCGCGACAGCGTCTGCAGGGCTCAGTGGATGCGAAGTCTTGGAGCCGCAACAGCATCAGCAGGGCTCGGGAGACGAAGACACACTCGTCCTACCTTAGGAGGCTCCCGGGGTTACCTCTTCGGAGGTTCCCCTAGCAGATCTGCCTCTCTAGTTCCAGCATCCTTCTTTTATATCTGAAAATGTCTTTGATCTCCTTTCATGTAGGCCGGGGGTTTCCTTCCCCTGTGCCTGGTTGGGGGTGGCTCCCGTCATGGGCCACCTCATCCTTTGAAGCAGGAAGGCAGGGTCGTCAGCCGCTCAGCAGGAAGCGGCGTCAGCATTGTGGAGGTGAGGACACAGCCCTGAAACTACTCCTCCCCTCTAATCTAAAAGGCAGACAGCAGATACCAGTTGGCGGAGTTTCCCCAGGCCCTGTCACTGCCTCCAGACAGTGGAATACACATCCTAGAAGTATCGTCCAGCAAGATTGCCTGGAGAACAGTCCCGGGCCAGAAGTCCTTTTTCTAGACCTAGGAGGTGGAGAGCACTCTTCCTAACGAGCGTATCAAGTAATTCTGATTTTAGGGATGTCAGTCTCATATCTGTCCTATGTTCCCTGAGTCAGATAAATAATAAGGGGGATGGATCGAAAAGCTACTACAGCCAAGATGGCTGCCAACCTCTACGAGCTCATGCCACCCGCACCTGGGCAGGGCCTACCCTCTATTAACAATGCGCTTGGCCTAAGGGTCGACCATAGGGGTGCCGGGTAGGTTGGAAAGGGAGCCCAACTAGGCTTGAGAACAGGGTAATTGTGTCACAACATTCAGGGGTTAGCATCGGGAATAGGGCCAGGTCCAACACCTGGTCTAGTATATCTCGCCTTAATACTGGAGGAGTATTACTCCATGGGTAGCGGCGTAGGTATCACCGTCAAATCACGGTCTGAAAAGGGAGAGGATGTAAATTTAAGTAGGGGCAGCGGGTACTCTAAATGGTAATGACAAGCGTCAAAGGCACCCGATGTAATCACGTTCTGAAAAAGGAGAGGATGTAAATTTAAGTAAGGGCAACAGGCATTCTAAATGTTAATCACAAGCGTCAAAGACACCCACTGTAATCATGTGTATAGTAACACATCACAATGCCAAAATCCTAATGGACACCGATCCTGCCCACAATCATATGTCTAGTAACACACCACGATGCCAAAGTCCTAGTGTACTCACGGTTCTGTAGATACAGAGGCGCTGTTCAGCACCTACCCACCATACGCCGACCTGGATCTTAACTGCCTGGTCCATCGTGGCTCCAGATATACACTGTTCAATCAGGGTAGAGGCGGCGGCCATTTCTGGGAGGCTGAGTCACGGCTGTCAGTACAGCGCATGTGTCGGGGAAGAGTGTCTCAGCCTGGCACCAATGCGCCGGCCCGTGCGTGCATCCTCCTTTGGTTATACCGTGTTTGGGCAATAGAACATAAACTGGCCAGGAGATAGCCCCGTGGAAGACGGTCTATTGTGTTTTTAAAATAACAGGAGGGTCCCGGGCAGCTCATCAGAGCGTATGTGTTTAAGATGTCACAGGTATGTCAGTGCATAGAAAAGAAAGCCCTAAACAAAGGGAGACCTCCAAACCATGTCAGTGAACAAAAAGTTACAAGCATTACACTACACTCGGTATTTCCCTTTACTGATATGTTGCTAGGCTGATAAGAATTATCAGAGAGATTGAAACCAGTAGGGTTCTGGTAGTGGTAGTGAAGGACTGATAGCAGGGTTGGTTTTTAAAGTCAGTGGGTGATATGGTGTACACAGTGTTTCTTCTGGTAGGAGAACAGTAACAAGGTATCACTACTGTAGTTAGCAAAGTGCGAATCATTAAATATGAATATTACAGCTCCGCCCAGGGTATATCATCGTTACGGCCATGGACATGGGTGTTAAGTCGGTGGACCCAGCGTTGTTCACGTCTCAGAAGTGTGGTGTTATTCCATGAAGGGTTAGCCTCTAAGATTGTCCATTCCATTTCCTCACTGGAGTGTCTTAACTCAATAAAGTGGTTGGTCATGTTGGTGGATGTACGTCCTCTGTGTATGGTGCTCCTGTGTTCACTCATCCTAGTCTTGACAGGTCTCGTAGTCATTCCCACATACCTCATCTGGCAGGGGCAGGTGATAAGGTAAACGCAGTTCTTAGTGTTGCAATTAGTATGGGCATGTTGCGTCCATGAGAAATTTCCAATTTGGATAGTTTTGGTGTGTTTGGTCGTAGGGCTGGCGGTGCACGACCCACAGGGGTAATGACCACACACCGGAGGAAGGTTCCGGAGAGTATTGTCATTTGTTTTTTTCTTTGGCTGTGGGCGGGTGTGAATCAGCTGATCACGTAGATTGCTAGTACGTTTAAATGCAAAACGTGGTTGTTGAATCTCTAGGGTTCCTGTATTCAGGATCCTCCAAATATGTTTAATGATCCCTTTGATCTGATTGGATTGAGGTGTAAAGGTGGTGACACACGTGATGGCTTCATTAGTTTCATGAGATTTGGTTTCCAAAAGACCTTGACGGTGGTTGTTTCTGGCGCATTTCTTCGCCTTGCGGATGACTTCTGTCGGATATGCTCTTTTGTGTAGGTTCTTGCTAAGGCATTCAGCTTGTTCATCGTAGTCTGTTATCTCGCTACAATTGCGCCTTATCCTGAGGAATTGGCCATAGGGTAAATTCTCTCGTAGTGCCTTCGGATGGTAGCTTTTGAAGCTCAATAAACTGTTACGGTCCGTGGGTTTCTTAAAAGTTTTTTGTGTGGAGCTGTCCGCCCTCGAGGGAGATAAGGAGGTCCAGAAAGGAACCAGAATGCATTTTTGTGTAATGTATCTGGTTCTCATGTAAAGCACTCCGATACTTTGGGTGGAGTTTGCGCTATATAAAACTGCAAAAATATGTATAAATGTAATTGGAGACAGCTGGCAATGTATTTGTTTATTGTTTCAATTAATTAAAATTGTTACAAAAAAGAAACTGGTTGGGTTCAATCATAAATAAACATGGTCATTTCATTTAACAAGAATGTTAGACACATCTAAAACATAATCATTTCTGAGCCATTTTCATAATTACAGCAGTAAAACATGGGTTAAAACTACAGTTTGTCTCTAGTCTTTGACAGAGTCATTATGTAGTAGTTCTTTCACCTTGTGTGCAAATTTCGCTAGTCTTGCCAATTCCATTGGTGCGTATCCCATATTTTAGAAAGAGGGGTTTCATTAAAGTGCGACGTGCATAATTCAAACGATGACATATGCAGATCATGTGGGTCATGGATTCCTCGTGCTGGTGGCACAATCTACAAGCAGTGACCGACTCTAGTGTTTTCCAACGTCTGTTGATGTCTTTTATCGGTAGTACCATCAGACAGCATTTGCTTTAAAATAGACTTGTTCAGGGCAGAGTCAAGGTATGGCTGACTCAGTTTATTGTGGAAGGAACTGGCTAGTAGACTGATGTTGCTACTAGAGGACTCTAGTTCCTTCATGTCCTCGGATAGTAGTATGACTTGTTTCTTTAAAATGTTTTTTAAAATTCCAGGTTGGTAAATAAAATCCTGTCAGTTGGACAAGTCAAGGTGCAATTCAGTGCAAGCAATTAAAAGGCCGCTGGCCCACGAGTTGTTACTTTTCATAAAAATTTCCTTCAAGATTGCCTTCATTGTGTTTGAGGGGGCAGCGCAGACCCCTCGATAATACCGAACAATCGACACCCAGTGTTCATACTGCTGTTTGTTTAGCCCAAATTAAAGCCGGACCAAGGTGTTACGAGCATGAGCGGGTATATGGAAGATCTGTTTAAATGCCCGGCAGTTGGCACGTTCCATGACGTTGATTGATGCCGTGGGGAGTGCTAGTTGGCCATATGTAATTGAAGAGAGTAACTTAGCTCTTATGACCTTTCTAATGGGTCCAGTTGTCGGGCTACTTAGTTTGGAGTTCAATTTGCAAAGGGCGTACGTCACTGCCTTAGCTTTTGATTCCATGGATGCAGTGTATGCCGCTGATTTCCCACTGCTCATAATCCAAACCCCTAAGTTGTTGTATTTGGTCGTTGTTGCTATTTTCAGGATACCCATTCTCCATTTTTTTGTAGTTTATTTGCATGCTTCCCGAAAATTACTACCTTTGTTTTCCCTGCGTTTGCTCCTAAGTCATTTTCGTTGTTATAGATGCTTAATGCATTCAGTGCTCGTTGCATGCCCATTTTGGTATGGTCCATGAGCACCATGTCGTCTGCCTACTGCAGTAGAAACAGTCTAGTAGATCCAATTTTCGTGGATACCAGATTGACTTTAGATATTGTTTTGCCAAGGTCTGCAGTGTAGAGATTAAAAAGCAAGGATGCCAGTACACACCCTTGTTTTAATCCTCGGTTTCTCTCCCAACCACTGTTTTTCTGGCATTCTCGCCTATTGCCCCCCGGGACCGGCGAAGCAATTCTACAAGTCACTTCCAACCACCCTAGCTGAACAGGTCACTACTAGCGCTAATTTTACATTGCTAGGTGACCTTAATTTACATCTTGACTCCCTCTGCGACCAAACAGCTATGGAATTGATGGACGATTTAGCAGCCCTCCAATTAGATCAACGGGTTGAAGTTCCCACTCATATCAAAGCCAATCTTCAAGACCCAATCTTCACCAACTGTACCGAATTAGCAGTCGGGCATACTATCTGCTTACCCTGGACAGACCACTTCCTCATCCCTTTCACCTGGACAACGTGTAAATCACTACCCCTGGCCCCCCTGATCAGGAGCTCAAGAAACTGGGCCAGACTACCAGTTGACCTCTGGATTCACAACCTGATGCAGACCTGCCCAGCGAGCAATGTTGACCCGAGTATAGCCAATCAAGAATATGAGGTCTGGATATCCACATCTCTTGAAGCTACCCTCCCTATTTGTAAAGTTACGTCTAAACGTACACAAAAAACCGCCCCCTCGTTCTCAAAGGCCCTCAGAGATCAAAAACGTCTCTGTAGGAGATTAGAGAGAAGATGGCGTTTGGATTACGCATCGGAGGCTAAGACTCAATATAGAGAGGCAATTAACTCTTATAAAAATGATGTAAAAGCCTCCCAGTCCGCCTATTTCTCAGGAAAGATTATGGAAGCAAAATCTAAACCTAGGGAAATCTTCCATATAGTTAAAAGCCTCACCAAAATCTCCACACCTCCTATACTTACAGCTAAAACCACAGCTTACTGCAATGATCTGGCAGAATTCTTTCACGAAAAGGTAAATACAATCTATTCCTCCTTCCCGGTCACAGTAGCTAACCCTAGCACTATGGGACAGGGGAGCCGGGAGATGGTACCTTCTCATTCTCTAGCGTTTTTAGAAAACTTCCCCTTGCTAGATCCCAAACACCTGGAGCAATTAGCTCTCCAAGTTAAATCAGGATCACCAAGCGACCCAGCCCCACCAGAAATAATACTACTGGCTCGACAAGTTGTGCTTCCCATCATTATGAATCTCTTAAACTCCTCCATCATTTCATGCACAGTCCCGTCTGCTTGGAAGAAGGCCAAGGTTCGGGCCTTGTTAAAAAAAAACAACCTTGATCCTGAGGATCATGGGAGCTATCGTCCCATCTCTCTCCTCCCATGGGTGAGCAAAATTCTCGAGAAACATGTCAACTTCCACTTAATGGATTTTCTCAAGAAGAACCAACTATTAGATGCCACCCAAACCGGATTTCGACCTAAGCACGGAACAGAAACCGCCTTGTTAGCAGTTACAGAAGAAACTCGAAGGATCCTGGATCAAGGGGGATCAGTGGCAGTGATCCTCCTTGACCTCAGTGCTGCGTTCGACACGGTCAGCCACGCCACCCTGCTGGACCGTCTAGCCGATGTAGGAATAACAGGTGGAGCACTACAGTGGCTACAATCATTCTTGAGCTCTCGGTCCTTTCAGATCTTTGAGGGAGATGCTGTCTCAACTAGTAGGCCTCTCAACTGCGGAGTCCCGCAGGGCTCCTCGTTAAGCCCTGCGCTTTTTAACATTTATATGAGACCACTAGCGGAGGTTGTCCGTCCGTTTGGCATTAAAATTATATCATATGCAGACGACACCCAGCTAGTGGTTTCTCTGTCGCAGGAGGGTGATCAATCTGCTCCATTGGGACTACGGAACTGCTTGGAGGCAGTTAAGGGATGGATGACAGCATCCTCCCTAAAACTCAAAGGGGATAAGACGGAGCTGATGCTCCTGGGGTCCTCTTCCCCGGAGCATTTCAACTCTCTCTGGCCCTCCTGCCTAGGCAGCCCCCACCCCCAAAGGATACCATAAAGAGCTTGGGAGTCTGGCTGGATAAGGCTCTCTCCTTTGACATCCAGGCCACCAAACTCTCTGCAACCTGTTTCGGCCTTCTTCGGATGTTGAGGAAAGTCCTCCCTCTCCTGCCTATGGAGGAAAAACGGGTAGCCGTCCAGGGCCTTATTCCATCCCGGCTGGATTGCAATAACGCGCTGTATCTCGGTGCTCCGGATTATACTTTACGAAAGCTGCAGATTGTGCAGAACTGCAGTGCTAGAACTTTGCTCCAGCTGCCCCGCAGGCAATCTGCCAAACCGGGGCCAACCAACCTACACTGGCTACCTGTCCGACAGAGAATTATCTTCAAGGCGATGTGCATCGCTCACCAGTCTTTCTGGGGCACGGGCTCAGCAATTTACCGCCAACTGATAACTCAATATCACCCTACTAGAAATCTCAGATCCACCCAGTCTTTCCTAGCTGTGGTCCCCAGAATCAGGAGAGCAAGAGTAGGTGGCAGGATGTTCTCCCTCAATGCTGCTAAACATTGGAATTCCCTTCCCTTGAGGCTCAGATCCAACCCTAATCTTCTTTCGTTCCGAAAACAGTTAAAGACTTTTCTGTTTACTGTCCATCTGTAAGTTTTCTTCCCTGCTTCCCCTTCTTTTTGTTGCAGTAAACATACCTTTCATTTAGCGCTTGGACGCCCTTGGGCAGCAACCGCGCTTTATAAATACTCCTTTCATTTCATTTCATTTCATTATGTGTAGATGTTTTTGGTTACTGCGTTCGTAGATACCTTCACACGTACCCAAGTTCCGGTATAGAGAGCAATAATTGCTTTCAGCTGGGTGGTCGGAATCCCACAATCTTGTAATTTCCTCCAAAGCAAATCCCTGTAAACTCCATCGAATGCCGCAGAATAATCCACGAAGCATGCGAAGAGTGGAAGCTGGTTTTCCTGAGTGGACTTTTCTACCAGGTAGGCAAGGGCTATGATGTTATCTAGTGTCGGAACTCCTGGCCTGAAACCGGACGGGTATGCTGGAAGAATTTCATTCTCGTTAGCCCAATTTTGCAAGTCTTGCAGAAGGAGGCTTGCTTATCCTTTTGCCTCAATATCCAAGAGGGCTATCAACCTATAATTAGTTGGGTCCTCAGTGTCACCCCTTTTGTGTATCGGTTGAAGCAGGGAGATTTTCCAGGCTTCAGGCACCATTGAGTTATCCAGGCAGGACTGATAAAGTGGAGTAAGTAAGGTTCCCCAGAAATCGTTGTCTTCTTTGAAGAGGCATCCAGGCAGACCATTGGGTCCCGGGGCCCCATCCTTTCTGATATTTTTTAATATTAGTGTCACCCGAGGTCCTGCGTCAAGAGTTTCAGATGGTTCTTCCATGGTCATTATACAAGGGTTAATTGAACTGGTGTTAGTAGAAGCTCTTTGATGGTTTGCTGGTCTGTGGTCTGGAACACTACAGTGCAGTGTAGTCACATAGGAGACCCATGTGTGGCTGGTGACCCCATTACGCAGGTCGTGTCCGGACAACCTATTGATGTATGACCAAAATTCAGCCTGTCTGTTTGGCATCAACAGGCTAAAAATATGCAACCGTTGCGAGTCTTGCATTTGCCTTTTATGAACCCATAGGTTTTTCCTGTGAGCTTTTCTTGCTAACAACTGGTTTTGAAGTGTGTTCTCGTTACCCTCTCTCGTATGTTCACGGTTGGCTTGTCTTAGGTCCTGCTTGCTTTGTGCAATTTTTTCGCATCTTGGTTGAATTTTGCAGCACTCCTTTTCTGCACAGTCTTGCTGCTGGTGTGATCTTTTGCCTGACATAAGGCGATACAGCTCTGGCGCCAAGTTGGCCCAATTCTCACATATATTGCAAGCTGTAAAATCTTTAGCGAGTGCGGGCCAATTGCTTTTCCAGTTGACAGGCTAGTTGTATCTATTTTATTCCATTTTAGCCTTCTTGGGAGTACATGTATTTCCTCTCCTTTAGAGTGGCCTAAGAGTGGAATATGCGAAAGACTGGCTGTTTGCAGCGAGATGGCTATGGCTAATGGAAAATGGTCACTGGTCTGTAGCGCTGGATTTCGGAGTTCTGCAGCTTGATCATACAGGTAATTGCACATGAAGATATAATCAATTGAGGTTTTGGTCTTTCCCTGTGAAGCGTTATTCGTGGCATGATTGGTAAGTTGTGGGTCGTGCGTTGACCTTTATCTGTACGTGTTTAAAATGTGTTTAATACGGTCCCAGCCCGATCCATGTGCAGTGATGCATCTTTTACTTTCCCCAAGTTCTGGGTGTTGAAGTCCCCGGCCAATGTGATCCCACTATTTGAGTGGTTACTAAGCAAGTCTTCAAGTGTGTCTACCATGCCCCTCATCATGGAGTATCTTGGTTTATCTTTACAATTGAAATAAACATTCAAGAGGAGAATTGTAAATAGACGGCCTTCCAATTTTAATCCCTGCAGGTAGATAGCTTGAACATTGTCCGTGGTTAGCTCGGTTTTAGCTTTTATATTACAGCCAATTTGTATATATATGATAAGCCCGCAGATGGCCTACCAAATATATCGTACTTTTTTGCTGGCTGGAATTCTACAAAGCCTGGGATGACCACTGGAGTGAGTAACTAGGTTTCTTGGAGATACAACAAATCCCCAGACTGTAAGAATTCGAATGTAGCTCTGTTTTGCAACGTAGCTTTTAATCCGTAAACATTCCATGAGATGACTTTCATAGTGGTGATCATTCGACTCCCCCCAGCGATCGTTCCTTATTGTGCTAGGAGCAATTCGGTTTTATGCATGTACGGGTCATTATAGTTCCATTTTGGGGCTTTCTAGATTGATCAATTTGTCCACTTTCTGTTTGGTTGAGGTTTGGTGAGAGATGTATTCTTTATTTTTTTTTATTTTTATAAAACTTTTTATTAATCAGCACCAGCATATCAATCACATTACAGAGGAGTGATAAGGGAATCACAAGTTGTCAATAGGGTACATCAATTAGTGCGAAAAAGTCATTTGGAAGGTCTAGGGCGAGGGGGGGTCTTCAGCAATGGGGGAGAAAGGGGGCTGACATATATCTCCACGATATGAATTCCACATGCCCCACACCCGCTCCCACTTCTTATGGCAGCCACGGGCTACATACACAGTTTATTCTCTAAACATTGACCAGTCTAGGTCTTTCTCCCAGTTGCCCACCTCTGGAGGTTAAGACGCCCCCCACCTCTGAGCAATGTTTCTTTTGGCAAGCATGAGCCCCAGAGTGGCCCATTGTAGCAGGCAGTCATTCAAGTCATTCTGTTCCCAGATATTCAATAAACATCTACGAGCGTACAGGATGAGTTGTGTGGACAGGACGGCATTTATAACATCATGCATGCTACACCAGTAAGATTGAATACTATCACAGTCCCATGTTATGTGCATAAAGGTACCTGTTTGGCCATATCCACGTCTACAGTTCCCCTCTTCCATTTTCCCCATTTGCACCAGTTGGGGACGAGTCACACATACCCTATGGAGGATTTTGAGCTGAACAAGTCGGAGGCGTGCAGGTATTGCCATGACTCTAGGTGAGGACACGGCCTCTTGCCAGTCCTCGTCATCCATCTCAATTCCATCCCTGGACCACTTCTCCAGAAGCGACTGGAGGGGGTCTGGCATGTTGTTTATTAGTTTCTTTTATATTAAGGATATGGTTTTATCCGGGACAAGACCATCTAAAACTCTGTCCTCCAGTGGAGAGGATTCAGGAGGGGTGCTGCCGCGCTGTAGATGGGAACGCAAAGCATGCCTGACCTGTGTGTATTGGAAGAATTTCGAATACGCCAATTCAAATTGCTGCTGTAAAGTGGCGAATGATTTAACATCATTTTTATCCCATAGGTCACTTATTTGCGAGATTCCTAAAAGGTCCCACTTGTCGAACCCTTTGCTTTTCCACAAGTTACCCTGTTGTTCGGAGTCTCACAGTGGTGTTGCGAGAGTAAGCCTGCAACTCCATTCGAGACATTTGGTGGCTGTGTGCCAGACTTGGACTGCATACTTGGTGAGACCCATGAGAGCAAAATGGCGTGGCCCGGAATAGAGGGCTCTATTATAGTTCCCACCCGGTAGGAGCCACTTATCCATGGTATAACCTGGGTTACCGGGGAAAGTGTAGGTGCCATGGTTTATGGCCACCAGATGGGCCCGCCAATAATACTTCTTAATGTCGGGGAGGCTAATGCCCCGTCATACCAATTTAAAGTGAGCTTTTAAAGGGCAATACGTGGCTTTCCACTCCATAGCAAGTCCCGTAGGAGACTGTCCACCTCTCTAAATTAGGATGCTGGGACCAGGACTAGGGAATTTTGCAGAGCATATAAAAAATGAGGCAGAGACATCATCTTAAAAAGGCCGCTTTTCCCAGAAGGGAGAGCGGAAGCGATTTCCAGTTGCTTATGTCCTTTACAGCCTGGCCAGAGGGGAGTAGGTTTTGGGAATAACGGAGTGATGGGTTTAAGGAGAGAAAAATCCCCAGATATTTAAAGCCATCGGAACATAGCTGTATTGGGCCTCCCCTCGGCGGAACGGGTGGCTCCCCAGCCAAAACAAACCACAAGGATTTACCCCAACTATTATTATTTTATTATTTTTTAAATTTATATGGCGCACAGCTACCCGAAAGGTTTCACGGCGCCTACGACCACGTAGGACAAGGGATACAAGCAGGAAGTTAAGTAAAAAATTATACTATTGATTAAAAAGCCATGTTTTTACGCTCTTGCGAAATTTAAGGTAGTGCTTTTCTAGACCTAAATTAATTGGTAGGGAGTTCCAGAGGGAGGGAGCCAGATAAGCAAAGGACCATCCTCCCATTCTGGCTAGTTTGATCCTGGGAACCTGGAATTTGAATTGATTAGAGGAACGTAGTAAGCGTGGGGGGTGGTAGTGGTGCACCAAAGTACAAAGATAGTGGGGGGCTGAGCCTAAGTTTATTCTGTGCATATAGCAGAGTGCTTTGATTTTGGCTTGATTGTCGATTTTTAGCCAGTGTAGTTCCAAGAGTGAGGCTGAGGTGGAAGCCATTCTGGGAACTTGGCAAAGCAGTCTAGCTGCAGAGTTCCCAACTACTTGCAACTTACGGAGCACTTCCTTGCTAGCCCCCAGATAAGGTACATTGCCGTAGTCCAATCTGGATACTACTAAGGCCTGGATGACAGTTTTCTGCGTGGGGGAAGGAACCATCCAAAGAATTTTCCTCAGCCATTTGAGAATAGCAAAACAGGTGGAAGCAACTTTAGTCACTTGCTGCTTCATCAGCAATCGGTCTTCTATGATAACGCCCAGGTTGCGGGCCGACTGTGATGGGAGGGGAGGATCACCCATTTGAGGTGGCCAATGATGAGGGCCCCAAGGTTTTTATTTTGACCAGAAATGAGCTCAGCAGTTGTAGCCAGAGGGCTAACGTAGATGTTGAAGAGCAATGGACTGAGTATGGAGCCCTGAAGGGACTCCATACAGGGAACCTGGGTCTTGGAATGAGCACTTGAGGAAAAGACCTGAAAGGTCCAGTTAGACAGGAAACTGGACAGCCATTTGAGTGCCATGCTGGTTATACGACTGGATTGGAGGATTTTTAGGAGAGAAGTGTGAGAGACAGCGTCGAACGCGGCACTTAGATCTAATAGGATAAGTGCCACCGTCTCTTCTTTGTCGACCTGTTGACGAATGTTCTCAGTGACTCCCAGAAGTGTCGCTTCTGTTGAGAAGCCTGCCCTGAAACCCGATTGGGATGGATGGAGGATATTTTGTGCCTCGGCAAAATTTGTCAGCTGGATGTTTATGTGTTTTTCTAGAACCTTGCAGAGGACCGGAAGTAGGGAGATGGGGTGAAAATTAGAGATGATCTCAGGGTCAGAGTTGGCCTTTTTTAAGAGGGGGAGGACCATAGCGTGTTTCCAGGCTGCTGGAACCTTAGCCTCGCATAATGATGTGTTAAGTAGTTCCATGACAATACTTAGTATAGGCGGGTCCAGTTTTTGAACCATAAAGGGGGGAACCGGATCATTGGGGGAGTCAGATTTAATGCTAGTGAGAATACTATGGAAGGAAGAAATGTCGAGTGGGGTCTATTTGTCTAGAAGGACGTCGCTGTTGGCTTGAGTGACTTCCTGTGGGAGGCATGTGTTGCAAGGTGATCTGGTTGTGAATTTATTAGTGGTGTCATCTGTTTGTTAAATTCAGAGTAGATGTTCTCGATTTTCTCCCAAAAGATTCCGCCATAGCATCACATTGTTTGGAGTCCAAACTCGGAGTTTCGGGCTGACAAGTGGCACCAGATAATTCCTTCACTACTTTGAACAGTACTTTAGGGCAGTTTTGTGAATGTAGAATAGTATGATTGGCGTACTCCGCCCGAGCAACACTGCACATAGAGTGATAGTTGTTTAAGGCATGTTTATACATGGCTTTTTTTGCCGGCTCATAGTCTTTTCGCCAGCATCTTTCTAAATGTTTACATTTCGTTTTTTTCTAATTTTAGCTTTTCTGAGAACCAAGGGGCTGGGGGGCGATGAAAATGATGTTTCTTGACAGACTGCGGGAGGCAAGCATCAATGGAAGAGGTTAGCTTTTCTAGCACTGCCCAGAGATACGGCCATTCAATGGTATCAAAGGTCACAGTGGCGTCTAGAGAGACTATTACAGCTGGTTCTTGGATGAAAGCCGCTCTGCCCAGTACCCCATGTACCCTTCGCAGGTTAAGCGCAGTATTGCGATGTGGAATAAAGCCTGACTGGTCTGAGTGGACTAGACTCTCGATAATCGTTATCAGAGGGCTGGCCAATAGTTTAGCCAAAATCTTGGGTTTCGTAGTCAGGAGGGAGATCGGTCTGTACGACCCACAGTCAGTTTTAGGTTTACCCTCCTTGTGAATGGTGATAATGGTAGCTGTCCTCTGATCCACTGGTAGGAACCCTATTTCCCTGGAGTCCTCATACATACCCCTAAGATGAGGAGCCAGCTTGTCCGGTTTAAGCTTGTATAATTCAATCGGGAGCCCATTAGGGCCGGTGGCCTTACCCGATTGGATGGACCTTACCGCTTTCGCTATTTCATCATTGGACAGGTCACTGTCCAAAAATTCGCACTCCTCTGCCAGGAGTTTGGGCAAGGCAATGTCTGCTAGCATCAGGCGGGAATCCTAAACTGAAAGGGGAGCTGCAGATGAGTAAACAGTGCAATAGTGCTCTGCAAACGTATCTACGATTGCCTATGGGTCCGTAATAAGGATGCCCCCTCCCCTCGGAGTTCCGGCACTAGGCGGCTAGCCCATTCCTTCTTATCCAGCCATGCCAGTAATTTTCTGGCCTTGTCACCCATTTCATATATCCGCCCCTGCACAGCTCTTCCCAAGGCCTTTGCCTGGTCAGTAGCCAGTGCTCTGTATTCCTGCTGTCGGAGTTTCAAATAGTGGAGTTTGTCTGGTGTGATCTCCGATTCCAGGTCAGCTTCTAGCTGGCTAAGGTCTGCCTTAATGGCCACCATCTCTCTATAACTGTCTTTCTTTTTACACGAAATCAGGGAGAGGGCTTGACCCCGGATCACCATTTTGAAGGCTTCCCATAACACCTGTGGGGAGTCTACGGACCCTTCATTATCCATAAAGTAGTTATCGATTGCAGTGAGGAGTGTTTTACGAATCTTGGGGTCTCTAAGGTACCATGGGTTGATGGGGGACACCCGTCCCACCTGTTTATAGTTAAGGACCATGTGAAGCCAGACTGGTGAGTGGTCGGAGATACCCCTGGCTAGGTGTCTGATCTGGTAGATATGGGCTACATGAGAAGCGGGGACCAGAAAGTAATCTATACGCGAGAGGCTCCTGTGCGCCCGGACTGGAAGGTGTGTTGCATCATGTTTGGATGATAAGTCCGCCATCCATCTACCTGCCCCAAGGTCTCAAGAAATTCAGGAAGCCAACATGCCGCAGGGATTAGAACTCGGGGAGGATGCCGATCCAATTCACCCAAAACTACTGAGTTGAGGTCTCCTCCGAATATCAACAAACTTTCCGGGATAGTAAGCAATATTGTTCCTAGATCTCTGAAGGGGGTGGCCTGGAGGCAGGGCGGCACATAAACTGATAGTAGTGTGATGTGGTGACCCTCCCAGATGCCTGAGACCCCTATATACCGTCCCGATCGTCTAACCAGGTTGACCGCACCACTAGCGGAAGAGATTTTCTTACCATAATACCCACCCCCTTAAACTGGAGGTGAATCCCGCATGAGCCAACATTGTGTAGCCCCCTCTATGTATGGCTTTGCATGCATTACCAATGAGATGGGTTTCTTGAAGTAAAACAACATCTGGGGCCTGGCACTTGATATACTGAAGAACGACACTATGCTTGATTTTATCCCCCAGCTCATTGACATTCCAACTTAGCACTTTAATCCTTACGTCTCCCTGTGCCCCGCCATATCTGGTTCGGAGATATCTCTGCTATCATCACGCGAGCAGCAACTCATGTATAAACCTCCTCCACAGGAATAACTATAGATGTTGCTGGTACATTGAATTTAGCCAACACCAAACAAAACACCCCAACCCAACAACCCGCCTCCCTGCTTCCCTGCACTCTGGGCCTGAAACTGCCCATTGAAAACTTGCAGAGTGCCTGTCTCCCTAGAAAAACTAAAAGTAGAAAAAAAGGGGGAAAATAGAGCGCCCTGCCTCCCTATCCCTGACAATCAGATATACCACCTCATCAAACTAGATGTGTCAGGTCGAAAAGGGGGGGACCACAGTAATTAAGGATCACACACAGGATTCACTATCCAAACTCCCCCCTCCCCACCCCCATGCCCCATGCCCAACATACTCTACCCCGGACCCAATGTCACTGCGGAACTCTTCTTAGGCCGGGCGGGCGGCTGTCCTCACTCTCCCTTCTGGCGCGGCCACCGGGGCTCCGTCCTCCCCAGTACTCAATCCAGTCCGCCACTACCTCCGGGCTGTCAAAAAACTAGGCCTTCCGATCCGCCTCGACCCGGAGGCGTGCCGGGAAAAGCATTGCATACTTCAAACCTTGATCTCGAAGCATTCATTTCACAGAGAGGAAGGACCTCCTTTGTTTTTGCACTCTCTGCGTGAAGTCTGGGAAAAAGGTTATGTCTGCATTTTCAAATCGGAGTGGGGCCCCCGCCCTGGAGAACGACGTCTCTGTCTCGGAAGTTCAGAACCCTGTCAACGATCGGCCACGGAGAAGCGCCGGGTCTGGGACCGCCGCCCAGGACCCTATGACAAAGAACTTACTGAGGCCTTTGGGCTGAAGATGCTTCAGGATGAGGTCCTCCACAAACAAGTCAGGGGACTGACCTTCTGCTTTTTCTGGAACACCCAGGATGCAGAGGTTATTACATCGCAGGCGGCCTTCATAATCGTCAAGTTTTAGGTCTGTAAGTTTACGGGAGTCCTGCAGTTCATGAACCTCTCCTTGGAGCTGGGTGACGTCCCCGACCAAACTCGCAGTGGTGATCTCCACCTGCTTGACCTTTTAGTTAAGTTTCCCTAAGTCCGCCCTGATAAGATTCACATCAATAGCCAGGCTGTCCATCTTATGCTCAAGGGAGGTTTTTACTCCGTTGATCGCCTCCATGACAACTTTTAGGGATAGTTCCTGTTCCTCCTCTCCTGTGCCTCCCTGGCAGGCCCCACAGGATAGTCGGCTTTGCTGCAAGTCTTTGGGGACCGTGTACCGGTCCAACATATTAGTTTGCGCCGCTTTGAGCCCTCGGGTACCAGAACCTTTGCCCCGATCCATGATACAGCCTGGTTGATGGGTTGGTCCCCTTCAGGGAGCGTTTCCACAGAGGCCTACGGCCACACCTCACCTGCCAGAGAGCGAGCGGTCTCACCCACTCCAATGGCACAGATGTAGGAGTAAGCAATGCGGGACAGATCCCCACGGGAAGCCACCTCAGGATAGTGATGCCAGGTGGGCAGTGTCCAGGCCCTAGGTTCAAGATGCAGGTCCTGCTACAACCAGAGCACCTCCCCAAAAGGGCCGAAAGTGTCCCCCACTGCATTCACGATGCCTGTAAGGGGAGCACACTACATCCGCCTGTCCCAGTGATGATAGCACCCCGGAGGCCCCGCCTCCAATGCGGCCACTGTGTCTCCCAAATGTCTGCTACAGTCCTGATTTGTTATGGGGCAGCCAACTTCCCCCTTTTCACCCACAGTGCGCGCTATAACAGAAGACTGCATCGGGAGGGAGTGGGGACATAAGGATTACTGTCTCTGGCCCCCACAGGATTGTCTCACAACTCACCAGCTCGCAGCCCCACTCTCATGTGGAATGCCGCTTCTGGGCCCTACCCCCCATAGGGAGCGCCGTCTCTGGGCCATTTTTCCTCCGCTGGGGCACTGCAGGGCAGTCGTTGTGCGGCTGCGGCTTTCAGGCTCCTGGGGCAGTGTGGCAGATCAAGCCCCGCGCGAGCACGGGGAGTCCTGTGTGGCTCAGAGCCATGCCCCGGCTCCCTGCCGCACCACGGGTCCCGGCTTCAGGCCGGAGAACAGGCCTCACTGTGTCCAGCACCGCCGCCTCCGTTCCAGGTGCGCTGTCCAAAGAAGTGGCAGGCAGATCCAGGCCCGCACCGATGCAGGGAACATCCAGCCTGGTGAAGCTCTGCCTCTGCTCTCCACCGCACTGCAAGTCCCGGCTTCAGGCCAACAGGTAGGCCCCACTGCGCAGATCTCTGTAACACCGGCCCCGGGTGTCGGGTGCGGGCCGGAGCGGGCGGGATGGCATTTACGAAACCCCCAATGAGGAGTCCCACCTTCAGGCGGCACGGATTTGTATGACGGATAGCTGATTAGGGAAGGTCGGGCGGCGGACCTCTGCTCTACGAGGTCATACTGGATGGCTGCTTGGCCACGCCCCAAGAGATGTTAAGTTAAGAAACGCTGACGTGCGGGGAACTGGTTTTGTCCCTCTTAAGATGGTCTTTCTTGGGGTTTTTGTCGTTTGAACAGCCTCCTAACATGTGTGGATACTTTTCCTCTTTTGTTATGTATATACTGATCCCCCATTTCGTAAATTGATCTCTTTCTTGCATGATTTTGTAGTCTATTGAATTATTTTTCCATTTTGATATTGTTGACTCTCTTGTTGTATTACTCCCTAGTACCTTGAATTGGACTTGAATGAGGTCTTCAGTAACAATAAAAGAGAGCTCTGGGATGTGTTGGAGGATTTGTAAAATATTAGATCTGTTTAATGTGTCGGAACTTTCACGAGATATATATTCAGGTGTGAAAATGATGATGTTATTATCTGATTCCCTTTGCACTTGAGGCCAAAGGGCCGCCGGGGGGGTTGTATTTCCAAACTTTGAACCGTTGTTGTGGTTACTCCGTTGTCGTCTAGTCCGGCCTTATTCCCCCATGTCCCGAGGTTTTCAACTAAAGGGAAGAATGTCCTTTCTCTGCCCCTAGCCTGTGGTGATGCAACCAGTTCTTGATTTTCTATGCGCTGTTCTATAAGGTGACGCTCCCCGCTATCTATTTTTAGTGATGGTTCGGGCCCATGTGGGGCTCTAATAGGCTGCTTGTTGTTCTCGAAAGTATGACCAGCATCAAGATTTGTGCTTGTGGTTAATTTGATTGCTAATAATTTATTTAGCTGATTATCGTCACAATTTGAATTTGTAATTGATTTGAATGGCGGTATTTTGTTTGGCTGATCTTTTCCTGGTCTATACTATTGAAATATAGGATAACATTTCTGAGACTGCGGGAGGCTTAGTGTGCAGGCCTTCTTTGCGTTTGTTTTTTGACTCTGGCTGCCGTGTAATGTGGCCAGGCCCAGCTGTAATTCCTTTGCACGGCCATGTTGTTTATTACTTTTTGCGTGCTTCTTCAAGCGTTTTTTTGTTCTCCTTGATAACGCTTTGGCAGGTTAGTGTTGCTATGGAGGGTCTTGCCCATCACTGGTTCCTCTTGGTTGGATGTATTTTGGCACGTTACTGACACCAACTGCGTCAATGTCGGAGGTGTGTCCGACCCTAAAGTAGGTTTGCTATCTTGAATGTTATTGTCCATAAAAGACTTGACTTCTGGTCTTGGGATGTGGTTCACGCTCTTCGTTGTTGTTTGATGTAAAAAAAAAATGAGGGGGCTGTCAGCCCTTGTTGTGGCTTTGATACCATTATGTTTGGCGTGATTTGGTGCTCTTTCAGCTATGTTTTGATTTGGTTGGTCTGTAAGCTTGAATTGTCTTTGCTTTAGCTCTGATATTATTGATGTTAAAACTTAAGGAACAGAGCTAAACTTCTTGACTATGTTGATCATAGCTGTTGCAATTGCCTGCATTGTGTCAATTTGGAATTCGAGTTTTTGTGTTTGCAAGGTGAGAGCCTTAATGGCCGTCGTCAATGTAGAGTTTATTGAGGATAACAAACTGTTTTGTTGGTAAGAGCCGCTTTGAGTTGTGCTCTTTGTTTCTACAGTTAGTTGATGGGGATTTTGTTCCCTCAGGTAGCTATTCTCTCTCAGCTCCATTCCCTGCAAAATTAAGCCTTGATTGAAGGTAAGGAGTTTGATCACAGATAGATATGGTGACTGGGACAGTTCGTAATGAGATCCTCTGCCAGCTGCCTGTGGGGTCACTGGGCACTCCCCGTGCGTGTGCTGTTTAACCATATTTGGGGACCCCAAAGCTGATGATAGTTCCAGGACTTCTGGGTTTTCTCGGCCCCGGTACATCTTGCCTCCTATCAAATAGCTCAGATGCTGAAGATATTTCCAAAATTTCCAGATTATCTCGCCCTAATGCGTCTAGTCTCCTTTCTGGGGATGTACAGGGGTCTGCTCCATTACTCCGGGAGGAAGAATAGTTCCCATCATCCAATTTGTCAGTGCTCTGTATTTTTGGTTCCTGTCGCATGCGTCTTTAGCTTGTTGTTTCTCCTGTTTTCGTGTATTCCCGTCGGGCTCTCCATTCCCCTAAACTCTTTGTCCTGTCAGTTTTGGCATAAAGTATTTTCAGATTCCCTTGCTATTTAAGTTGGAATTTGAATTTGAGGTTAAATGCACAATAGGGGTAGACTCTAATTGTGCTCGGGCCTCCTTAACCGACTTTTTCTTGATGCCAGTGCCAGAACTGCCCCTGGTTTTACTCATTTTGATGCTTGGTCTGCTCTTTGTCATTTCCCTCCCCTGTTGTGCGTGTGCTTGTCTTTGATTTCCTCATGCGATCCTGTCCCCAAGTTTATATGGTAATTTGTATATCGGATTTCCAGCTGTGTACCCGGTATCTATGTTCTATAAGTACCAAGGTTTTACACGCTTTGTGAATGGTAGCACTTTGCTTGGTCACTCCTTCTTTTCTAATTTTCCAATTGTCCAGAGTTTTGTTTGATGTCATTTAGAATAGATGGGTCAGATTGTTTGGTGAGTGTGGTACTTAGAAAAGATGACCAAAAGACATCAGGACGATTAACAGGAGTCTTTATTTCCAAGACAAGACTACTACGACCTCAGCCACAGCCTAACGCTTGGGGAGCTTCTTCGCACGATGTCCCCTGCGCTCGCCTTGGAATGCTGGTCGCGGTGACATTCTAAGTGATATCACCGCGAGCAGATCCATCACACGCGGAGGCGCCGGGGGGTTTTGAAAAGGGAAGATACCACACATGCCCCTTCCCTGCGGATGGAAAACATTAAACACAACATGAGCTGCAAAATGCACCAGGTGAAGGAAAAGGGCACCCACAGGGGGTGTACAACACATAGGACCTTGACCTGGTGGGAGGAAATGACTCCAGGTAGGCAAGGTGGCATAGGTTACATCATAACATACTGATCAAAATGCCTAGGTGGTCTGGTCGCCCTCCTGTTGGGACTGTTGCCTGGGTGGGGGACCACCAACTGCCTCTTGGTGGTGGAACTAAGGTCCTGCCTAGAGTCCCCCTCCCACCTCCTTGAACCCTCAGGGTCTTCCTCTGGCGGATGGTATTTTACAACTCTCCCTAGGTTCCATATTTTCCCTTCCTGAGTCTTGACTGCATTCTTGAAAACTTTAGTGATTTTGGTGGGACTGGTGTACCCTGACCAGCTTGCCTTTCCTGTGGGAGCTCTAATTTTGATACTGTCTCCTACTTTGTATTCAACCTTCCGTGTGGCCTTGTGCCGGTCATAACCTTCTTTCCGTTTTTTCATGACTTCCTCCTGCTTCTTCAAGCTTTTCGCTGCTTTTGTTCGGTCTGACCACCCCTTGTGCCACTCCATCCACCCTGGGGTTAGCTTGGTGTTGGGTATCCTGGCGCGGAGTAGTTCGAACGGGGTGACACCCGTCGTCTGATGTGGCGTGAACCTGTAAGCTTCTACCCGTCTCCACGCCTCTTCTTTCCAGTTTATGCCACTGGCTTTGGCCAACTGGATGCTCTCTTTGAGGGTTTTATTAAAACGCTTGACCATGCCATTGGTTTCGGGGTGGTATAAAGCGCAGCGCTTGTGTCTGATGCCTCTTCCTTCCAGGAAGTCTTCCATTTCCTTCGAACATAGTTGTACTCCGTTATCTGTGAGGATGTTGCTTGGTAGCCTTTCTCGGATGAACACCTCCTCTAGAAAACCGATGACTGTTTTGGTCGTGACTGGCCACCTGGAATACAAATCCACGAGCACCAAGATGTAAGGCGTCCTCAGTTCCCCAGACATAGGGCCCACAATGTCTAATGCCAACTCATCCCACGGTCCCGACGGGGGCGGCCTACACACCATAGGGGGCGTCTGCTGTCTCAGGACCTTGTCACTGTTGCTGCATGGGATGCACTCTCTGATTTTCCTTTCGGTGACTAGATCCATGTTCGGCCACCAATAGCTCTCTCTGAGTCTTTGTTTGGTTTTGGTGATGCCCAAATGCCCTTCGTGGGCTATCTCGACCAGGTTGTCTCTCACAGTTGCAGGTGGTACGAGTCTCGTACCCCTGAATAGACACCCGTCTACTATGGACAACTCGTCCTTAATGGCCAGGTATGGCCGCAGGCTTTCGTCCTGTTTGTCACCATGCTTCCATCCGTCTTTTACTCTTATGTAAATCCTCTCCAGAATCTTGTCCTCATCCAACGCCTTTCTCCATGTTTCTTCTCCCAACGCCCTCTGGATGGCGCAGACATCCTCCATCTGAAAGTCCTCCTCTTCTTCGTCCGTCTTCTCTTGCTTCTCTCTCGCTTCTTCATCACTGACGAGTCTGGACAGACAGTCAGCTGCGAGGTTTTGCGTACCGGGGACGTACTCGACATTGAAAGTGTATTCTTGAAGGCTGACCACCCACCGCCTTATCCTGCTGGAGATGGCATCCAATCCCTTCTTACTGAATACTTCCACTAACGGCTTGTGGTCCGTGCGGAGAGTGAACTGGGTTCCCCAGAGGAAGTCTCTGAACTTCCCCACTGCCCAAAACACTGCCAAGGCCTCCTTTTCGATCACAGAGTAGTTGTTCTCGGACTTCTGGAGTGACCTTGATGCAAAGGCTATTGTTTCTTCTCCTTCTTCTCCAACTTGGGTGAGGACAGCTCCCAATCCTTTGGCGCTTGCATCGGTGGTGACTACTGTTGCCCGGTTGGGTATATAAGACTTCAAACTGGGGGCCTCAGCAAGTGCCTTCTTTACGTCCTCGAACTCCCTCTGGCACTCCTGACTCCATCGGAACTCATTCTCCTTCTTCAACAGTAGTCTGATGGCGTAAGTCCTTCCCGCCAGGTTTCTTATGAACTTCCCGTAGAACTCCAACATCCCCATGAATGACTTGATCTCGTCCTTGCCCTTGGGGGGTGTCAGGTTCACGATGGTGTTTTGCAGTTCGGCTTTGGGACATATACCTTCTTTCGTCACCTTGTGTCCCAGGAAGTCTAACTCTGCACAGCCAAACACACACTTGTCCTTTTTTACAGTAAGGCCTTGTGACTGAAACCTCTCCAGCACGCACCTCAGTCTTCCGTCGTGCTCCTCATGGTTCTTGGCGAATACAAGTACGTCATCCTGGTAGCACATGACGCCTGGGATGCCCTTCAAGATGTTGCCCATGATTCTCTGAAACACAGCGGCCGCCGAGACTAGCCCAACAGGCATTCTTTTAAACTTGTATGCGCCCATAGGTGTCACAAAAGCTGTGAGTTCCTGAGATTCCTCGTGTAATTTTATTTGGAAGTAGGCTGAGGTGAGGTCGAGGGTGGAAAATACCTTGGCACCTTCTAGCATGCTCATCATTTGGGTGATGTTGGGTAAAGGGTATCGGTCGACCACGACCTCCTTGTTCAATGCCCTTAGGTCGATGCAGAGCCGGACCGACCCATCCTTCTTCTTTGCTGCCACGATGGGGGCCAACCATTCTGTTGCCTCCACCGGTTCAATGACTCCGGCCTTGCACAGTTTCTCCAGTTCGGACTTCACCTCCTCCTGGATGGCAATGGGGAGCTTCCTAACTTTAGCCACGACTGGCTTGGCGTTCTCCTTCAATCTTATTTTGTGACAGTAGTTCTTTAGGCATCCCAGTTCTTCTTTAAACACCTCTTTGAACTCTGTTACGACGTCAGCTTTATGTTCAAGAATCTCTTGTATCAAGATCTGGGGATTACTGTTAGGATTCAAATAGACCCCCAGCTCTTTCTGTGCCTGCCAACCCAAGATGTTGTCTCCTACTGTGGACACATACACTTTGGTGACCGTTGCTCTATTACTGTATTCAATTTTCCCCAGGAAGTACCCTTTCATGGAGATGGGGCGACCAGCATACCCCCCTGGCCTTAAATCCATTCTTCTCAAAGTTATCGTTCCCTTTGACACTCGTGAGAACTCTTTTGCGTTGATAATGGTAATTCTAGAACAGGAGTCAAATAGTGCTTCCAAGTCAACCTCTCCTACTTTTATGGTGTCCTTGGGGCTGCTGACCTGTCCTCCCTCAACCTGCACTACTATTTCCGCACACACGGAGTTGCTAGGACTTGGGACTCGTGACTCTTGTACTTGCACCACAATCTCGTCACACACCCCATTCGTCCTGTCTCTACTCTGTCTACCAACTACCTGCCCACTCTTGCAGTATTGCTTGAAATGCCCTTTCTTCCCACACTTGTTGCACGTGAATCTGAGAGCGGGGCACTCTCTGTCGTTGGCTAAGTGCCCCTGCTTGCCACACCTATAACAGGTGCCCTTGAATGATCCCCCCAACCTGCCCTCTTTCTGTTCTTTGTCCGCTCATTTTTTGCCTTTGACTACAGACACTGCCTCACACTCGGTCACCACTTCACTGACATTGGCCTTTTCATCACTTTTCTTCTCCCCTGCGTCTTGCTTTATTTCCTTGACGCACTGAAGCATATGCTCCACCTGCTTAGCTATGATGAGCACCTCCCTCAGCGGCGGGTCGTCCTTGAGCCATAACTCTTCTCGCACTCGCTCCATCCTACAAGCCAAAACAAATTGGTCCCTAATTCTTTCCTCACTTGCACCACCAAACTTGCAAGTGGCGGCTAACTTCCTCAAGTTGGACACAAAATCTTCTATCGATTCTCCCTCTTTTTGTGTCCTTTTTCCAAAGTGGTATCTCTCCATGATCGTGCTAGTCTTGGGGAGGTAGTGTAAATCTAACTTCTTTAGGCTCACTTCGAACTCGTTCAGACCCCTTGCCTCCTGCGCCCCTAAATCTGGGAGATGATCAAGAACTTCCTCCCCTTCCGCACCTAGATAATAGGCCAATAATGCAACCTTTCTTTCTAAACCAAGGTTTGGTCCACAAACAGTGGCGTAATTTAAAAACACATTTTTTCCATTTTTTCCACTGGATATTTGGATCACCTGGGGTGGTTAAGAAAAAAGGTGGGGGAGTCACACTTTGCATAGTTGGATGCTATATGTTCCTGTACTTGCACCCAGAGGAAATGCACAAACCCACTAGACCACAGTTACACTGGAAGGGAAAGGGTCTGTTAGCAACTACCAGAAGGAGCATACATTCTCAAACTACAGGTTCCCACCCCAACTCCAAGCAGGGACAGTAAGAGAGAGAGACGGATGCACAGTCCACCCTCCAATGAGAAAAGGATTCAGTACATAAAACTTTAAATGTGGAACAGCGCTGACTCTGATGATCCTAGGCCCTCCTCCTTAAGAATGACACTGCTACGTCCTCTTGATACACCACACCACGCTCCACTATTACTACTGCCAGTTCAGTCTGAGCCACGCCTGTGGCGGAGGAGGCAAATGAGTTGAAAGGACTGCCCTTCAGTACATCAGACATTGGTAAAGCACTGGCGAGTACGAATCCCACATACTGGCAACGCTTGTACTTCACAGAGATAGTGCGTGTGTGTTTGTACTCCTTTCACCCAGGCTAATGGCAATGTCATAAGTAGAATGCCCACTGTTGAGTTAGGAAAACTGCTGCCTGCGCACTCGCGCTTCACGCCAGAAATTCCACACAGCTGAGTTCTTCACGTCGGGCATGAATCACAGGCACAGGCTGTGAGGAGGACGTGCTGCTCAAATTCCAGTGCCAGGCGTGTATTTCTCTCAAACTGCCCTTTGCGCACCTCCCTGGAAATAGGCAGAGATACAGTCACGCACTACACGGAGCAAAAGTCACTGAGGAGGGTGCGCTCCTTTGATGTTACCACTCCGCGCTGCCCTGCTGCTCGTGATTAGTCACACGGGACTACACGGTGAAAACTACAAAGTCAGTACTCGTGACAGCCGTCACAATATGCCTGAGGTGAGTGAAAGGAGCGTGCGCGGAGCGTGGCAAGGCGAATTGTCCGGTGAAAATCTTCCTCAGCTTGCCAGGCTGTGGCACTGCAAACCGCCTCAAACCACTACAGACCCACAAATGACAGTACTTGCGTGGGACATTAAAGTAAAAAAAAAAACTTCTAATATGCGCGCAGAGGTTGCCGGCAGAAGTCACCTTACTTTCAGTCTGAAGCAGTCGGATGACAGGCTCTCCCCGACTCGCGGTCACCCTCGTGAAGTTCTTATCACTGCTGCTCCTTCACTCACTGCACCACAGAACCGTGACTGTTCTTCACAGCGGCGCTTCCGGATACATTCAGCAGACGTCCGCCTCAGTTTCTTCACGTCAGCTGTTCACTTCTTTGTGTTCCCGGCGTGTTGAGGTCGCAGAAAGGTTTTTCCCTCGTCGCCAGTGTGGTACTTAGAAAAGATGACCAAAAGACATGAGGACGATTAACAGGAGTCTTTATTTCCAAGACAAGACTACTGCGACCTCAGCCACAGCCTAACGCTTGGGGAGCTTCTTCGCACGATGTCCCCGGTGCGCCCCTTGGAATGCTGGTCGCGGTGACATTCTAAGTGATGTCACCGCGAGCAGATCCATCACACGCGGAGGCGCCGGGGGGTTTTGAAAAGGGAAGATACCACAGTGAGTTTTTTCGAGGCTGTGCTAGGCAGGAATCCGGTGTTCACCGCCTCTGTGCCCTGCTCACTGCTCACATGACTGGCGGTTACGGTGAGCGCAAAGCACAGACTTGACCAGCTAGTCAAGAGCAGTATCAGGAGCTGGAGCAGTGGCTCAGTGTGCAGCCAGCAGTAGTATTCTACAATGATAACAGGAACTGCGGAGCCTAGGGCCGTGTGCCTCCGGAGAGGCAGCGGATGGTGGTGAACAGACAAGAGAAGGGCAGAAGGGGGAGGTAATTGGCCGCAGACTGCCAGAGGAGACGCTGTCAGCTGGAGCGCGAGGCACAGCTGCAATGTTTACTTGAATTGAGGGGGCGGAGCTCCTTGGAGTGACTGCTGCAAAAGACTTCACTGAGGACTCCTCAGTGAAGTCTTTTGCAGCAGTCACTCCAACATGTTTGCACTCAAAGGAAGTGTTTCTCGGCCTCAGCTGCTAAGATGGGAGTCCGGCATGGCTTGATCCGAGGGGCTTATGCTCTCTGCACGCCGGTGACACCGACTTCTGTCCCACCTGTCAGCGCCACACGGGGAACAGCACAGGTGAAAATCGCCGGAGTCTGATTTTGCTAGCTCTCTGAGAAATCAGTCTGCACTTGTCTAAGTGACTGCCATGCAGATGTAATCTCCTTACATTCAGAATATGTAGTGCTGTGTATTGTTTTGGCTTTCGTGACAGTCGCTAACATTGCTGCCTAATTGAGGTATACTGTAATCCAACCTTTTATCAGGTTTTGAGTACAGGCACAGCTCAACAAGTCTGAAATATATTTAATAGTAATTTGCCAACATTTCATGCTTGGGTGTACATCTTAAACATATCTTGTCCCCATTCGTTAAGCTTATGCACATTTCAACAAAGCTATCATCTATTTAATGAATCAGTTAAAGAAATTGACGACAAAACCATATCGGTCGATAAGCATGTTTGTTCATTACATTTTCATCCGTTAGCCAACCATACCCTACGATACAAATGCTAATAGTGGTTAATAGACTCCTACTCAAACATCACTCAGACGAATGGTTGACAAAAGTTGTGGACATCCCACAATAGTTGAAGGAGACTATAGGAGATATGGCCTAACGACTAAAGCCACTGCAGACATAGCAACTCAGAAACCAGGTTCTGGTATCTGCTCGACATTTT
Organism: Lissotriton helveticus; assembly: GCF_964261635.1. Taxonomy (NCBI): domain Eukaryota; kingdom Metazoa; phylum Chordata; class Amphibia; order Caudata; family Salamandridae; genus Lissotriton; species Lissotriton helveticus. The sequence continues at coordinate 626,841,565 of NC_136072.1, read as the reverse complement.
GTGTTTCTGACCAAATAACTTTATCTCCACTGCCTTACCAAAAAAAAAGGAATCTGGGCTTGTGTAATGTAAACTTTTGCTCACGCAAAGCGCTCCAGTGCTCTGGGCCGAGTTGGTACTATATAAACTGCAAAAAATAAAAACAAGCATTTGCAATAGGTCTCGCATTTGACTATTACCATTATAAACACGAATGCCTTTTTTTTTTTTTTTTCAAAACCGTATTTATTAAGAGTTCATGCATGAATCAATACAGCCCTCCACAGTCAGGAGGAGACTGCCAACGACAGACACTGAAAAGGCATAGCAGTGAACCCAGAGTTATAGAAAACATACCCCAATCCCCTCCCAGACCACCCAACCCCAACAGCGCCCTGCAACACCCCCCCCTACTACCCACCCCTTATCCCACCCGAACCCAGTGCACGTGTTCACAGCGTAGCAACATAAGATGAAAAACAAAGGTGGAGTCAGCCAACAGTCTAAGGTACGGGGTCCACATCCAGAGCCAACACATCATCAAGATCAGCGGGGGGGTCGAGGTGCAGACCCCTGTAGTCCGCCCATCTTTTCCAAATGTTGTAGTGTTTCCGGGGACACCCTCTGGCCTCAAAAACAGGTAATTCCAGGCCCATAAGGAAGTCCAGTCCCGCTTTCCATGCACCAAGTGGGGGGGCACGAACGCTTTTCCAGGCTTGGGCCAGATCCCGCTTGGCCACCACCAGTCCCAAAAGCAGCAAGTGACGTTTGTAAGCGTTACCCTCTCATCACCGCACCTCAGACACTCCGGGGCGGCTATAAGGCCCGCCCGCCACAGCCGTTCCCTAGTATAGTAGGCCCTGTGGAGGTATTTGAACTGAATAAATCTAAGACGGACAGCTATAGCAGCTCCCCGGGGGGATTCAAGGGCCTCGCGCCAGTCATCATCATCCAAGGGGCCAATATCAATCTCCCAGGAGGCCTTCAACGACGAGAGGGAGGGGGAACAGTGTGTAACCAAGGAGCGATATATCTGAGAGACCTTTTTGTCGCCTAGGTCACCCATAAATAGTTTAGCCTCGATGGGACTGAAATCGGGGAGTTGCTCCAAGCCCACCAGACTCGGGCCAAGGGCATGGCGGAACTGGAGGTACCGGAAGAATTGGGACTTAGGCATATTGAATTCAGAGCTAAGGTCCTGAAAGGACTTAAGCGTAGTACCAGAGAGAACGTGACCAAGGGACGAAATCCCGATCGCGTCCCAACCGCCAAACCCGGATAGGGAAGCCAGCGCCGGGAGCAGGCCATTACGCCACAACGGCGTCTCAGCCGTCAGTCTGCCCCACCACCCCACACGATGCAAAGCTTGCCGCCAGACCGCAAAGACCACCTGAGTGACCCTCGGCAATACCCTCCTCCGTCTGGCCGAGTACAGCAATGTGTGGAGCGTGGCACCGCCCATCAACGAGTGCTCCAGAGCATAAGCCGGATCACTACGGTCCCCATACCACCACTCATTGAGCACGAGGAGGTGGGCAATGCCTTTTCTTTTTGTGTTTTCAAAACCCGCAAGTGGTGCATAAACACACACTTTGTAATTACAGTTGTTGCTTACGAGAAGCAACGCTGGCAGTAACTACGCCTCTTTTACTGCCAGCCTTGCTTCTCGTAAGCAACGACTGTAATTACAAAGTGTGTGCGCACACTTGCAGCTTTTCTAAACATATAGATAATATATATAAAATGCATTTTCATTTACAATGCCAATAGCTGAATTCTCGCAAACGCGAAACCTAATTCATTGCAAATGCTTGTTTTGCTTTTGTAGCCAACCCATGTGTCCTCCGTACAAATTGGAACACAAACCACTTTATTATCATATATAAAGCGAACCTCCACTTTAAAGGACACAAATCGCTGCTCCACCGTTTATAGCCATATAGGCCACCACGCACAGTGTCACAACGTCCAACCACCTGTGCCTATATAAGCACATACAAACCTTTACCCACATGTTTGGGAAAGCTTCCTTTTATTGGTTTAGATGTCACACATCACCCCTTATACACACCTCTAATGTAGGCCTTCACACCCACGCAGTAACAGCAGTTTCACCCTCCTACACCGTACAATGGCACCACAGCCTTGGGGGCTTCCTTTGCCGCACCTCTTACCTATTCTCAATGCACTAAAGGGCCTACAGCACCCGGGTTGTAGTGCGTGCTCTATGCATATATTTCATATCTCCTCTCTTTTTTCCCGTTCAGCTGTGACTGTTTGCTACTCAGGGAAACTTTAACCTAGTTCTGGTTTTATGCTCCAATGTGACTTTATGCCTCGGACTAAACCAGCTGTGCCACCTGAGCCGCGCTACTCTTTTTTTTCTCTTAAATATGCATATAGCTCAGTAGGTTAGTGTGCCTGCTGCATATGCGTGTGTCTGTTATCTACTCTGTAGCCAACCTATATGATCTCCGTACAAACCGGGACACTCACTGTTCAATAATGATTTTTTTCAGCGTACAGATGCTCTTGCATTTGTTGCACACAAAAACAATACAAAACCTATAATTGCGCTTTCAGGAAACCGGTATAAACAAGCACTTGCAGTGCAATAGGTCTCGCATTTGCAAGAGTTCGATCTATTGGCCTTGTAAATGATAATGCTTTTTATTTATGTGTTTAGAAAACCTGCAAGCGGTGGGTAAACGCCGCTTGCAGGTTTATAAACACATAAATAAAAGGCATTATTATTTACAATGGCAATAGCTGAAATTCTCGCAAATGCAAGACCACTTGCACTACAAGTGCTTGTTAGAACTGCCGCTGCTGAGCACTGACAGGACCCGGCCCACTTAAAGCCCTGGTGTAGAGTATAAGCGGTGCTATGGTGAGGCAATGATCACTGAAAGCTTATAGCACCCGTGCATTTAGGGCCGTTTAAATCCCCATATGGCCAGTTCATGGGTGGAGGACGACAGAAAACAACAAATGAGGGGATCATACGCCGAAGAAACTGGGACTAGTACTCGCGAGGAGAGGCTCTCTAGCTGGACGGACAGTACGACAGGGTTAAGTTAAACACAAAGATGGGCGAGCCCTACATGGAAATATTCCGCTTACAAACAATATCCTTCAAGCACATTTTCCCTCCTAAACGAAAAGCAGCTCTCTTTACTATGTTGGCGCGTGACAGCACCCATTATCAGATGCACACACACACATGAAACCAATCTCCTCTCTTCACAGCCATTACAGGTCTATGAACAAAAAAACACACACATACCGCTAAGACTGCAGCGGGAACGAAGAATAGAAGGCCCGAAATGAGGGTTTTCACTTGGCGAGTGTGACTGCGGAAGCACCAGACAGGACTTGTCTTAGTATCCTGGGGGAACGCATTCCCCGGCGCACCTTACGGCTCCGGAGACAGCGCAGCGGCCCAGCTTTACTGGTCGGCCGTGGGTCGGAAGAGAAAACTCGCATTCGCCTCAAACCTTGCACAGCAGCAGATTTTTATTAAATGCGCACAAATATCTTTAAGGAAATGTTTCCCTTTGGGGAAGCTGGGATTCTCATCTAGATTTTAAGTCACTAATCTCTAGAATCCCAGGTCAGGCCGACTAAACCTTTTTCCCTGTTTTAGAAGCGTAGAGGGAAGATTTCTAATGTCAACGATCTTACAACTCAAATCCAAATTGAAGTCAAAGGACCACTGGCTACAACTGTAGTTTTAGAGATGTATTACAAAGGCAAAAATAATTGAACATACAGACATCTCAACAAAAGACTCAGGAAATACATGGGCACTAATACAAACATAATCCTACGCAGGAGTCTCAGACGACTCAAGATGAAAATCAGAGTCAGTTTGAAAAGCATTAGGCATGCTATTATTTTCAACGCAGGAAATCTGGACTGCATTTACAGAAAGGAAAAGAACTGGGTTAGACTGTCCCTACACAAACTCTAGAGTGGCATCCCTACTTAACGATTTCCCCAGCAAGAATGAAGGTGTCAGCAGTGAAGACTTCCTAAGAAGTACCTTCACTTTTCCCATAGGTAGCCTCAGCTACCGAGCTCATTCTAAGATGCTCCTTCTTACACCTTACTCTGCCTGAAGTTCACAAACCACCTACATCTTGCCTTCCTCAGAGTCCACTCTCTCTAGTTCTGTCTACTCCTTTCTAACTTAGTGTCTGTTCTCCTCTGAATCTACCCCAATCTGCTCTCCACCCACGGGGTGCTGTCCCTAATACAAAACCCCAAAAACAGTAGGCACACCCAGAAGCACGCCCGTCTGGCAGGTACGGATCTTTGGATTTTTCCAGCATGGCATCTCCCCATCGAGCGTCCGTTAGGGTGTCCTTGGATCCCAGGCACCTTCTGCGCTGAATGTTGCACTCCCAAATTCCTTGGTTGCTCCTCTGCAATCGTGCCTACCATCCTAACTCCTAAACAATGGATCTTTCTACCTAACAAGTCTCATGCCCTTGCACCTGCAGGCTGAAATACATGAGAACCAACTTTGCAAACATTTGAAGTTACAATTCAATATTCGCTGAGGACAGCTTTTCCCCGGAGAGAGAAAATCATTCCTTTTCGACAAAGGCTAACTAAAGAAATTACAATTAGGCCTCTACTGGCTTCATCGAGTCCCAGGCCCTTGCACATTTAAATGCATTTCTAACACAGCATGCCATTACATTTCATCACTTTAAGGCATTAATTCTATTTTAATGTAAGCAGTGTATCTTTCATATTAAAAGCCTATATTAATTCACTCATTAATAAGCACATGTATACTTCAATAAGGCACATCATTGATAATACGACATTTCACATATGTTTACATTTCTACGTTAAACAACAATATTTCCTGATTAAAGCACTACATTAGTCTATGATTAATAAACACACCACTACATATTGCACTGATCCCCGGCCTAAAGTTACATTTCTAAACTACATTAGTAAAGTCCTCTAAATATGTGGGCGCTGTCTACTCGGGATTATGATGCACCCCTCCAAATTTTCACAGTAACATGGCGCTCTCTCAGTCCCCCCCTTTGATGACCTGTGTCATCACATACTACAACATCTTTAGCGAAGAACCGATTTATACAGCGCTTGTTGCCACTTTCCCTTTCTTGAGCAACTCCATGTTTTTCAGATTTTGATATTGACTGTCCTGCTGTCTCTCCATTCGTCTCTCTTGCATTCTCATTGACCTCTCCAGTCTACTTGACTTGTACCACTTATAGGCTTGTCCAAACCCCACAATCCAATCACACAACACACCACTATGACGATTGGCTTTTGAATGTAACCAAGAATTCATTTTCCAAGGTTCGCAAATCAACTTCCAACCTTACTAAAACCCTTTCCAATCTTTTCCCACACGGTTTCTCCAGTCAAGTCTTCAATCTCATAATGAATTGCAGTAATGTTGCTTATATATTTTTCCAGATCCTTGCTATTGTCTGGGATATAAGTACAACATTCTTGGACCTTTAAAAGCTTACTCCTCCCTCTTTAGCTAGAAGGACGTCTAAAGCAAGACGGTGTTGTAAAGCCATAGTCCTTATCGATAACATCTCACCCTCAACCAACACTAATGACTTAGCTGTATTCATAGATAATTCATCCACAACAGTCGCCAACCTGCGGATCTTTACATCATTCAAAATCACTCCCAAAGTTGGTATCATTGCTCCAAAAATATCTCCAACTATGACTCCTGCACTTTCACCCCGCTTCACTCTCACATGTTGTCCTCCTTCTAGAAGTTCAAAATCTTCTGTATGATAGATTTTAGGGAAAATGATCGCTAGATAACATGTTCCATACCATTTCGTAGGCAATCGCACATAGGCATTTCTCCCAAAGACAAAATACACGGTCGGAAGCACTTGCACCACACTTTGCAAGAAATCTTTCGCATAATACTCCAAAGTGAAAGTATGCTCACAGGTGGTGTGTCCTACATTGACATTCTCATAATATGTCTGTGGTCTATGAATGCACAACTTCCCTTTCTGCACCTCATCTAAAGCTTTTGGACTAAAACTCCCTTTTTACTTGTGTAAATTTTCTTCATCTGTCCAATCCACTTTACCCTGTCCTGAATCTCACAACTGTTTTTGTTTTCGATATCTATCTTCTACTTGATCTATGAATTTCTTCTCCGTGTCTGACAACAAATGCGTCAAATTATGGCAAGGAGCATAAGACGTATCCAACTCCTGGGTCGGAATAAAGTACGTCTAAGTCTATCTTCTGATTTGTAATATTCATACTTGTTCAGATGTTTATGTGCTGGCACTTGTGGAAGCACAGCATCATAATTTGAAAATAAATACTCAAAATGATTGCATCCATAAAATATGCTAATCAGCAAACTACATGAAATTCCATATATCACTAGAAGGTGATGGTATCTAATACCCTCATCTACAGAAGCAGGCAACTGCATACACACTTAACAGTCTTTCGCATCCATTGCATCAATATACTCATACAACAACTTCGCATACGCATTGAGCTTGAAATTACCTCTAGACAGATCTGCATGTAACCTATGACTCTCCTCTAGCAGAAAAGCTTTCTCATCTCCTATTTTGACCTCTTTCTTGCTAGGAGTAGTAGGTGTAGGTGTTCCCTCAATCTCTACTGCCTGCTCATGTGGTGCCAAATACGAAACTACAACTACTAGAATAATGAAGAGTATCACTCCTCCTATAAGTGTGCCTACAATGCACCTAGCTCTACGATTCGGGTTTCCAGCCTCCATGGTCTCAAGACTAATTTCCATGAGGTTATTCAGCACCAGCACTCAAGAGTCTCTTTCTTCTTTTCTTCTTGTTGAAGCTCTCGAACCACACTTCAGAGGCTGAAAGTCCCCTTTTTAATTTCAGTTCCTTATTTACAGCAAACAGCAGACAACCCTAACCCTTCTCCGTCCTCTATCGGAAGTTCCTACATTTCTTCTTCTTCCACTCGGACCTATGTTATTTACAACAAAGTACTTACAGCCAAAGTCCTTTAGTCTATAATCAGATTTGATCCAACCGCTTCTAATACATACTCCAAAAGTTCCAGACGAAGAACAATAGATTCATGAGATGGTATTTAAGGACCAAATGTAGGAAAGATCAATCTACTCAAAATTAGATGACGAATTCCACTCAATATTGGGGGATTTGGAACGGTGATGGTCAGTACGCCTTCGATCTCAAGTCCTGGCACCAATAACAGCACATCCAGTTTGATGTTAGGACTGGTACTTGTCACTGTAACTGCCCTCACCCGCCCCGATCTCAGTACACCTGGCATCAGTCACAGGGTTGGTCCACTCAGGAGTTGCGTATCTTCGACAAGGCACCCTCTCTCGCCTTGACCTCCTCGGACCTCCACAAGCTTGTCCTTCTTCGCCTCCGTCTGATTCAGACTCCTCAGACACTGGAGCAAGATCTCTTTCGGAGACCAACCTCAGGTTCAGTCGCCTCTGTCTCTCCGGCCACTGCTCCTCTGCTCGGCTGGTTCTCTTTGTTTCTTCCTGCTCACTAAGCTCACAGTTTTCTTCAGCTGAGTTTGGCTTTGGGTCACTTTCACAGTCACTTCCCCTTTCTGGGGATGTTTCAGCTTTGCTTCCGTCGTGACCCTCTTCAGCTTGATCTGGTGAGTAACTCCCCTCCTGTGGCCCTGCCACTTCAGCTTGATCTTCATTCGGGAGAGGAGCTGTTTCTTCCAAGGGTGCTGCAACTCGACGGGTGTGTGAAGCGTGCACCCAATTCGGCAGTCCTCCACACTTCACAGCAGTGTTCGTAACCAAGATGACTTGATATGGTCCTTTCCAACGAACATCCAAGCAGCTTTTCCTCACGTGCTTCCGAACCAGTACCCAGTCCCCCGGACTCAGGTCGTGACAGAGATCACTGGAAGCCGGGACTACAGCAGCCTGCACCTGATGAGACACAGAACGGATGACATCAGCGAGTCCCTTACAATAGTCAAGAATGAGATCATCTGTGATACTCAACAAGGCTGTCGATGGCACCGCTGGTAACCTCATTGCCCTCCCCATCAACACTTCATGAGGTGAAAGACCTGTTCTCCTGTCTGGGGTACTGCGCATACTCATTAACACCAAAGGAAAAGCAGCTGGCCATTTTAGGGACGTGGACGAACACACTTTTGCCATACGAGCCTCCAAAGTCCCGTTGATCTGTTCCACTATCCCAGAAGCCTCTGGTCGGTAACTACAATGGAGTCTCTGATAAATGTTCAGTGCTGTGCAAAGCATCTTCATGATCTCACTATGGAAGTTTGTTCCTCTTCCGATTCCAAAGAGGTCGGAATCCCGAATCTAGGCACAAGTTCCCTCAACAATAGCTCAGCTACTGTAACTGTATCGCACCTACGTGTCGGGTACGCCTCCACCCACCGTGAGAACACACACACCACCACCAAGATGTACCTCAAATGGTTGCATCTGGGCATCTCAATAAAATCAAATTGCATCCTATTGAAAGGCCCTCCGGACCTCCCAATATGACTCATGGTGACTGCAGTTCTCTTCCCGACATTCATTTGTTGACACGTAACACACCTTTGACACACAGCTTCTGCCACTGCACGAAACCGTGGATTGTGCCATATTTGTCTGAAAACTCGCACCATCGCATCCCTTCCCAAGTGCACTGCACCATGAATTTGTCGTGCCATTGGACTCAACAACTCATCCGGCAACACCGCTCTCCCATCAGTTGAGACCCAAATGTCCACGTCTCCCTTCACACAACCTGAATTGATCCATAAATTTTTCTCATGGTCAGAAACCTGTTCCTGCATGCATTTAAGCTCATCCCAAGTATCTGCCATAGCCAGCATCACGTTCAACTCTGTTCTTTCTTGGCACCCCTCTATGTCTTGCTCAGTAAAGGAATAGCCTTGTTCGGCACAGAAACGTGCATCTTCATCCGCATAGCGGTTTCCAAGCGACACAAAATCTGTCCCTTTTCCATGAGCCATGCACTTCACAACAGCAATTTCTTTAGGACATTGCAAAGCTTCCAAAATCAGTCTCATGAATTCCCCATTTCTAATGGTGGGACCCAGATGATGTCATGTAACCTCTCTGAGACCGTAACTGTCCGAAGTCATGAACCACACCAAACCCATATTGGCTATCAGTGTAGATGGTAATCCGAATCTGATCTGCTGCTAAGCAGGCACAAGTCAAGGCAATGATTTCAGCTACCTGAGCAGAGTATACTCCTTCCAGGCACACATCTTCAACAACTCCTGTGATGGTACATACAGCAAACAATGCTCGCAACTGACCAACACTGTCTCTTATGCATGAACCATCAACAAAGACAATTTCATCAGGGTCAGTTAACGGTTCATCAACAATGTCCGGTCTCGGTTTGGTGCAAAGTTCAGTCACATCAAGACAATCATTGTCCGCACAATCTTCATCAAGTGTGTTTGGCAATGGGGGCGTGGCTAGCCAGGCAGCGAGATGGCCGCTCTGTGAGCGAGCTCCGCCGGCTGAGTTATTAATCCTATATTACTAATGCTGTAAAACCGACTTTGGCGCTTCAAAAAGGTGCGCAGACGCTGCAGAGCCTGTGGCGCCACTCCCGACGGCTGCGACCACTGCTGTTAAGCTGTGCAGCGGGATACAGGTCTGGCCGAGCCCGATCGGGTAGTGCGGCTGGTGGCGGAGGTGAAGTGTTTGGCCTCACAACTCAGGCGAAGGCGGGGATCGCAGGCCTACCCGCGGATGTGAAACGAGAGGAAGGCGCTGACCGGGGAATCTAACGGAGATGCAGCTGCAACTCGAGGTGGTTCGCTGGCTGTGCTGTGAGCCTCTTCTGCCACGAAGAGTGCATCTGATGCCACTACGCTCCTGAGGTGAGAGGCGGAGTGGTTACGCGAGTGGCGCCATTTTCGGCCGTTTGAGACTGGATGCGACGAATCCGCTGTGCCTAGCTGGCCTCAACGACGTGAACTCACGGAGGGTGTACTGGTTGATGAGCAGCCCCCAAACCGACTGGTCCCTGGAAATACTGAGTGCTTGAGGCACTTGATAATTAACAAACAAATGGACTTGGGGCTAATTTACTTGCTGTCGGGCAAACAGAAGGACGCTGGTTGAGGGGAGGTATGAATACTAAGACTAAGAAATCCTGAAGCATTATCATTGCAGCGACAGAGAGACAAAGGGCCCAGTGAGTTTTCTGTATACGCTGCAGGAGGACGCCATTTTGTGCACCGAAGCGCGCGAAGGGCCAGATACACATTGGAGGGCGGACTCCGAGGCTTGGGAACTGCCGTATAGACAACTGTGCGACTGCTGAGGCTGGCACTGCGCAAGGTCCGGCATGTTTACTGTGATCTGCACGATACACATCTACATTTGTGGCTAGCTTGGTTCTCATGGTATAGAGTGCGCCTAATCAGGGGTGGAGGCCTGGTTGTGCGCTGGCTTGGTGTCTAAGTGGGTGTTCCAGAGAGCACTAGTAGGACTGGAAAACATAACTTGCGTTGTGTGGGATTGGGTGCCCATTGCCCCTGGTGCCTCCCCGCACGCTGAGTGCCCCCGGGTGGAGCCTGTCTGCTGGTCCCTTGCATACCGAGTCTACACGTGGGTGCAACCATGGGGAAGGTGGAGGCTCGCCAGCCCAAAATAACATTTGATAACAAACGTGGGGCGAAGCAACCTAGTGCTGAGCGCGATAGCCTGGGAGCGACTGGTGGCGCGCCGGACGAGGACACCACCAACGGAGACCTCAGGTCTTTAATGCTGGAAATGAGATCTAGCCTGCACAGCATAGACGCTAAGCTGGACACCCTCACGTCGCAACTGGATCAGGTTAAATCCCAGGTCTCTACACATGAAACTCGGCTAGACTGCCTGGAAAATCGACATACGGAGCAGCATGAATTTCAGCAGGAAACAAAGGCCCAAATCTCAAACATGGATAAGCTGTTAGCTGTTATACAAGCAAAGAATGATGACCTGGAGGCACGGTCTCGGAGAAGCAACGTCCGTATAACAGGCATTCCGGAGACAACTGCTATTTCCAAGATGGAGGTATATGTCGCTGATCTCCTGCATGAGCTGTTTGACCCTCACCTCTCCACTGTATTTGTGGTGGAGAGAGCTCATAGAGCGCTGGGCCAAAAAACGCCGGTGGGAGGTACGCCAAGGCCAATACTGGCTAAGCTGCTGAACTACCAAGACAGGGATGTGATACTAAGGTTGGCACGTGAAAAAGGGAAGATAACGCATAAAGGTAACCACATCTCCTTTTACCCTGACTTTACACCAATGGTGCAGCAGCTAGACACAAATTCCTACCGGCGAAAAAGCTACTAAAGGATGCGGAGATCCCCTATTCTCTCCTATACCCAGCTAAACTTAAAGTTTCACATGATGGCAAATCGCACTTCTTCGCCGATGCTAAGTCGGCACTTAAATTTGCTAAACATGTTTGTGGGTCGAAGTCCAGGAAATCTGCGGCGGGGAGAAACGAAGCGGAAGACTGCCTCAGTGACAATGATTGACACGCTCGCCCTCTCCCTACCGCATGGCTTTTGTATTTCGCACATGGGGGGGTCTCGAACTGTGCCTCCTGTTTTCAGATTGTTTATCACTAACCTGAACTGCATTGCTTAGATGGCGCTATAGCCTGCTTCCTTCGCTGTTTCTAATATACGTTTACATTCTTATTGCCTCGCTACACTGGGTTCCCCACAGATTGGGTTGCAGCTTGCTTAACTGTGATCTCTCTTTGCCTGCTTGAAAAGGGATTACAATGTGCCCTATTATGTTTATCGAAAAATAGTACTCTGTATATCTATTGACTCTATACTCATACTAGACGAGTTCAATTTGAGACACAGCTGGATTGTTTATCGTAAATACATGATGTCCCCTTGGGATTCCCTCCAGAATACAACGGTACGGGGAACTGCCTTAGAGACAGGGATGACTGCACTTCCTCTGTTTCTTGAAGCGGTACACGCCCTTATTCTTTGCTACTTTGGGAGGTTATGTCCTGCTCCCCCCGATTTGGGATTCCCAAGCACTGATCTGAACCGCCTTGTTTAGGGGGCGGCAGGATTCTATCCCTCGAAATACCTGATACAAGTCAAAATTAATATTACCCAGTCATACGGTGCTGATTACACAATTGGTGTGTCCCTCATCTAACCAGGACTTATTCTTACATGCTAGAAATGTGATTGATATGTGCCATACCATGTTTACTGCAGGATAGTGACGTATGGGTTTACTCAATCAGGTCCAAGATTAGGCATGTGCTGCTCTGTGTTACTGTAGAATTGACTGTAATGGATATGGGGTATTTGTATATACTGTTGATGTGATGTTTGTAATCCATTTGTAGTCGAATGTTCCACATGGTCGGTCCCTATATGTTACTCAGCCACCCTGTGGAAATGGGGGTATTTGCTGGAGCTCCCACACCTCCATGGGGTGTTCCCAAATGTTTTGGTCTTCCCACTTTCGGGAGACACTTGGGGGGATATGTCTCTGCCTGTTTGGAGGGTTGGAGCGGGTGGGGGGTGGGCAAGTTGGGTATGTTGTAACCTGTTGGACTGGTCACCACCATTGCTTTGAAAACTGGTTGTATGCAGTCGGGTATCCACTCTGGGTATGTGCGGATACCTCCGGCTCGAATGAGCCCCGTATCACTATCTCCCATGACTGCACTTAGGATTCTCACTTGGAATGTGAGAGGACTCAACGATTGTAGGAAGGCACGCTTAGTGCACACTTATTTATCACGACACAGCATTGACATTTGTTTCCTCCAAGAGACTCATTTAAACACGACACCGTCCCCGAGGCTCAGGCACAGCAGATGGGCGCACGTACATGCAGCCATATATTCAAACTATGCCCGTGGGGTGGCGGTTCTATTACGGATAGGGCTAGACTGGAGATAACACAGGGTGGCCTTGGATCCTGAGGGACGTTATGTTATATTGCATGGTACAGTGGGAGGTAAACAAGTGGTTCTAGCAGCTATATATGCCCGAATGTAGACTCCCCAGTGTTTTTTCATGAGGTGTGGGTGAAAATTGCATCTACAAACTGCGATACTATAATTTGGGGCGGGGATTTCAACGCTGTTTTGAATGATGAGCTAGACAGAAGGGGTACAGCTAAATCACTACACCCGCGAACTCGAGAGACCCTGAGTGATTTAATGAGGGAGGGCGAACTGCTGGACATCTGGCGTGTCCTCCACCCTGATCTACTGGAGGGGACGTACATATCTAATACACATGCTACCTGGTCCAGATTGGACTTTTGGCTTGTCTCCTCCAACATTGCTGCATGGACGTCGGAGGTGCATCACTTGGCCTGCTCTTTGTCTGATCATGCTCCAAATTTGCTAGTTGTCTCTATTCCTGACTCACCAGACCGGGCCTTCAGTTGGAGGCTTCCGCCACATGCGTTACTAGATGACGTATTTAAGGAGGAGATTCGCTCGGACATCACCGAGTACTTTGACATGAATGCTGGGTCAGTGTCCACTGAGGCGACTTTGTGGGACGCCTTCAAGGTGGTCATCCGTGGTAAATGCATAGCGAGGCAAGCTGTAGTTTTAAGGGCAATCATGGGAACCTTGTCTCGTATTGAGAGCCAGATTAAAGAACTGGAGGGCCAGTTTTATGCAGATAGCAGCCCCCAAATTGCAGCACAATTAAAAGATAAGCTTCTGGAATATTCAGAGGAGGCCCAGCGCTAAGTTAAATTCTTGGGAAAATTCGCAGAAGCTAGACGCTACGGAGAAGATGATAGGCCGGGGAGGACTCCAGCGAATATGATCCGCAAGGCATCATCGACACCTTTTATCCACGCGATAAAGAAACCAGATGGGAACGTAGTGATAGGCCAGACTGAGATCCTAAATGAATTCAAGGAGTTCTATGCTGAGTTGTACACGATGAAGCAGGCTAGCAGCCCTGAAGGCCTGCATGCCTTCCTTGACTCAATCACTTTGGTGTGGTTCAGTGATGCACTCCGTAAGTATATGGACTTCTATGTCTCAGTGGATGACATCAAACAGGTCATAAAGAGCCTCCCGCTGAATAAGGCGCCGGGTCCAGATTGTCTCACCACTGCCTTTTACAAGGCATATGCTGAAGAGCTTGCACCAAGACTATATGAGGTGTATGGGGAGGCACTGGAGGCTGGGGTGCTCCCGGATTCGATGAGAGAGGCCCTGGTGATAACATGATTAAAACACGACAAGGATGAGGCAGAGATTGACTCCTATCGTCCCCTGTCTCTCATTAACGTAGATGTGAAAATCTATGCAAAGCTAGTGGCGAACAGATTGCAGCCCCTGCTTCCCATTTTCGCCCTACCAGACCAATCGGGGTTTATACCTGGTCGGAGTACATCCCATAATCTCAGAACAATATTTGCGGTCCTACACTATCTCCACCCAAGTGTGAAAGCTGCAGCCGTTTTCTTAGATGCCACTAAAGCTTTTGATACCCTTGATTGGCCGTATCTATTTCAGGTCCTTACCAGAATGGACTTTAGTCTTATGTTCATTAACCAAATAAAACTTCTGTATACTGCCCCGAAAGCGAGAGTACGGATAAATGGCATGGTATCAGAGCCCTTCCATATCACCCGTGGCGCTAGACAGGGTTGCCCACTCTCGCCTTTGCTATTCACCATTGCCATGGAACCGCTAGCTGCCAGGATCCGCCAACACCACACTGCTAGAGGTATTGGATTCAGTACTCGCAGCTTGCTAGTCTCGTTATATGCTGATGACGTCACTTTATATATCTCAAATCCGTCCGAAAATTTAGATCCACTACTCCGTGAGTTTATTAAATTTGGTGGACTCTCGGGAGTATCCATTAACTGGACAAAGTCTGTCATTTATCCACTAACTGACGCTACCCCACACGTTACATCGGAATTTCCGCTACGCTGGGCACCTGAAGAGGTGAAATATCTAGGCGTATGGGTATGCAGAAACTTATAGGATATCTGGAATATGAATTTTGGGAGGGCTGTGAATTGGCTTGAAGGCAAAGTGGAGATATGGTCCAGGCTGCCCCAATCCGTGGCGGGGCGGGTGGCATTGTCCAAAATGGCGGTGCTTCAGAAATTTTTGTATCTTTTTGTAAATATTCCAATCCCCCTGACGCAGCAATTTTTCAAGTCACTTCGTACTCAATTGCTGTCACTGGTTTGGGCGGGAGGTCAAGCCAGGGTGTCGTGGGCGCTTTTGACACTACCACTGCGACAGGGTGGACTGGGTGCTCCGGATATGCAGCTATATGCGCTATGCGCCCATGCCCAATTTTTGCATTTCTGGGTGCACCGTACGCCATACCAGCCGCGGAAATAGACTCTGTAGCTCCTATGGCACTAGATGTTGCCCTTTACAAACACACAGCACGCCCCAGATTGGATGTAGACACTGCAGACATGCTACGGTGGGCTTGGAGGGCGTTACAACACAGAGCCCGCATTCCACTGTTATACGCCCCTGCAGTTCCTTTGAGAGGAAACCCGATGCTGGCTTGTCTGGAGGAGGGTGGGGGTTTGTTGGAGCTAGATGGAGTTCAATTACGTACATTTGCTGATTTGTACCCGGAAGGGAGGTTTCGTCCCCCACTGGTTGGGGCTACAGACAGAGTGTTAACCTTTAGAAAGCAGTTTGAATATCACAAGCTCAAGCAGGCCTGTACCACACTATCCTCGAACTTCCCTGAAGCCCCCCGACATTAAATGCACTACAAGACATATTGGCTAGGGTTTCGCCACGTAAACTAATAACTAGGTTGTACACAGCCATGCAGAACCAGGCCCCTATTATAAGACCTAAATCGCTCCAATTGTGGAATGTAGACTTAGACCCTCAGATATCAGAGGAACAATGGGAGTTTTGTTGCAGGCAATTACTCGAACTCTCACCCAACTACAAGTTAAGACTAGTGCATTTCAAATTTCTACATAGATACTATAGAACGCCAACAAATCTGTATCGCATGAACCTCCGAGATGATGCGAGATGCTGGAGGTGCGGAGGTGAACCTGCCGGTTTTATACATATAATTTCAAAAAGGGGGTGGTGATGGACAGAGTATCTGAGTTAATCAGAACACTCCTACCCAGTCAAGAGATCAGGGCTTGATCCATCACCGTTTTTTAGCTCACTGCACCATCCCAGTTCAGAACCTGGCTACATGCAAATTAGTCTGTCCCTGGCCCAGTGCATCATGGGAACAGGGCAGACCAAACTACCAAGCCAATTCTTTACTGGAAAGGAAACAAGCTTCCGGGGACCGGTTTCTGGCATTACAGCCGTCTTCGGCCCGGCTTGCTTGAATCCTGATGGTGCAGTGAGCAAGGGACTCATGTCTGAGCATACCCTTCCACACTTATGGTGGCCAAAATAATTTCAAAAAGGGGGTGGTGATGGACAGAGTATCTGAGTTAATCAGAACACTCCTACCCAGTCAAGAGATCAGGGCTTGATCCATCACCGTTTTTTAGCTCACTGCACCATCCCAGTTCAGAACCTGGCTACATGCAAATTAGTCTGTCCCTGGCCCAGTGCATCATGGGAACAGGGCAGACCAAACTACCAAGCCAATTCTTTACTGGAAAGGAAACAAGCTTTCGGGGACCGGTTTCTGGCATTACAGCCGTCTTCGGCCCGGCTTGCTTGAATCCTGATGGTGCAGTGAGCAAGGGACTCATGTCTGAGCATACCCTTCCACACTTATGGTGGCCAAAATAATTTCAAAAAGGGGGTGGTGATGGACAGAGTATCTGAGTTAATCAGAACACTCCTACCCAGTCAAGAGATCAGGGCTTGATCCATCACCGTTTTTTAGCTCACTGCACCATCCCAGTTCAGAACCTGGCTACATGCAAATTAGTCTGTCCCTGGCCCAGTGCATCATGGGAACAGGGCAGACCAAACTACCAAGCCAATTCTTTACTGGAAAGGAAACAAGCTTCCGGGGACCGGTTTCTGGCATTACAGCCATCTTCGGCCCGGCTTGCTTGAATCCTGATGGTGCAGTGAGCAAGGGACTCATGTCTGAGCATACCCTTCCACACTTATGGTGGCCAAAATAATTTCAAAAAGGGGGTGGTGATGGACAGAGTATCTGAGTTAATCAGAACACTCCTACCCAGTCAAGAGATCAGGGCTTGATCCATCACCGTTTTTTAGCTCACTGCACACATCATTTTGTAGTCTGGTCTGCCCTGTTCCCATGATGCACTGGGCCAGGGACAGACTAATTTGCATACAGCCAGGTTCTGAAACTGGGATGGTGCAATGAGCTAAAAAACTGTGTTGGATCTAGCCCTGGTATCTTGACTGGGTGAGAGTACTCTGCTTAATTCAGAGACTCTGTCCATCACCACCCCTTGTTGTAAATAATTTTGTCCGCCCTAAGCGTGGAAGGGTATACTCAGATGTGAGTCCCTTGCTCATTGCACCATCAGGATTCAAGCAAGCCGGGCCGAAGACGGCTGTAATGCCAGAAACCGGTCCCCGGAAGCTTGTTTCCTTCCCAGTGTAAGAATTGGCTTTTGTAGTCTGGTCTGCCCTGTTCCCATGATGCACTGGGCCAGGGACAGACTAATTTGCATACAGCCAGGTTCTGAAACTGGGATGGTGCAATGAGCTAAAAAACGGTGTTGGATCTAGCCCTGATCTCTTGACTGGGTGAGAGTACTCTGCTTAATTCAGAGACTCTGTCCATCACCACCCCTTGTTGTAAATAATTTTGTCCACCCTAAGCGTGGAAGGGTATACTCAGATGTGAGTCCCTTGCTCATTGCACCATCAGGATTCAAGCAAGCCGGGCCGAAGACGGCTGTAATGCCAGAAACCGGTCCCCGGAAGCTTGTTTCCTTCCCAGTGTAAGAATTGGCTTTTGTAGTCTGGTCTGCCCTGTTCCCATGATGCACTGGGCCAGGGACAGACTAATTTGCATACAGCCAGGTTCTGAAACTGGGATGGTGCAATGAGCTAAAAAACGGTGTTGGATCTAGCCCTGATCTCTTGACTGGGTGAGAGTACTCTGCTTAATTCAGAGACTCTGTCCATCACCACCCCTTGTTGTAAATAATTTTGTCCACCCTAAGCGTGGAAGGGTATACTCAGATGTGAGTCCCTTGCTCATTGCACCATCAGGATTCAAGCAAGCCGGGCCGAAGACGGCTGTAATGCCAGAAACCGGTCCCCGGAAGCTTGTTTCCTTCCCAGTGTAAGAATTGGCTTTTGTAGTCTGGTCTGCCCTGTTCCCATGATGCACTGGGCCAGGGACAGACTAATTTGCATACAGCCAGGTTCTGAAACTGGGATGGTGCAATGAGCTAAAAAACGGTGTTGGATCTAGCCCTGATCTCTTGACTGGGTGAGAGTACTCTGCTTAATTCAAAAACTCTGTCCATCACCACCCCTTGTTGTAAATGGTTTTATACATATGGCGTGGTATTGCCCTAAGGTGCAGAGGTTCTGGAGTGAGATTTTTGAAGCCATCAATCAGATTCTGGATAGAACAGATGTCCCCACCCCACACCGCGGTCTTTTAGGCCTTGTAAGTGACACTGGGCCTTCTGGGAGGAAGCTACATGCGCTGCTGCTATTATATGCTAAAAGACTTGGGTCCAGATGTAGCTCGCCAATTACCGGACCGGTATTTGGGATTTGTAATGTAGGGGGCCATTGATTTACAGAATCGGTAATTTTACCGATTCGGTAAATATACAGAGTCGGTAAAATATCGAATCGGTAAATTTACCGATTCTGTAAATCAATATGTAGGTGGCACTGTAATCAGTGCCACAGGCCCTTACCGAATCGTTATTTACCATGGAATACTATTCCATGGTAAATAACGAATTCCTGTGTACATGCACATCTGTGCATGTACACCTGTGCCATGTGGCACACAGACATGCCCTAAGGGCATGTCTGTGTGTCACATGGCACACAAGCCAGAAACAGGGGTGCAACAGGGTGTCAAAGTGACACTCTGTCCCCCTTGTAAATTCGGTATTTTTACCGATTCGGTAATTACCGAATCGGTATCTGCCATTGAATCCTATGGGCTTCATGGCCCATAGGAATCAATGACAAATACTGATTCTGTAATTACAGAATCGGTAAATACCGAATCATACCTATTCGGTATTTTTACAGAATTTTTTACCTACATAGCAATTACCGAATAGTGAATACCGAATCGGTACAATTCGGTATTTACCATTCGGTAATTTGCTATTACCTACATCTAGGCCAGATTGCCTTATGTTAGGGGCGGAAAACAGCTCCTAGATTCAAGGCATGGCTGGCAGATGTAACTTATGGTCAAACGCAGTTGGTCACGGTTTGGGAGCTGATGCCAGTTGCCTCTAGACCCAGGGACATTTGGGAACCGATCCTGCCTTGGGCACGGTCGAGGGCGGACCCCCTTGATACAGCTGGCGAGTTGGTGGGCACGTCACACTGCTGGATGTATGTTGCCTTCCATACTTTTGTCAACTATTAGGTTTATTGGGATGTATGTTATGCTATGTCCAACTGTGGAGGGCCTATACTGCATTTGTAATTCCTTTCCATCTTATTTTTCACTGTTTTATATTGTAATGCTGGATATGCTTGTGGATCTGACCGGTCCCTGTTCTTGGTTTGTATGGATGTTTTGTCTCGCATTTTCCTGGTAAAAGGTGAGAACATAGGGGCATATTACCAAGCAACAGCGATAATTATCGCTATTGCTTGGTTAGAGACAAAAATTTACCGCTGAGCTGCGGCGATTTTTATCGCCAATAAACCTTGGTATTACCAAGGTTTATCGCAAATGCGATAAAAATCTGCCGCAATGCATGAATATCGCTGAAAAGTCCGCGATATTCATGCATTACCGAGCTAATGCTCTTAGCCATGTTATCCACCGTCCATTGGATAGCATGGCTAAGAACTGCTCAGGGCAGGTGTTAGCTTTTGGAGATTCGCGCTTAGCGCGAATATCTCCATAAGTTGGTAATAGGAGATACTGTTTCCAAGTCGCTAACATCTTGGCACGCCCACTTTGCATGTCACTAGTGATAAATATCACTGACATGCAAAGTGGGGCCCAAGATGGTCGCTATCTCCTACTAGCTGTCACTAACTGGTGTTAGCGACAGCTAGGTAATAGGGAGATAATTTTATCTCCGCTTTCTTGGCTTTTAAAGCCAAAAAAGCGGAGATAAACCCCCTTGATAATATGCCCCATAGAATGTTATTATCTGCTTTGTACCAATGTATAAGCTGGAATGCCTGGAAAATCAATAAAAACAATTTAAAAAAAAGTGTGTTTGGCAACGGCATCAAGGTAGCAGGATTCAAAACAGAACACCTCTTAAGGGTCACCTTCTCCGCAGCAAGTATGACCTGCTCGTAGCGTGTGAGCCTATTATTCGTCAGGTGCTGTATCTTGGTCCTGGTCATTAACAGTTCAACAGAATGTGGTACGTACACAGTAATTGGTGACCCATAACAATACTCTCGCACCTTTCAATGCTGACACCTGTTGCAGCAACGGATTTGAGACATCCGGGCAACGCTGAAGCTACTGGATCTAAAGTAGCTGAGAAATAGGCAACTGGTCTACGGACACCTCCATTATCCTGGACTAGGACTGATAAAGTGCAACCTTCTCTTTCACAGCACAATAATGAAAAAGGTTTACTGTAGTTAGGCATTCCCAGCGCCGGAGCACGAGATAGATCCTCTCGCAGCTCAAGCAAAGCCTTCATACAGTCGTTGTCCCATGGTACCGGATCACTCACGTCCTTGTGCGTCAGTTTTTGCAAGGGCTTTGCCTTCAATGAATAGTTGGCGATCCACTGGCGACAGTAGCCAACCATCCCTAGGAACATCCTGACCTCTCTCTGGGTTGAAGGCACCATCATGTTCATTATTGCCTCAATCCTATCGGGTGACACTTTCCTTTATCCCTTCTCTATTCTGTGACCCAGATACTGCACCTCGTTCAAGCAGTACTGCAACTTGTTTGGCGACATTTTGTGTCCATTCTCTGCCAAATGATTCAGTAAAGCGATGGCATCAATCCTACAAGCATCTTCAGTCTCTGGCGCCACAAGGAGGTCGTCTATGTACTGGACGAAAACGGAGTTCTGAGGCAGTACTAGACTCTCAAGATTCTTTTTCAAGATCTGATTAAAGATCGATGGACCCTCTGTGTACCCCTGAGGGATACGACACCACGGTAAGACACGACTTTCCAGTTTGAAAGCAAAAAGAAATTGTCTCTCTTCATGCAGAGGTATCTAGAAGAAAGCCTGACAAAGATCAATCACAGTGAACCATTCAGCTTGGCACAGGATTTGAAACAATATTACAGATGGATTCGGTACCACTGGACAACAGGGAACAACTATGTTGTTCACTAGGCGCAAATCCTGTACAATCCTACATTTCCCGCTCGGTGTCTGCAATCCCATGATTGGTGAGTTACATGGACTGCCCAATATCTCCTTCAGAATTCCCTGTTTAATCATAGACTGAATCACAGGCTTTATCCCTGCAACCGTCTCTGGGGTCAAATTATACTGAGGCGTTCTTGGGAACTCAGCGCTCTGCTTAATCTGAATTTTAACTGGCTCAACTCCTTTAATCAATCCTATGTCTTCTCCTGTAAAGTCGCACACTTCCTGCGAGACTGAATCTCTCAAGTCGAGTGGAAGTTCCTCCACTGTCAAAGCTGGGTACATCTCTATGCCCACATGCTGATTCGCGACCTTGAAGGTAGCATCATCATCGTTGGTCTGCAGTTCTACTCCCTTAGGGGTGCAATAAATTGTACAGTTAGGCTTGCACAGAAGGTCCCTCCCTAGCAAACAAACAGGACTCGAATCGCACACCACAAATTAATGTCTATCCCTGAACGTTCCTATCTTCACAGGAATCGGTTCTGTCAAGCGTTTTGTCGTTTTCCTATTTGCAACACCTACAACTTGGAGAGTCTGTCCCGAGAGGGGTAGGTTAGGGACTACTGCCGATCTCACAGTAGACCGGGTAGCACCAGTATCAACCAAAAAGGTGGTAGGGTGACCATCAACATCAGCTTCTACAAAAGGTCCCCTCTGGTCAACCTCCAAGACTGCCCCAAGAGTGCAGTCTTCCTCCCCCCTCAGGCACCGTCATGCCAACGGGTCTAGGTAACAATCATCGCTCTCGTCAAAGAAAGGCATCTGCTGGTATGTCCGGGTCCCTGTTGAGATTTTTGGTGGCTGGGGAACCTGGACTCGAGGACCTGAAGTCCCCCCTTTTATCGACTTGGTCTTTGCTACTGCTGTCGTCATCACCTGAGGTACCTGTACTTAAACCACTTCATCCTCCTGCTGCACTTGATTTGCAGGATTAAAGGGACACTCGCGTCTCCAGTGTCCAACCTGGTGACACTGGTGGCATTCAGTAATCTTTTTCAAAGTCGCTAAATCTACCTTTGGTTTGTAATCATCTCCGTTTCCCTTTTTCTGCCCATTCTGTCTCCTCTCCAGAGTACCTCCTCCTGAGGGCGCTTGACCTCCCTTGTCAGCAGATTGCATCTGGACTAGCATCAATTTATCTTTGAGCTTTTTGTGCTTCAAATCTATTTCATCACTACAGTATCTAGCATATCTCAAAATCTCGTCCAGCGGCTTGTTCTGCCAACAAATCAAATGCTGCTGGATCATGAGACAGATCTCAGGTCTCAACCCTAGAACGAACTTAGAAACAAACTGCCCCATGTCCTTAGGGTCCATTACATCTAGACCACTGTACTGCTTAAAGACCTGCAACAGTTGCTCGTAGTATACATGCACTGTCTCTTTAGGTTCCTGAACTGTCCGATCTATCTTCACCCAGTCGATATCCTGTGGTGGTACCTTGGATTTCAACCATGTAATTACCTGTTCATACTGCTTCATAACTAAAGGTGATGGTCCATTTGTGGCAGCATCTCTATCTGGCTCAGAAGTGGGCCATTCGATAGCAACCTTGCAAGCGACCCACAAATCTCCTGGGACCACAATGTCAAACAAAGTGTTCAGGTCAAACCACAACACTTTAGAGATCCTGACAAACCTCTCTACCTATTTGTACCATTCAACTGGGCTCTCCCTCAGCTTTGGGAAATCATTCCAAATCTCCCCGACTCCAGGGCACCTGTACATACCCTCCATTGGTCACCTCCCATAAAGGGTATCCTCCAATTCCTGCCATTCCTCCTCCTGGAGGAGGTGTCTCTACCACATTCCTTCTAACACTCTTTTTCTTTGACCACCTTTCTTCCCATTTGTCAAGTCTGCTCCAGGCTCGTACCCCTATAATCAGTTCTCTAATGTGAGTCTTTAGTCCAATCACCCTTTTCTCTTCTAGGTCTTCATCAGTATATTGCAGTCTGTGATTACCCTGCAACATTTTTGTCCTAGACCGATCCACATCATATTTATTCGCTAATTCAGTCAGTTTCTCATAGGTTGACCTAGCTTTCCGAGTCACATCCTTCGCTACAAACAGCAACTCATCTGGTTCGTAAAGTTCGATCCTCTCTAAAGGCAAGTTTCCTTCAACAATCTCATCCACTTCTGCTTTTAGCCGCATCACATCAATTCTTTTTGCCTTTATTGCTGCACTCAAAGTACCTCGGCTAGATGCACCACTTATCTCTCTACCAGCACGGTCTTGCTCTCTGCATCGGTTCGCCTCAGATACGTCTCTGAAAGCCGTCCTGTTCTCGGCACTCCCATGGTCCCAGTCCTCCCTTGGCCTGTCGCTCTGAGCCCCTTCAACTGTCTCCCATGTTCTCAAATCTGGCCTCAATTCGCCGAAAGATTTTGGCCTTGGTCCTCTTAGATCCATCGGCCCTCTCGACGAATCTGCTGTAGCTGGTAACGGAGTACTCGAGTCTACAGTAACCCTGGGCGTAGTGGGCGTAGTGGGGCTCCGCGGAGCTACGCGGAGTGGGCGAGAAGCTACGCCCACTCCCGCACTCCGCGTAGCCCCACTACGCACCTCCCTCCCGCTCTCCTCTACATATATTATTTAAGCAAAATACCCTTAATAAAACAATTTTAAAGCACTTACCGTGTCCGGGGCTCGTCCGGGGCTCCCTCTTGGAATCGCGTCGTCATGGATACCAATGCGCATGCGCGGGCGGCCGCGCATGCGCATTGGTATCTATGAAGGGACGCTATTCCAAGAGGGAGCCCCGGACGAGCCCCGGACACGGTAAATGCTTTAAAAAAATTTTAAGGGTAGTTTGCTTAAATAATGTATGTAGGGGAGGGCGGGAGGGAGGCGGGTGGCGGCCGACTCGGCTACGCACACGGAGTGGGCGTAGTGTTGCCGGCTACGCTGTCTACGCAAAATGCGTAGGAGGCAACACTACGCCTACTCCGTGGACGTAGCCGATTCGGACGCCCAGGCTTAGTCTACAGGTTTTGGCATTTGACTCAATCCGCCCACTACACCGTTCCTGTCAGAACTGATACTTCCCTCTATCCCTGTCTGTGGTAGATGTTCGCTTCTCATTTGCTCTGGATTGTACACCGACACTATGGGACCAATGGTAACCGGTACTGTAAGAGCATCCGGCAACCTCTGAGAACTGACACCTTCTACATTCTGTCCTTCTCCTGTCAAGAGCTTTCCCACTACTTCAGTTCTAGGAGGAACTTGCGGTACCCTAACTTCTTCTACCGGGGCTGATCTCTCCTCCCTTGACCCTGGGTTGTATGGAGGTTGTCTCTCAGATAACAGCCTTTCTATCAAGCTATCATTCGTATCACTGTCGTCTTCCTCTGCATTCTTTTTCTGTGCGCCTCCTGTCTTAACCAACAGTGGGTGCAATCTGTCCTCCTCAATCGTCTGTACCCTCCATCTCTTTTCCAATGCATCCCACCTCGCGTCTTGGACTGCCCTAACTGACCTCTTGACTCTTTCCTGTCACCTGTCCCGGTTCCGTTCGTGCGCCGCCCTGGTCCACGCATTCAATGCCTCAAACTGTGTCGGTCTAGGTAGGGGTCGCAAAGAAGCCATAATCGATTTCAACTGATATAACACTTCCAATCTAAAAGGTCCATATCTGGGAAAGGTCAACTCCTCATTTCCGTCAGTCATCTTGCACCAGTTCTCGAGCCACAATATAGTGTGCAACCCAACATTCGTAGCCATGTGAGGAGCCGGAATATCCTCGGGCGGGGCCTCTTCGTCCCCCCCCCCCCCCCCCCAGGCTCTAACCTCTTTTCTTTTCTAAACAAATCGCGCAAAACTTTAAAACATTTCATGATGAAAAGCAGCGTTTCTGTTTACAGCACTCTTTTTACTTCCTGATGACAATCCACCAATCCCAGCGCGGCTTCACACCAACCGCCCTATCCCAGCGCGGCAACTTCTGATGTCACTCTCCCCCGCTTTGCAGCAGTTCCCCTCCTTTACAGCTCGTCTCTCACTCACACACATATCCTAATCATACACTGAAATGATCAACTGCTGACCAAGCAATCACTCCGCTGACTGTACGTCCACAGTCTGACTGTACGTCCACAGTCGCGTAATTCTCACCAAACTGGCAACTGTCTGTCCACGAAACGACCGGACAATCACCTCACTGATAGGTTACAAACACAGCAACTCACGACCAGCGTCAGTTACTCACGCACTCGCACATTCGTTCCCCCTATCTCGGTCCAGCGGGCGATCAATGGTACCTCACGATCCCCTTAACAATGGTCGACAATTACTATGGGTGTTCGATACACCCGAACCACTTAAGCTACTCCTTGAGCATAAGATTTTCCCGGGCTGCGCGCGTTCACAGCCTGATCTCCTTTCATACAACAGGCATTCCAACTCCGCAAGACATTACAACACAACACAACATATAAACACCACAATCTAACAACATATAGCCCTATTAAATACTCACTCTCCCACAAACTGCTGCTTTTTGCGGCACCGTCACTCTCCGTTGGTTTCCATGAAACGCCGTACGCCGACAATCCACTGGGCAATCATCATCTAATTTCTATAGGCCTTTGAAAACTCTTATCCTAATCTAGATCTTCCCTCGCTCTAGAAGGGAACCATCCTACACTGCTACCAGCTGGGGAAGCTGGGATTCTCATATAGATTTTAAGTCTCTAATGTCTAGACTCCCAGGTCAGGCCGACTGAACCTTTTTCCCTGTCTTAGAAGCGGAGAGGGAAGATTTCTAATGTCATCAATTTAAACGATCTTACAACTCAAATTGAATTCAAAGGACCACTGACTACAACTGTAGTTTTAGAGATTTATAACAAAGCCAAAAATAATTGAACATACAGACATCTCAACAAAAGATTCAGGAAATAGACGGGCACTAATACAAACATAATCCTACACAGGAGTCTCAGACGACTCAAGATGAAAATCAGAGTCAGTTCGAGAAGCATTAGGCATGCTATTATCGTCAACGCAGGAAATCTGGACTGCATTTACAGAAAGGAAAATAACTGGGTTAGACTGTCCCTACACTAACTCTAGAGTGACATCCCTACTTAACGATGTCCCCAGCAAGAATAAAGGTGTCAGCAGTGAAGACTTCCTAAGAAGTACCTTCACTTTTCCCGCAGGTAGCCTCAGCTACCGAGCTCTTTCTAAGATGCTCCTTCTTACACCTTACTCTGCCTGAAGTTCACAAACCACCTACATCTTGCCTTCCTCAGAGTCCACTCTCTCTAGTTCTGTCTACTCATTTCTAACTTTGTGTCTGCTCTCCTCTGAATCTACCCCAATCTGCTCTCCCCCCACGGGGTGCTGTCCCTAATACAAAACCCCAAAAACAGTAGGCACGCCCAGAAGCACCCCCTCTGGCAGGTACGGATCTTCGGATTTTTCCAGCATGGCACCTCTCCATCGCATGTCCGTTGGGGTGGCCTTGGATCCCAGGCACCTTCTCCGCTGAATGGTGCACTCCCAAATTCCTTGGTGGCTCCTCTGCACTCGTGCCTACCATCCTAACTCCTAAACAATGGATCTTTCTACCTAACGAGGCTCATGGCCTTGCACCTGCAGGCTGAAATACATGAGAACCAACTTTGCAAACATTCGAAGTTACAATTCGATATTCGCTGAGGACAGCTTTTCCTCGGAGAGAGAAAATCATTCCTTTTCGACTAAGGCTAAAGAAATGACAGTTAGGCCTCTACTGGCTTCATCGTGTCTCAGGCCCTTGCACATTTAAATGCATTTGTAACACAGCATGACATTACATTTTATCACTTTAAGGCATTAATTCTATTTCAATGTAAGCAGTATATCTTTCATATTAAAAGCCTATGTTAATGCACTCATTAATAAGCAAGTGTATACTTCAATAAGGCACATCATTGCTAATACGACATTTCACATATGATTACATTTCTATGTTAAACAACATTATTTCCTGATTAAAGCATTACATTAGTCTATGATTAATAAACACACCACTACATATTGCACTGATCCCCGGCCTACAGTTACATTTCTAAACTACATTAGTAAAGTTCTCTAAATATGTGGGTTCTGACTACTCGGGATTATGATGCACCCCTACAAATTTTCACAGTAACATGGCACTCCCTCACCTTCATCAAAATGAAGGGCCTGCCTCCAAGAGGCAGATGGAAGCTTTGAGAAACAGAACAGTGGCCTTACCAATGTTTGTTGAGAATCTGAGTCGACATGCAAGGAGAGTGCAAAAGGAAAATGTGTGTTCAAATGGATATGCCATGCTATGTGAATCAGGATCTTTGTTTGCTGTGATCCTGTAAGTGATATTAATTACTTTTGTTGCTCCACATCCTTCTTTCTGTGGCATCAACATTTGAAATTGCTCTGTACAGGAAAGTCCACTCCCATCCTGTCAAAGCAACCCGCTAGACAAGACAAAGGATTCTATTAGGAAACAGTAGAAGAGGACGGCAGACAAACATCCAGGGATTGATTTTTGTGGCTATGGCGATACTTCGACTCTGTATTGCCTCAGCCTGGCTAGATCCTAACCCACCTGCATTTTTACAATGGAGGGCTAGGCTACTTGCGACCTGCAGCCTCGAGGTTGCAATATACAAAAAAAAAGGCTCGAACAAAAGAAGAAGGGGTATGCTGATCTGGGCACCGCTCTTGCAGTGGATTCAGAGACATACATAGGTCGGCATGTATTTTTTTAATTGTTTTTTGTTCCTTATTATAGTGTCTTTACCTGCGCATATGTTTAACAAATTATAATGAATTAACCTTAGATTTATAAATGTAATGAGTCTTTTTTTTTTTCTTCTCTGTGTATGGTTTCATCTTGGTCTTGTGGGTGGGGGGTGGGATTGCTGGGGCTGTGTATTTTATGTAAAAATTGAGAATAAAAAGATTTTAAAAAAAGGAAACAGTAGAAGAGGCAGAACACTGTAAAGTGTAAGCTAATACGTTTGTACATGTGTATGTGTGTGTGTGTGTGTAGCTAGATAGCTAGCTAGCTAGCTAGATAGATAGATAGATAGATAGATAGATAGATAGATAGATAGATAGATAGATAGATAGATAGATAGATAGATAGATAGATAGATAGATAGATAGATAGATAGATAGATAGATAGATAGATAGATAGATAGATAGATAGATAGATAGATAGATTCACAACAGGCCACTAGTAGAAAACGCACACTCAGGACACGTTCATGTGGGCAGAAAGTTATTTACTGAATATTCATGCTGGTACACCCCGCCAGCTTTTCCTCACCTACCCTTGTGGGTCCTGGATTCCAGCAGGAGCGTTAGTTTTTTGGATATATATATATATATATTCAAGCTCAATCCCTCCCGGTCCCGGGTGGGAAATAAAGACTGCACACACGGGAATCTTCAATTCAAAAAGCAACTTTACTCGCACAGATGCGTTTCGGAAGCCACGCTTCCTTCCTCAATGTTGCGTGGCTTCCGAAACGCATCTGTGCGAGTAAAGTTACTTTTTGAATTGAAGATTCCCGTGTGTGCAGTCTTTATTTCCCACCTGGGACCGGGAGGGATTGAGCTTGAATATAGAGAGCGCGAGGCTCCGACGCGCTTGGACTGCACCCGCCGAAAAGAGTGCCGCGTACCTTGGGGCAGAGAGCGAGGATATATATATATATATATATATATATATATATATATTCACTGAAAAAACCATAGGTTTCACACCAGTTATAGTTACCGGGAAATTTTACTCGCATAAAACCATTGAAATTCCCACGTTATAGTTAGTTGGACTCACTATAACTTGCGCGCCGGTAATGCACTGCTGATGACATCACATATTACATCACTCATGACATGGTCAGTGACATCACTCATGACATCTTTTTTCAGTGAATTTAATAGGTTTTTTAAATGATAATTCCTAACTATAACTGGTGTGAAACCTTTTTAATAGCTAATTTCTATTTTATAATGAATCCTATATTGTATATTTATGTAATACTATTTTTTTTATTTTATTTTTTATTTTGTTTTGCCCTGGAGCGCTCCCGGTGCGCGTACCGATGAGCACACCGGTAAGCGCAGTCTTGCGGCGCGCCCCGGTGCGCGTATCGGGGAGCGTCCCGTTAGCGCCATTGCCGCGAACGAAAACATCATCGTGACGTATCGCGAAGCCGCGTGATGCGTCTTATGACGCACGGCGTAAGCGCTTCCGGAAGCGCATACGATCGCGCATTGTAACCGGGGCGCGTAGCGTAAGCGCGTCGGGTCATGTGACCTGAAAATAACACTTTTCATTGGTTCAGAACAGTTTTGGTTTCTAATGATGAAAGCCCGGGTCATGTGACCTGAAAATAACACTTTTCATTGGTTCAGAACAGTTTTGGTTTCCAAATGATGAAAGTCCGGCTCATGTGACCTGAAAATAACACTTTTCATTGGTTCAGACAGTTTTGTTTTCCAAATGATGAAAGCCCCCACCTTTTTTCCTCATTCTCACTTTGTTCTTTGATTGAAGAAGACCTGCTTCTATTGATAGAGAAATGCTACATTAGCAGCAGCAGCTGGAGCATCTGCACCACCACCACCACAAGGGCCACCACAACATCACATTGGTGGTGAACAAGAAGAGGAGAAGGAAGAGGAGGAGGATGAGAGAAGGCAGTTCCTGCCTGAAGACAATCCCCCATTTATATGTTTTTTTAAAATGCCAAGGGGTGCATAGAAGGTAAACGCTGCAAAGGTGACCTGTCTCATCTGTGGCGCTGTACTATCCAGGGGGAACCCAGCCAAAAAATATTCATTTGGGAATCACACAATGATTTGCCACATGCAACGATTGCACCCCAATATCTATTCTGCAGCAGAGGTGAGAAAATTGTGCAGAAACCTTCCCCAAACATCTTCCAGAGCCTCAACAAGCAAAGAACCCACTCCATTGGGTCCAGAGGCAAGGGAGATGATCCCAAAGATCCAAACCAAGTTTGGTAGATACAAAATTGTTTGTATATATTGTGGTAAAACAATTACCTATGGTGAGAAAAGTATTACACTCATCAACGTTGCTGGTGATAACCACAAGTGCCCAAAGAACCCTTAATTTTTTCCTGTTTTTTTTTTTGCTCCAGTTGAGCCGTTTACAATTCCCTGTTTTTTGTTGCTCCCCATAAAAGATACAAAAAAATATAAAACTGTTCAGAAAAGCCAAAAAAAGTAAAAAATGTTCAAAAAAACAATAAAAAAAATAAAACAACAAAAAGAATAAAAAAACTGTTCTTTTTAGAACTACCTCCAATTTATAAAAAAATGCTACATTTTTTAAAAACTCTGTCATTCTTTTCTCTCCAGGGTACGCGCACCGGTACGCGTACCGGGGCGCGCACCCAAAATAAAAAAAAATTAAAAATAAAGGAGTGAGCATGAGGGAAAGACACAGAGAGAGTGATGTTAAGAGAAAGAGAGCTAGAGGAAGCAACACAGAGGGACTGTTTATTACATAGTAAGACAGAGAGAAGGTGTAATAGGGTGTAAGTGAGAAAAGGAAAATGAATAAGGAAGCGAAAGAAGGGAAGAGAGAGGAAGAAGACTAAAGCAGAGGTACTGGGAGAATATGAGTGGGTGTTGAAAGTAAAAGGAAGGACAGTAAAGGATGGGGAATGACGGGTAGTGACGGAACCGGAGTAAAGGAACAACGGTGAGGGAGGGTGAGAAAAGAGCAGTGAGTGTAAGGAAAGAGGGGTGAAAGAGGGTGGATAAAAGTGAATAAGGGTAAGACTTGGGGAGTGACAGAGAGAAAAGACAGAGAGAGTAAAGGAAGGAGTGACTGAAAGGGTCTGAGTGAAGCAGCAAAGGAAGGTAAGTAAGGGAGTGTGGGTGAGTTGTAGGGAGCGAGCAGGACAAAAGAGTAGTGACAGAGTGAGGGGACAGCGACGGTAAGAGAGACAGAGTGAGGGAACGGAAGTGAGGAACTGTGAGGACAGACGGACTGAGAGAAGGAGTGAGAGGAGTGAAGTAAATGAGTAAGGGAATGAGTGAGGGAGCGAGGGAGCGAGGGAAGGGAACAGAGGGTAAGGGAAGTAAAGCAGGGGGACTGAAAGAAGTTGAATGCCGTAGGAGAGTAAGGGAAAGAGGAGTAAACATGGAGGATAAGAATAAGTGAGGGAAGCAGAGTAAGAAAACAGGAGTGAGGTAGGTTGAGAGAATAATAGTGAGGTTAAAGCAAAGGGTGATGACAAACTACATTTTGTTAGTCACACTTACCATATAATTAATGTACATTTAATTACATGTTTTTACTACACTTTGTATCTGTGAAAGAGAGAAAAAAAATAAGTTATAATTAGTAAAATATATATTTTAAAATAGAAGAGACACGTTAAGAGGTTAAAAATCATAAAAGTATACTAAGAAACAAAGTAAGAGTGAAGGACACAGAAAGGGAAATAAAGCAATGTAGAAGGACAAAAAGAGGGAAAAAGAAATAGAAGGAGAGCAAATTACTAATAGTAAGGCAGATACATTCAGTGACAGAGAGGAAGAGAAGAAGAGAGAAATGAACTGAAGGTAAGAAAGATACTAAAAGAATGTGAGTTAGCAAAACTAAATCAGGAAACAGGAGTAAGTAAAAAGGGAATGACTGAGAGGGAAAGGAGTCTGATTGAGGATGCATTTACAAGAATGAGGAATGGAAGATGACAGAGTGACTGAAGGGGAGTCACAGAGTGAAGGGATAAAGGGAGAGAGGATATTATAGAAGGATTGAGGGAAAAGGAGTGAGGAAGTTAGTAGACAGAGGGACTAAGGGAAGGACTGAGTGAAGTGAAATACAATGAGTGAGGAAATAAAAATGACTAAGAGAGAGGAGCAGTGAAGTTGTTGTAAGAGAAATGATAGAAGGTAGATAAACACAAGTGAGCATAACACAAGGAGAGTGAGGGACTGAGGACATAGAGGTAGTGAACAAAAAACAGAGAGAAGAGGACAAATGAAAGGAGCAAAGAAAGATAAGTCAGGGAGAGTGGGTGAGTTATAGTGACAGACTGCGACAAAAGAGGTGAGTGAGTAAAGAGGAATTACTAAAAGAGCAAAAGAGGAAAAGACGGAAAAGGGAAGTAAAGCAGAGAGACTGAAAGCTGAAAAGTGGAGCAAGGGAGAGAGGGGATGCAGATAGTTGAAATGGGAATGAGGGGTTGTGAAAGAAGTGGAGTAAAGGAACGGGGGTGAAACAGAGTGAGAGAAAGACAGTGTGAGTGAGTAAAGAGAGCTGAAAGAGGGTGGAAAAAAGAAAGTGAGTGTGAGACAATGGGAATACAATTTAAATTACACAATACAAACTATAGAATAACTTGTACAACATGTTACATAGTTTATTTTTGCTGTTATCAGAATATATTGAATTTCACTAAAAATAGTGAGTTCAAACTACTCATCATATGACAGCAGGAAAAAAAACACAATCTAAAAGATTGTGTTTGAAAAAACCCATATAAACTTACAAATCACATATGTACACTAATCTTTGATTCACTTACTTTTCTTTGTAAGCCAAATAGTACATCATGAAGGTCCTTTTCGTTGGAAAATACTCTGCTGTTCTCTAAAACTTCCATTTCATCGACTTTCTATAAGAAAAGCTCAAAGAACATGTGAAATATTTCTCAATGTTTTCATTTCCTTCTTGTGTCCAGTCATGACTCTTTCCTTATTCCTTCACTTTTCCATGAGGCCAAATAGTGTCAGATGTATTAGTATGTTTTAAATTACTGAAAACAAACTCTGAAATTACCGTTTTCCCAACGTTCTGAAAGAAAAGCTCCTACAACATTTTCACAATATTTAAAAATTCATATTTCCATCTCTGCCTCACTGATATTCAACATTTCCTATAATACTGATATCACTTACTATGAGATCCATTTACAGTACCTATATGACAACTAGAATTTTTATATTATCTTCAACACTTTTACTCACAATATAATTTTAAACAGCAGACTAACTTTTATTAACTGCTCCTGTCTTCATAGGCCAATTACCTTTACCTAAATTTTGTTTGTAAAAACACTAGGTATGAATTTTTTAAGGCAAAAGGCAAACGTTGTTTGAAAGTCAAATGAGTATCATTACAGTTAGTCCAACCTCTTCGACATTTTAAATAAATTGTATAATGCCCTGATGTTGTTGAAGGACCGTCATGATAAATAATAGCTACAGTTGCAAAAGTTCTTCCTGAAATTGATAACTGAGAAGCCACGAAATTTTTAATAGAAGTTGTCAATTTAGTTCCATCAGGTCTACATCGTTGGAACATTAAAATGACATACTGACCATAATTTTGTATAAATAATGTGGACAGCATTGCAGACTTACATTGGGTACACACCATATTGTGATCAGCTGCTTTAACTAGATTATTAAAAGGCACTGATTTGCAGTCTGGTAAAGTCAAATATATAAATCTTTCGGTGTCTATTGTAGTACTACTTGATAAACTACAGTTGTCGCAGTCATGCTGCCATTGATAAGAAAGGCTAAAAAGATTTTTTATATCTACACCTTCATCTTCCAATACATCAAACATATACATTAAAAATTCCTGACAATCCTGCTGAATATTCTGTGAAAATTGTTTTTGACCAGAACATATGTCTAAAAGATTTCGAATTTCTGAAACACTTTCTATTTTTGCTCTATCACTGTTATATTTCTCAAACACAGAATTCAATAAACAACAGAATCTTTGTTCCCGATTTTCAACAATCTGTTCTTGTAAAGTTTGAAGAAAAAAAACAACATTAACCACTACATTAGCATAGCAGTTGACACCAGAACTGTTTTCAAACTGAAATCCAACAACATCTTCAACAGAATCCTTTTTCTTTCTGCTTACAATTACAGTTTCATCTACTTTTTGTCTTTTTGCTACTACCTCACTGCAACTATTCTCATTTCTTCTTTTTCGGCCTACCACACGTTTTTCAAACAGAGGATATTGAGGCAAATGTGGAGCATACTCTCTTCTTAACCTATTGTATTCTTTAACACAACCTAGATCTGCACAAATCTTTGTTTCATCACACTCAATCAAGTACAATCCTGATAAAGTTCTGACTCGTGATAATGCCACATATGCCATACCCTCTTTAAACACAGAAATTCCAATATTCACCAAAGCACTATCTACACTTAAACCTTGAGATTTATGAATTGTCACCGCATATGCCAAACAAACAGGAAACTGTTTTCGGCGAACATATAAGTCTTTCACAAGCATAAATCTAGCTGAACAACGACAAATTTGTTCTATTTCGTCAATGCCATCAAATTTAATTTTTAAAATTTCAATTCCATCTCTATTTTTGTAATTCACAAAATCAACAACATGACCCATTGCTCCATTTACCAGACCTCTTTCAACATTTAAATTCCTTCTCAAAATGATACGACAATTTAAACACACATTCAGAGTCTTTTCAAAACCAGCAGTTTTAGATATAGTCTTCTCTAATTAATCCAATTTTGATTTCAAATTTTCAGACAAAATAATTGTTGCTCCCATATGCTCTATTATTTCTATAGCTTCCAGTTTCACTATCTCTTCATTTTCTAACTTTAACATTTTGTTGTTGAAGATGGAACATTCTTTCAGAGTTGGCATCAAACATATCCCAGATTTGTTCTCGTTAATTTTCTTAAAAATATTCTCTGGAAGAATGTTTTCATTTGGATACAAATTTGAAATTAATCGTGCATGTAAAGCTTCTTTCCCATGCTCACTTACTTCTCCGATTCTTACATCTTGTAGAATATTTTTATAATCTTCATCCTTTGCCTGTCGCATATTTTGAAGTAGTTCTGCATATTTGAAATTTAACCATATATTAACGTTTCCAATGCTTCCTAGGCACTTCCTGGTATCTTCATGCGTGACCATTTTAAACACTGGTTGTCCTTTCACTGGAGTCAACTGCAGTAGATCTCCAAAAACAATAATGTGTTTCCCTCCAAATAACACATCATACTCTGTTCTAAGAATTTCTTGCATTCTCAAATGCACAAAAGCAAGCATTAGATTTGAGACCATGCTTACTTCATCAATGATAAGAAGTTTCATTTTCTTCAGGACTCTGGAAACTTCGGAACACGCATCTCCAGATAGCTTGTGGTATTGCAATTTGTTATCATGCTCGACTGGTAGCATCAGTAAACGATGTAAAGTAATCCCTTTAATGTTATGTGCTGCCAGCCCAGTTGGAGCGGTAACAACACAAGACAGCGGTGATTCAGTCCTTTTCTGCAGATAAGTTGCAATTGCTTTAATCAGAAAACTTTTTCCAGTTCCCGCTTCTCCACTCACGTATAGTCGGACAGGCTTAAATGATGTACATGAGCACTCTTTTTTCTCATGTTCAATCTGTTCTGTGACTTCGTCATATATCTGTTTCTGCTCAAGGTTTAGTTGTTTTACCAAATCTTCTAAGTTAACTACATCATCTTGAGCTTGTTCCAAGACCACTATAACCAAACAACAAAGCAATGACAATAAGCAAACGATATAAACACTAATTTACAACATATCTAAGTTTATATCGCAGCAACTATGTAACTAGGAGTAAGACAGAGAAAAAGAGCTAAAGGAACTAACACAAAACGACAGAGAGAGTCAGACAAAGAAACAGGTTGAGGGAGTAAAACATAGAGAAGGAGTAAGACAGAGAGAGTGTATAATATGTTGTAAGACAGAGAAAGGATGTAATAGGGAGAGGGAGTAAGTCAAAGAAAGGGAGAAAGGGAGTAAGTCAGAAAAAGGGTGTAACAGGGTGGAAGACAGAGAGAGGGTTTAAGAGGATGTAAGACAGAGAGAGGGTGTTAGAAGGTGAGAGAATGTAAAAGAGACTAAAACAGAGAGAGGCTGTAAAAGGGAGAGAGAGAGAGTAAGTTTGAGAGAGGGTGTAAGAGGAAATAAATCAGAGAGAGTATGTAACAAGGAGTAAGTCAGACAGAGGGTGTAACTGTTTGTAAATGTTATTTAAAAAAAGATTTCGGGGACATGAATTGGTTGTACATTATTGACAAGGATTAGATAGTATCTGCATGATTAAAAAAATATATTAGCACGTTTCACAATCATGTCACCTGTGTTTCTTCAGATTAGTAAGCAGATTGTGCAGATGAGGTGAGGCCTGTCCAGGGGTGCAGAGGACGTAAGTCCTGTGTCCAACAGTGCTGTGGACAGGACTCACCTCCTCTGACCCTTAGACAAGCTTCACCTCCTCCATGCCCACTGATCAGGCCTCAATCTATTGGATATAATAGATGGTAACAGGATGCAAATGAGGTGAGACCTGACTAGGAGTACAGATGAGGTCAGGCCTGTCCTGGGGAGCAGAGGTGTTGAGGCCTGTGTCTAAGAGGGCAGTGGAATGGACTTCATGAAGCCTCTACCCCACTGCACTCTTAGGCACAGGCCTCACCTCCTTTGCACCCCTTGACAGGCCTCTCTCCCACTACACTCTTGAACACAGGCCTCATCTCCTCTGCACCCGTGGACAAGCCTCAACTCATCTGCAACCCTGAACAGGCCTCGCCTCATCTGCACCCCTGGACAGGCCTCACCTCATCTACACCCCTGGACAGGCCTCACCTCATCTGCACCCTGTTACCATCTATTATACCCAATAGATTGAGGCCTGTCCAGGGGGCACGGATGAGGTGAGGCTTGTCCAAGTGTCAGAGGAGGTGAGTCCTCTCCACTGCACTCTTGGATACAGGCCTCACCTCCTCTGCACCCCTAGACATGCCTCACCTCATCTGCACAATCTACTTCCTAATCTGAGGAAACACAGGTGAAATGACTGTGAAAGGTTAAACTATATCTATTTAATCTTGCAGGCACTATTTATTCTTTCTCAAAAATGTAAAAGCCATTCATTTGCCCCAAAATCGTTTTTTAAATAAGATTTAAGAAACAGAGCGCAGGTCCTATGTACAAGCATTCCATTTCACTACTGAAACCTCACTATTTTACAAAATACAATTCCTCTCTCTTGCAAAGATTGATACCAAACATTATCAAAAACCATGACACAAACCAACAAGCAAAAAGCACAATCTGCTTCCTAATCTGAGGTAACACAGGTGACATGATTGTGAAAGGTTCAAATATATCTATTTAATCTTGCAGACACTATTTATTCCTTCTCAAAAATGTAAAAGCTATTCATTTGCCCCAAAATCGTTTTTCCAATAACATTCAAGAAACAGAGCGCTCGTCCTAGGTACAAGCATCCAATTAGTAAGCAGATTGTGCAGATGAGGTGAGGCCTGTCCAGGGGTGCAGAGGAGGTAATTCCTGTGTCCAAGAGTGTTGGGGACAGGACTCAACTCCTCTGACCCCTATACAAGCCCACCTCCTCCGTGCCCCCTGGACAGGCCTCAATCTATTGGGTAAAATAGATAGTAACAGGATGCAGATGAGGTGAGACCTGACCGGGAGTACAGATGAGGTCAGGCCTGTCCTGGGGAGCAGAGGTGTTGAGGCCTGTGTCTAAGAGGGCAATTGAATGGACTTCATGAAGCCTCTACCCCACTGCACTCTTAGACACAGGCCTCACCTCCTTTGCACCCCTGGACAGGCCTCTCCCCCACTGCACTCTTAGACACAGGCCCCACCTTCTCTCCTCTATCTTACAAATGTTGATACCAAGCATTATCAAAAAACATGACACAAACCAACAAGAAAGAATCTCAATCTGCTTCCTAATCTGAGGAAACACAGGTGACATCATTGTGAAAAGTTCAAATATATTTATTTAATCATGCAGACACTATTTATTCCTTCTCAAAAATGTAAAAGCCATTCATTTGCCCCAAAATCATTTTTTAAATAACATTTAAGAAACAGTGTGCAGGTCCAATGTACAAGCATTCAATTTCACTACTGAAACATCCCTATTTTACAAAATACAATTCCTCTCTCTTGCAAACATTGATACCAAACATTATCAAAAACCATGACACAAACCAACAAGAAAAAAGCACAATCTGCTTCCTAATCTGAGGTAACACAGGTGACATGATTGTGAAAGGTTCAAATATATTCATTTAATAATGCAGACACTATTTATTCCTTCTCAAAAATGTAAAAGCCATTCATTTGCCCCAAAATCGTTTTTTAAATAACATTTAAGAAACAGTGCGCAGGTCCTATGTACAAGCATTCAATTTCACTACTGAAACGTCACTATTTCACAAAATACTATTCCTCTATCTTGTAAATCTTAATACCAAGCATTATCAAAAAACATGACACAAACCAACAAGAAAGAAGCTCAATCTGCTTCCTAATCTGAGTTAACACAGGTGACATCATTGTGAAAGGTTCAAATGTATTTCTTTAAGCATGCAGACACTATTTATTCTTTCTCAAAACTGTAAAAGCCATTCATTTTCCCCAAAATCGTTTTTCACATCACATTCAAGAAACGCAGTACAGGTCCTATGTACAAGCATTCCATGTCACTACTGAAACTTCACAATTTTACAAAATACAATTCCTCTATGCAGTAAAAACGTTTTACCAAGCATTATCAAAAAACATGACACAAAGCAACATTAAAAAAACACAATTTGCTTCCAAATCTTCTCCATAGAGTATACAAGTCTCTATCTATATTAAATGAATCATTACTCACCTTTACAAATGCTTTGGGAGATTGAGAACAGTGTCAGACACACACACCAATATTTCTTTAGCAGAGCAAAAGGTATGCACTCCAGGCACTGCAACCATGAATGGCACAGAAAACCTCTAATTCTACACACATATATCCCTCATGTTAACCAATTAAAACTCTTCCCTCTCTATTTTCAAACCAACACCCTTCCTCCCCTCAGCCCTTTCTACCTGTTACCATAGCAACTCCTCACTGAGCTCTCTTTAAAAGTTTATTCTACAATGTTGCAAATGAACTCAGCAAGGATGTTTGACCTCCCAATACACCAGCTTATCCGGTGCAATGTTTCTTTAAATGACTTTTTCTTAACCATTCAAATTACTTCTTTCACAGAACAGAACCATGCACCCTAACTTTCAGTTTTCAACTATCTGAATCCACCAATCATTGCAGAGCACTGAAACTCCACAGTTTTTTTTTACAAACTCCTACTGTTCCAACTGCCATTTCTTTCCCACACTTCATCTGACTGCACCAGAACCTCCTCTTACCATGTATTCTGTCTGGATTATTGGACATAGCTACATCCACTGGGCTCAAAAGTATGCAGCTACCAGAAATTTTCACAACCTTGATTTACCAAATGTAGACATCAAGTGGATTGGCCAAAGAGGATTGAGATGTCATCAATTGATACCATTGGTGAAAACCTTTTTGCATCTGCTACACCCTCACCTCATAATTCTGCACTGTGGTGGAAATGGCCTAGGCACTTTGACTGGGGTAGGTCTGGAAATGCTTTTAAAGGACACCTTTGAGCAATTGATGGCACTTTTTCCTCAAACTGCCTTGGTATATTCTAATATATGCCAAAGACAGAAAGGGAAGTGGTCCAACCAATTTTGTCCACAATTTGAGAAAGCACGGAAACATGTGAATAAATCTGTTTCTGCTTACATGAGAGACTATGGAATGGGTTCAATATACAACAATAACTTGCGTTACAACATGCAAGATATCTACAGAGGAGATGGTGTGCACTTCTCAGATGAGGGGAATAGAA
Source organism: Lissotriton helveticus (assembly GCF_964261635.1). Classification (NCBI taxonomy): domain Eukaryota; kingdom Metazoa; phylum Chordata; class Amphibia; order Caudata; family Salamandridae; genus Lissotriton; species Lissotriton helveticus. The sequence continues at coordinate 626,801,278 of NC_136072.1, read as the reverse complement.
TATTCCTCCTGAATTTAAGACTGTGCATTGGAACCTACTTGTAGGTACCTAAATCAGCCACAGAACCCAAAAGCTCTTTTCAGGGCTACCCTACCTCTGATCACTCAAAATGATTATTTTACTCTAACTTTTTTCACTGTTTTTCACCAAAGTACGCTCCCCCCGCGAAAAATTAAACAAAATGTTTTTTTTTTTTGGCCTATATGGGCCTCCTAAGCCCCCCTCAGAAAACCTAGGGGGTCAGGGGGTGTCTACCGTGCCCCCTTTTACCCATTCCCAACGTTGTTTGTCCTCCATCTTGTGTCTCAAATCTACCGAAAAACAAGATGGAGGACTCCCGTAGCGCTGCCGGTACGCGTACCGGGGCGCGCACCGGTAAGCGCTCCCTAAAAATTTTAAAAGTTAATTTACATAAAAACCACTGGAGAGACTTTCACCAAATATAGAATAGGCCCTCCTACATACCAGTCCCTACCATTTTCCCAAATTTGGTGGAAATCCATTGAGCCATTTGGGCTGTAGCCCTGTCTAAATATCCTGAGGTAAATTACATGACAAAAACACATATGAAGTGTTAGAATTTACAACCAATTAAAATGTTACTTTCATTTTCTACTTTTATTTCCTGACATTTGATTGGTTATGTACATGAATATAAATGAAAAATGAGAGGGAAACACGGCCATTTTGACTACAACTACCTGAGGTACATCTTTAAAGGATTTTCTCATTTATCTTCATCACCTTTCTATAAGGTAAGTTGTTAATTTGTAAGGGGCACTTTAAGTTAATTTGTTAAAAACGTTTTCTGATAGTTATTTACTGTCCCTCTGTTATAGATTGAGATAGGCTTCTCTGTTATAGTTATAGATTGAGTTAGGCGTCTCTGGTATAATTATGAATTTACTTAGGCTTCTTCACATACACTTTTTTATATTTCTACTTCCTGCCTGATACCATACACTGCCCAAAGATAACTTCACTGTTAAAAACTCAGAAGTACCTGTCTGAACTTAAACCCAACAGTGCCCTAACTCTACATATATTTTAATTTTTTATGCAATTTACAGCAAGAAAATGGAAGGAGAACAAAACAAAATTAATATTTCTTTCGAAATTGTTATGGAGAACAATCCTGAGGAAAATATTGATGTCTTTGACTTTATGGATCAGTCTCTGGACCAAGAGTTACTTAATTGTGTGGAAGAAATAGAATCATGGAATCAAAATGAGGAGATTCCAGTTGATGTAATCTTGGAAGTTCTTTTAAATTTTGAAAAATCACAACAATAAATTTATATTGAATAATTAAAAATTGTTCGAGACATTATTCATTTTTATATGTAATTCATGAAATAGTACCAAAATGATTATAATATAAAGTAAGACTTACAGTATAGTACATTGTACCTGGTGGCAGCTGGTTCGTGGCTGCTGCGGCGCTCGCTGGCTCACTGTTAATTTTAAATTCTGCCTTTTGTTGAATTTTAAAACTGCTAATCTCTGTTACCTTCCTACCTGGCTGCTGCTTCCTCATCTACCATCACCGCTCCCCTAGCCCCGGTCCGGCACGGCTGAGTGCCGCTTGTTCCAGAGGGCTGACGGGGTTGCGGTCACCATCTTGGAGGGGCACACCAGTTCCTCGGGTAGCGTTCTAGCTTTCACGCTCCCAGGACTCTTAAGCAGCGTCCCATGCGCACGTGCAGTGGACACATTGTACCTGGTGGCAGCTGGTTCGTGGCTGCTGCGGCACTCGCTGGCTCACTGTTAATTTTAAATTCTGCCTTTTGTTGAATTTTAAAACTGCTAATCTCTGTTACCTTCCTACCTGGCTGCTGCTTCCTCATCTACCATCACCGCTCCCCTAGCCCCGGTCCGGCACGGCTGAGTGCCGCTTGTTCCGGAGGGCTGACGGGGTTGCGGTCACCATCTTGGAGGGGCAGACCAGTTCCTCGGGTAGCGTTCTAGCTTTCACGCTCCCAGGACTCTTAAGCAGCGTCCCATGCGCACGCGCAGCGGACACATTGTACCTGGTGGCAGCTGGTTCGTGGCTGCTGCGGTGCTCGCTGGCTCACTGTTAATTTTAAATTCTGCCTTTTGTTGAATTTTAAAACTGCTAATCTCTTTTACCTTCCTACCTGGCTGCTGCTTCCTCATCTACCATCACCGCTCCCCTAGCCCCGGTCCGGCACGGCTGAGTACCGCTTGTTCCGGAGGGCTGACGGGGTTGCGGTCACCATCTTGGAGGGGCAGACCAGTTCCTCGGGTAGCGTTCTAGCTTTCACGCTCCCAGGACTCTTAAGCAGCGTCCCATGCGCACGCGCAGCGGACGCGCGCAGCGGGCGCGCCGGTGGCGCGCCGAAGGCTTGCCCGTCTGCGCCCGTCCGCGGCCGGCCGGGGCTAGGGGCACCTTGCTATGCCCAATTTTTAACCTATTCCCCAGACGAGCTCTATGCCTATCAAAGCTTCGGCTCTCTTGGTGCCACCTCAGTGTCCACCATTCGCGATCTTGGCCTTGCTCGACCCAAGTTGACTCCCTCCATGGCCCCTACCTGTCCTCCCACTGTGTCCCCGCCTCACCGCTCGCTGGAACCTGCCCAGACTTCCAGCCCAGGAGACACCATTTCGGCTTGTCTCCTAAACACCAGATCAGTGGTGAAGCACCAATTGGAACTTTATGACCTTTTGGATAGCCAGAAGCCCGATTTGCTATTCTTGACAGAAAACTGGTTCTGCCCCTATTCCCTCCCTAATATTCTCGCACTACTCCCGTCCACTTACTACGCACTGCGGGCGGACCGGCCACCGGGCAGGGCAGGCGGAGGAGTTGCTTTGATCGTCCGGTCGGACTTTCACTTCCAAACCCTCTCCTCCCCGGCCATTAAAGGAACCGAATGCTTGGTAATACGCTCAGCATCTTTTCAAACCCCAGTGACTTGTGTGCTTGTCTATCGCCCTCCCGGTCCCGCCCCTCACTTTTCAGTTGAGTTTGAAGAGCTACTAGCCACATTGATAGTCAATAACTCCTCTGTTTTAGTCCTCGGTGACTTCAATTTTTGGCCCTCTGCTCCTGCAGAAGACACAGCGTCTAGGAATTTCACTGACTCCCTTCTCAGTCTTAACTTCACTCCTCATGTATCCACCCCCACACATTGTAAGGGCCACACCCGTGATCAAATTTGGTCTCTGAATACTTCAGTCTCCCCCCCCACTATTGCTCCTTGTTTATGGTCTGATCATTTTCTAATATCGTTCACTTTAAACCTGCATCAACTCAAACGTCCAGCCCTCTCCAGGAACATCTGGGCCCGCAATTGGAACAAGGCTGATATCCCTGCCTTTTGTTCCACCCTTCACAATTCCGCCCCGTCCCTGGAGAAACTTTCCCCAGCTTTGCAGGTTGTCACTATCAACAAATGGCTATCTAGGTCTTGTAATCTGGTTGCTCCCCTGAAACGCGTTGCTGTGAAACGCGCCCACAGTGTAAATAAATGGTTCTCTGACGAACGTGCATGGAGGCGCTCGTACTGTCCTATACTAAAAACCCAGTATTCACTATTGCTCAACGCATACAAAAGGGCAACTCTTTTAGCCAAGACTGACTATTTCTCCGACAAAATCCTCTCCGCAGGAAACCAGTCCAGAGAATTTTTTTCCACCGTACAGGAGCTGGCTATGTCTGACAGAACCACTTTAAAACCAGTGCCCTCTCAAGTTCTCTGTGACTCCCTGAATAACTTTTTTGTGGAGAAAATCAGAGTCATTAAAGCCAACATTCCCCTACCTCCCCCGTTCCCCCCGGCCCCCGATCCCCCTCCCAATAGGTTTCACCTTGATCGTATCCCTCTGTTGACAGAAGAGACGATGTCCTTTCTGGCGGCGAAAGTTAAATCTGGCTCCCCCTCAGATATATGCCCAGCGCCCATCCTGAGAGAAATCTTTCAGGCCTGCCCCGCTCCTCCTCTGACATTCCTGAATGACTCATTGGAGATCGGTGTAGTTCCAGAGCTCCACAAATCAGCAATAATTATCCCTCTCCTAAAAAAAACCCGGTGCTGACCCCGCTTCCCTAACAAATTACCGCCCCATTTCCCTCCTCCCTTACCTGGGAAAAATCTTGGAGTGCCACGTCTCTGCTGCCCTCAGTTCATTTATGGAGGACAGCGGCTACTTGGCCCCTCGCCAGGCCGGATTCCGCCCCCGCCACTCCACCGAGAAGGTTGTGATTTCGGTCCTGGACAGTCTAAGGGAAGGAATGGATGTGGGCCAACCTCAGGCTTTGGTCCTCCTTGATTTGTCCGCTGCTTTTGACACGGTTGACCATTCCATCCTTCTCACTCGTGTCAGGGCGGCGGGCATTAGGGGGCCCCCCTGGCGTGGCTCACCTCCTTCCTGGGGGACCGCACCCAGGCCGTCCGTCTAGATGGGTTTTCCTCTTCTCCACTTAAGGTGCACTGTGGTGTTCCCCAGGGTTCTTCCCTGTCCCCTCTTTTATTCAACCTTTATATCCTCCCGCTTATCTCTGCTCTCCAACAGCTGGAGGTCACCGTCTTCAACTATGCGGATGACCTTCAATTGATCTTTAACCTTTCACACTCCCCTGAATCCATCTCCAATTTCCAATCAATTATGATTTTCATCAGGGACTGGATGAACTTTAACCACCTCAAACTCAACCCAGATAAAACTGAGCTGGTTTTGACGGGTGGGGCATCCAGTCCCTGGTCCTCTTCGTTTTGGCCCCCTGCACTTGGTTCCCCCCCTTCACCTTCTTTTTCTGTTAAGACACTTGGGATCACGCTAAATCAAAATTTAACTTTGCACTCCCAAATTAGTATGGTGGTGTCCTCGTGCTTCTACACCCTCCGCACCATCAGGAAAATCTCTAGATATTTCTCTGTGTCTGCTCTCAAACTCATTATGATGGCGATGGTCCTGTCCCGGCTGGATTACGGTAATATCCTGTACAACGGCGTCCCAGCTTATGCCCTCCGCCGCCTTCAGCTGGTACAGAACCAAGCGGCACGCCTTATATTCGGCCTCCATCATGCCACAGCTGCACTTAAAAACTTGCACTGGCTCCCCATCAGGGAGAGGGCCCTTTTTAAACTGGGTTGTACTGCATTCCAGGCCCGAGCTGGTACCGCCCCAGCCTTCATAAATTCGGCAATCTCCAGTTACACACCTGCCAGAGAGCTTCGTTCCTCCTCTCAATCTCTCCTCTCTGTCCCACGTTTCAGGAAGACGAGGATGGGGGGGGCGAAGTTTGCGGTTCTTGGCCCCATTTTTTGGAACTCTCTTCCCCCCAACGTCCGCTCCATTCCACTCTATCATGATTTCCGTAAAACCTTAAAAACTCATCTCTTCCTGCAAGCCTTCCCCGCCTAGTCCCCTCTTGCTGCTATCTGGTGTTCAACAGTCCTAGCGCCATGAAACCGCATGGTAAAAGTGCGCTTTATAAGTGTTTTTAAATTCAAATTTAAATTCAAATTCACTGTGCAACTTTTTTGTGTTACATAGTAATTTTGCTCATAGTTACTTCCTTTCTCCCACTATATTATCTCCAATGAGTATTTCACATCTCTTTTTCATCTCCTGCCTCCATGTTGTTTCTGCTTTCCTGACAGACTATGGTATAGATTCCATATACCACAATAAATTATCTACAGAGGAGACGGTGTACATTGAATTTAAGACTCTGTATTGGTACCTACATGCTGGTACTTAAATCACCCACACAACACAACAACTCTATTCAAAGCTACCCTACCTCTAAGTACTTTAAATTATTATTTTACTGTTTCACTGGGTTTTCCCCTTGGTACGCTCCCCGGTACGCTTTTTTTTTTTTGTCCCGCGGGGCCCTTTTATGGCCCCCACATCAAACCTAGGGGTCAGGGGGGTCTACCCTGCCCCCTTATGGTCATTTCCCCCTTTCTTTTTGCCACCTCTTGTGTCTCGATCCTACCGAGACACAAGATGGCAGCCGCTCCGGACTGTTTGAAATGTTGACAGACACCCGACAGCCAATCAGCTTTCCACTCGCGAACTCGCGTTACGCGCCGGGTGCGCTCCCCGGTGCGCGTACCGGGGCGCGCATATAGATATATATTTTTTTTAACCTAAATTACTCAAAATCCACTGGAGCACATATCTTGAGACATAGCAAAGGCACATCGGGCTACCAGCCCCTACAATTTTGCCAAGTTTGGTGGGAATCCATTCAGCCATTCGGGCTAAAAGTGAGTCCAACCGCCCTATGGAAATTAACATGGGGAAAACACGTTTTGGGACCCCCTTTTATCTCGGCCCCCGCTTGACGAATCCCCCCCAAACTTTCAGGGAAGGAGCAGAGCGGAGCGGGCCATCTAATTTGAGAAATTCGCGAAAATTCTTCCACCGGCGCCAAAGTTATTCCCAATTTAAATTGAAAAAAGTGTCCATTTTTTAAAAAAACGCACCACACACCTACTTGCTTTTTGGTGAATAAATAACAGCATCATTAACGAAGCACAGACAAAGGAATACTCAACGAGGAGCTTTGCACTGGCATAGAAATAGGACGGCAGCATGGTGCATGGTGTCTCTATACTATTGCAATACTATTTTCTGACCCCTTTCTCCCATGGACATAAACTAACAGCAGGACAGGAGGTGCCATGATTGAGAGGAAAACATGGCGGCCGGCTAGGTAGCAGGTCGCGGATGCTAGCAATAGCGGCGGTGCCGGGCGGGGGTGTTTATCGGCAACTAAGCTAGTGGTTTGTCTTCGAGGAGGCGCTTACCGTTTTTTTGGGAGTCCCAGGCTGTCTTGGCGTCTAGCGGTAACTTCGGTGCTCATTTCCCCTTGCTTCTTGAAAGCGGATGGCGGAGATCTCTGAGCGGTCTGGTGCAGTCAGTGAGGAGGCGGAGTCACGTCTTTCAGCGGGGCTGTGCAGCGGGAGCTGGGGAAGGGCGGCTCAGGAATTCGGCAGAGGACGCCGGATGATTGCACGAGTTGGAATCCAACCCAGCGGAGGTCGGGGGAGAGGAGAGGAGTCCCTAGTGAAGGCTGCCCTGGGTTTCTGAAGGTAAAAGGCGCAGAGAGTGGGCTGGATCCACAGAAATTGTGTTTAGCGGATACTGACTTGGAGAAGCTGAGGGGAGGTTCGGAAGTGGCATTTGGGCGCCCCAGATACCTACTAAGAAGCTCAAAGCCAGAAAATAACGAACTTGTTTTGGGCAAATCTAAACCTTTGCAAAGAAGTCCTAAAAAGGGCCCAATTAAAGTGATTAAAACTAGTAAGCTAGGAGAGTGTTTTCAAAAGAAAATCACGAGAAAAGGGAAACAAAAGGGGCCGGAACATAAGTTAGTTACAACCCCATCGCTAAACTCTTATTTTAAGCCAGTTCCCAAGGTATTATCTCTGAAACCTGCACTAACAGCTCACAGCTCATTAACAGCCCAGAACCCCACTTCTATCGTTATTGAGGGCGGGGGGACTGAGGATCTAGACTGGTCCGCACATTTATCTCCAAACCCTTTTCAGGCTCTGGTAGCTGAAATGGAGTCTGAGAAAGAAGAAGCACTGTTACCAACCACAGAGTTGCCAGACATAGAGAACCCTCAACAGCTTAATATAATACCAGAAGCGGAGGGTGTAATTCTAGCAGGAGCAGTATGCGGAATAGCTAAAGAATTAATAGAAGGGGAGACGGAGGTGGAGAAATTGGACGGACTTCTAATTTCTCAGGATGTGCTGGACACGAGGCAGGCTGATTCTCAGCAGGATGGCTTAGATATACCAGATAAATCGGTATTGATATTATTAAGAAAGCTGGAAAGAGACATCCACATGGGTTTTGAAGCCTCAAAGAAAAATCAGGAGCGTATAAGTGCTTCATGTAGTCTCTTAGAAGACAAGTTGGATAAACTGAGCACTCGCACAGAAGTGATTGAATCAGAGATGAAGCTGATGCAGGGGAGAATTGTGGATAATCGTAAGGAAATTGAGGCTTTGAAATTTAAAGAACGAGAGACGGAGGAGAGAGTCGAAAGGTTGGAGAATATGCAAAGGCGCAACAACCTGAAGATCCTAAAATTACCAGAAGGGAAGGAGGGGTCAGACTTAAAAATTTTTGTAGTGCAATTACTAAAGGTTGAGTTACAGAGGAATAAGAAGAAATGTTGGCACGTGACATTCAGAGAGTTCACCGGGACCCCTTCCGGTTGAATCCAAATCGTTCCAAACCAAGGAAAATATTAATCAATTTCCTTACGTACAATTTAAAAGAGAAGATTCTAACGGCAGCCCTCAAGAAAAAAAGTATAATCGTTGATGGAATTTCAGTAGATATCAGGTCAGATTTATCGCCAACTACAGCAAGTAGGCAATGGGAATTAGGGAAGCGTATGGCGCCCCTAAGAGAAATGGGGGCAACTGTCCAACTGAAATTCCCTGCTTTCTTAAAAGTAATGTGGCGTAATAAAATGCATACGTTCCGTGCAGTTGAAGAGGTGGACGCCTTCTTGGATCAGTGTCAAGAAGTATAATATCAGATAGCTTAGATTGCTGCCTAAACACTCACAAAAATATTCACTAGTTTTTTTTAGATAAAATAGGGGCACCGCCACTGTAGCATCCACTGGCCTAGGGTTAGGCCTTGGGAATTTTGGTTGGGTTTTCCAGGGAGAAAGAAGAGGGAGGAGATGAGGTAGGGGTAGGGCTGTTAGGGGGTAGGGGTAGGGGTAGGGGTTGTGGGGTGGTGAGGGGGGTGTTGGAAGGGAGGGGAAGTAAGAAAAGAGGAAAAAACCCTCAGGAGCATCTTTGCCACCGAAAAGCAAGAGAACTATGGGATAGCTCATATGACTGGGGTTAAAATTAAGGAGCTAAAGTTCCTTACTTGGAATGTTAATGGCCTACGAGGAAAAACTAGAAGGCAATTGATATTGAAATATCTGGAGGACTCCCATGCTCAGGTGATTATTTTGCAGGAAACCCATCTGACTGAAAAAGAAAGTAATGAGATCTTCTCTACACAGAAATGGATTGCTAATGCTGTTTTTACACCTCAAGAGTTAGTAACTAAAGGTGTGGCAATTTTGTTTAGGAAAGGGATGGATATTGTTCTGGAAGAGAAGTTAGCAGACAAAAGAGGAAGATGGTTGATTGCTAAGATAAGAGTGGCAGGGGAAGCTCTGGTAGTAGCTGGGTACTATGGACCAAATGTCGATGACCCATCGGTCTTAAATAATTTAACAACAGAATTATTGGATTTCCCAGGAAAGTTAATTTTGGCCGGTGATTTCAACACAGTGTTAGATGTCAAGTTAGACAGGACAGGAAATAGCCGGGCTGTGGTGAATGGTAAAATGTCAGATATGTTAAGGTTAATTATGGCGCAGCAAGGCTTATGCAACATTTGGAGATTGAAAGCAGGCCAGCAGTTTGGGTTTACTTTTCGCAACAAAAAATATAACCACAGCTCAAGAATAGATTTTTTTTTATTGGACACTAGGCTGAAGGATCGGGTCACGAAAGTGATACACCTGGGAGCTCATATCTCAGACCACTCAGCGGTTAGTTTAGATTTAGAATTAGGAATAGAAGGGTTGAGTTCTATCTGGAGATTGGACCCCACTATCTTACTGCATGAGGATTATTTACAAACTTTAAGAATAGAATTACAAGACTTCTTAGATGTAAATGAAGGATCAGCCAAAGGAGATATAGTCTGGGACACATGTAAGGCATTTCTGAGAGGGAGATTGGGAGCTCCAGGTGCTAAAAAGAGAAGGTCTTATTACAGTAAAATTTTAGACTTGGAAAAAGAAATACGATTCTGGGAGGGTAGTGGAAGTCGCTCAGGGAGTAATTGTGCTGAGGAGGAAGTTAAAAATAAGCTCCAGAATTTAAAAATAGAGCTTACATTAGTACTTTCACAAAGAGTCAAAGAACGCTGGGAAGCTAGTCAGTTGGCTCACTTTTCATACGGTGAGGGTTGTGGTAAATTGTTAGCGTGGAAAGCAAAGAAAGATCTTATGCGCAATCAAATAAAAGAAATTAAAAAGGTTGACTCAGTAGAAGTGATAACAGACAGCAAAGGAATAGCCGATGCCTTCCACAGCTATTTTGTAAATGTTTATGCAGAAGACCTCCATCCAAGAAAGTCTGAAATAGAAGAGTGGCTAAACTTTTTGAAACCTCTTTCTGATGATTTAATGGGAACACTAAATAAAGAAATTACTTTAGACGAAGTGGCTAAAGTGATTAAGGAGAGTAAAAGGGGGAAAGCACCTGGCCCGGATGGTATTCCGGCTGAAGTATACAGAACTTTAGTTGACGTAATTTCTCCTACACTCTGTCAATTATTTAATCAAGTTTTTAAAGGGGAGGTAACTATACCTAGTTCATGGAATGAGGCAACTATCTCCTTGATACTCAAACCAGGGAAATCTCCCAGCAGTTTAGATGCTTATAGACCAATATCGCTTTTGAATTGCGATTATAAGTTTTTCGCAAAAATCTTAGCCGACAGACTTGCTAAGGTTATTCAGAAACTGATTCATGAGGATCAAAAAGGTTTTATTAAGGGGAGATACTTGAAGGAACTCACTTTTACCTTGGTTGGAATAATTGATATGGCTTCCAGTCAAAAGTCTCCCTTGGCGGTGTTTGCACTAGACGCCGCCAAGGCATTTGACCGAGTAAACTTCACATATCTGAAAGATCTTCTGCAACATCTTAATCTAGGGAAGAATTTCACTCAATCTCTCTTTTCTCTGTATTGCTCCCCGACATCACGTGTTTTAGTTAATGGAAACCTTACTCTTCCCATAAAAGTAATGCGAGGCACCAGACAAGGGTGCCCTTTGTCGCCCTTACTCTTTAACTTATATATAGAGCCATTGGCTTGTAAGATAAGGGCTTCAGAAGAGATACCCCCCTTTGTAGCTGGAGATTGGTCAAAAAAACTGGGCCTTTACGCGGATGACATTATTATTTATTCTTCTAATTTACATCACTCGTTGGATAACTTGTTGAAAATAACGAAAGAGTTTGGAAAAGTTTCAGGTTATCAAATAAATCAGGATAAAACCGAGATAATGGCCTGGAATTTAAGTACAGAAGGGGTAACTAGCAAATCTGAAATGAGATATTTGGGGATCAGGATAACTCATAAGATTGAAGATCTTGCTAAAGTAAATTTTTTTAAGATCAAGAAAGAAATTACGGCTACTTTAAAAGGATGGATGAATCTCCCTCTGTCACTGTATGGACGGACCAATCTTGTGAAGATGGTGATCGTACCGAAAATTACCTATTTGTTTGAGACTATACCGCTGGGATTTAGAAAAGAATGGTTGGCTAAGGTGCAGAGTGAGGTAGCTTCTTTTATATGGGCATCAAAAGGTGCACGAATATCATGGAAAAAGCTGAGGAGGAGAACTAACAAAGGCGGCTTGGCTGCACCAGACTTACAAATATATGCGTGGGCTTTTTGTTTAAAGAACTGTAGGATGTTGTTCGGTACCCTAATTAAATCCACGATTGGAGATATATTTGGTGAGTTGTTAAAATGTAACGGGTTCGACGATTTTGGTTTTCTATATAAGTTTGCAGACCCTAAATTTTTTTTAAAAGTGAGATTAAAGGTTTTGCAAGACTTGGCGGAGGTATGGTATAAAATAAGGAAAACATTGAAATTGCCTTATTTTAGTTTTATGGCCCCAATATGGGATTCTCCTGGAGCTCCACTTTGGACAAAGGATGCTCTGGCTTTTCAGTTGAAAAAAGAAGATGGGCTACAAAGATGGAAAGACGTGTTTCAGGATGATAATTTGATTTCTTGGAGTCTTTGTCAACAACAATGGGGTCAAGCTTTTTCCAGGTATAAATACATACAGATACAGAGCTGGGCAAGTGATCTAGAAACTGATTGGGACTCAGAATGATTTCGAGATCAAGTTAGGGTTAGGGGCTTTTAACCCCTTCGACGCTCATGACGAGCTGGGCTCGTCATGAGGTAGCCTCCTCGCACGCTCATGACGAGCCCAGCTCGTCATGAATAATGGGTTTTTTAAAACATGAGCACAGGAGCGGAATTTCGCTAGCGCTCATGTGGTTAAGAAGGAAGTGGCCACGTGGTACTGGACGATACTAGAAATGGAAGATGGACCATTCGTGCTCCCGGAGGCCCTGTGGTTGGAAAGCTAGCCGAAGATCGCGACGGAGAGTCAATGGCAAGTAACGATGTCTATGCTCTATAGTATTGTTAAACCTGCAAATTTAAGGAGGAATCTTCTCTTTACTATCCATAGGGCATATTGGTCCCCTCAAAGATTATCCAAATTTAAAACAGGCAGAGTAGTGGGATGTCCGAAGTGCAACACTCTAAATGCCGATGATCTACATATGTTTGTCTATTGCCCAAATATAAGACAATTCTTGCTGGACGTAAGTAATTGTCTATCTAGAATCTTGAACCTGTGAATGGAGGTAAGCCCCGAATTTATAATAACGGGGAGATATAATTTAGTAAACAAATGTTTGAATGATAATGTAAGACTTATTTTGTATGCCATATTGCTAGCTCGCAGAGAGATTTGCAAGTTGTGGGTCTCTACATCCCCCCTAAATTAATGGATTGGATTCTAGCTATGAGGGTTGTGGCTAAGATTGACACTCTAGATCATTCTAAGAGAAATCGAGGGTTTTGGGTACCTTTTCTTGAAGTTTTTGGTTGATTCTTCATTATTTTGTAAGATTTTCCGATGATTAAGCCCGCGCCTATCTCGCTGGTATAAAATGTATGGTGCTCCAGGTCGATAATAGAGTGAGAGGTGGATACGCCTGGTGAGTTAGCTGGTCAAGAAAGTTAGTTTGACACACGACCAGATTCAAAATAGGTGTAGCTTCCCCTTAACACTCTAACCAGCATATGAGATAAATGCCCAGTGGTGGACTCAGTTAGAAGAAATGGGTGGCGAGACGGCAAAGAAGGGATAAAAAAAAAAAAAAAAAAAAACTTTGAAAACTCATAAAGTAAGTCAGCAGGATAGGCAAGGCATACCCGCAGCACCTAAGTGCCAGAAAAAGTTGTAGGTAACAGAAGACACTTCTCTCTCAAGGTGCTCTTTTGACAACTAGGAGTGGTGAATGTGCAGAGGGCACCCACCATGCAGAAGATCTCTAGCTCGATCCAAAGACTGACTACAGAGTCCATGAGTCCATATTAAAGTATGAAAAACAACGGATAACTGTGGGTCTACCAACAAAATCAAGACTATGTGTGTGTAGGGCTGGCTATGTGTCTGCTACCAAAGTTGAATAGAAGACAAACTAATGGACAATTAACCATTGTGAAAAAATGTCCATCAGTTACTCGTTCTGTGCCACCCAGTACATCATTTGGTCTACTTCACAGTAGGTAGTCCATTGTTTCATCTCCGTAAATATGGAAGGGAGATAATTAATGAAGGATGGATGTCTGGTAGATGTTATTCACTTGTAACTGAGAGCAGTGCATTGGTGAAAAAAGTGAGTGTGTTAAACATAAGATTGGATGATGCATGCGATATAACTTTATTCTGGAGTCATGCACCTCCAACGCTAAAAACAATAGAGTGCAAAAAAGTCAGATGGTTCAAACAAATAACTTCTGACTGGGTAATCTGGTCGACATGTTTCTGCGGACTATTAAAGGTCAAGCACTGTACCTGCCGCTTCCTCAGGACCCATAAACTTGATTGCTACTGCTTACGTGAACAAAATAATAATAATTAAATACAATAGGACATATGTGAACAGAAATGCTAAATGTCACCTGTTCACTTCCACTTTCCCTCCTTTGGATCATAGGGTCCGATTGTGAATTCGCCAGCATGCTCCCACATAGACAAGGAATGAAATATAGAAAATACAGTAACACCTTCATTAGTAAGGGCTATCAATAGACATTGCTAGATTATAATTCATAACATATCTTGGTCCAATGACCTTAATATGCAATCCATTGTACAGGTTATCAATGGCTCACCTTAATTTGTAAGGGGAAAATGCCTCGCCTCACCTGGCAAACAGCTCAGGAAATTGAAGCACCGCTCTATAGTGCAGAAAATGTAGAAAAGTCGAGATGAAACATATGACAGCCAAACAATGTCAGACTCACTCCCTGTAGAATACTCGCTTGTACACTACAGAGGCTCTAGGTCTATAAATAATCAGGTTATTCAAATGTCCAATTGCTCATTCACTGGACTAACTCTTAATCATTGTGGTTTATAACCTCTTCATTTTATTATATATATTTTCCTCTTTATCACATTAGATATAGATGGAATACCTATATGAGAGTTTAACAACAATCCATTTGTGATCCGATATGCTATTGCAAAAATCACATTGAATATGATGGAAACACCTCATTACAGAACCCAATTTGTGAATTGGGCTTTCAAGTTATAAATTTCTGTCTGTGGTACGCTAATTACTCTATTCTGTCACTCTAGTATACATAAGTTGTTCTTTATTATCTTGAAGGCCTAAGCTCACTTTTAGCCAACATGTGTTTCGTACAAGCCAAAATGCCTCAACTTCATTCAAGAAAATAAAGAACAACTTATGTATACTTCAATAAAGACACTCTACGAGTGTTCCGCAATAGTGCTCATGGTGTACGTAATCAAAATAAGCACCTTCACTCAAGTTCACCTGGCACAGACAGGAAAAGTGCACCATATTAAATAGAAAATGCACTGTCCCCTGTACCGGCAAGGATTTATGCCTTCAATATGGACAGCACAGCATTGATAGTTCGATGGGTAGTCTGTCTTTAAATGCGGAGTTCTGTCTGCAGGAGGGTGTGCATAGACGCTAGGAGAATGCACCGACTGTGCCACTTCTTTTTTTTTAATTAAAATTGAAATCATGTGTATACAAAAATATTATAATACTCTTTCCTATACATCAATTTATATCTTACAAAACATTTAGGACCAATTCATCTTCAATATCATGCAGGAATAAAAAATAACTAGTTATAAGACATATCTGTACAAATCACTGTAATCAAGGCATATAATACATAAAAGAACAAGATTTTGAGGCACATCAGTATTTGTCACAGTAGAAACGGCAGAAGATACAAAAGAGCGTTATCTAGGACTTTCTAGTATCCCGCCAACTTTTGAGGGGGGCCCAGATATTCTGCCCAGCTCCCTCATCTTCGTTCCCCAACGGATGTATAAAGCGGCTTCAATATTATGAATGCCAAGTAGTCTGGATAACCACATCTAAAAAGAGGGTGCCATAGAGTCCTTCCACTGTGCGGCCAACAGTATTTTTAGCACTGCGATACCGATAAATACAAAAGCTTCCGCCTCTTTTTCCAATTTTACCTTAGAATCTAATCCAAATACCAACAGGACCGGGGATAGGGTAACTTTAATCCCTAGCAGCCCCTCCCAAAATTTTTCCATTTCCGAAATAAGCTGTTTCAGAGCACTGCACTCATAGAACATATGAACTAGATTAGCCAGCCCCCCAAACACCTAGGGCACCTATCATCGTCTCTTTTCCCCCACTCGAAAAGCTTGGCTGGGGTATAGTACAGCGTAAATAGTGTTTTGTAATGTTGTGCCCTTAGGTTTGTGGATCGGAATAATCTACTTGCCATCTGCAGCGCTCTATCCAAATCCACGTCCGGGTCCCCTAGTTTGACTGCCCACGAGGCCTCAACCTTTTCCATATCATCCTGCCATGTCTCGGAGAGGACCTCATAGATTGTACCGATCCTGGTCCCCACACCCAAGACATAGTCAAGGATCTTAATTTTACCACCTGGATTAAGTCTAGGTCTGATGGCCATCAGTGTTTGATGTAATTGCATGTACTTAAAACTGTGTTTAGATTCCAGTCCATACTTTTGTTGTAGTTCAACAAAGCCCACTAGGACGGAACCATCTCATACATCCCCAATTCTGCGGATTCCCAAAGAATCCCATTCCAACCCCCCTCCATCACAGCTCAGATATGGGAAAAGTTTTGAATTTCATAAGGGTGTGTAATAGTTAAATTTCACAATACCTAAATACTTCATTATTTCTTTCCAGACCCACCATGCAGTATCCAATACCTTGTATCTTTTTTTTTGTAGTATCGCCGATCGGTATTGCGTAGTAGTGAACCAACAGCCTCCTTCCCCATCAATAATTCATAAATAGTAGGTGGGGGAATGCTGCCTGGGAGCCTATGCATATAAATTGATGTATTGCCCATGAGTATTGCCATTTGGCTAAACAGGGAAGCTAGGAGGTAGCACCTAATGTTGGGGGCACCTAGGCCACCTCTTTCCTGTGGAAGCCTTAATCTCTGAGGAGAAGTAGCGGGTAAACCCCTGATTGATGATTTTAAGTTGCGCGGGGTTAATCAGAAATGCCTGGATTTTTTTACCCTGAAACGGCTTCAGAATCTGTCTGAGTCTCCAATGTCTCTCTACCGTGATGTGGCAGAAGTCCGGTCTTACAAAGAAAGATACCTCCCCGCTTGTCCTCCTGGCATCCGGTCTTGCCTTATCCGAAATGGATTGCCCCGATAAAAAGTTTCCAAAAAAGACCAGGATTGTGAGAAGTTGGCCTGGTATATGATGTCCACAGTTCTGTGGCCACCTTGTATCAGTCCAAACAATCCCTTATGGTGGTGGTTGTAAGTCAACCTTATAGACAAGCTATCCTAGGGGTAGCATGGACTAAGCAGCCTTAAAGGCTTAACTCCAAAGGACATGTGAAGCCAGCTGTTTTAACTATACAATCCTGTAATATCAAATGAAAGGACACCACACAAGTTATATCTTATCAAAATATATGTATTTATTCTTAGAATACTCCCCACTACTCTTTATGAGCAATGAAGCACAAGCGTTTAAATAAAAGCACAGTTAAACATATACAAGTTGCACGTTTTTGGATGAGGCCGGTGGCCACTCAAACCATATATCAAAAAAGTGGTATAAGAATCACTAATCGATTAGGGGTAAGACCTAGGGCCTTGGGAATCGCTTGGACTACAGTGGACTAACAGCAGTTAGGACGGGAGTAGCCCACGGGATTCGGGAGCAGTGCGGGAAGCACGGCTTTCACCAATGTAAAGTCAATGGTGCGTAAAAGTTACAATGTTATTGCAAATGGAGTCTTCCGACTGGACTAGGACTACCAAACTTTAGACTTAGGCACTAGAGGTGTGTACCAGTGTGGGAACACCGGCGCTAGTAAGTTACCTCACCCACAGGCCGCGGGTGCACAGGTGCCAACCTGTGTCGGGTTTCGTCACGCAGTTCGATGGTGCCTGAGGATGACGATGCTGCAGGCGTCCAGAAGAGAAGTGTCCGGTGCGATCCAAGGGTGGATCGAAGTTGAAGGGTACCTGAAAGCAGAGGGGAAAGAGTCTGGGTCACTAGCCAGTGACCAGGAAGGAACCAGGAAGGAACCAGGCAATGTTGGGCGCAGTCAGGTCGTTGTCGGGTGCCTTGTCTCCACTGCCATGTGGACTCTGGGGCACCGAGGATGTCCTGGAGTGAATCACGAGCTGTCCCACAAAGGCTCTCGCTGTTGGCCATGTCGGCTTCACGATCGGAGTCACCAAACCTTGGCAAGGGCAACCCACGCAGGATTCGAAGAAGGCTTAACACTCGGACCAGCAAGGTCTGAGCGGGTGCTCCTTTTCAGGGGAGCGAGTGCCAATCTGGAGCAACCATATCAGCTTTTCAAAGTTAAAGGTTTGTCGGTTCAGGGGTCGCTAGCCAACGGGCAAGCGACCGGACCAACGCGTCAAGCAGGAAAATGCAGAAGGGCCCCACGCAGCACTCGTCGAGTGTAGAGGGGTGAGCTTCGGTGCAAAAGCTGCTCGGGGCTGGAGCTTCTCCCGCTCCAATGCACAGCTTCGAGGGAGCCTCGGATGCTGCACGGTCAGCTCTTCGTCGTTACTTCAAGATGGCCGCTCCCACGCTTCAGGTCGCCTCCACGGGTGCCAGCTCTGCATGGACTGTGGATCGGTCTGTTGGAAGTCGGGATAGCTGGCTCTTGTTGATCTCTGTTGCTCGAGTTCCGGCGGGAACTGCGACAAAGCAAACGTCAAGGTGCTGGATGGTGCCTGTTTGCACAGGGTGGTCACTCCTTGACCACAAGGGAGATTCTTCAGTCTTCTATGTCGAGTAGGATGTCCAAGGGTCCAGAGTTTCATTTCATAAGTTTCAGTCAGGATAATCTGATGTGCATTGGCACTGCTCCCACCTATATTCCAAATCTGGGGGCTGGATTACCTGCTAGGTCCCTCCTATGGGAGGGACCCAGGAAGGGGGTGGTTACACCCCTTTCCTTTGTCCAGTTTGCCGCCAGGACTGGGGCTGGATGTCCCCAGAACCGGTTTGACTGGAATCTGCCCAGGGACACCTTGTGTGCCCCAGGCAGTGTCTAGTTTCATTCAACCCTCCCTGCTACAATCCACTATCCCCTGTCTGGGGTGGGGTGACACCTCCCTGTGACAGGAGATCCTTTGATCAAGCCTCCTCTGTCGAGTATCGGTCAGCAGCAGGAGGCCAGACTCGTGTCTGTGGCAGCAGCATCCATTTTGTGATGCTGGGGCTCTGGTTAGGATTAACCACATTTGCAGTAAGTAACATGTCTTCTCCCTCTAGAAGGGTGGAATGCTACCCCCGTCGCCAGAATTGGCGAGGGGGTAGTATTCCAAAATGTATGACACCAAACACGACATGTTTTGATAAAGCCAAACCAAAGTTAGCATTAACCGCGAGGATTATAATGCACTTAAGAGTATATGGTATGGCAGTATCACTAGAACAGCTATAATGAAATGGTTCCGAAAGCTGCAGACAGGCTCAGCTCATGCTAGAGCACCATCTCACATAAAACCAAGCCCTCTGCCTCCAGGATTGTTAAGGCCTGCCATAGGAGTGACTTATAGGTATATATGTGTCCAGATATAGGTTTAGACATAGGTATACTATATCTAAGCAAGGGGTGATTACACCACCTTGCCCCAGCTGAGGGATCAGCCAGTTGTGTCGATTTAAGTACCAGCCAGGGGTGGCAAAAGATATGCTGCAGCCCCTGGTAGGCCTTGGATGCACCTATGCCCTTGGCACCTATAGTGCACTGTATAGGGGCTGACAAGCAGGGCTTAATTTGAGCCAGAGCTTGCCGGTGCTTAGCACCTGCACCTAATTATGAGGGCCGGGTCTACAGTCACGAGGCATTAGGTGCACCTGTCCTGCCTTAGTAATTGATTTATGAGAGTTGTGACTCGTGTGTGGCACTGGCACACAGAGAGCGTGTGCTGTGCTACTGCTGTGGTGCCATACTTAGTTCGTTTAAGTTACCGACGTAGACTGATGCATGCAGTTAGTAAATTGTAAACACACTGCTGACGGTGACATGACTCACTCCCAGTGATTTGATTCTCAATGTCCGCTCCTCCTACCTCCTTACTGCTCTCTTCCCGGCCGCGGATCAAGCCCAGTGGGCGGGACACTGTAGTTAGAAGTTGTTGTTGGGAAGGGCAGGGCTTTTCTGCGGGGGTTGGGGCTGTGCGCAGCAGAGGCAGCGACGCGTGCGCAGATTTTGCAATTGAATGCACGCGCATTTTCGCTGCCCGCCCCAGCATACCCACACCTCTTCTCCACCAGCCACCGAGTATCCAGTGGTGGTGTACTCGACCAACGCATGCCGCCTTTCAAAAGTAGTTTGATTTGGGAGCTCGGACTACTCAGCATGTGAGGGTGAGTGAGGCAGGGCCTTGCAGACCGCAACCAGGGAGGCGCCTTGGTCAGGTTTTTTTAAATCATCTTGATTGGTCTACCGGCCGGCGTCTGGTCATGATGGCCTGGGGTAGGCCCGGCCGGCGCCGGCGGCCGAATCATCCTGATTTAAATAAATCAAGCTGCGCAGGTGAGGCAGGGCAGGGCAGGGCAGGGTCTGGGGGCTGCAGGCGCATGATTACTGTTTATTTTTTAATCATAATTGTCGATTGGTGACATTATGGCCTGGGATAGGCGGCGTAGGCCGGTGGCAAAATCATGAATTAAAAAAAAAATAAAGCTGCGCAGGTGAGCCTAGTGAGGCCTACTACTGGTTTACTTTTTTATGTTGTTGGTCACGTCACTCTGATCATGAGGATGAGGTTGTTTTTTGATCCCCTGGTTTGATCATCACGATCAAGTTTGGTTGCCAGCAGTGCACTGCAGTGGGCAGTAGTGGCAATTTGTTGGGCAGTTGCGGGCCGGACTGCCTGCACAGATCAGTAGTACAGGATGGATTCAGTTTCGTTTTCAGGGCATGCTCATCAAATCTGTGGGGGTTGGCAAGCAGCGTACGCACATTTTTTCACATTGTAATGCGCGCGCATTCACTGCTTTGCCAACACACCCCACAGATAACGACTGTCAGTTCATGCTCAATTCCATTTAGACAGTCGATAAAGTAGAAAGCTCCGATAGAAGGAGTTTCTTTACTTTGGTGATACAGTGAGTTCTTCAATAATTGTGATGTCCTAAGGGGTTTATTTGCAGGTGCGCTCTCTTTGCCTTCCATGCGCAATGATGGTGGTCTCAGTAACTGTACTGCCTGTGTAATATACCCGGCGTCGTTGGTCCTGACGACTGGGAAGTGTCACGGCAGCATCGACACTCGCTGAGCATCATGCATAGGCAGCACATTATACAGCTGAGCCAGAGACTGCGGCCCAGCGTTCATCTTGTCGAGGAAGTCTGTAAAGAATATCCTTAAGGCAAGTTGTGAAGTAAAGAATAACTTCATTATCGTTACAAAGTCCATGTGGTTACGGCCCGCTGCCAGTTGCTGTCGGCTCGGGCTCACCTCAGTAAGGTATGAAGTCCTAGGCCTAAATTGTTAACAAACTTTATTCATGCACTGCAGGATTAGCATAGTGAAAGAGGGCGTCAGAGTAGACACCATCAGCGGTGATCACTTTGCATACTTTTGATATTAGGCAAGGCTGCTGCTCACCCCTTCTGACCCCAGAAGTGCACAGTAGAGAGAAGCCTGCTCTCTGTACAGGGTGTGTTTGTGAGGGTGGGGGGAGCGGTAGTGTGTCCGGTCAGTGAGTGAGTCAGTGTCAGGATAGTTGGGCCCTTTATGGGCGGGCCGACCCAGAGCTTCAATGAAGCTGAAACTAGTGCCCTTGTGTCACTTGGTATTGTTAGCGCACACTGGGTACAGCAGACATGAAAGACCATTGAGGTATGACCCCTGAGACACGAACAGGTTGCAGCTTTCCCTTCCGTTGCTGTTCTGCCCCCAGTCTCGAGACAGCAGGTCAGTAATTTTATGGGATGATTATTTTAGTCTGTTTGTGGGCCTGTCTAGCAGTGCTTGGATGTGCTGTCTTAAACTCACGATTTTTGTTCTGATAAAAAATAATTCTGGCAGCAAGCTTAATTAGTGTGACATGCAAAACCCGTCTTCAGCACTGTCTAAACTGGCTGATGCAGCAGAGTTACTTACTTGAGATAAACAATGGTGCCTCGACTGTTTTATGTAATCAACTCAGAAAGCGGGTTTCAGGAGTTTTGCATTACTTTCAAGCAGGGGCGTAGCTAGAGCTTGTGGCGCCCGGGGCTACCCTTCAGATTGCCGCCCCCCTGGGGGGTGCGGGGTAAAAAGGACACCGAGCACCTGAAAGACGTCCGAGAGACACATTATATTGCCGCTCATAGTTACCTCGATCATGCAAGTTACATGCACATACATGACCCGGTCTAGTGCTAGACAGCCCCTATCCCCAAAATAGTGTCGCCAGGGGCAGACCGCCCCCACCTAGCTATGCCGCTGAAGGAAAAGCAGAAGGAAACCCAAAACCTACATCAGTTCTACCTACCCTTTTTGTGACATCTCACTCATAACATCACAGCTTGTGCAGGACCCTTGTCCCCTGTCCCCTATCTGCCCCGTCCATGACCTCAGCAATGTCTGCAGACCGGTTCACCACACTGGGTTTGAGCACGATTCCCCTGTCAGCACCTTCAGGATACTACAGGAGAGTCCAATGCACCTGATCACAAGACTAACTTGAGTTCTGCAGTTGGGCAGTACCAGGCCGGATAAGGGGGGAGAGGGTTATGAGGGGCAGTAAGTTAAAAACAAAGCTGGAAGGACAAAATATGTTTATTCTGTCCCAAGTTTCTATTGTCTTTACCTTCAGGAAAAGAATATAAAACAAAGGCACACTGTATGTTTAAAGATAAATCCAAGTTAAAGTAATTGGTAGGAAATGCATTTGTTTGCATTATGAAATTTTATTGATTAATTCAGTCATTACAGATGAGTGTAACCAGACAGTAAAAGGAATAGATTCCTGGTGGTGGTGGGTAAGGAGTGGTGGTTAACGGCTTCTGTGTCCAAAGCAGTCTTCTTGAATGGTCACCTAATTCTGTTTCCTAGGAAACAGTCTATGGCTAATGAAAGGCACTGGACAAACACTGCCCTTAATGTCAATTTGAACCAGGACTGTTCAAACTCTGTTATTTGTCATCATGCAAGGACTAATCACATTCAGGGGCATCATATAGGTCCTGGAAGGTCTTCTGACATTCCGCAGTCCTAATCAGCTTCTAAGGCTGCTTCTTAATCAGTTGCAGGCTTTTGGGCTGCTCAACCATGCCATCCTCAATCTCAGCAATACGGCATTCATTACTGTCTACTCTTCAAATCTGTATAGGCAGTTTTGCAGAAAGTTTACCCGGGAGGTGAGGCGCTTACCGCGCAGATGGGCATTTGAGGTAAACAGGAAGTGAATATATACCAGTAAGTCTTTGTTAACCAAGGGCTGATATTAACAAAGTGGCATAACACAACTGTGGAGTACTGTGGCGCACTGCCAATAATTGCAGATTTTAATAGGAACATGGTCTTGTGCATTGCTGTGGAGAGATTGGTAAAAAGGTTAAGGGGTTAACCAAAAGAAATTGATAACATGCTATGGGTTTAAGTAAGGGAACATGATTCATCTAAGCTGAGCACATAGTTTTCCAACGCCATTTTTGTTAGATCACCTATAAGCGCTAAGAGGTGGTTAAAGCGAAAGACAGGCTCCGTTAAAGACAATGCTTCAAGTCATGTATTTCTGACCCGTCTGGAAGAAAGGGATGTGTTTCTCTCATATCTTTGCAAGGACGTGGTTGACGAAAGTGTATATTACTGTCATCTACGATAATCAACACAATTATTGGTGTTTCATCTGACCTTACAATTAAAAAAATAAAAAGTGTTTAAAAATCTTCAGCTAACTTGGCATGAGGTCTGAATGGAGTCAGACACAGGCTGTAAGTGACTGCAAAACTGCATCTAGAGCAGCCAGCTGAAGATACTAGGCGCTGCTAGTTTAAAAGGCAAGAACGTTTTTTTTACTGTCTAAACGAGACATCTGTATTTATTTTTTTAAATATGAAGCTTGTCAGTTCGTGATGGTAGCAGCGAGTCTCACTTCCTGTGAGGAAGGTAACAAACCAGAGAATTTATTAACAGCAGTCCTGCCAAGCGTCACGCAACAGGTGTGCCGCTCACGCATTTCAGTGCGGTGATCCGCATCACCGCACTGAAATGCGTTGTCACGCATTTTGCCACCTGCTGCCAGGCGAGCCACCAGCGGCGCCTGTGACTGTGCCCGGGCTCTCTCTGCTGCTCCGAGAGAGAGGTGCGCCTGCTTCCGTCGTGTTCCTAAACACTGCTCTCAGCTCTGAGAGTGCTACAAATGTATCGACTGCACTCTGCCAGGAGCTGCCTGTTGCCCTGGAAACAGAATGCGGTAAATGATGGTGCCGTGCGGCTGCGGCGCCAGCACGGCTCATGAGACAGCAGGGGGGCCGGGCTGCCTGCCCTCTCAGTCTGATACTGCAGCAATCTCCGACCGTGTCACCAGGGGGCCGGGATTAAATCCGTATGTGCGGCGGTAGGGTGCTGTCACGTCCGGCCCAGAACAGGAAGTAAGAAAAGCAGCTGGGGAATCAATCTTAGAGTGCAGGCTGCAGTGCCTGCTCACAGCCTCTCTCATGCCATGATGGCAGGCCGCTCTGGCGACGTCACTGGGCCATGCTCGGAGCCAGAGGATCAACTCAGGTGAATTAAGGAGCGAGACCTTCTGTCACAGACTACGGGCACCCTGGCAAGCGCCAGTTATGTTTCTTTGCGCGCAACTGAATGTGCTGACACTTTGGCGCCTCCAAGAGTCACAGTGCCATGCTGCAAGACTCGTCTCGGCTGCTCTCCGGTCTGTGAGTATTATTCATGGCTGACATGTTCTTGATATATGTATTGATAGTAATAATAGCTTTCATTTAATTTATCAGCCTGCTAATAGACGTTACCTGCTCACCTCGGTCTCGGTGCCGAGACGGGCCGGCCTCAGCTGACTTACTGTTGTGATTAGCAGCTGAGTTGGCCCCGCAGCCCCACAGGTGCTGTCTGTAATGTGCCTGTAGTTCCCTGCATCAGTAAAATAAATACATCCTGGATGGAACCTTCCCTGTTGCTGAGTCTTTTTCCAGCAAATCACGTGTTACCCCCAGTGTCACTCCACTGACCTTTCGGCAGCACAGCTTCTTTGGGCATTCTGAATGCGGGAGAATCACTGTGAATGCGCAATGGCACTACCTGTGTGAAGTTTTTTTCAATATTATCCAGCGCCAGAATGGGTCCGCTTTTGCCTCTGAAGTCGATCGGCTGGTCACACTCTGTCAACAATTAATAATACTATTGTGGCAACAATGATCCAACATAACAGATACCAAGGACGACGGACTAGCCCCTACAGGCGCAGGATGATTTTAATTTCTTGCCGGCCCATGCCCCCAGGAATTATTGCAGCCGCCCTGCAGCACAGTTAAATTAGAACAACACTATTTGACCTGGACAAGTGCTGCTGTGGGTTCGGGTTCTGTCCGGTCAGTGAGTCCGAGAGCAGGTGCTGTCAGTGGCTTTTAAAGGCACAAGGAACTGCTCTCAAAGCTGTTCTCACTGCCCGTCGTGTCATTCAGACTTTAATCTCATCTACACTACAACACCTCAGTCTGCAGCCAGTCAGTGTGACGGAGACACTTCAACAACAACACATCGGCAGAAGACTTTTTTCCCCAGCTAGGTGCAGCAGTAGGTAGAATTGTTGTGGCTCAGTACTTCTGTAAGCAAGTCAAAAATGAAGGCTGCTGTAATTAAATATATCTGTTCAAAGGTCGGAAATGTTTCAACTGGCAGTTTGCTCTGCATGTTTTATCGCAGAAGATTCATATCCCTGCAGCAGAGAACGCCACTCTACAATGCAAATCGCAAAACTGTTTATGAGGATCTCTCTGAATTACTGGATGCTATGTTATAGCCCTTCCATTTCTAGTACTGTGCAGCAGTTTCAAGCTCTAAGTTCCTAGTTGCTCAAATGGGTGTAACTTCCGATTTTTATGTGTTGCCCTCATCTTCATGACTTGATTTTGATCGGGAGAAAGTGTCACTCATAGTCATTGAAATGTCACTCATAATTACACTGACATTTTAAAAATGTCACACATAGCAATCTGAAACCTTGGCAGCTATGTAACAGCATCCAAGTACTTCAATGATGACCGAGTGCCACACAAAAGCGTGGCTTGCAAAAACAATTTCTTTAATCAGTTTGCAAACCAATTCACTTGAGAAATGCAATTACCTCATTCCTGGCGAGCGGAATTCAGCACGGCCCAGCCTCCTCGTGACCCCACTGACTCCAGGGGCAAACCATGCCGCCGGGCATGATTCATTTAATTTTTCTACAGGGCAGTTTCACAATTGTGTGCCCTGGGCTTCGGAGCCCGGTGCGATCCTTGGGGTTGCATCCGGTCGCAGGAACACATTTTTTTAAAGGATTCCTGTGTGGTGTGAGGCGCGCCTTCCACAACTTCCATTCTCTCTCAGAGTCAGGCTCAGGCACTGTTGACGTCGCATCGGGAGGCACGTGACATGCAGTGCTGCTGCGCAGGCTCGCACTACAAACGGCGGCCGTGGGGCACTGGCCCGTTATGGTGGCCTTTATAATGTATTTGGGTACACTGACGGACAGTGAGTGTCCCTAAATAAATTATAAAGGCCACCGCAACGGGCCAGTGCCGGGCAGGCTGCCGCCCTAAATTAGTGCCGCCTGGGGCGGACCGCACCCCCCCCCGCATCCCCCTAGGTACGCGTAAACCGCATCACTTCTCAATAGTTTGAAGTTAATTGTATTTTAGCTTTTTCAATATCACTGTCAGTTTCACTAATTTGCAGTTCAGTGCCACTCAGAAGTGCATTGACGACGTCGGTCTAAAGAGCAATCGCAGCACTGCACAGCTGCCAGATACTTTTTATGATTTTATATAGAGCAGGCCAGGCCCGGAGTGCTTTACAATAGTCGAAACAGTTAAGTAACAAGTAGATAAAGGATTACGCTAGGGAAAATGAGCGACAAGATACCACTCACGAGTTGGAAGTGCACACCTCTCGGAGAGCAGCAGTTGTTATTGACAGGAATGGCTAATGTTACTGACTCTCCTACAGCTCCACCGGCTTTTCACATTCTTCCTCTGGCAAACCGGCCATTCGACATATCTCCCTGTATTTATTTTAGGCATGATTGCTTCCATTTCTAGCCCAAGAAAAACATCTACATTAAGCTGGTAGTAACGTCTATAAGGACTGGATCCACAGAGGGAAGTCGGTTACGATCAATGGGTGCAGAGTGCAGTCCCCTCTCAGCGCCTATATGGGCTATATGGGCTGGGCGAAGGATGGCCTCTAATGGACAATTAAACGTGAGTGCAAATGGCTTGTGTGTGTGTGCTAATGTGGGTAGCATCTGTACTTAATAATGCACCCGCTCCAGGACCCAGTGCGGACCGCAGAGTCACTCCTGCCTGGCAACGGTCACACCTGTTGACTGAAAACTTCAGGAATGGCAAGAGAAACCATTAACATTCCCTGTGAACTTTTCTTAGTAACCAAAATGTTCGTTTTACCCTCATGCACAGCAACTGCCACCACCAGTATAGGTTATGTTTATAAACTCCAGTCTTCAATTTCAGATGATTACAATCTTCCATTTTTTTAAATAATTTCCAAAATCCTCGTTCACATAAACATTTTAAAAGTAAATGCGTTTCATCCTTTCAGATATATTTGAGCTCTTGGCCTATCATCTGAAATGTCGCCAATTGTTAACCAGAGTTAGTTAAAATTCCCTTCCAAGCATTTGCTCATGTAATTTTGTGTAAAACACCACATGTGCAAAAATAGGCTTGTGACAGAACTAGGCCTTAGAATTAAAAATGGCATGGGCTTTCACAGTGCATGCACAAATGGCAGGCCCCCAAGCTTGCCACTCAGTGATATGATGTCCGAAATCGCTGTTTTGTGTCTTGGACAGCACAGCTGTGCATTGATGAGACAGGCCCAGAATGATACAGCCTCGTCACCCCTCACCTTTACATAATTGATTACTTTATATTTAATAAAGCAGTGGTGTACTCTTTTCTTGCTCTTCCTCAGTATCTGCTTTTCTTCCTTCCCTTCACACCTTACTCTGTTTCCCCTTAATTCCCACCTCCCCTCATTAACTGCTTTTCATTTTTCACCTTCTTATCTTTCCCTTCCACTTTCTTTTCACACATTCCCGCTGTCTGCTCTTCTTCTCTTTTTCCTCTTTTCATTATCATCATGTTCCACTCCATTCTAGCACTCCCTGTCTCTGCTTTCCTCACTTCTCTTCACATTCTTTGTCTACCATATCTATCTTTGCCTTCAGACCTCTCCTCCTTCCTCACTCTCCTGTTTATGTTTTTCCTTCTTGCGCATGTCTTCATATCCACTCCAGGAATCTGTTTTTGTTCTCAGGGTCATACATTTAAATCTTGGTGCGGCAACTCAGTCTTTAATATTTCTGAGGTCGATAACATGTGTGCCATTGAGCGGGTTAACAACATTTTAAATTCAGTGTCAAGGCCCCCTTTGGTGAATATGTGCTTTACAAACATACATGGTATGTTAAGGACACAAATGTATTTCAATCTTTTGTTTTTCAATTTCTATGCAATATTACACTGTCATTATTCTCTCTGATCCTCCTTGATCCAGTACTTTTCTTACTCATATTCATTCCCCTGACCTCCTTTCTTTCCTTTTGTCCCATCTTTATCTTTTCTCTTTTTTTCTTCCTCAGCACCTCCTTTCCCCTCTTGCATCTTGCTTCCTTACACCCTCATTCCATTCTTGCTTGCTTATACCCTCATTCCATTTTTGCTCCCTTACACCCTCATTCATTCCCCATACTTCCTCCCTGGGTGCATTTAATCCTTCTTCCTCCAATCTTTCCGTACTTTGTTTTCCTCCTCCTTCCTTCACCTCTTCTTTACTTTCTTCCTTATCATCAACCAATCCTTATCTTGCTCCTTTCCTTTCTTCTTTCCTTTCATTCATCACATCATTCACTTCCTTTCCCCCTCTATTCCTTCATTTCTTCCTTTCACATCCTTTACTTATTTCCTCCTTCTTTCATCCATTGCTCATATATATCCTCACTTCAGTACTCCACTTCCTGCCTGCATTTGTTGCTGTCTTCTTTAATGTATTCCTTCCTTTACCCTTTCCTTTCTTTTTAACAGCACAGTACACGCACATTCTCTTTAATTTCCAAAGCTGCCTCAAGTCCTCTAATGACCTTTACTGAAGCTGCATTTTGAGATTTACACACATTATCCAATTTGAGTTCACTTTTAAGTTTTTGTCATAAGCTTCCCATATGTTACATTATGTTAAGTTATATTGATTAGTAGAAATGCTAATCACCCGAGAGGGTATCCACCCTCTTGGGCAGGTGTGTAGGTGTGAGGTCCCGAGGTGCTTATGTGAAAGGCCAGATCTTCAGCTCCTTGCGGAACTCAAGATGTAAGGAGTGACTATGATGTGTTGATGCTTATAGATGTGGGTGGAACCAATAAAAGAAGTAGATGGGCCTCTCTCAGAAGTGGGCGGAGCCAGGAAAGTGGGTGTGGCCTCCGGAAAAAAATTGGAGCACCTGCACTTAATATTTTACAAATTAAGCACTGCTGACAAGGTGTCCAGTACCAATTTGGTTATGTACCTATAGTACATGTCTGTGAATTTAGAGAGAGAACAGCAGGCTGTGGGTCTGATTAGCAGGCCCACAGCCACATTAAGTCGAAAACCAGTGAAGCAAAAAGCAAAAATTGGGGTGACCATAGGATAGCAGACCCTAATCTCCTACACAACCCCCCCCCCCAAACGCAGGGACATTAAACTTAACCTTGACCAGATAAGTCTTCATGTTCTAAGTGGAAGTACCTGGAGAGACCAACTGCATTACCATGGTCAGTCCCTGGGCGGTGCTCCACTGTAAACGTCCATCCCCTGTAGGGAAATGGACCACCTGAGCAGTTTGGGATTTTCACCCTTCATCTGATTAAGCCACAAGAGGGGCTTATGGTCTGTCTGAATTAGGAAGTGAGTACCAAACAAGTATGGCCTCAACTTTTTCAGGGCCCAAACCACAGCAAAGGCCTCCCTCTCAATAGCTGACCAACGTTTCTCTCTAGGGGTCAGCCTTCTGCTAATAAAAGCAATGGGTTGGTCTTGACCATCTACATTGAGTTGTGAAAGCACAGCTCCCACCCCCAACTCAGAAGCATCTGTTTGAACAATGAACTGTTTGGAGTAGTCAGGACTCTTCAGGATAGGTGCAGAGCACATGGCCTTCTTCAGGTCATCAAATGCCTTTTGACAGCTAACTGTCCACTGAACCTTTTTGGGCATCTTTTTAGATATCAAATCATTTAATGGTGTCACAATGGACCCATAGTTCTTTACAAACTTCCTGTAATTACCAGTCAGGCCCAAGAAGGCTCTGACTTGTGTCTGGGTAGTTGGAGGAGCCCAGTCCTGTATGGCATGGATCTTGCTCTCCAATGGTTGAACTTGACCCCCACCTACTAGGTGGCCCAAGTACACAACCTTGCTCTGCCCTATCTGGCACTTGGTAGCCTTGATAGTCAGGCCTGCCTTTTGCAGGGCCTCCAGAACCTTCTTCAGGTGGATCAGGTGATCCTCCCAGGTAGAGCTAAAGACAACAATATCATCTAGGTATGCTGCACAAAAGTCATCCAACCCAGAAAGGACTTGATTCACCAACCTTTGGAAGGTGGCAGGTGCATTCTTCAAACCAAAGGGCATCACCACAAACGGATAATGCCCACTGGGGATAGAGAATGCTGTCTTGGCCTTTGACTCTTCAGCTAACCTGATTTGCCAATAGCCAGCTGTCAGATCAAATGTGCTCAGAAACTTGGCAGAAGCCAATTTGTCAATGAGCTCATCTGCCCTTGGAATGGGATGAACATCTGTCCTAGTGACAGCATTGAGACCTCTATAGTCCATGCAAAATCTCATTTCTCTCTTTCCATCTTGGGTATGAGGTTTTGGCACAAGGACTACTGGGATGGCCCAGGGGCTCTCTGATGGCTCAATCACTCCAAGTTCTAACATTTTCTGCACCTCAGCCTTGATACAATCTCTGACATGGTCAGGTTGTCTGTAAATGTTGTTCTTTACAGGTAGACTGTCACCAGTGTCCGCCACATGGGTGCACCAGTTAGTCTGACTGGGTGTGAGTGAAAACATGTGTCTATGGGCTTGCAAAGCTTGTCTGCAGTCCATCTGTTGCTGGTCAGTGAGGCTGCCTGCCAAGGCTACTCCATCAACTGAGCCATCATCAGGGTTTTGGGAAAGCAGGTCTGGGAGAGGGTCACTCTCTTCCTCCTGTTCCCCATCTGTAGCCATGAGCAAGCCCATGCTTTCCTTGTCAACAAATGCTTTCAGTCTGTTCACGTGGATCACCCTGTGGGGGTTCCTAGGGGTTTCAAAGTTCACCATGTAGGTGACATCCCCTTTCTTTTCCATTATGGTGTAGGGTCCAGACCATTTGTCCTGGAGAGCTGCTGGGGCCACTGGCTCTAACACCCGCACCTTCTGTCCTGCCTGGTACTCAGTCAGAACAGCCTTTTGGTCATGCCAAGCTTTCTGTAATTCTTGGCTGGCCTCCAGGTTTTTGGATGCTTTCTCCATGTACTCAGCCATCCTGGAGCGGAGACCAAGTACATAGTCCACAATATCAAGTTTGGGCTTTTTGAGAGGTAACTCCCATCCTTCCCTCACAAGACACAATGGACCTCTCACAGGGTGGCCAAACAAAAGTTCAAAAGGGCTGTAGCCAACCCCCTTCTGTGGGACCTCTCTGTAAGCAAAGAGTAAGCAGGGTAAAAGGATGTTGCATCTACGCCTGAGCTTTTCAGGTAATCCTTTTATCATTCCCTTTAGGGTCTTGTTGAACCTTTCAACAAGCCCATTGCACTGTGGGTGATAGGGTGTGGTGAACTTGTAGTTCACTCTACACTCCTTCCACATTGCCTTTAAGTATCCAGACATGAAGTTTGTACCTCTGTCTGAAAGTACCTCCTTTGGAAAGCCCACTATGGAGAAAACTCCAAGTAGGGCTCTTGCCACAACAGGAGCTGTTGTGGTCCTTAGGGGGAATTGCCTCTGGGTACCTTGTGGCATGATCCACTACCACCAGGATAAATCTGTGCCCAGATGCTGTTTGGGGATCCATTGGTCCAACAATGTCAATCCCTACTCTCTCAAAGGGTACCCCCACCACAGGAAGAGGTATAAGGGGGGCCTTTGTGGTGCCACCTGATTTGCCACTGGCTTGGCAGGTGACACAGGAGCGACAAAACTCCTCAGTATCCTCTGACATATGAGGCCAGTGAAAGTGAGGGACAAGCCTGTCCCAAGTCTTGTTCTGGCCTAAGTGTCCCGCAAGGGGAATATCATGGGCCAAGGTTAGAAGGAAGCCCCTAAATTGCAAAGGTATGACCAACCTCCTGGTTGTACCAGGCTTGGGGTCTCTAGCCTCTGAATAAAGGAGCCCATCATCCCAATACACTGAATGGGTACCTTGAGCATTCCCTGCAGCCTCAGCAGCAGCTTGCTGTCTGAGGGGTTCAAGTGAAGGGCAAGTCAACTGAGCCTGCCCCAGGTCTGCCCTTGAGGGTCCCCCTGTCCCCAGAAACTCAACCTGATCAGGTTCAAGCTCTTCAGAGACAGTCTCCTCTTGGATCACAGAATCACCCTCCTGTGAAGTCTGATCCTCAACCTGGGGCAAGTGGGAAGGCTCTGCCTTCACCCTCTTGCTCCTTCTCTTGGGTTGTGGTTGGTCTATTGTTTCAAGATCCACCACAGGTTCGGGTAGGCACTTCTTGGCCTGGGACCTGGTTACAGCCAGTACATGTGCTGAAATCCCTAGCATTTCTGCATGAGTCCTGTACTCCACTTCTGACCATACTGATTCCTCCAGATCATTGCCCAACAAACAGTCAACTGGGAGGTCTGCACTAACAACAACTCTTTTGAGGCCAGTTACCCCTCCCCAGGAGAAATTAACAACAGCCACACTATGTGAAGTGGTGGCATTGCAAGCATTGGTCACTAGGTAATTCTCACCTAGTATCATCTGTTCAGGGTCCACAAAGTTAGGTGTCACCATAGTGACACTGGCACAAGTGTCCCTGTAGGCCTGAGCCAGTTTCTCATTAATTAAAGGCGTCTGCCTGTACTTGCCCAGGTTACTAGGACTCACAGTAGAGGACATTGCTATGTCCCCCTCACAGATCAGAACTGCCTGAGTAGGGATCCTGACTAAGCCAGTCTCCATCTCAGTACCCATGGTTAACCCCACTATAGCCTTGGGTTGTGTACTACTACTGCTAACTGTACTAGGGGGTGCAGGTGTCTTAGGGACTGCAGTAGTAGCAACTGGATTTCTATTAGTGCATTCACTCCTCCAATGGGAAGTGGACTTGCAAAAGTTGCACCAAGGTTTCTTTTGGCCATCATTCTTCTTTTTCTTGTTTCCATTTTGGGAACCACCCTCCTTATTATTAGTTTGGGGGCCTGTAGAAGACTTCTGGTCTTTATCTTTCTGATTACCACCCTTTTGGTCTGCTTTCTTCTGATCACCTCCTTGGTTCAGGGGTTTCTGCTTAACCCTTGTTCTGACCCATTTGTCTGCCTTCTGTCCCAATTCTTGGGGAGAGGTCAGATCAGAGTCTACAAGGTGTTGATGCAACAGCTGGTTTGTACAGTTATTAAGGATCTGTTCTCTCATTATAAGATTGTACAATCCTGTATAGTCTGAAACTTTACTTCCCTGCAACCAACCCTCCAGAGCCTTAGTGGCACAATCAACAAAATCAGTCCAGTCTTGAGTCTGTGCTTTTTGGGTGTCTCTGAAGAACAACCTGTATTGCTCAGTGGTTAGGCCTAACCCATCAATAAGAGCACTCTTCAAGACAGAGTAGTTTTTAGCATCCTCAGGTCTAACTGTGAGGAGCTTGTCTCTCCCTTTCTCTGAAAAGGAGAGCCACAGGATTGCTGCCCACTGATCCTCAGGGACCTGCTGTACCATGCAGGCCGTCTCAAGAGCAGTTATCCATTTGTGGATATCATCCCCATCTTTGTAGGGGGGCACAATCTTACTCAGGTTTCTATTATCATAGGACCTGTCCTTATCTCTTGGGATAATGCTGCCACCAGTGGGAGTCTCCCCACTTAACTTTTGTTTTCTTGCAAGAGCTAGTCTAGCTTGGGCCAGGGCTAATTCCTCTCTTTCTATTTGGAGATTAACTGCTCTCATCCTGGCCTTATGCTCTCTTCTTTGAGGGGAAGTCATTCCTCTCTGTGATTCCCTTGAGGCACTAGAAATGTGAGAATCCCTGGAAGGGCTTCTCTCTCTCCTATTGCCTGGGAGAATCCTGTTATGTACTCTGGGGAGGTGCTGGCCCTTTCCATTTCCGTGTAGGTCCAAGTTGGCTTGGCTAAGCCTCCCCACTGGTACCTGGTTATCCCCTTGACCATGATCTGACTCTTCACCTTCTGATTCAGGGTCTACCTCCTCATTTTCTACATCTGGGGAGGTGTTCTCAGTGTCTGGGGGATTCACTCCTGCTCCTGAGGGAATTACTATAACTCTCTCTAAGTCATCCTTTTCTAGAATGGCTATCATGATAGGAATGGTAGGGTTGTGACCCTTTCTCAGCTTCCTTGCAGTGCACAAGGCACTCAAGTCTTTGTAGCTGAATTTGTCATAGCTGGAGGTTGCCAGTGGAGAGTCAACCCTCACAGATAGAGACCCTGTAGGTTCACCTGTGCTAGACATGACTCTAGTGTGGTGTAAGTGATGCACCTACCTACACTTAGTGTTTTCCTACTGTTCCTTACTAGTGAGTTGTAGTCAGGGTGTGATAATCCCTTTTCTCTACAACTACTAAGTCCAGAAGAACTTAAATATGCTAAGCTTTTATTTATATGTACCTATGGTACTTAATGTGATCTTTCAATTTGATAAAAAGATTGTAAAGGTAAAACAACTGCAAGCTCAAATCCGTACCGCTGCTCACCAATGTGAGAAGTTGGCCTGGTATATGATGTCCACAGTTCTGTGGCCACCTTGTATCAGTCCAAACAATCCCTTATGGTGGTGGTTGTAAGTCAACCTTATAGACAAGCTATCCTAGGGGTAGCATGGACTAAGCAGCCTTAAAGGCTTAACTCCAAAGGACATGTGAAGCCAGCTGTTTTACCATATACAATCCTGTAATATCAAATGAAAGGACACCACACAAGTTATATATTATCAAAATATATGTATTTATTCTTAGAATAATCCCCACTACTCTTTATGAGCAATGAAGCACAAGCGTTTAAATAAAAGCACAGTTAAACATATACAAGTTGCACGTTTTTGGATGAGGCCGGTGGCCACTCAAACCATATATCAAAAAAGTGGTATAAGAATCACTAATCGATTAGGGGTAAGGCCTAGGGCCTTGGGAATTGCTTGGACTACAGTGGACTAACAGCAGTTAGGACAGGAGTAGCCCGCGGGATTCGGGAGCAGTGCGGAAAGCACGGCTTTCACCAATGTAAAGTCAATGGTGCGTAAAAGTTACAATGTTATTGCAAAAGGAGTCTTCCGACTGGACTAGGACTACCAAACTTTAGACTTAGGCACTAGAGGTGTTTACCAGTGTGGGAACACCGGCGCTAGTAAGTTACCTCACCCACAGGCCGCGGGTGCACAGGTGCCAACCTGTGTCGGGTTTCGTCACGCAGTTCGATGGTGCCTGAGGATGAAGATGCTGCAGGCGTCCAGAAGAGAAGTGTCCGGTGCGATCCAAGGGTGGATTGAAGTTGAAGGGTACCTGAAAGCAGAGGGGACAGAGTCTGGGTCACTAGCCAGTGACCAGGAAGGAACCAGGAAGGAACCAGGCAATGTCGGGCGCAGTCAGGTCGTTGTCGGGTGCCTTGTCTCCGCTGCCACGTGGACTCTGGGGCACCGAGGATGTTCTGGAGTAAATCACAAGCTGTCCCATGAAGGCTCTCGCTGTTGGCGGTGTCGGCTTTACAATCGGAGTCAACAAGCCTTGGCAAGGGCAACCCACGCAGGATTCGAAGAAGGCTTAACACTCGGACCAGCAAGGTTTGAGCGGGTGCTCCTTTTTAGAGGAGCGAGTGCCAATCTGGATTAACCAGATCAGCTGTTCAAAGTTAAAGGTTTGTTGGTTCAGGGGTCGCTAGCCAACGGGCAAGCGACCGGACCAATGCGTCAAGCAGGAAAATGCAGGAGGGCCCCACGCAGCACTCGTCGAGTGTAGAGGGGTGAGCTTCGGTGCAAAAGCTGCTCGGGGCTGGAGCTTCTCACGCTCCAATGCACAGCTTCGAGGGAGCCTCGGATGCTGCACGGTCAGCTCTTCGTTGTTACTTCAAGATGGCCGCTCCCACACTTCAGGTCACCTCCACGGGTCCCAGCTCTGCATGGACTGTGGATCCGGCTGTTGAAAGTCGGGATAGCTGGCTCTTGTCGATCTCTGTCGCTCGAGTTCCGGCGGGAACTGCGACAAAGCAAACGTCGAGGTGTTGGATGGTGCCTGTTTGCACAGGGTGGTCACTCCTTGACCACAAGGGAGATTCTTCAGTCTTCTACGTCGAGTAGGATGTCGAAGGGTCCAGAGTTTCGTTTCATAAATTTCAGTCAGGATAATCTGATGTGCATTGACACTGCTCCCACCTATATTCCAAATCTGGGAGCTGGATTACCTGCTAGGTCCCCCCTATGGGTGGGACCCAGGAAGGGGGTGGTTACACCCCTTTCCTTTGTCCAGTTTGTCAACAGTCGTATTAGAACGCTGTTCTCCGTTTGAAGCATATCACGGAAGCAACTGCTCGCGGTTACCAGGCATTGAAACCATTCCTGCCGAGGTGACGTGGGTACCGGACACCGATATAGAAATTAAACTAAAGTATAGAGGCAACGTTGGCATCACCAACCCCTTTCAACCACCGGGTCGCCCGTGGGGGCGCCGGTAGGACTGTTCTACTCCACCATCCTTAGTGGTCTTTTTCATAAGAACAAGCTGTACAGTCAAGTGAATTCACACTAGATCACCGTCAAGACATTAGGTGATCTACCCCCTGGAAGCTTGGACTGAGTTCCCACCTGACCAGCTTCATTGGTGTTCGATCCAGACCACCAGTCGGATCACGGCCAAGTTCCCCTCCTATTCCATCCTTGTCCCCTGTCCTTAGGAAGACCCGCAGCCGAGGCCCCAAATATCCCAAGAGCACCAGGGTCGAAACGTCGACGCTTTTCTAACTTGTATGCCTGTACCTATATTGTCCCACCCCTTCCCCCCTCCAAACTGTGTGGACAGGCATATATAATAGCGGAAGGTTTCCCGCTTTGTTCTTTGTAAATATCAGAATTGTACATTGTAAACGCTTTCCTTCCTTCTTCTAAACACTTGAGCACCCCTTTATTTCTCACTGACTATACTTCATAGTCCATGCGCCGTTTATGATCATAATTGTTTTATGAAAATTGTAAATAAATATGTAAAATTTTGGTAGTACCAGTATCCAGAGTGTGGTTACAATCTGTTTCTTGTTGCTTTTATTTATCAGGGTGCTGTTTTCTTTTTGCATTCAATGTGTATAAAATCATTGTGAAATTGTAAATATCTCCCCCATCTTGCTTGAGTTAAAGCATGCAGATTTAATTGCATTTCCTAAATTAGAAATGATTTCCACGTAAGGCTTTTTCCGATTGATAGTCAAGGACCATTGTTTTTCCTTTCGCCAGTTTGCCGCCAGGACTGGGGCTGGATGGCCCCAGAACCAGTTTGACTGGAATCTGCCCAGGGACACCTTGTGTGCCCCAGGCAGTGTCTAGTTTCATTCAACCCTCCCTGCTACAATCCATTATCTCCTGTCTGGGGTGGTGTGACACCTCCCTGTGACAGGAGATCCTTTGATCTAGCCTCCTCTGTCGAGTATCGGTCAGCAGCAGGAGGCCAGACTCGTGTCTGTGGCAGCAGCATCCATTTTGTGATGCTGGGGCTCTGGTTAGGATTAACCGCATTTGCAGTAAGTAACATGTCTTCTCCCTCTAGAAGGGTGGAATGCTACCCCCGTCGCCAGAATTGGCGAGGGGGTAGTATTCCAAAATGTATGACACCAAACACGACATGTTTTGATAAAGCCAAACCAAAGTTAGCATTAACCGCGAGAATTATAATGCACTTAAGAGTATATGGTATGGCAGTATCACTAGAACAGCTATAAGGAAATGGTTCCGAAAGCTGCAGACAGGCTCAGCTCATGGTAGAGCACCATCTCACATAAAACCAAGCACTCTGCCTCCAGGATTGTTAAGGCCTGCCATAGGAGTGACTTATAGGTATATATGTGTCCAGATATAGGTTTAGACATAGGTATACTATATCTAAGCAAGGGGTGATTACACCACCTTGCCCCAGCTGAGGGATCAGCCAGTTGTGTCGATTTAAGTACCAGCCAGGGGTGGCAAAAGATATGCTGCAGCCCCTGGTAGGCCTTGGATGCACCTATGCCCTTGGCACCTATAGTGCACTGTATAGGGGCTGACAAGGTGTCCAGTACCAATTTGGTTATGTACCTATAGTACATGTCTGTGAATTTAGAGAGAGAACAGCAGGCTGTGGGTCTGATTAGCAGGCCCACAGCCACATTAAGTCGAAAACCAGTGAAGCAAAAAGCAAAAATTGGGGTGACCATAGGATAGCAGACCCTACTCTCCTACAAGGATGGCCCGTGCTTTGTCTTCTTCCTTCACCAGTAAGCGCTGTTTGAAAGGGATACGGTGTGCTCTTTGTATCTCGGATGCCCAATTCCAGTTCGATAATTCAGGGAAGGCGGAGGAAAACAGACTGATGATATAGCTCCTGACGTCAGATCCCTCCACTCCTTCCTGTACCCCGAGAACGGATGTATGACGTTACAACGCATGCTTTTACCACGCATGCTGTTACAAAGCAGTTTTTACAACGCAAACCTTTACAACGCATAGCGCTTTGGGGTGCTGGATAGTGAATAGTTTAATTTACTATTCCAACTCCAGTCCCCGTGGACACTAGGGAAGGTGTTGGATAGTAAATTAAATCTATTCCCTATCCTAGAGCGCCCCCCAGCGCAATGCGTTGTAATGGTTTTCGTTGTAAAACCTGCGTTGTAAAAGCACTGCGTTGTAAAAGTTTCGTTGTAAAGGATGTTTCCCCCCGAGAACTCTTAGGTTGTTCCTTCTTTGGCGGTTCTCTGATTCCTCCAGCTTCCATTGTATGTCTTTTATCTGGGCATCGAGAGCCTCCACCATTGTAACTGCCCTTCCAGTTTCTCTCTCAGCGCCCATTACCCTATCCTCTAACAGTGTTACTCTTTCCCCCATATTGGAAAATGCTTTGGATAGTTTATGGACTACCCCCTGTATTTTCCGCATCCCTGACTGGGATTTCCTACTGTCATGGCGCGCCACCTCTCTGTTGGCCAATATGGTCTGATGTATTGTCTCCAATATGGAGGATCCTTCAGGTTTTGTGGTCGCAGAGGGTTTGTCGGTGTTTCCTGACAGTGAAGTGTTTGCTGAGTAATCCCAAGAGAGAACTTTTCTCTGCTTATTCCCCTTGCCTAAGCCACCTGGACCTTTTTTTGTTGTTGAAGGTAGATCCTCCTCGCTCTCTTCCAGATCCAGATCCGATTCCAAGCTACTAGCACCCTGAGACGTACTTAATGCGTCCTCTGACCACTCTGCTTCCTCTGTCATCGAGAAGAAACTGTAGTGTAGCTCCTATTTTCCCAATAGGCTCTGCGCATTGGAATAGTACCTACAGCAGTAAAGGCCAGACGTTAACTAGGTCTACTACTGTCGATACTAGACTTAATTTTTGGGTTTGCCAGCTAAGCTCAGAGTTCGCTAGAAACTTTCTCGAATGTTCAAGGAAGGATTAACTTCCCTGATTAGACAAGAAGGGATTTAGTTTCTGACAACCATAGAACATGACAACTTTGCTCTCCCCTAATCAAGAGTCAATCTCAAGAGTCGTGTGAGCACAAGGCAATTATTTTACTCAGTCAGTACGTGCATTCTTAGTCTCATCAGAATGTAGAGAAAAGGAAGAGACGGGCGTGTTCAATAAAAGATGTTATTTATTGATCAGTCTCTTTTCTCGTACAAGAGAAATGGATCGATATTATTGCGATACTTATAGTTAAGTAAAGTGCATACATTAGAAGCAATAGTATAAAATAATACTGTAAAAACATTGATATGGTTTCTGAGCCATATGATGTTTAAAATGATTAAAATATATTTACATACACATATACATTTGACTAAACGTACTCAACTGGTGTTTCTAAATACGCCTACCCCGTGTACCTGACCTAAGTCTAATACGTGGGCGGGAATAGAAAGTTACAGTTTAAGTTAAGTTTGTTTTTGCCAAGTGAATAACTAAAGAATTCTCTAGGAGGGGTTATTCAGTTCTGTACCTGGAATTTAGGATGAATGAGGAATGGTATCTCTTTCTCTGCTCTCGATATTCCAGGCTGCCTGCGAGGGCTGCCCAGAAGCGCCGGTGCTGGGTCTCTCGGCTTGAGATAGCAGCGCGTCTCTCAGCGCGTCAGGAAGGCGGGGCTGCTGCCTGCGGGGTCTGCTTCGGCTCTCTGCTTCGGCAAGTATGGCTGCTCCGTCTTGTCACCACGCGTGTGTTTTGCATAGGGCAAGGTCGGCAATATTTATACCTTAAAGGTGCCGGGATTGACGTAAGGATGGACATAGGTACGTCAATAAAGATGTCATACGACTTGCTCGTTAGCACATTCTTTACTAAAGTTCTCTGTGAAATCAAAACAATGGCCGCACGGATTATCCAGGTTGTCATAGGTTTGATTTGTTATGAGAACGTCGTATGCCTTATCAGGGGCTGGAGGAATATCGCTTGTCTAATTAGATCTCAAGCGTTATGACCTAATCAGATAACACGTTCCTGTGCCGTAGTGTGACTGCGTCAGATAACGGTATCTGCATCATGGGGGATTTCTTGCCTCATGGGCTGACTGTTAGTTAACTAGCTAGTAAGTTTAACCAGAATAGGGTCAGGAATAGGGGGATCGATTCAGAACCTATAGAAATACACGACACCCACTCCACGCTAACTATGGTCATATCTACTAATCTATGCATAGTATAACATAGTACAACATACTATAGAGTATAGTGTATACCTTACCACCCCAAAATACATAAATGCATTTTGAAATTTTCAAATATACTGGAAAATTGCAGTCATATATAT
The DNA here is from genome assembly GCF_964261635.1 of Lissotriton helveticus. Lineage (NCBI taxonomy): Eukaryota > Metazoa > Chordata > Amphibia > Caudata > Salamandridae > Lissotriton > Lissotriton helveticus. Next base: position 626,760,472 of record NC_136072.1, on the reverse strand, counting down.
TGTATGCACTTAAGCTATGAATTAAATGCAAAAGTAAACACGCATTGTTATGCATTATTGCTTGTTGGTATATGAGAAATACACATGAAATGGCTCTTAATATGGCTATACAGAAAAAAAGTCGAAACCATTTCATCACATAAAATATATTGTGAACATACCAGTGGGCAGCTAAAGTCTATATAAAGTCTATAAAGTATCCAAAAAAAATAGAAATCTTAGTTCTCTAGGAATAGTTTCTTACTTTAAGCAGAAGATCAGTGTCCCGGGAAAAAATATATAGAAAAATATTTTAGGGGCTTGCTGAAAAAAGTTGCTGTCCGTGAACTGGATTGTAATTGTTCATGTGACTTTATTTTTAAAGTTGAAGGCCGAATTCAGGGAACGCCGTGTGCGAGTTTACTCAAAAGTCTCTATTTCTGTTCCGGAGAGAACATCATATCATTCAGGCTTTCGAAAAAACTGTCAACAGCTTCATGGGAAAGTTCCTCTAAGTCGGAAATAGGGGTAACCATGCATTCGTGCGCATGATTGTCTCCATTGACATTCTGATTTGCATTGCTGACAGAAGGTCGTAACTGTTCGATGCTGCTTTCATCTTGAACTTCACTACTCTTCAATCGCAGTGGTGAAGATTCCAGGAATGCCGTCATCAGAATTGGCAGCCTTTGAGGGCAGCACAGTGCGTGAACCTTGGTAGGAACCAACAGTGTATCTGCATCCACCGGCGCATCCGATTGTAGCGTCAGACAGGTGTCTAACACGCATTCTTCTCCGCATAGCAGACACCTTAGTACAGGTAAAACACACCTTTGCCACATTGGTCGAAATGATAGAAACCAAGTCATGTTTAGGTCTCTAAGCCGGGAGAGTCCCAGGATTTTTGATATCCGGTCCCGGTATCCAATGGCTAGGATCGTATCTTCCATTGTCGTGAGATTTTGTTCTGTGACATGGGTTGCCATAACGAAAAATAAGGACCAGGAATAGGATTCCTGCAATTAGTCCTAGGATCAGGGGAAGTCCGCCAAAAATCGAATGGACGAAATCTGGAAAGATACCCAGTATGGCTTTGAATGGTGTTAATGTCATCGAAAATACTGTCTTAAATACCTTTGAGACCCCAGTGGTATCAGAAATATTTAAGATTTCGCTCAGGATTTCCGCGAAATGTACGGGGGAATTGGTTGATAATAATGTATGTATCTCTGCAGTCGTCCTTGCGACTTGTAGATCATACGTTTCTTTAGATGACGTGAGCCTTGTAGGCGTCTGAAGAAGCACTGTTTTCATTCTGCTTAAAGTGTCTATTCGAATAGAAGTAATTTTCAGACCGGGCCATGCCCTTGCCTCCCTGTCTGGAAAGGAGCTGGGGAACAAAGAACGTCCACAGCACTTGACCTTCGCCGTCGTAGTGACGAGATAAGGAGTCCCGGGCATAAGACTACAGCATCTGCGGTCTACAATAAGAATGTAACTCCCATTATAGAGTCTTTGAAAGAATGGTTCTATTTCAGTTGCAGGTGCGCCTTGCTGGTGACATGAAAGGTTTTATGAATTCCCTTCACAGGCTCCGTGCAAACTAATACCGTTACACAGAAGCGTGCCGCTTAGTGACATAGCACAATTGTTGCCACTAAGAAACACTTTCTGTCCTTTGTTACTGACACATGCATGTGAATAGGGCAGGTTCCAAGTTGTTTTAAGGTACCCCTTTCCCAATTTCTCGTACATGCCAGCCTGTATATATTTTTGGCAGTATTGAAACCTGAAGGTTGAGATTGGAATATTTATGATTCCGTGGATTATCCATTCACTGACAGGTCGTTCTGACATTGTCATTGGTAATCTTTCTAGTTTTTCAATGCTCAAGATTGTATAATCAGCACCCTTCTGCGCCATACCGATTTGTCTATCAGTAAGGTTAAAGATTTGGAATAGTGACGTAGTGTTGATTAAACGCCAAGGCACGTAGCCTGAACGCAGATTTTGTAACGTCCAGCCAAGCTGTACAATAGAACGCAATTGTGACTGACCATGTTGTAATAACAGTAAGTCTTGCGATAATATATCGATTGCTGAAGACACAATGCTGTCCAATGAAAAAATTCTGGAGGACAGAGTCATTAACCCATTGTCCACTACAGAAAGTGATTTTTCCAAATTAATACGGTCAATTTCCCGTATTCTTTCTGCTGTCTCAATTTGAGTAACCTTCCAGGCCTCATTGTATGCTGCATATACAGAGGCTGCTATGAAACGCTTATGACGCTGTTTGCGTGGTCCCAGTATGAAATCACGCAAGTCAGCACCATCAGTAAGTAAAGTTAGGTGTTGCTTAATTTCAGGCAGTGTGGAAGATTGTAGCCATTGAAGGCATAATTTGCCCACACTGTAGGTTGTTATTATCCCTGGGTGATGTCTTTGGGGATATCTAGGGTCTGGCCTGTTCATTTTGAAACCCTGTGTTTTATTCAGGAATCTATCTTGACAGTTATTTGTATCTGTGGGCCAGATCAACCATTGTTTCCAATCAGGATGTGTTCTGTTTTGGTTAAGTATATGGTTTATGTCTATATCAGAGTTATTGCTAAACATTGTTGGCTTTGGAATAGACAGGTTATTTAAATCTTTGATTTTTGCTAGGCCAAGACAGGTGGTTTGTTGAACGGTGTCATTTAAAAATATCATTTGTTCTGGGATCATGCAGGCTCTAAACAAAGCTTCTAAACCCTGTACTTGCCATTCTTTTGTACCCCAAACACTTTTCAAATCAACATTTTTGTCCCAATAATCAAATCCAAATGTATTCATTTTTTCAAAGAATGAATCTGAATATATCAATTTTGTGTTGGTTATCATGGTTTTCATCCCTGTCTTGTTTGACAATTTGTATTAAAATGTTTCAGCATTAGTTATGTTAAAACCTGAAAAATATGAATATTTGTCATAAACGGTTCTAGAGCTCCCTTTTGGAGGTGTAGCACAATGTTCCCATTGATTATAACTTAAAACATTTCTAGGTTGTGCAGATTTATGCACGAAATGGTTACCATAATGGTTATAGCAGTACATGCTGTCATAATTTGTAGAACCCTGCAAATAATCATGTTTTGTAAATTTAGCAGACATTACTAAGTCAGACATCATATTGTTAATACTTTCAAAGTCCCAATCATCAGCAAATGAGTTTGGTTTTGCAAAGTCACTCAAAGAGATCTTAATTTGGTGTGGATATTTCAGGATCTCGACCGGACCATAAATTTCATAGTCAGTGTTGTCCCAGGCTACCCCACCAGGTATTGGAATTGCTGTGAAGTTGGCTGAAGAAAGTTCTGAAGAAAGTTCTCGTTTCTCGACGTGTGAAGATGTGTGTGGTTTGAGGACCAAGTTGATGTTCTGACTTGCTGTGTCCATTTTAGCATATTTTCCCTCAATGAAGCGTCCCAAGGTAAATACCATGATGAGCCAAAGTATGAGGATAAATGCACCAAAACCCACCCAAAATTCAATCCATGGAGAAATCAGATATGTTTCTTTTAGTTGTTTCAAAAGTTCCTTCGCTTTGTCTTTAAAGGATTTTGATGATGGCTGTGTCTTTTGTTCGCTGAAACCGTTGGAGGAATCATCGAAGTTGATGAAGTAACCAGATGCAGTTCTGTCAATTGTTCCAATTGGTTCAGGATTTTTGTTTCTTGCATTTTCACTTGGTACTTCTGTATAGATTGGTGTGTCTCTGCTAAATGTCTTTATTTGGGTTTTCAGAGGTCTTAGTTCTATTGCATTGTTGCATAGTCCTTGTTGTTCTTCTGTAGGCGTTTCGAATGTGATGAGCCTCTTTGTTAGGACCTCTGTACTGGTAGCAAACCTTGGTGTTCTGCTACTTATTGGGAGTCCACTTGGCCTACTGTTTGTTATCGGCCACATGTTGTGGTTTTACCAGGTCGATGGATACAACTCGGTTCTCCTTTTTTCCAGCAAGTGGCGGTAGTACAACTGATCTTGTCCCGTTGACAGACAATACAGGAACTGCTTTTCTGTAAGAAGGCCCAAATTCCTTCTTTACCGCGATCTTCTCCCTGACTAGATCCCCGACTTTTGGAATCCAGACAGGTCTTGCTGGGACAGGTGGTGATTCTTCAGTGGTTGTTGGCTGTTCTTTCAACTGTATGTTGCTCAGGTCTTTTCTTGTTTTGTTTAAGTCCTGCAAAATAGCCAAACGGTCTTTGACATCAAAGCTTTTTTCTGTTACCACTGAAGTCTGACTATCAAGGTCAGAGATCAACATCCTAGTTCCGAATAATAATTCGTACGGACTGAATCCCTTCAGAGAATTTCTTGGCAAGTTATTTAGACTACGTTGGACACTTATTAGATGTTTGACCCACCCAGCTCCCGAACCTAATATCCTTTCTATTATAGATTGCTTTCTGTCTTGGTTTTTTCTTTACACCATCCCATACCCTCAGGAAGAAAGTGAGAAGATTCCCGCTGGGCTGTGCTCATTTGGCCATTCTTTCCCTCCCCCAGGCTGGATTGCCTGAGAAAAAGAAAAAAAAATGGTCGAACGTAGCATGCTCTTAGCGTATATGCCATTTAGACTCGCAAATCTTGTATAACAGTCCGGACGTCAGCCGAGTGCTGTGGATCTACATTATAAGTGGGAACTAGCCTGTATATGTTAATCGCAAGCCATTCTTTTTACTGGTAATATTATCTGCCTTGATACGACGAGGTATTAAACTGCTTCTCTCCCCACTGCGATCTCTGTTGCAGTTTGGGCAGTTTTTTACAAACATGGTGTAGTGCAGGCTCATGCCTGGCCACCAGTATCGTGATTGTAATTCTTCCAGAGAATCTTTTAATTTAAGGTGTCTGAGACCCTCGCCCATGTGTGCGTCTGCGATTAACAAGTTTCTCCTGTCCATGTTTGGAATCACTCTATCCCCCACTCCAGGGATTCGAGCAAAAGGAATGGAGTTTGCATCTATGATGTATGTGTAATTGAGTGGATAGTTGATCGGTAACGCCGAGCAGTCGCCTTTTGATGACGTTTTTACTGCCAGCAATGTTTCGCCGTCAATGTATTTTAATGTACGCTTTTTCCGATCTACGGGAGCCGGTTTACTGGCTGCTGCTGCGGCTGTTTCAGCCAATGAATTCCCTACAACGTGAACGCCATCACGCTGGTGACTCAGTGAGTGTGTCACGTGAGTCTTTGGTAGTTCTTTTTTCAAAAGAGCTACCTGTTCCCAGAGCAGTCTCTGCTTTATTGGTGCATCCGTGTCATCTTTGTAATCGTTCTGAATCCAGGTCTGCAAATCCTTGTTATATGCTTTGACGCAGAAATATGAATCTGACACTATAAGTGTCGGGAATTCGCGATCCGCATTATCTAGCGCCATTTTCAAAGCTAATATTTCAGTTTGTAGTTCTGAATTAGTTTCTACTGAGTGTGATTTTGTTAATAGAGGTCTTAGTTTACCTCCGTGCCACACTTCTTTTGTAATCTCACATGTGGGATTGTATGCATGTTCTCCCCAAACGGAGGGTTGAGCATGTCCGTCTGTATAGATTACACAGGCGTAGTGTCGTAGAGGCAGAATGTCGATTGGCAGAGGATACGTTTTTTCATATTTTAGATTTTTTAATTCTTCTAGTTCTTAAAAGACTGTCAACCAGGCAATACTTGATAATTCATATCCTCCGTACTGGATTTTCAGATGGGCAATTCTGGATTTTTTGAAGTTGAATTTGTAACCCTCTGCAGCGAAACCAAGTATTATGGTGTTCACTCTTTTCAAGTGAGTTTCCAAGTCATCATCTGTTAAGTAAATGTCATCGACATAAGATAATGCTTCATCATCATATAGTTGTAGTAATTCTGTTACTCTCGCTGAGAATACCCCCGGGCTGTTCTTGTACCCCTGGGCTAACCGACAGAATTGTTTTTGAGTGCCATTTACTGAGAATGCAGTTAAATATCTGCTCTCTGGTGCTATGTTTTGACAAAAGAATCCGTTGGAGATGTCCAAGGTTGTTTTGTATTTTTTGCGCACTATGTTATTCATTAGTGCAGCACTGTGTGAGTTTTGCACTGCAAAAGTTTTGCAACATGTGTTAAGGTGTCGGTAATCCAAAACTAGACGGTACGAATTGTCTGGTTTGGAGACCGGAAACAAAGGATTGTTCATTTGTGAGGTGCAAGTTTCAATCACCCCCTGGTATTCTAGCTGATCTAGTATTTCATTTACTTGTTTTTTAGCTTCTTGCTTAATTGGGTACTGCCTTTGTGCAGTTGGTTGTGATTTTAACTGGATTTTGTGAGGAGGATTTTTATATAAAGCAGGTGCTAAGGCCACTGCCCACTTTCTAGCAAGTGTGTATTTTTTATGAATCGGTATTTGATTCGTGAAGGCAGGCATAATTACTTCTTCGCCATGAGGGCACTCCCTGACAAACTCTGGTGGCCAGTCTTTTTCAGCTAGAAGTATGTCATAGCCTTTGGATAGGTTATCCCAAAATAGTCCCCTTATTTTCCTAGTCGTATCTCCCTCTATACGTAATGTTATCTCGTATATTTTGTGGGGCTTGCTAACTCTGGTATCTGCAGTTTCCACTTGAAGGTATTCATTCGTGTCCACTGTCTCCAGATGATCCATAAGGACTTTGCGAGCTATGCTCACCTCTGCTGCGCTGTCTAGCATTGTCTGAGCCCATTCTCCGTTTTTCAGTTGTGTCCTCAGTATTCTCGGCATTGTTAACTACCTTGATACTGGCTACCTTCTTTTTTGGAAATTGTGATTTCTTTTTCAGTTGAGCAGGTTCCTTGTCTTTGGACTTGGCGTGCTCTTCTGATCGTCCTCTTCTTTCCGATTTCTGCGAGGAATTCTGAAAAGATTGAGAGGGACGTGTATCAATGTCTTGATATCTATCAGGTTTTTTAATATTATCCCTATTTCTAAGGTTATATCTATTCCCAGAGGGGTCACTCTGAGGTGACCTTTGTCTCGGGTTTGGAGATTTCTCTCTTCGCCTAGGAGACCTTCCTCTGGACTGGAATTTCTTTTCTTTGGGATTGGATTGTTTGTTCCCATCCCAGTTCTTTTTTGGTGAATTATTATTATTATTAAAAAAACATTTTTTCTGGACTTGTAGTCAGTTGCGGTTTTACTGGTATTCCACCTAGACTATCTCTGCCTAGTTCTTCATAGGATTTTTCTATGATTCTGGCAATTTCAGCTGGTTGGTCTGCTATATCTGTCTCTTTTAACCTCTGGCGGATCGCCACGTTTGCTGCTTCACCTTTTATGTTGGCTAGTAATATAGCCGAGACCTGCTTGAAGTCTTTCAGTAATTTCATACCAAGAGTTAAAGCAGGTTCTGGACCGTATTCATCTTGAATTTGTTTAAGCACATCTGGTATTACCGAAATGGATGGAACACCGTGCGTTTTTGTGTAGATGGAAGCAAAGACTGTACCCCAAGTGTCACAGTCCTCAATGTGTGGTGCGATTCCCATTGGGAGACATATAGTCAGAATCCTGTGTTTTTCCAGCGGGGTGGTGTCAGGAAACACCGCCTCTATTTGGGTAATTTTCTGTGCCAACCAGAATGGTATCTGTTCCCGTTTAGCTGGAACTTTACCTAGGCAGGATTGGATGTTCTGTGGTGTAATTTTATTTGTGTTCCCCTGGTGAGGGGTCAGCTGTGGAAGTTTAATCGCTGGCTGAATTGTTGAAGTCCGCATTACATACTGAACTAATTGTCTGTGAATTTTTAGTAGTTGTTTTAGCTGTATTAACAGCTCTGCTGCAGGCATTCTTTCGATGTCTGGATGTGGTGTGTATCCGGCTAAGACCGGCCACGTTGCTCCTGGTCTTCCTAAAGGACCGAGCCTTGTAATGTGATTATTATGTTTTAGGGCGCCATTAAATAAGAGCAAATGCTCTTGGAATTTGAGTGGTACTTCCACCTCCTCGAAAGGAGTGTACTCATTAGGAGGTTCCTCTACTTTGTAATAGTGGAAGTACTTTGTTACAGCATTTGCTGCTGGAAAATGTATCCATGTATAGTATACCTCTGTCTGCCGATATTCGTGTGCCTCGATTACGAATATGACTGTGCCACCTCTAGGGGTCAGTCCATTTTCTATAAGTTTTAAGGTTATAGATCTTCTTTTGGTGACCGGAATGAGTATTATATCCGCGTCTGCTGCTTGCATGGTAGCATCAGCATCTGCTATTTCAGTAGCTAATCTAATTGCCTCTCTTTCTCCATCACTGTCTCCCATTTTACTGACAGGATGGTATTATTTTTATTTGCAGATCAGGTTTTTTATGGAAACAGAGATTAGATGCACAATATTCTGGAACTGTTTTATCCTTCAACGTTGACTAGACCAAAAACCATACATAGGAGTTCCCTCCTGCGAGGTTTTGGAGGATATAATAACCTTTCACCCACTCCAGACGTCTTTGGAGTATTTGGAAAAAGGGGTCTGAGTGAGAAAGCACGACTGAGTTACTCTAAATGTCTTACGTTAGTTTTATCGCCCTTTCCAAACGCGTTGGGCGCCATGTAGTGTAGCTCCTATTTTCCCAATAGGCTCTGCGCATTGGAATAGTACCTACAGCAGTAAAGGCCTAGGCCAGACGTTAACTAGGTCTACTACTGTCGATACTAGACTTAATTTTTGGGTTTGCCAGCTAAGCTCAGAGTTCGCTAGAAACTTTCTCGAATGTTCAAGGAAGGATTAACTTCCCTGATTAGACAAGAAGGGATTTAGTTTCTGACAACCATAGAACATGACAACTTTGCTCTCCCCTAATCAAGAGTCAATCTCAAGAGTCGTGTGAGCACAAGGCAATTATTTTACTCAGTCAGTACGTGCATTCTTAGTCTCATCAGAATGTAGAGAAAAGGAAGAGACGGGCGTGTTCAATAAAAGATGTTATTTATTGATCAGTCTCTTTTCTCGTACAAGAGAAATGGATCGATATTATTGCGATACTTATAGTTAAGTAAAGTGCATACATTAGAAGCAATAGTATAAAATAATACTGTAAAAACATTGATATGGTTTCTGAGCCATATGATGTTTAAAATGATTAAAATATATTTACATACACATATACATTTGACTAAACGTACTCAACTGGTGTTTCTAAATACGCCTACCCCGTGTACCTGACCTAAGTCTAATACGTGGGCGGGAATAGAAAGTTACAGTTTAAGTTAAGTTTGTTTTTGCCAAGTGAATAACTAAAGAATTCTCTAGGAGGGGTTATTCAGTTCTGTACCTGGAATTTAGGATGAATGAGGAATGGTATCTCTTTCTCTGCTCTCGATATTCCAGGCTGCCTGCGAGGGCTGCCCAGAAGCGCCGGTGCTGGGTCTCTCGGCTTGAGATAGCAGCGCGTCTCTCAGCGCGTCAGGAAGGCGGGGCTGCTGCCTGCGGGGTCTGCTTCGGCTCTCTGCTTCGGCAAGTATGGCTGCTCCGTCTTGTCACCACGCGTGTGTTTTGCATAGGGCAAGGTCGGCAATATTTATACCTTAAAGGTGCCGGGATTGACGTAAGGATGGACATAGGTACGTCAATAAAGATGTCATACGACTTGCTCGTTAGCACATTCTTTACTAAAGTTCTCTGTGAAATCAAAACAATGGCCGCACGGATTATCCAGGGTGTCATAGGTTTGATTTGTTATGAGAACGTCGTATGCCTTATCAGGGGCTGGAGGAATATCGCTTGTCTAATTAGATCTCAAGCGTTATGACCTAATCAGATAACACGTTCCTGTGCCGTAGTGTGACTGCGTCAGATAACGGTATCTGCATCATGGGGGATTTCTTGCCTCATGGGCTGACTGTTAGTTAACTAGCTAGTAAGTTTAACCAGAATAGGGTCAGGAATAGGGGGATCGATTCAGAACCTATAGAAATACACGACAAAACAGTCACTTTGTTCTTTCTCCTCTTCCCCACCGTCCTTCACCACCATCGTTTCACCTTCATCCCCCAATTGACTGCCAGACACTTGCTGAATTGTAGGAGGCGTGACTAGGTCCTTTGATGCAATTCTAATGACTTGCTCTCCTTTTCTCATCAGAGAGTCACCATTTAAATTTGGGGGCACAGTATCTGTGGATAGCTGTTTGACTGCTGCCCCAGCCTCTTCACCAGGATTCCCCTCTAATTGATTCCCGGGGGCAGTACTCACTGTGGTCGGTGCCTCTTTTGTCCGATGAAGCAGCTCCCCCACCGAGGGACCTGCTGGTTTCAGCTTGGTGTTGTCTGCAGTTATACCGCCCTTCCCTCTCCTAGATTCTGTCGGGCGTTGCTTGCGGAGTTGTCCCGGGGAATTGTCAGTGCCTGTCATAGCCAGTGCTTTAAATGGAAAAATAGAAGTGCAGGTACTCCGTACCGAAGTACCTGCTTGTTTCTGAGAAGTGCCGGTACTCTCCAATTAAAAGCATTGCATATCTCTTGAGAAGTGCCGGTACTCTCCCTCTCAAGATTAAAAAGTGCCGGTACTTAGTACCGGACAGTACCGTCCCATTTAAAGCACTGGTCATAGCATTCTGGTTGGGGTTTGAGATTGCCTCGCGCCGCACTCTTTTCGCAGCAGCCACTGCTGCTGCCTTCAATTGAACATTTGCTGCAACCTTTGGAGCCATCGTGGGGGCGCTGGTGAGCTGAAGCAGCAGACGCCGCAGGCACAGTGAGACACAGCGCCGAACGAGAGACGCTCCGGGATAGAAAGAACGCCTGCTGCCTGCCGCCGACCAGCATCTGAGGTGGGGGGGTGAGTACAGCATCCAAAGCAGAGCACAGTGAGGAGCGTGATTCGGAGCGGGGGAGAGAAGCGATGCAGCTCTCACACCGGGCACATTACGAACCGGACCGCTGCCCTATAGCTGCACTAGCGTCCTCTAGACGGGCGCCATATTGCTCCACTCAGGGTCCCGACTGTGCCACTTCTTATGTGGTGTGCGGTCAGTCCACCTCCCAAAGGCTTGGATCATGAGCGCAAAAGGATTTCCCATGAAATTAGGAATTTTCTATTAAGATCACACGGCTCAAATAGTGCACCCACGCAATCCATATTACAGAAAGAGCTCTTAACCATCTATAAAGTTCCCTGGATGCACAAAAACTGGTGCAAATGCCCATTGTGCCCTTAGGGCAATTTCTGATACGACCCCACATTTTTTTACCCCCTCAGGTGCAACAATGAACTATGATGAGCAATAACAAAATGGTTGCTCTCTCCATCTACATAAACCAGCGCACGACACAGCCACAACCAGGCAGCCGTCCAGCACTAGAAAAGTTTGTAAGAAAGAACACCACTTTTGTATGATGCATCAGTAAGATCTATATGAAGTTGGAGCCCCCAAGGACGGACCTGTGTATGTAAATCTTAATAAAGCACAACTCTCTTACATATCACTGTCACATAAGCAGGTCTATGCACTGCTCCAATATTGCGGTGACAGAAGGGGTGCTCTCTGACGTCCTATGCACAACACTCAACTCTTTCAACATAGGGTACCGGAGAGCCATACACTTGACTAATTATGTACGTAAGCCCCAGCGTGCACCAAAATACACAAGGACAAACACAGACTTCCAGGGCTGCATCCTATGAGATAAGGAGGCAGGGAGTGTCTGGGGTGGATTAAAGAGGCAGGAGGTGGAATCAAGACTACTCAGCCTTCTGATTTGTCACCCCAACCTTTAATGGCGTTAGCCCAGGCTTCTGAGCAAAACTTTGAGCCTAACCTTTATTGTTTTATAAATTAGGCATTGAGTACATACTTTATGAAGAAGTCAAATGCGTGAGTAAGGATGGCACACAGTGATTAAAAAAAACCAATATCTTTTATTACCTATAGTTTATTGATTGAAATTGCACTAAAATGGATTTCTATCCCTTCCGCTTGTAAACATGGAGGATATTGTTGTACTTTTCTGCACTTTTTCCAGCACACATGGAACAATCAGATTAAGTTAGAAGTGCTGATATGTTTGGTTGAGCAGTCACAAATGTTACACTTATACACCTGGATGAAACTTTATACTTTATGGGTGACATTTCCCAGCTGCATGGAATTGTCTCTCATAGATGCCCCCAGCCCCGAGTGGCCTTAGAAAACGTCATAACCACCACTTTACACTAACAGCCTTACGTTCTTTTCAGCTGTGTCTGCCAGAAGTGACACGCTTTGAGTTCCGGCAGCGGAGAATGTGATGCACGCTCAAGAACGATGTCATGCGAGGGGGGGCGAACAGCGTCCCCACAGCCCGAGTGGCAGCTCAAATGTTCTCATTGTCGCCCAAAGCCTATTTTGTGTTTCCTTTTTTGTAAAATTTGCCAGAGTTTGCAAGGCTGGCAAAGTAAAAAAAACAATAATGTAAAATTGTACACTGCTTGTCTTCACAACTTCTCACACGCCTAAGGCATGTGTGTATGTTGGAACTGGCTTTACCCTGCACTAGCCATCCGGAGTCTCGCTTGAGCATCGGAAAAACGCTCTGAATCGCCTTAGTGCACGATATAGTTTTGTTACTCACACGCCACACCAACATGCCCTTCTTTCTGGTACATAGTAAACATTCCAAAGCATTTTCTGTAGGGTTCTTGAAGTTACAGTCTTTAAGTTCCTTCCAGAATTTTAAATAAAAAAACCGGGACATTTCACAACAAGCGCGATCCTCGCGCAGCAGCAGTGGAGGGGCCTGCGAGATTCCCTTGCGGGAGCATGCGACCATATTACGCCACCATATTGCGCTGCGCGCTCCTGCAAGAAAATCGTCAGACGTGCACGCGTTGCCATTGCAAGCAATGCAACGCGTGCCCGTCTTTGCAGGGAAAGCTGTGCCGATGGCTACAGGTCTCGCTCCGATGCAGTGCATGCGCGCTACATAGGCGAGACCTAAAAACCTTAATTGTTTCCTTAGTCAGGGATAACATTAACCTTGTCCCTGGTGATGTGATTCATTGTTGTGATGTCCCGTCCTTGATGACCTGTGAGGTAATATGCAGTGCATGAAGCACGTTATGGATTGGATTATAATTTATCATAGTTGGCTAAAAAGGCATCACCATTTTAGCTGTGCTGCTCCTTTTTATACATCAAAAATGCATACAGCTCAGTAGGTTAGCGTGCCACTCATTACCTCTTCTAAAGACCCTCTAATGTCTGCTTTCATAGCCGCCGCACTAAAGAAAGTATAACACTCCTCCACCCTACAATGTCACCAGAGCCTTCGAGGCTTCCCTTTAGCACTTCGCACCTGTTTTCAACCATTAAAGCGCCTACAATCTCTGTGTTCTAGCACGCGCTATATGCACATATTTCATAACTCTAATAACATGTTTATGACTTTGCCCCCGCCTTTTTCCGCGTAGCTGTGACTGTCTGCTACTTAGGAACACTTTAATCTAGTTCAGGTTTTATATTAGAAAGTGGCTCTGTGCCCAGGGGTAGGAAGCGCCAGCTATTCCGCGCTGCTCCTTTTTCTCTGTCAAACGTGCATATAGCTCAGCACCTTAGGGTGCCTGCTGCAAATGCAAATGCTAGTTCAAACAGTCTTTGGGGTTAACTTGTAATTTCTCCTGGTTTAATGTCTATAAGAGCTTGGTAACACCTCATACACAACCTGTGTTGTTGCTGGGGCCTTATTCCTGTGTCTTTGCTAGTTTTCAAAAAACATTTAAGGAATAATCACAGCCTTCGGGGCTTCCCTTGCAGCACATCTCACCTGTTTTGAACGCGCTAAAGTGCCAAAATCATCCGGGTTGTAGCGCACACTAGATTTCATGTTTTATGTTCCAGCGTGGCTTTTTGCCCGGGGTTACAAAGGCTGAACCACCTCACCTGTGCTGCTGTTTTTTCTGTCAAATATGCCTGTAACTTAGTAGGTTAACGTACCTGCTGCACATGCATGTCTCATTTTTTTTATTGTTGGCACCATATACAAACCCTTTGACACATCTTTAGGAAGGCTTCCTTTCCGCCTAATCTAAATGTCACACACTATCCCTTATAGACCTTTTTTTATTAATCTAGGCCCTCAGTGCCCCGCACTAATGGCAGCATAACCTTCCTCTACCCTACAATATCACTAGCGCCTTCTGGGTTTCCCTTACAGCACCTCTCACCTGTTTTAAATGCACCAAAGTGCATATAGCACCTACATTGTAACGCGCGCTGCTGCTGACATGTTTATGAGCCCGCCCCCTTGCCTTTCACCACGCAGCTGTATCCCTCTGCTGCTCCCAGACACTTTAACCTAGTTCAGGTTTTATCCTTCCACTTTATATTGTGCCCGGGGCTACAAAGGCTGCGCCACCTTAGCCGTGTTGCTCGTCATTATACATCAAAAATGCGTATAGCTCAGTAGGTTAGCGTGCTGCATATAGCTCAGTAGGTTAAGGTGCCTGCTGCATATACGTGTGTCTGTAATCTTCTGTGTAGCTAATTTATATGTCCTCAGTACAAACCGGGACTCGCACCATTTAATACTCATTTCTTTTTCAGCATAAAGATGCTCTTGCATTTGTTGCAGACACAAACAAAACAAAACCTACAATTGCGCTTTCAGGAAACCGGTATGAAAAAGCTTCATTGTTTCCTTAGTCAGGGATAACATTAACTTTGTCCCTGGTGATGTGATTCATTGTTGTGATGTCCCGTCCTTGATGGCCTGTGAGGTTATATGCAGTGCATGAAGCAAGTTATGGATTTGATTATAATTTATCATAGTTGGCGAAAAAGGCTTCGCCACCTTAGCTGTGCTGCTCCTTTTTATACATCAAAAATACAAACAGCTCACTAGGTTAGCGTGCCTGCTGCATATGCGTTTGTCTGTTACCTTCTCTGTAGCCAACCTATATGTTCTCCATACAAACAAGGATACACACTATTCAATAATATATATTTTTTCAGCATACAGATGTCATTGCACTTGTTGCACACAGAAACAAAGCAAAACCTATAATTGCAGTAGACCTCCTCGTGGGACTACTGCAGGGCAGTAGGCGGGGCAGGGGAGGGGCAGGGTGAGGGTAGTAAACTCTAGCATTAAGACAAAAGAAGTTCACTTAATCAATACATAAATAAAACAAATTTCATTGCACGCACTGCAATGTAGCAATGCGATGCAGCACGCTCGATGAAATTTGTTTTATTTATTCTGTGCACTCCGTTCAGCTTAATGCCAGAGTTTACTACCCACACCTTGCCGCTCTCCCCCCCACGCCTCACCGCCCAGCAGCACTTTCACAAAGAGCCACCACTATAAACTGCAGACCTCTTTCATTTACTTACACGTTTAAAAACATATACCTTGATCCTGAAAAAGACCTAATTTTTCTGTTGTATAGAAGTCTAAAATTACAAAGTGCAATAAAAGTTATATAAAGTAATAATAATGACTTAAATATATTGTATTACTTACTGTTTTTATGCTTACAAATGTTTGCCGTAATATTAAAACGATTTTTAAACAAACTAAGCCATCAAATGGATTATTTTACACACTACTTTTACATGTCACAAAAACAAATGAGATTAATTATTTTTAATATAATATAAACAGCTAACCTAATGAATATGCCGAGACCGATTGGCATTGCCAATGCTGTTCGTTTTCCTCAGTGGGACGCCCTTTTGTGATATCAATGCCCAGACCTTGGTCCCATACTCAATGTCCCTGTTGTGCCTGTTCAGAAGGCACCTTGACTGGGAGATTGCAATAGACTGCTACTATTGGAGCAGGACCAAGGTTGATTTGTCTATGGCTGGATCCAGTGTGCTATGGCATAGTGTGCAAAAACAATGAACTGGATTGCATCCTGAGTAATTTACCAGTGGATGAAATCAATTAAAACAATCCACCCATCACCTTTTTTGTTTTTCACAACATAAAAATAGTCAAGTTTTCAACTACGATTAGAAAGAGAAATGATTAGGTAAATCAAAACTGAGGAAGAAGATTACCACATGGCTGAAGGCACAATAGTAAAAGCTCACTACCCTTCCTTGTTGTCTTAAAATGCAACACCAAAAGTAAAACGAGGTTGTAGTGGAGTGCAAGGTAAGCCTGGTGGTACAACTTCTAAGCCTGATTTTCAAGAACCTTATGTGCAATCCATACTACATTATTAGTGTAAGCTGGGTTCCCAAGTCAGTTCAGTGTGTGTAGAATAGATGTTCCCAGAACAAATATGTGACTAATCTCTGAACCCACTCCTGAGGTGGAAGCCGGGAGCTGGTGGTACGCTTTCATTTACCTTTTAAAAATTTGAATGTCACCTGTTTTCCTGTGTATTTTAAAAACAAAACGAAGCTCACCTCCCTTAACCTCTCTTGGGGCAGAAGCCCATTGTCTGTTCAGCGCACAGCCGATTTGAACGCTGTTGCGCTCATAGTTTACTTTAGCGGCCGCCATCGCCGGCGTGCTCGCTGACCACGCCCCCTCGAGGACAAGCCCCCCCGCCCAGCATAAAAGACGCTGATAACAAGCGTCAAACACTAATCTCTGAACCCACTCCTGAGGCGGAAGCCGGGAGCTGGTGGTACGCTTTCATTTACCTTTTAAAAATTTGAATGTCACCTATTTTCCTGTGTATTTTAAAAACAAAACGAAGCTCACCTCCCTTAACCTCTTGTGGGGCAGAAGCCCATTGTCTGTTCAGCGCACAGCCGATTTGAACGCTGTTGCGCTCATAGTTTACTTTAGCGGCCGCCATCACCGGCGTGCTTGCTGACCACGCCCCCTCGAGGACACGCCCCCCCGCCCAGCATAAAAGACGCTGATAACAAGCGTCAAACACTAATCTCTGAACCCACTCCTGAGGCGGAAGCCGGGAGCTGGTGGTACGCTTTCATTTACCTTTTAAAATTTTGAATGTCACCTATTTTCCTGTGTATTTTAAAAACAAAACGAAGCTCACCTCCCTTAACCTCTCTTGGGGCAGAAGCCCATTGTCTGTTCAGCGCACAGCCGATTTGAACGCTGTTGCGCTCATAGTTTACTTTAGCGGCCGCCATCGCCGGCGTGCTCGCTGACCACGCCCCCTCGAGGACACGCCCCCCCGCCCAGCATAAAAGACGCTGATAACAAGCGTCAAACACTAATCTCTGAACCCACTGCTGAGGCGGAAGCCGGGAGCTGGTGGTACGCCTTCATTTACCTTTTAAAAATTTGAATGTCACCTATTTTCCTGTGTATTTTAAAAACAAAACGAAGCTCACCTCCCTTAACCTCTCTTGGGGCAGAAGCCCATTGTCTGTTCAGCGCACAGCCGATTTGAACGCTGTTGCACTCATAGTTTACTTTAGCGGCCGCCATCGCCGGCGTGCTCGCTGACCACGCCCCCTCGAGGACACCCCCCCCACCCTCGTTAGATATGTGCATTTGCAGGAAGCGCAGCGGACGAGCGCAGCGGACGAGCGCAGCGGGAGCGCCGTTTGCGCGCCAAAGGCATGCCTAAGGCAAGCCCGTCTGCGCCCGTCCGCGACAAGAACGCGACAGGCGCAGGAAACTCTGGTCAAGTACCCGCCACTTTAAG
Organism: Lissotriton helveticus; assembly: GCF_964261635.1. Classification (NCBI taxonomy): domain Eukaryota; kingdom Metazoa; phylum Chordata; class Amphibia; order Caudata; family Salamandridae; genus Lissotriton; species Lissotriton helveticus. The sequence goes on along the minus strand of NC_136072.1, from coordinate 626,742,888 downwards.
GTACCAACCCGACGTCCTACGCAGTCTCCGCATAAGAAACAGTTGCACTTGTAAGATTGAAATGAATAACATCAAAGGGCCCTTCAGCTGTAAACTCTGTAGGTGGACTTCCTCCGGGTCCCCAGTCAAGACACAAACTCCTTTAATCGACTTGGTAGATAATATGTCGCACTTTAAAGGAGGGATGATCAACGCTCGCTCCATGTGTAGCCACAGCCAAGATATAAAAGATCTCATCTGGGAGTTCGACCTAGATTGCCTCCTCATAACCGAAACCTGGCTAACTGATAATAGAAACCCTGACCTAGCCATCGCCCTCCCTCAAGGCTATACCATCCTTAGGCAGGACAGGCTGAAGGGGAGAGGTAGAGGAGTAGCCATGGTGTTAAGAAACCATTTTAAATGCCACACATTCAACTTAGACCCCCTCAAAGGTATAGAAGGCCTCGTTTTTTCAATCAAACTGAACGAAACCTCCTCCTTCTCAGGAGGACTTATCTACCGCCCCCCGGGTAATGCTACCAGATTCCTAGAAACTCTCAGTGACTCATTGGGTCAACTTCTTATTAGATACCCACACTTCACTCTTCTGGGTGATTTTAATCTGCACCTCGAATCCAAAACCGACTTACAGGCTCTTAATTTTCACCAGACCCTGGACATTTTTAACCTTCAACAAAGGGTTAAACAGCCCACACACCAAGCTGGACACATACTAGATGGGGTATGTACGAACTTTCCCCTTCTAGCAACCCAATCTCCTGTCCCACAAATATGGACCGATCACTGTCTGATCCCATTTTGTATCAAAACCTCTCGCCCCCTGAATGCAATTAAATCCAGTTCACATTCGGAAAACTACGTTAACTGGAAAATGGTAGAGGAAAATTTCAAGCTTAAGCCTATCATCCAAACACCGATCCCTAATCTTACCGGCGACGTAGAACATGACTCAAAACACTTCCAGAGCTGGATGCAGCATGAGATTAAAGCACGTGAACCACCCAAACGTCCCCGAAGAACGGAGATAAAACCTAAGACAAATGCCCCTTGGTTTACTCCAGAATTAGCCAAAGCCCATCTATTATGTAGTAAAGGCGAACGCAAGTGGCGTAAAACCTACGATACGGCAGACAGAAACTCTTTTATCCAGCTGAGGAAGATATATCACTCCAGCATAAAAATTGCCAAGAAAGATTTTTATATCAATGCCATCAAGGATGCCAAACAAAAACAAAAAACATTGTTTTCGATAGTCAAGACTTTTACCCATCCCAGAGCGTTACAGCCTGAAATACCCCCATCCCAAGAGTTCTGCAATCAAATAGCTGACTTTTTTGAGGAGAAAATGGACTCAATACAGAAAAACTTTCCTATACCCCAAGTCGCTCTGACTTCTACCCTCTCTGATCAGGGAGAAAACTCAATGGGAAGTCTTAAAACTTTCACATCGGTCAGTCTAGCCCAAACACGGGACGTAATCCTAGCCTGTAAATCAGGAGCACCTTCGGACCCATGCCCCCCAAGAATTCTCCATCAGTTAATTGATGTGGTGAATCCAATCATAAACAAGATTGTTAACTCTTCCCTCAATACAGGTATCGTCCCACGTGAATGGAAACAGGGAATAGTAAAACCCCTGATGAAAAAACTTAATAAATCCCCCTTAGACCTCACTAATCTACGTCCAATATCACTCCTCCCAGTTTTGGGAAAAATCACTGAACAGATGGTCTATAGAGAACTAAAAAGTCATATAGAAGCATACAACGTCCTCCATCCCCAACAGTCAGGTTTCCGTCCCCATCACTCTACAGAAACTGCACTGATTGAATTGACAGACTCTATAAAGCTGTTACAAGATCAGAGAAAGAACGCCGTGATGATACTACTGGACCTCACAGCAGCGTTCGATACCATCTCGCATTCTATACTGTTGAGCAGACTGAAAGATATTGGTATCTCAGACATGGTTCTTGCGTGGATAACATCCTTCTTAACGGACAGATCCCAAACCATTGCCTTGGGCCCTTTCCTTTCTAAAGAGAAGAGGGTTCGGTCTGGAGTCTCTCAAGGTTCCATTTTGAGTCCTCTTCTCTTTAATGTGTATTTGATCCCAATTATCTCCCTGATTGAATCATTCGGCATACTCGTAACTTCGTATGCCGATTATACTCAACTCATTGTACCATTAGATGAACATTCCACTAAGGCCGAACAAAATCTTAAAAACTGTCTGAAGGCCGTTTTCCACTGGATGGATAAAAACCACCTGAAATGTAACGCCAGCAAGACAGAAATCCTCCCAATGGGAAAAAATGTTAATTTCTGTCCCAGCCTTTGGTGGCCAGAGGACTCCACTGCTCCCCCCCAGACCGTAGCGACAGCAAGGAATCTCGGAGTCCTGTTCGACACGGAACTATCCTTCGACCAACATATCAGGAATGTGGCAGGTCACTGCTTTGGCATCATAAAATCTCTTACATTTTTTTTTTACTTTTTACCCACTGACTCAAGAAAGGCTGTAGCAGTGGCTCTTATCCTTGCCCGCCTCGACTACTGCAATGGTGAGATGGCAGGTGCAAAAAAATCTACACTAAAAAAACTCCAAAGTGTACTACATTCGGCAGCCAGATTAGTTTTAAAACTACCCAGAAAATCCTCAATATCAGCTGCCTTAAAGACTCTTCATTGTCTCCCTTTGCATAAAAGAATATTTTTTAAGATTCTAATCGTCGCATTTCGGGCATTCAACAACACAGGCCCTAAATATCTCATCAGGCGTTATCCCCACTACAACCCTTCTAGAACTCGACGATCCTCTAATGACAATCAAATAAAGCTAGCTAGGTTTAACCTCAAAACCAAAGGTGGCAAAACCATGACTTATCTGTCCTCTAAAGCCTGGAACTCTATGCCCAAAAATCTCAGGTCCCAAACCCAAGAAATACAGTTCAGGAAGCTACTAAAAACCTGGATTTTTAATCTCCCAGACGAATATATCATGGCCGCCATTTAATTTTTTGCTTATGTAACTGACTGCTTACCATCAAACAGCGCCAAGATGCTCCTTTCGGAGCGACCGTTGCGCTCTACAAATACCACTACAAATTACAAATTACAAGTACCCCCCGCAATTTGACAATAGTTCTGTAGCACCTGAAGCACCAACAGAGGCCTTTATGAAGATCATGGTAAAGCCCATTGATTTACTCCATCCTCGAGCCAATTATAAAAGGGACAGCAGAATAACTCCTGACTCAAATTTGAGTCCCAACAAAATCCTGCCAGCCACTCTATATGGCATAAACAGTTCGAGGAGATAACAGAGCTCTCGGTTTCTAATTGGCATCAGTTTTAAAAACCAAGTTCTTGACCGAATTTACAAGTTTATGACAGATGCTCAATTTTGTGGGCCAGAATTCGAGCACCAAAAGTCCACACTAGTGCCATCCTTTATTACTTCAGTTTTAACATGCATTACTTATGTTTTACATGGATTGAACTTGAACCACTGACTGCCCATTAAGATCCTGCCTTCACAATACATTTTCTTTAGAGAGATGCTGAGAATTCCATTGAGAAGGTCTCAAATCACAAGAGAAATGACAGGCCTAAGAGAGCAAGTGGGGTAAGCATGGAGGGAATGTGTCATCTAATATTAGACTAACAGGGCAGCCTTGACCTGTTAACAATCCTTAAGATAAAATCCAAGAAATTTGGTGGTGTCAATGTAGTATTTAAAGAATAGGGTAGATGGTTCTTTCCCAGAGTAGGAGTTATAAACTAAATCTGAAAAAGTATTCTATTCTAAGTGCCATTAAACTCATTTACATTTGTTGTAGAAACCGAGTTTATCTCGAAGAAAATGTGATCTTGAAATGTTCACACCCACAAAAACATGATCTGCCTGATGCTCAACTCACAAAGCTTCCTTAGCTATTTTTTACATTTTAGTACTGCAACAGCATGTGAGAGCCATTCAAACGCCTCACTGTCATGAATGACTCACAGTCATTGTCACTATGTTTCTTACAGAAACATCTGTCTGTACAAATGGGCTTCAGCTTGCTTTATGGAATGTCCAAATTGTATTACTTGAAGTTAAGAAGTAGTCAAGAGCTTTGATCATTCCCAATACTTGTTAGTTGAATAATTATACTTCCACTTTTCCCAGTAAAAAGACATTTTATTTTAGTATTGTTGCAAATTAATTTTTGTCAGTTTATGAAAATTAAATAAAAATCTGTTAACATTACTATTTCTGTGCCGGTACATATCATTTAAAGATTAGGCTGGACATGTGGTTTTCTCTAAAGGGCATGCAGATTCTTGTAGTATTTTGTGCCTTGGACAAGTAGATTATTTAAAAAATCACACACCTTGTATGTCAGTGCCCTCTTCTCAAAGTAGGTGAGTCCCACCAGGGAAATTGTGATATCTTAAACAGTCAGGCTGTCCTCCACCAGGGTGGAGGAAGTAATGCCTGCTGCCCCTCCTCCAGGGTCTGCAGACTCTCCGCCACCATATAAATGGTCCCCTTAGGCCCTCCTTATAAATTCAGAGCTAAATTCCAGTCACTATGCAAACAGGAGATAACACAGTGATCAGAATGACAAAATGTGTGAAAATGATCGCACACTCGCAGTTTTCTGCTGATAAAATGTATTGGAAGAACAGGCCCAGAAAAAAGCAAAACAGATAATTCAGTGTGTTAAAACCCTGATTCTACATGTATGCCTACAAACTTTGATGTGTTAAAACTGATTCTGCATGTTATGCCTCATTTCCAAGTTTAAAAATCCAAATTGGAGGTATTTACCACACCCTACAAATAATTCAGCCCATGGTAGTGGTATTTACTGGGTGTGGTATTTTTAATATGCACTGTGTGGTATTTCCTCCCTAAACCAAATTCTTCATTTTTATTATAAAAAGTAAATGTACCATTGATGGTTAGTGTAATTTAAATTAACAAGTACTGGCAAAGCCAATAGGTCACACTTTAATGTGGTAACACATTCAAACAGAGGCATGCACTGATAATGCGTATAGGCAGTAGCACTGGAAAGCTAGGTGTATTTGCTTTACAAATGCTTGTTTGCTCTTGTCCCTTCTTTGTAGGGATTGGGGGCCTGCCATATGACTTTCGTTTTTCTTTGCCTCACCTCTGCACATTTCGTGTAACATCTCCGGTTTGCCTGTTGTTTTGGGTAGGCAGATGCTTTGCATCAATATTTGACTCCATCATGCCCCAGTATTCAGTAAGCTTCAGTGACAGAAATTCACAGTGCAGGTTGGTGTTCTTTTCTCTACCACCCTTATGCTGGGGTGAATCTTGAAAGAATAGTATTGGTGCTCATTTCACTCTTCCCACTTCTACTGATGCAGTACTGTAGATGTCATGTTGCTGTGGAATGGCTTTTGTTGCCCCCGAATGACAGTTCCTCACCCCCAACCGAGTTATTTAAAGATTAAAGATTGGTCTGAAATAGACTCTCTCCGGAAACTAGAACAAAGCTAGATCACTGTTCTTTGCTAGAAACAGTTTAGTGACAAATGTTTCCCCTGGAAAATATGCGAAGCTCTCTAATCCTGTATTCTCATTTTCAGTGTCCTGGATGCAATACAGTTGTGCAGCGCAAAAACCTGGGGAAACTGTGGGTGCACTGTGTGATCTGCAGCGCCAAGAAGAATAAACCTTGTGAGTTCTGCTGGCAGTGCCTAAGACCCTGGATAGATGGTGGATCTTCATCTCTGCGGTGTGGAAACGAGGGGTGCGCAGACCCCCGGCTGAAGATCCTCGCTGAATGTAGTGTCAAAGATCTTCCAAAAAGTGAAATCAAAAACTGCCCATCCATCCGGGCCTGTCCCACATGCGGGTTTATGATAGCGCACAAGGATTTGTGCAAATATGTTATATGTCTACAGTGCAGTGTCGAATTCTGCTTTGCCTGCCTTGAATCTGCTAAAGTCTGCCAGGCGAATAAAGGAGGGGCCCATTTTAAGACTTGCTTCAAGTCTGTCGCTCCCAGGCAAACTAGGATTCCGGTGTAGTCTCAGCGAGGCCAACGGAGCCCACCTAACCTTAGATCACTGTTAAATACTGCGGAAGCCTTTGAGAATCCCAACTGTATAACTTCGTATGCTAGAGGCCATTGGTAATGCATTAAATACTGCACATTGAACTACTCACGATTAGAAAAAGTGTGCAAAAACACTTTGTTGACATTAAGAGGACAGGAGAATTTACAGATACATATAAGTTCTTTCATCCATCTTAACTGTTGAACTCTTTCAATGGTTACTGGTCAGCCTTTAGAACGGAACTGTGTAATTAGTGACAAAATTCATAAATTACTTTTAACAGACGTGGGGCCACATGTATCAACATGTGGAATAGCGATTACCAAATTGCGATTTTCAGCAAATCGCAATTATGTTATCGCTATTACAAATGTTTGAAACTCCAAGAAGTTCATTAAGCAATTTGTAGGGGCTCGCAAATTTACCTACCTCATTAATATTAATGAGGTAGGTCGCGATATGCGACCGCCTAGGAATAACTAAAATCACTGGGATGGTGGCCTGCTGGGGTCAGCAGACCACCATGCCTGTGATTACTTTTAAATAAAGCAATATATTTTTCTTAAATGCAACCCGCTTTCTGTAAAGGAAAATGGGTTGCGTTTAAAAAAAAATAAAAGTTTTCCTTTCACTTTTTAAGAGCAGGCAGTGGTCCATGGAACCACTGTCTGCTCCTAACAAACGTTTTCGCCAGCATTCCCAAAGGGGAAGGGGTCGCTTGGGGACCCCTTCCCATTTGCAAATTGGTTACCACCAACTTGAAGTTGATAGTGAATTGCGAATGTTTTTCGACTGTATTCATGGTCACAAAACATTCATACATAACGCAGCGATTCAGTATTTGGAAGGGACGCCCTAAGCATGCTCCTTCCAAATATCGAACAGGTAACCCATTTTGCGATTCGGTAACAGGTATCGCAAAATAGGGTTTGATACATGTAAAAAGCCTTTTTTGTATTCACATATGGGCCGATTATGTGAATTGGCCCGTTTGCGAACACAAAATTAATTGATACATGTGGCCCTAAAACACCAAAATGATCATTTCTTACTAATGTAAAGTGTGGAGGAGTATATCTATCCTGCGCCTCTGCAAACTCATATTTCATAACCCAAATAATTGTATGTGTGAAATTCTCACTTAGATATTTGTCGTCTTCATCCCAGATGTTTTGCATTGCTCTCCTCTCCTGCTAGCCATGTGTTTTCAATTTACCTCCGTGTCAAATTGTACTTCAGGCATGTAGGAAGCTGGCTCTTAATGGGATATATCAATAATCGGATATATTGTGTAAAGAGTCCAGGGGTTCCCTTACTAGCGGACAGGGCTTGCTAGGAAATCCCAAAGTGCTCTTTTAGGGGGGTGGTGTGGTCAAGCAGCTTTAGGCTTAACACAGATGAGTGTGAGACATTTTCAAATACTCCCAATGATTATTAAATGACATCACAACTCATAAGGAGATCCACACCAATTTATAGAATTACAAGTATCTTTATATATGTTTAGGCATCAGAGAAAAATCATTCAGGTAAGTACGTTTTTAAAAATAAATTCTTTTCACATTAAAAAGTGGACACAGCACAATTTCTGAGTTCTGCAATGTTATCCTATGGAATGAAGAACACGTTCTGCAAACAGGTACAGTATATCGACTTACAGGAGCAATACCAAGAGTTGAGGTGAGTAGTGGACAAGGTCCAGGGCAGTACCAACAGTACACTACCAGCGACACGAGGGCGGCCAGTTACAGGGCGCAAATCAGCATCGTGAGCTCAATGCGTTTCAATAGGGCTTTATCTATGTAAGAAGAGGCTGCAGGCTCTGGCTAGGAAGCAGGCTGGCTAAACCAGAAATGGAATCAGGTCTTGCAATGCTCGGGACGGGGGACACCTTTGGTCCTCTTCTCCAAGGCCCAGGGACAATGGGTGAAAAGGTGTCTTTAGGTGTCTGGTTTTTCCTTACCGGAGCATTCACGGTAGAGGGGGCCTGCATGCAGAAGCTGCAGACTATGTCGAGGAGTCCAGGAGGGGTAAAACCACGATGGACTAGAGCTCAGGATGGCTGGTCAACCTTGTGGACACCATTAGCTCACTTCAACTCAGGTCCGAAGCAACAGTGCAGTGGCTGCTTTAGGTGTTTTGGCGGTTCTGGAGGCCTCAGAGTCTTCTTTTTGGAGTTTCTGCTGAACAGGTCCGCTGTTCACAGGAGGTCTTGAGTCTTTTTGAAAGGCAGGCAGTCCTCCCAAGTTTCTGGAGTCACAGCTGTAGGACGAGTCAACTTTGGTGCAGTTTTCAACAGGTTCTGCATATAGGCCAGCAGGGCTGGGGCCATTTCAGGTGCCCTCTTCAGTCTTCTCTACTTTTGTGGCTCTTTGCCACAAAAGGTCATCAGGTGCAAAGGACTCCCCTAAATACTGAATTTAGGGGCGTTAGGGGAGTGTAGAGTAGTAGCCAATAGGCTACTGACCCTTGGGATCACTACGCCCCCAATATGACCACTTCCTGTGGGAGCCCTGTCACAGAATTCCTATGTATGTCATCACAACGATGTCTTCCTATGAAAAATCGTGTCCACCTCGCAGTTAGCCCACCTTAGGGGCTGTACTAACCGGAGGTTGGCACGCCTACCTGACTACCTAATTTTCCCGCCTGTTAGTTGCCAAATGGGCTTTGGACAAGGGGTAGGCTTCCTCTCCTGTGAGGGGAGACAGATTAGCATTCCAAAGGTGGCAGCTCCTTTGAAGCACGCCTACCCAAGTAGGCTAATCAGCAGGTCATCCATTGGGAGGGGGTGTTACACCCTTGTCCCGGACAGGCTTTGTTCCTGACTACCTCAGAGCAAAAGGATCTCATTCTAGGAGGTCAGAAACTTGCCCCGGTGGCAGGCTGACAGAATCCAGCCAGCAAGCACACCAGAGGCTGATTTTCAGGGGGCACATCTAAGGTGCTCTCTGATGGCATGTTTTGATAAATTCAACACTGGCATCAGTCTGGGTTTATTATATGTTTGGTACTAAACATATCTATTTTTAGTGAAGCCATTGTGTTTAGGGGAACTCATTTTCACCAGTGTCCAGTACATGGTTTAAGATGGCTTCCCTGGTCACTTGCACTGCCAGCAATAGGGCTGACCAGCACAGAGGCATATCTTCACATGCATAAAAGCCCTCACAGATAATATTAGGCACCCTGTGTTAGGACTGTCAGGCCTGCTGTAGGGGTGACTTAGAAATATCAGATGCAGTGGTATGGGACATGGCGCACAGTCTTGTATGACAGGTCATGTTTTTCACTAGTGTCTGCACCAAGACACACAGCCTGCAATGTCAGTCGTGCATGTGCTTGTTGGGGGGCCCCTAGGGTGGCACAATTTGGCCCGCATCCCTATGGGGGACCCTCCTTTAGTACCCCAGGCCTTAGCTACCAGGGTACCATTTCCTAATGGCTTACAGTGGTAGATAGAGGTTTGCAAATTGGGGAAACAATTTCACAGTTTTAGGGAAAGAGCACTGATACTGGGAACCTGGTTAGCAGGGACCAAGTACACCTTGGTCAAAGTTGCATCAAAACCAGGCAAAATGTGAGGTGGGTGTACTGCAACACAAATCCAGTTTCCCACAAGGTGTGTGATTCCCTCACTGTGGTTCCCTTCCTCTCTCCACTCTCTGTCTTAGATGACTCACAACTGTTCCAGATTACCCAGACATTCTCACACTCACCTCAGACCTGTGCGTTTCTTAACACATTATATGCTGTTTGGCTTATTTTTATTTCATGGTCACAATAATGCTATTGGTAGTTAGCTTCTTTATACAGTCAATTTGATGCCATTAACTTCAGAACGAGAATTTATCATTGGAAAGAACACAAGATACATCTGCCAAAAACAATTCTAACAGTTCACTGAAAACCATAATCATCCTCTTTTCTCCTACATAATGTTTTCTACCCATGGCAGAGACCTAAAGAAGTTGTAAAAGATTCTGCAGATGTCAAATGTAGTTGACAAGAAGGAGTAAAGCCTATTTGTCAGAGTGGGTTAATATCTAGGTGGGTAACACAGTTTGGAAAACATCTCCAACTGATGTACAAAGCAGTGTATATTATGAAATATCAGATGCAACACTGTAGTGGGAAACAGCCACTACAACGCGGCCGTTTTCACGCACAGCCTTAACCACGCATTCATTACAGCGCATGCGTGGCTACCACGCATAGCTTTTACCACGCATTCCTTTACTACGAGATACATAGTAAAGGCATGTGTGTTAAAGGTACAATTAAAAAAGAGGGCTTGGGGGTCTCCCCCCCAAAAAAAACACACCTGTTTAAAAAAGGGGCTCCGGGGGTCTCCCCTCTCAAAATAAACGCACCTGTTTCCGTCACCTTCACAGTCTTATTGTTATATAACCCTATATTGTACAATGAATTCATTCTTGAAAGTAAACTGCATATAAATGCAGCATGTGCCATCTAGTGGAGAAAATAGATCCTTGTAACACAGCTGAATCCCAGCGCTGAATTGGGGCAGGGATCGGAGATAACCTTTACCATGAATAGGCTATTATCATGCATGGTTTTACAATGAAAATCGTTGTAAAGGTATGCGTGTAAAAGGCTTTTCATGGTAAAGGTTATGCGTGCTAATGGCATTCGCATTGTAACGCATGCGTGGTAAAGACCTGCGTTGCAACGGAATGCTTTGTAACTTCATATAACCCACTGCAGCACTTTGGTTGATTTATTTATTGCCCCAATAAGCATTCATTCATGGTGTAGGGAGATGCAGATAGATCCTAGAAGCCCATGGTGTAATCAAGGAACAGCTGAACGAACACATTTGCTTGTCACATGCCCTCACCTTGGTGTATTGTCTTTGAATTACTTTGAAGGGTAGCATATAGACTTTACTCTTGAAAAGCTATAATGATTTGGGTAGATATGATCCAGGCAGGCCTGATGGTCGCTTGCTTAATCTTAGCTAAATGCTGGAAGATCTGCTATCATTTGTAATGGTTTGAAAAAATATCTGAGATTATCATGTTTGAATGAGCACTGGTGAAGCAAATGGAAGGGTCACGATTAACTTTAAAAGTATTGGGAAATTCAGCATCAAACTTATTGTAATACCCTGATAATATATGGTATTTTGCATTCACCTCACCAAGCAACTTTATCTCATTATGTTCCAAATTAAATCATAAGTAGCTAAAGGCCATATGTACGATGCATTTTACCGGTCGCAAGCAGCTCATCGGGCCGTTTGCGACTGGTAAAATGCATTTTCTTATGTACCAACCCTATTTTGCAGGTTGGTAACCTATTACTGACTCGCAAAATAGGGTTTGCGAGTCGCTATTAGGAAGGGGCGTTTAAAGGGCATCCCTTCCAAACAGCGAGTCGCACTGGTATATATGAATGTGGTTGCAAAACATTTGCACAGTACCACCAATTTCAAATTGGTGGTAAACCCTCATAAACAGAAAGGGGTCCCCATGGGGCCCCTTCCCCTTTGTGAATGGGGCACCAACATTTTTTTCAGAGCAGGTAGTGGTCCCATGTACTACTGCCCACTCTAAAAAAAATGAAAAGAAAACTTTTCATTTTAAATTTCTGAAATGCATTCTGTTTTCCTTTAAGGAAAATAGGCTGCATTAAAAAGCAAAGCAACCACAAGGAGATGGTGGACGGAGTGCTGACATTTTTCAGACACTCCCCATTAGTCACAGAACTGGGTTGAATCCATCATCATTCTTTAGCTCACTTCACCACCCCAGTTTGGACCCAGGCATATGCAAATCAGTATTGACCATGTGACTCATGGGAACAGGCCAGCCCGAACTGTCAGGCCAGGTCCTCCCTTTTACCAGAAAAAAGTATCCTGGGACCAGTTTCGGGGTAACACCCCTCATCAGTTGCAAAAAATCAAAATTCGTGAGTCGTAAACCCTGACAGTCATACATGTGGCCTTAAATGTTTTTGGTATAATGTTTTAATATAATGCCTTGAATAATTTCAGTGTATATTCTGAAATTCTGTCAATACAAAAAACTGCTTTGAAGAATTCAGCCCTTAACCTTCCGAAGAGGTTTCCACATTAGGCATTTTGAGGACAGGTTTTTTTTCTAGTTCATATTCCAGTATAGATGATTTCTGTACTTGTCTGATAACTCCTGCCCACAGGGAAGGAAGGAGCTATTGAGTCTTAACCATGCTGATTGGCGTGCTTTGACTATCATGTCCTGCGTTCATCCTACTGTGGCTCTGCAAACTTCAATCACAGGGTAGCAAGGGCGAGCAGTTAAAGGCTTCTTAGGGAGGCAGTGTAAGGGGCAGAGGCTCACAACTCAGTCAAACCAAAGACATAATAAATGTACTCTTTTACTCTCCAAACAGTGCTTGTCTTTGTAAAAAGAGATGTCCTTTAATACCATAATATAACCAAACAGCTACACAGTAATGAGGGTTCAGTTACAGAAATTTACAAGACTGCTATTGGGCTCTAGTCTGATACGACCATTCTCACACCAGCTACTGTGGTAAAATACAGTTTTTGTTGTGCCTACGTCTGCACTGTTCTAGCGATAAGTGGTCATCGGCAAGAATAAGGCATATGTTCAAGCTCTCTGTTATGCTGTGCAACCAGGAACATGCCTGGGAACCCATCGGTTAGTTAGGTCACCTCTTGAGAAAAAGAGTTCATGTCCTAGAGTAACTATAACTCACCCCCTCGCCATGCACTGCTTCTAACCTCGCATATTACATCACTCATGATATGTTCAATGTCTGCATTGATAACATTACTAATGACATCTGAAATTACATCATTGATACAACACTGTGGGCACAATTTATAGTTACTTTAGGGTATGAGTTATAGTTACTTGAGATAACTATATCTGGTGAATTTCTGTGGTTTTCTATGTTTAAAACAGAATGTTTTAACTGATATTTTTACCTAAATATAAAGTCCCTTTAATGTTTGTTTTTTCAGTGAATATGTATATATATGTATATATATATATATATATATATATATATATATATATATATATATATATATATATATATATATATATATATAGTGTATATATATATATACATATATATACATACATATGTGTGTGTGTGTATATATATATATATATATATATATATATATATATATATATATATATATATATTTGCTGAAATAAAAGGAGAGAAAATATCAATGAATTCTGCGCCCGGTTCATTGCAGATTGCAGTGATAGTGATTTCTATACACACTGTTTTTAGCTCTAGAATAGATTGATATACTCAGCAATATTTATAATGACACTTCTAAGCAATATTTGTTTGCTTTTCCTACACCTTCTTATACATTCATCTTTGCTTTAGGTCATTTACTACACTTTAGCTTACTTACCTATATTCATATTTTTGTGGAGAAACCTCTCACATGAAAGTCATCCTGATTGATTCTCCAATGCCAGTGACGTACATGAAATCACTTGCCGCACATGTCCAAAGGATTTAAAACAAGAATATAAATGATGGTTTCTGCAACTGGTTTGTGTAAACCTATGTAAAGCATATGTGTGTGGTGCTGGAACATCACTGGGCAACAAGATACTGGAAGTAGTTACTTATAGTTGCAGTGTTGTTGGTTGTGGTGGTAACCAGCCTGTCTCCTTAGGAATCAAATGTTATGTTACATGTGAAAATCCAGTAAGAGTGTATGCCACAAGACAGGTACAAGATGATGGAAGGCATAGTCATTTAACTAGGGGAATGTCTAGGAATTGTTATGCAGATTGCCACAGTAGCAGGGAATAGGAAATGTCCCTGTGGTATTGTTGTAACTTACTATAGGTAGCTTGTGCATGTTAGTGGAAACCTTAGTGTCGCCCGTGGCACTGATTTCGAAGTGCAATCTACTCAACATGTGAGTGGCACAGTCTCCCCTTTTAAGTATTGACGCTTCTTTAGCCAGTTTTCTGGGATTAAGGTTAGCTTCATTCCCAGCAATACAAAGACAGTGTATACTTTCTAAGAACAAACTGATATGTTCCGATGGAGGGCTGTTCTGAACATAAAGAAAAGGCATTTGTTTTGTATTAAACATTTTTCAATTCCAAGTGAAATACCTTGTATACTATATAATTCATATAATGTCCTTCATGTTCAATGTATTAATCTATTAAATGTATTAAACATTTAGTTGAAAAAATATATTTAATATTTTTGTTGTACACCTAATATGTCTGTTTAGTGTGTTTTACTTCTGAATTTAGGCGGTGTTGTCTGCCGCTAGATAGAGACCATTCATTGACAAAGCCCTAAAGATATTTTACTGGCTTTCAGTGGAAAAGTATTACTCTCACCAAAGTATCACTGTAACCTTCTCCGCACTTACGTCAGGAGACTACGTTGCTGAAGACACTTGAGCAAAAGGGCCATGGAAGGTACAGAATCCATTCTGATTCTCTGGCTCGGCTATGGCCTACCACAGGTGAAATTCTTGTGTCTCCTCAAAACCCTGCTTATTTTATCAAAAGAATGCCTGGGCAGACATTGGTTATGACTTCGTTTCTCTCATCAGTCTTTTCTTTATGCAGATGAGTTCATGTCTCGAAAACAAGCAAACATTCTAACTATTGAAATCTCACTTCAATTATAAGTCCCTATCAGTGCACTGAGGTCACTCATACCTGATCCATCATCCAAAAAAAACTTGCGTCTTTCTGAGACATTTTAAGACATGGGCAAAGTTGGAAGTTATCCAGGGCCACCACCGTCTAAGGTGCTTCTAGGGAGAGTGATCTTTCTGTCTCTCTCACATCATTGCTTTATTTCAACCACTCTCTTTCTCCTCTCTGCCTACCTCTCACCATTTCTCTCTCGAGCTAGCATTATCCTAATAAATTATGAGACACTGGGCAAAACATATTTCAGTTTTTTTTTGTGACCTTGTTACTAGAAGTTTTGGTATAATTCAATATTGTTTAGCATCATGCAGCTTGAATTAGCAGAAGTTATGTAATAAAATTCAAAGTTGTTATCTTGCCGGGGCACCAACACACCTGAAGATGACACTAACTCCTGTTTACCTTCGATTTCTGCACCTCACAGGATCTGCCCCTTTTATTCTTTTAATAGATGTTCTAAATAAATGTGCTAGAGGTACCTGCATAAAGTATGCTATAACCCTACTATCATCATCATGAGAGCTATGATATTGAGGCATTTTTGATTTGCCAATTTAATATTCTTAATTTTCATTTATGGCCCTGATTATGAGTGGCCTCCTAAATTTTGACCCATGCGTAAACCCTTGTTTACGTATGGGTCGGAATTATGAGTTTCACCGTATTTAACACATCCGATAGTTATCAGATGCATTAAATACCTCAGCAGTCGTTACATTTCAGTAGGTTAAAACTGCCGAAATTTAACAGAGTTAATTGTACGGTGTTTACCATACCCCACGGATTTGGGTATGTTAAGCACTAAAATCTGCATGTTATTCCCCACAAACATTTGATGGGTGTTATTTATCACACACGATAAATAACATACTCCGTGGTATCATTATTTATCATATGCAATAAATAACACCTAAAATCATAATCTGGGCCTATGTCTTTAAAGGGAGGTTGGGGCATAGCCAAGCAGACTCATATCATAGAAGACTGCTGCAGATTAAACTTCTCTCCTCCCTTTTCAGTGTTAGCTCACCTCCAGTTTGGGGAGGCTGCAGTGCTCTGAAGACTGACCTTTTAGAGAACAGGTTACTTACGTCCCCACCCTGTAGGTGTAGGCTCAGAATACTGCTGTTAGAATATTGGCTATAATATTGCGTTTGAAGTATTGTCTACAAAAATATTGCCATATTAGAGGAAATTATAGAAAACTTGCAGCCTATAAGACAATAGTTTTGTAAATGATATTTAGGACATGATATTTTTGTTACATGTTATTTCTGTACATGATATTCTGACATTCAGTTCGTCCTGCATGAATTGATTGGTCAGATGTGTGTTTTTGGCTGACAGGGATTTCATCATTGAACTTATAATTGAGCTTTGTCAGTTGCATGTTCCATCAGGGAATCCTTAGATGTGAGGTGCTATTTGCTAAGGGACTTGGTACTGGTTGGGAGTGCCGTGCATCACATTGGGGTCACTTGAAGTAGAAGGGCACTGCTATCACTTTGACATCTCAATGCCTTAATGATCAAGTGATTTAGCAGATTCTTACATTGAGACATATTATGGTCCATTTCTTCTCATGTATATGAAACACCAGCAATAGGTAACTTTACAAAAAAACTGAAGCTCAAGATTGTGTGGTTAGTGATTCCTATGGATCAACAAAGTGGGTTGCTGAACTGTTCCTTAGATAGGACAGTGTGTGTATCTGGCGTGACCGGAGGTGAAGATGTAACACCTTTGGGCATCCATTTTGTTGGAAGTATTTGCCTCACACACCCATACAGGTGTCATGCTTCATCATCGGCGTTGCTCCTCGTCGGGGAGGCGGTGCAATCCCCGACAGGCTCACCTCAAAGAGGGGCTCTTTGGCGGAGATCTTTTGAATCCAACTGCCTTTTGGTGAAGTGCGGGTGTGCGGGTGGTGCAGTATGTAGCCTAGGTGGTGATTTAAAATGAAGTAGAGGGTACCGGAAACTACTTTTATCTGGGGGTCCCCTACTGCAATTAAAAACGTGAATCTAATTATCTGGGTGCCAGCAGGTTAGGTATAGTGGCCCTAGATTAGATTTGTAACGAAATTGGTCAACATGTTTCTCGCATGGGCTAGGTACCCGCGATTCATCAGGACCTATAGTGGGTAAAAGGAAGGTCTACAAACATTAAACAACATGC
Source organism: Lissotriton helveticus (assembly GCF_964261635.1). Classification (NCBI taxonomy): domain Eukaryota; kingdom Metazoa; phylum Chordata; class Amphibia; order Caudata; family Salamandridae; genus Lissotriton; species Lissotriton helveticus. The sequence goes on along the minus strand of NC_136072.1, from coordinate 626,725,933 downwards.
TAGTGTCATGTGCCTAATACCGAAATTGTGGCTGTAGCTTTATCCTATGCCTAAATGGGAAATAAGAGTACAGGGTTAATAGCATTGAATGATCGCCAGAATAGATACAAGGTGCTAGACCAAATAAACACAGAGTGTCATGCTAGTGATCGTGTATTTTTACTAGCTTCAAGTCGACGTGACTGTATTGTGACAACGTGAATTAATCCTGTCACACCAACCTATTATAAGTGAAAGGTTTAAAACTAGCAAGTATAAAAACAGCAGCAGGCTATCAGGAGAGACCACCTTCTTCTCGTTTGAACAGTTGTCCAATATGTGATGACGTAGTGCTCACTAGGTGTGCATAGTGCAAATTGCCGTAATGCAAGGATATAAACCCGACTCACCTAATGGTCAGGGATTAAATGCCACAACAATGCTCGGCGGGTTGGTACTGCCGGAAGGGGCCCATTGGGTGTGGCTGGGGGTGTAAAAGCAAGGCGTGTACAGAGTCAGAACACGACTTTCATCAAGATAATCAAAATCCTATGAGGATTCAAGTTCAGAACCCCCGATGTTATCAGACTGGCAAAGAAACAATATACGGGTCCCAAAAGCGTCCCTCGTATGTCCTCCTTACCTCTCCGTCACCGCGTACTGGTTACTTCACCTACCCATCGCCGCCGAGCTCGGATAGATGCTGGAGCTCGGTGGCGGTAGCCATTTCTAGGTGAAAGCGTCACTGTTCGGTGTGTGACTCCGCCCCCAACGTCAGGTGCCTAACTCCGGCCCCAATTTCAGGTCAGGTGGTAGTATGAGTAACTGTGGCGGCCATTACAGCAGGGTGGTCGAAGTCTTATCAAACTAAATATCGGACCAAGTTAAGGTAGTGGCTGCTTTGTAGGAGAGAGTATGCCTTACTCGCATATACCTAGGGAGTTGTTATTTGTTGTAGGAATATTAGCACTTGTTGTTCGCCCCTTGTGCAAAATAATATGATGCCGCATTGTATTGGTCATGGCTAAGGTTTTATTGAGGATAAGTCAGAAAATTGAGAATAAGTCAGACAATTGAGGGTGGGTTTAACGCGCGAGATGTTGATCTCAACTAGTCGCGTTAGGCGCCCCCAACGTCAGGTGCCTGACTCCGTCCCCTTTGTCAGGTCAGGTGGTAGTGTAGGTAATTGTGACGGCCATTACAGAAAGGAGGTCGAAGTCTTATCAAACCAGATGTCGGGCCAAGTTAGGTAGTGGCTGCTTCGTGGGAGAGGGTATGCCTTACTGGCATATACCTAGGGAGCTGTTATATATTGTAAAAATGTAAGCACATGTTGTTCGCCCCTTGTGCAAAGATATAATATTACCGTATTGTATTGTGTTGGTCACGGCTACAGTTAGTAGAGGATAAGTCAGAAAGTTAGGGTGGGTTTAACACGCGAGATGTTGATCTCAACTAGTCGCGTAAGGTGCAGAGTAAGTACATGTGTCAGGAATTCCAGCACGGCCGTATTATAATGCGTGCCACGGAATGTCCTCATTCAAGCCCCGACTGTCTGACGATAATCGGTGGATCCACCTCTGTTCTTTGTGAAACAAGGCTTGTTTTGTGCAATTGGGGCTAGATTCAAGTACAAGCCATTTAAGAGAGTCAGTTGTGTGGTTAGCTTCCACATAGTGTTTGCACATCTTGGTATTGGTCTTTCTACATTAGAAATTACTGCGGTGTTCAGTGATGCGGGTTTTGATCGGACGTGTCGTCATTCCTATGTATTGTAGTCCGCATGGGCAGGTAAGCATGTAGATACAGTGTGAGGTATTACAATTAGTATGTCCCCTGAGCTCCCAATTGAAGGTGTCAGTGAGTTGTATTGTCTTATGTACAGATGTGTAAGCACAAGCTGTGCAAGAGCCACAAGGATAATGACCCTTCACAGGGGGCAGATGCCATAGTGTCTGTTGAGACCCCTTCTTGGTGACTTTGGGTCTCGTGCTGATCAGGATGTCTTTAACATTCTGCGATCTTTTGAACGCGAATCTAGGTTGTTCAAAGGTTAGATCTCCTGTGTTCAGGATAGCCCAGTGGCGTTTGATCACACTTTTGACTTTGGTTGACGCGGGGATGAATGTTGTGACACAAGTTATGGGTTGTTTCTCTACAGGTACCAGCTCCCGTTGTTCGAGGAGAGCTTCTCGGTGGTTATTTTTAGCTCGTTTTTGTGCTGTAGAGACATCTCTTACAGGGTATCCTCTATCCAGTAGATTCCTGGAAAGAATTGCTGATTCTTTCTTGTAATCAGTTAAATCACTACAATTTCGCCGGATTCGGAGAAATTGCCCAAAGGGGAGGTTGGTGCGTAGAGCTTTGGGGTGGTGGCTGGTGTAACGGAGCAGGCTATTGCGGTCGGTGGGTTTTTTGTACATCGTGGTACTAAGGGACCCATCTTTCAGTTTTATTGTCAGATCAAGGAAGGCAATTTCAGTGGGTGACACAGACATCGTGAAGCATAGGAATGGGTTCAGAGTATTGACCCATTCAAAAAAGGCCTCATGTGAGGTCGGTGGTCCTGTCCACAGGATCAGGATGTCATCAATAAATCGCCTCCACATCTTGATGTTATTGAGGAAGGGATTAGACTGGTGTTGTATGTGTCTGCCTTCAAAATCAGCCATGTAAAGGCATGCCACCGATGGGGCAAAAGTACTGCCCATCGAAGTTCCTTGTGTTTGATGGTAGTAGTTCCCCTTGAATTCAAAGAAATTCTCTGTTAATGCTAAAGTGGCACACTCCATAATGAATGAAGGTGGGGTAGCAGAGTTCCAAGTTTCCAGCCCAAGCATCTCCTCGATTACTCCTAGTGTGGCCCTCTGTGAGATGTTTGTATAGAGGGCCTCCACATCGAGAGTAATCAGGAGATTGATCTGCCCGCTATCCTGGACAGTGTCCAGTATGCGCAAGACATCAGAGGTATCTTGGATGAACGAGGGAGTGCGTCTCACTAGGGGTTGCAGGAAATGGTCACAAAATTGTGAAAGTGGTTCAAGGATGGAATCAATCCCCGAGACTATAGGTCGCCCGGGTACCGGTCTGGTCTCTTTATGGATCTTAGGAAGAAGGTAAAAATAGGGGACCCTGGGTTCTTTTTTCATCAGGAAGTCCGCCTCTTTCTTACTGATCCACTGTTCACATTCTGCACTGTCTACCAAGCCTGTTATTGTGGTTTGTAGGCGTGGTGTCGGGTCACACTGAATTGGAGTGTAATAGCGTGTGTCACTTAGTTGTCTTATGCACTCAAGGTCATAGTCTACGGTATTCATAAGGACTGTGGCACCACCCTTATCCGCCTGTTTGATGGTGATCTGGGGGTTTTCCGCAAGTGACTTGAGTGTATGCATCTCATTTTTAGAGATGTTTTGGTAGGTTCCCTGCTGATCCAATGTCCTAATGTCTTTGAGCACAGCCTGCTCAAAAGTCAGGATTTCATTCGGAATCATCTCATTGTGGGGGGTGAAGGTGGAGGGGTTGTGGAGGCCAGAATCTTCTATTGGTTCACTTAGTCTACCCTCAAAAAAGGCTTTAAGCCTGATTTTACGGAAAAAGGAATGAACTTCCTGAGTTTGTTGGAAGAGGTCAATTCTTGGAGTGGGTACAAAGCCCAGTCCCTTTTGTAGGACTTTCTCTTCTCTCTCAGTCAAGTCTCTGATAAATTTACCACCAGACTCATTTTTGTCCCGACCTGTTCGTATTCCTCGTGTCCATTCCCTGGGGGCGCGTGTCCTTCCTCTGTACTCTTTTCCCTGGAGCGTTGACTTGCTTTCGCCCTCGCCCTCTGCCCCAGCCTCTGTCTAAAAAAGGGGGTCACATGGAACCCTGTGGGGCATGGTAAGGAGGATATTGCGGGGCGTAAGGTGGTTGGAACTGAGGAAATTGTGGGTAAGGCCACATGGGAAGTCAGTGGGGTGGCCCATGGGGAGTGAAGTTTTGATAAACTTGTTGGCCCCGTCCCCTGCCCCTTCTACCTTTTGGTGGTATCTGTGGAAGTCCACCCTCCCCGCTACTATCAGATCCACTGTTAGATCCCCTTCTGGTGGAAGTAGTACTGGAATCTGAGTTATAGTTAGTTCCCGGGGGGACATAATCTTCCTTCAGGTATGGGTATACCTTTTCTTTTGAAAACCTTTTGATGTCTTTTTGTAATTTAGTCACCTTCTGATTCATAAGGTATTCTTTGTGCTCTGCAAGTTCCTTATTGAGTTCCGCCAGTTTAGTTTTAAAACCTGGGTTGGGAACATCTGCCTTAAGTGCACTTTCAGCTGCTTGAATGCGGGTCAACAATTCATCCGCTAGGCGTTTGGCAGTATTAACAATCAGGATGAGGAGATCATGGGTGCACTTCCATGAAATCTGAGACCATTCTACCTTGAACTGTCCATCCTCCCAGAAAATTCTCGGGAAGTTCTTGACAATTAAGCCGTTGGGTGCAATTTTGGCTTTAAAATATTCGGCCATCATTGCCCCATGTAAGGTTATTCTGATCCATTCTCGTTTGAGGTCTGACAATGATTGCCATTCTGCAGTGTTACTACATGTGGCTGGTTCTATATCAATGCCGAGAAGTGATGGTATTCTCAGAATGGCTGCTGCATCTTCTTCTCCGAAGCTCAACCCCTGGCCATCCATCTTCTGGAGGTCAGGAAGGTCGTGCTCAGTGAGAAGGGAGCCCTCGCGAGGAGAACACAGAGATGGAGAAAGTGAAACTGCCCCATCTGGGAAGCGAGGTGTGACTCACTAAGTGATGAGGAAGTCAAAGGGTGGGGGATAGAACAAGTCTTACCTGCCAAAAAGAGCTCCCACGGTGTGGACCGTGCAAAAGTAGTTATCAAGAGGAGGGAGAGAGATCGGTCGATCAATTGGGCACCGTTTACCACTAAGGGAAGTGGAAGGTCCAGTATCAGCTTGTGCCCTCAAGTATGGATCAACAAAGTGGGTTGCTGAACTGTTCCTTAGATAGGACAGTGTGTGTATCTGGCGTGACCGGAGGTGAAGATGTAACACCTTTGGGCATCCATTTTGTTGGAAGTATTTGCCTCACACACCCATACAGGTGTCATGCTTCATCATCGGCGTTGCTCCTCGTCGGGGAGGTGGTGCAATCCCCGACGGGCTCACCTCAAAGAGGGGCTCTTTGGCGGAGATCTTTTGAATCCAACTGCCTTTTGGTGAAGTGCGGGTGTGCGGGTGGTGCAGTATGTAGCCTAGGTGGTGATTTAAAATGAAGTAGAGGGTACCGGAAACTACTTTATTCTGGGGGTCCCCTACTGCAATTAAAAACGTGAATCTAATTATCTGGGTGCCAGCAGGTTAGGTATAATGGCCCTAGATTAGATTTGTAACGAAATTGGTCAACATGTTTCTCGCATGGGCTAGGTACCCGCGATTCATCAGGACCTATAGTGGGTAAAAGGAAGGTCTACAAACATTAAACAACATGCTAGTGTCATGTGCCTAATACCGAAATTGTGGAATACTTGATGTTACCTCTGTAGCTTTATCCTATGCCTAAATGGGAAATAAGAGTACAGGGTTAATAGCATTGAATGATCGCCAGAATAGATACAAGGTGCTAGACCAAATAAACACACAGTGTCATGCTAGTGATCGTGTATTTTTACTAGCTTCAAGTCGGCGTGACTGTATTGTGACAACGTGAATTAATCCTGTCACACCAACCTATTATAAGTGAAAGGTTTAAAACTAGCAAGTATAAAAACAGCAGCAGGCTATCAGGAGAGACCACCTACTTCTCGTTTGAACAGTAGGTCCAATATGTGATGACGTAGTGCTCACTAGGTGTGCATAGTGCAAATTGCCGTAATGCAAGGATATAAACCCGACTCACCTAATGGTCAGGGACTAAATGCCACAACAATGCTCGGCGGGTTGGTACTGCCGGAAGGGGCCCATTGGGTGTGGCTGGGGGTGTAAAAGGAAGGCGTGTACAGAGTCAGAACACGACTTTCATCAAGATAATCAAAATCCTATGAGGATTCAAGTTCAGAACCCCCGATGTTATCAGACTGGCAAAGAAACAATATACGGGTCCCAAAAGCGTCCCTCGTATGTCCTCCTTACCTCTCCGTCACCGCGTACTGGTTACTTCACCTACCCATCGCCGCCGAGCTCGGATAGATGCTGGAGCTCGGTGGCGGTAGCCATTTCTAGGTGAAAGCGTCACTGTTCGGTGTGTGACTCCGCCCCCAACGTCAGGTGCCTAACTCCGGCCCCAATTTCAGGTCAGGTGGTAGTATGAGTAACTGTGGCGGCCATTACAGCAGGGTGGTCGAAGTCTTATCAAACTAAATATCGGACCAAGTTAAGGTAGTGGCTGCTTTGTAGGAGAGAGTATGCCTTACTCGCATATACCTAGGGAGTTGTTATTTGTTGTAGGAATATTAGCACTTGTTGTTCGCCCCTTGTGCAAAATAATATGATGCCGCATTGTATTGGTCATGGCTAAGGTTTTATTGAGGATAAGTCAGAAAATTGAGAATAAGTCAGACAATTGAGGGTGGGTTTAACGCGCGAGATGTTGATCTCAACTAGTCGCGTTAGGCGCCCCCAACGTCAGGTGCCTGACTCCGTCCCCTTTGTCAGGTCAGGTGGTAGTGTAGGTAATTGTGACGGCCATTACAGAAAGGAGGTCGAAGTCTTATCAAACCAGATGTCGGGCCAAGTTAGGTAGTGGCTGCTTCGTGGGAGAGGGTATGCCTTACTGGCATATACCTAGGGAGCTGTTATATATTGTAAAAATGTAAGCACATGTTGTTCGCCCCTTGTGCAAAGATATAATATTACCGTATTGTATTGTGTTGGTCACGGCTACAGTTAGTAGAGGATAAGTCAGAAAGTTAGGGTGGGTTTAACACGCGAGATGTTGATCTCAACTAGTCGCGTAAGGTGCAGAGTAAGTACATGTGTCAGGAATTCCAGCACGGCCGTATTATAATGCGTGCCACGGAATGTCCTCATTCAAGCCCCGACTGTCTGACGATAATCGGTGGATCCACCTCTGTTCTTTGTGAAACAAGGCTTGTTTTGTGCAATTGGGGCTAGATTCAAGTACAAGCCATTTAAGAGAGTCAGTTGTGTGGTTAGCTTCCACATAGTGTTTGCACATCTTGGTATTGGTCTTTCTACATTAGAAATTACTGCGGTGTTCAGTGATGCGGGTTTTGATCGGACGTGTCGTCATTCCTATGTATTGTAGTCCGCATGGGCAGGTAAGCATGTAGATACAGTGTGAGGTATTACAATTAGTATGTCCCCTGAGCTCCCAATTGAAGGTGTCAGTGAGTTGTATTGTCTTATGTACAGATGTGTAAGCACAAGCTGTGCAAGAGCCACAAGGATAATGACCCTTCACAGGGGGCAGATGCCATAGTGTCTGTTGAGACCCCTTCTTGGTGACTTTGGGTCTCGTGCTGATCAGGATGTCTTTAACATTCTGCGATCTTTTGAACGCGAATCTAGGTTGTTCAAAGGTTAGATCTCCTGTGTTCAGGATAGCCCAGTGGCGTTTGATCACACTTTTGACTTTGGTTGACGCGGGGATGAATGTTGTGACACAAGTTATGGGTTGTTTCTCTACAGGTACCAGCTCCCGTTGTTCGAGGAGAGCTTCTCGGTGGTTATTTTTAGCTCGTTTTTGTGCTGTAGAGACATCTCTTACAGGGTATCCTCTATCCAGTAGATTCCTGGAAAGAATTGCTGATTCTTTCTTGTAATCAGTTAAATCACTACAATTTCGCCGGATTCGGAGAAATTGCCCAAAGGGGAGGTTGGTGCGTAGAGCTTTGGGGTGGTGGCTGGTGTAACGGAGCAGGCTATTGCGGTCGGTGGGTTTTTTGTACATCGTGGTACTAAGGGACCCATCTTTCAGTTTTATTGTCAGATCAAGGAAGGCAATTTCAGTGGGTGACACAGACATCGTGAAGCATAGGAATGGGTTCAGAGTATTGACCCATTCAAAAAAGGCCTCATGTGAGGTCGGTGGTCCTGTCCACAGGATCAGGATGTCATCAATAAATCGCCTCCACATCTTGATGTTATTGAGGAAGGGATTAGACTGGTGTTGTATGTGTCTGCCTTCAAAATCAGCCATGTAAAGGCATGCCACCGATGGGGCAAAAGTACTGCCCATCGAAGTTCCTTGTGTTTGATGGTAGTAGTTCCCCTTGAATTCAAAGAAATTCTCTGTTAATGCTAAAGTGGCACACTCCATAATGAATGAAGGTGGGGTAGCAGAGTTCCAAGTTTCCAGCCCAAGCATCTCCTCGATTACTCCTAGTGTGGCCCTCTGTGAGATGTTTGTATAGAGGGCCTCCACATCGAGAGTAATCAGGAGATTGATCTGCCCGCTATCCTGGACAGTGTCCAGTATGCGCAAGACATCAGAGGTATCTTGGATGAACGAGGGAGTGCGTCTCACTAGGGGTTGCAGGAAATGGTCACAAAATTGTGAAAGTGGTTCAAGGATGGAATCAATCCCCGAGACTATAGGTCGCCCGGGTACCGGTCTGGTCTCTTTATGGATCTTAGGAAGAAGGTAAAAATAGGGGACCCTGGGTTCTTTTTTCATCAGGAAGTCCGCCTCTTTCTTACTGATCCACTGTTCACATTCTGCACTGTCTACCAAGCCTGTTATTGTGGTTTGTAGGCGTGGTGTCGGGTCACACTGAATTGGAGTGTAATAGCGTGTGTCACTTAGTTGTCTTATGCACTCAAGGTCATAGTCTACGGTATTCATAAGGACTGTGGCACCACCCTTATCCGCCTGTTTGATGGTGATCTGGGGGTTTTCCGCAAGTGACTTGAGTGTATGCATCTCATTTTTAGAGATGTTTTGGTAGGTTCCCTGCTGATCCAATGTCCTAATGTCTTTGAGCACAGCCTGCTCAAAAGTCAGGATTTCATTCGGAATCATCTCATTGTGGGGGGTGAAGGTGGAGGGGTTGTGGAGGCCAGAATCTTCTATTGGTTCACTTAGTCTACCCTCAAAAAAGGCTTTAAGCCTGATTTTACGGAAAAAGGAATGAACTTCCTGAGTTTGTTGGAAGAGGTCAATTCTTGGAGTGGGTACAAAGCCCAGTCCCTTTTGTAGGACTTTCTCTTCTCTCTCAGTCAAGTCTCTGATAAATTTACCACCAGACTCATTTTTGTCCCGACCTGTTCGTATTCCTCGTGTCCATTCCCTGGGGGCGCGTGTCCTTCCTCTGTACTCTTTTCCCTGGAGCGTTGACTTGCTTTCGCCCTCGCCCTCTGCCCCAGCCTCTGTCTAAAAAAGGGGGTCACATGGAACCCTGTGGGGCATGGTAAGGAGGATATTGCGGGGCGTAAGGTGGTTGGAACTGAGGAAATTGTGGGTAAGGCCACATGGGAAGTCAGTGGGGTGGCCCATGGGGAGTGAAGTTTTGATAAACTTGTTGGCCCCGTCCCCTGCCCCTTCTACCTTTTGGTGGTATCTGTGGAAGTCCACCCTCCCCGCTACTATCAGATCCACTGTTAGATCCCCTTCTGGTGGAAGTAGTACTGGAATCTGAGTTATAGTTAGTTCCCGGGGGGACATAATCTTCCTTCAGGTATGGGTATACCTTTTCTTTTGAAAACCTTTTGATGTCTTTTTGTAATTTAGTCACCTTCTGATTCATAAGGTATTCTTTGTGCTCTGCAAGTTCCTTATTGAGTTCCGCCAGTTTAGTTTTAAAACCTGGGTTGGGAACATCTGCCTTAAGTGCACTTTCAGCTGCTTGAATGCGGGTCAACAATTCATCCGCTAGGCGTTTGGCAGTATTAACAATCAGGATGAGGAGATCATGGGTGCACTTCCATGAAATCTGAGACCATTCTACCTTGAACTGTCCATCCTCCCAGAAAATTCTCGGGAAGTTCTTGACAATTAAGCCGTTGGGTGCAATTTTGGCTTTAAAATATTCGGCCATCATTGCCCCATGTAAGGTTATTCTGATCCATTCTCGTTTGAGGTCTGACAATGATTGCCATTCTGCAGTGTTACTACATGTGGCTGGTTCTATATCAATGCCGAGAAGTGATGGTATTCTCAGAATGGCTGCTGCATCTTCTTCTCCGAAGCTCAACCCCTGGCCATCCATCTTCTGGAGGTCAGGAAGGTCGTGCTCAGTGAGAAGGGAGCCCTCGCGAGGAGAACACAGAGATGGAGAAAGTGAAACTGCCCCATCTGGGAAGCGAGGTGTGACTCACTAAGTGATGAGGAAGTCAAAGGGTGGGGGATAGAACAAGTCTTACCTGCCAAAAAGAGCTCCCACGGTGTGGACCGTGCAAAAGTAGTTATCAAGAGGAGGGAGAGAGATCGGTCGATCAATTGGGCACCGTTTACCACTAAGGGAAGTGGAAGGTCCAGTATCAGCTTGTGCCCTCAAGTATGGATCAACAAAGTGGGTTGCTGAACTGTTCCTTAGATAGGACAGTGTGTGTATCTGGCGTGACCGGAGGTGAAGATGTAACACCTTTGGGCATCCATTTTGTTGGAAGTATTTGCCTCACACACCCATACAGGTGTCATGCTTCATCATCGGCGTTGCTCCTCGTCGGGGAGGTGGTGCAATCCCCGACGGGCTCACCTCAAAGAGGGGCTCTTTGGCGGAGATCTTTTGAATCCAACTGCCTTTTGGTGAAGTGCGGGTGTGCGGGTGGTGCAGTATGTAGCCTAGGTGGTGATTTAAAATGAAGTAGAGGGTACCGGAAACTACTTTATTCTGGGGGTCCCCTACTGCAATTAAAAACGTGAATCTAATTATCTGGGTGCCAGCAGGTTAGGTATAATGGCCCTAGATTAGATTTGTAACGAAATTGGTCAACATGTTTCTCGCATGGGCTAGGTACCCGCGATTCATCAGGACCTATAGTGGGTAAAAGGAAGGTCTACAAACATTAAACAACATGCTAGTGTCATGTGCCTAATACCGAAATTGTGGAATACTTGATGTTACCTCTGTAGCTTTATCCTATGCCTAAATGGGAAATAAGAGTACAGGGTTAATAGCATTGAATGATCGCCAGAATAGATACAAGGTGCTAGACCAAATAAACACACAGTGTCATGCTAGTGATCGTGTATTTTTACTAGCTTCAAGTCGGCGTGACTGTATTGTGACAACGTGAATTAATCCTGTCACACCAACCTATTATAAGTGAAAGGTTTAAAACTAGCAAGTATAAAAACAGCAGCAGGCTATCAGGAGAGACCACCTACTTCTCGTTTGAACAGTAGGTCCAATATGTGATGACGTAGTGCTCACTAGGTGTGCATAGTGCAAATTGCCGTAATGCAAGGATATAAACCCGACTCACCTAATGGTCAGGGACTAAATGCCACAACAATGCTCGGCGGGTTGGTACTGCCGGAAGGGGCCCATTGGGTGTGGCTGGGGGTGTAAAAGGAAGGCGTGTACAGAGTCAGAACACGACTTTCATCAAGATAATCAAAATCCTATGAGGATTCAAGTTCAGAACCCCCGATGTTATCAGACTGGCAAAGAAACAATATACGGGTCCCAAAAGCGTCCCTCGTATGTCCTCCTTACCTCTCCGTCACCGCATACTGATTACTTCACCTACCCATCGCCGCCGAGCTCGGATAGATGCTGGAGCTCGGTGGCGGTAGCCATTTCTAGGTGAAAGCGTCACTGTTCGGTGCGTGACTCCGCCCCCAACATCCGGTGCCTAACTCCGGTCCCAATTTCAGGTCAGGTGGTAGTATGAGGAACTGTGGCGGCCATTACAGCAGGGTGGTCGAAGTCTTATCAAACTAAATATCGGACCAAGTTAAGGTAGTGGCTGCTTTGTAGGAGAGGGTATGCCTTACTCGCATATACCTAGGGAGTTGTTATTTGTTGTAAGAATATTAGCACTTGTTGTTCGCCCCTTGTGCAAAATAATATGATGCCGCATTGTATTGGTCACGGCTAAGGTTTTATTGAGGATAAGTCAGAAAATTGAGAATAAGTCAGACAATTGAGGGTGGGTTTAACGCGCGAGATGTTGATCTCAACTAGTCGCGTTAGGCGCCCCCAGCGTCAGGTGCCTGACTCCGTCCCCGTTGTCAGGTCAGGTGGTAGTGTAGGTAATTGTGACGGCCATTACAGAAAGGAGGTCGAAGTCTTATCAAACCAGATGTCGGGCCAAGTTAGGTAGTGGCTGCTTCGTGGGAGAGGGTATGCCTTACTCGCATATACCTAGGGAGCTGTTATATATTGTAAAAATGTAAGCACATGTTGTTCGCCCCTTGTGCAAAGATATAATATTACCGTATTGTATTGTGTTGGTCACGCCTACAGTTAGTAGAGGATAAGTCAGAAAGTTAGGGTGGGTTTAACACGCGAGATGTTGATCTCAACTAGTCGCGTAAGGTGCAGAGTAAGTACATGTGTCAGGAATTCCAGCACAGACGTATTATAATGCGTGCCACGGAATGTCCTCATTCAAGCCCCGACTGTCTGACGATAATCGGTGGATCCACCTCTGTTCTTTGTGAAACAAGGCTTGTTTTGTGCAATTGGGGCTAGATTCAAGTACAAGCCATTTAAGAGAGTCAGTTGTGTGGTTAGCTTCCACATAGTGTTTGCACATCTTGGTATTGGTCTTTCTACATCGGAAATTACTGCGGCGTTCAGTGATGCGGGTTTTGATCGGACGTGTCGTCATTCCTATGTATTGTAGTCCGCATGGGCAGGTAAGCATGTAGATACAGTGTGAGGTATTACAATTAGTATGTCCCCTGAGCTCCCAATTGAAGGTGTCAGTGAGTTGTATTGTCTTATGTACAGATGTGTAAGCACAAGCTGTGCAAGAGCCACAAGGATAATGACCCTTCACAGGGGGCAGATGCCATAGTGTCTGTTGAGACCCCTTCTTGGTGACTTTGGGTCTCGTGCTGATCAGGATGTCTTTAACATTCTGCGATCTTTTGAACGCGAATCTAGGTTGTTCAAAGGTTAGATCTCCTGTGTTCAGGATAGCCCAGTGGCGTTTGATCACACTTTTGACTTTGGTTGACGCGGGGATGAATGTTGTGACACAAGTTATGGGTTGTTTCTCTACAGGTACCAGCTCCCGTTGTTCGAGGAGAGCTTCTCGGTGGTTATTTTTAGCTCGTTTTTGTGCTGTAGAGACATCTCTTACAGGGTATCCTCTATCCAGTAGATTCCTGGAAAGAATTGCTGATTCTTTCTTGTAATCAGTTAAATCACTACAATTTCGCCGGATTCGGAGAAATTGCCCAAAGGGGAGGTTGGTGCGTAGAGCTAGTGATTCCTAGTCAGCATTTTTATGTATTTATTTATTGAGTTTATACAGCAGAACTGTTTACCTGATGAGCTTGTCCTCATACTCAAAGAGCCAATCAAGATTAACAAAGCCTTGAATTATTCCAGTGGAAAGAGCCAGGTTTTAAGATCTTTTTAAATACCCAGACATTGGATTGTTGGCAGAGAGACAAGGAAGAGTGTCCCAAATCTTGGACACCAAATAGGAAAAGGAATGGCCTCCACAATTAGAGCACTTTAAAGGTTGGACTGCAATTAGGAGAAGGCTGAACGCATGCAGATTGAATGTTATGTTATGTTAATAAGAATGTATTGAGTGCACTGCTACTCCAAGGAGTGTCCCGGCATTAAGCACTACAGTAAGGCAAAAGATGAAAAACGGAACAAAGAGCTGCTGGACAAAAAGCCAGGATTTGAGTAGTTTCCTAAAACGTCCTTCATCCTTAATAAGCCTCAGTTCTAAAGGAAGGTTATTCCAACCCTCTGGCCCCAGGAGCGAGTAAGACCACCCTCCAGTTTTACCAAGGTGGACTCTTGGAGTCGTGGCCAGGTGGTTATTAGAGGATCTTGGTACATGACGTGAGCAGCCATAGTTTAACTCGTTAGGTGAGAGGGTTAGTCTAGGTACAGCCAGTACTAAATTTGTAAAAAAAACTAAGTGCCAAGGCTCTCATCAGGAGGGCTCTGCAGATTACACCACACATTGCCCCAGCTATGTTGCCAATGATAGGAACAACACAACAGCTAATCATCACACTCCTACAAGTGGGACAATTCAGACTATTTCCGGCATACAAAGCTATAAGAATTGCTTGGGCTGCAAGTAACAGTAATTTTTAAATGTATATTTAATTAATAATTACCTGCTGTTGTCATTATCTCTAAATTAGTCAGACAGTGCTACCTTGTGGCAGTCTGTCACAAGCGCCACTGTTGACAGTTAAGTGCCAGTGCAGAGCACCGGAAACCAACGGCTCAAAGTAAGCACTGGGTACAGCACAATTATCACAGTTGCATAAAGTCAAAATGTCCAGCTAAAACTAAATGGTACACAACAATTCTAATACAACCACATATATATTAAATATATTTGCAACCCAAAAAAGTAGCAAGACCTGTTAGACCTGAGTCTCTCTGAAGGGTCGCCCCCAAACTTTTTGCCTTTACCCTCCACTATTTACTGACCTCCTTTTTGATGGCCTTTGGACTCTGATCACTTTTCCACTGCCAACTAGTGCTAAGGTGCATGTGCTCTCTCCTCTAAACATGGTAATATTGGCTTATACCCAATTGGCATATTTAATTTACTTATAAGGCTCTAGTAAAGTGGTACGAAAGGCACCCAAGACTCTACTATTGGGCCTCCAGCACTGATTGTGCCACCCACCTAAATAGCCCTTTAAACATGCCTCAGGTCTGTCTTTGCAGAACCTATGTTTGCAGTTTAAACTTATATTTAGACCTGACAAAATAAACCTTTTGCCAGACACAAACCTTTACTTTTTATATACAAAAGTCACACCTAGGATATGCCCTGGACAGCCCAGATGGCAGGGTGCAGTGAATTGAAAAGGAAGGCCATGTACTTTTAAGTTTTACCTGTCTTTGTAGTAAAAAACTCTTAAGTTAGTTTTTTTACTACTGCAAGGCCCACCTCTCCCACAGGATAACATTGGTGTTACGTTATTACATTTCTCAAGTGTAATTTCCAAATAGGCAAGAGATTCCCAGTTCATGTTTGGTGTCTTTGGAAATCAGATTAAAAACCCTATTTAGTGGTGAAGTCGGTTTTTGATTACAATTTTTAAAATGCCACTTGTAGAAGTTGCCATTTTTCTGCTCTTAGCCTTTTGTGCCTATAGCCTGGCCTGGGTCACATGACTCGGTGAAGCTGACAGACTCTGGAAATAGCTCCCAGACAGTCAAACACTTGAGGTGTGCCTGAGTGGGTCATCTGCTGTCAGGATGGGTGGTGGAGCTGAGCACAGCCCACTTACACCTGAATAGCCTGTGCTCTGCCTTAACACAATGTGCCTAACAACCCTGCATGGCACCTCAGCCAGTTTGGAGCAAGGCCAGGGAAAGCAGGAAATTCCATGCACTTCAAAGCCACTGTCTAAAAACTTTTCCCACCTTCCAGAATCTGGACACCAAGGTATAAATGAAGGACATCAGACAGCAACTCTTCGATACACTTCTGGACCTGTTTATTCTCTGCCACGAAGAATGACTGCTGTGTTGCTGAACGATTGCAACCATGTTGAACTGCTCTCTGCTGGACTTCTGCTTTGCAGTGCTGACCTGCTGCCCTCCTGCCGAGGTGAGAAGGACTCAACCTGCATCTCTTGAACCCAGAGTGACTCTAAGAGCTCGTCGGCTGATCTGAACCCTCAGGAACATATAAGGCTTCCACCACCTTCGCACCTGCACCTTGGCTCTGCCATCTGCGAGTCTACCCTGCCAGCTGCTGTGGATCTAGCAGAACTGACACATCTCTTCTGCTGCATGGTGCAACCCCGAGCAGAGCCGACAAGTCTCTGCTGCTGCAGTGATTGGACCCGCATCACTGTGCACCCAGTAACACCTTTAGAACCATTTCTGCACGACACACCATCGGTGCAAGTCCCCAAATCCCTCATCCACGGCAGCCTCAATGATGATGTCAGGCTCCATTCCCATCTTTTCCGAACAAACGCATACCCAGACTGTGCTCCACATCCTCGTTGCTCACCTTAGCATTGCAAGCCTCGTCAACAGTATCCTTGATGATGATGCAGGCCCCCCACATCTTGGAACTGACGGATCCATTCAGCTGTGCGTTGCATTGTTGATGCCGAGGAATGCAGCACTCCGCAAACCAGGATTGAAGGTACTTTCTTCAGCTGGCCTAACTGGGTCCCTGTAGCGGCCCATGCTCCACGCGGTCGGCCTCAACTTGTGACTTGCAACTAGCTATCCACAGTTGGCGCTTAATGCCTCTTGCCGCTATTTGCTCTAAAACTTTAAAATGCAATTTCTCAGTTCAATTAATTGGAATTTTGTCATTATGGTCTTGTTTTATTTATCAAAGGAAGCTCTGTGTTTCTAACCTGATATGGGATTATTTCTTTGTGGTGTTTTCACTGTTTTACTGTTTTGAAGTGTTGCACAAATACCTTACTCAATGCCTCTAATTTAAGAATGACTGCTATGTGCCAGGGTACGAGGGGGTTGAGTACCGCTTAATTTGGGATTTGCTTGTGCCTACCTTGACAAGGAATGTGGTTGCTGTTTGACCAGGGCTCACACCCTAGTCAACCAGTAACCCAATTTCCTACACTGGTGTTCTATGGTGGAATTGGAGATGTGTTTGTGCAGTGAACCTAAATCACAAATGTAACACCATGATGATCCAACGATTCAGAAATCTCTTGATCAGAATGGGAAAGCCAGGAATTTAATAAATTAGACGGTAATCATGTTGTATAGTAATGAAGCCAACACCATTGGCTATACACCCTATGTAATGATAGGAACTCACATTTTCATAACGCTTGAAACATACCTGGGACAGAATAGCACTGAATTAATACAATGCAATATTGATACAGAAAGACAAAGTTCACAAATGAATAATGTTCACAAAGCTGTGCACTAACAACATAGCAACATGTAGTATTACAATATTGCCACCAGAGGGGTTTCTTCAGAAGTGCTCAATATTGATTAAGATGTGTACTCTGCAAGGTTCTTAAACACCTTTAAAACAAACACAAAGGCAACCTGCAACCTGAAACATTCTCAAACATCTAAACAGTACAAATCAAACACAAAGGCAACTATAGTTTCAAGTGGTACCTGCATAGGGAGTGCGATTGACTCTGAGCTGATCTATGTGAACTTTACTGACACTGAGAAGGTACAATAACCTCGAGGTGTGGAGGGAAATCAAGTGCTACAAGCCCAGGAGCATAGGTAGCTCATGATAATATTTCATTAATGATCTGTGGATTTGGCTAGTCGACGGGGTGCTCAACTGCTGTACTGAGCAAGTGCAATGGAGCAATGAAAACAATAAAATAAAAACATTGGAACAGTGGTTTGCCTTCCGGGCAGAGTCAGGACCTGCACCTGGTGTGAAAGTCAAGAGACCCAGTAGATGTTCACGAACATTGGGTGTCCTTGAGGTTTATTTTTCAGCAGCAAGCACAGAGTCTTGTGGTGAAAGGTAGAGTTGCTTTCCGGGTTCTGGATCAGTTCTTTGGTCTCGATGGACTAGCTGGATACCTCCATGCAACCTAGGCAGTAGAGGTGTGGCAGTCTAACAAATCTTCAGCAGGGTATTCTGGGCTAATCCTAACCTGAAGGAATATGGAAACCCTCTGCTCATGTTTCAGCATACACCAATAGAGCAGGTTCCTTCAAGACCTAAAGATGTTCAATGAAATTCAGTATAGCGCCAACTTTTGTTCCCAAAGCTGGAAAGTAGGGCAGATGACTACAGCCAATTAGTGTTCTCTGCATCCCTTCAGTTAATCTCTCCAGGAAAGCAGTATGAGTCAGTCTTTCCTTCCAGAGAGAGGAGTCTGCAAAAGTCATCTACCCATGCACTACGGAACTCTCTACCTGTGGGCAGAGGCCCAGGTAAACCTTATAAGGTTGGGTCTGGTTGAACACTATGTGAAGGAACAGAAATGAGAAGTAAGGTAGGTGTTAGTCCTGTTTGGTAATACTCACCTTCCAACTTGCAAGCACCATTCTTACTCCACGGTAAATGTTTGCAAACAGTTACAGAAACCTCCTTATGTCAGCTTATGTCAGATGTCTGCAAAGGCTTGCAAAGCCCTTTACTGGTGTTACTCATAATGATGTTTGTGAAGGTCAAGAAATGAGTACACAGGACCACAAATAAGGACAAGTGGCGCAGTCAGAAATTCCCTGAAGCTGGGGCAAAGGGAGACAGAGGTTTAACATAAAGCAATCTATGGACAGCAGAGAATGGTAAGGCTGGTTTAGGATAGAGGACAGCAAGGATGCGTGTGGGTCTCCGAGGGGAATATTGAGTGGGACACAGAGCGCCCATTCTTTTTTCAGCCAAAGCCGTACAGATAGAAAAGGCAAGCAGGGTCCTCAAGTGTGGAGACCAGCAGGAAAGTAGATGAGAATGGAGTGATAGAGCACGCAGGTCACCCGACTAGTTTTACCATACTCACCTGGGCCCATAAAACAACATACAATGAGTTTTAATCAGGTACCCTGTGCACTTACTCTAATCAGTGATTTATAAATTTCATTTAGGACCTATACCATTGACTTACCAATCCTCGTCATCTGTACCTAAAGTCCTAAGGGATCAAGGTGTTAGCATAATAGGTAGAAATAACATTTGCACTCATATAATAACCACAAACTCGGGAAAGTTTTAAACTCTTTATCTAAATTTCTTAAATGTCATAATCCAAATATTAAACGTCAAATAATTTTCAATGAGAGAGATAACGATTAAAATGAAGATATGCAAAGATTTTATAAGGCAGTCATTAAGCATTTGTCATGAGGGAGGGTAAAGAAAAGGAAACAATGTATAATGACATTTCCTACACAGTATATTTACCTAGTATGGTGTGAAGACCAACCCTGGCCACGGATCAGTCAAAGGATAGAGCCCAAAGTGCAAGTGCCAGTATAGACGACAGATGCCAACCAAAAATCAGGACAGGTGCAACCAGATTTGGATCAGGACAGGACCACCACAGGCTAAGACCGGCACCCACAGTTAAAGTTTCTACGCCAGCTCTACAACCCTCTCTGCAGCTAACAGCCAAACCCTGATTGGGTTAGCAAATTCTCTGACAGAGTGCGCCGCCAGCACCCTTGCTCCCGACCCCCGATTAGGTTATCGAATCTTCTGACAGAGTGCTTCGCCGGCACCTCTGCTCTCGACCACCTATTGAGTGCGTTGGGTCAGTGACAGGTCAGCTATTCAGACAAGTCGGACAAATTAACTAGCTAAGCCTACTCTAGTTATACCATTTTCCAGGGCAGTGTACCACCCCTCAATGTTGCAAGTGTAAGGATCCCCAATTTCGATTGGACAAAATGATGAGGAGAGGTCATCACACCATACCAAAATGAAACCTTTACCAAAGCATATGGAAATTAGCGTTCCCGCCCATCAATTTTATTTTCCCATGCACTTTTATTCCACCCAACAATTAATGTTCTTTATAGAAATACATTGTTAACAATATTTTCTTCCGCTTGGGGTTGGCCAAGGTACAGGGAGGAACATGGCGGCAGCAGGCTAGCTGCCGCGGTACTCCGAGCTCCGAGCCCCAGCAGAGTGTGATTCAGCGGCTACGGGTTACGGGTCAAATGGATTTTCGGAGAATGATGTATTCGTACCGTCTCATTTGAAACTTTTGATTTACAGAGCTTCTCAATGCGCAGAGCGCTTCTGGAGGCTTTCTCCCCTTCACACGGCCTCCTTTTTGTCTTTTACAGCACTTGGGCGGCGGCACGCCCGGGCTGATGTGTTTTGCTTCAGGGACTTGGTGCAGGCTGACCCGGCAGTTTTTCGAGTTGGCGTCCCGGCAGCCTTACAGAGGGAGACGCCAGGAGGCTTGTGGCTGTGGTATCGGGCCGCCCTGGAGCTCCACAGTGGTAGGCGGCTGCGGAGCCTCTGGAGAGACTCTCATGTTAGTGCTATCAGCTCTGCTACCTCCAAGGACGCCATAATATCGACAGCGGTGGATGCAGTGAATTCAACAAAGTCAGAAGAGGCAGCAGAAGCAGCGACAGGGTCTGCAGTGTCTACAGCGCCAGGGGGGATTTCTGGAGATGCCGTTTCAGCGCTGGAAGAGGAGGAGAAGGGGATAGAGGAAGGGGGGCAGCCAGTTGGGGTTCAAGCTACAGCAGTAGTTCCTTTGACCCCCTGCAGTGCGGCACTTTCCACATCTAAAGGAGCACAGTGTAAAGGTGCCCACAGAGCGAAATATAATTGTAAGAAGAAGGGGGGGGGGGAGGGACTATCAGCGACTCAGATCTCTCAGGCACTTTCCGAGCAGGAGCAAGGGGTCCCTTCGCAATGTTTTTCAACAATATCAGGGGGCCACGCATTGAGTAAACCCTCCTCATATCTCACAACTGAGGTTAAGGCCAAACGTTCACATAGGGGAATAAAGTCAATCAAATCAGTACCTATTTCCAGTTCTAGGATTACCCCCTCACTACGCACTTTTTTTAAAGTTGTCCCTCAGGTATTGGATCTTGTTCAAGACCATCCCCCCCTGTATGTGACTTCTCCCCCTCTATCTTGGTCACCCCCAGCCCTTTCGGTACTCCTACACAGTTACGCCTTCCAGAAGCTTTCAGCGCTACACCCCCGCTAGGTCCTTTGTCAACTCCTCAATCGTTCCCTGCAGTGGACGTCCTAGATATTTTACCGATCTCTGTACCAGCTATTTTTTCAACTTCAAACATGGAGGGCGCCTTGCCGTTCCCCCAGGTTTTGGGGGAGAGTGTAGCATCTTGTCATAATCAACAAGATAACCATGTTATGTCGGATGTATGACGTTACAACGCATATTTTTACAACGCCTACCTTTACAACGCATTTTTTACACCGCAACATCCATTACAACGCACACCATTACAACGCATACCATTACAACGAATTCTTTGAAACTACCTTTACAACGCATTCCACTACAACACATACTACATTTACAACGCATACCATTACAACGCATTACATTACATTGCATGTAAGGTAAGTGTTTGATAGTGTAGGGGTAAAATTTACTATTCTAACTCCAGGGGGTGCAACAGTAGGGTAAGTGTTGGATAGTGTAGGGGTAAAAATTACTATGCTAACTCCAGGGGGTGCAACAGTAGGGTAAGTGTTGGATAGTGTAGGGGTAAAAATTACTATTCTAACTCCAGGGGGTGCAACAGTAGGGTAAGTGTTGGATAGTGTAGGGTACTATGTGTTGTAATGCTATGCGTTGTAATGGTATGCGTTGTAATGACTGCGTTGTAATGGCATGCGTTGTAGTGGTGTGCGTTGTAGTGTCATGCGTTGTAATGACTGTGTTGTAAAAGTATGCGTTGTAATGGATTTTGCGCTGTAAAAGTTTCATTGTAATGGTAGTGCCTTGTAAAAGTTGCGTTGTAAAGGTTGTATACCGTTATGTCTCCCTCATCCTTGACTGGGCAAAGTGCCTCCAACGGAGAGGCCATATTGATCCCTCCACTTAAAGAGGTTGAAGAGGTTGGACGTACTCCTTCTAGTAGTAAACAGGGTCTTTCCAACTCAATAGTTGTTGACCTTATCTCCGACTCATGTTCCAGCTTCCGATATTCCGCCCGCTACGGAAGATACGTCAGTTGCCAGTGGTCACACTCTTCCAATCTCTGATTCATCTTCTAGTATCTCAATGGCATCCTTGCAGCTCATGTTCTCTACCTTGACATCTGATATTAAAAGAGGGTTTGAGGAGTCCGCATCAATCCAGAGAGAGATCAGAAATTACTGTGAGTCACTTGACAGTAAAATTGACGGTCTCACTGCGAGAACGGAGGCTCTAGGAGAGACTGTTGGTAGGTTATCCGTGCATCTGGACAATGCTAAGGAGGACATATCAAAATTCAAGAAGGAGGACCTGACACTAGCTGAAAGAATGGAAACATTGGAAAACAATGCTAGGCGCTGTAACATTAGAATCCTGAACGTACCAGAGGGAAGTGAGGGTTTGGATGTTAAAGGCTTTATCATCCCGCTTTTAAAACAGTCCCTTAACCTTGATGTGCCTGAAGATGAGCCAGCTAAAGATATCCAAAGGATACATAGAGATCCCTTTAGGCGCAATCCCCAAAGAACTAAGCCTAGAAAGATTTTGGTAAACTTTCATACCTATACTCTAAAAGAGCAGATCCTTAACTTGGCTTTAAGGCAAAAATCTTTAACAGGCAAAGAGTTTACCTTCCAGATACGATCTGACCTATGTAGGACCACCCTGGAAAAGCTGTGGGAGCTGGGGAGAAGGATGGAGGCATTCCGGGGGCTGGGCGCAACGGTTCAAATGGGCTTCCCTGCAGCTCTGAAGATTATGTTTAACAACAAGATGTTTAGTGTTCGCTCAGTTCAGGCGGCAGATGAGCTGTTGTTGTCTCTGGGGGGGGGGGGGGGAAGGGGGCCTCTGGTTAGACAAGAGAAGTAATCCTGAATTTGAATTGAACAATATAAGGTCCCGTACTATTGGTTAGCTATTTGTTCTGTTTCTCCCTCCTCCTTCTTCAGCCTTTTCCTAGGTCCTTAGCTCTAGGGCTTCTTTTTGCCACTTAGTCTCCTAACACTTTAACTCTTTAGTGAGTATGTCTATGTTAGGTTGATATGAGGATCCAAGGAAAAGGGGCAATTGATGTTGAAAAAAAAAAAAAAACATCAAGTAACGATACTAACTAGGGCCACTTGTCTAAATGTAAAAGCCATATTGATTTAAATAAATCGGAAAATAGGGAAAAAAAGTTACAAAAGGGATTATAAATCAAATAAAAGGTATAAAACAGAATAATAAAAAAATTTAAAAAAAGGGAAAATAAAAAAACATTCACTCTGTAGGGGCTTGGGTAGGGGAAGGGGTACCATCTGCCGGACCTGATCCGGTTAGATAGTACAAGGGTTCCTCAGGAGAGGGGGGGGAGGTTGGGGCACTGGGGAGTTAGGGGTTGGGTAAATAAACATAAAATTTCCTCATTTATGGTTAGGTTTTTGGCTACTCCTTTTGATAATACATGGGTAGTGAATTTAAAAATGGTAGGAATTAGTGTTGATTCTTTTTTCTTCGTTAGATTCAGCGGCTCTACGGGTAAGACAGGATTTTCGAGCTATGAGTAATCTCAGGATCCTCTCCTGGAATGTTAATGGCCTGCGCACCAAGCCAAGAGCGAATAAGATCATACAATACTTGCGTGATACAGATGCGCAGGTCATTATACTCCAGGAGACACATCTAATAGAGGCTGAGATGCTCGAATTTGTCAAGAAAAATAGGTGGATTGACGTTTCAGTATCCTCTTCCCAAACTCTGAATATAAGGGGAGTGACTATCCTTTTAAAAAAAACATAAACACAAGAATTATTTCGCAGGAGGTCGATTCTGGTGGGAGATGGGTTATTACGACTGTAGACATTGGTGGAGCTCGTTTGACTTTAGTTGGCTACTATGGGCCTAATCGGGATGATCCATCAGCTCTTGAATTATTATTTTCTCATCTTTTACGTTTCCTAGAGCCTATCATTATAGCAGGGGACTTTAACATCGTATTAGATCCCTTGCTCGATAAATCGCCAAGTAGTAGGCAGCAAGCACTATCAAAATCTAGAGTCAATATGGACTCACAGACATTTGGAGGGTAAGAGCAGGGTTGGAATCTGGATTTTTGTTTAGAAATTTGAAATATCGTCACCAATCCAGAATCGACTTATTTTTAATTAGTCGTAATTTGGTCGATTCGGTAAAAAACTTTAGTTATTTGCCCTCGCATCTGTCCGACTACTCTTCAGTATCTTTGAATCTCTATGGAGTAATTACACCTCCTTCTAGATCTTGGTCGTTCGACCGTTCCCTTCTCTCGTCTCCAGAGGATATTTCATCTATTAAATCTGAAACCCGCAAGTTTATGCTAGCAAATATCGGCTCTGCGGATCATTGCATAGTATGGGATGCTTACAAGTGCTTTCTTCGAGGTGTAATTAAGAATAAGGTTGTGTTCCGAAGGAAGCAATACACTCAAGAAATAGTATCCATTGAAACTGACCTTCTTGCAGTACAAGCTGAATTAGAAACCAGCTATAATACCCCTAACCATGATCCCTCATTGCTACACAAAAACCTGCTCGCCCTAAAAGAGAAACTGGTTTCCGTCCTGAATCAACGTATCCTCCAGAAATGGGAGAGTAGCAAGCTATCCCATTTCGAATATGGGGAGGGAGCCGGTAAATTACTGGCCTGGAAGACCAAAACTGACCAGGCATGCAACATCATAGCTTCGGTATTAACGAGCAAAGGCTCCCTCTCCTCTGACTTAGAAATTAGAACAGCTCTCAAGGATTTCTTTAAAAAAATATATCAGGAGGACAGGAACATCACCATAGATAGTGTAGACAGATGGTTAGAAGGTGTTTCCCTACCATCATTATCTTTTGAACAAAGTGCCTTTTTGGATAGGGAGATTACCGAGGATGAGGTCACGTTAGCTATCCAGGGGAGCAAGGGAGGTAAGGCTGCAGGCCCAGATGGCTTGCCAGCTGAGATCTATAAAAATCTGGTGGCAGAAATATCGCCCCTCCTTGCCGTACTTTTTAATCAAATACTGCAGGAGGGGGCCCTTCCACCATCATCTTGGAATGGTGCATCTATCACGCTTATTTTGAAACCTGGCTAACCAGCTACCAACTGTGGTTCGTACCATCCCATATCAATCCTGAATGCAGATTATAAAATCTTTGCATCTCTTTTAGCAAACAGGCTGGGCCAGGTGGCCCCTGATATCCTACATCCCAACCAGAAGGGCTTTGTTAGGGGTCGCCAACTGTACGAACTTACTTACGATCTTATAGGCGCCATAGATATAGCGATTAAGGACTCCATTCCTTTGGCTATCCTCACGCTGGACGCCACCAAGGCCTTCGACAGGGTCAACTGGACGTTCCTGTCGGGGGCCTTGACCAAATTCAGCGTGGGTGAAGGCTTCCGTAGAGAGGTGGAACTGCTGTACAATAGTCCATCTGCCTCTGTACTGGTAAATGGGGCCTTGTCTGAACCCTTTGCAGTTACAAGAGGAACACGACAGGGTTGCCCTCTATCCCCTCTCCTATTTGATCTCTATATAGAGCCCTTTGCGCAGAGATTAGGAGAGGATGATACTATCAAACCCTTTATCTATGGAGAGTGGGAAAAGAGGGTGGCCCTCTATGCGGACGATGTCATGATAATGGCTTCTGAAATCAGTACCGTGTTCTCTGCAGCTATTAAGTTAGCCTTGGAATTCGGGGAAGTGTCAGGATACGAGGTAAATGCCTCGAAGACCGAGATTATGGTCTGGAACGATGATGCGAGCGGCTTTATTGAACAATTTAGTGAAAGCCTGCGTTATTTAGGGCTAAACATCGTTAAAGATATCACCTAGATAGCCCCCTTGAATTTTGCAGTAATTGCAAAAGACTGTCGAAAGCTAATGAGATCTTGGCAACACCTCCCCCTGTCTTTGTTGGGTAGAGCGAATCTGGTAAAGATGTCTATCCTTCCAAAGGTTTCCTTCTTATTCAACACAATCCCACTTTTTTTTAATCCTTCTTTGCTGGCTAAGTTACAGTGAGAAATTTCTTCATTTCTTTGGAAAAATACAAATCCAAGGATAGCTTGGAAAAAAATCAGGCGCCCCAGGGAGAAGGGTGGGCTGGCGGGCCCAGATTTACAGATATATGCGTGGGCGTTTCAGCTATCGGACTCACGCATGCTTCTTAAAATGCCAACAGATGAGGGCATAGGTAGTATGTTTTTGGCTCTATTGAGCTGCGAAGGTGTCAGTCAATCTGGTTACCTTTTTAAGTTTGGCAATCCCAAATTTTTTAAAAAGGTAAAATTGAAGGTGCTCTATAGCCTGGCAAGAACTTGGGCAAAGATAAGATCTACAATTAACCTGGGGTATTATTCTAGCAGATCTCCAATATGGGAGTTACCCTTGGCTCCAAGCTGGATGTGTGACGCACTAGCACTCCCGATAAGAGAGGCTGGAATATCTGTCTAGGGAGATTTGTTCTTTGAAGGGACCTTGCTTCCTTGGGAATATCTATCAAACAAGGCCGGGCCCAACTTGTCCAGATTTAAATACCTGCAAATATCCAGTTGGGCTCAAGCTGCCACCACTCAACCTACACGCCGAATAAACTTGCCACTGGGAGGAGGTTGTGAACTCGAATCTCTTCTAGTAGATAAACCGCCTGTAAAAAAAGAGATCTCTGTGTGGTACAATTTAATATTAGAAAAGATCGATGGCAACTTTCACCTTCCAGAGCTATTGTGGGGAGAATCGATGCCAGGCTTTAATGTGAAAGATCTCTGGTCAATGTCCTGTATAGTACTTTGGGACTTAGTTAAACCAGCCTGGCTTTGCAGAAACCATCTTTTTACCCTGCATAGGGCATACTACTCCCCACAGAGGTTGTCCAAGTTTTCTCTGGGGGGCCCCGTGGTCTGTGCAAGGTGTGGTTTAAAAGAGGCCCCGGATACGCATATGTTCTTTGATTGCCCCCAGTTGGCGCCTTTTTGGGACTCAATCAGCAGCAAACTTTCATCTTCTCTGGGCTTTAATGTAATGATCGACCTTCGCATGGTCATCTTTGGAGTCGGGGACCAGACTCGTAGTCCAGCCAAGAACCTACTGTTCTATTCCATCCTGGCGGCCCGCAGAGAAATCTGTAGGCATTGGAAGGAAGCATCCCCTCCTACATTCCACGATTGGTGTAAGTCAATCCTTCAGATCTCGAAATTAGATCTCGCCAGGGCTAAGAAGCAAGACAAAAGAAATTCTTGGCATCTGTTGGATTGGTCACATTGAACCTGGGTTTCTTTTTTTTTTTTCTTTTTTCCCAGGTCCGATGATTACGTAGCCATGGTTTATTTACTCTGCAATGCCCGATTACCTGTTAGCATCAGCTATGATAGTAACTGGCTTAATGGTGTCATCTGCCATTTGGGCAACATGGTTGGTTTGGGCGTGAGCCAGTTGCTGCTGTTGCGAAATTGTTACCCTCCCACTTGCCTTTCTTGCCAGTCCCGACTGAGGAAGCACGACTGTTCTCTATTCACCCTACTACCTTCTTTTTGATGCCTGGCAGCTAGAAACCATGAACGTGAATGAGGACAAAGAAAAATATATATATATATATATTTTCTTCCGCTTGGGGTCAGCGGGTTATGTTCCCAGGCGCATCTTCTACTGTGCTGTAAGCTTGGCATTGCTTCTATGTCAAATGACTTCAGCTCCTTCTGGAGTTTGACATGCGCCGTGTGGGTTTTCAAGATGGAGCAACAGCACCTCCCAGGCTCAAGATTATCGTTACATGAAAAACTAGAAAAGAAACAGTTTTAGAACAAGAATAAATGAATGTACTGTATACCACTTATCTCTACTCCATTCCCATTACTTCATTTTAACTATTGCATTAGAGATTAGGCAGAACGAACAGCTTAGCAAAAGCAGCGGTGCAAGCTTCTTGCATGTTAGAACACAGTGCGGCCATCTTAGTTCTAGATCGCAAAAGATTCCCTCCAAGCAAAAGATACGTCATGTCACGTGAGTGTGACAGACGCATGCGCAGTAGGAAATCCCGCGTAGCAGCGGCCATGTAAATGCAAGCGGATTATAGTTAGTAAAACACATAGGCAAGCTTTACTCGGATACCCAAAATATCATGTAATGCAATTATTAGTTCGCAAAATATGTCAGTTAGTACATTACAAGTTATTTAGAGAAGGTTGATTACGAGCAAGTCGCTTTACGTGAGAATCCTTGCTCCATCAATCCCCTCTTTGATGATATTTTATATCATCACCAATTATTGAAACAGATGGAAACTTTCACAATTCTCCCAACTCAATTTCTTCAAATTTTCTGTTTGGTTTCCTTTCATTATTCATATGAACATTTTTCACTTTCTTGTATATTTTTCCATTCATTTCTTCTAACTCAATTTCATCTATTTTTCTCTTTCTCCCTTTTTCATTAACTGTATAGGTCTTTTTGTGTTTGCGACATTTGCAACAAATCATTATCCCTAAAATCAGCAGGGCTATTCCCAACATCAGCATCAGTATTCTACCCACAAAACTTTTTCCTACATTAGAAA
This sequence comes from Lissotriton helveticus, assembly GCF_964261635.1. Taxonomy (NCBI): domain Eukaryota; kingdom Metazoa; phylum Chordata; class Amphibia; order Caudata; family Salamandridae; genus Lissotriton; species Lissotriton helveticus. Next base: position 626,697,700 of record NC_136072.1, on the reverse strand, counting down.
ACCAACTACCTATAGAGGAGAGACCATCGGTAAGTCTCTTCCAAGCACTATAAACCTCCAGCGGTTTAAGCTCTTTTTCCAAATTAGTAATATTTCTTACATACCTTTTAATTTCAACACTTTTGTCAGGTATGTAAGTGCAACAATGTTGCGCTTTCAACATTCTACAGACTCCGCCCTCTTTTGCTAATAATGTATCAAGAGCAAGTTGATTTTGTAAAACCATTGATCTGATCGCAACCAATTCGGTAATGACCATTAAGAACCCTCCAGCAGTATCAGTCGATAAACGATCTACTACTGTTGACAATTTGCAAATTCTTTGCGTATTCAGAGCCACTCCCACTGTAGGTATCAATGCACTAAATATATCACCTACTATTTCTCCAAAACTAGCTCTTTTGCTATGTATTAATCCATTAGTTTCTTCATTGTTTCCACTGATCTTGTTTACAAGATATATCTTTGGGAATACTATTCCAAAATAACAGCTCCCATACCAATGATCTGACAGTTTGTAATAAGCCTTGTTTCCACATATAAAATAAATTCCAGGAAACACAGGTTTGGTTCCATCTTTGAAACCCCGAACCCCAATTACTTTATCATTTTGTTCACACTCACTGGAACCAATTAATATATTGTTATAATAACTTGTTCTTTCTCTATGGAGACAGAGTTTCCCTTTCTTTTCAAAATCCAGCAACATAGCAGCATTAGTCTTGCCATTTAGGGTGAACCCTATATTTTTAGCCCATTTAGGAATTTTATGATTCTTATCATTTGCCTTTCTTTGGAAACTCTCTCTCCTTTCCTCAACCATATTCAAAAATATTTTCTCCTTTTCATGTAAATTGCATGTTAAAAGTTTCTTGTGTGCTTCAGCTATATCTATGTTACCTATAGTTAGAAAGTATTCACCCATAGAACGTGTTACCTCACTCTTAGTATGTACAGGATTCAGGTTGCTACGTATAGGAAGTTCAGAAAATATCACATCTGAATTAGAATAGTAGTACTGCAAAGGTCCTTTCTTATAGAATACTCTAGCTAAAATACTACATGAAATACCGTATGTTAGAGGTAAATGATGATACGTAACGCCCTCAGCTACAGACGTCGGTAACTTCATACAAACATAGCAATCCTCTATTTCCATAGCTTCTACATAGTGTACTAATAGATTTGCAAATACATTTAAATGAGTTCTGTTTTTAATTCTAGTATAATGTAATCCTTCTTCATCTGATGCTTTTAAACCTACATTTTGTTGCTTAATGCGAAGTGCCTTTTCATGTGTATCTATTTTTTCCAGGTACATCTACCCTCTCATGTATATTAGTGCTATGCTTTATGTCCCTACTCATTATATATGGGATAGCTACTGCCAGTCCTAACCATACTATGAGTACTATCACTACACTACATGTGCATATTCTACAGCATGCTTTTAAACAGTTTCTTTTCGGTCTTCCATTAACAGTATGATCAGCCATTTCTGACTAAGGAGACTTAACCCCTCTTTGTAACTCTTACACAGACTTTTAACCTGTATAATTTTCTCATGTTGGTCTCACTTCTTCGTCAGCCTGCTCAGAAATTAATTTGTCATCACTTTCGTCACTTATTTCTAAGTTCTCGAAATCTTCAAGGTTGACCTAAGTCCATTCAGGGCCTCTGAAATTGTTACTCAGTCTTTTCAGTCGTGGACTTCTCCTTCTTGGTTGTACTGTAGATTGTTCAGTTTGACTTGTTATTTCATTTACTTGTTCTGGTTCTTCATTTATTGTTTTAAGGCGGAATTTCAATCTTTTGACAAATCTAGGCCACTTATCTCCTTTTCTGAGTCTTTTAGCTGGCACTGTGCTCTGTCCTTCTTCAAATGCTCTCTTATTTTCATTCAGTTGTGGCACATCGATTTCAATGCTGTCCTCTGTATCCCTCACTATCTGACTAGGTCCAGGTCATATTTCTGTTTCTTCTGCCTGGTTACTAATCTGGCCTTGTTCAGGTGTTTGCTGAATTTGAATTTGACTTTGATTTGATTCGCCTTCTTCTTCCTGAACACATTTTTCTACATCTATCTGGTCCTGCTCAAGCTCTTCGAACTCTTGATTTTCTTCCGCCTGAGCTTTCGCCCTAATACCTATCTGTCCCTCCTCAGACTCAGGAGTTCTTGGTGGGGTGTTGATTGTCTGAGTATTTTGATCTTTCCTTATCTGTTCCTCCTCAGAATTACAACTGGCTTGGATTTCTGTAATCTGAGTACGTTCTTCTAGACGTATCTCATCCTCGCTATCACTCTGACTATCTAGATAAGTCTGACCTCTGGTTCTCAAGTATTCTGGAGGTATGTTGACTACTGGAATCCAATCATCCTGACTGATGCTCAGTTGTTCCTCTTCAGCTACTTCAGGATCGATGTCTTGAGACCCCTCAGCTGCACAACCTTCAGCTTCAGTTTCATCAGGTTCAGTCACTCTTTTTGTATGACTGGCATGTATCCAGTGTGGAACTCCTTCGCACTTTACAGCTGTGGTGGTAACCAAAATTACTTGATGTGGTTTTCCCCACCTTGGTGCAAGGCAAGATTTTCGAGTATGTTTCTTTAACACTCCCCAATCACCTGGGTTCAGGTCATGTGCTGGAGTTGCTTGTCTGGCGACAGCATCTTCCCCAACCTAGTGAGAGATAGAACGCACTTGGTCAGCCAGTTCTTTGCAGTACTCCAGTACTAAATCATCAGATATATTTATCAGCTTGTGTCCTGGCACCCATGCTTGCCTCATTGCTCTTCCCATCAGTATTTCATGAGGACTCAAGCCTGTGTTCCGGTCTGGAACATTTCTGAGTCCCATCAGAACAAGAGGTAAAGCATCTGGCCATTCTAATTGGGTGGATTCATACATCTTTCCCAATCTTGACCTGATTGTGCCATTCAGTTGTTCTACCACTCCAGAAGCCTCTGGGTGGTATGCACAGTGCAGCTTTTGCTTAATATTGAATGCTTCACAGATTAGGCCAATTAGTTCATTATTAAAATGACAGCCTCGGTCTGATTCAATCGTTACTGGAAAACCGAAACGTGGTATGAGTTCTCTGAGTAGGAGTTTGGCTACAGTAATGCTATCATTCCTATGTGTTGGGTAAGCTTCTACCCATTTTGAAAATAAGCAGACAATGACAAGGATGTATTTTAGCTGGAGCTGTACACAGACACTCTCGTAATTTCAAGAAAGCAGTCATGCTTTTGTCATCCCATTCTACTGGGTCCTTTGCTCTCGTCTTTGTCATTTGCATCAATGGTTTCGCTAGGACTGCAAATCCCACAATCCACTGCCTGCAGTAACCTACAACTCCAAGAAACATTCTGATCTCTTTTTGAGTTTGAGGTAGATTCATGTTTTTAATTATTTAACCCTTCTGACACCTCTTTCTATCTGGTGCGCCAGATATTTCACTGACCTGGTGCAAAATTTTAATTTCTCAGATGACACTTTATGCCCTCCTTCACCCAAATGATTCAGCAAGGCAATGGCATCAACAACACAGTAATTTCGAGTTGAAGACGCCACCAATAGGTCGTCTATATACTGGACCAGGACTGACTGTCCGGGCAGCACCAAAGACTCAAAGCATTTTTTCAAGATCTGATAAAAAAGTCGAGGGGCTTTCTGTATACCCCTGAGGAACACGGTTCCAGAAGTACACATGACTGTTGAATTCAAAAGATAAAAGAACTTTGCTATCCGGGTGTAATGGAATTGAGAAAAATGCGTGGCACAAATTTATTACCGTAAACCATCCAGCTTCCCATGGTATCTGATACAGAATCACAGCAGGATTTGGCACAACTGGAAAGCATGGGACAACAATCTTATTAATTTTGCTCAGGTCTTGTTTGACCCTGTACTTTCCACTCAGTTTCTTTATGCAAATTATGGGTGAATTACTTGAACTGCTCATTATTTCTTGCAAAATACCTGTTTCAACCAAACGCTTTATTTCTGATGCGACACCTTCTTTTAAGTCTGGGCTCATTTTGTACTGTCGAGTATTTGGGTAAACTGCACCTTCTTTCACGGTCACTTCTATGGGTCTACATTTGCCATTAATCCTACATCTTTTCCTGTGAAATCCCACACAACAGGATGCTGTAACTCACTTGGTATATCTACTAAAGTCAGCTTTTTATTTTCAGTTTCCTGTTTGGCCAACATTAATTTATAAATTCCGTCTTTGTCTGGGGTTTGAATTTCAACACGACTTGGGGTGCAAAAGATGGTGCAATTAATTTCGCACAATAGATCTCTGCCTAACAGATTCACTGGACTTGAATCACACTCTACAAATCTGTGCATTTCTTTAAAATGACCTATTTTAACTTCCATTGGTTCTGTGACTGGGGTACTAATTTGTTTATTAGAAACGCCCACTACTTGGATCGCTTCTCCCGAGAGGGGTAGGTTTGGAACATCTGCTGTTCTTACAGTAGAACTGGTAACACCAGTGTCCAATAGAAAGTTGACATAATGTCCTTCAACCTTTCCTTCAATGTATGGACCTGACTGATCTACCGGAAAGGATGCACCAAGTACGCACTCCCTGTCCTCCCCTCTCAGCCACCGTCAGTATGTGTCCTCACTGAAAACCGTATCACTCAAAAGAAATTGTGATGTCACTGTGTCTCTCCTACCACTTCCCTCCCAATTTGCGATTTCTGGACTATAGCTTGTTTTGCTCCCGTGATCTGGCATAGGTGCAAGTGGTAGCTGGGTTTGTATTACCTGCTGCTGCTGTTTCCTTGGCACCCCATTCTGCGTCTATGGATTCAAATCGTTAGTGGGGACATTACCATTTTGTACAGCCTTACACTCGTTTTTCCAATGCCCCAACTTGCCGCACCTGTGACAAGGAAACTTCTTCTTGGCTTCCTCCCTTTTGAATTTTCCCTTGGGCTTGCCCCATTACCATCTCCTTGTGTCTGGTTACTGTTCATTTGGCTTAACTGAAGTTCCTGTTGCTCTGCTAATTTCACTTGTGCTCACATTACTTTTTCTTTCAATTCTTTTCGTTTATTGTCAATTTCGTCCTCACAATATTTTGCATATTTTAATATTTCATCAATCGGCTTGGCCTGCCAACAAATTTTATGGTCTTTAATCCATTGTGAGATTTCTGGTCTTAAACCTGACACAAGCCGATAGACAAAATGCGTCATGTCTTTCATGTCTATATTATCTAGATCAGTGGTTCCCAAACTTTTGACTCCTGCGGACCCCCATTGAGTCACAACTGGAAGCCGGGGACCCCCAAGCAATTTGTAGGATTTAAAATTCAAACATTAAAACAGTAATTAAAAAAAATAAACACCCGTGTGCACACAAAACAAATACTCAAATTAGTAAGTATTTTAGGGGCATATTTACAAGCCCCTATCACCATGAGAACGTCACTTTTTGTGATGTTCCCGTGATGATAGGGGCTTCGCTTTATTTGCAAGGAAGAGTTAAGCCACTTAACATGGCTTAACACTGGCTTGTAAATAACACCCCCTTTCACCCAATGCTTAGCGTGAAAGGGGTGGGCAGTGGGTGTTGCGGTGGGCGTTCCACCGCAACACCCATTGATTTTGACACAGCCCCCTTTTAACAAGGCCAGTGTAATTGGGAGGTAGCGCCAAAATTAAGATCAGGGAAAAAACCTGGTCTTAACTTGGCGAAACAACAAGAAATGTTTTAATTCTCCGAAGCGCCATCAATTGTTTATGTTCAGGAAGATGACCCTTCCTGCACATAAACAACCTTTTTAAAATATGACATTCTGTAACTTCCATGTGTGCTGCATTAAGCAGCACATATAGAAGTGACAAAATGGCATTTCAAAATTGTTTATGTGCAGGAAGGGGGACCTTACTGTACATAAACAATCTACCCGTGCACTATGGTGCAAGGGTGCCTGCGTTGGTGCTACAAAGTTAAGTTTAGCGCAAGCGCAGTAGAAACACAGGACTGCATCATATTCTTGTAAATATAGGTGCCGCCCTGCGTTTCTGAAGTAGCGGAGTGTGTCGTTAAGCCAAGGAGGCTAACAACTCTCTCTGCCACTTCTGTTGTATTTTATATTGAAAGAATTTGGAAAAAATTAAGACCAATAATGGGAAGGTTGGTGCTGCATCTCCGTGACTAACTTTTAAATGGTTGGGTTTATTTCGCAGTACGAGGCTCCTGCAAAGGGGACTACAAGGTGTAGAATTCACGTCATTCATACTGGTAGGCATTTTTAAAAAGTGGAATAGCACAAACTCAGGATTCAGAACATAACACACTGGGTAGCATTAACTTTAACAATAACATTTATTTCCACCCAAATAAACCTTTTTAGCAGTATCAGGATAATGGAAGACTGAGAAAAATGTGTCATACCTTGCAGTTTGCAAGCAGCTCTTTGACGACAGTTTATAGGTCACTGTGCTAGGTTACAATTGCCACTTATGAACTGCACAGTACCAAAATTATCAGTTTTTTTAAATGCATTATACATGTTTTTTCAGTAGGCATATTAACCCTCGGTGCTACATTAGATAATTCAAAGCTGCCACTGGACAAAACTCTCATCTCTCTCCAGCAGGTACATTAATCACTGGTGTTATCTTGACACTTTTATTGTTGTTTAAAAACTGGTAATTATACAAGATACTTTCATGTGCTTTTATAACTGTTGCCTGCGGACCCCCTGGGAATGTTTCACGGACCCCTGGGGGTCCGCGGACCACAGTTTGGGAAACACTGATCTAGACCACTGTATTGTTTAAATACTTGTAACAATCGTTCATAATATGCATGCACAGATTCATCTTTATTCTGAGTGGTTCTATCTATTCTAGTCCAATCAGTTTCCTTTGCAGGTACTTTCCCCTTGAGGTAGAGTATTACTTGGTTGTATTTCTTCATAACTTCTTCTTCAGAGGGGGCTCCTGTCTTAGGGTCTCTAGGGTATTCTTCACTAGGCCAATCAATGGCAATTTTACATTCAGTCCACAAATCTACCTACAGGAACAACAATGTCAAACAATGTCAATAATCCATCTAAATCTTTTAATAGGCATTTTGAAACTTTCACGAATCTCTCGACTTGTCTGTACCACTCTACAGGTTTCTTGCGGAGTTTTGGGAAATCATTTGTAAATGACAAAATATCCTGTCGGGACCATGGGATATGTACATAACCTCTACCTGGTACCTCTCTCATGGGACACAACCTTTCTACTTTTTCTGCTTCTTTTAATACATATTCAGATGGTGGGCACAGTCAGCTAATATCTCTTTTGATTGATAAACCTTCCGCCAAAAAGGAAATTTCAACATGGTACAAGCTGATTATGGAAGAAAGGGATGGTGTTTTTTCACTACCGGATGACCTTTGGTCGTCCTCTATAATGGATTGTAATCTGCAAGAGCTTTGGAGCATATCCTGTGGAATGTTGTGGGATGTAGTGAAACCATTTTGGCTCCATAGAAATCATCTCTTTACCATCCATAGAGCCTATTATTCTCCTCTAAGGCTTTCGAAGTTCACTCAGGGGAGCGTGGTGGTATGCCCTAAGTGTGGCTTGGTGGCCGCCTCAGACTGTCACATGTTCTTTGAATGCCCCATTTTGTCAACGTTTTAGGAGGCTGTAAGAACTCTGTCATAATCCTTGAACTTGAATATAGTCTTCGATCTTCCACTGGTCATTTTTGGTATTCTGGAGGGTGTCCAAAGTTTGGAGAAGAAGCTAGTTTTCTACTCTATCTTGCTTGCCAGAAGGGAGATATGTAGAAAATGGAAAGACTCTTTGCCCCCTACGATCGAAGACTGGTACACCTCCGCATTGACGGTCTCCAGATTAGACCTGGGTAGGTCTGGTAATTCAAACAAAAGGGTGTTCTGGCAACTATTAAATTGGGCTCATTGAGTGTCCGGGTTTTTTTTTTTTTTCCCGGGTCCAATGATTACGCCACCAAGACCCAACCCGGGGCGAGACACCATTGTGGAAACATTCTCCACCTGTCTATTGGTTTTTGTTTGGTGATTACAGATGGTTGAGGCTGGAGGAGCTGAGGGACGAGTATCGAGTGTCAAGTTGGGCCCTACCAGTTATTAATAAACTGAGACAGCTTCCCGCTTGTATACCTCTGGACTTCATCATGGAAACAAAACTAAGCATGAGCGGATTTTGCGTATTGGCAATCCGCGGTTCTGCGGATTTGCGGATTTGCGGATTGCGACAATACGCAAAATCCGCGGATCCTAGCGTATTTTTTTTTTTTTTGCGTGTTCGCACGGGTCTCTGCAAGTTCCCGAGGGTTTTATTGTACAAAACACTCGCGAACGTGCAGAAACCCGTGCGAACACAATGTGCCTACTCATGGCCAAACGGACGGGGCTTCCATGCGATTGCACGCACATGCCTCTTGTGTGTATAAAAGGTCAGAGGCCGATCAGAGCAGCAGATGAAGATACAGAGACTCCTGGTCACAGGAACAGCACAGGGATTGTGCTGCACATGCCTCTTGTGTGTATAAAAGGTCAGCGGCCGATCAGAGCAGCAGATGAAGATACAGAGACTCCAGGTCACAGGAACAGCACAGGGATTGTGCTCGTGAAAGTCAAGGATGCAAAGGCCTCTATCCAGCATCACAGCTGACTTTCGACGGTAGATGTGGTAAAGAAGGCACATTGCCCAGCCTCGACGACGCTCTCGATTGTTTCTGGGCTGATGAATGAGTCACTGCATTTGAGCTTCAACTAGTTCCAGCGACCATGTGTGTGTTTACAATGGCGCCAGCAAGCTGCCAGCGCCGTTGTAAAATAGTTACAAAGTTAGCTTGCACAGGAAGCACTTAGATAAAATAAAGCAGCACCTGCTTTGTTTTATCTAGTGGTTCCTGTGCAAGCTAACTTTGTAACTATTTTACAACGGCGCTGGCAGCTTGCTGGCGCCATTACATGAGTGGGTGGGGGTTCAACTTTTGAACCCGTTACATCCGTGGATTTTTTCGGATTTTGTGGAAAATACGTAAAATACACGGATTGCGTATTCACCAAAAATCCGAAAAATCCGCGGACGTAACGGATTTGCCGCCCATGCTTAAACAAAACCAAGGTGGCAAATGAGGACAAAAAAAAATAATAAAAAATACATATTCGGATGCAGTTTGTTTTGACTCCGACATCTTCTTTTTTCTTTGCCCATCTAGTTTTACATTTTTTATGTCACCCCATTTCTGTAATAATGACACAAGCTCCTTAATGTGTACCTTTCTACCTGACACATTCATATTTTCCAAATCTTTGTCAGAAAATTCTGCTCGATATGGTTTCTGTAATTTTCCAACATCAATTCCCATATTATTGGCCATATCCGTTCGTTTTTCATGAAACACTCTTGTATTTCTAGTAATGCTTTTACATATAAATAATAACTCGTCTTCACTAAATGTATTTAATCTGTCCAATCCCACATTTCAGTCATCATCTCTTCTAATTCAACCCTTAATTTAAATATACTTTTTGTTGCGATTTTGGTTTCTCTATTTCTCGGGACCATCTTTCTATTTCTTCTGGGGTAACTACAGTTGCATTCATAGTACCTGAGGGTGTTTCCATCCTTACTTCCTTAGAACTTGCAGGTGTTCTTTTCTGGACTAAGCTCCGTTCAGGTTCTCTTATAGGTAAATCCATAAGGGAAATTACCGATTCACATTCTCTTGCTTGATCACCCACAATTAATGTTTCTTTTCTTGGCTGTACTATAGGGGTAGTTAGAACGGGAGTTTTATAATAATAATCATCTTCTGGATTATCACTAATCACCAGATTTCCTGTTTTGTCTGTGCTTTTACTCCCTGGCGGATTTTCTCGTGTAAATACAGTATACAGCCCTTCCACTATCATGGACTGTCTCCATTGTTTCATTTACCTATCTCTAGTCTCACGTGGAATCTTAGGGTAAAACCTACTCAACCCTTTATCACTTCTGCATCTGTCTCGCTCAAAAGCGTCAATCTCCCATTCTTCTAATGCCTCATGCTGCGTTAGTCTAGGTCTGGGATCTAACTCATTCATGCGATTTCTCAAATTAAACAGAATCCTGCCATTGAAAGTACCATGTTCTGGGAATGCTAATACTCCGTCATCTTTAGTGTATTCCACCCAATTCTCTAACCACAGACAGGTGTGATAGCCTCTTTCAAACATCGTGTATGATGCAGGTGTATTCGGTGGTTGAATAATAATTCCTTCTCTAGTCTTAATCGGTTTATCCTTTTTAAAGAAATTCTTAATTTTCTTGACAAATGACATTTTTCTTTCACCTCCATACATGATATAAGATCTGCCTCTTATCATCTGTTCTTTAGCAAAACCTAGATATTTTCTATCAGGTTGGTTTTCTATAAATCCTGGATCTAAGTGCCACGTATAATTTGGAAAATGTAAACCTTTACGGTAATACTCAATTGTTTACAAAATACTTCCAATACCAGCGCGTCTTTTATTTCCAGTCACCAATCAAAATTTCGAATTCAAATAAGCTCAACCAATAGTTGCGCGTCTTTTCCTGTGAGACTAGTTCTCACGCTCCTGTACTCACCCCTCCTTTACAATTACTATCTCAGCTAACACGCCCGCTGCCTCAACTAATACCAGCGCGGCTCTAAGTGACTTCAGCGCAGCTCCGCGACTGACTCCCTCCTTTGCAAGGTAATACGAAAACCTATTTCTTTTCACTTTTAAATGCAGATTTTATTATTTAACAATGTAAAAACATTCGCCACTGTACCTGAGTGACTAATTCAAAGGAAAGATACATTTCATTCACTACGAGTAAATCCCCTCCGCTTACTCTTCATACAGTACGAGTAGATCCCTTCCGACTACCCTTCACGCAAGCATTAGAGAACCTGCTACTTCTTCAGACTTATCCCCTCTGGTATATACTAAGGCCAAAGTTTCACCAGTGAACCCCTTTTGCTATCAGTCAAGCTCAGAAGAACCTGCTACTTCTTCCGTGTGACCCTTTCTAGGTGATATCACACAAAAAGTTTTGCTAGCGAACTCTTTGCTATCATTTATTCACACATTTATACAGAAAATCCCTAATTAGTGCTTCCGGTTTTACCTAACCATGCACTTACTTCCTACAGGTAAGTGACCTCACTGCGGTGTGGCTTCCATTTACCACCCGCCATTCTGCCCCTGGGGATTCCAGACAAAACATAAATACAGCATCAATATAGAATCAATGTAAAAACAGATTTGATCAATCAATAATCAGTACATAACTAACTACCTATCTTAACTAAACCCTAAGCTTACCTCTACTAGCAAAAGAAATACTGATGGAGGGCGCAGATCACCTGGGCCCATAAAACAGCATACAATGAGTTTTAATCAGGTAACCTGTGCACTTACTCTAATCAGTGATTCATAAATTTCATTTAGGACCTATACCATTGACTTACCAATCCTCATCATCAGTACCTAAAGTCCTAAGGGATCAAGCTGTTAGCATAATAGGTAGAAATAACATTTGCACTCATATAATATCCACAAACTCAGGAAAGTTTTAAACTCTTTATCTAAATTTCTTAAATGTCATAATCCAAATATTAAACATCAAATAATTTTCAATGAGAGAGATAACGATTAAAATGAAGATATGTAAAGATTATATAAGGCAGTCGTTAAGCATTTTTCATGAGGGAGGGTAAAGAAAAGGAAAAAATATATAATGACATTACCCACACAGTATATTTACCTAGATGGTGTGAAGACCAACCCTGGCCACGGATCAGTCAAAGGATAGAGCCCAAAGTGCAAGTGCCAGCATAGACGACAGGTGCCCACCATAAATCAGGACAGGTGCAACCAGATTTGGATCAGGACAGGACCACCACAGGCTAAGACCGGCACCATCAGTTAAAGTTGCTACGCCAGTGCAACAACCCTCTCTGCAGCTAACAGCCAAACCCCGATTGGGTTATCGAATCTTCTGACAGAGTGCTTCGCCGGCACCTCTGCTCTCGACCACCTATTGAGTGCGTTGGGTCAGTGACAGCTCAGCTATTCAGACAAGTCTGACAAATTAACTAGCTAAGTCTACTCTAGTTATACCATTTTCCAGGGCAGTGTACCACCCCCCAATGTTGCAAGTGTAAGGATCCCCAATTTCGATTGGACAAAAGGATGAGGAGAGGTCATCACACCATACCAAAAAATGAAACCTTTACCAAAGGATATGGAAATTAGCATTCCCGCCCATCAATTGTTTTTCCCATGCACTTTTATTCCACCCAACAATGAATTTTCTTTATAGAAATACAATTTTAACAATATTTTCTTCCGCTTGGGGTCAGCGGGTTATGTTCCCAGGCGCATCTTCTTTAGTTTGACATGCGCCGTGTGGGTTTTCAAGATGGAGTAATAGCACCTCCCAGGCCCAAGATTATCGTTACATGAAAAAATAGAAAAGAAACAGTTTTAAAACAAGAATAAATCAATGTACTATATACCACTCATCCCTACTCTATTCCCAATACTTTATTTTAACTATTGCATTAAAGATGAGGCAGAACGAACAGCTTAGCAAAAGCAGCAGTGCAAGGTTCTTGCGTGTTAGAACACTGTGCAGCCATCTTAGTTCTAGTGTGCAGAAGCAAAATATTCCCTCCAAGTGAAAGATACGTCATGTCACGTGACGTGAGTGTGACAGATGCATGCGCAGTAACAAATCGAGCGTAGCAGCGGCCATGTAAATGCAAGCGGATTATAGTTAGTAAAACACATAGGCAAGCTTCACTCGGATACCCAAAATATCATGTAATGCAATTATTAGTTCACAAAACATGTTAGTTAGTACATTACATGTTATTTAGTGAAGGTTGATTACGAGCAAGTCGCTTTACGTGTGAATCCTTGCTCCATCAGGAGTGCTTTGCCTTATAGCCCACCAGGACTTGGCATACAAGGGAGCCATTGTAGTAGCATGAGGCATCACCCACGAGTGAATAAAATCAAAAAGCAAATTGGATAACAAGCTGCATCTGTATCAAAGATTCCATATGATAGAGGCACCAGTGGGCGAAGCACGGACCACCACCAATGGTCTCAATATTCACTCTGTGAGAAGAAAAACAAGGGCATGGGCTCTACTACATCTACCAATCATCTTGCCAAGTAAGAGCAGCTGATCGAGCATGCACAGTGTCTCATTCATTGATTGGTGTCATCAGCAGTTGTAAGTAAGTAAATAAGTCATATTTCTAATGCTTCAGCAGTCATTGGCCATTGGTATTTGTGATACAGGGAAGAAAAGATGTTGTAGGGAACGTTAGATAATGGCCTGTGGTTGGAGCAGAGAGAGCCAGTGCTATATGCACTACCTCAGTACAAGTGGTTGGCCACTTTCAAGGGCTTGCCATCGAGTTTTGGTTTGGAGGGACAGGAAGAGGTCTGTAATGCAAGGTAGTGCCTGTTTGCCTTTCAGTAGAGGAGCTTACTCCAGAGCTGTTTGAAAGTAATTTTGAGTTGAATTTTCAAGGTGTAGGTGAACACATGCAGTTATCATATATTTTGGTCAAAGGATCTGTGTGGTAGGGCATCAAGAGAAAGGAATTGGAACTAGGGACCAATGGTGGCAAAGGTCGTCTTTACTTGCTTGGTTAGAGTTGATGACTGGATGGGTGGACTGGCATTCAAACAGTGGTGAGGCAATGGTGGTGTGGCAGCATTATAATTTTGTTTTCATTTGTGTTACATTGGGCCCCTTCAAATGGTGTTGAATGTAAGATTTGAGATTGGATAAGTTACGGAGAAGCTGATGAAATTAAAAAAGGAAGGTTGTTCAAGGGTCTTTTTGATGAATGCCAATGAGCTAATTAATAATTTCATTCCAGGTACTAAATAAATCAGGTGAAAATAGATTCATTCACCAACTCTGATGACAAGCACGCCATCAAAAGACTACATTATCTTGGATGACTGTCACATATGCAAGTTTGGCCAGACTGTGATTTTGGGGAAGATGGTATGAAATTGGGCAAATGCAAGTTAAAGCAGCATTTAGTTTGTTTCCAGTTCTTCTGGAAGATTTGTATCATCCTAAATCAGTCACATGCTTGAGATTGATGTAGAAAGTATTCCCAAGAGCTCATCCCATGCTTGCGGTGGCTGTTAACAACGTTGTCAAAATCTGATCAGAAAATGCTCTGCCAAGATGATTTTATATTTAACAAGAAGATCAGCAAAGGGGAGTAATGCAGAAGGCTTTTGGGATTTTGAAGTGTGGTGGTCATTCCTTTGAGATTTTAACAGATGAACAATGCGGAGAGGAGACTGAATGGAGGGTGCAGATGTTTGAGGATGAGATGTGGACAGGTAGTTGAGAATTGCACAAGCAGAATAGGCAGTGTATAGAAGAGTGGATGGTGGAGGTGAGTATTACACACAGTAGCATAGTATTTGTGTAGTTATTTCTGCTTGTGGTAACATGGCTGCTATGGGAGGGGTTGGGCACGAATTTCCAAGTACAGTATAAAAAAAAACTACTATCCTGACCTGTTCTAATTTTCTGGCTGAAAATGTGTTTATACCCCAGTGAAACTGACCTCAAAGTCCTGGGTGGTTTTGGTCCATGTGGTTGTTTTTGCTTCACAGCAGACACATTACTTTGCTAGACTTGGGGTGCACTCAAAGTGTAGTTGAACAATTACAGCCAACACGTGTTTTGTCTTGTGACACATGATGAAACACGTGTTCCAACTGTACCACAACATCAAGCTGTGTTTTGGAAACATTATACTACTGAGTATCAGACACTGGATACCCAAATAAAGAGTTGGAACTAAGACTTTATATAAGACTTTTCTGCATTTCTGTTAGACAGAACATTACTCACTTGGAGTGCTCAGGGGTGAATCATTGTTTTACTGTATTCCTTCTGCTGTGGGGATCAATTGTGGTTGAATTGGTAGCCGACCACTCTCCCCTTGGAGAACCAATGAGTACTTGTGCTGTATTGTTACATTGCCCTGTATATTCATTGAGCGCCTGGGTCTTCCAGTCTTAGCCTGGTTACCAATTTGCTTTCTTCTGCTCTCAAAGTGTACTCCCATCCATAGTAGGGAGTAGATAATGCTCATCCTTGTGTTATGGGGTGACATAGTTGTGGGAGTATGAACCATACTTTTTTTAAACCCTGATCGACTATTGGCTTTTTGAAAAAAAATCTGCCCATTCTCATTTTAACTGTGGCCATTCACTTCTACATTAGCACTTGTCTTATAAGGGTGCATGTGTGATGGGTTCTGAAATGTCTCTGTGATTGCAACACAAAATGTAAGTTCCCGCTCAGGTTTCCTTTTTATGGCAGATGTCAAAACCTGCAGATAGCTGTCCCTAGAAAACTTGGGAGCCTGCCTGGGAGGCTTGAAGAAATACACTTCCACCACCTCCTAGAGCTAAAACGTTTCCTGGAACAAATGATTTACTGAAACCCAGTAATAGCCACTTGGGATTACTATTCTGCAACATTAGGGAAATATCTTAGTGACCATTTGCTTGTCTTTCCCTTGAGGTTGGAAAGCCAGGGAAGTAGCACACAAAGTAGCTTCCTGCTCTGGTTGTCTGGGGTTGTGATTTTTTTTTAAATGGTACAATCGATAGGCTCTGGTTTTAAACCTGTGCCACAGTTCTGGATATATACCGGCCCACTGTACCCAGTTCTTGGCATTCACCTTGGCTTCAGCTAAACCTCTGCAGCACCAGCTGAGAGAAGTACCACCAAGGCCAAGGCATACAAGTTGCTGTCCCACAAACCTGGGAATATTCCTGAATCTAAGGAGACTACTGTATAGGTAAGAGGGATTCCACCATAACCCGGAGCAAATTTATAAGACCCTGTTGACTTCTTATTTTATCTTATAAATTCTTTATTTTTGGCCAAAGGCCATAAAAGATTTTATTGTAAAACATCGTCCATAAAAGAATCTAAAATGTTTCAGCCAAATGTTACATAATTTCAATAAAATTGACAATTGCAGTAAAACAATTTCATTCAATAAAACCTTTTTAAAATATACATGTAGTAATGTCTAATTATTCAGACAGTCCAAGGTAAGTTTCACGGTTGCAGATATCTTGGTCATTAGTATATTACAACTATAGCCCCATTCTCTTCCTTATTAGACCCTCTATAAACAAATATCTTGATAGCGCAAATATGACATGTGGTAGGGTACTTGTTGTCAGTACCCTCAGCGCCTCTTCATGTTTTCTGAATCCCATTGAATTACATAGTGGTCAAATCCATTTGCTCCTTGCCCTATCATACGCCGGGCAAAATATGTGCAATGTTTTTGATGTTGTTTGTAGGCCCTAAAGTGCATCTAGTGCATAGAGAACAGACACGATCCTCCTTCCCCCCCATTTTACAGTATAGCTCTTGATCTGTAATGTGTTATATCTTAACTTTAGATACAGAATTCTTCCTAGTAACGGTTGTATATGGTCAAGGAAATCCTCGCGATTCCGACTTGGCTTAATAGAACGGAATCCACTTGTTAACCTTCCTAATCTTGGATCAGAGTGGAGTGCATTCAATGTATATTGCCAATAAATACCCTTTAGAATGCCTTTACAACTTGGGGCCTGATTCTGATCTGGGTCGGAAAGCTCTCCGACCGACCCGGATCTGGAGTTTTTTCCGACTGAGCCAGACTCCTGTAGTCCGACAGAGCCAGTACGATGTGGCTGCATGCTGCCAGACTCGGTTCGGTCGGACTCCCATACAAGTCAATGGGATCCGGTCATACGATGCGTACCTGGGCTCCCATTGACTGACTGGGTATGTCTCGCACTAAGGCGCCCCCTACAGTGGGTACGCGTTGGTGCCATCTGCATCGTACATGCCTGTGATGGAGAGACCCTTGTATCTCCTCCTGTGTCCGAGTCGTAAGTCTGCGGGTGACATGGGGTCCGATGCCAACCCCCAAAGGCAACGTCCTGAATGTTTTGCAAGCCGGAAACTTTGGATCGAGCCGGCTGTCCGACGCGTGCATCGTACTGGCTCAGTCATAAATCGTATCCATTGCATGGCACGGTTTGCTTACGGACGAGACGTACGGAGCGGTTCGGACCCGGAAACGATTTGGTCGGTGAATTTCTTGTTGCTCGCATCGTACTTGCTTGCTCGTACAGCTGTACGAGTCGGGTGGAAAACACGCGTACAGCTCGTAATTTTTTGGGCCGAATCGCGTTCGGTGCCCTTCCGAGCGAGAATTCAGAATCGGGCCCTTGGTGTTAAATTATCTGGTTTAGTCCAGTATGATTCAAGACCTTACTCATCAGCCAATTCCGGACAAATGTTAACCACGCGAAGGTAAGACATGTATCAATATCCAGTAATTTGCATGCACCTTCTCTACATGCTAGTAATTCCGGCGTAGTCCAATAGAGCAGTGCACGTAGGGTTGCGAGATGACCTATTTGCTTCAAATTTAGATCGTGAAACATTGGGACAAGGGGGGTTGATTGGGGTAATCCTAATAATCTCCTTACAAACTTGTTTTCCCCAGCTGTTAAATGACGGATGTCGCTTGTGCCCCATTACTCTGATCCATACAGTGCTGCAGCCTTGATCTTACATTTGTATATCTCGAGTGCTGGTGTCACAGCTTTGCTTGTAGTTGAGCTGTACTTCATAAGGATTGCCCCTAATCCTTGGGCTAACCTTAAGGCTGAGTGGATTATTTGCTGGTTCCAGGCTAGTTTTGTGTCTAGTAATATGCCCAAATAAGTAAAATTTGTGGCATGTTCTATTTTCTCATTACTGAGCACAAGATTATTTTTATGGGTCTTTTGTGGGTTTATGGCCATGTACTTAGTTTTATTTGTGTTTATTTCGAAGCACTTTTCTGTACAGTATCTATTAAACCCGTTCAACATATTTTGTAGTCCCGGTTGATTTAAATCAGTGTGGAAAACAGCCTAGAGAAATAAACGGACACTCCTGCACCAATCTGCTACCTGATGGCAGATATTACAGGATACTAATAGCGGACCGCACGCCTAGACTAAAACATACCATCAACATAATGGTAGAGGAAGCAAAAAATAATTTCTAGATCTCAAAAATGGAAGCCGAATTATTGCGGGCAAAAAATCCCAAAACACCCGACTTCTAGTGATTGCCAAAAATGCACAATAATAGACTACCACCATCATGTCGCCCTATCAAATCACGGATCGGTTCTATACTAGAACCCTTATCACAATTCGTGGATTATAATCCAAGACCTCTGGTCTAAAAAACGCAGACATATCTCAAAGACACCAGAGATCTCCTGAGCCAATTTAAAGATATAACATACAAACAAGGAACTAGCATTTTATGTATTTGTTTATTTGATGAGTTTTATATAGCGCTGGCTAGACCCATAGGTATCAGAGCGCTTTACATAGGATCCTTGCGTTACAAGTTACAAATTACATCAGTTCCCAGAGCATAGTAAAACATAGGCAAAAATAATGTTACAGTAATTCGTCAAAGGGAGGGGGAGGAAGTAGACACGGCGGGGAGATGGGGAGAACTGTGCCCAATTTCCGACTGGGTAGGTGACGGCCGAGAGGGAAAACCATGGCCGATCTCCTCTACAGCTGTCTAGCAGCTCCACCGGACATCAGCCATGTTGCTCAGGTCTCAGTGGTCAGGGATAACAAGAAAAACAGTTTTTCATGGTTACATTAGTTACAGTTGCATAGTCAAGCACAGAGGAACAAGTCCCCAAAAGGCACCGGTCCTGGTGTTACTGGGAAGTGCCTTCCTCTATGTTCTCCAGCTCGCCCCAGGACAATACTGGTGAGAAAAGAGGAGGAAGGAACAGATTTGGACTGCTTGTTGTGTGGTTTAGGCTCTTTATCTGCCATGGTCTTTGCAGGAGGAAGGCTACTAAGGCGGCTCTGAGTAGATGCCAGGTTTGGAGAGAATAAATGCTAGGAATATAAACTACATCACCTAAAGTCTGATGGCCCGTCTGGAGTATGGCTGCGATTGGAAAAGTTTAAAGTTCCAGTGTAACGTTACTGCGCAGAACTTAGTACAAAGCAGTAGAAAGTAGAAATGTGTGCTAGATTGTTGGGGCTACCAGGTGGAATGGGTAGAGAACCAGCAGGATCCAGCAAGCCAAACAAGGATGGATGAGTAGGTCTGTATGGGACAGGAGGTCAGATCACGTTGCCTCGTGTGTGGACACCATTATTGGGTCAGGCAGAGCCCTTTGAGGATTCAGTACAATGACATCAGACACTTCAAACCATTCGGAGTGATAGACTCCTTGCCGTAGGTAGGAAATATATTGGCTTATGAGCTGCCTAATATACACAGAAAAGCAGGTATAGTTTGTGCCAGGCCTTTCAAACTGTACAGATTTACTCGGAAAAGGCCGCCATTTTCAGGTCAGGCAAGCTGATAGATGAAGCAGTAGGAGACTCCACGGAAAGCACAGACTTTCAACACAACTTCCAAGTTAGGTTCAGTGGACCGCGGGTGGGAAGCGGAGTTCTCTGGGGAGCCTTATTTGACAAGCGCTTCACTCCCTGCTTAGGTCACTGATGCCGATGTTGCGATGGACCGACAGCCAGACCAGCAGCCATTTTGGAGAGAGGAGATGAAGATCGCTGAAAAAAAGCCTCAAAGGAGCATGGAAAGCCGTCACCCTGCTCACGGTTCGGCTCTGTCGATGTTCTGGAGCCAGGGACTGGAGCAGATGTCCTCGGGCCCATCATTAAGGTGAGATAGCCTGCAGTCAAGGACCGCTAGTGGGGAGCTGCACAATTAGGCTTCCATGCGCCGCGCTGGCCACACCCATTCTTTTTAGTTGGGCTAGGTATAGAGAGTCTATATACCAGTCTCACAAAAAACCCACCCTACACACAATCAAGGACTTTCTCTTCAAACAAGAATGGACACACAACACTCCAAGACACTTCATCTTGGAATGCTGACGTCTAGGAATGATGGAAATTTTGTTTTTAATTCGAAGGTGCTTTGTACCCCTACTGTGTCAAGATCCTATTTTGGAAGATGTACCTAGACAACATCTTGATGATCTGGCAAGGTACTCAAGAAGCCCTTCCAGAATTCAATGGTTTAACTACTGCGGTGAGTTCCTGAGATTCACATATATGGCTCACGAAAACGCACTGAACTATATGTTACCATCTTCGCAGAGAATAACAGCCTGAAAACTAAAACGTAGTACAAAACAGCTGCTATAAATAGTCTCCTTTCTTTCAACAGCTTTTATCCCAGACCATTAAGGAAAAACCTCCCTTTTAGCCAGGTTTTACGCTTACAGCGTAACTGTAGTGACACAAAAGATTACAAAAACAAGCTCTTGACTTAATCAACAAATAAAGAGAAAGAGATTATCCAACTAAGAATATTCAGAACTGTCATAAGAGAGTTAGGAATCAGTACCGAGACACACTCTTAGAAACAACAAATAGAAACCAAGATAAAGATATTCTCACATACGTCACAACGTACAGTACAGCCTCCAATACTATCAAAAAGGCTGTAAATAGACCCATTCATATCCTTACTTCTGGGGCACTCACATGGCCAAAACCCAGATGTACCAATAAGAGGAGCAACTATATTAATGATCTCCTTGTACACACAAGACCCTCACTAACACGTACAGAAAGCAACACAGTGTTAACCACCTGGGGACTATCACCTGTAACTGTCAAATTGATTGAGAATCTCGAGTGGACCCTCAGACGACATACGAATTGTAACACCACACACGCGATCCATATGATCTGGTGCACCTGTAACCTAAAGTACATTGGCATCACCTGCAGCAAAGTAGAATTACACATTGGTGAGCACAGCAGTAACATTAGATGTGGAAAGTCGACCACTCGGATGATTAACTATTTTTTATCACTGAAACACACTGCCAATGAACTTAGGGGCATATTAGCACGGAACCTCGTTAAAATTATCGCCGTTTTATCGGCAGGAAACTGCTGATAAAACGTCGATAATGGGCTTGCTAATATGTGTTATAGAATTCCTATAGAATCCCAGGTTAGATGTGCAGGACATCTAACCTGGAATTCTATAGGAATTCTATAACGCATATTAGCAAGTCCATTATCACCATGTTATCGGCAGTTTCCTGCCTATAAAACGGCGATAATTTTAACGAGGTTCCTTGCTAATATGCCCCTCAGTTTGGCGATCCTAGAAACCCTCTGTACTTTCAAGAGCAATGCAGAACACACAGGACCCGATTCACAGAACTAACTTAAGACAAAATCCTAAACTTACTACTTTTGGTATTTACAGAAGTTAGGATTTTGTCTTAAGTTTGTCTTAAGACAAACTTAAGAAAGACTTAAGACAGACTTAAGACAAACTTAAGACAAACGCAAGACAAACCTAAGACAGACTTAAGACAGACTCAAGACAGACTTAAGAAAGACTTAAGACAGACTTAAGTTAGGATTTTGTCTTAAGTCTGTCTTAAGTCTGTCTCAAGTTTGTCTTAAGTCTGTATTAGTATACATGTCTATTTAAAACTCTTCATTACAGCAGACCTACCCAATGGCCACCCTTGTATTTTTTTAACAAAAGATTAGGTTTAAGACATCGCCAAACACTGTGCAGCATTAATCACATAATGTAATGATGCACACGCTAATTTCAAAAGAACCATTGTTATTAAGATCACTAGAAGTTTTCAACGCGTTATAAATCGTAACTTGTTTTGCTTATGCAAAAGAGTGTCACACTACTGTATATTCACAAAACATCGATCAACACATTGCCATGTTGAAAATTCTCATCCTCTCCAACTCGGTTACATATAAAAGAGTACTCCGACGTTTCTTTAGAACAATGTATGTTTTCAAAATATTCGGTTATTCACAACATGTCCCTTTTTCCTTTTCCAGATATCAAATATATCTTTCCAATAGTATTTTGGTCAGTTTCATTACTGAACGTCCAGGTACCCAATGTGAAACTGACATTTTACACACTGGTCACGTATTACACTCTCTTGTTTCTATTTAAGGTCGGTGTTTGGTATTTCACCCCGACCTCCTCTCCTACCCATTTACAACCGGGAGGAGGAGGACTGCAGCAGCACCACTAATGTAAAAAACAAACATTTGCAATGCAATAGGTCTAGCGTTGGCAAGAGTTTAAGCTATTGGCATTGTAACACGTTTGCAAGAGTTTAAGCTATTGGCATTGTAAATGACAATGCCTTTTATTTATCTTTTTTGATAATTAACACATAAATAAAAGGCATTGTCAATTATAATGCCAATAGCTCAAATTCTGGTAAATGCGGGACCTCAGTCGCCATTGTCCCGGGGTGCTTGGAAACTGAAAGTGCGCATGGCGCACTGAAAGTTGCAGGAAAGTATGTCATGCTTGCAGTAGGAGAAACGAATTAAAGAAAATAGTGCTTATAGACTAAATAAGACATAGCGTGTAACAACTGAAGTAAATGGGCCAGTCCTCATGGGAGGTTACAAATGAAGATAAGGCGGTACTAAGGAGGGACTAACAAGCCTATTAACGAATCGTAAGCCAGCATTTACAAGGGACAAATATGCAAGCCAATGAAAAATATGGGTGGTGAGGGGGCGGAGCTTCAAGTCCATACTCGAATACAGAATGCCTCGCAGAGCAGCGCATGCGCTGCCCAAGCTCAACCTAAAAACATGTGGTTGCTTGCCATTTCCAACTGTATATATCATTTGTTTCATGAAACTATATTTCCACCGGACCATCATTTTGCTTCCTGTGTCCCACAGAGAATTTTTAGCCGCCCTTAAAGGTAAACAAAACCATTTTGATTAGTCTCAACAAATCATTTTGAAGTCATTAACATCACGGCTCATATATCGATTTTCACCTTACTAACTGATGAGGGCACATTTTCTGTTACTACAAAGTGTTCAGTCTCACATTTATTTAAAGGCAGATGCTTGTGCCTATTTTCTTTTCACAGCCCAAGCAACAAAATACAGCAACTACGTGCATCATCCTCTTTAGTTTTACCTACACCAATGCAGAACTTTTTCTGCTCATTAAAGCAACAACAAATGCGTTCATAGTATTTCCAATACACACTGCTAACCTTCATACTCTTGACACCCATAAAGTGACTTATGTAAATAGTAAATACATTCATTACTTCTGTTCGTTGATTAAAGGGACTGCCACAATCCAATCACCAGCCATAAATTAAGATACACCCCGGCAGGTATTTTATGAAACTTGCGGAAACTCAGGCACATTGAATATTTCTCCAAATACGTTCAATGGGTACATACAGATGTTAACCATCGATTGTGAAGATGGAAAAGCTCTAGTACCTATAAGGGCCTAGCTGGTGTTAGAAAATGCATCAGGCTATTTCTCTCCAATCTCTCCCTTTGGCACATATTAATGTATAAACAGCACGCTTCTCATCTTTCATTAAGCAGACTTAAGTATCACTTTGGGCCTTTTCTTTTGGAATCTTATACACTGAAAAGAAAATTGTTTATCATTTCCCCTGTTATGTTCCCTTCAGTCATAGGCAAAGCCTGTCCCCATGACCACGTCATCAACAAGCAAATGTGCTCTCTGACGAAGAGTGGTAAGTGATTCAACTTACCCTAACTATACATTGAGAGTTCTAAAACTTAGACAACTCGCTCATGCTCTGGTCCTGATAAAGGCCACCTGACCCAAATGGGCACTCTCTGGGGTGCAGTGGGCCATTACCTTATCCATATGAGCACCTCCATATTTCGTTTAATCATTTCCCTTTCCTGACCAATAAGGTTTCTATACAGAAAAGGAGATATTTTAAACACTTTCACTACCCAGACAGTCTCCCTCGTGGTGGAGGACAATAAATCACTTGGAGAACTGAACCCTCAAGTGATAAGATCCAATGATGATACTATCCACCTTACCACATGAGCAGAGAACATATACTTTATGTGTGGTTGCGGGTCTCTGACACAATTCTCTTGGGAGTTTGGAACATTGACACAAGTGAATCATTCCCCTTTGACCATGATAGAGAAAGAACCAGCTTAATCAGTTGGCCAGAACTGAGTAGAAATGAAAGACCTGCATCTGTACCACACAACATTCAAGAATGTGCTGGAGACATTGAAGGACTGCGTCTGATCGTGAGCCCATAGTGTCCTTCTGCCTGTCTCCTGTACACCACCACCCTGTAGCGAGATCCTTGGCCCATGACTCAGTGGCGAACACTTGGCTGGGAGGCGGTTTCTAAATCCCTCTATTGTAACTTCGTGGGAGTCTGCAACACCCATTCCTGAACCCAAGAGGCACTTGATTATTTCTCTTTCTTATTCAGCAAACATTTAAACATTATCCTAAACCCTTAGGGTACTTATGGCTGCATCTAGTTGTCCTGAGCCAAGAACTGTTGGGACAATGAGATTCAACTTACGATTCCAAACATATTCAGGTTGAAATGTTTGACTGCACCCCTATTCCTAACCGAGAGTGCTGCAATGTACCCAGTGGGTAAAAAACAGTTCTGTTTGTAACTTGACTCCCATGGGTGCCCCTAACATTGGATAATTTTGACCAAGGCCAGTTGTTATTGAGATACAAGTCTCTAAAATTTGTGACTTTGTCTACCAATACCGATTTGCAACCTGCACATTGACATGACCAGGTTTGAGTTACATTATAAATTAATGCCACAATTAATCTATTTATTGGGTAAGAATGTTTCCAAATTTATATATTTTCAGGTAGTCTTTGCAATTTTAAATGCCAGGGCATGAAATTAGATTAAACCAATGCTAAAGCAATGAGTATATACCACACAAATATAACTATACCCTTCCTGTCAGAAAACTAATTGAGATTCCCCAAACAAACCAATCAATCTTAAATTTTCAAGATTTGAAATCAAATGCGCTTAATAGTTCATATGGAAAGTATGATTGAACAGTAGTTTAATGTAAGCATTTTGTATTACTTTCCAAAAGTTACAATTACATTCTGTCACTTTGATAGTTGAGTGAATCGTATTTCCCAAACCTTGGTGAAAAGAAACACATGTACTGCTTAATGCAGAATATTTTCATGCATCCTGTAGCATGCCCCAGACTGACGGCATTAGAGCGCTTAATAAAGATTTTGAAGAGCAACATGGGGTGCTGGAAGCAGGTATCCAGAAACATTGAGAATATGCACTGGCAATTCTTAAATACCTGTTTCAGTGAAAAAACAGAACAAAAAAAATTGGTTTTGTATACAGTGGATTTATGCGATAAATAGTTTAATAGGGGGTGATTTGGTAGACTTTTGAGATGCACAGTATTTCCTTAGATATTGCTGTTGATGGCGCTTAGATTTCACCTATAGATTTAGGCATTCCTAATGTGAAAAACTGCTTTGAGTTTCAGACACAAACTGAATTTTAAAAGTGGCACACTCTGTGCATGAAAAATGAAAACAAATGAATGAGGCCTGGTCAGATGCTTCCAGTCTGATTAACCATGCTAAATTAATGAATTAATGATTGTTTGAATGTTTTTTTTAGATTTAACCTCACTATAGAATGTACATTTAATTTAGAAAATGTGTTTTGAACTTTGAAAGTAGAATATATTTGTGCTGAATTAACAGGCATTCTGCAGTGTAGGAAAGCTAAAATACACAGCTCGCGATTAGTACAAGGCCTTGAGATAATAATGGAATTTCCTCCTATTTCTGTCATAAAAAGACCTTCAGTACATAGTTGCTTAGACGATGCTTTATTCACTTCATAACATGGAATAAAAAACTGCAAAGCACACATTTTTCTACTTGATTATTATAATATGTATTCTCTATTTCTGCATAATTAATACTTTTTTTGTTGAAGAAAATGTACTTGTTTTCAGGATGTTAGGAGATGAAGTCATTTAGCACAAGACTCAAATGTGTTACAAGAACTCGCCTGATTGATGACGTGTCCAGTCAGCCCTTGGGCTGTCTATGTGTTCTGAAACTTCAATTGGACAAAGTATGAAGACCAAGGGGGTCGATTAGGATTGCGGTGAATCCGCATCCTCCGGGCCGGCGGAAGCCACCTCCGGCCTGGAGGATGCGGATTCACCGCTGCGGTAAATGAAAAGACCCCCCGCCACATTAGGATGGCTGGGGGGTCATCGGCGGACGGGAAGACCGTCCGCTACTTTTCCTCCGTGGTCGCCTTCCGACCGTGGAGGAAAAGCTCTAATATGGTGGCGGTGTCTATCAGACACCGCCAGCCATATTAGGATGAGCTTCAGGACATGCCTTTTCGTGGCGGCATAGCCGCCACGGAAAGGCATACGGTCTTTTCTTTGGGGGCCCGTTGCGGGCATCCAGGGTGAAGGGGGAGTGGGGGGTGCCCATGGGGGGTACCTATGATACCCCCCTGCATTTGCATGCACAATGCGGCAGGCACCGCGCGGTGCCTGCCGCTTTGTGCATGCAAATGCACAGCATGCATATTTAACTTTGCGGCGGGTGCTGCTTAAAGCAGCACCCGCCGCAATGTTAAATATACGGGATGTGACCAGGGTGGCGGTCACATCCTAATTCCACCGGAGGGACCGCCGCTGCCCCTGCGGACGGTCCCTCCACCTCGGGGGTGGCGGACATACGCAGGTCCGTCCGCCATCTTAATAAGCGCCCAAGTCGTGTATTTTTTTTAGAAATTCTGGTTTCTAGCCTTTTCCTTAATTTTTTAGTAGAATGCGAGGCAGAACCACACAACATTTTTTTTTAGTTCTGCAGAGAGAAAGGAGGGGCAGCTTCTGTGTGAGACACAGAGCGGTAGACAGAGATGAACAGAGCTCAGCTGAGGGAACGAGGGCAAATTTAGAAGCAAAAACCCTAACTTTTATGCTTTGACTAACTGGTTTTGAAAATACTTATTTGTCCTATGCATTTATTTCTTTTCATGGAGATTTTTGACAATTATTAATTATTGATTAGCTTTTCAAAACTCACTCTTACATTATATTTCCTGAACTCCTTAAGAGTTCTGACTGACATTTGTGCCTCACTTTCCATTGAAATAGGGTTTTCTTCCTTTATGGAGTGCTTGTATGCGATCTATAATATGTTTTGTATTAATTCTATTGTTATCTATTTTCAATTCTGTAACCTGATTGATATTTGACTAATGAATAAGGAGTCAGAGAACCTTAAATTTGATTAGAAAATAAAACTCTTTAAAACTACTCACAACTCTCATTATTGCCTTAAATATTTATTTGCATTTGATTTTTTCATGTTTATGCAAAGTCTCCTTATGATGATAACACGGTGGCAAAGGTACATTGCCATTGAGCGGGAAACAAGAGGTAATGATGTTTTGCATTGAGGAATTACCGTGAAATTATGGCTCCACCAGTTTGGTAGCAGAGTTACGGTTAAACGCCATCACCAAATAATTGCTCATGTTAAATAAATGTCCAGATTCTCAAAAAGTCTTGATTCCTGATTCCAATGCTAAGAACTTGAAGACTGGCAACAAGGTACTGGATGGTAATGCAAGAAGGCGATGGCTGGAGTGGTGCGACTATCAATAGGGTTGTGAAGTGTTGTTAATGTGCTAAAATGCATTATTAGTAGTGTTGAAAAAAAATAGGAAGGTTTTGACTGATGATGACTTTTGACTTATTAGACTTGATGCTTTATTGAATAAATTGGTAATTTATAGGACATAATTCATGATTTTTGTTACTAATATGAAAAGTTAGTGTCTTGTTTTACTTAGTCTGGAAGTACGGGTACTGAGTTGCATAAGATCCCGGGATGTTCTTTAAGCCCTAGTGGTAGTCATAATGTGAAGGAATACCATACTGAAAGTCATAGTGTGGAGAAATACCGCACTGGAAGTTCTTTGTCTCTTGTTGTAATATCGAACAGCGGTAGGCTGTTGATGTTATTTTAGGGACTTATTCTGTTGTAAAGAGAGTGTATGAAATAGTGGAAAGTCCGCTTCTGAAACTCTGGCCTTATCACCAGAGGAGTACCAAGACCTCTTTTAATAAAAAGTCCTCTTGTGAAACTTTGGCCTTATCCCTAGAGGCGTACCAAGATCTCTTTTCACTTGTTTGAGAGTGAAGTAGCGCTAGGCGTTATTCTGCTGAAAGTAAAAGGAAATCTTTGATAAAATTGAACTTTCTCTGTAGAAATGGTGAAATATATTTTCAAATGCAATGTGTTTGAGAAATTAAGAGACAAGTGGGCAAGGAAACATGAGAAGAAAAAGAAAACACCAGACCTAGCAAGGAAATATGAGAAGAAAAAGAAACCACCAGACCTTGTTGAGTAAAATATTAAACAGGATGAGGGAGAAGCTTTTGTTTACTCATTGAGAGAAATAGTGGGAGAAGTTCATGTTCATGTTCCATGGAACAAAAGTGAACTTGCAGCATTTCTGAACACATTCCCAAAATTGAGAGACAAGCCTATGCTATGGTACCCACAAGTTAATGGATTTGTTGAAATTTTAAAAGAGTTGTGTAGTAATTTGAAAATGTTCTTTGACACTGCCATGAAAACTGAATTGTGGTTTGAATCTAAAGTTGTTGTGCAAGGGCCAGATGAGGAGACGATGAGAAATGTTTGCATGAAGGCACCATAATGTTCTGTTGTCATGGAGAAAAATGAAACAGTGATTACTATTCTTAAGGGCAGAGTGCCAGAAAAAAAGATGTTAATTGGGTACAGATTAAAAGAACCACACAAGAGCTAAAAACATTGGCTCATGAGTTTTTTTAAAGTGTATGCCTAGAGTTTCCGCAACACAGTGAGAGAGAATGTCCTGATACCAGTGGCATGAGATTCTTTGTGACTCAGTTGGTTATTGGTTTAATGTTCTCTGATCAGACCCGTGTGCACGTACAGCAAATATTTGTTTGTTTGCAAAGAAAGCTGATAGATGGGATTCTGAAGGATGAAGGGTACTATAGTGCTATACAAGGAATGAAG
Organism: Lissotriton helveticus; assembly: GCF_964261635.1. NCBI lineage: Eukaryota > Metazoa > Chordata > Amphibia > Caudata > Salamandridae > Lissotriton > Lissotriton helveticus. Next base: position 626,668,620 of record NC_136072.1, on the reverse strand, counting down.
CAGAAAGAGTTTGAGGAAAACCCCATGATGCTTCAGAGGGAGTTTGCCCAAAAATGTTTTCAGAATCACTTGTTTGCAGAGAATGAAAGTGAGTTACAAGGTATTGTTTCACAAGCAGAAATAAAAGGTGTTCAAGAAATATTTGGTGTTACAGAGACAAAAGGTAGAGGTGTTTCGGTTTGTGCAAATTGAGGTATGGATGTTGCACTGCTGGAAATAGTGTCCTTTTGCCATCTTTGTAATGGGTATGAGCATTGGAAGAGGAAGTATACATTTAAACATGATGAAGTAAATAGAAATGCGCAAATACAGAGAGAAATGCAGGTGTGTAATGTGCCAGCGTAGCAAATGTCAATTCAGAAACAGGTTCCAATGACAGTAGTTTTTCAAGCTCAGATGCTCCCACAAAATATGGAAAATGTTAAAACTAATTTAAATCAGTTTTCCAGAGCAAGTGTGAATTATTTACAGAAACAAAATCAGAACCCATTTCAACAGGTTGCTGTATTTGAGAATGAGAGTTTTAGCTGTAAAAGTTCTGAAATTACCAAGTCCATTGTGAAAACAGTGGAAGGTCCAGGCGTACCTCACTTAGGAAAGAATACCAAAGTTGTAGGAGTTTTTAACAGAGAAATTAAAAACACAGTTTTAGAGAAGGTTTCAGCAAAATTAGGCCCATTTGAGAAAAGTTACCAATGTGTTGTTTGTGAGTCAGGCCTGACAGGAAAACATTTGTTTTGCAAATTGAACATCGGAGATAACTGATTACTGTACACCAGATGATGTTAAATATCAGATTCCTGATGAGGATGTACAGTTTGAAATGGCCCAGCAAGAGACAGATGTAGGATTGTTTTCAGAAATGACAGTTGACAAATGACCTTCTGATTTGAAAGAAATATTAATCACAGAAGTAAGGGAGTTCACAGAGAAAGATGTCAGAATAATAAAACGTGGAGGACATATCTTATTCAAATTAGAACCAGGTGACATGTATTCAAGAACACAGTCAGTTGCAGAAACTCTACCCATATTTGGAGATAAACAGAGTAAAGGATTTTTGATGGAATTGATAGGAAGTTTATATAACTTTCTGATCACAGGTTTACAGAAACTAAATTAAAATAACAGAGTAGTGCAGAAGATTAGCAGCATAATTGTTCCCTGTTGTCCTATGGTACTGAATCCAGCCAACATACTTTTTCACGTTTCATGTGCTGAAGAATGCCTTACTGGGATATCAGTTCAACCAGGGAGGCAGCAAACTACTGCACCCAGCATCACCCGCAGCAGGAGGGCCGCCCACGATCTTGCTTTCGCGCCAGGAGGCGCACAAAAGGGCCGCTCCACTTCCGCAGTGTGGGACACACGCTGGCGTGCCCAGGCCACGCCTGGGCCAAGCCCATCCGTGGCAGAACGTGGCAGGATAGGGCCACCCTCCTTGGTTGTGTGGATTTTGTCAACTTTGGTAAGAGATACCTACATCGTATTTGCCTGTTTTGTAGTATAACATACTGACAACATTTTAAAAAAAAACATCTTTTTATTGTAAAAACATGCTCCAGAAAATCGCACCGTGGTCAGCAGCAGTAAGACATTGATACATAAAAGACACCACAACTTACATTTACATGTCAACAATACGTCCTGCATAGAAAGATCAAACCCCCTGTATACCTCCCATCGCTAAACATACTGACAAAATTATGGCCAAAAGGAAATTATCACTACAAGGGGGAAAAGTGCCCACAAAGAGTGCACCTATTAGCAAATACTTAAAAAAAACCTGTGGGACTTATTAACAGCAAAATTGTGCATGTGGAGGAGCAATTGGCAGCAAAACAAATTGCACTAGGTGCCGCTTTAAAGGAGTCCACCACAGAAGGCAGGATTGACCCTCTAGTATCGGTGATTAATACAGGCGGTAAGGTCAACGAGGCAGAGTCACCTGCAGCAAACTTAACTAACAAAGTTAATGTTCGGAGGAGGAGCTTCGCGCGCACCCAAGATGGTCGCGTGAGCACAGGGCTCCCGGACCCTCGCCACCTCCACTGATTATCCTGTATTTTATCCTGCTTTGGACGACGGGTTGCTCACGGCGAAGCCCTGCTGATCACATATCCGATCTCGAAAACTGTTTTGGACTTTGGGGACCGGAGCTACGGACCTTCGAATTTCTCGGGCCCGCTCATGGTGGTGCCCCGGGCTATGTTATCTCTGCCAGCCGGCCAGTAATTGAATAACAACGGCTTCCTGCATTCGTCTGAGCTCGGCATTCAGTTTCGGTTTCGATTCTTGTCCGGAGACCTGATTGACTTTGCCTGTTGTGCGGCTGGACTTGATTGCCCGTACTCGCCTTTCAACGTTTGACACCGGACTATTGTGGCTTTGGGCTCGGAGAAAGACATCTACTCTTCCCTCCTTGGTGCTGCAGACGCTTCTACAGTAACCATTTTTACCCGACACCGAGCGGCCCTCCTGGGTCCGGGATCTAAGATGGCCACCAGGCCAGAGGGTGAGAAGCGCAAAACCAAGCCGGGTGTCCGAGGAGGCGCTGTACAATCGAATGTCATGGACAGGTACACCCTTACTAAAGGATCACCGGGTGCAGTGTCTAAACCTTCGACCGTAGCTCAGGAGGACCCCTCGATTGATGAGGAACTCTCGTTACGAGACGTCATGGGCGCCATTTCTGGCATGAAGGCTACACTGGGACAACAATATGAGGCCTTGTCCCTCAAATTGGATACGGTCGCCATAGATGTCAATTTGATCAGGGCAGACCTGGCGAAAACGAATGAAAAGGTCAAATCCCTTGATATCAAGACTTCCAGCCTTGTTACCGATGTCTCTGATTTGCAAGCTGAGGTCGGTAATCTGCGGAAAGCTAATGACTATTTCTCTGGGCGGCTGGAGGATTTTGAGAGCCGTGCCAGACGAAATAACGTTCGCCTGATTGGTGTGCCGGAACAACTGGAGGCTACCTCGACGGACCTCTTGGTGGAGGACCTGGTGCTGAACCACCTGGCACCCAAGGGTCTTAGCAAGTTTTTTGCTGTCGAGCGTGCACATAGGATCCCTGGCGGCACGCCTAAACTAGGTGCCAACCCACGTCCCATCATTGCGAGGATTTTTAATTTCCGGGACAGAGACGCTATCCTGCAGGCGTCGAGACAGTCTGGTCCCATCGCCTTCGAGAACTCCACTGTCAGCTTTTATCCGGACTTTACCCAACAGGTCCAGAAACAGAGACTGGGATTTCAAGGGGTTAAGAAGCGGCTGAGAGACAGATCCATGAAGTACGCTATGCTCTTCCCGGCTCGCCTACGTGTGGTGCATAACGACCGAACCTTTTTCTTTGACCATCCTGGGGTTGTGAGTGACTGGCTGGATTCGCTACCTATGGATCAAGAACATTCCGAGGGTTTTGGTCAATCGGACCGTGCGGAAGGTGGCCTGCGGGAACAAGAATAGGGACCAATATCGGCTCCCGCTCCCTTATAGTTGACTTTCAGCTGTGGCTAATGCCGTGACGTTATAGTTTGCAAGTATTTGGTCCTTTCGGGGGTGGGTGGGGGGTGAGTCAGTCCTTCTCCTTCTGGGTTTCTTTTCGTAGACTAGTTGGGTGGTAGGGCGACAGGCACACTGCAAGTTTATGGGGCTTTTTAGTCTTCCGCAGGGGTGCGGGGTGGGGGGTGAGACGGATAGGGCATGTTTGGGGAAAGGGGGGTTTTGGTTTGAGTTTTATTGTTGTTATTTGCAAGGTGAAGACAATGCGAACTCCTGTTTTTGGATGTTGCTTAGGATGTGGAGCGGGGGTGGGGCTGGATGCGGGGATGGGGGGTAGAGGACTTCTAATATTGGGTTGGAATGTAAACGGGTTGGGGGACGGGATTAAGAGGGGTGTAGTGTTGCAGTTGTTGAAACGTTTGTCTCCTGATGTCGTTTTATTACAGGAGACGCATTTGCTCGGCAACAAGTGCTATGCTCTAAATAGGCGTGGCTATCGTCTTGTGGCGCACTCCGGCTTCACTTCGGGCTCCAGAGGGGCGGGTATTCTAATCCGGACTTCCCTCCCCCTGGCCATTGATGATGTCATGCTTGACGATAGGGGAAGATATGCCGCCATTGTTGGGCGTTGGGAGGGGAAGGTTGTTGTTTTGCTTTCTGTATACGTACCCCCGGGCCTCCAAGCCACCACGTTTGCCGATCTGAGTGGGGTTATCCTGGGACTTCCCGAGGGCTTGCTTGTAGTTGGTGGTGACTTCAATTCCGTGGTTTCTGGGGTGTGTGATCGCTACCCTCCCCGGGACCTTCCGAGGGCCCAGTCTTGGTTGAGTGGCTTTCTGGAGACCCTGGGGCTAACTGATTGCTGGCGCTTGCTCCACCCGGGGCAGTCGCAATATACTTTCCATTCTGGTGCCCATGGAAGTCTCTCGAGACTGGACCATATTCTTATTCCCTCTTCCCAAGCCTCCGCCATACAGGAAGTAAAGCATCTTGCGAGAGGCATTTCGGACCACTCTCCGATTTGGTTAGTTGTGGATGCACAACGGGGTTCGGCGGGCCGCGTGGCTCCGATCAACCCCTGGTATCTCCGAGATCCCAGAGTCAGGGCCGACCTGATTAAAACACACGATCACTATTTTGCTGAGAATGTGGGTTCTGTTTCCTCCCCAGTTTCTCTGTGGGAGGCTTACAAAACTGTCATTCGTGGCCAAGCTCTTTCTTTGATCGGCAGCGTCAAGTGGGCCAACCGTGCTGAGGTGGTTCGTGTCGAGGGTGAAATCACTGCTCTGGAGGGAGACTTGGAATCTGGGGTCACCACAGAGGGGCTGCATCTGCTGGAGTTGAAGCAGTATGAATACAAGGCTCTGGTCACGGATGCTGCTAAGGAAATGGGTAGGGAGCAACAGGGACGTCTGTATGATATAGGTGACAAAGCTGGTAAGCTGCTTGCTTGGCTGGATAAAAGGGAGAATGCAAGCCGGGTTGTTCCTGTGATTGTTGCCGCGAATGGTGAAAGTTACACTGACCCTGTTGATATTGTTACATGCTTTGCCGAATACTTCCAGGAAGTGTATTCCCCAGTGTCTGATAGATCCGAACAGGACTCCCACTTGCTTTTACGGGATATTGCACTTCCCCGCTTGTCTGATATTGACAGGGGCGCTCTGGATGTGCTGCCTACTGTGGAGGAGATTGCTGCTGCCGTCCGTTCGGTTCGGTCGGGCAAGGCGTCGGGCCCAAATGGACTTCCCATTGAGCTCTACAAACTTCGCCCAGATAGGCTAGCCCCGCACTTGCGCTTGATGTTCCTTGAATCTTTGAAGGTGGGTTCCCTCCCCCATGACCAGAGACTGGCCTCTATAGTCGTTATTCACAAGGAAGGAAAACCACGAGATCGCTGTACCTCTTTCAGACCTATCTCGTTGATTAATGCCGAACCTAAGATCCTGGCCAAAATGCTAGCTACGCGTTTGGCTACTGTCATAGGGGACTTGGTTCACCCGGATCAATCCGGTTTTATACCGCATCGCAAGACGGCGCTTAATCTTCGACGTTTGCATGGCGTCCTAGCGCGAGCTGGGACGTTGCGTGAGCCCGCCATTTTGGCGTCTTTGGACGCCACTATGGCGTTTGATACAATAGAATGGCCGTACTTGTGGGCGGTTCTTGCAAAGTTTGGTTTCGGTCCGGAGTTCATTAAGTGGGTAAAACTGCTATACACTGATCCCATGGCTCAAGTAGTTGTTAATGGTCATGTCTCCGCTCCCTTCACACTTGGCAGGGGTACGCGACAGGGCTGTCCTTTGTCCCCGCTTTTGTTTGCTCTCGCATTGGAACCACTGGCGGCCTGGTTGAGGTGGGAGCCGTCTCTGAGGGGCATTGGATGGAATTCGGAGCTTGAGGACCGTGTGTCTCTCTATGCGGATGATATTCTGCTATATCTAACGTCACCTCGAAAATCCCTCATTGTTTTGTTTGATGTCTTGTCATCTTTTCGCAAGAACTCGGGACTCGTCATTAACTGGTCGAAGTCCTGTATATATGTCCTATCGGGAGACACTCCCCTCCTGCCACGAGGCTGCCCCATCGCGGTCGCGCAAGACGGATTCACCTATCTAGGCATTTTTATCACTCTGCAGCCTGCTCTGCGTTTTGACCGAAATCTGCTCCCCCCTCTCCAACGCCTCCGGGCAGATGTTATTGCTTGGGGTAAACTGCCTCTCTCCCCTCTGGGAAGGGCAGCATTGTTTAAAATGATGTCACTGCCCCGTTTCCTCTACGTATTGCAGAATACACTTGACATAGTGCCAATTAAATATTTTCGTGAGATTGAGAGCTTGCAGAGGCAATTGGTGTGGGGGGAAGATCTCGTATTGCTGTTGCTAAATTGACACTCCCGTGGTACGATGGTGGTATTGCTCTACCTGATATCCGTCGTTTCTATTGGGCGTCCCAATTGGGGGCGATAAATCATTGTATGTACGGCCCTTCACCGAATCCAGCCTTCGAACTGGACAAATGGCTTTTGCCTGGGGGTGATTACTATAGAGCTCTTTACTCCAGACCTGTTCCCCAGAATGTAACGGGTCCCACCAGGACAGCCGTCCAAGTATGGCGCCATGCCTCAATGGCATTAGGCTGGACTGATAAATTGACTCGCGCCACTCCACTGTATGCCTCCGATAGGCTCGGGTCTCTTTGGCAATCGAAGGGATTTGATAGATGGGATTTGATAGGTATCAGCAAGGTGAACGACGTATGGGCTGGTGGGAGAATGAAGACGTTTGACGAACTGAAAACTGAATACGGTCTGAATGATCGCAAATTTTTTCGCTATGCCCAGGTCCGTCACGCGGTCCTATCTGTTTTCCCCTTGGGCACGGACATACCGGAAGCATCCCCACTTGAGGACAGAATACTAGACGGGCACGTCCCGGATAGTACGATTTCGCTCATTTATAAAAAATTGATTAATTCCAGGTCCGATCTCTTGTGTCACCTTAGAGAAAGTTGGACTAGCGACGGACTTGAGCTCGACGATGAAGATTGGCAGGCGGCGATCTCCTCCCCCAAAGAGGTGGCCATCCCGGCGCGCCTCAGATTTGTACAGCTCAAAATCCTTCATAGAGTGTACGTGACTGGTCCCCGCTTGGTACACATGGGCTTTTCTGTTGATGGCCTGTGCCGGCGTGGCTGTGGTCTCGTGGGCACATTCCTACATATACTATGGGAGTGTCCCGAGATAGTGCGATTTTGGTCTCGTGTGCATGAAGTGATGAGTGAGGTTACGGGTGTGCGGTCGGTGCCGGAGGCTAGGAGATGCTTGCTGAATGTATGGGAGCCGAATGACTACAATGTACCGCAGCTCCGATGGGTGACCCTGGGTAATATGATCGCCAAGAGGGATATTGCCCAATTATGGGGTGCTCAGGGACCGCCCGGTGTTCGGCAATGGAAACAAAACATGGATTGGTGCATGTTCAGGGAAAATACTGTGTATATTTCTCGAGGTACGCCACGTAAATGGGGGAAGATATGGACTCAATGGAACTCTTACCGTGGCGATATATGTACCCCCCCCTCTCCCGGAATCGGATATCGAACTGACGTCCCCACAACCCAATGATTCCTCCACGTGATGCTATATATTGAACTGTTGAACTGCTGTTGCTCCCACTGCCCCCCCGACACTCCTTACTGAGATATTGTAAGTAAGTAAGCATAGGAACTACCTAACATCTGGTGGTCCTTTCCGGGCGCCTAGATGCTCCTTGGAGCGATTGTCGCGCGTTATAAATTGGTATTTACATTACATTACATTACATTGTATGACCGCTTGTAGACTCTCCCCACTCCTCCCACATGATGCAACTCTGTAAAGAAATGATGTCGTCTTCTTTCTTTTTGTTCCTTGCAAGTTGTTTGTGTTCTTTAAAATTAATAAAATGTTTTTTTTTAAAAACAAGGTTAATGTTCCCAAATTGTCTAATCCATGTATTCTAACAACATCTTTGGAGATTTCTGTATCATCATATGATACTTTCACGTTATCCCCTCCTGCGAAAAAAAGTGAAGCAACTCCCTCGAAAAGTTAACAGCCCAGTGGAGAAGCAGCCAACTAAGGCTAAAATCAAACCCAAACAAAACAGGGAGGTAATAATACAGGTACAACTAGAGGGGATTGTAACACCACAAATCATGCTCAAAAGCCGCAAGATCTTGAAATTCTATTTAAGAAACTACATGGTAAACTGTACAGTATTGAAAGACGTTTAATGTCAGAAATTAAACTGGTACAGAAAGACATGGCATTTTTAACAGACATGGTCTCTGAAATATTACCTTTTAAATCCATGAGTAAGGCAAAAAGCCTCTTTAAACCAGTCTATAATCCAACTGATAGTGTAAAAAAAAATCAGGCACTGCTTTCATTATCAGCGATGTAAACCAAAGAGAGATTATCCCTGCAGCAAATCCAAAGAATGCCTTGACAACTCAATTCACACAAGATATAAGGTCACATAAAGAACATATTACCCAACCTATAAGAGCGCCCCAAAAACTTTTGATGGCCAAAATGAACAGTAATATACAAGACAAAAATAACGTTAAGGGACCACTAAATCTTCATCCTCAGGTGACCCCATACGTCATTGTACTAAATAATGTCCCAAAATTTGCTGTAAACCAGAGGGAAACTTATGAGTCACTGAAAAATCAAGTGGTTCACTGAATTTCTGCAAACTCTAAAGTTGGGGCCAATATTCTACATCAGGCTATTATCATGTTAAGGAGAGTGAATTGGGTGGGTAAATCCAGAAACTCATGTCAGGGACACTGTTGTGGTAAAATTTCGCAGTAGGGAACTGGTGGGGATTTGCTGAAAGTATTTTTGAATGATGACAATGAGTACTGCTTTGATAACAACGACCATTTAATGGCCGTCCCACTGGGATATTTTTATAGGCCTAGCTATAGCAATTCCCATATTAATACGAGATCCAATTTACCTCAAATTATGCCAATGTATAATAGGTATGCACCATTGAGAAGATGTAGCGAAATAGATTGACAGAAAAAGGTCATAGCCGAGTTGCCAGCCAGGAATATGGACCACGTTATTAATTATTGGCCGATAGACGTTGATCTAATCCCACAAGCTGAGACTAATGCTATTGTAGGGCCCATGTCTAGTATTAAGGATCATGTCCATAGTAATAATCTAACTATTAATTTAGAAAATGTTGATTTAACTGTACAATCTAAGAAAGATGTTTTGGTAAAGCCCACAATTGGGAACAATGACCATTCTCCCATTTGTAACTCGACGAAAGTTGGTCCCTGTACACGCCCCAGTGAGTTTTTAAATATTATGACGTAGAACGTTGCAAGGATCAAAAATAAGATTAATGACAAGGGCTGGCTGAAAACAATTTATGGGTTTGCGTTAGTACTAATCCAAGAAACCTGGTGTACTGAGCCCTTTTTTGTAAACGGCTATCAAATTGTTGTTTGTACTAATGCCAGCCCATCTAGGATGGGGAGAGCAAAAGGTGGCTTAGCCACACTATTTGCAGTTACTTCACCTCTGCTTTAAAAAAAACCATTTATCCTATCACAGTATTATCAGCTTTTGTATTTTCATTCGGAAGGAAAACAGGCCATCATTGAAATACATTTTTACAACAATATTTTTGATAAAACAAAAAGTAGGATTATCAAGCTATTAGAAGATGATTTGGATTATTTTTTGGAGGGAGTAGGAGGGGATTATGTTTTAGTTTGGGCAGGTGATTTGAATTGTGGATATTGTGATATTGTGATTATCTTGGTGACAGGATTCCCAATTTTTTAAATGACCCTTATGGGGAAGCTATTAATAATGCAGTGCACAAATATGATCTAGCAGTTTTAGAATCCACTATCCCTGATGGTGAGGCAATAACACATACATTTGTAGGGGCAAGGTCATCTTCAAATATAGACCATTTTATCGTATCAGTTAGTTGTAGTGATTTGGTGGAAACATTTAATTAATGTTAGCCTTTTTAGTGACCATCACCCCTTAATTGTGTCACTGAAACTAGATACAAAAGGGGATCTGTGCACACGCCTAATTCAGTATGACCTCAGTGTCACTATTCATTACATACAAAACCAAAGCAAACAATGAATCAATTGTACATGTAGTCTTGAGTGATGTTTTTCTTCACGTTTTCTTTTAATCTCAACGCCCAGCCAACACGTGTTTCGTCAGGGCACTTAGCCCACTACTTCATCAGGGCTCCAATCGGGCTGACTTTGCCACTTAATGCACTGCAAGAATTTATTGTGCTCTCCGCCGGTTATAATTCCGAACCGGCTGCCGGGAAAAAGTATAGATGACGCTGGTGTTGATCAACGCAGAGTATGCTGGTAAGGACCAGAAAATTGAACAGAACCCCAAATCTGTATTCTGGCTCCCGGCACGAAAAGTGTTCTCTACCTCTGTGGCATCCGCGTGTGTATGCGAAAGTGTCACTGAAACTAATCGTTTTTTTTTTTAAACTTTATTTTTTCAAATTTGTAAAGTTCAAAATAAAGAACCCCCCCCCCCAAAGGCATCGTTAAAAACATTTGTATACAGATCGACAGACTCATTATGGCACATCACGGATTAGGACAACATCTCGAAACACGTAAGTTCATGTGGTACAACAGAATAACAAGCAGTGAACAACTGACATCGTGAGGAAAACAGGCCAGGCCCAGCTCCGTGCACTGTGCGAGTAACCCCTCAGTCGACTCCTTCCCTCTCTCCCTCAGACTCCAATTCATGCGCTGAAAATAATTCGCCACTAGTCACTTCAGAGTCATTGTGTGATGAGTGGCAGGTAAGCGCTAGTGCAGGCAAGGCATTATTTCATCACGCTGCTGCTGCGCTTGCTAATCTAGAAACTTAGTTATTGCCACTTGCTGGTGGACACCTAATTTCAACTGTGGACTGGAAACTGAATTGTTTTAGCTGTCATATGCTCGGCGCTTAAAGCGCGAGTCTGTGCATTTTAATCTCTCGCATTTTATAGGGAACACTTCACCATTTGGAATCGTGGTGCTTAGCGGGCTTCTTAGGACATACCTGCATGTAAAATCAGCAATCTCCACCGCTGTTTGGCGGCCCGTTAGCTGGTCTGGGGGTAGGCGCCATCTTGGGAGGGGAAGTGCCGGCAAGGGACGCCATCTTTGTTGCCGCTCTAGTTGTCACGGCAGACATAGCACGATTGGGTGCTACTTAAGCCGGTCAGAGCAGGCGCTCGCTCTGTTCAGGTAAGCGCTAGTGCAGGCGAGGCATTATTTCATCACGCTGCTGCTGCGCTTGCTAATCTAGAAACTTAGTTATTGCCACTTGCTGGTGGACACCTAATTTCAACTGTGGACTGGAAACTGAATTGTTTTAGCTGTCATATGCTCGGCGCTTAAAGCGCGAGTCTGTGCATTTTAATCTCTCGCATTTTATAGGGAACACTTCACCATTTGGAATCGTGGTGCTTAGCGGGCTTCTTAGGACATACCTGCATGTAAAATCAGCAATCTCCACCGCTGTTTGGCGGCCCGTTAGCTGGTCTGGGGGTAGGCGCCATCTTGGGAGGGGAAGTGCCGGCAAGGGACGCCATCTTTGTTGCCGCTCTAGTTGTCACGGCAGACATAGCACGATTGGGTGCTACTTAAGCCGGTCAGAGCAGGCGCTCGCTCTGTTCAGGTAAGCGCTAGTGCAGGCGAGGCATTATTTCATCACGCTGCTGCTGCGCTTGCTAATCTAGAAACTTAGTTATTGCCACTTGCTGGTGGACACCTAATTTCAACTGTGGACTGGAAACTGAATTGTTTTAGCTGTCATATGCTCGGCGCTTAAAGCGCGAGTCTGTGCATTTTAATCTCTCGCATTTTATAGGGAACACTTCACCATTTGGAATCGTGGTGCTTAGCGGACCTCTTAGGACATACCTGCATGTAAAATCAGCAATCTCCACCGCTGTTTGGCGGCCCGTTAGCTGGTCTGGGGGTAGGCGCCATCTTGGGAGGGGAAGTGCCGGCAAGGGACGCCATCTTTGTTGCCGCTCTAGTTGTCGCGGCAGACATAGCACGATTGGGTGCTACTTAAACGTCCCCATGATGACGCACAGCGGTGACGCGCAGCGGGCACGCCATAGGCGCGCCGGAGGCTCGCCAGAGGCGAGCCCATCTTTGCCCATCAGTGACCATCTGGGACCTGGGGCCAGAACCCCTGGCCCATTTATGCGTTACTCTAGACGCGACCTTCTGGGGCTTAATTTGGGTAAGTCTCATCTCGCCCAGGATTGTCTAAATCTGCTAGCCCTAGAGGGGCTTCTTACTACAGCCAGGGACCCCAGAGAGGGGCTGCGCGATTCCAATGCGCATGCTCTAAATTATGGCCTGTTGAATACACGCTCTTTGCAGGCCCATAAGCTGGAGGTTTTCTCATTACTGGAAGACGGTGAGCTAGATGTTCTTGCGCTCACCGAGACATGGCTGGAGGACTGTTCGGCGCCAGATCTAGTGGCAGCCTTACCAGATAATTATCTGGCTCTCCATTTTAATAGGGAGGGAGCTAAGAAAGGAGGGGGAGTAGCTCTTCTCTATCAGGCCCATCTCCGTGCCGAAATGTTTCTCTCTGAAACCTTAGGGGGCGCAGAGGTTATAGGGGTAAAACTCAGACGAGGGGCGGTCTGTGTGGTGTTTTTGGTGCTGTACCGACCACCATGGGCTCCGCCTGAATTCCCGGCTCTTCTCATTCGACTGGTTCAGGACCTGCGCTCGAGATACGACAAAATGATTATTGTCTGGGATTTTAATTATCATTGGGAAAAATCCCCTAAAGAGGGACAAGCACTGCAGATTGAGGAAGCATTCTCCTCGTTAGACCTCACTCAGCAGGTGAAGGGATCAACACATGAGAAGGGACATGTGCTTGATTTTGTTTGGACTACCATGCCAGCCCAGGGCTCTCTTGAAATCTTGCCATGTGCGTGGTCTGACCATTCTTTGCTAAGAGGAAGAATTCTACTGAATGGGCACTTGTCCAGACCGGGGGAAGGTTGGAAAATGGCCCGGAAGTGGAGAAACATCGATGGGGAGAAATTGGTGCATCTCCTGGAAGAATCCCCCCCAGTGAGGGAGCAGGAGGGTAATATCGATGTTCTTTGCGGACAATTTCAGCAGAGACTGGGGAGAGTCATTGACTTGGTGGCACCCCTTCGGAGGATGAAGAAGGTGGAGAGAGGAGCTGGTGCCCCATGGTACAATGATACCCTACGGGTTTTGAAACGTGCGGTGAGGAGGAAGGAGCGAGCATGGCGGAAGGAGTATGACGCCACTGCCAAGAAAGAATACACTTCCTCTCTGTCGACGTATAAATTAGCCATCCAATCTAGGAAGGCTGTTTTCTTTGAGGAACGAATAGTTGCGGCTAGAAATCCGCAGAAGGAAATCTTTCGGGTCCTTGCTGAGCTCAGGACAAACAAAGAGCAAAGCACTGAGTTCGCCCAGGTGGACTGTCAGAGGTTCCAGGACTTTTTTGTGAACAAGATCTCCAATATTCTGGGAGAAATTGCCGCAACTACACCCCTCGTTTGTCCCTGCCCACCTGATCTTTCCATCTCATCGGACATTATACCGCTAGTTGAGTTCATCCCAATGGGAAAACAGGAGCTACGCACGATCATGGATCAAGTTAAATCTGGCTCGAAGGTCGATCTTTGCCCTCCGGATGTGTTTAAACTGGCACTGCCAGGTATTGAGAGTGAAGTTTTACATCTGCTGAACGCTTCTCTTCTCACAGGGCAGGTGCCTCTAGCTTTTAAAGAGGCTCGCCTGATCCCTTTAATAAAGAAACCTGGATCAGACACGAAGTGCCTAAAGAATTTTCGCCCAATCTCCCAGCTGCCTTTTCTGGCTAAGGTCATTGAGCAGCATGTGCTGGCGCTGCTCTCGGGACATCTGGAGAGCAATAACCTGCTGGAGTCCAATCAGGCAGGGTTCCGTGCTAATCATAGCACGGAACTAGTTATGCTCTCTATTTTGGATGAACTGAGGAGTCGCGCCGATATAAAAACACCAAGCGCCCTGGTACTATTGGATCTCTCCGCGGCATTTGATACCGTGTGTCATGAACAACTACTGTCGCGGTTGAGATCCTTTGGTATCAGGGGTACAGCGCATGCATGGCTCACATCATTCCTGCAGGGCAGGACACAGAGAGTACAGTTGGGGGATCTGCTTTCCACCTCCTCCCCGATTACTTGTGGGGTTCCACAGGGATCTGCCCTGTCACCCCTACTCTTTAATGTATATTTGCAGCCTTTAATTGCACTTTTGAACAGGATGGACTGCTTAGTGTATAACTACGCTGATGACACCCAGATAATCATCCGGCTGGATGATGGTCCGGGAGCGTCCTCTAGGTTGCAGGATATACTTAAAGCCACCACTAACTGGATGTCCGAGAATTCTTTAAAAATTAATCCGGACAAGACGGAAGTGTTGCCTATCTCCATCTCGGGCCACCCTTGGAGTGAGAGATTTTGGCCTGTGGAGCTGGGTGCGCCGCCGGAGCCGGCGTCTGCAGTAAAAAGCCTGGGTCTATATGTGGACGATAAACTCTCCATGAAGAAACAAGTCACCACGGTAGTGGGCACTTGTATAGGCCTGCTGCGGCAACTGAGAAAGATCTCTTCTCTACTCTCATTTTCCACCATGAGACACGTGGTCTCAGCCACAATTCTGGCTAGGCTAGACTACGGTAACTCCCTGTATATTGGCCTACCTCAACGGCTGTTGGATATGTTACAGGGGGTTATGAATGATGCAGCCCGGCTGATCTATAAAAAACCCAGAACTGCCCACTCTTCCCCACTGATCCAGGAGCTACATTGGCTCCCGATTCGGCAGAGGGTTGTTTTTAAAGGTTTGTGCATCGTACACAAGGTGTTGTATGGCAATGCACCGAGATATTTGAAATCTCGCCTGTCCCCTTATACACCGAGCAGGACTTTGCGTTCGTCGGATGCGACCCTCTTGTCCCAATCTCGTTTCTAACTGGCCACGGTGGGAGGACGCGCTTTTTCCAACACGCTTCCTGCACTATGGAATAAATTGGCCCCAGAACTAAGGAAGGAATGCAACCTGTTATCCTTCAGGAAAAAATTAAAAACTATTCTGTTTAGGCAAGCATGGTGTAGCCTGTAGGCGCTGTGGTAATATCAAGTAAAGGCTGAACCCCCACTACGTAATTCTGGACAAACAGCGCTTAGAGACCCCGGTGGTTATAACTCGCTATACAAATTAAATAAATAAATAAATAAAATAAGTGGCCTTCCGTAGCTAATCCTGTCATACACAAGGCACGCCACACCAGCAGGTCTTCTTGCAATTTTTCATCTTTCCTAGTGTTCTGCATGTGTGTTTCCTCTGTGAGTGTCCATTCCCTCACATCCTTAAGCCATGTGTCTACGTCAGGGGCCCTCTGTCCCATCCACGTGATGGTGACCCTGCGCCTAGCCAGCACTAACATCAGTTGCAATAATTTATATGAAAGTTTCCGTTTCCTTGGCTTGGGGACCAAAGCCAGCAGACAATGTAAGGGTGTTAGTTCGATCCGGAGGCCAGTGGTGGCCGTTATACGACCCACAACCCCTGTCCAAAAGCTCCCCACCAACGGACATTCCCAGGCCAGATGCAAAAATCCCACTTCCACCGCGCTGCACCTGGGGCAATTGTCCCTTCTATCTTCCGAGTAGCGGCACACCAACTTCGGAGTGAGGTAGACACGGTGAAGGAAGTTAAAATGAATGAGATAAAGCGCGCATTACAGGACACCCGCCGTGTCAAGACCCCTATACGCTTCCGCTGCCCTTGGTCCAGAGGCGCTCCCAGGTCTGCCTCCCAGGCCGCCCATGTCGGTGGCACCGGGGGGCGGAATCACGTTTCATAGCTGCATACAGCAAGGCTAGCAACCTACGTCCTCTGCCGCAGGACAGTAGTATATGTAAGGTATGGGTCATTGGAGGTGTCTCCGAGCACTGTGGCCAAATCGAGCGCACTATAGAACGCAATCCTTGGTAATGCAAGTACTGTCCGCCACTAAGGCCAAATGACTCCTCCGCCTGCTCGTATGTCAAGAAGCTCTCCGAGGGGTACAGATCTGCTAGGACCTCACAGCCCCCCTCTCTCCATTCGCGGAAGGACATATGGTGTTCTATTTCTACTATGGGGGCCAATATCCAGATCGGTAGATCCCTGTGAAATGGCGCCAAGCGTAGGACCCTTTCTTTGAATCGTTGCCATACACCCGCTGTGTGTCTCACCACATAAGGTAGCTCGGCTTTGGCTCCCGACCCGCGCATCAATGCCAACTGGAGCTCCTGCACTGTCGCCCTTCCTGCTAGCAATCGTGTCTCCCATACATCCACGTCTGCAAACCATCTGGCAGCCGGAAGTAGCTGCGCTGCGTAATAGTATAGATTGAAGGGCGGGGCTTCCAATCCCCCCTCATCAAAGGAGCGCACGACGGTACGGAGGGCCACTCTGCTTCGCCGACCTGCCCAAAGCAGGGATGTGAGCAGCGTGTTAAGAGTCCGAAAAATCTTAGGCGGAAGAGGGCACAACGTGTTCTGAAGGACATACAGTGTCCATGGCAGCATCACCATTTTAGCGACGGCCAGTCGCCCCATTAGGGACAGTAGTAGGGTGCTCCAAAAGGACACGGATTGCTGGAGAGACGTAATCACCCGGTATATATTAGGGGCGAGGGACTGCTCTTCTGTTGAGGCCACATGGATGCCTAGGTATCGAAAACTGGTCCGTTCCCATCTCAGCCCAAGCTCTGGCAAGTCCTCGAGGGGTACCATTTCAAAACCCGATAGAGGGAAAACTTAGACTAATCATGACACAAAAAAAAAACGGGGAAAGACAGTGGACACTGATATTAACACCCAAGGGAATAATGGAATTGAGATAAAATGGTCAGGAGTGAATCCAACAACATTCATGGAAAATCTTAAACGAAAAAAGCAAAGCGACCTAGAAACCTGTCTGGATAGATCTTCCTCAAATTTGGCAATTATAACTGCCTTTTATAATATTGCAACTGATATTTCAGTTGATTTAACCACTAAAAGGAGGAAGAAAGTTTGTGACCCTAATCCCAGATAGTCTAACCGGGAATGTTCAAGGTTAAATGGGGAATTGAAATCAACCCTTAAATTAAAACCAAGAGACAGTGTTAGGATTAGCACGGTAAGGAAAGCCTATAAAAATACTATGAAGGAATGGAAAAAGGGGATCCGTAGAGGCCATGGGAGAAATTAATCCAAGCAGCAGAGTTGAAAGACTAAGGGGCATATTACCAAGCAATAGCGATAATTATCGCTATTGCTTGGTTAGAGATAAACATTTACCGCTGTGCTGCGGCGATTTTTATCGCAAATAAACCTTGGTATTACCAAGGTTTATCGCAAATGCGATAAAAAACGGCCGCAATGCATGAATATCGCTGAAAAGTCAGCGATATTCATGCATTACCGAGCTAATACTCTTAGCCATGTTATCCACCTCCCATTGGATAACATGGCTAAGAACTGCTCAGGGCAGGTGTTAGCTTTTGGAGATATTCGCGCTTAGCGCGAATATCTCCAAAAGTTGGTAATAGGAGATAGCGATGTTAGCGACTGTTTCCAGTCGCTAACATCTTGGCACGCCCAGTTTGCATGTCATTAGTGATAAATATCACTGACATGCAAAGTGGGGCCCAAGATGGTCGCTATCTCCTACTAGCTGTCGCTAACTGGTGTTAGCGACAGCTAGGTAATAGGGAGATAATTTTATCTCTGCTTTCTTGGCTTTTAAAGCCAAAAAAGCGGAGATAAACCCCCTTGATAATATGCCCCTAAGTTCTCTTTTGGAAAACAATCAATCCCTTTTTTAACCCTTTCTATGCTCATGACGGAATGGTTCCGTCATGAGCATAAGTGCCAGTGTGCTCATAACAGTACCATTCCGTCATGAGCACACATTAACAAAATCCCTCTGCGGTAAACAGCAGAAGGATTTCCCTTTTTTTTTTTCTTTGTAAGGTGGGGAAGAGCTTCCCCAACGTCCCAAAGCATACTAGGTGTTTTCATTGTAATGACGATTGCGCGCATGGAGAGCTGTCGTCATAACAATGAAAACAAAACTGAAACTGAGGGACATATTATCAAGGGGCTTTATCTCCGCTTTTTTGGCTTTAAAAGCCAAGAAAGCGGAGATAAAATTATCTCCCTATTACCAAGCTGTCGCTAACACCAGTTAGCGACAGCTAATAGGAGATAGTGACCATCTTGGGCCCCGCTTTGCATGTCAGTGATATTTATCACTAATGACATGCAAAGTGGGCGTGCCAAGATGTTAGCGACTGAAAACAGTCGCTAACATCGCTATCTCCTATTACCAACTTTTGCAGATATACGCGCTAAGCGCAAATATCTCCAAAAGCTAACACTTGCCCAGGAGCAGTTCTTAGCCATGTTATCCAATGGGAGGTGGATAACATGGCTAAGAGCATTTGCTCGATAATGCATGAATATCGCTGACTTTTCAGCGATATTCATGCATTGCGGCCGTTTTTTATCGCATTTGCGATAAACCTTGCTAATAGCAAGGTTTATCTGCGATAAAAATCGCCGATTTGCGGCGATAATTTTTGTCTCTAAATAAGTTAGAGACAAAAATTATCTCTATTGTTGGTAATATACCCCTTAGTTTCAGTTATACAGTTTTGGCGCTTGTGAGGCTATCTCAGCCCCCCTGAGCACCAAACACCACTAAAAGGAGGAAGAAAGTTTGTGACCCTAATCCCAGATGGTTTAACCGGATATGTTCATGGTTGAATAGGGAATTGAAATCAGCCCTTAAATTAAAACCAAGAGACAGTGTTAGGATTAGCGCGGTGAGGAAAGCCTATAAAAATACTCTTGAGGAAAGGAAAAAGGAGATCCGTGTGGGGCATGGGAGAAATTAATCCAAGCACCAAAGTTGAAAGACTCAGTTCTCTTTTGGAAAACATTCGATCACCCCTTTTTTAAAGAGAACACTGCAGTAAATATTAACATTGTGGTACCCCTGGCAAGACTGGGTATCACATTTTGAGAGTATTTTTAATCCATATGCCGCCAAAATAACCGAGAGTAAGAATGGAAATTACATATTAGTGGAGCTCGCCAAATAATTACCAATAACGCCAGACAAACTTAAATCAGCTTTACTAAAAAGTGCTAATGGTAAAGCTGCTGGTTCGGACGGGGTACCTATTGATGTGTTTAAACATAATACTGTTTTCTGGAGGTGGGGAAAACATGGCGGCCGCAGGCTAGGGCGGTGCGCACGTCCAGACTGACCTCTCCGGCTCTTCCGGCTCCTTTTAGTTTGTTTTTTTTCGTTTGCCGGCTATGTTTTCTTTAATAGGCATCTATTCGAGGGGTGAAAGCTGCGAAGAGACCAGAACGAAGAAGCTGAACGCTGAACGAAGAAGCGGACATCTGTAACGCCGACGCTGATGTGCTTTGGAGCGGGCCTGAGACCCCTCCCCCCGCCTGCCTTCCTCCTGCAGTGGAAGCGGGCAGCCGTGGAGCTGAGGCGCGGCCGCAGGGCAGTGGCTCGCGGGCTCCTTAGAGGTATTGTAGGAGGAGACTGAGGGGGAGACTCGACGGCTGCGGGGTCTATTTCAGCATTTGCCTACTTTCGCCCCGTCACTCATGCATCCACAACCGGCAGCAAAAACAAAAATAACGAGGTTTGCCCAGAAGCTCTCGGCGGTGTATTTGCGCATGAGGAAGGCAAGCTGGGTGCTTTGGCTGTGGCAGAGGAGACAGAGGGTGTAGTGACCCCTACATCGGCCAAAAACGCTCCAAAGAAGCGGCTAATAAAAAGTAAAAAAGGGCGAGGGAAGGCTGCCAGAAATTACACTCAGACAGAGAGTTCATGTAGGGAGGGAGAGAAAGGGGTTTCAGATCCGGCTTTGGAGGAAGACAAGGAAGGGGGGAGTGAGTCCGGAGTAGAGGTCGAGGCTGCATTGGTTAGGGCAGGAGACAGAGTTGAGGTAACCAGGGGGGCTAAAAATAAGGAGAAAAATAAACACAGTATTTCACAGAAGGGGGGCAAAAAGAAGCTGGCACAGCATAACGTGGTTCGCATCACCCCCTCTCTGCGTTCCTTTTCTAAGGTATTACCCCAGGTTTTGGAGATTCCCCCAGTAAACTCCGGTGACCACAACACCCCTAGTAAAAATATGGCTGAGCCCTCTCCTATGTCCTCACCCCTCCCTCAAAATACACTAAAAATCACTCAGGATAAGGAGATCATAAACCCCCCGGCAGACCCCCCGGCAAATAAAGAGGATTTGGGTATAATTGAGGAGTCCACTGGTCTGGGGGATAGCACTGAAATGATAACTGGGACAAGTGGGGGAGGTCTTGAGGGAGAAAAGAGGGCTGAAGATTCCCTGGAGGCATTTCTAACGGCCATGAGGGAGGAGATAAGGAGTGACTTTGCGATCTCCAAATTAAATCAAAATGAGATCAGGGCGGCTTGTGAAACCCTAGAGAAGAAAGTGGATGGTTTATATGAAAGAACGGAGAGCTTGGAGGGTTCAGTGAGGTCACTAAAAGCCAATCTGGAAAAAGCGGAGAGTAAGATTCAAAGTCTACGGAGAGAGGGGGATGCTATGAAGGAAAGAGTTGAGTCACTGGAAAATTTCTCACGGAGGAACAATCTTCGGCTTTTGAAGGTCCCAGAGGGGTAAGAGGGAAGTGATATCAAGGCCTTCGTGGTCTCACTACTGAAGGACTCCCTAAACCTGGATGAGCCAGCTGACTTTCTAGAGAGAGACAGCCAGCGAATTCAAAGAGACCCCTTTCGTCTTAACCCGGGTAGACTCAAACCCAGAAAGATATTAGTCAACTTTCTTACCTACTCATTGAAGGAGAAAGTCCTGAACCTCGCATTGAAGGCTAAGTCAATAAAGGCCTTAGACTTCTCCTTTGAAGTCCGGTCTGACCTATCCAAAACCACTCTAGACCAACAGTGGGAGCTTGGTCAAAGGATGGAGAAGTTCTGAGCAGTTGGGGCAACGGTACAGATGAGGTTCCCCGCCTTTTTGCGGGTGATGTACAATAATAAAATGTACAATATTCAATCCCCTTTTGAGGCCGACGAATTACTAGGATCCATTGGGGACCGCTCACAGGGGGAGCTAGTTTTTCTCTTTTTCTGTTTTTTTCTTTCTTTCTCTCCCACCGCATCAAGAGAATACGATGAGGTGGCAGTGATAGAGCTAGAGCTTCAAACTCCTAATATTTTTGGGTATGGTATGTCCCTTTCTGGGAGAGTGTAGAGACTATTTTTGAAATGGTGATCGATAAGGGATAGAAAAAAAGGAAGGGGGAAGGTAAGGTAAATAAATAAATAAATAAATAAATAAATACAAATAAAAAATATATAAAACAATAAGAAATAGAAATAAATATAACACATAAACACATAAAGGTATTTAAGTAGTGAAGTGAGGATTTGGTTCACCTCTTGCTAGTTCACTCTTCCTATTATATGACGTTGTTAGTCGCCATCAAAGTCAAAAGGTATAGGAGGGAGGAGGGGTCAGTCTGAGGACGTTAACCTGGCTATACACCTGGCCAGAATAAGTAAGGGGGGGTTCCAGGGGTGAGGGGAAGGGGAGCACAGGGTGGAAGGGGAATTTATTTTTTAAATCCTCACAAGTCAGCCCTCGTAAACACAATAAAGTTTTTAAAGTGTCCAACAAGTAGATATCTCCAGACTAAGTCCTGGCATCAGTCGCATTTGAGGGTTAGGGGTTTTCAGGGTTGGTGGATGGTAAGGGATGGAGTAGATAACTGATATGACCTCTCTGCAATTTCTATCCTGGAATGTAAATGGCCTGCGTGTGAGGAGCAGAAGACATAGAATCCTTCAATATTTAAGAGACTCCCCCGCGCAGGTCATTGTCATCTAGGAGACACATTTACTCAAAGTAGAGGTCACGGATATGTTAAAAAAACAGAAATGGGTGGACAAGTTTTTCTGTACTGACCATAATGCAAACATAAGAGGGATCCTCTTTATTTTTAAAAAACAGGCAAAAGTACAGATTTTGGAGTATAAAGAAGATCATAGTGGGAGATGGCTTTCAACAATAATTTCGGCAGCTGGGCAAATTTATACGTTAGTGGGTTATTATGGCCCGAATCAAGATGATCCGTCCTACTTGAATTCGATTCAAAATCACCTGATCTCCTCCCAGGAACCGATCATTTGGGTCGGGGACTTTAATATAGTCCTTAACCATAAGCTTGATAAGTCACCTAATTCCAGAGCCTATACACTATCTAAATCCAGGGAAACTCTGATATCAATAATGAAACAGCTGGGGTTAGCGGACCTATGGAGGGAAATGTCAGGCAATAAATTGGGGGTCTCCTTTCAAAATCTCAAATATAAGCATAAGTCGAGAATTGACTATGCATTATTCAGCTTTTGCCTTAAAGACACATTGAGGGAGTTGGAATACCTTCCCTCCCACTTGTCTGATCATTCCGCCATCTTATTTATGGTAAAAAACGATCAGCAGATGAGACATGCCTCGTGGTCTTTTGACCGCACGATTTTATTAGAAGACGAGGAAACTAGTTTTCTGATAGCTGAATCGAAGGCATTTTTAGAAATTAATTTGGAATCTGCGGCCATTGCTACGGTGTGGGAGTCCCTGAAAGCCTATTTGAGAGGTTGTATAACCAATAGAGCCTCCTATAGACGGAAGGCATATAGAGATATGATCAATAATCTGGAGCAAGAATTGTACTTGCTAGACCAAAAGCCTGGTTCTTCCATAGGCTCGGTGGAAGAGCAAGAGAAGCGGGCCGGAGTGAAAAAACAGCTTGAAAATATATTGCAGGAGAGGGTTGCTAAGAGATGGGAGGGGAGCAAGATCTCACATTTCGAATTTGGGGAAGCCGTAGGCAAGATTTTGGCTTGGAAAACTAAATCGGACCAAGCAAAAAAGTATATTAGAGAAATCAATGTAGAGGGTGAAGGTACACCTAGGACCTCTAATTCGGAAATTGAAAGCGCCTTCCAAGAATTCTTTCAGGCAATATATAAGGAGGAGATCACAAATGACCCTGTGGCAAGGGAGTCCTGGTTAGACAGCATTTCCCTTCCAACTCTCTCTGAATTACAGAGTAGCCATTTGGAGATGGAGATATCTGAGGCAGAAGTTGGGAAAGCTATTGGCCAACTAAAATGCGGGAAGGCGGCCGGTCCAGACGGCTTACCAGGAGAGCTTTATCGGGTCCTAAGTGCAGTCATAGTTCCATCTTTGACAGTACTTTTCAATAGTATTCTTTTGGAAGGGGAGGCACCCCCAGAGTCATGGAGTGATGCAACCATTGTCCTGATCTACAAACCGGGTAAGGTCCCGTCGGATTGCAGATCCTACCGGCCGATCTCATTACTCAATAACGACTATAAAAATTTGACATCAATTATGTCAGCTAGATTGGGTAGTGTAATTGGCTCAATAATTCATCAGGATCAAAAAGGGTTTGTAAAGGGGCGACAGCTAGCAGATCTTACCCATGACCTGGTGGGAGCAATAGACATCGCCTCCACCTTCGCGCTCCCTCTGGCTGCCCTCACCTTAGATGCTACCAAAGCATTTGATAGGGTCAATTGGCCCTATCTGGCCGCGGTAATGAAGAAGTTTAAGTTTGGGGACGACTTCTACCGAGTCATCAATCTACTGTATAGGGCCCACGGGCTAGATTGTTGGTCAATGGTGCCTTGACAGACCTTTTAAAATCACTAGAGGCACTAGGCAGGGCTGCCCGCTTTCTCCCTTTCTATTTAATTTGTATATCGAGCCGTTTGCACATGTCTTGAGAGAAGAAGATAACATCCCCTCTTTCAAATTTAGTGGATGGGAGAAGCGGGTAGCCCTTTATGTAGACGACATTCTTATTTATATGTCTGATCCGGAGCGTTCACTTCCCACGGGTTTTAAGAGGGCGGAAGAATTTGGGTGGATTTCGGGATACAAAATCAACTCAAGTAAATCAGAAATTATGATTTGGAATATTCCCAACTCACAGCTTGTGGTGACCCCATCTATGCGTTACTTGGGAATACGGATTACGCAAGAGATTGGGGATATGGTGCAGACCAATTTAGATCGGGTTTTTAATGAATGTTGGAAGCTTTTAAAATCTTGGGCTTTTCTTCCACTCTCCATACTCGGAAGAACAAGTCTGGTTAAGATGTCCATTCTTCCAAAATTTACTTTTATCTTCAACACCATTCCCCTGGCCTTTGACCCTAAATAACTGGACAAATGTCAGCGGGACATTAACTTGTTTGTATGGAACTATAAGGCGACTAGGCTGGCTTGGAAGAAGTTGAGGAGGAGGAGGGAAAAGGGGGAGCTGGCATTACCAGATCTACAGTACTATGCGTGGGCATTCCAGCTATCCCACTCCAGGATGCTCTTGAAGTCACCATCAAATTCATCTATAGGGTTATTGTGGAAGGCCATGTTAGTAGGGGCGAACATGCCTATTGATGGATTTTTATTTAAATTTGGGGACCAGAAGTTCTTCAAGAAGGTGAGGCTGAAGACTTTCAAGCCGCGGCAAGAGCCTGGACGCAGATAAAAAAGAGAATCGGTAAATCTTATTTCTCAAATTTTGCCCCTTTGTGGGACTCCCTGGGGCAGCCAACGTGCCTGAAAGACAGTCTCGCAACCCCGGTGAAGGAGGTAGGGATTGTTAGATGGGGGAGTTACTGGCAAGGGAATCAGTTTTAGAGTGGGAAGCATTAAGGGAAAGGGTTGGCCCGGCTCTTTCCAGATTTAAATATATACAGCTTGACAGTTGGGCACGGGCTATGGCTAGGAAAGGTGTCCAACTGGGAAAATTCAGCAACCTAGAACAACAGTTGGTAGAGAGGCATGAGGGAGGAAAAGAGGTGGCTATTTGGTATTGGAACATTTTGGATGAGGTGGATGGGAAGTTTACCCTTCCAGTTGAGCTTTGGGGAGATGAGTTGGCCTTCAATGCGAGGAGTTATGGATAAGATCTTTCACTCTCCTCTACAAATCAGTTAAACCAGCCTGGCTGAGGCGTAATCATCTGTTTACATTACATCGCGCGTACCTCTCCCCCTTAAGGTTATCAAAATTCCAGCCGTGAAAGAGGTGTAACAAATGCAACCTCCCCGAAGCATCCGATATACATATGTTTAAGGATTGCCCCTCCATTAGCCTTTTTTTGGAAAAAGTAAAATCTTCACTGGAGTCCATCCTGAAGACCTCATTGTCTATTACTCTGCCACTAATAATCTTTGGGTTGGATGAAAAGGTTATAGGCAAGGCAAAGACTTTCCTTTTCTATGCAATTCTCCTTGCTAGGCGGCAGATTTGTAAATTCTGGGTGGACACCACGGCGCCTTCGCATGCAGGCTGGCTATCGTCACTATATGAAGTCTCGAAGGTGGATTTGGCCAGATCCTGCAGCAAACGAAATCTGTCTTTTTGGGACTTCTTGGTTCAGTGGGGATAGGATTGCCGTTTTTTTTTTTTTTTCCCCGGGTCCTATGATTATGCCTACTACACTCAATGGACCTTGGGTTGACGGCTCCCGAGGATAGAGTAACAGGTCCAACAGGCTGAAATACCTCAATGGAGTAAGAGCTGGTCTCCCGACCCCCCCCTCTTCTTCCTATGAATCCGTCCCCCGCCATCAAACGAATAGCATAAACTCTCACAAATGCGAGACCTATTGCATTGTAAATGCTTGGTTTTTTTTTTCATGGACTCCAAAAATAGTTCAATGAATTGCCCAGTACTCCAGCATTTGAAAATAATGGGAGCAAGAATTAAAAATAGCTCACCAGCTCTGCAGACCATCATGTGCTATCCGCAAGGGGCACGTGCTCTTTTGTTGGTTGTGCCAATTTCAAACCCATGACTTGCCAGTACAAAACATACCAGTGGCAAAGGGATGATTTCCCATGCCAGCATGTCCAAGGCAGTATTATTTGCAAAATGATTGGCGATAAAATAGCAACCTCTGTCATGGCCAATGGCTTGCACACTATTAAAGTACGCTACAATTTATAAGAATGCAATCAGGTCTAATTTTGTCATTAAAAGGAACAGGACTACTTTCAAGATAAGACTAGATGAAATAAAGTGCTCAAGGTAAAGAAATGATACGACTACACTCTCGATTTATACTGAGGTAGGTTCCTGTTGTGATAAGCCATGATATCTGCGACAAGGTCAGCATCTTACCAACCGGGCCACATCACATGGCCTAAGACACGAATTTCTGTCAAAGCTGTGACTGAAACCATGAGGTGCGCCAGCTGGGTACGTTATTCTACTCTGCCTTTCATGCATATTCCTGCCATTTAAAAACGTGGAAAATAAGGACGTACATGTGACATACATTAACCATACACCGCTCACAGACCCCAGAAGACTGGGGAACAGGGATAGCAAGAGAACTTTACAGGTACAGTGAGACAAAGGAAAAGGGGACCCTAGAAGAGATAAATTGCAAGGCAGGTGCTGCCCTGATCAAGACATCCCTACTGTCACCTGCTTAAAGACATCAAAATCCCTGCCTAAAACCACACACTAAGCCACAACCCTTACATTAGAAATAACGTGGAAACTCAGCAATACAGTCAGCCCCGTTCAAAGCACGCTCCCGCTCATACAAACTTCACTACACATAGGAAGGAAAGTACGGCCACACCTCATACAGCACGAGGAGACAGACTAGCACAGCTGACCTCAAAACACCTCAGCCTTCACCAGACTAGCCAGCAGTTCGCAATAACCTACTTCAGAAGGCAACCACAGGGAATCCCCAAGCATCCAACACAACAACTCTCATCAGTGGGCATGGCCAGTCCACACACAGCACCAAGGACTACCCTCCCTACGCAAACCCACAACTGCAAACACTACTACAATGAGGAGGGACCAAGAATCTGGCGGAGACAAACAGTACGAAAATGCATAACACAATCACACCAGACAGTAAAGTATCAGGCTTACAGAGACTTAAAAATAATAATTAGACCCTTGAGAAATGCAGAGCAGAGAAAGTCCGATGTCAAGGGGTGTGGGGGGGGGGGGATCTCCAAGGGGACTGAACTAGTGATTGAGAAAGCGTGGGTAGCAGGTCTGGCTCTTCAACATTGTAGAATGTCAAGAAACCGGATACTCCTCATGAACGGGAGGTTGTGACTTTAAGAGCCAGGTAGGTTTCCCCATGACCTGCAGCTTGTATATGGATATAGCGCATCGTAAACAGAATCGAACATGTAGGGATAACCAATACAAAGCAACACAATTGAAGGAATAGGAAAACATTTTCCTGCTGGGGAAAGGAATCAAAGGTATATCGCATCGTCTGAGAAACACCACACAACACAGTTTTCACTGCACAGCCGTTAAGGAACCAAGACCCAGACAGTGGGATGGAAAATAGAACTATGAAGAAAATATTTCGTTTTTTTAGTGGAGGGAGTTGCAAAAAAACAATTTACTCGTGAGAGATTAAACATTAAACTGTTGGAAAAAAGCTCCATCAGGTACACGTTTCCCGATGAAAGATTGTTGTCCTCTGTATGGGCTTTAACGTACTGTAGAGGTCGGAATTATGCTAAGAAGAGGAAATGTATTTATGGAGTTTGGTTTTGCGCTGATCGGTCACCCTGTGGCCACTTCAGAGTGATTTGTTACACAACTGCAGCACTGCATTAGAGCACTCTTCTGGGCACAGTACGTGGTGTCCTTTGAGGTAAGTCTGATTAAATACAAAAGTTTAGAGTATCCGGTTTAAAGTCCTGTCAGAGGTAAATATGATTAAATAACACCATAAGGTAAGTGACAGAAGGGAATGCCCAACACGCGTAATTGCCAGGGCTGGTTTGCGTTCCCAGTCCGGTCTTGCTAACCTCGCTGGCACCCAAGTCTACCATGCGAGATCCGTGAAGGCGGTTTCTAGCTCGCCTCCCTCTGTGCCACAGCCGGCAGTGCTGGAGTTTTGATTCTGAAGGCTTTTAAACGTGCAAACATCCACCATGTACTTAATTTGCAGAAGGAAAACGACCCTCGTTCAAAGAGCACAAACCTCTGCTGAATTCAGTTAATTTCTTATCCGTGTGTAGACATTTCAAATGAGATTTATTTGGGAGGTGGAAATGGCAGCCTCTTGAAAAGGTGGAATTTGGCATCATTAATCACTGGTCTAAGCCGAATGTTCAGACTCTTCCTCCTCCATAAAGAAATTAAAATAACCAGAAACTGCCACATATTTACATGTTAGTTAGAAATGGGATTTCTGGTTGGCTAAGGCTTGCGCCAAAGCCAGGCAGAAACCACCATTCCTAAGTCAGGGTAAGGAAGTCACCCGCCAAGACAACCCCTGCTCACCCTCTTGGTAGCTTGGCGCGAGCAGTTAGGCTTATCTCAGAGGCGATGTGTAAAGCATTTGCGCACGCACCCACCAGCAACAACATCCAAGGCCCCCCACCAAAAGGAACTCCACACAAGGTATATGTAAAAATAGCCTTTGTATTGTAAAACACATTAGATAGAAACACACACTTTACAATGTGCCAACAGGCACGGGCAGAATTTACAGGGGATTATGTACAGGACAGGGCCACATGCACCACTGTCAGGAATCAGCACTTTTAGAACTAGTATTTAGAACATATGATAATCAGAGGCTTCACACATGATGCATAGACCATTCAGAGGTGTAGGAAAGACACATGATGTATAAACATACATTCAGAGGTGTAGGAACAAGGCACATGATGCATCAAAATACATTCAGAGGTGCAGTACAGGAGAACACATGATGCATAAACAACACATTCAGAGGTGTAAGAACAAGGCACATGACGCATCAAAACACATTCAGAGGTGCAGCACAGGAGAACACATGATGCATAAACAACACATTCAGAGGTGTAAGAACAAGGCACATGACGCATCAAAACACATTCAGAGGTGCAGCACAGGAGAACACATGATGCATAAACAACACATTCAGAGGTGTAAGAACAAGGCACATGACGCATCAAAACACATTCAGAGGTGCAGCACAGGAGAATACATGATACATAAACAACACATTCAGAGGTGCAGCAAAGAACAATTCGCAGAAATTACATTAGCATGAACTCATAACTATACCCAGGCCTACTGGCCTCTCTGGGGCTAGGACGCCCTGTGTCGCAATGTCAGGGGGGTCCTAAATGTAGCAGCTGCCCACTAAGTGCTGGGCAGCTGTAAGAACTGAGCCAGGCACCGGCGTGCCTCCTGGCTCTCTTCTGGGGCTCTAGAAACAACTAAGGGACCAAGAACCACCTGTGAGCCTTGCAGGCTCGGTGGCCAAAAGAACTATGCCCTCGGGAGCCTCGTGGGCTCTCAAGCAATGCTTCCAATGTTGGAGCCTCTCAGGGCTCGAGAACAATGTGGGGCCTTCGTTGGAGTCCCTCCTCTGGGAACTCGAGATCAAGGACTGCCTCCTGAGCCCCGCGGGCTCTCAAAACAATGGTGGCGCCGTGATCCTCTTGGGGCTCTCAAAACAATGATGGCGCCTTGAGCCTCTCGGGGCTCTCAAAACAATGATGGCACCGTGAGCCTCTGGGGGCTCTCAAAACAATGGTGGCGCCACGAGCCTCTCGGGGCTCTCAAAACAATGATGGCGCCGTGAGCCTCTCGGGGCTCTCCACACAATGATGGTGCGTGAGCCTCTCGGGGCTCTCAAAACAATGGTGGCGCCGTGAGCCTCTCGGGGCTCTGTGTAAGCGTGCCCCTGGAACCCTCACACGGAGAGAGCATACTGTTACCGGCAATGTGCCCTGATGCCCTCCTCGGCCACAACAACAAAGCCCCACTCACCGGGACTCCTGACGCGCCGGTCTCTGCTTCGCCGCCGGCCTCCTCTCGCTCTCCGGGGCTCTCCCTCACTCTAGGGAGCCCCAGGGGGGACCGGCATCTTCCTTTGGGGCAATGCAGGAGCGCGGAGTAGGCTCCCGCCGCTTTCTGCTTTGTCTCGCTCCCCGGAGGGGGCGGGACTTGGGAATCTCCTTGGGCCGGCGGCCAATCACAGCGCGGCCCGGGGAAAGACTTCACGGAGGAATCCCGGGCCGGCAGCCAATCCCAGCGCGGCCCGGGGAGGACGTCACTAGGGGTCCCGGGCCAGCGGCGGTGAACTCGGGGGTTTCAATCTTACCTGACTGGTCGCCGGCAGGTGGTCTGGGCCCCCCCACTCAGCCGAAGTGCCGCCGCTGGAGGTTGGAGTACCGCAGGGCTCCGTGTTGAGCCCGACACTTTTTAATATCTTTCTGACCCCTTTGGCGGTGCTGGCTGAGTCTTTTGGGGCCCAGATAATATCATACGCCGACGATACCCAGCTCCTTTTCACGTGTGCAAAGGGGGCTGAGTTTGATGGAGAAAGTATCTGTGGCTGCCTAGGAGCTGTATTTGAATGGTTTCAGGGTAATAGTCTTAAGTGTAACCCTGGAAAATCTGAGGTGCTCTTTTTCGGCTGGCAATCCGACCCGAGTTGGCAGGAATGGTGGCCGCATGACATGTTTCCACCGGCATCTTCCTCCACCGTGGCGAAAAACCTGGGGGTTAAAATTGATAATGGCCTGACCATGAAAGCCCAAGTTCTTGGCCTTGTGGGCGTCTGCTTTGGCTTGCTTAGGATGTTGCGGAGGTTTCTCCCTCTGCTCTCTTTTGACCATCGTAAGATTACCGTCCATGCCCTCATAGGTTCGAGGCTGGACTATTCCAACGTTCTCTACCTGGGTTTGCCTGACTACCTGATGCAGCGTCTTCAGGTAGTCCAGAACTCGGCCGCCCGCGCCATTTATGGTCTCCCTCGCCGGGCCAGTGCCTCCGACCTTTTATCCACCTTGCACTGGCTCCCTGTCAGAAAGCGAATTGCCTTTAAGGCCCTTACTTTGGCCCACAAGGCGCTCTATTCTACTGGAGCGACCTATATCCAGAAAAGGTTAGCTTTCTATAAACCTACCAGGGCTCTGAGATCAGAAACTCTCTCTCTTGCGGTGGTTCCAGTGGTGAAGAAGGCTCGGACTGGTGGACGCTCCTTCAAACGTCTTGCTCCCCAGCTCTGGAACACTCTCCCCCTGTCACTCCGCAGCACTGCCAATCTGCTTGCCTTTAGGAAGGGACTTAAAACCTGGTTGTTTTGTCTTTAGTCTTGTGTTCTACTTTTCTTACTGATTTTTCTCTCTGCTGTGTTATGTGTTAGCTGCTGACCTGCTGGTCTGAAAGCGCCGGGACACTCCTTTGGAGTATCTGAGCGCTATACAAAACCCCCCCATAACATAACATAACATAACAAATAAGTAAATAAGCAATAAAGCGAGGTGGCCACTCGCTGGGGGCCCAGAAACCTTCAAATAAACGGGGCAAATGCCGGGTGGGCACCGGCTGAGATCAACAGCGCTCCCAAGCGCTAGCAGGAAATAAAGCGCTCCCAAGCGCTAGTAGACAATACAGCGCTCCCAGGCGCTAGAAGGGCACAAGGTAAAGCGTTCTCAAGCGCTATAAGTAAAATGAAGCGCTCCCCAGCGCTAGGGGCCAAAAGTCAGCAACAAAGTCCTGGAGGTCAGGGAGGCAAAGCAGGGCCCAGGGCCAGCACACAGGGCACTCCAGCAAGGAGACAGCCCCAATGGCGGTCCCTCCTGGGCCCCCACCATCAGCAAGGCCCCCTCTTTCAGGGTTCAGGAAGTAGAGGGGTCCTCCAGGCATCCAGGATATCCAGGGGCTGGGCAGGGCCCAGGGAGGCAAGCCTTCCCCTGGGCCCCACCAGCAGCATGCCCCTGGTAGATTCGAGTTGGGAACAAGAACATTTTGTAAGGGGACACAGACCCTTTTTATACAGAGTAAACCTTTGTCTTGGGTGCAGGGTGGGGGAGAAACCAGTCGCAGCTGGTTTTGGAGCACTCTTGATGTGCTCAGCCACCCTTCCTAATCACTAGGGAGGCTAGGGTCATCAGTCTCACCACAGGAGGCGGAGGCAGCATTGTGTGGGAAAAGCCCAGCCCTATTCAGGTCCCAGGTGCACCACTCCCTCACATCACACATGCTAATCTCAACACCCACCACTGGGCAGACCCATCCAGACTCCTGGAGCCAGGCTCACCAGCCAGCTCCAGCCAATCACATGCCAGCACACTCACTGCACAGACAGGAACACTTCTAGAAGTGGCACTTCCATATTAGACACAACCACGCGGCACACGCCATTGTGCAGCATTCAATCCATGAGTCCGCACATACCAGACTTGAGCCTGCACACCCCATGCATCAGGAACTACCAGGGACACATACATTCCCCATGCATTCCAATGGGAGGGCAGGCCAACCTTACCACACGCACGCACTTTACCGTGGGACACAGTGGTAAAGTGCGCAGAAACCAAAAATCACTAACACCATGTCACAAATAAAAGCAAAAAGTTCAGGGGTGAACCTGCCAGAAGGGCCAAGTCCAACACAACCCCCTTCCAGCCAAAACGCAGGGTAGACCAATCACCACTGTGATGGACTTCTCTGCTTTGGGCGATAGAACACGGACGCGGGCCCACACTGCAGGGACACCCTCTGGTTCTA
The DNA here is from genome assembly GCF_964261635.1 of Lissotriton helveticus. Taxonomy (NCBI): domain Eukaryota; kingdom Metazoa; phylum Chordata; class Amphibia; order Caudata; family Salamandridae; genus Lissotriton; species Lissotriton helveticus. Next base: position 626,635,829 of record NC_136072.1, on the reverse strand, counting down.
TGCCACGTTGATTGGAAAAAAAGAAATTTCAGCACCGGGTTAAGTGCATTTTACAAAATTGTCTAAATGACGTTGACCTATGACACTATCTAAAAAATGGTACAAAAGGGGGTGATGATGGACGGAGCATCTGAATCAATCAAACACTCACACCCAGTCAAAAGATCTGGGTTTAATCCATCACCATTCTTTAGCCAACTCTGCCACCCCAGTTCAGACATGGCTATATGCAAATCAGTCTGACCCTGTGCCTCATGGGAACAGTCCAGCCCGAACTGCCAAGCCATGTCTTCCCTGGACCGGAAACAAGCTTCCGAGGACCGGTTTCTGGCATTCCAGCCGTCCATCACCACCCCCTTTTGTACTGCTTTTGGCCGCCATAAGTGTGGCAGGGTATGCTCAGACGTGAGTCCCTTGCTCACTTTGCCGCTGGATTCAAGCAAGCCAGGCTGAAGAAGGCTGTAATGCCAGAAACCGGTCCTCGGAAGCTTGTTTCCGGTCCAGGGAAGGCATGGCTTGGCAGTTCGGGCTGGACTGTTCCCATGAGGCACAGGGTCAGACTGATTTGCATATAGCCATGTCTGAACTGGGGTGGCACAGTGGGCTAAAGAACGGTGATGGATTAAACCCAGATATTTTGACTGGGTGTGAGTGTTTGATTGGTTCAGATGCTCCGTCCATCACCACCCCCTTTTGTACCACTATCTAAAAAATAACATAATGTATTCCTTCTTTATATAGTTTTTACTATTACATTATAATTTCATGAATATTCTTTCAAACACCAATTTTTTTGTCTTTTTTTTCCCTTTTGTATAAATATTTGATAAATAGTTTGTTATACAGACATTATTAGATACAAGCTCTACATAGTTCACCGAATTAATTCAAATTAATATACAGAACCACAATTCCATTCATTCAACACGTTTCGGCATGCGCCTTCGTCAGGAATTCTGTGTTTCTTTCACATTACTGGTAACCGTGTTGCTGTCCAACTTTAGTATGCTTTAGTTACGGACATGATGTGACGCTGGGGTTAAGTGCCTGCTCGTGGTAGGTGTTCATAGTACAGCATAAAGTGTGGACCAATCTGCTCAAGTCTCGTGCTACTTTTCTATTGTAAAATTCTGTATTCGGATTTCTAGAAGTTATTCATTCTCTCGTGCCCGCATAAATTGTCAGGTACTCAAAATTGAAGTCGCCTCGCATCGATATCTGCGATGTGTGTATATCCTTCACAGTAATGTCCACCATATAAGTTCAAATGTGTTACTTGTGCAGCGATGATCCCGCAACACAACCGGGTTACAGACGAACCCGGTTGTGTTGCGGGATCATCGCTGCACAAGTAACACGTTTGAACCTATATGGTGGACATAACTGTGAAGGATATACACACATCGCAGATATCGATGCGAGGCGACTTCAATTTTGAGTACCTGACAATTTATGCGGGCACGAGAGAATGAATAACTTCTAGCAATCGGAATACAGAATTTTACAATAGAAAAGTAGCATGAGACTTGCGCAGATTGATCCACCCTTTATACTGTACTATGAACACCTACCACGAGCGGGCACTTAACCCCAGCGTCACATCATTTCCATAACTAAAGCATACTAAAGTTGGACAGCAACACAGTTACCAGTAATGTGAAAGAAACACAGAATTCCTGACGAAGGCGCATGCCGAAACGCGTTGAATGAATGGAATTGTGGTTCTGTATATCAATTTGAATTAATGTGTGTACTATGTAGAGCTTGTATCTAATAATGTCTGTATAACAAACTATTTATCAAATATTTATACAAAAGGGAAAAAAAGACAAAAAACTTGGTGTTTGAAAGAATATTCATGAAATTATAATGTAATCATAAAAACAATATGAAGAAGGAATACATTATGTCATTTTTTAGATAGTGTCATAGGTCAGCGTCATTTAGACAATTTTGTAAAATGCACATAACCCGGTGCTGAAATTTCTTTTTTTCCAAAAAACGTATATTCCTTGCCAGGGTTTATCCAGTTTAGGCAGGGCCCCCCTCTTTCACAGACAGTCTACGCCACGTTGATCCATAAGACAAGCACATACTTAAAAAAAAAACAGGCCCAACTAGGCTACCCCACTGGTACTCCTTAGTTGTCCACGGCTAGGACCAGGCCCTAGGCCACCCAGATACCACTGGTCCATGCCCATCCACAGAGTGGGGGGTAGTAACCCCTGGCCTACACTAGCCACTCTCCACTCCCTTTCTCAGTGTAGTTACAAACTACCACTGATCCTCCAACCTAGGGTCCGCACCCTCAGGTTGACCAGAGGTCACGGGCAAGGATGCCCCACCCTGCCTCTACTTCTGAAGCACCCTCCAGAACACAACTCTCCCACCTGGGATCCAAATTCACCGGATGCACAGGGGTCAGACTCCCTCTGACCCCCTTCCAGAATTCTGTACTCTCCTAACTGGAGCGGTACTGCCAGACACCAGAACTACTGAAACCCTGTTCACTGATGTTCCACGTTCTTCAAACACTCTAGGAGATCCTCCTCAAATGACCTATTGGTACAGCCTAGGCCCCCGGCCTGACGTTCCCTTCAGAAACATTCCAGGCCCTGAGACTGGGTTTCGGGCACCTGGAGACACTCAGTCCCACCCAATCCTTCTCCTCTGAGACAGGACGTGTGCCCCTACACCGAGACCTAGCTGGGCTACACTGAACCTCTTCCACCACACTGGGCTGGAAGACACCTCAGCCACTCCTTTTGGAATCACTCCATCCCCTATGTCTCCCTCCTCCCAGAACGTTACCAACTCCAAAATTCTGTCTCTAAACAGACCACAGAAATCAAAAGCAGGCTCCACTTCTGCAGACGTTCTTGGGAAAAGTTCAACACACAGGACTTAGGTATCTGAGCAAAACAAGAGCACATAAGTATTCAGCAAGCTCCCCATCCAGAGAACTCACACCTTTCATCCACACACGCCCCCCCCCGGACTGGTAAGGCAGTTTCTACCACCCCTGATTTTTCAACCTGACCACACTTGACACAGGTACCATTACTCCAGGAAAGGGACAGGGAACACACACACTGGACACATTTTCGCTGCCACCACTGGATCCCACCCTTCTGGTGAATCCAGAAAACACACTTCAACAGAAATTACATTTTTAGCAAACTTAAAAACAATAATCCCCTTTCATGTGACTATCTAAAAATGCAGAGTTTTGTAGTGGGGCCAGTTGTCGCTGTGGTACTGCGCAAACACAAGTCCATATCCCACCGCTAGCCACCAATGTTAGAAATGGGATTTCTTGTTGGCTAAGGCTTGCGCCAAAGCCAGGCAGAAACCACCATTCCTAAGTGAGGGTGAAGAACTGGGCCTTATGGGCCTGGCGGCGCAGGGCACGCCTTAAATCTCCGGGTTCACCTGCCTTGTCGGACAGAGACACGAGACACTCTGTTTGGCGTAGAAAACCAGGTTTATTAGCTGCAGCTAAGCACAGTTGTCCCAGAAGTACAGAGTAGGTTCTTAGGAGACTGCCACTTTACTTTGTGGCGCACAATCTTTTATAGCACACATATTTACAACGCATACTCCCAATACATACAAGGCTAGCCAATAGGAAAAGTTGGAAAACAAGCTATCAAGTGTTCCAAATACGCCCTTCTTTCAGACACTGTGTGTTACCCCTCCCCACAAGTTAATCAGTGCTAGTGCCTACAATCCAATTTGCAGGTGGCAGGACGTATTCGTGTGCCTCAAAGGATAGTTGTGTAACAGGAGAATACAAGAAGAGAATAGCGAAGGCCAGTCAGATAAGATAAAGAAAGAAAAGAATTGGGAGAGCCAAACAGTCAGTCGAGACAGGGATCAATCAGCCTAGACACGGATTAGTGGACTCGGCCAGACCCTGACATCGGTTTCGTAAACAAGGGCAGGGGTTTACTTTTTAACAGAAGAGACACGTAGCAGCTGGAGAAGACAAAAACACTCCGTTCACCGTGCCGCCTGAGTGAGGGCAACACAAAATGGAGACGGAACACAAAATGGCGGCCGAATACGGGACGAAGTCGAAAACCGAAGAACCTCAGACCCTCCTTTTGCCATTACTCAGGCAAAACACAAAGGACTCAAGTTAGTCTGAGTCGATGTCAATGGCCATGAGGTCGTCGAGCTGTTGCTGCAACATCATCTTAATGTTCTCTGTTTTCTGTGACACAGGTCTTGGGACACACATGGTGGCACAAAGACCGCAGATCTTTTGACTGGGGGAGTGTGTGACATTGATCCACATTCAGTCCATCACTTGTTGTTTTTTGCAATTGCCGCCCTAAGTGCGCTGGGGATGCCCAGACGTGGGTCCCAGGCACTCCACACCACTTGGAGTCAAGCTAGCCGGGCTGAAGAGAGGTGTTACCTCGAAACCGGTCCGGTCCTCGGATGCTTGATTCCGGTCTGGGAAAGATATGGCTGTTGTAGTTCGGACTGGACTGTTCCCATGGGGCAACAGGGTCAGAGCTGATTTGCATAAAGCCATTATCTGACCCAGGGTGGTGTGGAGTGCAAAAAAACGATGGATTTGGGCCCAGATCTTTTGACTGGGGGAGTGTGTGACATTGATCCACATTCAGTCCATCACTTGTTGTTTTTTACAAAGACCGCAGATAGCAGGGCCACACTGTAAACAAAGACAACAAGAGAAAATGATGGCCAAAACCATTCCAAGGAAGGTTAATACCTTCCATCCCCATGTGGACAGTAGTCCCCAAAACCATCCTATCACAGACCAATCTCCTGTGTCCTGGTGAATCGACTCGGAAATTTCATTCAATTTAGAGATGGCTTGGTATACCGTAGGGGAATTATCAGGAATATAAATGCAGCAACTAGACCCGATCAATTTACAGACTCCTCCGCGATCAGCAAGAACAATGTCTAGAACCATCCGGTTCTGCAAAGTCATAAGGCGGTCCGCCTGAAGTTCGGCTGTTAGATTACTCAAGGCTCCAGAAGTCACATTTATGGTAGCCTCAACAACACAAACTAACTGTCTAATGTTTCTGCTATTGGCCATTGGCCCCCAGAAAGGAAGGAACCCTTTGAAAAAGTCCCCTCCCTCTTGTCCTGCTGTCTCTTTGGAATCAATAACCCCTCTGCCATATCAATTTCTGTGATGACCAGAAGGAGCAGCGTATGTCGGAGGGAGAAGAAAAGCCACATAACACGTTCCTGAAAAGTTGGTGGGGAGCCACGTGTGGGCTCTGTCGTGGCAGACAAAGTGTGTGCCCTGAGATGGAACTAATGGTAAAGAAATTTGGGATGAATAGATGTATGTACGGGAACAAACGCCTCTTTTCCTGTTGGTTTTTAGTATTTCGACCATTTATCTGTAAACACAAATTGCCTCGATGAGGTATGGTCCAAATTGGTGGGGATCTCCCTCGTCTAGCCTTATCTGTGAGGCTAGTAACGTAACGAGTCACGTTCCAACCATCATACGCTCGTTTCTCATCAACAGGGATCTTACCACTTTCAGCAACTCTAGTCATAGCCACTATTCCCTTTATCAAAGAACTATTACTAAAATATGCTCCACCACCATGTGGACCAACGAGAGGATGTCGAAGTTGATTCTGGTATGCATTGGAAAACATGGCCAAATAGGCCCAAGCGGAACCTTCATAAGAAAACGGAAGGACTAAATATGGCATCCCTTTCTCTGTGTTGTGGGGCATGAGTCCACAAACCCAACAGTCAGTAGTATTGACTGCCAGTTGATGCTGATGCAACAGCTGGATGAATGAATTGTTAAAGTATTCCGTTCTCCTAATTTGTTTTTGCTCTGGGAGTGTATGGAACTGATGCGGGAGGCAGTAGTGGAAAAAGGCAAAGAAACAGAAGTAGGAACAGGTGCTTGCTGCATAGTGTGAACAACCCAACCCACACAAGCCAATAAAATACATGAACATACTAAAATGCACAAGGCTACGCCACATGGACTAAACAACAATTTCTTATATTTACTTTTCATTTCTTGCTTTTTATCATTCTTTTTTAATTCAATATCCATCCTCTAAAGCGTTACTCAAGGTAATCTTCCTAGATCACTTAGTTGTGATTATTAACCGTCCTATGACACTGCAAGTCCTGCAGACCTACTGTCACTACTCAGGTCACAGCCTAAGACTCCTACCATGACCCTGCAACTTGACGGATAGTAAATAAAAATGTCTCTTAAAAGTATAACCAGAAAAAGAAAAGAGAAACAAATGTTTAATTGTTCTTAATCAGTCTAGGTCTCAGGTTGTACCGGGTCTTGTTAGGTACTGTTTGTTCTCGAAACAAAGTCTCTGAGTTTGTTGTGTTCAATCGCAGATGTGATGATACAGCTTCTTGCAACACGTCGTTGTCTTCTTTCTCAGACCTCGTCCGATCCAGACGTGCACTACTGAAACGTACCAACCGAGGGACCCTTTCGCTCTCACTATCACCTACACCCTTGCGGACCCACTGGTCAAAAGACAAAGGCAATGGTACCCTTTTGCAGTGCACGCCATGGATCCAGTTCTTCTTTCCGACGACCTTTACTGCTGTACGTGTCACTAGAAGAACTTGCCGAGGCGGCCCCCAACGAGGTTCCAGATTCTTCTTTCGCTGAAAATTCTTCAGACAGACCCAGTCACCGGGTTGGATGGAGTGACCTGGGTCTGTGGAGGCCTCCGGCAAAGCGTTTTGAACCTGCTGGGGAGGAACACGCAATTTAGTGGTGAGGTCATGCAAGTAGTCAATCAACATAGGATACGGAATATCGGAGTACTTTTTAGGTCGAGGGACTCCCCAGACATTAGCTGGGCGCCCAAAAACAACCTCGTATGGGCTGAGTCCCAAGGGAGAGTGTACAGCTGTTCTCGTAGATAGGAGTGCCAAAGGTAAAGCATCGGGCCAAGCAAGACCCGTGCTGGCCTGAATCTTTGCCAGCTTGAGTTTGAGAGTGCCATTATAGCACTCTACCAAGCCTGCTGACTGAGGGTGGTTTGCCGCATGGAATTTCTGCCTAATACCAAGACCCGCACACACCTTCTGCATAATTTGGCCTACAAATTCACTTCCATTGTCACTCCAGACAATTCGCGGCAAACCAAACCTCGGGAAGAATTCCTTCAAGAGGGCTTTGGCAGTGGACAAAGCAGTATTATCCTTTAGGGGTAGGCCTCTATCCATCTGGAAAAGGCACATACCACCACCAGAACATACTTAAGATTGTTACAACGTTCCATAGGAATGTAATCAATTTGTTATACCTCAAAAGGATGCGTAGGGGGAGCAAAATGACCTGCCGGAGTCGGGGTTCCCTTTCCTGGATTATGCATCAAACAAACGATACAATGTTTCACCATATTTTCCGCACATTTAGGGATACCTTCATTCTACCATACTGGAGCCAGAAGTTTGCATATCCCTTTCACACTAATGTGGGCTGGACCATGCGCCATAGTAACTACAGGTAATACATAGGTGTCTGGTAACAGCCAACGCTGGTGTTCTGACAATTCCGTCCAACTCCCTGTCGCGTCCAACATTCCTGTACTTTCTCTCCACTTACTCAATTCCTTTTCCGTAGCCTCTTCTTGAATCATTCTCACACTTTTTATTGTGTCCTTACACATTCCTCTTTCTCTGACCCATCTTGCAGGGCCTGCAACATACATGCGACTGGTAGCATCTCTCGCTGTTTCTTTCGCTACCTCGTCTGCAAAAGCATTCCCTTGACCCACATCATCAGTGATCCTTTTAAGTGCACTACACTTCACAATTGCTATCTGGGTAGGCAAAGCAAGTGATTCGAGAAGGTCAATTACCAACTGACCATGCTGTATCTCAGTCCCAAGGGAAGTAAAGAATCCTCTTTCCTTCCACAGACAGCCAAAACTATGAGCCACTCCAAAGGCGTACTGGCTATCGGTGTAAACATTCACTCTCTTTCCTTTAGCCAACACACACGCTCTCGTCAGGGCAATCAGTTCAGCTGCTTGGGCTGAATTCTGTCTAATGCGTGCTGTTTAAACTACTGTATACAGGGTGGTAACAGCATAGGCTGAAGTCGTCTCACCATTGGGAAGTTTGAAACAAGACCCATCCACCCATAGGATCCCATCCGGGTCCACGAGTGGTGTATCTTTTAAGTCTGTTCTGCCTTCCGTTTCCTCCTCTGTACGGAGAAAACAATCATGTTGTTCTTGGATGTCTTTCTCTTCTGGAATGGGTAACAGTGTTGCTGGATTCAAAGTATTACATCGCTTGATGTGTATATGACTAGCCAAGAGCGTCAGCTCGTACCCAGACAAGCGGGCACTCGTGAGATGTTGTGTTTTCGTTCTGTCCAAAAGAGTATCCACTGCATCCGGTACCATAACAACGAGAGTATTATCCAGTACCAATCCAGCAGATTGACGAATGGAGATCGCTGCTGCTGCTGTAGCTTTGAGACAACTAGGCAATGCATTGGCTACTGGATCCAATGTAGCCAAAAAATAGGCACATGGCCGCTGTTTGTCTCCAAATTGTTGCGTTAAAACCGACAACGCACAACCTTCTCTTTCATGAACATAGAGTGTGAAAGGCTTTATGTAATCCGGAGTACCTAACACAGGGGCAGAACACAAGGCAGTACGTAAGTCAGAAAAACTCTTCTGACAAGGAAGAGGTTGGGGTGTATCTTTCAAAGTAAGTGCCAGCAGAGGTTTAGCCAACAAAGAAAAATTTGGAATCCACTGTCTACAATAAGAGGTAATGCCCATAAAGGCACGCACCTCCCTTTGTGTGGATGGTACAGACATTTGTGCGATTGCTTGAATACGTTCTGGGGTCAATCGCCTTCCCTCCTTCGACAAGAGATGACCTAAATAGGTAACCTCTTGGCGGCAATATTGTAGTTTAGAGGGTGACACCTTGTGATGCAGGTCAGACAAATGACGCAACAGCGAAACAGTCACACTTTTACAAACATCCTCTGAATCAGCAGCAACCAACAAATCATCCACATACTGAATAAGAGTGGCACCTGGGGGCAAAGTGAAAGCATCAAGCTGAGATTTCAAAGCCTGACTATAAATGGAGGGACTCTCACAATAGCCTTGGGGTGCACGTTTGAATCAGAAACTTCGGCCTCCGAGAGAGAAGCTAAAAATATCCCTACTCTCCTCAGCAATAGGAATGCTGAAGAAAGCGTTTTTGAGATCAAGAACCGAGAACCAGGCAGCTGAAGCAGGTATCATTGTGAGCAAGGCAGTGATATCTGGGACAACAGGAAACTGGGGTATAACAATCTTGTTAACCTCCTGAAGATCAATCACAAAACGATATGCAGGGGGCTGAAAAGAATCAGTGCGTTTAAGAACAGGTAGAACAGGGCTATTGCAAACATTTCCTCTTGTTTCTTCAACCACACCTTTCTGAACTTAATCATGGATGATAGCCAACAGAGCTCTTTCGCCATCGCTGGAAAGTTTATACTGAGGAATGCGTGGTAATTTAACATTAGGCTTGACAGTAACCACGTAAGGTGGAATGTGGAGCAAACCAACATCATTCGGACCTGTAGCCCAAAGCGTAGCAGGAAGGGAAGGCAATTCAGGTGGGAGTTGGTCCTTAGACAAATACATAGGAGAAACCAATTTCTCACCTAAAGTAAGATGTACACCAGAGGGGGAGCAGTACAATGTTGCATGAAGACGTTTCAGTAAGTCCAAACCCAGCAAATTCTCGCCGCAACCAGTCGTTAAAATTAGCGGAGCCTCCAAATCATAAGGACCAATTGAGATAGGCAAAGGGCAAGAAACCGGGTTACAAACTAGGGCGCCAGAGAATCCCACAGAAACGTTTGTTAAGCCAGACAAAGGTGCCCCAGGGAGTTTGGAGTGAATGATAGATCTTCTCATTGCACCAGTATCCAAAAGAAATGGTTCTGAAACACCCAATGCAACAACTTCAACATAAGGCCCATTCTGATCCACTGGAACTGATACGACTCCCTTGCTTTGTCCATGGCTGTCCTAACTAGTGTGAAAATCCTGAATCTCATTTTCAACACAATAGTCGTCATTGTAATATTGTGCAGACTGAGTATTCTGCTGGTCAAAGTAATTCATAGGATTTTGAGGGGGAAAGGAACGCTGTGTCTGAGACAACTCACCTCGCCCTCTACCCCTGTGTGCTGACTGAAAACCACCACGGCCTCACGGCCCTGGCAATCCACCATTACGTTGCAATAAAACCGGACAGCTATTCTTAAAATGACCTTCCTCTTTACAATAGGCACATTGATTAGGACCTAGCAAAGGTCACGGAACAAAGTGTTCAGGTTTCTGTAACAACTTCTGAAACTGGGGAGGCTGTTGAAATTGGCGCTGAGCAGAACGAGGGGGATAAGCCTGTTGCAAAAGAACCTTTGTTTTTAATTCTTTAGTCTTTTTCAAGTTTATCCTTTTCCTCCTGATCCCTATTCTCGTAATACTGAGCAGTGGCTAGTATCTGGGCAGATGAAGAAACAGCCCATGAACTTTCAGAGTCTTTCAATTTATGCGATAATTCTGGAAGCAAATTAAATACAAATTTATCCACAAATAATCGCTACCCACCCTCAGTCCTCATATCCTGACCACTCTGGTCGATGAACGTCTCCTCGAAACGGGTGAAGAAATCGGAGACACTCTCATCTTTCTTCTGTTTGCACGCAGCTAACTTATCCCAGTTAACACGTAAGGCAGGCATCATCGTTTTCATTAAAGTGATGATCCTACCAGGCAATTCTTCAATCAAAGCATCGGGTTTAGCACCTCCTACTTGTGCTGCATCCGCGGCAGTTATAGCAGCCTAATTACCACCTAAAGCTTGGTTGTGGTCCTCCCTACGAATCCGAACCCATAACGCTTGTGGGACTACATTTCCCATCAGCATATCAATATCAGCCAAATTCATGATACACGTGTCAACAATCTGGGACAGCTCTTTATAATACCCAGCGGGATTTTTACGAGGCTCCGGTAAAGACTGTTTAAGCGCCAAAACTTCAGATCGTTTCCAGGGAACATGTACCCATATACGCTGGAAATGAGCAGGGACACCCGGATTATTGCCTGCCTGTGGAACCGCTTCTCTCCATACTGGAGGAACTTCTCTCATAGGATAATGTTTCATTTTCTGACTAACTGCAGGATCAGGGTCAAGAAAAGCCTGGGAAGAAAATAAAGACCTAAAAGTGATAAGTGTTCCTACAGCGTCCTCAACATCAGAACCCACAATAAATCTTTTATCAAATTTAGCCTGTACGTCTAACAGACCCTGGGGAGCTACACCCAAATCCATATCCTCCCATCCTTTGACACGAGCGTCACACATAATATTAAAAACATATCTCTGCCTTGGCGCATCCCACTGGTGAAAGGTGCTCATGATATCGTACACGGTATACTGTGGACCACTCATGATCCATTTGTGAGCGAGACGGTCCAACACAATTCGCTCGTCAGGACCTGGGAGTTGACTACGGGATTGTCTTTGAGAAAGAGCAGGAGTCAGGTTAAAAGGCCCAAAGAAGGGGGAGAAAAGGCCAGAAACAGTATCGACCAATCGTTTACGAGCTGTGGGAGAATCTGACAGTAGAACGGGAGGAAAGGCATTAAGCAAAGCAGGAGAGGGGCTGACAGTTATACGAGGAACTGGGGGTAAAGGAGACTGAGGTACAGGAGTCCGAGGGACAGGAGTTGGTGGCAAAGGAGGCGAGGGTGGCAATACTGGAAGGGGCAATTGTGGAAGAGCCGGGACCAATGGCGGAACGACAGGTGGCTGGACAAGTGGTAATAATGGGGGTGCATTAGCACCTTGTACATAGGGCGGAGGCAATCTCAACAAATGGGACAGTAAGTGATCTTCATCAAGATCCTTACTCTGTGGAGAAGTAGGCAACACAGGGTAACATCTATCTATTGCCATATGATGCTGTCTTTCTGAGACTTCCATCGCTTGATCAATATTATTATCTTTAAACTGCTGGGCAGCCTGTATAATCGTCATACCTTTCTCTTTCTTATCTCTTTTTGCCTGCTTAATTTCTCTTTGTTTTGCTTCCTTACGCCAGAGGCTGAAAGAGTCAAACATTGCCAGCCGGGCTTTTCTTGTGAACAAAATCGTTTCTAGATTATCTAATATGTCAGGCTCAAAGCTACCATTTTGTGGCCACTGATTTTGTGGCCACTGCAGAACACCATCTTTCTTTGTGTATCGGATCCATGCCTCGTTAAAGGCAATGGGGCCAACCCCATGTTTCGAATAGAGCTCATAAGTGGGAGTTCCAAACGGAGGAATTGGACAAGAGTCCTCCAGCCGGGAATCCCTATTACAATCAAGACAACAAAACTTCCTAAACTTGCTAAGACCAGGCATCCTTAAGTCACTGGTCTACTTACAAACTTCAAGGGGTTTAGAGCAAATAACACAGACTTACCCCTTGGCTTCGGCTATTGCAATGGTCAAATAATAAACCCAAAAACAAAACAAAGAAGTGGGCGCAACCCACGAATACTTAACTACGTGTTTTTTCACGCCAACAGAGGTCCGTCTAACGTCTCGCAATACCAGTCGTCACAAAGGGGGCCAAGGCAGGGCGGCAGTCAGGGCAGCAGTCGTCAGCAGCCGTCGGAAATGCAGGGGTAGCTTGAAGTGGTTCGTGAGTCCTCCGGAATTTTCTTTCGAGGCTCCTCACGACCCTCGGGCTGAACCGCTACCACTGAAGCCGCCCCCAATTGGGCACCAGTTAAAGAACCGGGCCTTATTTGCCTGGCGGCGCAGGGCACGCCTTAAATCTCCGGGTTCACCTGCCTTGTCGGACAGAGACACGAGACACTCTGTTAGGCGTAGAAAACCAGGTTTATTAGCTGCAGCTAAGCACAGTTGTCCCAGAAGTACAGAGTAGGTTCTTAGGAGACTGCCACTTTACTTTGTGGCGCACAATCTTTTATAGCACACATATTTACAACGTATACTCCCAATACATACAAGGCTAGCCAATAGGAAAAGTTGGAAAACAAGCTATCAAGTGTCCTGAATACGCCCTTCTTTCAGACCCTGTGTGTTACCCCTCCCCACAAGTTAATCAGTGCTAGTGCCTACAATCCAATTTGCAGATGGCAGGACGTATTCGTGTGCCTCAAAGGAAGAGAATAGCGAAGGCCAGTCGGATAAGATAAAGTAAGAAAAGAATTGGGAGAGCCAAACAGTCAGTCGAGACAGGGATCAATTAGCCTAGACACGGATTAGTGGACCCAGCCAGACCCTACAGAAAATAAGACCCTGTGGTTTATATCAGAAAAAAGTCAGAATGCTGACTATAAAGAAATGTGTGGGAGAAATAAGCCTGAGGAGAGTCCCTGACATTTACTGAGCTATGATGACAAGAAAATATTGTAGACTTGTGTCACTGTATATCAAAACATTAAATAATAAACATATACAACAGAGATATTAAAAACGATTTGCACAATTTATTGTGGTACCTCCCTTCAGGGTTACACTCTAAATTTTTTAAAAATAATTAAAAAAAGTTTTCTTCATAATAAGATATACATAAACAATAGTAAAAACAGTCAAAAGAAACAGTCGACGCAGTGTTTCGGTGTCATTAAAATAGTTGCACCTTCATCAGGACTTTTGACATTATTGACTTGTGATCTAAAAATTGAAAAACAATATTTTAGGTACCTATTTTTCATACAGTGACACATACATAGCATAGTTTTCTGTTTTTTTCCTTTTATTTTACTCCTAGGCATATAGTTTTATGTTCAAACATTTATTAACCCGCCACATTCCTATCTTAATAAAGAAAAAGGACATCCTTGAAAATAAAATGTCCAAGCACTGATTATTTAAGATTGCAGGGGCCTAAATATTGCCCAGGCTGTATAGGGAAGTACCTTAAATAGAAGATTTGTTTCAGCAGACTTCTAAGTCGATTAAGAAATACAGCTCATATTGCACTACTTTGTTTCGTCTGGTAATTTGACAAGCCTTATATGTAAAGAAAAAAGCCAAATTACATACATGCAGTTTGAACCTCATTCTATGATTTATTTTTTTATTATTTTTTATATATAATGTTCTGGCATGTTTATGTTACCTTAATGGGGACATCAGTGCTTATAAATTGGCACGGAGGAGCCACCGTAATTTATTGTGCGGCCGTCTTCATATGAAAATAGCAGATTCCTTCTTCAATTCGGAATCACTGGGAACAATAAAGGGCATTGTATAGTCGGTCTCAATTTTATATACAGTCTCACCGAAAGTTTAATCTAGATTTCTGAGCTCTTTCAAATTTACTCACCAGTTTTAAAACTCGTTTTCACTTGAGTGATGAGAGTAGATTTTGTTCATCCACTACGGGAGGGCACAATTCCGCTCCTTTACTCATGAGCCTGTTGGTATAATCAGGATGTGCAGTGAGCCTGCTGATTATACTAAGCGTTTTATTCAATCCCTTACCAATTTTCTTGTCTAACTATGCTTGTCATTAGTTGTGATAAGGACTATAGAATTTTTTCAAAACCGCTTATCTTTAAATGGGAAAATGCCCTGATCTTTACCCCTGTTCATTGGTATTACTAGTTTAGGCCACACCTGCTGCCTCATAGTTAATTATCAAAATTCACTATATAGATTAGTTTGGTGTCAAAACAAAACACACAAGGGCATCATCTAACATTATTGTAGGCCTTCCGACTATACCCCATCATAGATATTATTGGGAAGGGGATTAAGTACGGTTTATGCAGCGAGTACACTTCAATTTAAAAAATTTAAAAAATTTGGCCTCCAGATCGGGAAACAAAGCGAGGGTCACATGTGCCATTATATCAGGCCGGGCTAAATCTAAAACTCCTTTCTCTAAAGAAATAGAGGGCTCAAGCGTGACAATAGATCACGTACCTGTATCGATAGATTTGGCCTCCCTGCTCCACCGTGTCCGTGTCGTCATGGATAATTTTGACACGGACTTGGTCGTTTATATGCTGGCTCTGATCACCATGACCCGAAAGTAGATACATGCCTTTTCCGATCATTATATCGGAATAAATCCGATCTCCCTTTGTGCTTGTTTTAATTTGTAAATTCATATGATATTATTTTTAGTTTTATTACATGTAGGTAATTCGTCTCTAAGTTTTCGGACCAATTCGTAGAGTTTCGATTTGTTCGCAGCGTAACCCGGAAGTCTCCGCATTTGATTACTAGCGATATGCAGTTAAACAAAAACGATCTATTGGGAAATTTCTTCTATGTATTCACGGGACATATCATGTCAATACTAAATTTCATAAATTCTTAAATGCGCCAGCGCATATTTTAAGTTTGTGTTTCATATATGGTGGCCATTTTGAGTTGGGGAATAAAAGATGTTGTTTCACTTATTCAACTCAGCCAGACCCTGACATCGGTTTCGTAAACAAGGGCAGGGGGTTACTTTTTAACAGAAGAGACACGTAGCAGCTGGAGAACGCAAAAACACTCCGTTCGCCGTGCCGCCTGAGTGAGGGCAACACAAAATGGCGACGGAACACAAAATGGCGGCCGAATACGGGACGAAGTCGAAAAACGAAGAACCTCAAGGGTAAGGAAGTCACCCGCCAAGACAACCCCTGCTCACCCTCTTGGTAGCTTGGCGCGAGCAGTCAGGCTTATCTCAGAGGCGATGTGTAAAGCATTTGCGCACGCACCCACCAGCCACAACATCCAAGGCCCCCACAAAAGGAACTCCACACAAGGTATATGTAAACATAGCCTTTGTATTGCAAAACACATTAGATAGAAACACACACTTTACAATGTGCCAACAGGCACGGGCAAAATTTACAGGGGATTATGTACAGGACAGGGCCACAGGCACCACTGTCAGGAATCAACACTTTTAGAAATAGTATTTAGAACATATGATAATCAGAGGCTTCACACATGATGCATAGAACATTCAGAGGTGTAGGAAAGACACCTGATGTATAAACATACATTCAGAGGTGTAGGAACAAGGCACATGATGCATCAAAACACATTCAGAGGTGCAACACAGGAGAACACATGATGCATAAACAACACATTCAGAGGTGTTAGAACAAGGCACATGACGCATCAAAACACATTCAGAGGTGCAGCACAGGAGAACACATGATGCATAAACAACACATTCAGAGGTGTAAGAACAAGGCACATGACGCATCAAAACACATTCAGAGGTGTAGCACAGGAAAACACATGATGCATAAACAACACATTCAGAGGTGTAAGAACAAGGCACATGACGCATCAAAACACATTCAGAGGTGCAGCACAGTAGAACACATGATGCATAAACAACACATTCAGAGGTGTAAGAACAAGGCACATGACACATCAAAACAGATTCAGAGGTGCAGCACAGGAGAACACATGATGCATAAACAACACATTCAGAGGTGCAGCAAAGAACAATTCGCAGAATTACATTAGCATGAACTCATAACTATACCCAGGCCAACTGGCCTCTCTGGGGCTAGGACGCCCTGTGTCGCAATGTCAGGGGGGCCTAAACGTAGCAGCTGCCCACTAAGTGCTGGGCAGCTCTAAGAACTGAACCAGGCACCACCGTGCCTCCTGGCTCTCTTCTGGGGCTCTAGAAACAATTAAGGGACCAAGAACCACCTGTGAGCCTCGCAGGCTCGGTGGCCAAAAGAACTATGCCCCCAGGAGCCTCGTGGGCTCTCAAGCAATGCTGCCAATGTTGGAGCCTCTCAGGGCTCGAGAACAATGTGGGGCCTTCGTTGGAGTCCCTCCTCTGTGAACTCGAGATCAAGGACTGCCCCCTGAGCCCCGCGGGCTCTCAAAACAATAGTGGCGCCGTGAGCCTCTCAGGGCTCTCAAAACAATGATGCGCTGTGAGCCTCTCGGGGCTCTCGAAACAATGATGGCACCGTGAGCCTCTTGGGGCTCTCAAAACAATGATGGCGCCGTGAGCCTCTCGGGGCTCTCAAAACAATGGTGGCGCCGTGAGCCTCTCGGGGCTCTGTGGAAGCATGCCCCCGGAGCCCTCACACGGAGAGAGCATACTGGGGGGGTGGGCACCGGCAATGTGCCCCGACGCCCCCCCTCGGCCACAACAACGGAGCCCCACTCACCGGGACTCCTGACGCGCCGGTCTCTGCTTCGCTGCCGGCCTCCTCTCGCTCTCCGGGGCTCTCCCTCGCTCTATGGAGCACCGTGGGGGGGGACCGGCGTCTTCATTTGGGGCAATGCAGGAGCGCGGAGTAGGCTCCCGCCGCTTCCTGCTTTGTCTCGCTCCCCGGTGGGGGCGGGACTTGGGAATCTCCTCGGGCCGGCAGCCAATCACTGCGCGGCCCAGGGAAAGACGTCACGGAGGAATCCCGGGCCGGCAGCCAATCCCAGCGCGGCCCTGGGAGGACGTCACGAGGGGTCCCGGGCCAGCGGCGGTGAACTCGGGGGTCGAAATAAGTAAATAAGTAATAAAGCAAGGTGGGCACTCGCTGGGGGCCCAGAAACCTTCAAATAAACGGGGCAAATGCCGGGTGGGCACCGGCTGAGATCAACAGCGCTCCCAAGCGCTAACGGGAAATAAAGCGCTCCCAAGCGCTAGTAGACAATACATCGCTCCCAGGCGCTAGAAGGGCACAAGGTAAAGCGCTCTCAAGCGCTATAAGTAAAATGAAGCGCTCCCCAGCGCTAGGGGCCAAAAGTCAGCAACAAAGTCCGGGAGGTCAGGGAGGCAAAGCAGGGCCCAGGACTAGCACACAGGGCACTCCAGCAAGGAGACAGCCCACATGGCGGTCCCTCCTTGGCCCCCACCATCAGCAAGGCCCCCTCTTTCAGGGTTCAGGAAGTAGAGGGGTCCTCCAGGCATCCAGGATATCCAGGGGCTGGCCAGGGCCCAGGGAGGCAAGCCTTCCCCTGGGTCCCAGCAGCAGCATGCCCCTGGTAGATTCGAGTTGGGAACAAGAACATTTTGTAAGGGGACACAGCCCCTTTTTATACAGAGTAAACCTTTGTCTTGGGTGCAGGGTGGGGGAGAAACCAGTCGCAGCTGGTTTTGGAGCACTCTTGATGTGCTCAGCCACCCTTCCTATTCACTAGGGAGGCTAGTTCATCAGTCGCACAACAGGGGGCGGAGCCAGAATTGTGTGGGGAAAGCCCAGCCCTATTCAGGTCCCAGGTGCACCACTCCCTCACATCACACATGCTAATCTCAACACTCACCACCGGGCAGACCCACCCAGACTCCTGGAGCCAGGCTCACCAGCCAGCTCCAGCCAATCACATGCCAGCACACTCACTGCACAGACAGGCACACTTCTAGAAGTGGCACTTCCATATTAGACACAACCAAGCAGCACACGCCATTGCGCAGCATTCAATCACACGAGTCCGTACATACCAGACTCGAGCCTGCACACCCCACGCATCAGGAACTACCAGGGACACATACATTCCCCATGCATTCCTATAGGAGGGCAGGCCAACCTTACCACACGCACGCACTTTACCCTGGGACACAGTGGTAAAGTGCGCAGAAACCAAAAATCACTAACACCATGTCACAAATAAAAGCAAAAAAGTTCAAGGGTGAACCTGCCAGAAGGGCCAAGTCCAACAACGTTATATAATCTGGCTCTGTAAATTTATTTGGCAAATCTTGCCCCAGCCTAAAGAGCGCCCCTCATGAAACCCAGGCCAGTTTTCAAACCCTGCTGTGGTCAGTTGTTCTGACCAGTGGTGACATTGGGAGATTTGGGCATTCAGTGCGGTAGTCCTATGGAAGTACTTGTGTACTGCAGAGTTCATAAATAGATATTTTTTAATAAATAACCAAAACTTAGTATGCACTACGACCCATATACTGGAGGTCCTACTGTGTTCATATCCAAGTCTGTCACCAAGCCAGTTTTACACCATCAGGAACAAATGTATTAGATCCACACCATTTCCCATCCACGTCGTTCCCCATTGCATATTTTATTCCGGTGAAAATGTATATATCCACTGAATTAGTTATGGGAAATCGGCGCTAGACAGGGGAGTGTTAGGATCCATCCTAAATCCACAAGACATGAACTGTACAGGGTTCAAACGTACCTTTCTACCTCACCCCTCTGTGTTCGCATAGAGCTCAAATCAAGCCCTTACCTCAGTATGAGGGCGTTTGTGATGAACTGGACAGGTCCTGGATGGAAGTGGGGATTGCACAATCAGTTTCGGTTTCAAAGCATTAGTTTGTGATTGCATCTCAAAGGACAGCAGTCAGTCGGTCGGTGTAGGTATGGAATGCAAGGGTTCTCATACTAGTGGTCATCTGACCTGTTAAAATCCAATACCCAGGATTAAAAGTGTGCCACACGTTATTTAATGAACACATTTGCACACATTACATGGGGATTAATAGGGATTTTGGTGGGTTCAGCACCAAAATCTACATGTACCCGGCTGCACTCCCTTGCCCACACTAAAGTACAGGTGTGACTTGCTGCAGTTTACCAGCAGAGACGGACTGACAGGTTCAGACTGATGAAACAGAAGTTAGGTGTTGCAATTACAACAAACAGACATCGGTGCAAGGGTCTCGGGTGTTCGGAGTCTTTTGTATTGGGGTGACTGCATTTCGTTAATAGAAACAATTCCGAATATGGCTAGACCGTATGTTTGTGGCTCTGAGCGGCGGTGGCACATAATGAGCAGGAGCTTTCGGCAAATTCTTTCAAATGTGGGGTGGGATGTAGATTTGCGCCAGTTAATATCTTTGAAAAGGGAGCAGGGTATAATGAACTGCTAGCAAGACTATGTTTACATAGGTTGTTTTTATCTATGTAAATTAGATTGATATTTATTATGCATAAGTAGGTTATTGGAATTTTGATGAATTGTTAGTTCATTTACTAACTGCAAAAAAACAAACCTTAAACTTCATTTGAGGGAGTTAACATTCAGTGTATAATTTCATTTAAAAACTGGAGCCTGGTCACCGACTTGGCCTTCCATAAACCCCATTTAATTCCACTGCTTGCCATACTGCTTGGTTCCTCGATTAGAACGGCCGCGAGTGGTGCGCACCCGCGCGCCACAGCAAGCCATTTGGTTTTAATTATCGCGCCTGTGTCTGGGCACGATAATTGATACCACATGGGCTTTGGTGCGCGTAACAGACACCAATAGGCCATGCACCCGCCTTTGGCCTATTGCGTTCTCTATTAAAAAAAACACGCATTCAAAGCCCAATAACGTAAGACAAAAGGAAAAGCACACGCACGAGCGTGTGCGGTTCCAGGCTCAGTTTCTAAAGCCCCTACAAAAGGGCTCACCTGCCCGAACAGTGCTGCGCACTGCATCGCTAGGGGCGAGCACCAAAAAGGGGCTAGAGGGAAGGCTAATTACTACCGCCTAATATCTCTCCTTGATTCTACCTCCAAACTGATGGGCCAAATAATGTTGGAGAGGCTAGAAAACTGTGCCAGTGAGAACAATATTTTAACAGAGACGCAGTATGGCTTCAGAAGAGGTATTGGGACGGTAAAACAATGTGTAAACCTAGAGTTATTGATACGGAAGTACACATTAGCCAAGGAGGGGGCGCTACACCTTTGTTTTTGTTGATCTCATTAGCGCTTTCGACCTTGTCAATCACGCCAAATTATGGCAAACATTGAAAGGGGGAGGGGCCCCTATCTACATAATTATATATTTATCCCAGATTTACACTTTTTTAACTTCCAGGGTACGGTTTGGAAAAATGGGAGAATGTACACCTGATTTTAGGGTTATGCGTGGTATTAGACAGGGCTGTGTTCTAGCCCCACTTTTATGTTCCCTATATATTAACAATGTAGACCCCTTGTTACAAAATCTAGCTGTAGACGACCCTAAAGTTGGATCGCGTCCCACGCCAGTATTATTATATGCAGACCATGCGGTCCTAATATCCAGGACAGCAAACGGTCTGCAATGCCTAATAGAAATTTTTGCCCTTTAAATGACCAAATAGGATCTACAGTTACATTTTAAGAAAACTTTTGTCATGACATGTGGGAGCAATAGGCCCAAGTATAGATAACATCACGTGGGCGAGGTCGCTATTAATAGAGTTTTATCTTTTTCATACCTGAGAATGCTTTTTAATAGGAATGGCACCTGGAATGAATGAACATGAAAGGGAGCTTCCCCAAAGAATAGAGAATTAAACAATGAGAATCAACCAAGAACACCCACAGAACACCCACAGAAAGGCTGAAATATTAATAATAATAATAATAAAAAATAATAATAATAAAAAGCGCTTTTTCCCATCGCATGACGTTCTTTGATGTTGTGATTGATAGTGAATAACTGGTTTGTTTGAATGAGAGCGTGTGAATGACTGTTAGAATGAAAGAATGAAGTGTCATGTTTTTATTGTTCTATTTGTATTTGGGCTGATGCTTATTCAAGCTCCCATCATTTAAAGAATTTTTTGTACTCTAGAAGCTGACCTTTATCAAATAGGGTCTCAATAATTTTATTACAAATGATTGACTCAAAAGAAATTTTTCAAAATATTTCAGCCTTTCTGTGGGTGTTCTTGGTTGATTCTCATTGTTTACTTCTCTATTCTTTGGGGAAGCTCCCTTTCATGTTCATTCAGTTATTCCTCCCTGGTGGGTGGCTCCCCTTGTCTATTGGACAGTAGGTTTACAGGGTCCCTCTTCTGTATTTTGGCATGGCACTTGGAATACGCATATTGAATCATGCAACATTACATTTTTAAGAATTACGGAGAGTATGTTTAGATTTTCCGCAAAAATAGGAAATTAACCTATACGCGAAATCCTAGCTCTGTATCAGAGTAAATGTGTCTCAGGGGTTTGTTATGGGGCTGCAACTTGGGGGAGCACTAACACCGCCTCCTTACAAATCCAAGAAAATAAATTCTTAAAAAGATTGTTGGCAATTCCTAGCTTGACAACAAATTATATAGTTTATAAAGAACTATCTGTATTGTACCTAAGTGACACAATAAATATGGCTGGCCTTACTTTTTTGCAAGGGGTATGGGCCAAATATGAAACAAAATTCACAAAAGACTTAATCATGAATTGCCTGGCCCTTGACCTTCGCAGGAAAATACCCTGGCTGGAGCACATTTTTAATCTCCTAATACTTTGCAAAGTAGATATTGATAGAAAGAATCCTATACTTATCCAGGAGCTCAGTAAAAGCGACCTTAAGATGAGATATTTTAAATGCTATGGAATATAAAAGAGAAAGGGATGCTAGCCAAAAACATGGTGTTGTTTCTTACTGCGAATGCCCGCTTATGAGGGGCACACAGTTGTATTTAACGCTGGTAAGAAACACCCAGCACAGAATTTACTTAACTAGGCTAAGGATGGGTACACTACATCATATATTAGCATTTCCTAGATCTGAAAAGTGGTGTTATAAATTTCCAAAATGCCCATGTGATGGAAAGACTCCACAATCCACGCTGGATTTCTTACTTTTTTGTAGTTTTTATAGGGATATCCGGAAATCAGTTTTAAAACCCCACTTTCTATCAAATATGCTTTTTAACTATAAATATACTTTTAATTTTGTATGTAGTCTGGAAAATGTGAAAACTATGAACGCTGTTATTTGATTTATACCGCTTGCAATCAGGAAAAGAAAGAACTACAGGCACTTGGATGCATTGATATACGAAAAGCCTGATGATTATTTTAGCTTTGTCCTTAATCATTTACCTTGATATGATGTGGCACCTGCACTTTATGCACCGTTATGCACCTTTAAGCACTGCATCTGGATGCATTGTATTATGAACAGCCTGAATATTAATATAGATTTGTCTTCAATCTTCTATGTCTATTTTATAATGGCATTTGCACTTTATGTATTCTATATGCTCCAGAATCCTGTTTTCTGTATATTTTCATGATAGATAGTATTTTGCACATATTTAATTTTATTGTATTGTCGTATGTATATGTATATTATTTTGAATGTGGAGGGAGACTATGGATTATTCTGTGTTCTAAATCTTGATGTGATGTAATGTAGGTATGTTTAACCGATCTTCTTCGATTAGCATGCTTTTATGGTGGTATTTCTTGCACCGAATGAAGCTGATTTTGACTTTGACTTTGGCTTACTGTTATTGATTTTTGTCAAATTCATGTCATAGTGCCATTGCATGAGAATAGTCAGGATTACTGTCAAAAAGAAGATAAATGTCTGGGACAAACAATTGGAAAATGAGCTACAAAGGTGTCACCAGAGAGAGTGGAAGCAATTCACCAGGTGAATCCACCTCAAATTCAGAAAGAAGTCAGGATTTTTGGGGAATGCTTGGCTGCTGTAAACAGTGGTTACCAAACCTTTCCCTAGCGGCTAAGCCTTTACTGAGGCTGACAGACAAGGGTGTGTCTGATCCGCTTCCATTGGACAACAATTGCACAAAAGCATTCCTAGAGTTGAAAGAGAAAAAGTGTCGCGCACCGGCACAAGGGATTCAAGTTTATTTAAAAGAAAATATACCAATTTGCAGTGAGAGGGAGGGCTGCGCTCTCTCAGTGCCTGTTCAAAAACATGATTGTGTTCAAAAGTCTATGAGGTATTTCCCAATGACCCTTGACCCTATTGTCACAGAAATACCCAGCTGCCTTAACTTGGTAGCCGTGGTAGATGTCATTCACAAAAAGAGAGATAATATAATAATGCAATGCCCAGTAACTGAAATGGTTCCTTACTTTGTGGAGTTGTTTTGGGAAAATACTGTGACCAAGACATTTCTAAATTCAAATGTATTCAGCTTACTGCCAGCAAATGAAATTGTTTGTGATGAAACTGAACCTAAATGTCTAGGTGTCATGAATTTATGTCTGAAACCAAGGTTAGACTTTAATGATGAACCTCTGATTGAGCCCAACTTGTCCACTTTGTAGATGGTCCATGTTTGAAAGGTAATAATGACACATTAGGAGCAGCACATGATGTGCTCCCTATACATTATGGGGTCGATTCCGATTCGGGAAAAAAAACGTCCGTACGATTTGTATCCGGAGCCCTCTCCGTACGAATCGTACCCGTACGTCCGAGTCGCGAAGTACGATCCGTATTTCGTGAATCCGTGAATCCGTCCGAATCGACGCGATCCGTACGTATTGCAAGGCTGAAACCGTGAACCGTACAACTCGTACACATACCGTACGACTCGTACACATGCCATACGACCCGGCGAGTACGATCTGGACCGGGGTATGAGGACGCGATTCGTACGGTCCACGTCAGGTAAGGGCGAGTCATACGGAAAAGCACACAAACACATACACACCGTACGGTCTGTACCCCCCATGATCGCAGGGGTACGCACCGTACCCCTGCGATCATGGGGTGTACGAGCCGTACCCCCATTGTACGATCGGTGTACGAGCCGTACCCCCATTGTATGATGGGTGTATGAGCCATACCCCCATTGTACGATGGCTGTACGAGCCGTACCCCCATTGTACGATCGGTGTACGAGCTGCACCCCCATTGTACAATCGGTGTACGAGCCGTACCCCCATTGTACGATCGGTGTACGAGCCGTACCCCCATTGTACGATCGGTGTACGAGCCATACCCCATGTACGATGGGTGTACGAGCCGTACCCCCATTGTACGATTGTGTACGAGCCGTACCCCCATTGTACAATCGGTGTACGAGCCGCACCACCATTGTACGATCGGTGTACGAGCCGTAACCCCCTTTGTATGATCGGTGTACAAGCCGTACCCCATGTACGATGGGGGTACGGCTCGTACACCCATCGTACATGGGGTACGGCTCGTACACCCATCGTACAATGGAGGTACGGCTCGTACACCGATCGTGCGGCTCGTACACCCATCGTACATGGGGTACGGCTCATACACCGATCGTACAATGGGGGTACGGCTCGTACACCACATGATCGCAGGGGTACGGTTCATACCCCTGCGATCATGGGGGGTACGCACCGTTCCCGGGGGGCCGTTCCGTACCTGTTTCGGCGCGAACTCTGCTTTTACGGCTGTTGTCAGCTCCCGTAGAAAAAGGGTTGTACGGTGCGTACCCGACACGTATCGTACTTGCTGGGTCATAAAAACCAGCCGCGAACCGTACAGATGTCGCGTACAGCGGGTTCCGAGGGAGAAGCGTACGGAGATTAGAATCGTACGGTGTCTTGTACGACTCGTACGGAGTACCGCTCCTGGTACAAATCGTACGTCATCGTACGTACGGGGGACGTCGCAGGGTACGATTCGTACGGGAAAAACGCTCCGAGCGGCTATTCGGATCAGTTTTTCCCGAATCGGAATGAAACCCCTATGTGTCAAAGCTTCATGGCTTGTATGTCTGTTGGGATGGGTGCTTAAGCTCAAACCATGTAACAGGAGATTAGTAGCCATCTCCACATTGTTTGCTAAATGAGCTGAAGCGCAGCGGTGGGGGGGCTAAAGTCGTTCCAACAGTGAAACAGTGGATCCGTGACTTGTTGTACTGCAGGGACCAGTTGGACACCTATGCGGAGGAACTGCCGGAGGTATCTCGCACCAAGGATATCTTGGCTCCCCTTACTGGGTATTTACTGGGTAAGCCAGACTTATGTTAAGATGTAGTGCAAAAAGCTTGGCTGTAAATTGAGCGCGATAGGACTGTTTGCCACTATGCTGCATGTATTCTGAAGGGCTATTCAGAACATCTAGACATGTTATTCCAAGTGCCGTGGAGGTCGGGGCGGTGGGTGGAGGGACTTTTCATGTTGGGTTGCGTTTTATACCAGAAAAACGGCTTGTGTGGATATCCTGTGAGGAAAACAAAACGCTATTGGAATACTGCACCCAATGTCGGGGTGTTTTATGTCTTTCCTGCCTACAAGCTGATTAATAAAGATATCTTTAAAATAAAATCCTCATGGCTTTCAGCAGTTACCTCAGCCCAAAATTCGAAATTAATTGCCCTTACCATAGCATGCAGTATGACTGCTCAAATGGGTATCACTATTGTCATGGGAGAGAGAGATGCTAATTTAGTTGTACAATATTGTGTCCTGTTGGCCTATACATTCAATGGAAGTTTTCAATGTGAATCTGAGAAGGATACTGTTTATCTAATGTTGATGTTAATGACTGACGATTGGAAAGAATTAATGGAGGCTCAAGAAAACATTTCAGAGGCAGAACAACAAGGTTGTATCAGAACAGATTTTGAGGAAAATGACAACTGCAAAGTAGCAAATATGTTATTGCAAAAACTGATACCCAGGTATAGATTGCCAGTTTCTCTGTAATCAGATCATACTGAGGTCTCAAAGATGATGTGTGGAGAACCACAGATTAGACAAGGTGGATTGTAACTATCTGCCTGAAGTTTCAAGCACAATCAAGCAACACAAAGACAGCACAGAGTCTCACTTTGTAAAAGACTGTGTCTCAGCATCACTGAAGTGGCTTGAATATGTACATGCAAATGCACTTGTGAAAACCACAGATGAGAAGACTATCCATTCCTATGAAGGATTGGCTGATGTGGAGCGTTTAGTTTATCACTAGAAGGCCTGTTCCAAATGATCCTGGCAATGACTGTTGTGAAATGTGGTGGCCTTCCAAATTGGGTGCATGCCTCTCATTCACGTATGGTCCCGTGTCCCCTTGATAAAACCGCTCCTCTTTAAGAAGAGATGCAAGCAGCGGTCAAAAGTCCACAGAAGAGGGTCAGTCACGCTGTAAGGGAAGACACAGGATCTGAAACAGCATTAAACCAAAGTGTACTGGAAAATCAAAAAGTGGAAACTGTCTCAGATAAAAGCGGTGTCAAAAGGCTGAAGAAGGAATTAGTGCTGTGGGCCTACGAGTGGAGGTAGAAAAAAGGGTAGAGAGACAAAATATCGAAATTAAAATATCGATATACAATAATATCGATGTTTTAATTTCGATGGTAGAGAATATCGATGTGCAATAATATCGATAGACAGAATATCGATAATAAGGTATGTATGTTAGTAATATCGAAATTTTGTTTAGTGTTATGCATTTTATTATGTTGTTTATATGTTTGTTAAACATGTTTTATAATGTATGTTTAGAATTAGTAAATTTGTTTACATTTTGCGTTTTAGTATCAGAGCGGGTTGTGAGTTTATAGGGGAATAGGGTGGGAAGTAATTTAATTATAATTAATTGCTTAATATGTTTTTAAAATATTTTTGCTTAATAAATAATTATTAATTAATAATTAGTTCATTAAATGAATTAGAGTTAATGTAGTAGTATTTATTATTTTTTGTTATTGTTAATTAATAATTAATTGGTAATTAATTATTATTAATTAGTTAATTAAATTAATTAGAGTTAATGTAGTAATGTTTATTATTTTTTGTTATTGTTAATTAATAATTAATTGGTAATTAATTATTATTAATTAGTTAATTAAATTAATTTGAGTTAATGTACTAATATTTTTAAATTTTTGTTATTGCTAATTAATAATTAATTGGTAATTAATTATTATTAAGTGATTAAATGACAATTACATTTTTTATGTGATTTATTTATGTGTAGTGGGTTGTGTGTTTATAGGAGAATAGGGTGTGAGATAATTAAATTAAATTAATTAAAGAGATTGTATTTATTTATTGGTATTTATTGGTAATTAATTGTTAATTAATTAATTGGTTATTAGTTTTTTTATAAATATTTCATAATATTAATTATAAATAATTTATTATTAAATATTGTTTATTCTTGTAAATATCTTGTTAATTAATTAGTAATTAATTATTAATTGGTAATTAATATGTGTTAATTAGCTAATTTATAATTACATCAATTTAATTTTAATTGTTAATAATTTATTAATTGATATTTAAATTAATTGTGTTTTTTTGTATCTGTAATGTGTTGTGTGTTAAAGGGGGAGTAGTGTAGGAAGTAATTTTTACCCCCATGCTATCCAACGCTTTCCCTACTGTTGCACCCTCTGGAATGGGAATAGTAATTTTTACCCCTACGCTATCCAACGCTTTCCCTACTGTTGCACCGTCTGGAGTGGGAATAGTAATTAATCCACCT
The DNA here is from genome assembly GCF_964261635.1 of Lissotriton helveticus. Taxonomy (NCBI): domain Eukaryota; kingdom Metazoa; phylum Chordata; class Amphibia; order Caudata; family Salamandridae; genus Lissotriton; species Lissotriton helveticus. The sequence goes on along the minus strand of NC_136072.1, from coordinate 626,607,668 downwards.
ACGCTATCCAATGCTTTCCCTACTGTTGCACCCTTTGGACATGGGAATAGTAATTTTTACCCCTACGCTATCCAACGCTTTCCCTACTGTTGCACCCTCTGGAGTGGGAACAGTAATTTTTACCCCTACGCTATCCAACGCTTTCCCTACTGTTGCACCCTCTGGAGTGGGAATAGTAATTTTTACCCCTAACCTATCCAACGCTTTCCCTACTGTTGCACCCTCTGGAGTGGGAATAGTAATGTTTACCCCTACGTTATCCAACACTTTCCCTACTGTTGCACCCTCTGTAGTGGGAATAGTAATCTTTACCCCTACGCTATCCAACGCTTTCCCTACTGTTGCACCGTCTGGAGTGGGAATAGTAATTTTTACCCATAGACTATCCAACGCTTTCCCTACTGTTGCACCCTTTGGAGTGGGAATAGTAATTTTTACCCCTACGCTATCCAACGCTTTCCCTACTGTTGCACCCTCTGGAGTGGGAACAGTAATTTTTACCCCTACGCTATCCAACACTTTCCCTACTGTTGCACCCTCTGGAGTGGGAATAGTAATTTTTACCCCTACGCTATCCAACGCTTTCCCTACTGTTGCACCCTCTGGAGTGGGAATAGTAATTTTTACCCCTACGTTATCCAACGCTTTCCCGACTGTTGCACCCTCTGGAGTGGGAATAGTAATTTTTACCCCTACGCTATCCAACGCTTTCTCTACTGTTGCACCCTTTGGAGTGGGAATAGTAATTTTTACCCCTACGCCATCCAACGCTTTCCCTACTTTTGCACCCTCTGGAGTGGGAATAGTAATTTTTACCCCTACGCTATCCAACGCTTTCCCTACTGTTGCACCCTCTGGAGTGGGAATAGTAATTTTTACCCCTACGCTATCCAACGCTTTCTCTACTGTTGCACCCTCTGGAGTGGGAATAGTAATTTTTACCCCTACGCTATCCAACGCTTTCCCTACTGTTGCACCCTTTGGAGTGGGAATAGTAATTTTTACCCCTTCGCTATCCAACGCTTTCCATACTGTTGCACCCTTTGGAGTGGGAATAGTAATTTTTACCCCTACGCTATCCAACGCTTTCCCTACTTTTGCACTCTCTGGAGTGGGAATAGTAAATTTTACCCCTGCGCTATCCAACGCTTTCCCTACTGTTGCATCCTCTGGAGTGGGAATTGTAATTTTTACCCCTACGCTATCCAACGCTTTCCCTACTGTTGACTCTCTGGAGTGGGAATAGTAATTTTCACCGCTACGCTATCCAACGCTTTCCCTACTGTTGCACTCTCTGGAGTGGGAATAGTAATTTTTACCCCTACGCTATCCAACGCTTTCCCTACTGTTGCACCCTCTGGAGTGGGAATAGTAATTTTTACCCCTACGCTATCCAACGCTTTCCCTACTGTTGCACCCTCTGGAGTGGGAATAGTAATTTTTACCCCTACGCTATCCAACGCTTTCCCTACTGTTGCACCCTTTGGAGTGGGAATAGTAATTTTTATCCCTACGCTATCCAACGCTTTCCCTACTGTTGCACTCTCCGGAGTGGGAATAGTATTTTTACCCCTACGCTATCCAACGCTTTCCCTACTGTTGCACCCTCCGGAGTGGGAATAGTAATTTTTACCCCTACGCTATCCAACGCTTTCCCTACTGGTGCACTCTCTGGAGTGGGAATAGTAATTTTTACCCCTACGCTATCCAACGCTTTCCCTACTGTTGCACTCTCTGGAGTGGGAATAGTAATTTTTACCCCTACGCTATCCAACGCTTTCCCTACTGTTGCACCCTCTGGAGTGGGAATAGTAATTTTTACCCCTACGCTATCCAAAGTTTTCCCTACTGTTGCACTCTCTGGAGTGGGAATAGTAATTTTTACCCCAACGCTATCCAACGTTTTTCCTACTGTTGCAATATGTAGAGTAAGTATATATATTAATTTATATGTAGTTTTTAATTTATTTTAAATGTGTATGTATTAGTTATTAATTTTTTTTATATGTTTTAATGTTTATGGGGCATATTATCAAGGGATTTATCTCCGCCTTTTTGGCTTTAAAAGCCAAGAAAGCGGAGATAAAATCATCTCCCTATTACCTAGCTGTCGCTAACACCAGTTAGCGACAGCTAGTAGGAGATAGCGACCATCTTGGGCCCCGCTTTGCATATCAGAGAAATTTATCACTAATGACATGCAAAGTGGGCGTGCCAAGATGTTAGCGACTGGAAACAGTCGCTAACATCGCTATCTCCTATTACCAACTTTTGGAGATATTCGCGCTAAGCGCGAATATCTCCAAAAGCTAACACCTGCCCTGAGCAGTTCTTAGCCATGTTATCCAATGGGAGGTAGATAACATGGCTAAGAGCATTTGCTCGGTAATGCATGAATATCGCTGACTTTTCAGCGATATTCATGCATTTCGGCCGATTTTTATCGCTTAGGAAATAAACCTTGATAATATCAAGGCTCCTAAGCGATAAAAATCGTCGCTACACGGCGATAAAATTATTGCCGCAAAGCCAACCTAGCGATAATTATCGCTAGTTGTTGGTAATATGCCCCTATATTTTTAATTTGCTAAATTATATGTATTTTTTAATTATTTTTACATTATTATTAATACATTCAAAAAAACGATATTTTTAACTTTGATATTTTTGTACTACTATACTTTTTTTCGATATTTCTGTACTTACCTTTATGTAGATAGAACTCCGATATTTTTGATTTCGATATTTTTGTGTCGATATTTTTGTATGTCATAGATTCAGAAAAAAGCTGTCTGAAAGGGTATCCAAAAAGTCTACAGTGGTCCATTGAAAAACCATTTGCACCAACAGCTGAAATGTCTGAATCTGAACAAGGTGAAGATAAAAGTGAAAGGTTTGGATTGAAAACGTGCAAAGAATTGATGATGCTCTGTGAGAGTTTTTCAGCACCTGAGTGGTCAAATTGCGTGGAAAAAGTACAGAATGCCACATTGAATGAACTGTGTAATGCGAGGCTTGAACTGTATGAGCCACCCTGATGGCAAGCTGGAGACAAAAAGAGCTGTAGAGAAAACAATATGTTCTGTTGGATCTTTTGTTATTTTAGTTACTTATTTTAGAGAACATTTACAGAACTCTGCACAAGTGATAATGAACTTACTAATTTTAGTCGTTTTTTTTTGTATATGCATGTGTGAAACTAAGGGGCCTATTAGGATGGCGGACGGAAACGGGTTCCGTCCGCCATGGACGCGGCAAAAATACTCCCGACCGCTCCGCGGATAAACTGCCGGTGCGATTAGGATAATAATGTCAGGAAACTCCGACCGCGGCGGATGGATCACATCAAACACCGTCCGCGGCGGACGGAGCACACCAAAGACCGCCGCAAGCGGACGGTACTAAAGAAACACCCTACGCCGCGGACGAACATGACCGCGGGAACAGGCACAGCCGCCGCCATACCTGCGGAGGCTTCGGCCTCACGATTAGGATAACGCCGCCAGTCCAACGGAACTCACCTCCTTCCTCGACCGCAGCGGAAACAATGCATCGACAAACGGAGCATGACTGCGGAAGAACCACACGAACACCATCCCTTCCGTCAAACCGATTACAAAATGGCTGACGGAAATAAATAGAAAACACACTAAACAGGACACCCACCCACCTGAAACACCCACCCACAGCAACTACACGCCACAATGACACGCCCCCAAGCACCGAAAAATGCACTCAAGTCAACACACCCACAGAACACTTGACTGGCAACAACCATTGGGACACAACCACCACACAGCGTATAAAATGGATCCTTCCCACAACCACAATCCTTTGCATCACAGCATAGCTGCAAGCAAGAGGCTGAATACCACGAACAGCAGACACACAAAAACACACATACAACCGGCATACAAACACACCCACCACACAAACACCCACCACACCATCCCTACACACCACACACCTGCACATCCCACCCCACCCCACCCCACCCCACCAACACCTTGCACATCACACAACATGGCACCAAAGAAAAATCCCAAGTTCACAGAGAGTGAGTTGAAGGTCATGGTGGATGAAATCATCCGTGTCGAACCACATCTCTTCGGCACCCTAGTCCAGCAGACCACCGTAGCAACCAAAAACAACATGTGGGACAGGATAGTGACCAGAGTGAATGTGAATATGGCACCGGAGACACTCCACGGGGCACGCCGAGCAAGAACCAAGTAGGTTTATCGGTCTGATGAACAGAAGCGACAAGAGACGGAATCCTGTCTACTTGGTTACGCTGGTGCCCATGAAGCGAGAGTCTCGCTTTTAAGCGTTTTTTCAAAAAATTGAACAAACGCACTTTTTTTCACGAGATCCCTATTTAAGATCTCTTAATTGAACTAGGGCAGGACGCTCCTTAGCGCGGGCGGACCACCCAGTTCAAATCACCTACGGTCCTGACGAAAACCCTTGAAATCCATGTTTGGGTTGAAACATGTAGACCTTTTTAAACATTAATTTTGTATATTCACATTCACATAGCACACTTTTGCTATTTTTATATATTTTAACACGACTTCTGACACCGAAGCCTTCCTAATTAGGCAAAGGTGCCACACTTTAGTTTTAATAAGGGTTCAAGCGCTCAAGAATAAATCTTGAAGTGAGTAGTGTTGGCCCTTTTTAATACACAACTTTGATAGTCTTGTACACATAAAAACGAAACCAGCTCCACTGTAATCAGGTGTCGCAGCACACCCTGTAGGCACTCGGCCTATGGGGTGGGACCCCGATGATGAAGCATGTCACCAACCAGGTTGGTGAGTGAGGGGTCTTCTATAAGGATATGCTTTATCCAGTAACAGGTTGGGGCAAAACGTGCTAGCCAGAGCACTATTGCTCATGATTAGAGAGTTACTTCTCTCTCTACCCACGAGGGGTTACTCCTCTATTGTTTTTTCAGATTAATTGGGGGACCAGGAGTTCCCGCCTCACATAGTGCCTAGCATTATTAATTTCCCTCCCTCTCTCCATTGTTGTGAAGATGAATGTGTCAGGGACCGTGCCACGCACCAAACACGACATCCAGAGGCGGTGGCACGACCTCAAGACAAGGGTCAAAGGCATCCGGGCAAAGAACCACCTGCGGGCACACCACACTGGCGGCGGCACTCCCCCGGAGCCCATACCATATGCAGAATGGGAGGAGAAGGTGCTGGGCATACTGCACCCTGAGAGCCTGGAAGGAATCGAAGAGGGACTAGAGGCTGGTAAGTACAAATCAATCACCACTATCACACTGACATGGTCTGCCTTGCACAACTGACAAGACACATCTCCCAGGCTCCAATCCATGCATGTGGGCCACATAGTCACCCAAATGTGAAGTCCTGGGCTCAAATGCACCCACCATGACCAAACACACATGTTGCCTCCTACGTTTCCAGCCTTGCATGTTGCCAAAGCAGCCAGCACCACAACTCCCAACAGGCCCCCATGTCCACAGGGAGGGTGGTGGAGGGTGTGTGAGAGGTGGGTGGGGTGTGTGAGAGACCAGCACTACAACTCCCAACAGGCCCCCATGTCCACAGGGAGGGTGGTGGTGGGTGGGGTGTGTGATAGAACAGCACTACAACTCCCAACAGGCCCCCATGTCCACAGGGAGGGTGGTGGTGGGTGGGGTGTGTGAGAGACCAGCACTACAACTCCCAACAGGCCCCCATGTCCACAGGGAGGGTGGTGGTGGGTGGGGTGGGTGAGAGACCAGCACTACAACTCCCAACAGGCCCCCATGTCCACAGGGAGGGTGGTGGTGGGTGGCGTGTGTGATAGACCAGCACTACAACTCCCAACAGGCCCCCATGTCCACAGGGAGGGTGGTGGGTGTGTGTGAGAGGTGGGTGGGGTGTGTGAGAGACCAGCACTACAACTCCCAACAGGCCCCCATGTCCACAGGGAGGGTGGTGGTGGGTGGGGTGTGTGACAGACCAGCACTACAACTCCCAACAGGCCCCCATGTCCACAGGGAGGGTGGTGGTGGGTGGGGTTTGTGTTAGACCAGCACTAAAACTCCCAACAGGCCCCTATGCCCACAGGTAGGGTGGTGGGGGGTGTGTGAGAGGTGGGTGGGGTGTGTGAGAGACGACCAGCACTACAACTCCCAACAGGCCACCATGTCCACAGGGAGGGTGGTGGTGGGTGGGGTGTGTGATAGACCAGCACTACAACTCCCAACAGGCCCCCATGTCCACAGGGAGGGTGGTGGTGGGTGGGGTGTGTGATAGACCAGCACTACAACTCCCAACAGGCCCCCATGTCCACAGGGAGGGTGGTGGGGGTTGGGGGGTGTGAGAGGTTTGTGAATTGTAATGTTGGTACCAAAAACATGTCATGTCCACAGCATTGATCATGAAAATCTTTTCCCTCAGGTGATCACAACTTGACTGGCGAAAGCAGCAACCGCCAGCACCAGTCGCCCCCCTCACAGCATGGACTCTCTGGGGACGATCCCATTGCCAGCTGAGGTGCAGAGGACGATGCGGGCCCAAGCAGACTCCCAGGGCCATCAGGCTCCCAGGACATGCCTGCCTCCACCACCTTGGCCTGTGTCACTACACCAACACCTGACATTGTGAGCTGCGCAGCCACCACCACCACCACCACCACTCCTGCCTGTGCCACCCTGACTGACCCATCACCCGATGATGGGCCATCGACATCCCAGGCAAGCAGGGAGAGTGGACGTGAGAGGACACAGGTGAGGGCACAGCTCACAACCAGGAGTGCAGTTGTCCGGCGAGGTGGGGAAGGACACCCACCCCATCCTGGCGCCGAAACCCTGGAAGCCATCGCCAGAGTCCATGCCTCCTATGAGCGGTCGCAGGCACAATCCGATCGGGCCCACCAAGACTCGCAAGAGAGCAGCTATCTGTTGCAGTCCATTGACACACGCATAGGCCAAATTGTGGACCTCATGGGCCAGCAAACTGCTGCTCTGTGGAGGGACTGGTTATCCCGCGCCACACCACCACCCCCTCACCCAAGTGCCCAGCGGGACCGGTCACCAACACCACCGCCACCCACACCTGAGCCCACGTACAGGGAGGTGGCCCCTGACCAACCTGCCCGCACAGCTGTCTCCGCTCCGGCTCCAAGACGGAGGGGCCGTCTGAGGCTGGATCCAGGTGAGAGCAGTGGAAATGCCCCATCTACCAGCTCTAAGAGAAGACGCCAATGACTTCAGCCTTGCTTGAGCCTGCCATTCACCCTACCAACTATCCTGCCCCACAATGCAAAGCATTGGCACACGTCTGTTGGACTAGCTAGACATCACACAATGTGGTGTCCCCACGGTGTTTTCATCTGCCATGACCTTCAACTCTCACTTCCCCCCAACACTTCCTTGTAAATATGCACCAACATCAATCCTCAACCTGTTAATAAACATCACGTAAACACTCAATGATGTGTGACCTCCATGTTTTAATCACATGATTGTCTTAGAATTTGACGTTACCAGGAGCAGGGATCATTGTTGTTGAGAATCATGCCTCTGTGGGAGTGACCTAGGGTTAATGAGAGAACAACAAACACATGTCAGGAAAGTGATTCACACCCATCACAACACACTGTACTGCAACATCCCACAAACCACACTCATCACCAATTAAGTGGATCAAAGGACACACATCAGGGAGCTTTGCATGTACACCATCTACCACACACATTTGCAAACAGAACATACCAGAACAGGCAGCATAGACACACCACATCCACACTCCACCTGCAAACATACGCCTTGTCTAGCTGCAAAAGAGGTAGTTACTTACATTCAAGGAAAATAGCGATCAATGAGCTGACGCCTCTGGTCCACACCTTCTTCCTCACCACTATCCTCATCAGTTGACATGGGTGGGATGGGAGGTCGAGCAACCTGTTGGTCTTCAGGGTCCATGATCAGTTCAATGTTATTGCGCAAGGCCAGGTTGTGGAGCATGCAGCAGGCAATCACGATTTTGCATACTTTGCCTGGTGAGTATGGTAGGGCCCCTCCGGTTTTATCCAGGCAGCGAAACCTAGACTTCAGCAGTCCAAAAGTACGTTCCACCACTCAACGTGTCCTCCCATGGGCATCATTATAACGCATTTCACAAGGTGTAGTAGTATTACGTATGGGTCTCAGCAGCCACGGCCGGTTTGGGTACGCAGAGTCGCCTATGTGGGGGGATGACAGACACAAATATCATTACCTGGATAAGTGGGTACACCATGCCACACATACAACACAACTGTCCTCACAGCATACTCACCTACAAGCCACGCACGTTCGGGACGCAGATTAGCCATCAGTTGGGGGACAATGCTGCTCCGCAGGATGTGTGAGTCATGTGCGGACGCTGGAAATCTGGCACACACATGGGAGATGATGTTGTCAGCCAGGCACACCACCTGCACGTTGATCAAATGGTAGTGCTTTCGATTGCGATATACAGACTCACGTGCCTTCTTTGCAACTGGCACCTTCCAGTACACAGTTGGACATGCCGGGGGGATGTCACAATCCATGTTCAGCATGGTACTGCGGGATGTTCTGAATGCCATGATGCTTTACAAGGATGATTACATCCATTTTCCACGGCTGGCAGAGTTGGCAGCAGTCAAAGGGGACTTCTATGCCCTGGCACAGATACCACATTGGAGCCCTCCTGTGTGGGAGTAGATGGGAGCAGATGTCAATTGACCAACAACGCATAGCTGTTCCACACTATCACATGTTAACCAACACAATACAAATAAGACATGTTGCCGACAATGATTATATGTGTGACGTGACCAATATTTCATGCAATACAGATAACTACAAAAACAATGTTCAGCCACAAACAACATCATGTGTGCAAACATGTCCAATGTAAAGTGCACACATGTCTAAAGAACTGCCAACAACACATGACTGAGGACCCAAATGTGGACAAGCGTCACCACAGACACACATGCATGTGCACACACAATACAAACATGGAACACACCCTCCTTGTCTTCATGCACCAATGACCCCACCTACAATGCTGGGCATCCTCACATGACATGCATGGGCACACAACAGACAACACACATATGCATACACAGAATGCATGTATACCCCCATCATTGTTACTTGCACACACTCACAACCGCTTCTGAATGTGGTTAGACACCCTTGATGTACTGTGTAGATGTGTATAAATTTAAACGTGTGTACGCAAAACAAAGACGTCAACACGTCACCATGCACATGTGGTGCAACTTGGGTGCATATTAATAGCCATAGTTAACCACTGGCAAGGTCAATAGTATGACCACACATGCAAAAAAGTGGACATGAAATACACACGTAGCCACGGGCCATTGACTTTACATATTAATTGTTGCAGCATTCTGTACATGTCCTAACACACATGTACAACTATCAACATTACATGTGTGCGGAGACATGCAGTGTGTGTACATATGCCATGTGTGGATGCCTCCCACCTACACAGAAGATGATCGTTGTTCATGATATTGCGCATGACATATGCTGCATGACAGGTACCATCACGGTCACACCCCTCATAACGGATGTGCGGACTACCGCGACGGTGCATCATTTGAAAATGAACACTCAGTGGCGTCGCTATGGCGGTGCACGCATTCCGCGTGGGCGGTGCAGGCTAACACATACTTTTGAATATGCAATCCGAAATGGCAGTTGATACCCCCTTACAGTCACATTGCAGCACCCACCGCAGACCGCCGGTCCTGGCTGGTCACCCACCGCCGGGTGCTGGCCGGTCACACACCGCCGGGTGCTGGTGGTGTATGACCGGCCACCAACCGGCGGTGGGTGACCAGCTACCACCCGGCAGTGGGTGACTGGCCAGGACCGGCGGTGGGTGACCGGCCACCACCCGGTGGTGTGTGACCGGCCACCACCCGGCAGTGGGTGACTGGCCAGGACCGGCGGTGTGTGACCGGCCACCACCCGATGGTGGGTGACTGGCCAGGTCCGGCGGTGGGTGACCGGCCACCACCCGGCAGTGTGTGACTGGCCAGGACTGGTGGTGGGTGACCGGACACCACCCGGCGGTGTGTGACTGGCCAGGACCGGCGGTGGGTGACTGGCCACCACCCGGCAGTGGGTGACTGGCCAGGACCGGCGGTGGGTGACCGGCCACCACCCGGCAGTGGGTGACTGGCCAGGACCGGCGGTGGGTGTCTGTCCAGGACTGGCGGTGTGTGACCGGCCACCACCCGGCGTTGGGTGACAGGCCAGGACCGGCGGTGGGTGACCGGCCACCACCCGGCAGTGGGTGACTGGCCAGGACCGGCGGTGGGTGTCTGTCCAGGACTGGCGGTGTGTGACCGGCCACCACCCGGCGGTGGGTGACTGGCCAGGACCGGTGGTGTGTGACCGGCCATCACCCGGCAGTGGGTGACCGGCCACCACCCGGCGTTGGGTGACAGGCCAGGACCGGCGGTGTGTGACCGGCCACCACCCAGCGGTGGGTGTCTGTCCAGGACCGGCGGTGTGTGACCGGCCACCACCCGGCGGTGGGTGACTGGCCAGGACCGGCGGTGAGTGACCGGCCAGGACCGGTGGTCTGCGGTGGGTGCTGCAATGTGACTGTAAGGGGGGGTATCAACTGCCATTTCGAATTGCATATTCAAAAGTATGTGTTAGCCTGCACCGCCCACGCATAATGCATGCACCGCCATAGCGATGCCAGGGTTTGATTTAGTTCAAATGATGCATCGTGGCGAAAGCGCGCACATACGGTTGCAGATCTGTGACCGTGACGGTCCGTGCACATGTAGCCAATGGAAATAGGTAACGCGGGGCCCGTATTCGCATTCAAATATAGCGGAAGCCGTGCACCGCCACACTAGGGCCACTCATTGGCTCTTTTTGAATGAGGCATCCAGGGAAAACCAATAGCTGCAGACGTGTGCCACTGATATGAGCTCTGGGCCCTATATATGTGTGAATTTCGAAGGCACACATTCACTGCTTTCAGCCACTGCTGCCTGGGACCATCACCTCGACCTGCTGCTGCTGAGCTATCCAACAACTGCTGCCTGCGACCATCACCTCAACCAGCTGCTGCTGAGCTATCCAACAACTACTGCCTGCGACCATCACCTCGACCTGCTGCTGCTGAGCTATCCAACAACTGCTGCCTGCGACCATCACCTCGACCTGCTGCTGCTGAGTTATCCAACAACTGCTTCTGTACTGCCACAGTCGTGAACGTTGCCATGCAGGGAGTGCGAGAGACCCGGTCTTGTCCCTTCATCGCAGCGGAGCTGGAAGTCCTTGTGGACGGTGTGCTCAGCCACAATGACCGGCTCTACGGTGCCCCCGGACAGGTGGTAAGTGCAGTGGGGAACATGTTGGTGGGCATGAGGTGGTCACTGACTCCTGGCTTCTGCAAGCTTGGCGGTGTGCTAAGGGACCTTCACATGTGTTGTACTGAGCATGGCTGCATGAAGATACGTGTTTCTACGATGTTTGTGAATGTCAAACGGTCCACTGACGTTTCCCTCTTGTCTCCCATCATGGTAGGTCAAGCTGCACCTTCGCAAGGCCGTGTGGAGGACCATAGCACATGATGTACGGGCAGTGGGGGTGTGCAAGAGATGACACGCACACTGCCACAAGCGCTGGGACGACATATCCAGGCTGAGCAAGAATGTTGCCGAGATGACACTGGGGATGATTCCAAGATCAACCCGTCTGGCCTCTAATGCACCGTATCATTGCTGTGACGCATCCTGACCTGTCCGCCCGGCTGGAAGGGGATCATCAGCAAACTAGCGGTAAGCAGACTGTATGTGTGTGAGACTTGTGAGTGCATGCATGTATTGGTGCTCAGACACAGTAGTGACATCCGTGGTGCATTTGTTTTTCTGCAATTGCATGTTGGTGCCACTAGCGGTGTGAGCGGTAGCCTCCATGTCCGCCAGGTGGACATACCACTTGCTTTGTATTTGAGGGTTCCAGGACATGCCCTTGAGGTCTGTGGTCCCATGGCATGACATGTGTGCTGGTCTGCATGCAGTTGCCCTGTTTGTATTATGTACAAGTTTCACAGCCAACACCGGTTCTTTGATATGAGGATGTCTGGTAGGGGTGGGTCGTGTGCAGGATGGGTGATACATGTTATTCGACTGTAAGGAAAGTTGTGATTTTGTAACCTTCAATACGTGAGTGTGGCACTTAGGTAAAACTCTTTTCTCTCTCTTTCAGCTTTGGCAGAGGGCACTGACCCACAGACGACAGAGATGAGTGGTGGCAATGCATCCGGATCCGAAATCACACACACGCAGACTGACACTGAAGAGGGCAGCCACGGAGAGGGGGACAGAACCGTCCCTGAGGACTCACAAGTGGAAACACCATCGTCCTTATCTTCAGACAGTGTTGGTGAGTCAGCACTGTTGTCACAGACAGGGAGTGGGCAATCAACACCTTCAGTCGGGACAGAGCACACAGGGCCCACACTGCCACCCACTGCAACATGTATTGCTCGTGCTCGCCAGAGTAGGGGGAGCAGAGTTGCCTTCCGTGCAGGCACCGCAGAGCCTGCCCCTGTGACACAAAGTGCACTTTGTGCTGAGGCAGTAGATCTGCTGCGACAGCTGTGTGTAGGGCAGACCAACATGATCAATGCATTCCAAGACCACGATAGGAAGTTGGGGCAGGTGGTGGCATTCATGGAGGGGATGCATGGCGATGTTGCTGGTCTCCACAGAACAGTTCAGTCATTAGCAAACACTGTGTCTTCAGCCATTGTACAGTCGTATAGACAGGGTGCTACTTCTGTTCCACCATCCACACCACTTGATGTCTCCGGGGAGAGTGAATTTTCAGACCAGGCCTCATTTTCAGGTTATTTCACTAGAAGCAGCCACAGGCAGAAAGGCAGGGCACAGAGGGCACAGACACCATCCCCTAGGACTGGGAAATCTTTCACCAAAGGCGACGTGAGCTACACTGGAGTTGACACACAGGATCCTCAAGGGGTGTTGGGGGAAATGGCTTTACATGCTACACAGGCATCCCCCACAAAAGGTACTCCCAAGGCAAGGGCACCTCCCAAGTCCAGGGACACTCCCAAGGACAAAGACACTACAAAGAAAAGGGCACCTCCCAAGACCAGGGACACTCCCAAGGACAAGGACACTACAAAGGAAAGGGCAACTCCCAAGAGCAGGGACACTCCCAAGGACAAGGACGCTTCAAAGGAAAGGGCACCTCCCAAGAGCAGGGACACTCCCAAGGACAAGGACACTACAAAGGAAAGGGCACCTCCCAAGAGCAGGGACACTCCCAAGGACAAAGACGCTTCAAAAGAAAGGGCACCTCCTAAGATCAGGGACACTCCCAAGGGCAAGGTCGCTTCAAAGGACAGGGACACTACAATGGACAAGTCTGCACCCAGGCACAGGGCACCGCCCAGGAATCAGAAACATTTCAGAGACAGGACACCTCCTACGGCCAAGGCACATCCCAGGGCCAGGGGTTCTCCCATAGACAAGAGCTCCATCAAGGACAGGCATACATCACCCCTGGCTGCCCTGAGGCTGATGTTGTTGAAGGAACATAAAACACATGTGTCAGCGGTGGAGTCCCCCCATACCTCTACTCCCATCCACACCCCGCAGAAGCAGAGGAAGTAGTACACTGTTTTTGCATCCCCCATTACACATGATGCAGAGGGCAGAAGGCAGGCCCACAGCAAACGACAAGCAGGGTTCAGCACAGCCCCAGAGAGTAGACCACCACAAGCACATGATCGTCCTTTGATGTCAGATGAGGCCACTCCACTTACCAGTCCAGTCATGTACAGGGTTCCCCTACATTTCACAAAGAAACGGAGACACACACCAGTGAGACCTGACCACCCCAATGTCGCTCCAGTACAGCTGTCCCCAGCTCCCAGAGCCACCCTGCCTCCTGGCCCATACAGCCCTGTGGCTCATCATTTCAGTGGTCCTAGTGGCTCAGCTGCAGTTCACTCTCATGTGTCAGGTAGTGGCACTGTGTCTATTGTTCGCTGTCATGCATCATGTAGTAGCACTGTGTCAGTTGTGCCCTCTCCTGTTTCAGGTACTGGCACTGTGTGTGTCCGCCAGTCTCATGTGTCAGATGCAGGCATGGTATTTGTTGGTCACTGTACAGGGACATGTCCTGGCAGTGTGTCTGGGTCTATGGCTCATGTGTCAGTCAGTATATCTGTGGCTGTGTCTCACACTCCTGTTTCTGGTGCTGGCGGTGTGTCTGGCTCTATGGCTCATGTGTCAGTCACTACAGCTGTGGCTGTGTCTCACACTCCTGTTTCTGGTGCTGGCAGTGTGTCTGGGTCTATGGCTCATGTGTCAGTCAGTGGATCTGTGGCTGTGTCTCACACTCCTGTTTCTGGTGCTGGCAGTGTGTCTGGGTCTATAGCTCATGTGTCAGTCAGTAGATCTCTGGCTGTGTCTCACACTCCTGTTTCTGGTGCTGGCAGTGTGCCTGGGTCTATGGCTCATGTGTCAGTCAGTAGATCTGTGGCTGTGTCTCACACTCCTGTTTCTGGTGCTGGGAGTGTGCCTGGGTCTATGGCTCATGTGTCAGTCAGTAGATCTGTGGCTGTGTCTCACACTCCTGTTTCTGGTGCTGGCAGTGTGTCTGGGTCTATGGCTCATGTATCAGTCAGTAGATCTGTGGCTGTGTCTCACACTCCTGTTTCTGGTGCTGGCAGTGTGTCCGAGGCGAGTAGTTCAAGCAGTCCACGAGATTCTGTGGTGTGAGGTTTATTTCCCATCACTCACATGTCATTTTACTTTGTGTGTAGATTGACAAATGTAACCACCCTTGCATTATTAATGTCCTTGGGACGGGTCGCTTGACCCACGTACTTGTGTTGCCAGTGATTTACCTGTTCTGTGCAATGGACTGTTGATGCACTTAGCCCCTCTCATGTGCTGCCTCAGATGTGCCTGTTCTGTGCAATGGACTGTTGATGCACTTAGCCCCTCTCATGTGCTGCCTCTGATGTACCTGTTCTGTGCAATGGACTGTTGATGCACTTAGCCCCTCTCATGTGCTGCTTCAGATGTACCTGTTCTGTGCAATGGACTGTTGATGCACTTAGCCCCTCTCATGTGCTGCCTCAGATGTGCCTGTTCTGTGCAATGGACTGTTGATGCACATAGCCCCTCTCATGTGCTGCCTCTGATGTACCTGCCCTGTTGGCACAATGCCCTGTTGCTGTTCTGATACTGTATTCTGCCCTCTCATGTGGTGCCTCAGATGTACCTGTTATGTGCAATGGACTGTTGATGCACTTAACCCCTCTCATGTGCTGCCAGTGATGTACCTGTGCCTTGCCATGGATTGTTGATGCACTTAACCCCTCTCATGTGCTGCCAGTGATGTACCTGTCTGTGCAATGGACTGTTGATGCACTTAGCCCCTCTCATGTGCTGCCAGTGATGTACCTGCTCTGTTGGGCACAATGACCTGTTGCTGTTCTGATACTGCATTCTGCCCTCTCATGTGCTGCCTCAGATGTACCTGTTCTGTGCAATGGACTGTTGATGCACTTAACCCCTCTCATGTGCTGCCAGTGATGTACCTGTTCTGTGCAATGGACTGTTGATGCACTAAGCCCCTCTCATGTGCTGCCAGTGATGTACCTGTTCTGTGCAATGGACTGTTGATGCACTTAGCCCCTCTCATGTGCTGCCTCTGATGTACCTGGTCTGTTGGTCACAATGCCCTGTTGCTGTTCTGATACTGCATTGCGCCCTCTCATGTGCTGCCTCAGATGTACCTGTTCTGTGCAATGGACTGTTGATGCACTTAGCCCCTCTCATGTGCTGCCTCAGATGTACCTGTTCTGTGCAATGGCTTGTTGATGCACCTAGCCCCTCTCATGTGCTGCCAGTGATGTACATGTGCCTTGCCATGGACTGTTGATGCACTTAACCCCTCTCATGTGCTGCCAGTGATGTACCTGTGCTGTGCAATGGACTGTTGATGCACTTAGCCCCTCTCATGTGCTACCTCAGATGTACCTGTTCTGTGCAATGGACTGTTGATGCACTTAGCCCCTCTCATGTGCTGCCTCAGATGTACCTGTTCTGTGCAATGGACTGTTGATGCACCTAGCCCCTCTCATGTGCTGCCAGTGATGTACCTGTGCCTTGCCATGGACTGTTGATGAACTTAACCCCTCTCATGTGCTGCCAGTGATGTACCTGTTCTGTGCAATGGACTGTTGATGCACTTAGCCCCTCTCATGTGCTGACAGTGATGTACCTGCTCTGTTGGGCACAATGCCCTGTTGCTGTTCTGATACTGCATTCTGCCCTCTCATGTGCTGCCTCAGATGTACCTGTTGTGTGCAATGGACTGTTGATGCACTTAACCCCTCTCATGTGCTGCCAGTGATGTACCTGTTCTGTGCAATGGAATGTTGATGCACTTAGCCCCTCTCATGTGCTGCCAGTGATGTACCTGTTCTGTGTAATGGACTGTTGATGCACTTAGCCCCTCTCATGTGCTGCCTCTAATGTACCTGCTCTGTTGGGCACAATGCCCTGTTGCTGTTCTGATACTGCATTGCGCCCTCTCATGTGCTGCCTCAGATGTAACTGTTCTGTGCAATGGACTGTTGATGCACTTAGCCCCTCTCATGTGCTGCCTCAGATGTACCTGTTCTGTGCAATGGACTGTTGATGCACCTAGCCCCTCTCATGTGCTGCCAGTGATGTACCTGTGCCTTGCCATGGACTGTTGATGCACTTAACCCCTCTCATGTGCTGCCAGTGATGTACCTGTGCTGTGCAATGGACTGTTGATGCACTTAGCCCCTCTCATGTGCTGCCTCAGATGTACCTGTTCTGTGCAATGGACTGTTGATGCACTTAGCCCCTCTCATGTGCTGCCTCAGATGTGCCTGTTCTGTGCAATGGACTGTTGATGCACTTAGCCCCTCTCATGTGCTGCCTCAGATGTACCTGTTCTGTGCAATGGACTGTTGATGCACCTAGCCCCTCTCATGTGCTGCCAGTGATGTACCTGTGCCTTGCCATGGACTGTTGATGAACTTAACCCCTCTCATGTGCTGCCAGTGATGTACCTGTTCTGTGCAATGGACTGTTGATGCACTTAGCCCCTCTCATGTGCTGCCAGTGATGTACCTGCTCTGTTGGGCACAATGCCCTGTTGCTGTTCTGATACTGCATTCTGCCCTCTCATGTGCTACCTCAGATGTACCTGTTCTGTGCAATGGACTGTTGATGCACTTAACCCCTCTCATGTGCTGCCAGTGATGTACCTGTTCTGTGCAATGGAATGTTGATGCACTTAGCCCCTCTCATGTGCTGCCAGTGATGTACCTGTTCTGTGCAATGGACTGTTGATGCACCTAGCCCCTCTCATGTGCTGCCAGTGATGTACCTGTGCCTTGCCATGGACTGTTGATGCACTGAACCCCTCTCACCTGCTGCCAGTGATGTACCTGTGCTGTGCAATGGACTGTTGATGCACTTAGCCCCTCTCATGTGCTGCCTCAGATGTACCTGTTCTGTGCAATGGACTGTTGATGCACTTAGCCCCTCTCATGTGCTGCCTCAGATGTGCCTGTTCTGTGCAATGGACTGTTGATGCACTTAGCCCCTCTCATGTGCTGCCTCAGATGTGCCTGTTCTGTGCAATTGACTGTTGATGCACTTAGCCCCTCTCATGTGCTGCCTCTGATGTACCTGCTCTGTTGGGCACAATGCCCTGTTGCTGTTCTGATACTGCATTCTGCCCTCTCATGTGCTGCCTCAGATGTACCTGTTCTGTGCAATGGACTGTTGATGCACTTAACCCCTCTCATGTGCTGCCAGTGATGTACCTGTTTGTTCTGTGCAATGGACTGTTGATGCACCTAGCCCCTCTCATGTGCTGCCAGTGATGTACATGGTCTGTGCAATGGACTGTTGATGCACTTATCCCCTCTCATGTGCTGCCTCAGATGTACCTGTTCTTTGCAATGGACTGTTGATGCACTTAGCCCCTCTCATGTGCTGCCTCAGAAGTACCTGTTCTGTGCAATGGACTGTTGATGCACCTAGCCCCTTCTCATGTGCTGCCAGTGATGTAGCTGTGCCTTGCCATGGACTGTTGATGCACTTAAACCCTCTCATGTGCTGCCAGTGATGTACCTGTTCTGTGCAATGGACTGTTGATGCACTTAGCCCCTCCCATGTGCTGCCAGTGATGTACCTGCTCTGTTGGGCACAATGCCCTGTTGCTGTTCTGATACTGCATTCTGCCCTCTCAGGTGCTGCCTCAGATGTACCTGTTCTATGCAATGGACTGTTGATGCACTTAACCCCTCTCATGTGCTGCCAGTGATGTACCTGTTATGTGTGATGGACTGTTGATGCACTTAGCCCCTCTCATGTGCTGCCAGTGATGTACCTGTTCTGTGCAATGGACTGTTGATGCACTTAGCCCCTCTCATGTGCTGCCTCTGATGTACCTGCTCTGTTGGGCACAATGCCCTGTTGCTGTTCTGATACTGCAGTGTGCCCTCTCATGTGCTGCCTCAGATGTACCTGTTCTGTGCAATGGACTGTTGATGCACTTAGCCCCTCTCACGTGCTGCCTCAGATGTACCTGTTCTGTGCAATGGACTGTTGATGCACCTAGCCCCTCTCATGGGCTGCCAGTGATGTACCTGTGCCTTGCCATGGACTGTTGATGCACTTAACCCCTCTCATGTGCTGTCAGTGATGTACCTGTTCTGTGCAATGGACTGTTGATGCACTTAGCCCCTCTCATGTGCTGCCTCAGATGTACCTGTTCTGTGCAATGGACTGTTGATGCACTTAGCCCCTCTCATGTGCTGCCTCAGATGTGCCTGTTCTGTGCAATGGACAGTTGATGCACTTAGCCCCTCTCATGTGCTGCCTCAGATGTGCCTGTTCTGTGCAATGGACTGTTGATGCACTTAGCCCCTCTCATGTGCTGCCTCTGATGTACCTGCTCTGTTGGGCACAATGCCCTGTTGTTGTTCTGATACTGCATTCTGCCCTCTCATGTGCTGCCTCAGATGTACCTGTTCTGTGCAATGGACTGTTGATGCACTTAACCCCTCTCATGTGCTGCCAGTGATGTACCTGTGCCTTGCCATGGACTGTTGATGCACTTAACCCCTCTCATGTGCTGCCAGTGATGTACCTGTTCTGTGCAATGGACTGTTGATGCACTTAGCCCCTCTCATGTGCTGCCAGTGATGTACCTGCTCTTTTGGGCACAATGCCCTGTTGCTGTTCTGATACTGCATTCTGCCCTCTCATGTGCTGCCTCAGATGTACCTGTTCTGTGCAATGAACTGTTGATGCACTTAACCCCTCTCATGTGCTGCCAGTGATGTACCTGTTCTGTGCAATGGACTGTTGATGCACTTAGCCCCTCTCATGTGCTGCCTCTGATGTACCTGCTCTGGTGGCCACAATGCCATGTTGCTGTTCTGATACTGCATTCTGCCCTCTCATGTGCTGCCTCTGATGTACCTGCTCTGTTGTGCACAATGCCCTGTTGCTGTTCTGATACTGCATTCTGCCCTCTCATGTGCTGCCTCTGATGTACCTGCTCTGTTGGGCACAATGCCCTGTTGCTGTTCCGATACTGCATTCTGCCCTCTCATGTGCTGCCTCAGATGTACCTGCTCTGTTGTACCCAGTGCCCATGCTCTTGAATACTCTGAGATTATAACCCTATTATGTTTAATAAAGCAAGTCAATCATGTGTAGTGGTTT
Organism: Lissotriton helveticus; assembly: GCF_964261635.1. NCBI lineage: Eukaryota > Metazoa > Chordata > Amphibia > Caudata > Salamandridae > Lissotriton > Lissotriton helveticus. The sequence continues at coordinate 626,587,847 of NC_136072.1, read as the reverse complement.
GTCGTTGTCATTCCTGGTTGTGTACTTCAATTGTGGATATATTTGTGCGATTGTCAATGAAGTTTCCCAAACATGATACTCCCCCTTCCAACATCACAGCCCTGGCAGGTACTCCCCTTCTGACAGCAATAGGTTTGTTGCGTACCTTCGTCGTCGTCCATGATGGTCCATGACTTGCTGGTGGTGGAGCACGAATAGTATTGGAAATGCGTGTAGCGTTGGGTCCATGAGGGCGAGCTGCTTGTGGTGGGTATCTCTGCAATGTGTTGTATCTTCACTGTGGGGTATCCGCCGTGTTCAGGCAGGTTGTTTTTCCGCAGCGATTTGATGTGTGTTTTCCGCCATCGTGATTTGGAGGACGGTCGGAGACGTCATTCCGTACGGTGGTGTCTCTGGATTGGTTACGTCCGCCGCGGGGTCGGGTGTAGTTCCGCGGCGGTGCGTGCTCTTCCGTCGCGCACGGACTTTTTACAGTGTTTACCATCCTAATATGGCGGACGGAGTGACCGCGGCAGGCGGACAGGAAAAAGGCATTTACCGCCTACTCCAGGCCGGCGGTCGCCCTTCCGTCCGCCATCGTAATCGACCCCTAAGTGTGCAATTGAAATTACCATGTCTACATACACTAAAGATGAAGAGTAATATTTTAGGTAGAGAAAAATAATATATTAGACTGAACTAATAATGAGTGTGCTATTTGATCAAGTGTCACCTGTGAAATTGAATCAGTTTGATGATTTACAAATCATTTGAGGATTCATGATTTGTTATCATCAAATGGTGGTTTGATGGTGCTTAGACTTCACCTAAAGATTTAGGCATTCCTAATGAGAAAAACTGCTTTGAGTTTCAGACACAAACTGCATTTTAAAAGTGGCACACTCTGTGCATGAAAAATGAAAACAAATGAATGAGGCCTGGTCAGATGCTTTCAGTCTGATGAACCATGCTCAGTTAATTAATTCATGGCTGTTTGAATATGTTTATTTTAGATGTAACCTGTTATGTTATGTTATGTTATTTTATTTTATAAAGCGCACAGATGCCGCAGCCAAGAGGCGTCCCGGCGCTTAAGAAATGGTAAAAACACAACACGGAAACTAAAAACCAGAAAGAGAAACTAGACAGTGGAAAATAAGAAGGTCTTCAAGGCCTTTCTAAAAGAAAGCAGATCAGGGATGGAACGAAGGGGGGCAGGCAGGGAGTTCCAGAGAGCTGCCGCCATCACAGAAAAAGAGCGTCCGCCCATCCTTGCTCTTTTAAAACGTGGCACTATAGCAAGATTTGTCCCTGAAGATCGAAGGGCTCTAGGAGGCACATAGTGGCATATTGTTTGTGAAAGAATAGGGGGAGAGACTAGCTTAAGGATTTTAAAAGTTAAACAAAGAGCCTTAAATTTGATTCTTTGCCCAACGGGCAGCCAATGAAGATCCTGAATAGTGCGACGTGCAGAGACAAACTTCGGGAGGCCGACCAGCATCCTAGCGGCCGCATTTTGCACCCTCTGCAGGCGAACTAATTCTGCTTGGTTAGCGCCCAGAAGCAGAGAGCTGGCGTAATCTAATCTAGCCAGGACCGTAGCTTGGACAATAATCTGTCTCGTGTCAGCATCAAAGAACTTAAAAATAGGTCGAAGACACCGCAGGGCACCGAAACAGGTACCGGCAACCCGTTTAGTGTGGGTGGTGAATGAGAGTTTATCATCCAACCACACCCCCAGGTTCCTGACTTCGGCCACCGGGGTAGGAACAGGGCCCAATTCAGGTGGCCACCACTGATCGCCCCAGAGCTCGCTTTCCCTACCAAAAATAATGACCTCGGTTTTAGAGGCATTAAGTTGGAGTCGATTGTTCCCCATCCAGCCCGCCACAGCTTTTAGCGCGGACTGAAAAGTAGCAGCATCCATGTTGGACTCCCCATTAAGTGCCACCGCCAGCTGCGTGTCATCGGCGTATGACACCATGGTGAGACCAAAGCTATGGGCAACCTCCGCCAACGGTTGAACATATAAATTGAATAAGGTAGGGCTTAGGGCCGAACCCTGCGGGACACCCTGCGAGATCGGACGAGGAGCAGAAACAAAAGGGGGAGTGGACACCTTAAAAGTTCGATCAGTGAGGAAAGATCGAAACCACTCAAGCGCTCTCTCTCCAACTCCGGCCTCCTCCAGGCGGTGAAGGAGGATCTGATGGGACACCGTGTCAAAGGCGGCACTGAGATCCAATAGGATCAGTGCCGCCGTTTGACCCTGGTCCAACATCCTCCTGATGTTCTCCACCACCGCTAGAAGAGTCGTCTCGGTACTGTGACCCGCACGGAACCCATTCTGCGAGTTGTCCAGTATCTTAGCTTCCTGCAGATGGAATGACAGGATGCGATTAGCATGAGATTCTGCTAATTTAGCTAGCCAGGGCAGCAGGGAAATAGGCCGGTAGTGTTCCGATTTAGTGGGATCAAGAGCCGGCTTTTTAAGAATAGGAATGATGGTAGCCTGCTTCCAAGCACTAGGAACACAGCCGGTGTTAAAGGACAACTCGATAAGACTGTGCATGACCGGGTAGCAGCACTCAGCAAGTTCCTGGAATTGAATGGGTCTCATGGGGTCATCAGGTGAGCCGGATTTAACCTTCATTGTCAAGGTTTTAAACTCCTCTAGAGTAGGACTGGGAATAGTCAGCAGTGGTATAGAGGCCTTAGGTACGATGTTATTCTCCTCGATGGAAAGCTGGGAGAATGACCTCTCTATAGAATGTGCATTTAATTTAGAAAATGTGTTTTGAACTTTCAAAGTAGAATATATTTGTACTGAATCAACACACATTCTGCAGTGCAGAAAAGCTGAAATACAGAGCTCATGATTTAGTACAATGCCTTGAGATAAGAATGGATTTTCCTCCCATGTCTGTCTCTTCACGAAAAGACCTTCAGTATGTAGTTGTTTGGACAATCCTTTATTTACTTTATAACATAGAATAAAACTGCAAAGCGCACATTTTTCTTCTTGATTATTTTATATGTATTCTCTGTCTCAGCCTAATTAATACTTTTTGTTGTTGAAGAAAATGTATTTTTTTCAGAATGTTAGGAGATTAAGTCATTTAGCACAAGACTCAAATGTGTTACAAGAACACGCCTGATTGATGACATGTCCAGACAGCCCATGGGGTTTGGATGTGTTCTGAAACTCCAATTGGACAAACTATGAAGACCAAATCATATGCATTTTTGTTACAAATTTTGGTTGCTAGCTGAGAGGTGGGGCTTTTCCTTATTTTTTAGCAGGACCCGAGGAAGAACCACACAGTTTTTTTTGTTCTGCATAGAGAAAGGAGGGGAAGCTTCTGTGGGAGACACAGAGAGGCATACAAAGATGAACAGAGATCAGCTGAGGGAACAAGGGCATATTTAGATGCAAAAACCCAAAGTTTTCTGCTTTGACTAACCGGCTCTGAAAATACTTATTCCTATGCATTTATTTCTCTTCATGGGAGATTTTTGCTGATTATTAATTATTGATTAGCTTTTCCAAACTCACTCTTACATTATATTTCCTGAACTCTTTAAGAGTTCTGACTAACATTTATGTCTCACTTTCCATAGAAATAGGGGTTTCTTTCTTTATGGAGTGCTTTGTATGAAATCCATAATATGTTCTGCATTAATTCTATTTGGTACTATTTTCAATTCTGTAACCTGATTGATATTTGACTAATTAATAAAGAGTCAGAGAACCTTTAATTTGATTAGAAAATGAAACTCTTTAAAACTACTCACAACTCTCATTATTCCCTTAAATATTTATTTTCATTTGATTTTTTCATGTTCATGCAAAGTCTCCTTATGGTGATAACACAGTGGCAAAGGTCCATCGCCTTTAAGCGGGAAACAAGAGGTAATGATGTTTTGCATTGAGAAATTACCGTGATATTACCGCTCCACCACTATGTAAGTACTCTGTCGCATGAGGTGAGGAAGAAATTCCCCTCTGGGCAAAGCAAAGTAGTAAGGGCCGTGGGACTTTCAACCACCACTATTTGCACAACACATGCAGGCATTCCCTTCACATCCTCAATTTTTCCAAGACCCGTCTTTTTTAGGCCAGGGCCGGGGCCGCAGTTATGGCAGAAGAAGAGGCCAACAGAATGTCCAGTGGGAGGCAGAGCAGACTTTCCCCAACACCAGGAGCCGAAGAGTAGCTCAGGCGACATCCAGCACGGGGGCGACAGGAACTTAATAGTGAACCTTAGTTCACGAAATCTGACTATTGATGAACAGGATGTCTTGGGAAAAGGATTGGGTTTTGTTCCTACGAATAAGGGGGACCCTTTTGAGACTAGGTGTGAGTTAGAGAAATTCTTCAGGAAGGTTCGTCTCCATTTTTTCTTTAGGACTCAAGGGAATGACTTGACTACAGAAGGAGACGACCGTTCAACCAACACGGGGCTACGCCCCAAATCTACATTCACCCCACTAGCACATCAGGTCCTTTTGAAAGTAACAACGTTCGAACAAGCAGTAACCCACGATGTCATGGCCTTATTTGACGGAGACCAATGTAGCTTCCAGAACTTATCCACCAAAGAAAAAATTGCTATTGCACATTTATCTAAAGATCCATCTATCATCATTAAGCCGGCGGATAAAGGGGGTGCCACTGTCATTATGGACATGGCTACCTACCGTCAAGAGTGCCTAAGACATTTGGATAAAAACCAATTTTTATCAACGACTAGCTAGTGACCCCACTTCGCGACTCCTTACAGAAATTAAGATCCTAGTAGATGAGGGAAGTGCGGAAGGGTGGATTACACCTCAAGAGGCAAAGTTTCTGGTAACAAATAATCCGGTCATGCCGGGTTTTTATTGTCTACCGAAAATCCATAAACCCACCAGGCCCCCCCCAGGACAGCCGATCATTTCAGGGATCGGCTCCTTACTGGAACCTCTGTCCACATTTGTGGATTTTTTTCTGAGGCCTCTTGTTACAGAGATGCCCACATATTTGCAAGATACGGCTGACGTACTCAGACTGTTACTGGAGGTGGAGTTCGACGTCGCAATTGACCTGTTGGTCAGTTTCGACGTCGAGTCCCTGTATTCCTGCATACCGCAGGAAGAGACTCTGGAGGCTATTAGATCACTCTTAGCCACACGTGACTTGAAGAGCATAACTCCAGCTAATTTTATCATGGAGTATGCCAGACTGGCAATGATGGAGAATTACTTCAAATTTGAAGATCAAATTTATCTCCAAACCTCAGGGACATCTATGGGGAGTATTTTTGCCCACAGCCTCGCCAACCTGTATGTTCACTTGTTTGAACAACAGCATGTTCTCAACCATAGCAACCCCTACTTCCATCAGGTGGTGCTATGGAAGAGATACATAGACGACATCCTTTTGGTTTGGCGAGGCACACCATCAGAGGTCAAATCATTCCATGAATGGCTTAACAGTCAGAACCAGTTCCTCAAATTCACTGTGGCGTTCAGCCGGGAACAACTGCCATTTCTGGACATTCTTATCTTCCCCAAAGAAGGGAAGCTTGAATGTGAACTCTACAAAAAAAACTATGTCTAGGAACTCGTTGCTAGTCTTCAACAGCCACCACCCCCGAGCTTTACGAGAAAATCTCCCAGTGGGACAGTTCCTCCGGGTCCGTAGAAACTGTTCATCCAAACCACTTTTTGAGTAACATGCCAGAGTACTTTCCAAACAACTACAGGAGCGGCAGTACCCTCGGCATCTAGTGAGAAAAGCTTGGAAACGAGCTTCTAACAATAATCGAGAGGCTCTTCTGGACAAGAGACCTGAGAAGGCACCCTTGGAGAGGCTGACTTTTGTCAGCACATTCAGTATTCTTTCCAACAAGATCCAGAAGACAGTACGTAAACATTGTAACATCCTGAATGTAGCCCAAACCAATATTTTGCCACCTCGGTTTTCCTTCAAGAGAGCCCGAAGCCTACGTGACAGTCTGGTCCACACTAGACCTAAAACACAAGTGACAGAAATGTCCAATACACTCTGGAATCTTCCACCAGTACGTGGTCATTTTCCCTGTGGTTCTTGTAACACATGCCCCCAGACTTACAAAGCCGTCAAAGTGCATTTTGGTACAGGGAAACCGTGGTTGCTTAAAAAACACACTAATTGCAACACGGAAGGTGTCATATATATGATAACCTGTCCATGTTCACTAAGATACATTGGCCATACTACACGCAAAATGAAGGTTCGAATAAGCGAACATAAGAGCACCATCCGTTGTCATAAACAGTCTACCTGCTTGATGAATCATTTTCTGTCTATGAAACATCAGGCAGAAGATCTGAAGTGGGTGATCCTTGAACATCCATATATTCCACCACATATCAGTGACCACTCAAGGTTTTATTCATTAAGGAGCAAAAATTGATTTTCAGACTCCAAAGTGACAGTAGAGGATTGAATGACACCATCCCGTTCTAGCAGGCAGAAACATTCATACTGTCCCTTTGGTTTCATGATTACTAATACATTTTAAAGGTGCAGTGTAATTTTGCGATAAGGGTGATGGTCCAACTTACCTTCCCTGTTTGTGTCATAGCAACATTCTTTATTGCATCCCCGTACACTGTCTGTGAATGGAGGGTTATATTAACATCAGTGGGTGTTTAGACTTGAGAGCAGTGTCTCTCCGTCTGTACATTCACTTTGATTGCTTGAGAACCGAGGTTCCCCTTCTCTCTCAACAGCTAGCCAACCTGTAGGGTTAAATCTCGGGTTAAAACAAATTGGGGTCTGTTAAGATACAAGACCACACATGCGTGTTCGATCGCGTGGACAACGCTCTTAAAATGAGGGTACACCGAGCACTTGTTTCATTCTGTGACGCTGGGCGATGTCAGTTACCATATCGTGCATGCGCCAGAAGTTGGCATTCTTCACTTCGGGCGTGCCTGCTTAGATTAGCGTTTCTCCGTGCACTCTGCGCCACTCACTCTGTAAAGCAGGGCGGTGTGTGAATCATTGCGCATGCGCTAGAGGGTAGCGTTCTTCACTCTGCGCAATGCTTTTTAAGAGTAACGTTTTTTCACGCATGCCTTGTTTATTAGTTAGAGCATAAGCTGGCTCTGCTCATGCGCAGAGTGATATGACTCCCGTAAAAACGTAGGAGGGCTCGTTTTTGGGCGGGTACCTCCACTTCCTCTCGGATGCCAGAGAGAGGTACCGACGGACAGGTAAGGCTCTCGCTTTTTGGTCCTCTGACACTATATTGAACCAAGGTAGTTGCAGTTTCAAATCATGCAGCAGCATGGTTTAACTTAGAGACACTGTCTCCTCCCAAATACTTATTCAACATAAGGATGTGGGAGGAAAGGAAACAGTATCTAGCCCTTGTGTTCATTTTATTCTTATTCTTATTTTTATGAAGATGTCATTCACTAGGAGTATGAGTCCTTTGGTTCCTTTGTTGACACCTGTGGGGATCAGACCATGGGATGTAGTGATAGCGTCCATAACAGATAGTTAGGGTTTAGATGTAAAGCAATTTGCTTGGACATATAAGACAGTGCTTGTTAATTATGCCCTACCATTTTTCTTACATACTAGAGCGGGGCCTCATATTCCCGAGTGGTTGCCGGGTGAGGTGAGGTTGTCTCCCACAAAAAGCTGGGTGATTATTACGGAAAGGGAATTTTTTCCTGTAATGGAGCTAGTATGCTCAATTGAAAAGCGGAGTATAAAATACTTACGACACTGTGTTGTCTGTACAGTTTCTATGCAACTATGTGGATATACATGTAAATATGTGCTTGTTTGTGTATGTTTTTCCAACAGGAGAAAGACAACTTACTTCTTCCAGTATACATTGGGGCTCCAAGTTCCTGGTAGATATAAGTATTGTAAAGTATATTATTTCCTTTTCATTCTTTATTTGCACATTATCACCACACTAGATTTTCTACATGCTGCAGTCGCCTACCACCATTGAGGTCCTGAAGAAAGCCGGATAGAGTTTCCATTTGACTGAAACATGTTGACCGTTCTGCACAGCGCCATAGTGTAGTTATAAATTTAGACTACCAGGCGTGGTTTTAACTTTGACACTTGTACAATCTCTAATAAACATATTTTTTGTCCAAGTAGTTAATTTTAATTATCACTTCACTAGAACACTGCACTGCACGCTATTAGCACCACTTTCTGAGTAAAAATCTGGCTAGAGTTTCTTTTGATATCCATATCCGCACCGTCAATTGATGGTTTGGGCGGTGTTTGGACTGATTCATAAATCCCACATGATGAGATTCCGCCAGAAGGGTGGGCTGATGAGAATTTCTCAGCCAGATGTAACTCATTTTTTCTTTACATGAGTCCTGTTGGTTCTTAGTCACTAGTACAGAAGTATACACAGTGGACCTGTCATCTCTGTTTATATTTTGATATCAAAGCAAAGTATAGACTTGGTAGCAACAGGTATTTCTAACAGCTGCTCTGTCTAGACATATAACAAAATAAAAAACCTGTATGGTGCCTAAGCGAGATATCGCAGAGATGGGGTTCCGGGCTTCACTCTACACATCAAAACTGGGTACTTGGTATGGAATATTGTCGAATGACAGAAAAGAAAGTCCACAAGGGGAGAGGGTGCCTTTGGGAATTTGATAAAATAATGGGGGATGGGACATGAACGTGGGTTAAGAGAAGAGGGAGATGGAGGATTCTTTATTTCAACATGAGTAGAGAGGGAGAATTATACCTTTTATTGGTGACCCTTAAACATAGGGAGAATGAGATGTAACTGTGATGGAGTGGACTAGAGATACCGATATAGATTCTGCCTCACTCAGTTGGTATACAGCACCCGGCAACAGGACGAATGGGTGGTGGGTGTTTGTTGTGAATTCAATGTTAAATGTACTTGTTGAAATGCAGAAATAAAAAACAATATATAAAAAAAAATAACGGATGTGTTAATGCACAATATTTATGTTGGGTAAACTAACAAGGTAAGCTTTTATGCCAAACGACAAACTCACACAGGATTTCATCTTATTGCTCATTCTTTTGCAAACTCACCTGGTCAATACAGCACTGCAGACATTGTTTTATTACACACTCTGTCCAGCCAATTACACTTTCGGTCCTATAGGATAATTGTTAAATATCTTATGAGGGAACTTCAGGGCATGGTGTAAGGATCACATATAAGCTCTAAAGGGCAAATGGGCTTCACTTCCAAACCTTCAATGAGGACCAATTTCTTAGCCTTAAATTGATTATCTTGAAAATGTTATTTGAAATAAAAAACACATTTTATTTGTGTTATTTTGATTTTAGCACATGTTTTTTTTAAAACGGAACTGTTTCGAAAACTCTTCTGCAGTTGATAGTTGTACTTTTTCAGTTAATTCGGTTTATGTTATGTTGAAGAGAAGGAATAACTGTACTCAAAAGGTTGCTAAACATAACGACTTGTAACAAAACAGTGTTTTAACTCCTCTGTTATTTTCCCTGTCCATGGCCTAAATTACTTTCTACATTGCTAAAAGCTAGAGTAATACCCCGCAAGTTCGGCGAATGTTGATGATACTTATCTTAATAGATCAAATAATTCTATATCTGGACCGGAGGTGAGGATTATACTCAAACTTTCTTTTATTTCCTTTCTAGCAGCTTCAACTAATATCTCAAAAACTATCTTTCCCATGATGAACATGGTAAAGGTCAAACCACAATCCACAAATTAACAGTCCAGGATGATCACAAAGGCAGGCTCTCCCTGGAAGATATCCTCTTTCTTTGCCTGCTTCCAGCAGTTAAGTGCATACTTCGTTCCTTCTCATGTTTTGAGTAATTTATTGCTTGAATATTGCTTTTACAATGCTATTCTAATAATGCCTTGTTGTTTGTGTGTTTCCATGTCTGAACTGGGGTGGTGGAGTGAGCTAAAAAATGATGATGGATTAAACCCAGATCAGTTGACTGGGGGTGAGCGCTGGATTTGCTCAAATGCCTCGTCCATCATCCCCTTTGGTATCGCTTTGTTCGCCCTAAGTTGGCAGGGTATGCCCAGACGTGGGGTCCTTGCTCACTTTGCCACTGGATTTAAGCTAGCCTGGCTAATGACGGCTGAATAGACAGAAACCAGTCCCAGGATGCTGGTTTCTGGTCCAGGGAAGACATGGCTTGGCAGTTCGGGCTGGACTGTTCCCATGAGGCACAGGGTCAGACTGATTTGCATATGGCCATGTCTGAAGTGGGCTGGTGGAGTGAGCTAAAGAATGATGATGGATTAAACCCAGATCAGTTGACGGGGGGTGAGCGTTGGATTTGCTCAAACGCCCCATCCATCATCCCCTTTGGTATCTCTATGTGGTGAATTGGCTCACCGCAGGATTACTTTTGGGGACGCAGGAGCGTTGTTATCGCTCCACTCACAGAGCCCCTTCTAGAAGACTTGAGCATGTTGGTGAGGTGTGTACCGGAGCTGCCTAGAGGGCGCAAGTGACAACGCGTCTCTCTGGTCCGTGTTGGAGAGCTGCTGTCAGTTGCAAGCAGAGAGTGCTCTGACAGGCAGCGCCCCATGGAGCCACCAAAGCTCAAGCCGCCTGGAAGCCAAACACCTGTCACAGGTCCATAATTAAAATTGCGGAGCCTGATGCTTGCATGCAGTGAGTCTGCACTCACATCGAGAGGCGCCTATACAGAAACGTTTCTGCTTTCCCTCTCGGTTGGCAGGGGCAGGCCCAGCCATTCCAGACACCCGATCATGACAGGGTGAGTCGCCCCAGGGCAGAGACCCATTGTTTATCACATGCTCAGTGCGAACAAATTATGAACTCTTTTGTGGCCAAAATTCAAGCCTCGGGCTGCCAAACATTCATGAACTCAGCAGGAGCACAGTACTATATATTCATTTGGTGATTGCCACCTCAGGCTGCTAAAAGTGATTAGTCCTTAGTGGAGGGTTGTAAAACTATGGGCTCTAATCTAAGCCTCTGCATTGTGGTATTTGCCTTAAGCATCTTAGTCATACCACTTTAGCAGCATGGAGGAGGACTATACAGAGGAAGAGTCCCTGCAAGTCCTGCCCCTAGATGATGAATGTTGTGAAGCTGTAGAGGCTTCCATCCGCCAAGCAACGGTGGCGGCCATTGGCCCTTTTAAGTGCCACATTATGGAGATGGCCTGCTCCCCTTACCTCAGAACGAATTTCCAGGTAGGTGCAGCGCGCTGTAATTTTTCTGAGGTATGCTAATGGCGCCCAAGAGGCATCGCTCCCTTCTCTTTAAGGTGGATCCCAAATTGGGAGATCTGGCATTCTCTGAGGCAGGCACGGTGGCTCTGGGCGGGCTCTTAGGGGACCCGTAAATCAAGGAGCTGAGTAAATTTGTGGCCACGTTTACCTCCCTGGATAAAGTGCAAGCCTCAATAAAGAAGATTTTTCATACTCAAATTTTTGTTGGGGCTGGACGTGACAGTGGAGGCTTGGCCAGCCGGTTCTTCACCCAAGGCCCTCAGAGAGGGTTCAGGAGGTCCCAATACATGTCAAAGCAGGGAGAATTCTTCCAGATGCAAAGAGGTCACCACAGCCACGGTAATAGAGGTGCCTCCACAGGGCAAATCCATACCACAAAAGGTGAGACTTTCCCCTTTTCCTATTCTAAAGGTGGGTGGTAGGTTGCCACATTTTGAGCACAATTGACGGAGAATTATTTCAGACGCATGGGTCACTTAGACCATCAAATGGTTTCATATAGAGTTCTACTGGTCCCTGATCCAAGATACTGACCTCGTCTGCTGTTTTTTTCAGAAGAGCAAGTCACCTTGATAGATCAGGAGGTGATGGACTTACTGCAAAATGGCACAATTGTCCACTCCTGCTTCCACCCCAGAGGTTTCCTCAGCAACATTTTTCCGGTGATCAAGACGAATGGTGGTCAACGTCCGGGAAAAATTCTTGGAGAATTCAATCAGTGGTTATTTTACCGCCATTTCAAGATGGAGGGAATCCATCTTCTGCACGACCTCCTTCAGCCCGTTGACTAGATGGTGCGCTTGCATTTAAAAGACGCATACCTGGCAGTCCCCATTTTTGCCCGCACTGCTGTTTCCTGCATTACAGGTGGAAAGATGAAGTGTATGAGTTTACCACCTTTCCTTTTGGTCTGTCCTCGGCTCCCTGGTGTTTCACTAAGGTCCTCAAGCTGGTAGTGGAGACTCTAAGGGTGAGAGGGTAACAACCATTACATTGCATGCGTTACAATGCATGCGGTTACAACGTGGTTGTTATAACGACCGCGTTGTGACATCGCAGTACATTACAACACAAGTCGTTACATCAACTTGCTCTAGGTGGCGCGCTAACATAAGGAATAGTATAATTCATTATTCCAACACCTTCCCTACTGTTGCGCACACTGGAGTTCATTTTCATTTTCATTGATCTGCAGCATAAACCTTCTCGTAAGGGTCACTTTACTAAGGAATTTGGCATTAAGACATTGTGCCTTGATTGCAGTTAGGTGGATGTGGGACACCTTCCAAAAAGTCACAGTCATCCCTTAGCCCATATTAAGAGTATATTGATGTAACTGGTATGCAGAAGATGACAGACAGAATGTCCACCACTTTTTAGAAGATATACTTATCGGCCAACCTCTAAATAAGATTCTTAGGACCAGACTTACAAAACGTTTGTGCTACAAAAATGACACAAAAGTGCACAAAATATTTTTTGTATGGTGCAAAGGTGTGTGCATGGCATGGATAATTGTGCGTCAGCGCTAGAAATAGTGAATGATAGTGAAGATAAGGCACTTTCATGCTCCCTCCCTGTCACTCAACACAGCGCAGCAACTTTGGGCGATGTGATGCAGTGTGTGAAAGTTTTGTGAATCTGTGATATACTGGGTTGACATGGAAGTAAATCTGCATGAAAATATACCATTATGCAACAAAAACAAACTAGTAGCGTAAGCTGTGGAATGGGAAATTTCCATGGGGGACTGGATTTAAAAGTCTTAAAACCACATGGACTTCCCAATTCCACAGGCATATATTTGTAACAATGTATGCTTCAGGTTCTGGGTGGGTTGGAGGAATAGGGGGTGGCTGGAGCATGTCAGGGAAGGAAAATTTAGGTCCTGCCAGGGAGTAGCACTGCATACTCCCCACTGCCAGGAAGAAATATGGAAAGAGGCTTTTGATTTTACTGCAATCAAAGCTTCATGTACTTTTTCTGTCATGAATTACTGGTTGGAAAAATTATGTCCAGTGTTCCAACACCTGGGGAAAACAGGTGCTGGAGCACCAGGTTACTCAGCCTGGCAGAGCAGGAATTTCATAGGTAACTCAACGTTGGACTCATAAATTTGCCCTAATTCTATTGAAAAAAAAGCTAATTATAATAAAGAAGCAGCAACAAAATCAGCTTGCAAAATGCAATATTAATAGTGGTAGTATTGGCATGATTAAGGAATAACCTTAACTAGAGCATCTTTTTGCCTTACCTTTCTTAGGGCTCAAATACTCAGAAAACAGATTTCAAACTTGTTGCTATGGTCCTGAGCAACTAGGTCACGTATTCTTTCAGCATTTAAGTCAGTGGTAGCGCAGGTCAAGCAGTCGAAGACTTCTTGGGGGGGGGGGTAGGTGCAAGGTACGCACAGGCACAAGCCTGTCCAGACATATACTAGCTTTAATGGTAAAAGTAGTATTAAATATACAAACACAAGGTGAAATACAACATACACAGATAATACTTTATAAAAGTCAAAGTGTTCCAGTGCCATGAGGCACAGCAAGTTCACCCAGGACCCTTCTGGCCAGCGATTTATTGATTTATTTATTTATAAAGTTTTATATAGCCAGCCCTACTTTTATAAACAAAATCCCTTGTCTCAGGCTGCAGGGCAGGAGGAGAACCAGTTACAACTGGTTCTTGGGCACTTCGTTGTGCTCAGTCCCTCCCACTATTCAGAGGACAGGCTAGGGTCATCAGTCGCACCACAGGGTTGCAGAGCCAGCATTGTGTAGGGAAGGCCCAGCCCTATTCCGGTCCCAGGTGCACCCCTCCCTCACATCAACATGCAGATCTCTCCATTCACCACCGGGGCAGACCCATCCTGACTCCTGGAGCCAGGCACACCAGACAGCTCCAGCCAATCACAAGCCAGACAGCCAATTCACATTCACTGCACAGACATGCCAACTTCTAGAAGTGGCATTTCCCAGACTTACCTGCTCCAACTGGTGTTTCTGGGCAGAAGACCCCGGGGCTGTTCAGCACCAGTATCACGGTGGACGGGACCTGGTGCTGGCAACAAGCAGCAGTCTCTTTGTAGCCAGCAATATTGCTAGTCTTCTGCTGCACTCCACAGATCAAGCGGTAAGTTTATCTGATCTCACTGGTGGGTAGAGGTGGTCATTTGGTTTCCAATGCCCCGAGTGAGCATCATGGCACACAGGACAACACCCACAATTTGTCATGATCCCAGGATAGTCCTGGTGATGGCCCTCTCTTTTCACGGATGGTTAAGACAGGGTGACAGTCCTTGATCTTCACAGTGGCTCCCTTCTTGGCACATGGGGTCGCCAACTTATGGTAGCACATGGGTGACAGACTGATCTGTGCACCAGCAGCAGTCTTCATTGCAGCCTACTCTAGCAGATGGGGTCACTGGCTTTATTCGGCATCCAGTCAAAGAACCCGATCAGTCCTACAGCGGTTAACTTGGTGGCAGCCACCTGTGGCATGCTGGGTCACTAACTTACAACAGCACATGGGCAGTAGGCCCAATCAATGCAACAGCAGTTTTGATTCATGGTGGCTCCGCACACAAGCAGACGGTCTGATCAATGCAACTGCGATTACCCTTAAGGGGGGCCCCTCTCACATATGAGGTTGCCCACTTCAATCAGCCTGATTGGTGCAGCAGCATTTTGGATTCAGTGCAGCTTTCTGTTGTATACGGGATGACTGACTTCAATCAGCACATGGGTGGATTGTCCGATCAGTGCAACTGCAATCATATCACATCTCTCTGTGGGGATCCACTCGCAAGGATTCATCACTGGACCTTGCTTCCAGCAGTCACCCTTCCTCCTTCTCACAGGGTTTCTCTGGTCTTAACAGGCAGGCAGGCGCTGGTGCTCCAGGCTCCAGCACAGGTGGTCTTGAGGTCCCTGGGTGATGTCTTCAAACACAGCTTGGAGAGTAGCAGGACTTCATCCCATGACTGGTAAGACAAGGTAGAACTCTTGCTGCGCTTCTGTTGAAGTACTGCGACTGCTGGCTGCTTGACGGTTGGCAACTTGGAAGCTCCTAGTGCCCCTTTTTATTATCCACTTCCAGGCACACATGTAATTTAGTGTGTCTGTTTTTGAAGTTCTGGGTGAGGGCTGTGCCTTTGAAGTGCCCACTCCTTTGTCTTGTCCTTTTACCCAGGAAACAGTCACAGTAGGAGCAACTCCTTTCCAGATAGCCCCACAACACAGACCATGGGAGAGGCTCGAGGATCACACCTGAATGCCAGCCTCACTGACATAGCCTAACAAATGGTTTCCCATGCGTCCAAAGCCTACGCTTTATGATTCTCTCATTAGTCCCATCTCCTTACTCAGGCGTGCCCAAGCCCCACTGACTAGAGACCTGCTTCAGAATCAAAGAGAACTTTTGAAGTGTATCAAAGAGCCTGGCTTGCCCTGCCTCCCGTGTGTGTACCACCCACCTCTCATGAAAATTGCTATGCACCAATCTGTGAGGGGGCCCATCCACATGTCTCTTCAAATGATCCTTGGCTCCCAATATGAAACCCAGAAGTATCCATGTATTGTGCCTTCCATAGGCATGCATACATCCCTGCATGTTTACTCATAACACACATGCAGACTCTCATGTATTGCATTGCACCACCTACAGGCACACATACATCTTAGCATGCACACTCAGGCACGCATGCTGGATTCCATATATTCCACCATTCACGGTACATATACATCCCAGTGCCCACACACAAACCCATGCAGTGGCTTCCCTGCATATCACCACTCGCAGTACACATATATCCCGTTGCCCATACTCAAGAGATATGCGCTGACTTCCTTGGTTGCACCCCTCATCGTACGCAAACATCCAAGTGTGCACACACGAAACATGTGCTCTTTCTGTTGCTACATCCAATCTGATGTTGGACTAGGGTGAGCTTTTTTCAAAAGTATTTTTATTCAATTTTCCAGAACAACACCTAACTTCAAACCATACAATACAATAATTGCCAACAGGCATAGCACAGAAGAATAAAATAATAATAATACTGTTAAAAGAAAAGAGGTATATTCAGTGGCAACAGTAGCTGCACTATGGCAATCAGAATAGAGGCACCAGAGTAGGGAGAGCCTGCAAGCCCTCGGAAACACAATTCTTACATTACAGCATCGATACATTGCTACCACCCAGTTCAAATAAACTTGAGGATCACACCTGAATGCCAGCCATGCTCATTGGGGAGGCTGGGCACCTCCCCAATGAACCCCCAACCCACACCAGGGGAAATGATCAGCACATGACGGCAGAGTTCTCAGAGGCTGCTATAGGGAACCTCCCAGGGTGGGGCCTGTCACCCCAGCCTCCAGGACTGGAGAGGGCCTAGCTGAAGGAAACCTGCCTAAAATCACAAGGCACCCAAGGTCCACATGTCCCATGAAGGTAAAATTGGCACCTTCCTCACTCCCCGAGTCTCCTCCTTGTAAATCGAATCCCTTTCACAGAACGCCCACTTCACCAAATCTAGCCACCATCAGTATACATCAGAACCGCGGATGGATTACCAACTCATACTCAGCTATCTGCGGGCAAGGATCACAGCCAGATCTGAAAACCTATTGGTGACTTTCCTAGCCACCTTTCTTTCATGGAGGCCCAGCAAGCACAGTTGGGGACTAAGGGAAACGTTTCTATTTGTGGCCTTACGAACCACTTGAATGACCATCATCAATTAAGGCAGCGAAAGCCAACAGAGCCAGACCTTGTGGCAGAAATCTGCATCTTTGGAGGCATTCCTAGGTCGCAGCCAGGACCATGGCATGCAGCCGGTGGGTCATTTAGGCCTGATGCATAATTGAATACATTTGAAGCAGGCATATATAGACACTTTAGAGCAAGAGTCAATTACCCTCTTGATGGAGCAAGGTTTTGTGAAAAGAAACTTGCTTGGATGCAATCCTCTCAAATAACATGTAATAATGTAACCAACTTGTCTTGTGAATACTAACATTGCAATATACACCTTATACTGTATCCAGGGAAAGCTTTTCTATGTGCATTACTAACACGTAATCCGAGTGAATAATAGATGGCGACCAAAAACGCGGGATTTCTGTTGCCCATGCATCTACGTAGTATGGCAATCTATAGCTTTTGGTGGGAAACTTTGCAGCTGCGCAATGGCACTAAACATGGCCGCTTTAAACTCACATGTTAACGCATATGCTACTGCTTCAAATAAACCTCGTAAGTTCTATTAAACACGACTGCAATAAGTAAATGAGGATAGAGTATAAATAAGTGGTATACAGTGAAATCATTTGTTTCCGTGTTCTAATGTGTATTTTTCTGACTTTATTATTAGTTCTTATTTGGGCTTCGGAGGGTTACTGAAATCCCTACCTCACCTGATACGCGCGCATGTGCATAGAGACTTGCTGGAAACTATGATGGCACACTTGAATCACAGCCAAGGCCACCTTGAACGAAGACGCCTGGGAAATGAAACTGATAACCCTTGCAAGATCAAGAATTTAAAATAAAATGTATAACTTGTATTGATCATAATGTGAAATGCAGGTGGGAATAAAGCTATGGGAAAGAAAATTAAGGGGCGGGAACATGGAACAATAACCCAAAAGAAAAGCATTGCTTTTAGTATGGTGTGATGAACTCACCTCCTCGCCCTGACCAATCAGAATAGGGAAAAACACAACCTTTGACACTTTTAGGGGTGGTACATGAATAACGAATAGTATAAATGAGGTAAGTTAGTTAGAGAACTGGTCCAACTTGTCAGATCTGTCATTCCAACTCGTCACTGACCCAACGCGTATGATGCTCCAGATTCTGTCCAAGACGCTGTCTCAGACCCTGTTGTTTCCTGAAGCTCTGCTCGAGAGTTTGATATACTGATCGATAATCTAATCATCTAGAAGGGATTGCGGAAGAGGGACACCCGAAGAGAGTAGTACCAGAGAGGGGTGTAACGCTGGTGTTGCACATTAGAAGGGGTCACCTTCCCAGATCTGAATCTGCCTGATCTTCTGTCTGTATCCTGTTCTGGAGATCCTATCAACCACCATCTTTAAGGAGTTGGGTTCATCCTTGACCATAGGTAAATATAATTCCGCAAAATCTGTCTTATATGCCTGCTCTCTCTCTCTCTCTTTCCCACCCTATCCAGGTACCGTCTTTATTGATCATTTCTTAACTTTGCTATGATTGATTTTACTTTGCCTTTTGAAGTGAAGGTGGTTACTGTAATTGAATCTTGACTCACAAATAATTCATTTAGATAAAGTTTTTCAAAACTTATTCAGTCTATGGTTATTCAAGTAAGAGGTTATTGTCATCCTACCTTAAACTAACTCAGCAACCTGATTCATTGAGGAAAGAAAAATTACTATTATCGAGTTAGTAAGAATAGGTAAAGCTAAATATCAAAATTACAGGTAATACACAAAATTGATGCCAGCAGGGTTTTACTAGCTCATTGTATGAATGTGTTTTGGGCCCAGGTGAGTATTATGTGTGTGTGTGACCAGAGCTGGAAACCTGCCCTCCATCAGTTTTTCTGGTTAGCAGAGGCATGGTTAGGTTAGGTAGCGAATATTGTGGATTAAATTATTGATATATGCATTAACACCTATTGATATTGTCGTCGTTATTCATGTTGTCTGAAGTTCCCGGGAATATTAAATAGCGGTTGGTGAATGGAAGCCATACTGCATTGAGGTAACTTGTCAGGATTTAGAAAGGTGCTGGAAAGTTAGGTAAGACTAGATGCACTGTTTTAGGGATTCTTTTCTGTATGTAAGTGAGAATAATTGGTAGCAAAGGAGTTCATTGGTGAAACTTTGGTCTTATATCACCTAGAAAGGACAATACTGAAGAAGTAGCAGGTTCTCTGATGCTTAAGTGAAAAGTAAGTGGAAAGGTTTTACTCGTAGTGTTTGAAGAGTAAGTGGAAAGGTTTTACTCACAGTAAAATAAACTGATTTCTTTGAAATTTAGAGAATCTGACACAGTAGGAAATGTTTTCTGTTGTTAATTAATATAAAATTCACGTAAATTAGTGAGAAAATAATTTACGTGTAAAGGAGGTGTCAGTTGTGAGTGCTGCACTGACGTCACAAAGAGCCGCGCTGTGATTGGTAAGGACAGCGGGCTTGTGACTAACGCAAAATTTTGTAAAGGAGGGGTCAGAAGAAGAGATTGATACTGACGTCACTTAAGGTCGCGCACTAGTATTGCGCACTAGTATTGGAGAAAAGGGGTTAAACAACTGTAAACATAGAAATCCCAAGAATGATAATAGATAAATGATTGTGTACGAGCCAACATTAACAGGGAGTTGACCAAATAGAAATTATTTAGGGTTTGCTTACCAGCAGTACCTGAGAGGAAGATCACGCAAAATGTATGGTAAGTAGAGAAAAATGTTGTTTTTGCAGAAAATAAAGAATTATTTAAAAAAGGATATGCCTTTTAAAACCAGAGAAGGAATTCTCATTCCTCCTCCGAAAACTCTTTCATATTACATGACGGTAGAGAGAGGTTATCACACCTGTGTATGGTTAGAAAATTGGATTGAATACACTAAAGATGATGGAATTTTGGCTTTCCCAGAAAACAGAACATTTAATGCAAGAATTCTGCATAATTTACATACAAGAATGAATGAGTTGAAACCCACACCTAGATTAACTCAGTATGAGGCACTAGAAGAGTTGGACACTGAGGCATTTGAACGAGATAGACCAAGGTGCAACAGGAATTTGAGCAGTTTTTATCCAAAATTTCCATGTGAGACTCGAGACAAACAGATGAAACAATGGAGTCAAGCCATGTTGGCTGAAGGATTATATCCTGTATTAATGGCTGATGAACAGGCAGGAAGCAAATGAACAGAAAAGAAATTTAACGACAACAGTTGGCAGAGAATCTGACGAAGATTATTTAGACGACATATTAATGAAAAGTCCTCTGCCATATCAGGAAGGGCCAAGCAGAATTACCCCGAGCGCTCCACTCCTAGAGGAACCCATGGTGCCACAAATAGTACATGATAAAAATATGGAAAGTGTACTTCAAGCAAGAGAAAGAGAAGCGATAAATAAAAAAAGAAGTGAATTAATACAGAAGATTTCCCAATTAACCATACATCCTGAAGCTTTGACTATACCAGTGACTATAGGTCCTGTTGTCCCATTGTACGGGGAAAAATCAAATTGTCCTAAAACACCTGCCATCACCACACCCATCATTGAGCCTAGAAAAGAGAAGATAATAGTTAACAACCAAGCCAGTGATTGCGAGTCCATTATTTCATTAATGGACCTGCCGATAAGAGGGCAAATAAATGACAAACCCAGAAGAGTCACACCAGGTTGTTCAAAAGAGGTACAAATTGAGACATCCACTGGAACTAAGAGTGCCATGTAGTAGATGGCATGTGGTACGTTTTATATTTATTTAATTATAATTGTAGAGTTTGGAGTTCTCTTGATTTTCTGTGTTCTGGATGTCAAGGAATTCCATTGGAATGAGAGTAACGGCATTCTTGATGTACCTGCGATCTCTCTGGATGCTACTTTCATATGTCCAATAAAGACATATTATATTTTAACCAAATACTGCTTCATCAAAGTTACTACATGCCACCATAATAACACCAGAAGAATTAGAAAGATGGAATCGAGACATAGAGAAATACGATCCGCCACCAAAAATACTAGATATTTTTAAACTAAGAGTTCAATTAGGAGAAATGATAGCCGGAAATGTAGGGGTGGATAGGTTAAATACCTTTAATGAGGAAGAATTACTGTTCATTTGTAGAAGCATAACACAAAATACAAAAGCATTTCATAAAAAATTAATGAATCTGGCCGCTGAAATGGTAATAGATGTAGGGCGATCCAAAGTCCTGCAAAAACCTTATAGAGCAGAATTTTCAGATAAAGATTTGGAAAATATGAACATGTCAGGGAGGAAATTGCCGGTTAAAGAATTAATGACGATATTGCAGAAATGGGGACACGTAGACAGATGAAAGCAAGGAGGACAAAGAGAAAGGAAGAAGCACGGACCAGTCGAATAACATCAGAGTATTTAATGAAAGAAACAGAAAAGGCCGAAGGGTTGTACCCAATGAGAGAAATTTCCGGAGTAGGTTATGTACATGTCCCATGGACAAGACTGGATATTTTGTCATTTACAAATGATTTCCCAAAATTGAGAGAGAAGCCTGTGGAATGGTATAGACAAGTCGATAGGTTTGTGAAGTTCTGAAAGTTCTGCTGAAAGATCTGGATGATCTTTTTGACATAGTGGTACCGGCTGATGTGTGGGGTGAGTGTAAAATCACGGTCAATTGGCCAAATGATGAGTACCGATAGACAAGAAAACAGGAGCCCCGTCTGAAGAAGTTATGAAAAAATATAACCAGGTTATTACTTTCTTGAAAGAAAAAATTCCCCCAAAGGAGACAGATTGGATAAAAATATACAGAACAACACAGGCAAAAGATGAGTTTGTCCATGCGTACTATGAACGCCTCCTACATGTGTTCAAACAGTATAGTGGGGTTGAAAGTATTGGGAATAAGGATATGACTCATTTTGTGTATCGGTTTGTGAACGGATTAAAAAAGGAAATTTCTGAAATGATTAAACAGCATAATTTATGGTGACAAGCAAAGCCCATAGATGAGATTTTAAAATATGCAAAGTAAAGGGGAGATGAAATTGACAATAGAGGAAACTTTTTAGAAGAGAAAATGATGTGGGCTCAAGTTAAGCTGGCAGAACAACAAGAACTCCAGTTAACTAACATGGCAGGAAAGCCAGGGAAAGGGCAAGGAAATGGTGAAAATAATGGGGGTACACCAAAAGGAGATTAGGAAGCGAAGAGGCAAAGAAAAAGTTCCCTTGTCATGGGTGCAGAAAATTGGGGCATTGGAAAAATGAGTGTAAGAATATACAAAATAATAATAACCCAAATCAACATTTAAATCCACAGACGCAGAATGAGGTGATAATGAGTCAACCACAACAGGTTGTAAACCTGCAGAGTCAATTGGCACCTACCCCTTTGCCAAATTGTGTGAGTATAGACACCGGATTTCAAGAAGGAAGTGATAAGAAAAAAAAACTAACATCACAGTTTCTTTTGCAGGATCCCTACTTTGAAGATCAAGATCAATGACGGTGCCTGAGAGGGGGGGGTGAGGATTGCGTACTTGGTGCATCCATACTGGTAGATCAGTCAGGTCCATATATTGACGGTAAGGTAGAGGGAAATTACATTACCTTCTTATTGGACACTGGTGCTACCCGTTCTTCTGTGAGAACAGCTGACATTCCAAACCTACCCCTCTCTGGAGAAGTGATCCAAGTAGTGGGCCTTTCTAATGAGCATATTAGGACCCCTATTATAAAACCAATGGAGGTGTGCATTGGGAACTTCAAAGAAATGCACACGCTTGTCGTATGCAACTCCAGTCCTGTGAATTTATTAGGGAGGGATTTGTTGTGCAAAATGAATTGCACCATTTTCTGCACACCGGACGGTGTTGCTATTCAAACCCCAGATGAAGACGGAATATATAAAATCATGCTAGCTAAAGAAGGAGCAGAAGTAAATGAATTGTTTTCAAAGATAACCCAAGATGATTTACCAGAAGATGTAAAATTGACAATAAATCCGGAAGTGTGGGATTTTACTGGAAAAGAAGTAGGGTTAATGACAGATGTAGACTCTGTCAAAGTAACAGTGAAGGAAGGTGCAGTCTACTCAAACACTCGATAATACAAGACGAGTCCTGAAGTTAAGGCTGGTGTTGCAGCGGAAATAAATTGAATATTAGAACAGGGCATTTTAAAGGAAATCATGAATCGTCCCTGTAATTCACCCATAATTGTCATTAAGAAACCAAATGGAAAATATAGGGTAGTTCAAGATTTAAGAAAGATTAATAAAATTGTTGTGCCCTGTTGCCTGGTAGTGCCAAACCCTGCGGTAATTTTGTACCAAATACCATGGAATGGGAGGTGGTTTACCGTGATTGATTTATGCCATGCCTTTTTCTCCATCCCATAGCATCCAGATAGTCAGTTTTTATTTTCTTTCAAATTTGAGGATCATGTTTATTTTTGGAATTGCGTTCCTCAAGGGTACACAGAGAGTCCTTCAATCTTTAACCACATTTTGAAAAAATGTCTTGAGACATTAGTAATGCCT
The DNA here is from genome assembly GCF_964261635.1 of Lissotriton helveticus. NCBI lineage: Eukaryota > Metazoa > Chordata > Amphibia > Caudata > Salamandridae > Lissotriton > Lissotriton helveticus. The sequence continues at coordinate 626,564,343 of NC_136072.1, read as the reverse complement.
AAAGAGTCTGTCCTAGTAAAGTATATCGATGATCTTTTGATCGCTTCCAAAACAGAAAGTGACTGTGTAGCTGATTCCATAGCTTTGTTAAACCACTTAGCCAAAGGTTGACATAAAGTGTACCCTGAGAAACTACAGTTTTGCAGGAAATAAGTAAAATATCTGAGACACCAGATAGAATGAGGAGAAAGGAGAGTGACCAAAGAAAGAATAAAAATAATAAAACAAATGAAGTTACCGCAAACCCAGAAGGAAATAGGAATGTTCCTTGGTGTAGTCGTGTATTGCAGGCAGTGGATTATGGGATTTTCCCTACTGATGAAACCCTTGATACAGATGACAAAGAAAAGAACAAAAGAGCAGATACAATGGGATGATGAGAGCATGGCATCTTTTCAGAGATTACGAAATTGCTTATGTGAATCACCTGCCCTAGGTATGCCAGATTACTCAAAAGAGTTTGCATTATTTTGCTGTGAGAGAGATAACTGTTCCCTCTAAGTCCTAACTCAGATACATGGCCTGATGCGACGCCCAGTGGCATACTTTTCTGCTACCTTAGATCCTGTAGCATCCGCTTTGCCAGGATGCCTAAAAGCTGTGGCAGCAACTTGTGTAAATCTGGAACAAAGTGAGTGAATTGTGATGGGACACCCGGTAAAGGTGTATGTTCCACATGCACTTGTTATTATTTTAACAAGTACTCGAACTCAGTATCTTACCCCAAGCAGATTAACAATATATGAGAGGATCATATAAGGAGCAGAAAATGTGACTATAGTCCGATGTACTGTACTTAACCCAGCTACTTTGTTACCAGATCCATACAATGAAGAAGTGAAAGATATGCCCGAACATGAATGTCTTGATGTAACAGAACTCAGTACAAAACCACTTTCAGACATAACCCTGGGCCTAGTTCGCATGGTAGTGCTACACGTAGCTACGTGAAGTGCACTTCGCACTATGCACGCTACGCGTAGCTAGGCGAACTGCCTAGTGCGGTAGGGAAATGCTGTTCACAATGATTGCACAGTGCCGGATGCTTGTCATCACTGTGCAATCATTGCAAACAGCATCATGCACAGTGCAAGTGGTCGTCTTCTGCCGCTCGATTAGATTTGTACTCGAGCGGCAGCTTTCTCAACGAGGACTGGTAGTTCCTCATAGTGAGCGGTCGGGAGCACACGCGACCACTCGCAATGAAAAACCTGACCTCCCCGCGTTGAGAATCTCGCCTGGAGGTTTACTTTCCACGCTTGCGATCGACAACTTGATGTTGCGGATCACGAATGAGGAAAAAGTCTTGCTGGGATGTTGATTTTGCTCACTCACGGTCACCAACTCGACGTAGTGGACGGCGAGCGAGCACAAAATGGCCACTACGCTGCACATTTTTGCACTGTGCTATGTGCGATTCGCGTAGCGTGTAGTTGCGCAAACTATGCCCACTCCTCGAGAGTAGCGTAGTTTTGCGACCAGGCCTACATACAGGATGAGCCATTAAAAGATCCTGAGCATGAATTCTTTGTAGATGGTTCATGCATGCGCCATGTAGCGGGATGATTGAGTGCTGCTTATGCTGTGTGTACATTGGCTGAAATAGTAGAAGCATCCTATTTACCAGGAGTCAGGTCTGCACAATTAGCCAAATTGATTGCTTTACTTAAAGCTTGCAAAAAGTGAAAACATTGGAGAGTAATCATTTACACTGACAGTCAGTATGGTTACGGGGTTGTGCACGACTTTGGCCAGCTTTGGATGCAGCAAAACTTCCTGACTTCTTCAGGGTCTCCCATTAAAAATTGACAATTTGTCAAAGGATTGCTTTAAGCAATACAATTACCAAAAGAAGTGGCAGTGGTCAAGTTTGCTGCACACCAGTCAGGAAATGACTGTGTGACTGCAGGATATCAGTATGCTGACCAGGTTGCCAAACATTGCACACATTTTCGAATGGCAGTAAACAGAAAGATTGAAAATTGTGGAAACCGCTGCTAACTTATGCTATTGTCAGGTTTAGAAACATGGAGAGAAGTAAGAGAACTATAAGATGAAACAGAAACAAAAAGAAAGAAGAATGGGTGAAAATAGGTTGTACACAAAGGGCAGAAGAAGGTGTATGGGTTTAATTAGACAACAGACCTGTATTGCCAGACTGCATGCTTGCACCAATGGCTAGAATGTATTGTGGAGACACCCACATCGGCAGAGATGCAATGATAAGACTTTTCAGACAAGATTGGTTTAATCCAAGGTTTAGAAATATTGCAGAAAGACTATGCCAAAGCGGTTTGACATGCAAACAAATGAATCCAGGTAAGAAAACATTAGTCTATATGGGGAAAATTGGAAAGGCTAAAGGTACCTTTATGAGACTTCAAACTGACTTCTTTCAATTACCTGCTTGTCGAGGATTAAAATATGTACTTGTCATTGTTGCTTTTTTTTTTCAAAGTGGGTGGAGGCATACCCCACCAGAATAAATGACAGTTTGACAGTGGCCAAACTCTTACTAAGAGAGTTCATTCACGATTCAGTTTTCCTGTGACTATTGAGTCAGACCGAGGGTCTCATTTAAATAATGAAATCATTTGATTAATTTGTGAAGCATTTAAAATTGAGCAGAAGCTGCACTGCGCATACCGCCCAGAGGCATCTGGAGTGGTAGAACAATTGAATGGCACAATTAAGTTAAGGTTGGGGAAGGTGTGTGCATTCACTCCATTGGTCTGGCCTGATGCTTTACCTCTTGTTCAGATGGGACTTAGAAGTATTCCAGACAAGAATACCGGATTGAGTCCCCATGAAATAATCATGGGAAGAGCAATGAGGCAGGCATGTATACCAGGACACAGGTTGTTGAAGATAACTGATGATTTGGTACTGGAGTATTGCAAAGAGTTGGCAGACCTAGTGAATTCTATCCCTCACCAGGTTGAAGACGATGCAGTTCCCAGGCAGCCGAACCAAGCACATGATCTAAATCCCGGTGACTGGGTTGTAGTGAAGAATCACACTCAAGAACCGTGCCTAGCACCAAGGTGGAAAAAACCACATCAGGTTATATTGCTTACAACAACAGCAGTAAAGTGTGCAGGCTTGCCTAATTGGATACATGCAAGCCATACAAAAAGAGTACCAGCACCTGACGAGGAGGAACCTCAACTGATGCAGGCGGTTGAGGGGGCTGAAGGTTGCACAGCTGAAGGATCCTAAGTAGTAGATCCTGAAGTAGCTGACGAAGTACAACTGAGCACCAGTCAGGATGATTGGATATCTGTAGTAGAGATACCAGAGATAATTCTAAGAACAAGGAGTCAGACAAGACAAGCTAGTCAGGAAAAGAGTGAGGACCAGATAGGTACAGAAGGAAGTGCTAGAGAAATAGAAAGCACAATTGTTAGGGAACCTGATCAGGACCAGATAGGAAAGGTCACAGAAGTTCAGGTGAAGGAGGAAGAAACACCATTAAAAATTGAACCTGAACAGGGTCAGACTAGTTAAGAAAAACGTATCCAGGCAGGTAACAGTGAGTTAATAAGCTCTAAACAGGATCAGATAGAAAGAGATTCTGAAGACGGAAATAACCAAGTTGTGCCACAAACCAACGAGAACAAAAGAGCACTTGAAGAAAGTGGTGGTGCAAGCTAAATGAATCAGAAAAGGTGATATAGGCCAGGTGTTATCAAAAGATTGAAATATCACCTCAAAACAATAACAGAAGAGCAAGAACAGGTAGACAAAGTATCCAGTCGGTCTGGGCAAGCAGCTGAAAACCCAAACCGAAGAAGCCCCAGAGCAAAATGTATAAATGATAAATTCTAAGGTCCTGAGTCGAGAATTTGGAGATAATTCAAGAAGAAAATTTGAATGAAGAGCAAATTGACGAAGATGTGAGACCACCCTGAAACGAGTTCCCCTTTTAACACTTTCACCAAGTTGAATCACTCAAGTAATGAAGAGAAATCTCCATATCCCATTTGAAAATGGCTGACAATAGAGCTGCTGGAAACCCGACCTGTTTAAGGAAATGTTGCAGAATGTGTATATGTAGCATATTTATAGTACTCATAATATGGTTAGCATTAACAGTCGCCATACCTTATTTAATGGTCAAATGTGTACAGAATAACACTAATATACATGAAAAGGTAGCTTCTATCAAAGGAGATAGAGTAGAATTAGAAAATCCAGATGAGTCAGATTTACATCACACAGTGAATAAAAATGATACTGATTTAAATGTTTTTACCAACCTGTTAGTACAATATGTAGAAACTATGGAAGTTGGTGACTGTTATGTCTGCACGAAATTACCTGCATCTGTAGCAGAAGGAGTGACGTCTCATCATTTACCATTAACGTATGGTATCTCCTGTAGTGTTTTAGCAAGCTTAATTTATAGAACAGGAAAATTGCAATATTATTATTCTAATGTAGATGTGATTTTTTCCGAGGTTCCTATGCGAAAGAGCATGAACCCTGTTCTTAGTACGAGAGAGTCTGAATTTATGGGTGAATATTTCTTAACCATGAAAACAATAGATATAGCTGAAGCACATAATCACAATCTAACATGTAAATTACGTGAAGAAGAGAAAACATTTTTTAATTCAGTTGATCAAAGGAGACAGGATTTCCAACGAAGAGCTTCTGAACCTAAACCTCAGATACCTGAATGGGCTGAGGAAGAAGAGCATTTTGCAAGTGGCAAAACCCATGCTGCTATGCCTCTAGATTTTGAAACGTAAGGGAAAATCTGTCTCCATAGGTTAAAAACAGACTATAACAATGTATTTATTGATTCCAGTGAACGTGAGCATAATTTCCTAATAATTGTTGGATGGGGATTAAAAGGAGGGGCTGATCCAGTATTTCCTGCGATATATTATGTGTGTGGCAATAAAGCCTACTTTCGGCTGCCAGACCATTGGTATGGGTGTTGCTATTTTGGGATCGTATTCCCTAAGGTTTATCATGTAAAAGACTCACTAGAAAAAAAATGAATTACCAAATGTAAAAAGAGCCAGTTTCTCAGAAATTGTAGGTGACATTTTTGGTGCACTGATACGTTTAGTGGGAGTTCTTCTGAATTCATGAAAAATGTGCCAGTTATCTACAGTGGTGGATTGGTTATCTACAGACACTGCTGGAGGATTTCTGCTCATCAACACTGAATTAGTTGCGGTCATATCTATGGTTATGCAAAATCGACTTGCCCTTGACATATTATTGGCAAAAGAGGGTGGATGGAGTCTGTAAATTATTGAAAACACAACATTGTTTCATGTTGATTCCAGATCAAAGTGTTGAAATTAGAAATTATATTATAAATATTACAAAATTAGAGGAAGAGTTGAAACCACTGGAAGTTGAAAGTGTATGGAATAAATTGATACATAGTTTTTCTAGTATAGGTAGTTGGTTTTCTAATTTAGGTATAGGTATTCTAGGTCAAATAATACTGCCCATAATGGGAATAACCCTACTAGTCTTAGCACTAATGTGTTGGCACAATTTCTGTAAAGGAAGAAAGAAATATGAAGTGAATGAAAGAGGCAAGAAAAGAAAACTTGAAGAAATACAGCTAGAAGAATTGAAAGGAGACTTAAATAAAATAATGGGTATACTCAGATGTGAGTCCCTTGCTCATTGCACCATCAGGATTCAAGCAAGCCGGGCCGACGACGGCTGAAATGCCAGAAACCGGTCCCCGGAAGCTTGTTTCCTTCCCAGTGTAAGAATTGGCTTGGTAGTTTGGTTTGCCCTGTTCCCATCATGCACTGAGACAGGAACAGACTAATTTGCATATAGCCAGGTTCTGAACTGGGATGATGCAGTGAGCTAAAAAAAGGTTTTGGATCTAGCCCTGATCTCTTGACTGGGTGAGAGTATTCTGCTTAATTCAGAAACTCTATCCATCACCACCCCTTGTTGTTAAATATATTGTCCACCCTAAGCGTGGAAGGGTATACTCAGATGTGAGTCCCTTGCTCATTGCACCATCAGGATTCAAGCAAGCCGGGCCGACGACGGCTGAAATGCCAGAAACCGGTCCCCGGAAGCTTGTTTCCTTCCCAGTGTAAGAATTGGCTTGGTAGTTTGGTTTGCCCTGTTCCCATCATGCACTGGGACAGGAACAGACTAATTTGCATATAGCCAGGTTCTGAACTGGGATGGTGCAGTGAGCTAAAAAAAGGTTTTGGATCTAGCCCTGATCTCTTGACTGGGTGAGAGTATTCTGCTTAATTCAGAAACTCTATCCATCACCACCCCTTGTTGTTAAATATTTTGTCCACCCTAAGCGTGGAAGGGTATACTCAGATGTGAGTCCCTTTCTCATTGCACCATCAGGATTCAAGCAAACCGGGCCGACGACGGCTGAAATGCCAGAAACCGGTCCCCGGAAGCTTGTTTCCTTCCCAGTGTAAGAATTGGCTTGGTAGTTTGGTTTGCCCTGTTCCCATCATGCACTGGGACAGGAACAGACTAATTTGCATATAGCCAGGTTCTGAACTGGGATGGTGCAGTGAGCTAAAAAAAGGTTTTGGATCTAGCCCTGATCTCTTGACTGGGTGAGAGTATTCTGCTTAATTCAGAAACTCTATCCATCACCACCCCTTGTTGGTAAATATTTTGTCCACCCTAAGCGTGGAAGGGTATACTCAGATGTGAGTCCCTTGCTCATTGCACCATCAGGATTCAAGCAAGCCGGGCCGACGACGGCTGAAATGCCAGAAACCGGTCCCCGGAAGCTTGTTTCCTTCCCAGTGTAAGAATTGGCTTGGTAGTTTGGTTTGCCCTGTTCCCATCATGCACTGGGACAGGAACAGACTAATTTGCATATAACCAGGTTCTGAACTGGGATGGTGCAGTGAGCTAAAAAAAAGGTGTTGGATCTAGCCCTGATCTCTTGACTGGGTGAGAGTATTCTGCTTAATTCAGAAACTCTATCCATCACCACCCCTTGTTGTTAAATATTTTGTCCACCCTAAGCGTGGAAGGGTATACTCAGATGTGAGTCCCTTGCTCATTGCACCATCAGGATTCAAGCAAGCCGGGCCGACGACGGCTGAAATGCCAGAAACCGGTCCCCGGAAGCTTGTTTCCTTCCCAGTGTAAGAATTGGCTTGGTAGTTTGGTTTGCCCTGTTCCCATCATGCACTGGGACAGGAACAGACTAATTTGCATATAGCCAGGTTCTGAACTGGGATGGTGCAGTGAGCTAAAAAAAGGTTCTGGATCTAGCCCTGATCTCTTGACTGGGTGAGAGTATTCTGCTTAATTCAGAAACTCTATCCATCACCACCCCTTGTTGTTAAATATTTTGTCCACCCTAAGCGTGGAAGGGTATACTCAGATGTGAGTCCCTTGCTCATTGCACCATCAGGATTCAAGCAAGCCGGGCCGATGACGGCTGAAATGCCAGAAACCGGTCCCCGGAAGCTTGTTTCCTTCCCAGTGTAAGAATTGGCTTGGTAGTTTGGTTTGCCCTGTTCCCATCATGCACTGGGACAGGAACAGACTAATTTGCATATAGCCAGGTTCTGAACTGGGATGGTGCAGTGAGCTAAAAAAAGGTTTTGGATCTAGCCCTGATCTCTTGACTGGGTGAGAGTATTCTGCTTAATTCAGAAACTCTATCCATCACCACCCCTTGTTGTTAAATATTTTGTCCACCCTAAGCGTGGAAGGGTATACTCAGATGTGAGTCCCTTGCTCATTGCACCATCAGGATTCAAGCAAGCCGGGCCGACGACGGCTGAAATGCCAGAAACCGGTCCCCGGAAGCTTGTTTCCTTCCCAGTGTAAGAATTGGCTTGGTAGTTTGGTTTGCCCTGTTCCCATCATGCACTGGGACAGGAACAGACTAATTTGCATATAACCAGGTTCTGAACTGGGATGGTGCAGTGAGCTAAAAAAAAAAGGTTTTGGATCTAGCCCTGATCTCTTGACTGGGTGAGAGTATTCTGCTTAATTCAGAAACTCTATCCATCACCACCCCTTGTTGTTAAATGCTTCAGTACTATAGGCAGCACGGAACCCTGACTGGGCCGGGTGCAGAGCATAGGAGGCCTCCACAAAGGCGTCCAACTGGGAAAACCTTGGCTAGTACCGGTAACAGGGAAATAGGTCGGTAGTTAGACAGAGCTGATGGATCCAGACCTGATTTCTTTAGGAGCGGCAATAATTTGGCTTGCTTCCAACAAATCCGAACTGTAGCTGTCGTAAAGAAAAGATTAATAATCTGGGTAACCTCTGCACAGACCACTTCTGCCACCCCTTCCAGCACACGAGCCGGACACGGGTCGGAAGGAGATCCAGATTTCATGGACTTCAGAACGGCCACGATGTCCGCTTCGTCAGAAAGAGAGAATCCCCTAAACTGACAGTTGGAGAGCTTTGGGGGGGGGCAGAGAAGGCAAAACCAAGACCCTCTGATGATGGCATGCTATGCGCAGGCTGTCCTGGATCTTCACAATCTTATCAGTAAAGAAAGAGGACAGATCTTTGGGAGGATGGGAGGCAGATCTTTCCGCACCTTAGCTGCCAAGCAATGGAACCTCCTGCCTCTAGATACCAGGTTGGAGAGTAATGAAATGATGTTTAGGAAGAAGTTGAAAACCTGCCTCTTTGCTGTGTGATTGGTTTCTGTTCTTTGTTGCTGCACTCTCGCTCCATAGCGCGGGGACACACCGGGAGGTGTTACCAAGCGCTCTACAAACTCCTTTAAACTAAACTAAACTAAACTAAAGATCCTCACACCACTGTTCAGAGGAAGGCAGCGAAGGTTGCTCAGCACACGGAGAGAGAAAACTCTTAACAGTGGCAAAAATGTCTTTGCTGTTATTATTGGCCTTGGCGATCCTTCCTGCATAATAGTTGCCTTTTGCTGTCCTGATAGCAGCATAATAATCTCTTTGGGCGGCGCGAAGAGTCGTCTTAGCAGCAGGATGATAGCTAAGTCTCCAACTCCGTTCAACTTTTTTACAGCCCAATTTCATTTCACGCAAAGCATGAGAAGACCATGGCTTAGAGGGGAAAGAACGCTTTTTGCGGGTGTGGCCCTGCTTCATGGAGGACACAACCCCTCTGCCAATCCAGGCATTAAAACTCTGCACTGCTTCCGATACCTCAGAACCCAAAAAAGGACGGCTCTGAGATAAAGTATCCGAGAGTGCAGGGCGATTGATCTTCTGGGGGCAAGCGCCAGGGGAGGTGACACAAGCCCCAGAGAGTTTATCTAGTGACCAGGAAAACCTGATCAGATGATGGTCGGACCATGTCACACATTCAGGGCAGGTTAGAGAAAGGTCAAAATTGGAGCAGATTAGGTCAAGTAGGTGGCCCCTGACATGCGTCGGCAAGTTAACCCGCTTTAAACTCACATGTTAACGCATATACTACTGCTTCAACTAAACCAGGTAAGTTCTCTTAAACACTAATGCAAGAGATTTAAATAAGTAAATGGGGTTAGAGTAGATATAAGTGGTATACAGTGAAATCGTTTGTTTCCATGTTCTAATGTGTCTTTTTCTGACTTTTTTATTAGTTCTTATGATGAAGCAAAGCTTCGCATATTTTGCGACTTGCCGAATTCCTGAACCTCGTTTATGTGTAACAAGGTAATAATTTGTACGTCTTACTAATGTTTATTCTATGTTTAAACGAGGTTTCCCGACGCTTGCCTATGTGTTTTACTAAAATAATTAACTCAAGTCTTTTTAAAATGGCCGCTGCTTCAAAGTAAGTGTCTGCGCATGCATCAGTCACACTCACGTGTCCTGATGTGTTTGCAGAGTTGGAGGGAAATAGTTGCGCATGCGTAATGCATAGCTTTGCCAGTGACGTGGTACTGCTCGTGCCACTGCTCTTGTGTACGTATTCATGTAGCTAACATTTAGACTGCATAAGTATATTTTATAGTGATAAGTTGAAAGAACAAACCCTGTGATGTGTTTTCATAATGTTATTTCTATGTATTAATTTGTTCTCGCTTACTTTTCATGTACCGCGGGGAATGGGGGTCTGACTGAGCTGAATGCCATCTTGGAGGGCCTTTCTGCGCATGCTCCTCCATCTGGGGAACTGACAACCTTGGCTGATGGAACTTGGCCAGCTGGCAGGGATGGGCAAGATGCTCCTGAGAACTGACCTGAAAACCCAGGAAAACGGAGCCATGTGTCCCTATTCAGCAACAATGTAAATTGTCATTGTCTTTCCCTGCAGTTTCTCATGGGAACCCCAATCTTGCTAGGCGGTACCCAAAGATGCAAATTTGGCATCCAAATAGTGTGTTATGATTGGTGTGTTACCCAAAGCCTACCTTAGGACCAATCCAAATTGAGGGATTCTGACACTTTGCAACATTGGGGGGTGGTACACCGTCCCCAAACTGTATATCTACCCTGGGTTCACCTAGGGAATTGTCCGACTTGTCTGGTTTAGCTGACCTGTCACTGACCCATCGTACTCAATAGGTGACTGAAGATACAGAGCACTGCGGAGCACTCTGTCCGAAATTGACCATAGACTAAGGTTCTACTGAACCTTAAAGTGCTGGCGAAGCACTTTGCTGGGAGTTCGCTGATCCAATCGGGGTCTTGATCGATAGCTGCAGAGAGGGTGGAGCGCAGGCGTTGCTTCCAAACTGCGGGTGTGGTCCTGTCCTGAGCGGTCCTGTCCTGAGGGTTTGCTGTCCTGTCCCGAGGGTCCTGTCCTGATTCCTAATCTGAGGGTATCCTGTCCTGTCCTGGGTGTCCATTCTGCACCTGCTGTCCTTTGAAGGGTATCCTTCCTTGAGGGTTTCCTGTCCTTAACTGACCCGTGGCCAGGGTTTGGTTTCCACACCAGTCTAGGTAAATATTGCTCAAAACTCTTTAAACTTGCACCTTTCTATTTTTCTGTCTTTTGCTTTAATAAAGAGACATCTTTGCACATGTTGATGTTTCCATGCTTTTGCCGCAATTTATTGAAACATAAAGTCATTTGCATAGCTTTTTCTTGTTCCTATGTTACCCTACCTTTTAGAAATCATATTTTGCATTGCAGTTTGTCATTTTCTGATATGGTCTAGAACGGCCTTACTTAAACTGTCTAAAGAAATTTTGCCTTAAATGCATAGCGTTTTCCTGTTGTATCTCATATTTGCATTTCCATGATTACCCTGACTTTATTTTTCTATAGTTATGTACTTTTCATTATCTTGATTATTGATTGTCTTATTCTTGTAAACTTAATGCTCAACGAAAACGAACTTTAGATAAAGCTTTTTAAAACTTCCAGTTGTCCGTGGTCATTTTACAACAGTATTGAATGTCATTTTGAGTTGGTATTTTGCTGCCTTTTCCTTTACAGCTAGCTCCCTGATCCGTTGTGGTCATAGGTACCCGTGTCGGTGGATGGTAAGTCGGGTACTCTGAGTAATAACAGTAGGGAATTCACACAAATTGGTAGCAGCCCGTGAAGTCACCCTGTCAATGAATAGTGTGAATTGAAAGTATATGGGCCCGAAGCCGGAAACGGCGAAATTATTGGCTGGGTGACCTCGCGCGCTCTATCAGTTTTTCTGGCTAGCAGAGGATGGTTAGGGACTAGTTGAAGGTTAGGCAGGATTAGTCAGACTAGTTAAGTCGGTAGCTGCTAGTGTATTAATGCTGCTACAAAAGCGGCCATTCCGAGGGAACCGATCACTCTCTTGAAAGGTGTTGCTTTTTGAAAATTCATGAATTGTTTTATTATTGTTATTCTTGTTCTTATATTGTTATATGTATTAATCCATGCATTTGTAAACCGTCTCGTTTTATGTTGTCCGAACTCCCCGGGGAATTGAAAGGGCAAGTGGTGAATAGAATCCCTTGTCCTGAGGTCGCAGGCTCGAGGAAAGTTAGGTGCAGGTTAGGATAACCGGGAAGCACTAACTAGGGTTTTTCTGAATACATGTGTGAATAAATGTCAGTAACGAAGTTCATTGGCAAAATTCCCATAGTGGCGTAACCTAGTAAGGGTCACATCGGAAGAGTAGCAGGTTCTTCGGAGCTAGGGTGAAAGCAGAGGGGTCCGCTGGGAAACCTTAGACTCGAATATATCCCGGAGAAGTGGATGAGTTTAGGGGAATAACAGGTTCACCGATGCTAGAGTGAAGGGTAGGCGGAAGAGATCTACTCGCAGCGCGTGAAAAGTAAATGGAAGTAGTTTACTTGCAGTAAAACAAAGCTATCCTGTCTAGACACTTGAGTACTGTGGCGAATGTGTATTAGTTGTTAAATAACCAAGCACTGAGCACTTTAGAAAGAAAGAAAGTTTCCGTTACCTTGTGAAGGGAGGGAGTCAGCCGCGAAGCGTCTCTGACGTCACTCCGTGCCGCGCTGGGATTGGTAGAAGCAGCGGGGGGGTAGCGGGGCTGGAATTGTAAAGGAGGGGTGAAGCGCCGGAGCGTGAGGACAGACTCACGAAGGGGCCGCGCACCCATTGGTCGAAACTATTTTGAACGCGTGCACCCCATTGGTCGCACGGAATTGCAAAAACGTATTTTGATTGGAGGTCACTTTGTAAACAAAGTTAAGCGTAGAAATCGTATGTGGCACTCGTATTGTCCAGAGACTAGACCAGATCCAAGGAACCAAGGGTTTGAAAGGGATCAGTGGAAAGCCAATAGATACGATATTATGTACGGAGCTAAGAGAAAAATGTCCCTTGTAAATAGGGTAAAGAATTATTTCAAAACGGACAAACCAATTAAGTCCAGGGAGGGCGTTATTGTCCCGCCACCGAATACTCCCGCCTCGTTCATGATGTTTGACCGGGGGTACAATACCTGTGTGTGGTTGGAAAATTGGGTGAAGTACACAAAAGATGACGGAATATTGGCTTTTCCGTTAGACGGTACTTTCAATGGCAGGATTTTATTTAATTTGAGGACCCGAATGAATGAATTACATCCCAGACCGAGACTAACGCAGTATGAGGCATTAGAGGAATGGGAGATTGAGGCTTTCGAAAGAGAGAAACCCCGAATGGACAAGGGCCTGACCAAGTGGTACCCAAGGCTGAAACAAGAGACTAGGGACAAGAGGATGAAACAGTGGAGACAGAGCATGATTGTTGAGGGTCTGTTTCCCATGATGCCAGCAGGTAACCCTTCTGCGGGAGAGAAAAAGACAGAAAAGAGTAAACACTGGGGAGCGCTTGGAGAGTCAGACGATGAATTATTAGATTACATTTTTACGCGAAGCCCGCCCCCTTATAATGAGGGAGCCCGACCTTCTAGTACCGGCGAGAATCCCCAGCGTCCATCTATTAAGGAGGAGGACAGATCCCTAAGTAGGGGAGGAGGTGGCCAGGTACTGCCCTATTTTGAGAATCCCGGACCCGGGGAGGTACGAGATATATATCTTAGAATACCCGTGAGCCCGGAGGAAAAATACTCCTGTGAAAGAGCCTTTTTCCCCAGATCTCTTTATGAGAACGAAGAAAAGCCATTAAGTTCAGGAATGCCCTTTTTGCAGCCTCCATATGGGGAGGAGCGCAGGTCATTTGGCACCGGAACTTTGTTCCCAAAACCAAATTATGGTGGAGGACCAAGTGAAACGCATCCTACTGCCCCGAGTTTTACCCCTCACCTGACCCCACAGATAATACCTGACCGAACCTTAGGAAGAGTACTAGATGAAAGGGAGCAAGAGGCCATAGCTAAACAGAGGACAGAAATAATTCAGAAGATCTCCCAGTTAAATGCCAGTCCTGAGGCTTTGACTATTCCGGTAACAATCGGACCAGTGGTTCCGTTGTATGGGAATAATCAAGGAAGTTCAAACACTCCAGTTATGAACCCAATCATGGCCCCGCTGAGTCAAGAGCCCCTACTGATAGATGATCAGTCCAGTGAGTGCGAGTCCGAAGTTGTGTTTTTGGACCTGCCAAACAAACAGACCGGGAAGGGAGTGCAGAAGAGGCATAATCCTTTTAATGCGAAAGAAATTAAATTAGAATCAACGTCAGGTACTAGGAGTGTCTCTCTGGTGACCCCAGAAGAAATTGAAAACTGGAGTCGTGAATTAGAAAAACAGGCTCCGCAAACGAAACCTTTAGACCTCTACAAACTGAGAGTAGAAATAGAGGAATTAATGGCAGGAAATGTGGGATTAGACAGATTAAATACCTACTCGGAAGAAGAGTTGCTGTTTATGTGTAAAAGCCTTACCAGAAGTACAAGAGTACTCCACGAAAAACTGACAGACACTGCAGCTAGTATGGGGGTAGATATTTCAAGATCCAAGCCCTTACAAAAGCCTTACAGAGCTGAGTTCTCAGACAAAGATATAGAAAACTTGAATGTGTCGGGAAAAAAGTTACAGATTAAAGAATTGATTGCAGTTTTGCAGAAATGGGGAGACGTGGAAAAGTGGAAAAGTAGGTGGGCACGAAAGAAAGATGAGGCTCGATCCAGACAAGCCACCCCTGAGTTCGCTTTGAGAGAAGTAGACAAGCCCGAAACGTTATGCCCCATGCGGGAAGTGCCAGGTGGGAGGTATGTGCACGTTCCATGGTCCAGACTGGATATTGTGTCCTTTACTAACGATTTCCCGAAATTGCGCGAGAAGCCAGTTGACTGGTACCGGCAGGTGGAAAGGTTCGTAAAGGTGCAAAAATGCCTGTGGAAAGACCTGGATGGATTTTTCGACATAGTGGTTCCGGTAGATCTATGGACCGAGTGTAAAATTGCCATAGGCTGGCCTAGTGAGGAGTACCCGAGGGACTCTAACACAGGGGAGCCGTCGATTGAAGTGATGAAAAAATATGAACAAGTAATGCTGCATTTGAAAAATAAGGTGCCAGCAAAGGAAACTGATTGGACCAGGATAGATAGAACCACGCAGGAGAGAGACGAGACAGTGCACTCCTATTATGAAAGGCTGTTGCAGGTGTTTAAAACATACAGTGGTATAGATAACATCGAGATGAAGGATATGACGCACTTCATTTACAGGTTTGTAAACGGTTTAAGGCCTGAAATTTGTCAGTGGATAAAGGATAACAAAATTTGTCGGCACTCCAAAAAGATAGATGAGGTCCTGCGGTACGCAAAGTACTGCGAGGACGAGATGGCAGAAAAGAAAAAGGCGCTCAAGGAAAAAGTCATGTGGGCTCAGGTGAAGCTCGCAGAACAGCAGGAAAAACAGTTGAGTAACATGGGCAAAACAACTCAGAACCAAGGTCCTGGGGGTGGGGGAGGAGGCAAGCCCCGGCCCAAAATGAGCAGGGAAGAGGCTATGAAGAAATTTCCCTGTCACCAGTGCGGAGAAATTGGACACTGGCGTAACGTGTGTCCTTATTTACCTGACGATAACCCCAAAACACCTGATTTAACTCCACAGACGCAGAAAGAAAGACCAAGAAAGACTCAACCACAGGTAAAAACGGTTCAGGTGCCCCGAGCTCCTAAGCAAGTACATAGGGGAAAAGGCGCAGAGGGTGATGAGATAGAAGTCTGGGAAAGCAATGAGAACAGAAATGCAGCAACTTCGCAGTATCTGTTAAACGATACCTTCCTTTGTGATGACCAATACTGACGGGGCCTGAGAGGGGAGGACGAGGAGTGCGTACTTGGCGCCTCTTTGCCGGTAGACCAGTCCGGACCATACATTGAAGGAAAGGTTGACGGAAATGATGTCACCTTTCTGTTGGACACTGGCGCTACCCGTTCTACTGTGAGAACAGTGGACGTTCCAAACCTACCCCTCTCGGGAGAAGCCATCCAAGTAGTGGGTGTATCTAATCAATTGATTAGTACTCCTGTTACCAAGCCCATGGAGATCTCAATCGGAAACTTTAAGGAAATGCATAGATTTGTCGTTTGTGACACCAGTCCAGTGAACTTACTGGGACGTGATTTGCTGTGCAAAATTAACTGTACCATCTTTTGCACACCAAAGGGTGTTGAAATTCAGACCCCAGATGAAGACGGCATTTATAAATTAATGTTAATCAGACCTGACTCAGAAATTAAACGAATGACCATGCAGGATTTGCCCAAAGAACTCCAAGAAGCAGTGAAGCCAGAAGTATGGGACTTTACTGGGAAAGATGTAGGGTTAATGAAAAATGTGGACCCCATACAGATAGCAATCAAGGACAATGCGGTATACCCCAATACTAAACCCTACAGAATGAATGCAGAAGTGAGAGCTGGTGTTACCCAGGAAATACAGAAATTGCTAGAAGGAAACATCATACAGGAGGTAATGAGTAGCCCATGTAACTCCCCGATTATGGGCATCAAGAAGCCTAGTGGCAAGTACAGAGTAGTGCAGGACCTACGAAAAGTCAACAAGCTAGTAGTCCCCTGCTGCCCTATTGTCCCGAACCCAGCAGTGATTCTGTATCAGATTCCCTGGGATGCTGAGTGGTTCACTGTGATAGACCTATGTCATGCATTCTTTTCCATTCCCTTGCATCCAGATAGCAAATTTCTTTTCTCATTTGCCTTCAATGGTCACGTGTATGTCTGGAACCGGGTCCCTCAAGGGTACACAGAGAGCCCCTCTATCTTTAATCAGATCTTGAAAAAATGTTTGGAAACTTTGGTCTTACCTGGGAACTCTGTCCTAGTGCAATACATAGACGACCTCTTGGTGGCGTCTAAAAGTCATAGGGATTGTGTGATTGACACCATTGCCCTACTGAATCACCTGAGCGAGAAGGGACATAAAGTGGCCCCTGAAAAATTACAGTTCTGTGCAAAATCAGTGAAATATCTGGGGCACCAGATCGAGAAGGGTGTCAGGAAAGTGACATCAGAAAGAGTGAGAATAATTCAAAAGATGCAGTTACCCCGTACTCGGAAAGAGATCAGGATGTTCCTGGGAGTGATAGGATACTGCAGGCAGTGGATTCTGGGATTTGCAGTCCTGGCTAGGCCCTTGATAAAAATGACCAAGAGAGGAACTCCAGATATTGTAGAATGGGATGATGAAAGCTTAACAGCCTTCACCAAACTGCGAGATTGCCTGTGTACAGCCCCTGCATTAGGAATGCCAGACTATTCCAAGGAATTTGCCCTATTCTGTGACACTCGCGATAATTGCGCGTTGTCAGTCCTGACACAAAACCATGGCACAACGAGAAGGCCTGTGGCATATTTCTCTGCCACCCTGGATCCAGTGGCTGCTGGACTACCAGGTTGTCTGAAAGCGGTAGCTGCTACCTGCGCAAGTTTGGAACAGAGTGAGTCCATTGTCATGGGACACCCTGTAACTGTGTATGTCTCACATGGAGTGGTGATTTTACTGACCAGAACAAAGACTCAGTATCTCACCCCTAGTCGGCTGACTAAATACGAAAGGATTCTTGTGGGTGCTGCAAATGTAAACACTGTTAGGTGCAGTATTCTGAACCCAGCCACTTTACTTCCCGACCCAAAGGATATGGAAGGTGGGGTGGATGATGAACATGATTGCATTGATTTAACAGAATTCAATACCAAGCCACGTCCAGACATTAAAGAAACACCATTGCCTGAGCATGACAAGGAACTATTTGTGGATGGTTCATGTCTAAGACATGAACAAGGAGGCCTGAGTGCTGCCTATGCGGTAGTCTCCTTAGACAAAATTGAAGAAGCAGGTTATCTATATCACATAAAGTCTGCACAAGTAGCCGAATTGATTGCTATGATAAAAGCTTGCCAAATTGGGAAAAACTTACGCATAACAGTGTATACTGACAGTCAGTACTGTTATGGGGTTGTGCATGACTTTGGTCAGTTGTGGCTACAGAGGGAGTTCCTGACTTCATCAGGTACCCCTATTCGAAATGGAAAAGTGGTGCAAGACCTTTTAGAGGCAATCCAGTTACCAAAGGAACTGGCAGTGGTAAAATGTGTTGCTCATCAGAAGGGCATTGACACTGTATCACTGGGAAATGATTTTGCTGATCGAGTGACCCAATGGTGCGCCAGAGATCGGTATATCGTAAATCCAAAACGAGGGGGGCCAGGAACCAGCTGCCAACTTCAGGTGTTTGAAGAAGTGCCTACATGGGATGAAGTGAAAGAGTGGCAGCAGGCGGCACCTTGGCAAGAAAGAGAGAAGTGGAAGGAAGATGGGTGTCGACCAAGACGTGTGGATGGTGTCATCTTGGGCCCAACTGGTATGCCTGTGTTACCTAGACACTTACTTAGCACAATGGCGAGGTTGATACATGAAGGATCACACATTGGTAGGGACGCCATGATTCTAGTGTTCCAACAGACTTGGTACAGTAAAAAGTTCAGGAAAGTAGCAGAGTCCCTCTGCCAGAGGTGCCTGCCATGTCAAAGGATGAACGCAGGCAAGAAAACTGTGGTGGAACTGGGGAAAATTGGGAGATCAGGGGGTCCCTTTGTGAGAATGCAGATTGATTTCATCACCATGCCCCGTTGTGAAGGGAAGCGATATGTCCTTGTCATGGTCTGTTTATTTTCGAAGTGGGTGGAAGCTTTCCCTACTCCTCAGAATGACGCGCTGACAGTAGCCAAGTGTTTACTGAAAGAACTGATACCTAGGTTCGGGGTTCCAGTCACTATTGAATCAGATAGAGGCAAACATTTTCAGAATGAAGTGATCGACAAACTCTGTAAGGCCTTTGGAATCTCACAAAAGCTCCACTGTGCATTCCGTACAGAGGCTTCTGGAATAGTGGAACAAGTAAATGGAACTATCAAAAACAGACTAGCAAAACTGTGTGATGCATCTGGCATGACCTGGGTGAAGGCCCTGCCCCTGGTCCTGATGGGACTCAGAAGTGTTCCTGACCGTAAGACAGGCCTAAGTCCCCATGAAATCATTATGGGAAGAGTAATGAGACAAGCATGGGTGCCAGGAAGCAAACTGTTGAGTATTACTGATGATTTGGTGCTTGAATACTGCAAGAGATTGGGTGACCAAGTGCGTTCTATCTCTCGCCAGATCGGAGAAGACGCCATCCTCAATCCAATGACTCCTCTCCACAAGCTGGTCCCGGGGGACTGGGTAAAGATAAAGAAGCATACTCGGAAGAGCTGCCTGGAGCCAAGGTGGGGAGAGAAACGTCAGGTGATCCTGGTAACTACCACAGCAGTAAAGTGTGCAGGGGTTCCACGTTGGATACACGCCAGCCACACCCAGAAGGTATTACCAGACAAGGAGCCAGAAACAGAAGGGCGTCCAGCAGAGGACTCTGCAGGAGCCAGACCAGAAGTAGCTGACGACGTACAGCCCAGTACCAGTCGAGCTGCAGAATCAGCAGACGTTGGCCCAAGAATAGTTGAAAACAAACTACCAAGAGTCCAGCCTGCTGAAGGGGTCCAAGAAGCTGAGCCAGAAGTAGCTGAAGACGAGCTGCCGAGCATATGGCCAGAGGAATGGATTCCATTGATTGATCTCACTGAAGACCCCATTCGAACGAGTGAGAGACTTTGGGAAGGTAGAGAGTGGACTAGGGAGGAAAAGCAAGGCACAGGCGAAGAGCCTCAGAATCTTGAGATTCACATCAAAACTGAGGAAGGAGAAGGTCAGACAGGGACAGAACAAGTGATTGAAACAGAACAAGTGAATGATACGGAGCAAGTGCTCGATACTGAACAAGGGAAGGATACAGAACAAGTGATTGATACTCCTCCACTGACTCCTGATATCGAGAAGGGACAGACTAGACATAGTGTAATAGTTCGAGCAGAAGAAAATCAAGAGATCGAAGTGCTTGAACAGGATCAGATAGAATTAGAAGAACGTGTTCAGGAAACAGAAACAGAGACATTTGAAAGACAAAACCAAAACTGTCCTGAACGAGGCCAGATTAGTGACCAGGCAGAAGAAATAGATGCGAGCCCTGGAATTAGTCAGATAGAAGGGGAAGAAACTGAAAAGGAATTGCCACAAACTAATGAAAACAAGAGGGCTAGAGAAGAAAACGAAGTCCAAGTGCCAACTAAAAGACTTAAGAAAAGAAAGCACATAGAGCCTGGCTTCGTAAAGAAATTGAGACTAAGAATAAAAACAGTGGAAGAAAAACGTGCAGAAGAAAGGAGAAGTGCCCGCATAGCTGAGCAACAAGAAGGTACTTCCAAAAGAAGGAGTGATCGAATAAAACGACAAAACAAGAAGTACAAGTCACCTGAATGGACACTTGTGTTGGAAGACCTTGAAGATCTTGATATAACTGACGTAAGTGACAGAGAGCCCGTCCCTGAGTACTCTGACGAAGAAGAAGACGAGCCACCGTGAATTTGCACAAAGTAAGCTACTCGTGTAAAGTCACAAAGAGGGGTCGAGAAACTTCTTCTGAGCCAAAATGTCTGATTCAACCGTGAATGGTAGACCTAGTTGCAGTCGTTGCAAAACATGCTGCAAGGTATGTGTCTGTAGTATAGTTGTCCTGATATTACTTTGGATAGGACTAACAATTTTCATTCCCTTTGCTGTAAGCAGAAATACTAATATTGTCCCTACTGAAATTGTAAATACTGACAGTGAGGAGCTGACAACACAGAGTGTAGCCAGACATGAGAGAGCACTGAGACAAACAAAACAAGACTTAGAAGCATCAGATGAGGGAGAACTACATTATCATGGAGTTAAGAACAGGACACACTTAAATGTTTTCGCAAACTTGTTAATACACTATGTAGAGACTATGGAAATTGAAGATTGCTATGTCTGCATGAAGCTACCTACCTCTGTAGCTGAAGGCGTGACATACCATCACTTGCCGCTGACATATGGAATATCCTGTAGCATTTTAGCTAGTTTATTTTACAAAAGAGGACCGTTACAGTACTATTACTCTAATAATGACGTGATCTTTTCTGAGCTTCCTATACGTGGGAACTTGAATCCTGTACATACCAAAAGCGACGTAATACGATATATGGGAGACTACTTTCTGACTATTGGTGATATCGACATAGGTGACGCACACAGAGATAACTTGACTTGTTCTTTGCGTGAGCAGGAAAAGATGTTCCTGAACATGGCAGAGAAAAGGAGAATTAAAATACAAAAGAAAGCAAATGACGAAAGTCAGAAAAGACCAAGGTGGGCAGAGAACATGGAAGGCACCTCAACTGGTGGGGCGGGTCCTGCTCTGTTGCTGGATTTTGAAAAGAAAGGCAAGCTATGTCTTCACCGCGAGAAGACTAGCTATTATAATAACATTTTCATTGGTTCCAGTGAATGCGAACATAATTACAAGGTAATTGGAGGTTGGGGTTTCAAAAATGGGTCAGAGCCTGTGTTTCCTGGAATTCATTATATTTGTGGGGACAAGGCTTATTTCAAATTGCCGGATCACTGGTATGGAAGCTGCTACTTTGGCATTGTCTTCCCGAAAATATACCATGTGAATGGAGTCGCTGGAAGCAGTGAAAATACTAATGGCTTAGTGCGTAGTAAAAGAGAAAGTATAGGTGAAATAATGGGTAGTATTTTCAGTGCACTGATACCTGGAGTGGGAGTGGTTCTGAACACTCACAGAATTTGCAAATTGTCCACTATAGTGGATGTGTTGTCTACTGACACAGCTCATGGATTCCTGCTGGTCAATACCGAAATGGTTGCGATCAGATCAATGGTTTTGCAGAACAGACTTGCTCTTGACACCTTATTAGCGAAAGAGGGCGGAGTCTGCCGGATGTTGAAGGCGCAACATTGTTGCACGTATATTCTGGACAAAAGTGTGCAGCTCAAAAGATACGTGAAAAACATTACTAATTTGGCAAAGGAACTCAAACCACTCGAGGTTGACAGTGCCTGGAAGAGACTGGTAGATGGTCTCTCAAATGTAGGTCATTGGCTTGCTAGCGTAGGTAAAGGCTTATTGTTCAAGGTACTGATGCCAATTGGAATTATAGGGCTTATCCTATTTTTCATATTTGTCTGTTGCAAGTGTCGTAAAAACACTGGAAAGCATCAAGTGAATGCCAGAGGAGTAAAAAGAAGTGTGGATGAGCTTGAATTGGAAGAAATGAATAATCAGATATACAAAAGGGTGAAAAATTCTCACCCTACCAAAGATGAAAAAGAGAAATTGAATCGTTTGCTGGAAGAGATAGAGATGTACAAGGTGTGATAAGTTGGCATCTGGTTCCATTTAATTTGTGATGATAGTAAATATCATCAAAGAGGGGATTGATGAAGCAAAGCTTCGCATATTTTGCGACTTGCCGAATTCCTGAACCTCGTTTATGTGTAACAAGGTAATAATTTGTACGTCTTACTAATGTTTATTCTATGTTTAAACGAGGTTTCCCGACGCTTGCCTATGTGTTTTACTAAAATAATTAACTCGAGTCTTTTTAAAATGCCCGCTGCTTGAAAGTAAGTGTCTGCGCATGCGTCAGTCACACTCACGTGTCCTGATGTGTTTGCAGAGTTGGAGGGAAATAGTTGCGCATGCGTAATGCATAGCTTTGCCAGTAACGTGGTACTGCTCGTGCCACTGCTCTTGTGTACGTATTCATGTAGCTAACATTTAGACTGCATAAGTATATTTTATAGTGATAAGTTGAAAGAACAAACCCTGTGATGTGTTTTCATAATGTTATTTCTATGTATTAATTTGTTCTCGCTTACTTTTCATGTACCGCGGGGAATGGGGGTCTGACTGAGCTGAATGCCATCTTGGAGGGCCTTTCTGCGCATGCTCTTCCATCTGGGGAACTGACAACCTTGGCTGATGGAACTTGGCCAGCTGGCAGGGATGGGCAAGATGCTCCTGAGAACTGACCTGAAAACCCAGGAAAACGGAGCCATGTGTCCCTATTCAGCAACAATGTAAATTGTCATTGTCTTTCCCTGCAGTTTCTCATGGGAACCCCAATCTTGCTAGGCGGTACCCAAAGATGCAAATTTGGCATCCAAATAGTGTGTTATGATTGGTGTGTTACCCAAAGCCTACCTTAGGACCAATCCAAATTGAGGGATTCTGACACTTTGCAACATTGGGGGGTGGTACACCGTCCCCAAACTGTATATCTACCCTGGGTTCACCTAGGGAATTGTCCGACTTGTCTGGTTTAGCTGACCTGTCACTGACCCATCGTACTCAATAGGTGACTGAAGATACAGAGCGCTGCGGAGCACTCTGTCCGAAATTGACCATAGACTAAGGTTCTACTGAACCTTAAAGTGCTGGCGAAGCACTTTGCTGGGAGTTCGCTGATCCAATCGGGGTCTTGATCGATAGCTCCAGAGAGGGTGGAGCGCAGGCGTTGCTTCCAAACTGCGGGTGTGGTCCTGTCCTGAGCGGTCCTGTCCTGAGGGTTTGCTGTCCTGTCCCGAGGGTCCTGTCCTGATTCCTAATCTGAGGGTATCCTGTCCTGTCCTGGGTGTCCATTCTGCACCTGCTGTCCTTTGAAGGGTATCCTTCCTTGAGGGTTTCCTGTCCTTAACTGACCCGTGGCCAGGGTTTGGTTTCCACACCAGTCTAGGTAAATATTGCTCAAAACTCTTTAAACTTGCACCTCTCTATTTTTCTGTCTTTTGCTTTAATAAAGAGACATCTTTGCACGTGTTGATGTTTCCATGCTTTTGCCGCAATTTATTGAAACATAAAGTCATTTGCATAGCTTTTTCTTGTTCCTATGTTACCCTACCTTTTAGAAATCATATTTTGCATTGCAGTTTGTCATTTTCTGATATGGTCTAGAACGGCCTTACTTAAACTGTCTAAAGAAATTTTGCCTTAAATGCATAGCGTTTTCCTGTTGTATCTCATATTTGCATTTCCATGATTACCCTGACTTTATTTTTCTATAGTTATGTACTTTTCATTATCTTGATTATTGATTGTCTTATTCTTGTAAACTTAATGCTCAACGAAAACGAACTTTAGATAAAGCTTTTTAAAACTTCCAGTTGTCCGTGGTCATTTTACAACAGTATTGAATGTCATTTTGAGTTGGTATTTTGCTGCCTTTTCCTTTACAGCTAGCTCCCTGATCCGTTGTGGTCATAGGTACCCGTGTCGGTGGATGGTAAGTCGGGTACTCTGAGTAATAACAGTAGGGAATTCACACAAATTGGTAGCAGCCCGTGAAGTCACCCTGTCAATGAATAGTGTGAATTGAAAGTATATGGGCCCGAAGCCGGAAACGGCGAAATTATTGGCTGGGTGACCTCGCGCGCTCTATCACTTATTTGGGCCTCGGAGGGTGACTGAAATCCCTACCCCACCTGATCTGCGCGCGTGCGCATAGAGACTTGCTGGAAACTATGATGGCACACTTGAATAACAGCCAAGGCCACCTTAAACAAAGACGCCTGGGAAATTAAACTGATGACCCTTGCCAGAGCAACAATTTTGAGTAAAATGTATAACTTGTATTGATCATAATGTGAAATGTGGGTGGGAATAAAGCTATGGGAAAGAAAATTAAGGGGCGGGAACATGGGGAACAATAACCCAAAAGAAAAGCATAACTTTTAGTATCGTGTGATGAACTCACCTCCTCGCCCTGACCAATCAGAATAGGGGAAAACACAAACTTTGATACGTTTGGGTTGGTACATGAATAAAGAATAGTATAAATGAGCTAAGTTAGTTAGAGAACTGGTCCGACTTGTCAGATCCCTATTTCCGACACGTCACTGACCCAACGCGTATGCTGCCCCAGAATCTGTCTGAGACACTGTCTCAGACCCTGCTGCTGCCAGAAGCTCTGCTCGAGAGTTTAATATGCTGATCGATAATATAATCATCTAGAAGGGATTGCGGAAGAGGGACACCCGAGGAGAATAGTATCAGAGAGGGAATGAATGAATGAATGAATGAATACATTTTATTTGTGTGGTTACTCAAAACCATTACAATAAAAAAGAAGAGCACTACATTTTAAAAGATAGACAGTGTAATTAAAATCTAAAGGTCTAAAATTCAAAGACCTTAAAAATCAAGATGACTCTTTGTACTCAGCAAATAGTTGTACATGCTCCAATTAAGCTAATCAGGTAATACAAGATAATAGGTGATTTCGGCACAAGTGCTTGTCTGATCGCTTAGCGGGGAGTGTCCATCAGCTTCATGCAAGTGTGTTGTACAAATTTGCCAAACATAGCCGTGTGCTTCACTATGTCAAGAGTATAAAGTTGATGGACTGCCTCCTTTACAGTTCGAGTGCCCAATTGTAGCAAGATGGGCCTGAGTTAAATTCTGCGAGCTAAGCGCAAGGCCGGGCAACAAAATAGGATGTGGGCCAAAGACTCACGTTTATATTTATAGAGCCAGCACTCCATGATCACTGGTTTTGCTGACCTAGTGGGGTATAATTCTTTAAGGGGGAGAGGGTGTAGTCTGAACGCTATGATCCTATGTAAGGCTTGTCTCCCCACGGCCTGCGTAAGGGGAAGTTTGGAGTTATGCTCTGTGTGTGGGAGGTTTTGGGACTCATGGAAACCTCTTGTTACCAGCGATTCCATGTCCAAGGTGCGAGAGCAAAAACGTACTTGTTTTTTTATTGTACTTTTGATAGCAGTGTACTTGACTGTCTTGGGGTCCCAATTCTCTGTTGCAAGTTTCAAAAAGTCTTTGGCAGAAGCGAGACTGGCTGACCAAGGATTACCTGGTTCCAAGAAGATATTTTTTATGGCAGCCTTCATTGTGTTCTCTGGTGCCGCCGTTGTAAGGTAGAAGTATTTACTCAGAGAGTTTTTGTTGGTTGAGGTTGAATTCCAACCGAACTAGATTTTTCCTGGTGCAGGAGGGTAGGTGTAATAGCTTTTTATAGGCTGTGCAGTGGATTTTTTCTAGGTCTTTCGCGAGTTTTCCTGGGAATGCCTGTTGTGCATAAGAGATGGTATTAGTTTCGCCCTCAGGA
This sequence comes from Lissotriton helveticus, assembly GCF_964261635.1. Taxonomy (NCBI): domain Eukaryota; kingdom Metazoa; phylum Chordata; class Amphibia; order Caudata; family Salamandridae; genus Lissotriton; species Lissotriton helveticus. The sequence continues at coordinate 626,538,509 of NC_136072.1, read as the reverse complement.
CTCTTTGGATAGCTGTTGTTGTGGGGCTATGTAAGGTAGCGTATAGTTTACAGAGGGCGTAAATAATGCTTTTCCCTTTCATCTGCATTTTGTGGAGATGAACTCCTGGGCGGCCTGTTTCACTAAACCAAACCTCCAAGTAGTTGTAATGTTCAAAATCAGCTGACCAAGCCTCCATTTTGCCAGTTTTTTTTAGGGTATTGCCCAAAATGTACTGTTTTGGATTTTGATGGATTGGCAACCAACTTATTTTTGACATTGTAAGTTGCCAGGGCCTTAAGTGCTTTTTGTAAGCCAATTTTTCTATGGTCTAGGAGTACCAGGTCGTCGGCGTATTGCATTAGTCGGATCTTAATGCGCCCAATCCTGGGTGATGCTAGTGTGGCTCCAGTCAAGGCTTGGCCCATGTCTGCGAGGTATAAATTAAAGAGCATCGGGGCTAAGATGCACCCTTGCTTTAGCCCGCGATCCGTGTCGATTTTCTCTGTAGCAGATTCGCTCGAAAGTTTGATTCTTATCCAAGTTCGTGAGTACAATGATTGAATCGCTTGTAATAGAGATGGGTTAATATTCCAGCGTGCCAACTTCTGCCAGAGGATGGGGCGATCCACGCCATCAAAAGCTGCCGAATAGTCAATGAAACAAGCAAAGAGCGGCAGACTTTGGTGAGTCACAGCTTGTTGGGCTAGATATGACAGGGCGATTCTATTATCCACTGTTGATGCCCCAGGTCTGAACACTGTTTGAAAGAAGGGCAGAAGGCCTTCAGTGCTGGCCCAATTTGATAGTTCCGCCAGAAGGGTGCTTGCATAGGCCTTGCCCTCAATATCCAGCAGGGCAATCATACGGTTGTTTTTTGGGTCAAATTTTGGCCCTTTCTTATATATTGGGTGCAGTAACGGCCCTATCCAGGAGTCTGGAACTTCTCCCAAGAACCTGCATTAGGCATATAACTGGGTCAGATTGTCCATCCAGAAAACTGTGTCTGCCCTGAAGAAGGAACCAGGCTGGCCGTTAGGACCTGGTGCCCCATTGTGTCGGATCTTTTTTAAAATTGTGCGAACTAAAGTTTTGCCTGGAGGAACTCGGTCATCCAACGTTTTCAATGCTTGTACAGTGCTGTCTGATTCTTCACTCATATTAAGACATTTATTTAAGGAAGTTCTACTTTGATCTTCTTTGTACAATATTTTCACATGAGCTGCCCAGATACCTGCATCAAGTGAATTCTCTCCTCTGTGGGTGTCTCCTTGGGTTAGATTATTTAAGTATCGCCAGAACTCTTGGGATATTTCTGGTCTCAGCAAATCAAAGATCTTCAGCCATTTCACCTCAATGCATTCGCGTTTCGCTGCCCAGACCTGCTTCGAATTGTTTTTTACGGCTTCTTTAAGTAGCCTTTTGGCGGATGCTGAGCCAGTTTTCCGATAAGCCCTACGTTTGGCATTTAATTGTTTGTCACTCTCTTTAATTGCTGGGACGGGAGGGGTGCAACGCTGGTGTTGCACATTAGAAGACGTCACCTTCCCAGATTTGAATCTGCCTGATCTTCTGTCTGTATCCTGTCCTGGAGATTCTATCTGGCCCCATCTTTAAGAGTTGGGTTCATCCTTGACCAATGGTAAATATAATTCCGCAAAATCTGTTTTATATGCCTTCTCTCTCTCTCTCTTTTCCACCCTATCCAGGAACCGTCTTTATTGATCATTTTATAACTTTGCTCTCATTTATTTTACTTTGCCTTTTGAAGTGAAGGTGGTTACTGTAATTGAATCTTGACTCACAAATAATTTAGATAAAGGTTTTCAAAACTTCTTGAGTCTGTAGTTATTCAAATAAGAGGGTAATGTCATCCTACCTTAAACTAACTCTGCAACCTGATTCACTGAGGAGAGGAAAATTACTATTATCGAGTTAGTAAGAATTGGTAAAGCTAAATATAACAATTACAGGTAATACACAACATTGATGCCAGTGGGGTTATACTAACTTATTATATGAATGTGTTTTAGGCCCAGGTGAGTATTATGTGTGTTTGTGTGTGTCCAGAGCTGGTAACCTGAGCTCAAACAGTCTGACAATATGAATCAGTTATAGGCAGTGGCAGGTCCTCCTCCCAAAGCGATGGGTGGGCCGTGAGATCCGGCAGCACCATCAAAGCCCTATAAAATAACGTGACCACTTTCGTCCGTGCTGCAAGAGAGAAAAGATGCATGCTTTGGGGGTTCAACAACACCAGAGTCCCACCACTCACATATTTTGTGAGTCAGGACTCCAGGAAGTATTAAATGGTCCACTGGGAGATCATAGAATTCCTGAAGGTTCGAAAAAGAACACAATTGCCCCTGCTAAAACATCACCCAGGACATCAATTCCAGCTGCAAGCCACTCACAGAGTCCCGACCACCCCCCGGGTGACCCAACGTCAGATCACCAAAAGAAGAAGTTCTCAGGTATAAGGGGTTGAGCCCGGCAAAGCGTACCTTCCTAACAAGGATGTTTGAGGTTCATACCCTGGAAGCAGGCATCAGCTTCAGCATGATACTAAGTAGGAAATCTTTGGATGGAGAGCCATACTCATTAGTTCCCACGCCATCCCACAGAAAAGACCACCAGAGAGCCACACATTGGAGTGGCACTGCCAAATAATATAGCTCCAGATCAGGTGCTGTCAGGCCCCCTCAGCCACAGGCAGACGTAGTTTCCAAAACGCCACACGGCGATGCGAGGTACCTCAGTATAGCAACAATAGCAATCCATCCAACTCCCGAAATAATTTTTGAAGCAACTCCAGCGGGAGGTCCGTAAGCAAATAAAGGAGACAAGGCAGTATAACCATCTTTGAAACAGCCACGCAGCCACTCACCGATAAAGGCAATGTAGTCCAGAAGGCAATCGAGTGACGCAACCCAGCAATCGCTCGCCCAAAGTTCCCTCTCATACAACAAGTCCGGGGAGCATTAAACAGCCACACCAAGGTATTGAAACGTATGTCACACCCATCATAACATCGGAGCTGTGGGAATAGGACCATGCTCAGGCACATCACTCCTCAAAGGATAAATACTCAGACACAGGATTTATCCCAACTGAACTCCAGTTCTGAGCACACCCCAAACACTGACAACGCCGCCGCCTCCTGCCTGAGGTCAGTATACCTCCCCCTCATATATAATAACATATCATCTGCGCACAGAGAGGGGTATGTGCAATCAGATGCAAAGCATCAGCCTTAGTAATGAAGGCACCAGCGAACCATGCAAGCAAATTGTTCCATGGCTAACTCAAAAAACAGAGTTGATAAGGGGCAACCCTGCAGAGTGCCCCGTTCTACCACAAAGACCTTAGGGTACCAGTACGGATCCTAACAAAGAGATTAGTGTAGAGAAACTTTGTTCTCTTGACAAAGTGTAAACCCAAGCCTATGTCAAACAGGGTAGTGTAGAGATGACCAGTGCCTCCTGTGGCAGCCATGGTCCATGCAGGTAAAAGGGGTGAGGCCCGGTGGGGGGGTATTTAAAACATACAACCGCCCCACTGCTCTTACCTGCATGGACCATGGTTGGGCAGCCGATCCTTATGGTATAATGCCAGGATCAATTGCAGAATGCTAGGCATAGTGCTACATGTGGGAATAAAGCCAGTCTGGCCAGGATGGACTAGAGAGCAAATATGCAGAAGCAAACGAGTCACCAATGCCTTACTCAAGATCTTGTTGTTGGCGTAGAGCATGGAAAGGGGGTGGTAAGAATCAAGAAATAGAGGAACTTATCATTTTTTGGAAGCGATATAGTAGCAGCTTCCCGCAGTGAGGGTGGAAGCTGACCACGCTGCCAAGAATCATTGAAACATGAAACGACAAGGGTTTGGCTATAGCGCAGTAAGGCCGCGCCATACAAGATTCTAAACAAAGCAAAATGCCAGTACTGCTCACTGTTTATCCAAAGTTTTCTGCATAATGATTGAAACAATTATAGCAAAACCACACACCTAGTTGTGACTGTATTAATCTTTTTATTTTAGCAAGATTTTCAATTAATTCAAAAAACTTTTATTTTAAAGTTTTTTCAAGTATTTACATGAAGGAGAGGAAATGTGTAAAATCTGTGATTAATTTAGGTGAATGAATAAGAGTGTATTTTTAGACACCTGAAGGAAAAAATGAATAGAAATTTAGTTTGAAAAAGTGTTGAGCTACAATCGCACATCACATTCATCATCTGTCACCAAATTGAAGCAAGCATCCTATTCATTCATTCGCATTCAAAAAAAGTTGTGTCATGTAAGAAAAATGGAAAGGTAAAAGAAAAGAAGATAGGAAGGAGACGTGAGTCACCTCACCAGGTTTTTTAAGAACCGTTTCTTATTCAATGTGGCGAGGTGCTGTTTTTGTTATTAAATACATAAATCTAACAATTATCTAACAGGCCATCAACGTTTTTTTAACAATCTTGACATTTAACAATGTTATTAATCAAAGATTAGCCTGAACAACAGAAAGAGAGATGGTTGACGCGTTTCCAAGCCCCTAAATCTTGGGGATTCTCATCAGGACCTTGGGGGATCAGTCCTGCAAAAGAATGAAACAACAGTTCTTACTAAACTATCCCATAAGAGCAACCTTCAACTTATCAACGGACCAACGAACTCGGCTGAATTACCTTGTCTTCAACGCAATACTGTGTTTCTAATTTCACTGCACTATGACCCATTTGTCAAGTACCAGATGTAGTTCCATAATCAATCCACAATGCACTATCAATTGTGCGAGGTTGCCGACGTCGTCTGTGGGACAAAGGCAAACTGCTATATAATCTTTTGTAATATATCCAATATCAGATAACCCAATGTGAAAGACATGAATCACAGCATATTGCTCACTAGTTCTCATGAAATTACCTTCCCAAAGGAGGGGGCCTTCTTGTGGTGGAAATGGTGCTCACTCGACCAATAATTGTTTCCTAATTCCTGTCTGAAATATAAAAAATGATGGTTGTCTGTATTGGGAAAAACTCGGGCATTTATCTCGCCATAATTGTCTCCTGAGCGTAATAGGACTCCGTTCTTATGTAACTTTGACGTGAGCTTTATGTCGAAATGTTTTAAAGCAGCGAAAGTGGAGATGACCTATCGCGCTATTCAATCGCAGTATGCTTTGACTTCCGCTTTTGTCTAAATTTCTATTAACCCGCAAGCAATTACTTGTCATGTCATAAGATCCTGGCAGCCCGTGCTGGACTTCTTAGTAGAAATACCTTGCTTGATGGAATCTCTCTCCTCTCGACCGACACAGCGTGTGTAAATCCGCTGTTGCACTGTCGATCTGTTCCTCTCTCGTCGCTGGTCTATGGTGCTCGTACGGCGCCTGGAATTCTGGGGGGTGTAGTTTCGTGTGTAGAAGGATCGTTTGTTTTTTCGAGGAAACTTAAAGTACTCGTTGTTTATGACATTTCTCTGGCGAGGTACACAGATGATAGTATATATACCAACAACATCATTAAATTATCCAATTGGAGGCATGTAATTCGAGTGATGACAGACTTTGCAGGATATCTGTGTGGCGACACATTAAAACTGAGGTATTCTGGTCCAAGAAGTTCCAATTTCCATGTCCTTATGTTTATCTTTTGAGTCATCCAGTGTGCTGTGGAAAGGTACTTTTATAGATGGTATAATTCCGACATCTCATTGAGTCCTGTGACTGCGGAATTGTATTTCAGAATTAGACTGGCTTCTCGAGAAGACAGTTTTGCTTCTAGGTCACCCCCTCTTGGGTCGGGTTCTACCTTGGAGATTACAGTCCATTTTAAATCCTTTTCTGAGTGTGAGTGTTCCATCCAGTGTTGTACGAGTGGTGCTGTGAGAACATTCTTTTTTATTCGCGACCTATGCTGGATTATACGTTGTCTCACCTCTTGACTTGTTTTCCCTACGTATAGTCTGTTACAAGGGCATATAATGCCATAAATCACAAACTTTGTTTTGCAGTTTGGAAATTTTGAATGCCTCCATGAAATGCCATTATTCTGGAACAGGTCTCCCTCTATTGTCAATGGACAACAAACGCATGTACCACATTGATGGTGGCCTGTGATGGGCGGCAAATTGATGTATTCTCTCAGTGATGGGGGCTTTTTCATTGGCATCGCTGCACTGACTATGTGGTTAGCCACACTCTTATCTTTCTTGAACGCAAACAAGGGCATGTCTTTGAGATGTTCGTCCAAATCATTAACCAGGTGCCAATTCTGACAGATCTGCTTTTTCAACCAATTTGACGTGGGACAGAAGGTTGAAACACAAACTATTCTGTTTTGGTCTTTCCTTGTCTTTTTTGTGAGGAGAGTGTCTCTTGGTGTCCACCATGCTCTTTTGAGCGCCCGCTTCAAAAGTTTACTTGGATATCCACGAAGTAGTAGTCCCTGTTTTAGGGCATTAGCATGAAACATGTACTCGTCTTTAAATGTGCAATTTCTCCGAATACCTAAAAATTGGCCCAGCGGTAGATTTTCTCGGAGACTTCTTGGGTGATAACTTGAGAAATGTAAAGCTTTGTTGCGATCTGTCTCCTTTTTATACAAAGTTGTGACCAAATTTCCATCTGTACAGTAAACTTTTACATCAAGGAATGGTAATCTATGTTTTGAATGTTGTATACAAAATTTATTGTGTTCCGTCCGATTATTTAGCCACTGGTGAAAAGACAAGAGTTGTTCTTCAGTCCCTGACCACGTGAAAAAAATATCGTCGATGTATCGGAGCCATCCTCCGATCCATTGGAAGTATGGGTTGTTCTCATAGATAAACCTTTCTTCGAAATGGCTCATAAAAAGTACTGCCAGTTCTGGGGCGAATAGACATCCCATCGCCACGCCACGGGTTTGGAAGAAGAAATCATCTTTAAATTTAAAGAAATTTAGTTTCAGAGCCAGTCTAGCTAAATCTATGATAAATTCGGTTGGCACCTTCATAGGTCTTTGTCTTGTGTTTAAGACCAACAAGGAGGACAACAACAACAACAACAGCAGCCTTTTTTTAGGCCGTGGTCAACCAAAATCACGTGCAAAAAACAGATTTGTCCAACCACGGGGAAATGTCAACACGGAGGCAGAACTACAGCAATTACAAGAACTAAGACCGCCAATTTTCAACCTTTCCGATAAAGTTCTGTCAACAACAGAAAGTAGCCTTTTGGAAAAAGGATTATCGTTTGTGCCTACTCGGAACACAGATTTTATCAGGCTCAAGTCAGAATTTATTGAATTCTGTAGGAAAATAAGGCTGACTACATTTTTTGCTGACAACGCTCCGTCACAGAGCCCAGAAACTACTGGTCTTAGAAAGAAATCAAAATTTTGCCCCCCCGGAAGCAAGGTGCCAAAAGAAGTTCTAGCCTTTGAAAAAACAATTCTTTCGGCAATTGCATCACAAGAAAAGAAAAAAGCAGGTCTCATAAAACCTAATTTATCGAAAGACCAAAGGAACGCCTTACAAAATCTGGCCAACAACAAAGAAGTTATAATCAACAGGCTGACAAAGGTGGTTCCATAGTTGTTTGGGGAGTGGAATCATACACGGCCGAAATTAACAAACAATTATCGGACCAAGGATGCAACAAGAAGCTAGACAAAGATCCCATCCAGGAGCTGCAAAGAGAACTATTCGCTATCATCAATCAGGGTTTTGAACAGGGGTTCCTCGGTAAAAAGGAACTAGAATATTTGCAGAACAAACATCCACGCATCCCCTTGTTCTACGTATTACCTAAAATCCACAAGAATGAGAAACAACCACCTGGCATACCCATAGTGTCAGGCTGCGACTCCCTTTTTGAACCTGTCTCAAAAGTCATTGTTTTTTTCCTCAAACCTTGCATGACCAAAATCAAGTCCTTTTTACAGGACACTACTGACTTTATTAACAAATTGACAGACTTATCTTTCGAAGAGAATAAAGACTACTTAGTAAGTATGGACATTACATCTCTATACACCCAGATCCCCCAAGAAGAGGGGCTGGAGGTATTAAGACTGGTTTTAAACACAAGAGAAAGACCTATGAAGGTGCCAACCGAATTTATCATAGATTTGGCTAGACTGGCTCTGAAACTAAATTTCTTTAAATTTAAAGATGATTTCTTCTTCCAAACCCGTGGCGTGGCGATGGGATGTCCATTCGCCCCAGAACTGGCAGAACTTTTTATGAGCCATTTCGAAGAAAGGTTTATCTATGAGAACAACCCATACTTCCAATGGATCGGAGGATGGCTCTGATACATCGACGATACTTTTTTCACGTGGTCAGGGACTGAAGAACAACTCTTGTCTTTTCACCAGTGGCTAAATAATCGGACGGAATACATTAAATTTTGTATACAACATTCAAAACATAGATTACCATTCCTTGATGTAGAAGTTTACTGTACAGATGGAAATTTGGTCACAACTTTGTATAAAAAGGAGGCAGATCGCAACAAAGCTTTACATTTCTCAAGTTATCACTCAAGAAGTCTCCGAGAAAATCTACCGCTGGGCCAATTTTTACGTATTCGGAGAAATTGTACATTTAAAGACTAGTACATGTTTCATGCTAATGCCCTAAAACAACGACTACTACTTCGTGGATATCCAAGTAAACTTTTGAAGCGGGCGCTCAAAAGAGCATGGTGGACACCAAGAGACACTCTCCTCACAAAAAAGACAAGGAAAGACCAAAACAGAATAGTTTGTGTTTCAACCTTCTGTCCCACATCAAATTGGTTGAAAAAGCAGATCTGTCAGAATTGGCACCTGGTTAATGAATTGGACGAACATCTCAAAGACATGCCCTTGTTTGCGTTCAAGAAAGATAATAGTGTGGCTAACCACATAGTCAGAGCAGCAATGCCAATGAAAAAGCCCCCATCACTGAGAGAATACATCAATTTGCCGCCCATCACAGGCCACCATCAATGTAGTACATGAGTTTGTTTTCCATTGACAATAGAGGGAGACCTGTTCCAGAATAATGGCATTTCATGGAAGCATTCAAAATTTCCAAACTGCAAAACCAAGTTTGTGATTTATGGCATTATATGCCCTTGTAACAGACTATACGTAGGGAAAACAAGTCAAGAGGTGAGACAACGAATAATCCAGCATAAGTCGCGAATAAAAAAGAATGTTCTCACAGCACCACTCGTACAACACTGGATGGAACACTCACACTCAGAAAATGATTTAAAATGGACTGTAATCTCCAAGGTAGAACCCGACCCGAGAGGGGGTGACCTAGAAGCAAAACTGTCTTCTCGAGAAGCCAGTCTAATTCTGAAATACAATTCCGCAGTCACGGGACTCAATGAGATGTCGGAATTATACCATCTATAAAAGTACCTTTCCACAGCACACTGGATGACTCAAAAGATAAACATAAGGACATGGAAATTGGAACTTCTTGGACCAGAATACCTCAGTTTTAATGTGTCGCCACACAGATGACCTGCAAAGTCTGTCATCACTCGAATTCCATGCCACCAATTGGGTAATTTAATGATGTTGTTGGTATATATAATATCATCTGTGTACCTCGCCAGAGAAATGTCATAAACAACAAGTACTTTAAGTTTCCTCGAAAAAACAAACGATCCTTCTACACACGAAACTACACCCCCCAGAATTCCAGGCGCCAGACGAGCGCCATAGACCAGCGACGAGAGAGGAACAGATCGACAGTGCAACAGCAGATTTACACACGCTGTGTCGGTCGAGAGGAGAGAGATTCCATCAAACAAGGTATTTCTACTAAGAAGTCCAGCACGGGCTGCGAGGATCTTATGACATGACAAGTAATTGCTTGCGGGTAGATAGAAATTTAGACAAAAGCGGAAGTCAAAGCATACTGCTGTGATGTATTCCTATAGGTTCTTTATCGATCCCCCTATTCCTGACCCCGTTCTGGTTAACAATTAACTAGCAGCCATCCCATGATGCAAAAACCGTTATCTGATTAAGCCACACCACGGCACAGGAACGCGTTATCTGATTAGGTCATAACGCTTGCCATCTAATTAGGCAAGCACTATTCCTTCAGCCCCTGATAAGGCATACGGAGTTCTCAAAACAAATCAAACCTATGACAACCTGGGAAAATCCCTGCGGCCATTGTTTTGATTTCACCAAGAACTTCAGTAAAGAATGTGCTAACGACTAGTTCGTATGACATCCTTATTGACGTATCTATGTCCATCCTTACGTCAATCTCGGCACCTTACAGATATAAATATTACCGATATTGCCTTAAGCAAACACACGCGGTGGTGACGAGATCGGAGCAGCGAGACTTGCCAAAGAGGCCAGCACAGAGCGGACCCCGCTGGCGCTGCCCCGCCTTCCTGACGCGCTGAGAACGAGACGCTGCTTTCTCCTGCCGAGAAATCCAGCTCTGGCGCTTCCAAGCAGCCCTTGCAGGCAGCCTGGAATATCGAGGCCAAAGACGAGAGATACCAGCCCTCAACCATTCTAGATCTCAGGTACAGAACTGAATAACCCCTTACAGAGAATTCTTGAGTCAGTCACTTGGCAAAACAAACTTAACTTAAACTGCTACTTATCTACTCCCGCCCACGTATTAGGCTTAGGTCAGGTACACTGGGGTAGGCGTAGTTAGAAGCACCAGTTGAGTACGATTAGTCAAATGTATATATGTATGTATCTATTTTATTCATTTTAAACCACCATATGGCTTAGAAACCATATAAATGTTTTTACAGTATTATTTTATACTTCTGCTTTTATTGTATGCACTTTACTTAACCATAAGTATTGCAATAATATCGATTCATTTCTCTTGTACGAGAAAAGAGACTGATCAATAAATAACATCTTTTATTGAACACGCCTGTCTCTTCCTTTTCTCTACAATCTGGTGAAACTAAGAATGCACTGAACTGACTGAGTAAAATAAGTTGTCTTTTGTTTTCACACGACTCTAGAGATACACTCTTAATTAGGGGAGAGCAAAGTTGTCATGTTCTATGGTTGTCAGAAACTAAATCCCTTCTTGTCTATCCAGGGAGGTTCCACTCCTCCTTGCCGATTCGAGAACGTTTCTAGTGAACTCTGAGCTAGCTGGCAAACCCAAAACTTTAAGTCTAATATCGTCAGTAGAAGACCTAGTTAACCTCCGTCCTAGGTCTATACTATTGAAGGTATTATTCCAATGCGCAGAGCCTATTGGGATAATAGGAACTACACTACATGGCGCCCAACGTTTGGAAAGGCGATAAAACTAACGCAAGACATTAGAGTAACTCAGTCGTGCTTTTTCACACAGAACCCTTTTTTCCCATAATACTCCAAAGACGTCTGGAGTGGGTGAAAGGTCATATCCGCCAAACCTCGCAGGAGGAGACTCCTATGTATGGTTCTTGGTTTAGTCAACGTTGAAGGATACACTGTTCCAAAATATTGTGCATCTAATCTTTGTTTCCATAAGAAACCTGATCTGCAAACAAACGGAATAACCTTCCTGTCGGTAAAATGGTAGACAGTGAAGAAGAAAGAGAGACAGCTAGAATAGCAGCTGAACTAGAAGCAGCTGATAATACTATGCAAGAAGCAGACCCGGATATAATACTCATCCCTGTCAACAAAAGGAAATCTGTAACTTTAAAACGTACAGAAAATGGACTGACACCTAGAGGTGGCACAGTCATATTCGTAATTGAGGCACACGAATATCGTCAGACAGAGGTATTCTATTCATGGATAAACTTTCCAGCAGCTAATGCTGTAACAAAGGTCTTCCACTATTACAAAACAGAGGAACCTCCTGAAGAATACATTCCTTTCGAGGAGGTGGATGTACCACTTAAATTCCAAGAGCACCTGCTCTTGTTTAATGGCGCCCTAAAACATAATAATCACATCACCAGGCTCGGTCCACTAGGTAGACCAGGAGCAACGTGGCCGGTCCTAGCCGGATACACACCACATCCAGACATTGACGGGATGTCTGCAGCAGCTCTTTTAGTACAACTAAAACAATTAATAAAATTACATAGACAATTAGTCCAATATGTAATGCGGACTTCAACAATCCAACCGGCAATCAAAATTCCACAGCTGACCCCTCATCAGGGGAACACAAATAAAATGACACCACAGAACATACAGTCCTGTCTAGGTAAAGTACCCGCAAAACGGGAACAAATACCTTTCTGGCTAGCACAAAAAATCACTGAAATAGAGGCGGTGTTTCCAGACACCACTCCTCTTGAGAAACACAGGATTCTGACTATCTGTCTTCCAATGGGAGTCGCACCACACATAGAGGACTGTGACACTTGGGGTACAGTCTTTGCTTCCATCTACACAAAAACACATGGTGTACCATCCATGTTAGTAATACCAGATGTGCTAAAACAAATTCAAGATGAATATGGTCCAGAACCCGCTTTAACTCTTGGTATGAAATTACTGAAAGACTTCAAGCAGGTCTCGGCTATATTATTAGCCAACATAAAGGGAGAAGCAGCAAACGTGGCGATCCGCCAAAGGTTAAAAGAAACAGATATAGCAGACCAACCAGCTGAAATTGCCAGAATCATAGAAAAATCCTAGGAAGAACTAGGAAGAGATAGTCTGGGTGGAATACCGGTGAAACCACAACAGATTGAAAGTCCTGAGAAAATATTTATTAAAAATAATTTAACAACACAAAAAAAGAGCTGGGAAGGAAATAAACAATCCTATCCTAAAGAAAAAAGATTCCAGACCAGAGGAAGGTCTCCTCGAAGGAGAGAAAGATCTCCTGACCAAGGACGCAAGTCTCCCCAAAGGGAGCCCTCTGTGAAAAAATACAACCTTAGAAATAGGGATAATATAAAGAAACCTGATAGATATCAAGATAATGATACACGTCCCTCTCAATCTTTTCAGACTTCCTCGCAGAAATCGGAAAGAAAAGGACGATCAGAACACAGGGAAGAGCACGTCAAGTCCAAAGACAAGGAACCTGCTCATCCAAATAAAAAATTACAATTTCCAAAAAAGAAGGTAGCCAGCATTAAAGTAATCAATAATGCCGAGAATACTGAGGACACAACTGAAAAACGGAGAATGGGCTCAGACAATGCTAGACAGCGCAGCAGAAGTGAGCATAGCTCGCAAACTCCTTATGAATCATCTGGAGACAGTGGACACGAATGAATACATTCAGGTGGAAACTGCCGATAACAGAGTTAGCAAACCTCACAAAATATATGAAATAACATTACGTATAGAGGGGGATAAGACTAGAAAAATAAGGGGTCTATTTTGGGATAATCTCTCACAGGGCTATGACATCCTTCTAGCTGAACGAGACTGGCCACCCGAGTTTGTCAGGGAGTGCCCTCATGGCGAAGAAATAATTATGCCTGCCTTCTCAAATCACATTCCAATTCATAAAAAATATACACTTGCAAGAAAGTGGGCAGTAGCTCTAGCTCCTGCTTTATATAAAAATCATGTAGGATGGGATAAGGACTCTCCTCCTCATAAAATCCAGTTAAAATCACAACCTACTGCACAAAGGCAGTACCCAATTAAGCAAGAAGCTAAAAAACAGGTAAAAGAGATCCTAGATCAACTTGAATACTAGGGGGTGATTGAAACTTGCACCTCACAAATGAACAACCCTTTGTTTCCTGTCTCCAAACCAGACAACTCATATCGTCTAGTTTTGGATTACCGACACCTTAACTCATGTTGCAAAACTTTTGCAGTGCAAAACTCGCATAGTGCTGCACTAATGAATAACATAGTGCGCAAAAAATACAAAACAACATTAGACATCTCTAATGGATCTTTTGTCAAAATATAGCACCAGAGAGCAGATATTTGACTGCGTTCTCGGTAAATGGCTCGCAAAAAAGTTTCTGCCGTTTACCCCAGGGGCACAAGAACAGCCCAGGATTATTCTCAGCGAGAGTAACAGAATTACTACAAACATATGATAACGAGGCATTATCTTATGTCGACGACATTTACCTAACAGATGATGACTTGGATACTCACTTGAAGAGAGTGAACACCATAATACTTGGGTTCGCATCAGAGGGTTACAAATTCAACTTTAAAAAGTCTAGAATTGCCCATCTAACAGTCCTGTTTTTAGGATATGAATTATCAAGTGAAGGCAAAAGCCTGGCTGACAATTTCCTAGAGAAATGTGCGGTACTCCAAGCACCTAGAACACTAAAAAACCTACAATCAATTCTAGGCTTCCTAAATTTCGGAAGAACATACATTGCAAATTACGCAGAAAGGGTAAAACCCCTTTATGATCTAATAAAACCAGATTTTAAAAGAATTAATTGGACTCAAATACACACAGAAATTTTGAGATCCTTACAAACAGACATGTTAATTAAAACAAAATTAGAAACACGTGACAACACACGCAATCTTGTGATTCGAGTCATCCCAGGAAGATGCGGATTCACATACCTGACCTCTAATGAGGGAGAAAAGGTACCAATTGCATATAAATCACACTTGTACACAGAAGCTGAAAAGAGTTTCAGTATTAAAGAAAACATTGTTCATGCAGTTCAAACGGCTATAGCAAGAGAAAAAGACAACGCTGACGGTAGACGTATCACAGTCAGAACAGCAGAATCAGCCTTTGAGGCATTAATAACCCCATGTAATTTACCAACAACAGCGTTGAATCCTGAATGGATACAATGGGTGAATTCAATTACAACGGACAGAGTAAAATACTACTTTGATCCAGAATTAAAAGAATTAAAATATCTAGAATATGAAATGACATACCCTCTGCCAATCGACATTCGGCCCTTACGACAGTACGCCTGTGTAATCTATACAGATGGCCATGCTCAACCACCAGGGTGGGGAAAACAAGCATATAACCCCACATGTGAAATCACAAAAGAAGTGTGGCACGGAGGGAAACTGAGACCTCTGCTAATAAAAACACATTCAGTAGAAACTAATTCAGAAGAACAAACTGAAATAATAGCATTGAAAATGGCGCTAGATAATGCAGATCGCGAATTCCCGACACTTATAGTGTCCGATTCATATTACTGCGTCAAATCATATAACAACGATTTGCAGAATTGGATTCAAAACGGTTACAAAGATGACACAGGTGCAACAATAAAGCAAAAAGTGCTTTGGAAACAAATAGATCTTTTACAGAAAGAACTACCAAAGACTCACGTGATACACTCACTGAGTCATCAGCGTGATGGCGTTCACGTTGCAGGGAATTCATTGGCGTGGAAAGCCACAACGGTAGCAACTGAATCGGCTTCCGTAGTTAGAAAAAAGCGTGCAGTAAAATACATTGACGGTGAAACAGTGCTGGCGGTGAAAACGTCATCAAAAGGCGACTGCTCAGCGCTACCGATCAACTATCCACTCAAATATACATACATGATCGATGCAAACTCCATTCCTTTTGCTCGAATCCCTGGAGTGGGGGACAGAGTAATTCCAAACACGGACAGGAGAGGCTTGTTAATAGCAGACGCACATATGGGTGAGGGTCTCAGACACCTCAAACTAAAAGATTCTCTGGAAGAATTACAATCAAAATACTGGTGGCCAGGCATGAGCCTGCAGCATCACATTTTTGTAAAGAAATGCCCTGACTGCAACAGAGAACGCAGTGGCAAGAGAAACGGTATATTACCATGGCGTTTCACTCCAGAATGGATCAACAATAAAAATTAATGCGTCTAATTAACATATAAAGACTAGTTTCCACTTGTAATGTAGATCCCCAGCACTCGGCTGACGTCTGAACTGTTATAAAAAGATTTACGAGTCTATATTGGCATATACGCTAGAAGCATGCTACGTTTGGCTAATGTTTTTCCTCTTGCCCTAAAGCGTGTGAAAAACATGGTCAAATGAGCATAGCATAGCGGGACTCTTCTCACTTCCTACCTGAGGGAACGGGATGGTGTAAAGAAAAAACCAAAGGCATAAAGTAATCTATAACAGCGAAGGTATTAGGTTCGGGAGCTGGGTGGGTCAAACATCTAATAAGTGTCCAACGTAGTCTAAACAACCTGCCAAGAAATTCTCTGAGGGGATTCAGTCCGTACGAATTATTGTTTGGGACTAGAATGATGGTCTTAGATCTTGACAGTCAGACTTCAGTGGTTAAAGAAAAAAGCTTTGATATCAAAGATCGTTTGGCTATTTTACAGGACTTAAATGAAACAAGGAAAGACCTGAGCAACATAAAGTTGAAACAACAGCCAACAACCACTGAAGAAAAACCACCTGTCCCAGCAAGACCTGTCTGGATTCCAAAAGTCGGGGATCTAGTCAGAGAAAAGATTGCGGTAAAGAAGGAATTTGGGCCTTCTTACAGAAAAGCAGTTCCTGTCTTGTCTATCAACGGGACAAGATCAGTAGTACTACCGCCCCTTGCTGGTAAAAAGGAGAACAGAGTTGTATCAATCGACCTGGTAAAACCACAATCATGTGGCCGATAACAAACAGTAGGCCAAGTGGACTCCCGATAAGTAGTAGAACACCAAGGTTTGCTACAAACACAGAGGTTCAATCTAAGAGGCTACTCACATTTGAAATGCCTACAGAACAACAACAAGGACTATGCAACAATGCTATGGAACTTAAACCTCTAAAAACCCAAATAAAAACATTTAGCAGAGACACACCAATCTACAATGAAGTAACAAATGACTATGCTGCTGCAACAAAACACACTAATAAAGCAAACAGTAATCCTGAAGCAATTGGAACAATAGACAGAACGGCATCCGGCTACTTCATCAACTTCGATGATTCATCTGAAGATCTGAGTGAATCAAAGAAACAGACATCAACAAAAACCTTTAAAGATAAAGCTAAGGAACTTTTTCAACATCTGAAAGAAACCTATCTGATTTCTCCATGGATTGAATTCTGGGTGGCCTTAGGTGCACTTATCCTCATACTTTGGCTCATCATGGTACTATGTTTGGGACATTTCATTGAGGGAAAATATGCTAAAATGGACACAGCAAGCCAGAAAATCAACTTGGTCCTCAAACCACACATGTCTTCACACGTCGAGAAAAGAGAACTTTCTTCAGTCAACTTCACAGCCAATCCTATACCCGGTGGGGTAGCATGGGACAAAACTGATTATGAAATCTATGGTCCGGTTGAAATCCTGAAGTATCCACATCAAATCAAGATCTCATTGAGTGACTTTGTAAAACCAAGCTCATTTGCTGATGATTGGGACTTTGAAAGTATTAATGATATGATGTCTGACCTAGTAATGTCTGCTAAATTTACAAAACATGATTATTTGCAGGGTTCGTCTAATTATGATAAGATGTTCTGCTATAATCACTTTGGTAACCATTATCTGCATAAATCTGCACAACCTAGAAATGTTTTAAATTATAATCAATGGGAACACTGTGCAACCCCTCCAAAAGGTAGCTCAAGAACTTTTTATGACAAATATTCATATTTTTCAGGGTTCAACACAAGTAATGCAGAAACATTTTATTTCAAATTGTCAAATAAGACAGGTACGAAGACCATGCTTACAAACACTAAATTGATATATTCAGACTCATTTTTAGAGCAAATGAGTACATTTGGTTTTGATTATTGGGACAAAAATGTTGAAGTAAAAAGTGTTTGGGGTACAAAAGAATGGCAAGTACAAGGTATAGAATCATTGTTTAGAGCCTGCATGATCCCAGAACAAATTATATTTTTGAATGACACTATTCAACAAACTACCTGTCTTGGCCTAGCCAAAATCAAAGACTTAAACAAACCGTCTATTCCAAAGCCAACAATGAACAGTAATAGCTCTATAGATGAGGAGATAGACGTAAACCATATATTAAGCCAAAACAGAACACGTCCTGATTGGAAACAGTGGTTGATCTGGCCCACAGATACTAATAACTGTCAAGACAGATTCCTGAACAAAATACAGGGGTTCACATTGACCAGGCCAGACCCTAGATATTCCCAAAGACAACACCCAGGGATAATTACCACGTACAGTGTGGGCAAGCTCTGCCTTCAATGGCTACAAACATCCACACTGACAGAAATTAAGCAACACCTAACTTTACTTACTGATGGTGCTGACTTGCGTGATTTCATTATGGGACCGCGCAAACAGCGCCAAAAACGCTTCATAGCAGCCTCTGTATATGCAGCTTATAACGAAGCCTGGAAAATAACTCAAATTGAAACATCAGAGAGAATACGGGAAATTGACCGTATTAATTTGGAAAAATCACTTTCTGTAGTGGACAATGGGTTAATGACTCTGTCCTCCAGAATATACTCTTTGGACAGCATTGTGTCTTCAGCAATCGACATAATATCGCAAGACTTACTGTTGTTACAACACGGTCAGTCCCAATTGCGTTCTATTGTACAGCTTGGCTGGACGTTACAAAATCTGCGTTCAGGCTATGTGCCTTGGCGTTTAATCAACACAACGTCACTATTCGATATCTTTAACCTTACTGATAAACAAATCAGTATGGCACAGAAGGGTGCTGATTATACAATCCTGAGCATTGAGAAACTCGAGAGACTACCAGTGACAATGTCAGAACGACCTGTCAGTGAATGGATAATACATGGGATAATTAATATTCCAATATCTACTTTCAGGTTTCAATACTGCCAAAAATATATACAGGCTGGCATGTACGAAAAATTGGGTAAAGGGTACATTAAGTCAACATGGAACTTGCCCTATTCACATGCATGTGTCAGTAATAAAGGCCAGAAAGTGTTTCTTAGTGGCAATAATTGTGCGATGTCACTAAGCGGTACACTTCTGTGTAATGGAATTAGTTTACACGGAGCCTGTGAAGGGTCCTCAAATAACCTTTCATGCCACCAGCTAGGCACACCTGCAGCACAAATAGAACCATTCTTTAGGAGACTATCGAACGGGAGTTACATTGTAATTGTAGACCGCAGATGTTGTAGTTTGGTGCCCGAGTACCTTATCTCGTAACTACGACTGCGAAGGTCATGTGCTGTGAACAAGTATTGTTCCCCAGCGCAATGCCAGACAGGGAGGCAAGGTTATGGCCGAACTTGAAAATTGCTTCTATTCGAATTGATACTTTAAGCAGACTGAAAACAGTGCTTCTTCAGACGCCGACCAGGCTCACGTCATCAAAAGAAACGTATGATCTCCAAGTTGCAAGGACAACGGCAGAGATTCATTCATTGTTATCAACTAATTCCCCCATACATTTCGCAGAAATCCTGAACGAAATCTTAAATATTTCTGATACCAGTGGAGTCTCAAATGTATTTAAGACAGTGTTTTCGGGGGCTTTAACACCATTTAAAGCCATTCTAGGTATTTTTCCGGACTTTGTCCATTCCATCTTTGGTGGACTTCCTCTCCTTTTGGGACTAGTGGCAGGAATCCTATTTTTGATCCTGTTATTTCGCTATGGCAGACCGTGTCACAGACAAAACACCTGCGACAAGGGAAGAAACAATCCTAGCCATTGGATACCGGGACCGGATATCTAAGATCCTTGGACTATACCGGCTTAGAGACCTGAACATGACTTGGTTTCTTTCATTTCGACCAATGTGGCAAAGATGTGTTTTACCTGTATTAAGGTGCTTGCTATGCGGAGAAGAATGCGTGTTGGACACCTGTCTGACGCTACAATCGGATGCGCCAATGGATGCAGAAACTTTGTTGGGTCCGTTCACGGCTCATGCATTGTGCTGTCCCCAGCGGCTACCAATCCTGATGACGGCATTTGTGGAATCTTCACCACTACGATTGAGGGGTAGTGAGGTTCAAGATGAAAGCAGCATCGATCAGGTACGACCTTCTGTCAGCTATGCTGATCAAAACATCAATGGAGGCAATCATGCTCATGAATGCATGGTGACCACTTTTTCCGAGTTAGTGGAACTTTCACAGGAAGCTGTTGACAGCTTTTTCGACAGTCTAAATGATATGATGTTCTCACCAGAGCAGAAATAATGACTTTTGAGCAAGCTAGCACGCGGCGTTCCAACCACCGTGAATTTGGCCTTCAACTTTAATGATAAAGTAACGTGAACAATTTTTCTCCAGTCTACGGACAGCAGATTTTTTCACAAATCCCCAAAATATTTTTATAGTTTTTCGGGACACTTATCTTCTGCTTAAAGTAGAAACTATTCTTAGAGAACTACATTTCTATTATAGGAACTTTAGAGACATTAGCTGCCCTCTGGCATGTTCATGGATATTTTATTTTGTGATGAAATGGTCTCGCACTTTTTCTTCTGTATTAAGAGCCATTTCATGTGTCATTTTCATATCTTATTAATATTGATGTATACATATGCGTGATTAGTTAGCATTCCTCTACTGCTTATGTGCATATAGTGCATATGATTATATTTTTCTCGTATATTACATAATTACATAATTTCAAAATGCATATGGATGTATTTTGGGGTGGTACGGTATACACATACGTCACTGTATATTTACTATGCCTAGATTTGTAAACATGGACATAGTTAGCGTGGAGTGGGTGTGATGTATTCCTATAGGTTCTGTATCGATCCCCCTCTTCCTGACCCTGATCTGGTTAAAAATTAACTAGCAGCCATCCCATGATGCAAAAACCGTTATCTGATTAAGCCACACCACGGCACAGGAACGCGTTATCTGATTAGGTAATAACGCTTGCCATCTAATTAGGCAAGCACTATTCCTTCAGCCCCTGATAAGGCATACGGAGTACTCAAAACAAATCAAACCTATGACAACCTGGGAAAATCCCTGCGGCCATTGTTTTGATTTCACCAAGAACTTCAGTAAAGAATGTGCTAACGACTAGTTCGTATGACATCCTTATTGACGTATCTATGTCCATCCTTACGTCAATCTCGGCACCTTACAGGTATAAATATTACCGATATTCCCTTAAGCAAACATACGCGGTGGTGACGAGATCGGAGCAGCGAGACTTGCCGAAGAGGCCAGCACAGAGCGGACCCCGCTGGCGCTGCCCCGCCTTCCTGACGCGCTGAGAACGAGATGCTGCTTTCTCCTGCCAAGAAATCCAGCTCCGGCGCTTCCAAGCAGCCCTTGCAGGCAGCCTGGAATATCGAGACCAAAGACGAGAGATACCAGCCCTCAACCATTCTAGATCTCAGGTACAGAACTGAATAACCCCTTACAGAGAATTCTTGAGTCAGTCACTTGGCAAAACAAACTTAACTTAAACTGCTACTTATCTACTCCCGCCCACGTATTAGGCTTAGGTCAGGTACACTGGGGTAGGCGTAGTTAGAAGCACCAGTTGAGTACGATTAGTCAAATGTATATATGTATGTATCTATTTTATCCATTTTAAACCACCATATGGCTTAGAAACCATATAAATGTTTTTACAGTATTATTTTATACTTCTGCTTTTATTGTATGCACTTTACTTAACCATAAGTATTGCAATAATATCGATTCATTTCTCTTGTACGAGAAAAGAGACTGATCAATAAATAACATCTTTTATTGAACACGCCCGTCTCTTCCTTTTCTCTACAATCTGGTGAAACTACGAATGCACTGAACTGACTGAGTAAAATAAGTTGTCTTTTGTTTTCACACGACTCTAGAGATACACTCTTAATTAGGGGAGAGCAAAGTTGTCATGTTCTATGGTTGTCAGAAACTAAATCCCTTCTTGTCTATCCAGGGAGGTTCAACTCCTCCTTGCCTATTCGAGAAAGTTTCTAGTGAACTCTGACCTAGCTGGCAAACCCAAAACTTTAAGTCTAATATCGGCAGTAGAAGACCTAGTTAACCTCCGTCCTAGGTCTATACTATTGAAGGTATTATTCCAATGCGCAGAGCCTATTGGGATAATAGGAACTACACTACACTGCGATTGAATAGCGCGATAGGTCATCTCCACTTTCGCTGCTTTAAAACATTTCGACATAAAGCTCACGTCGAAGTTACATAAGAACGGAGTCCTATTACGCTCAGGAGACAATTATGGCGAGATAAATACCCGAGTTTTTCCCAATAGCGACAACCATCATTTTTTATATTTCAGACAGGAATTAAGAAACAATTATTGGTCGAGTGAGCACCATTTCTACCACAAGAAGGCCCCCTCCTTCGGGAAGGTAATTTCATGAGAACTAGTGAGCAATATGCTGTGATTCATGTCTTTCATATTGGGTTATCTGATATTGGATATATTACAAAAGATTATATAGCAGTTTGCCTTTGTCCCACAGACGACGTTGGCAACCTCGCACAATTGATAGTGCATTGTGGATTGATTATGGAACTACATCTGGTACTTGACAAATGGGTCATAGTGCAGTGAAATTAGAAACACAGGATTGCGTTGAAGACAAGGTAATTCAGCTGAGTTCGTTGGTCCGTTGATAAGTTGAAGGTTGCTCTTATGGGATAGTTTAGTAAGAACTGTTGTTTCATTCTTTTGCAGGACTGATCCCCCAAGGTCCTGATGAGAATCCCCAAGATTTAGGGGCTTGGAAACGCGTCAACCATCTCTCTTTCTGTTGTTCAGGCTAATCTTTGATTAATAACATTGTTAAATGTCAAGATTGTTAAAAAAACGTTGATGGCCTGTTAGATAATTGTTAGGTTTATGTATTTAATAACAAAAACAGCACCTCGCCACATTGAATAAGAAACGGTTCTTAAAAAACCTGGTGAGGTGACTCACGTCTCCTTCCTATCTTCTTTTCTTTTACCTTTCCATTTTTCTTACATGACACAACTTTTTTTGAATGCGAATGAATGAATAGGATGATTGCTTCAATTTGGTGACAGATGATGAATGTGATGTGCGATTGTAGCTCCAACACTTTTTCAAACTAAATTTCTATTAATTTTTTCCTTCAGGTGTCTAAAAATACACCCTTATTCATTCACCTAAATTAATCACAGATTTTACACATTTCCACTCCTTCATGTAAATACTTGAAAAAACTCTAAAATAAAAGTTTTTTGAATTAATTGAAAATCTTGCTAAAATAAAAAGATTAATACAGTCACAACTAGGTGTGTGGTTTTGCTATAATTGATTCAATCATTATGCAGAAAACTTTGGATAAACAGTGAGCAGTACTGGCATTTCGCTTTGTTAAGAATCATTGAAAAGCACCACAAGCTTAGAGACTAGGTCCAAAGTGAATGCTGCGTAAAACTCTATCGGTAAACCATCAAGACCAGGCACCTTACCCCTTGCCATTTCCTTAACCGCCCGCACATCCTACTAGGTAATATCCGCACCCAGTTGATCAACCATCGCCGGCTCAAGGGACACTGGGGAAGTATCCACAATATAATTCAGCATTTCCACCTCACTACTTGCTGCCCCCGAGGAGTACAGATCACTATAGTGCTGCAGGAACACCTCATTGATCTCCTCCTGCATAAAGGCATCTCGCCCGAGGAATCACACAGGTGAAGTATAGTATGACCACTCTCATCATCCCGCAAAAACCGTGCAAGCATCTGGCCCAATTTATCATGTTCCGCTTAGGCCCTGGCCACATAAGCCTTATAATCAAAGCAACAAAGGTACTCAACCAATTTAAATAGCTTCCCCCGCTCCTCCAGCAGGTGCCCCTCTTATCCAGAGTCCCCTCCAGCCCACAGGAAAGACCATCCAACACTGCCTCCTGCTGCTGAATATCTGAAAGTAGATGAATACGTAATAAGGGTGGGTGTGATCTTTTCTGGCTCAAATCTACCACACAATTAAAGTCACCTCTCACCACGTTCTAATAGGGGACCATAAGCAATAGCAGGCCCGCCGAGCCAGTGAGGAACGATGACTGATCCATGTTTTGAGCATAGATATTCGAGAGGGCTATATTCCTACCATCCAGGCTCCCCAACACCAGGACATAGCATCCCTCAGGGTCCATAACTGACCTGTGCAAGCAGAAGGGGACCCTAGGCCTGATCCAAATGAGAGCACCCCGCAAAAAGGCAGAGTAAGAAGTAGCATTAAGTTGGCCCTGCCAGAGACCCCCAGGGTGCAGTCCTCAACTTGTAGAAGGTGGGTTTCCTGTAGGAACACAATATGCACTATCCTTTGTTTAAAATAAAACAGCACATTATAATGCTTAGGGTAAGAGAGACCACGCACATTCCATGTTAGCAACTTAACGTGTCTAGCCATGAATAACTGGCCAGGAGGAACACACGGGGGACCCCACCAAAATTGCAAACCAGGAGTGCTCCACTGTTTCAGACACACATCACCATGACCTCATATACTCCATCTCCAGCAAACAAACAAAAAACACAACAAAACACAAGGCAATGCTCCAATAAATCCCACAACAACCCCCCAAGGACTGAGACATACACAATCCTGTCCAAACAGCATACCACACAGGCCCGACTAGGAGCAAATTAAGGGCCAAAGGGCCAACTAGATCCTTAATAGGAAGATTATACGTGGAAATGGTGCCTTCAGCAAGAGGTGGAGGACCAACACTCAAGAAATATGCCAGTTCAATAGGATGTTTCCCGCAACCCCCCTTGCTCGAACACCCCCACAACCACCCAGAAAGGAGTAGAGAAATCAAACATAAGTAATCAGCCATAAAAACATCCCACCTTCATAATACTGTACAAAAACAAGGCAAAGCACCCATGGAGTGCCCAGGCAGGTAGCTCAGACCAAGTGGTCCAAAGGTGACCCCCAGCAAAGTGTTTTACATACAGGAGTAGTGGTGTCCTCCAAATCCAAAGTGGAAGACTGGTATTCCGGAGAAGAGTGTCACAAGGAGTCCCTGCCAGCCCCCAGAAAGCCAGCAGTATCAACCACCCTTGATTGCTCCAGAGCCACATGTGTCTTAGCAGGACGAGTCACCCCCCAGTGAAAAGAACATTGGAGCTTGGGGCACAAAGAGCATTTCAGCTCAGGCATTTTGGTTCATACTGTGCTCTTGTCAAAGTGTTCAATCCAGTCCCATACTGAAGACGGATCTGTGAAAAAATGCACCTTGTCTGCAGATTTGACTCGTAGGGGACCAGGGAAAAGCAGTGAACAAAGCAGACCCAAGTTGCGCATCTTCTTCTTCACCGCCAGGAATGACACCCTCTTTGTTTGAATCTGGAGGATGAAATCAGGATACAGTGATACCTTGGCACTGTCCACCGTAAATGCACCATGCGCATGGACCTGCTGCAGGAGATGATCCCAGTCCCGGAATTACAGGAGGCGGGCTACCACAGGACGTGGTGTGGCACCAGGGTGCGGCTCCTGTGCCAGCACAATGTGAACCTGCTCCAACGCATAGAATCTGCAGAGGCCATCGGGAGCCACAAGCTCCTGGAGCCACGTCTCCAGGTAAGCAAACAGCGAGTCCCCCTCAGCATGTTTGGGTGACCCCACAATGTGGACATTATTACGACGAGCCTGCCCCTCCTGATCATCCAAGCAAGGCATTGAGACTGCACTTCCAGAGCTGTGATGCTATGGTCCACTGAGCAAACAGCTGGAATCAGGGTATGCACTGTGATCTCCAGGGGAGCAACCCTCTCTGAGACCTCTCGCGTAGCCTCTTGAATAAAGCCTAGCTCCAAAAAATGTAGTCAATCTGCCCTCCAAACATTCCCCAGAGGCATCAATGGTGGCTAAACATTTGTCAACCTTGTCGTCCATGTATGCCGTATCTCCACTGCCAGCACCCTGCTTTATCCCCTGTTGGGATGTGCCCACTGCTGCATCATCCTTAGTGCGTTGAGAGCGCACCATGATGGCACTAAAAAGGGGGATCCCAGGGAGAATCAGGGCCACCATGTCAAATACTCTCACTGTGGTGCAAGGTAAGGTGCAGTAACATGAGACAAAGACCTCTGTGCAAGGTGCAGATGATGTTAAATCAATAATGACAGGCCACTGGGCAAAGAGTAAGGGAGTGAGTAGGGCGTCTTCCAACAGCCTACTCCATTCCCCTTCATCCAGCCCGTCCCCACAAAGACAGGGAGGTAAGGCCTCCAGGCCACAGAAAAAACACATGAGCCACTGCAGTAAGCACTGATCCCTCGAAGATGTGGCAGCTTCAAGGCCCAAGCGCCACAAACCCAACTCACCTCTGCATCCAGAGATGGAAGGGGCCGAAAGCCGGTGGGGGTCTCTCAAGTGGTGTCAGGGGGGCTCACAGTCTCGCACACCCCCGCTGAGCAAAGGCAATGAAGGGGAACCAGCCTGTGAGGCTCACCACCGTACATCAACTGTGAACAAAACGGGACTGCCATTTTATATCCACTCCAGCATTGGGCACAGGCAAGCACAGCACATCGGCCCCAATAATCCCCCTCAGGTGGGCTTGCGGGGGCCCACAGACAATTGGACATGAGCACACAAATTCCAGAAGGGGGGCACTAGGCATATGAGTTTCATCGCCGCCATCACGGACAGATCAAATGCGGCTGCTGCAAACAAAGTGGGGCTGTCATTTTGGAAAACATTTCAGTGCCCGAGCCGAGAAGTTGCAGCAGTCCTCCTCTCTGGTCCTGTATGCTCGGCTAAATCCAGGCGCCCCTCTCTCCGGGGTCCTGGAAACCTCAGAAAGCCTCCCCCGTTGGAGCTGGGAGGAAACAGCTGGTGGTCATGGCCAGGGGAATAGCAGACAGCAAGGACCTCAGCCATTCTGATCCTCAAAGCATGGTGGCTTGCTCCTTCTAGGCCAAGGGTGAGTTAAACAAACAGCAGCAGTGCTTTACACTAGTGGGTCTGTAGACCCCACTCCAGTGTCACATGTAAAAAGGCCTGTTCTCATTATTGATAACTATTACTTAAAACGGAGTATGCTGCACCGCATTCATGCTACACAACCCCTGGTGAAAAACAGTAATCTTTTGCCCCATGACTGTAACGCTTTGACCACAATTCAAGAAATAGGTCGAAGCCATAGCAAAATAAATCAGCACCAAGGATCAAAATATAATTGTAGCTGGGCACTCAAGGTAGTGGTGCACATATATTGTGCAAGGTTCTTTTCAGTCACATTAGACACTCCCAGGCCAAACTACCTCAAACCAACTCCTGATCTGGAGAGCATTGGTTGTCAAATTGGTAAAACTGGTGGGAAAGTCCATCAGCATTTCCGTGGCACAATCTGGCTCTGTGCTCTATACAAAATGTGACCCTTGCAGAGAAACAGACCATCTCAACTACTTGAGGTTCTCTCCATTTATAGCCATCAACCACTTTAATGGCTTAAGATCTGGTTCCACTACAAACTTACTGCAGAACGTGAAATTTTTGCAAGCCTGCACTATAACAATCTAGTAAAAACTACAGGAGTGTGACCCATATACCTGATCAGGACTGGGTATGGAAGGTGCAATCAAAAAACATTGTCCTAATAGGTTAAAATAACAGTCAATTAAACATGCATGCGCATCGCATTGCTAGCAAGGAAAAAGGAGAACACTCTTTGATTTCAAGCAAGATATTCAATCATCTTATTTTATGGTATGAATTCATGGTCAGTGGTATACAGTTATAAGCAGCACTGCATAAACTCAATTGGTGACAACCATATAAAACTTGGTGCTCTACAAAAGTGACTGTAGTGAGGGTGGCGACGCAAGTGAGAGGGTGAACAGCATGGACGGCGCACAGTGAACAAGGTGCAAATAATCTACAGTGGGTGGCTCAGATCATGTGGCAGAGTGGTATCACAGATTAAGGATTGTTTTACATTATTTGAACCACATTAGAGAGGTACGCCTATTAATGAGCTGTGAAGTCGGCGGCGTTTCGATCCACGTTACTAAGGATCATCATCAGGGAATGTGGAGCGGCCGTGTGGAGTCTGCCGATGGCCAGCACGAGGATTAAGTCCTCCACCGGCACGAAGATCCTGCAGGACTCGTGCTGCTGCCGGCGGACTCCACACAGCCGCCCGGTCATTGCCATAATCTCCGCCACGCGCCAAAGCAAGCTCACCTGCCAGACAAACGCCTGAATTCACAAGACTATAGGACGCTGTCCTATGATCCACGCTGATCCAAAAGGACTCGTGCCGGCCATCGGCAGACTCCACACGGCCGCTCCACATTCCCTGCCGTGCCCCCACACAGGTTTAAATCCCAATTGACGATCGCCCTAGATCGCACGAAATCAAGCGCCTCTCCAGCACGCCCCAAGTTAGACAACCAAGTCCTGATGATGATCCTTAGTAACGTGGATCGAAACGCCGTCGACTTCACAGCTCATTAATAGGCGTACCTCTCTAATGTGGTTCAAATAATGTAAAACAATCACCCTCTCACTTGCGTCGCCACCCTCACTACAGTCACTTTTGTAGAGCACCAAGTTTTATATGGTTGTCACCAATTGAGTTTATGCAGTGCTGCTTATAACTGTATACCACTGACCATGAATTCATACCATAAAATAAGATGATTGAATATCTTGCTTGAAATCAAAGAGTGTTCTCCTTTTTCCTTGCTAGCAATGCGATCCGCATGCATGTTTAGTTGACTGGTATTTTAACCTATTAGGACAATGTTTTTTGATTGCACTATAACAAAGAACTCTTTCTCAATAGTCACCCAGTTCTGATCTCTGAGTAGTAAACCTCTAATAAAGACTACCGGATACTCCCTACCTTTGTCATCCAGTTGAGCTAACATCACTCCAACTCCCTGGTCAGAGGTATCTGTCTGTACATTGAAACCCTGACTGTAGACAGGTGAAGTGTGTACAGATGCATGGTATGGAGCCTTCTTAATTTTCTCAAATGCCTTTTGACAACCCTCAGTCCAGATGACTTTTCTGGGTAGCTTCTTAGAGAATAAAGCTCTTAACAGGGCAACTATATCTCCATAGTTTACCACAAAGTTCTTGTAGTACCCAGTGAGCCCTAAAAAGACCCTCACTACTGTCAATATAGTGGGCCTCTACCACTCCATTACAAATTGGATTTTGGCATCAAATGGGTGAAACTTCCTGTTACCCGCTTCATGCCCAAGGTTGACCACAGATAACTGCCCCACCTGACACTTGGTCGACATAATGGTATGTTTCGCCTCCTGTGTCCTATCCAGCACCTGCCCCAGGTATCTCAGGTGTCCCTGCCATGAATTGCTAAGCACTGCAATATTATCCAGGTTAGCCACACAGAATTCCTCGAGCGCTATGAGAACATGGTTCACCAGGTGCTGAAAAATGACGGGAGCATTCTGCAACCCAAAGGGCATTAACTTAAACTGATACAATCCCTTTTGTGTATTACATTCTGTTTTCTCCTTGGCACTTGGTGTTAAAGTGATCTGCCAGTATCATCTGGTTAAATCAAAGGTGCTCAATTATGTTGCAGCACCTAACTGATCCACAAGCTCATCTGCTCTGATTGGATGATTATCAGTCTTTGGTACCTCATTGATGACTCAGAAGTCCACATGTAACTACAAGTTAGTAGAGTCTTGCTTTGGTACTAGAACCACAGGACTAGACCACAAACTATGAGATCTCTCAATGACCCCCTGGTCCAAAATTTTTGAAATGTCTGCCTCAATGCATCCCTGAACACAATCAGACACTCTGTTCATTCAGCTCTTCATTGGCAACATGTCTCTGGTGTCTATATCATGCACACAGACCCTGGGGTCAGCAAGCAAAGGTTGGAAAACTGTTGCAAAATCTTTCTATGCTCTCGTTGTTTCTCAGGCATGAACACCTCCCACAGTGCTGTCCTTCATGTCACCATGAAGCAGGTCAGGAAGAGGCTTGCTGTCTTCCACAACATTCTCTGCCATAGCCATGATATTTAATGTAACCTCTCCGGAGGTAAGACTTCAGCCTGTTCACATGGAATACCTTCCTGGGTTCTCTTGTGTCACTTGTGTCCATCAAGTAATTTACCTCAGAAACCTTCTCCACTACTTTGTATGGCCCACATAATTTGTCCTCCAAGGCCCTGGGGCTAATAGGCTTTAGCACCAGCACCTCATGACCTTCCTGATACACAGTCAGACTAGTTTTCTCGCCATTTCACATCACACAGTCCACCAATACCATCATCCACCACATCTTTCTATGGAGCCTCTGATGTTCCTTTGCACCCTTCTCTGACTAGGTTGTCCATACAGAGAACGCCGAACGGATACGCGTAGGTCGATGCTATTCTTCTTATCATGGAAGCTAATGACTTATAATGGACTGAAGGCTGAAAACGCCGATTTTTGAAAACTCTAAATATAAAAGGGAGCTGAACACTTTAACAACCCTTAGGAACGATATAGTGGCTGCTCAACATATATTTCTTAAGGTTACGCTACCTTACTTCAGACGCGTTTCCAACCTAAAAACGAGGCCACCACCGGGTATATCCTAAGGGGCACATCATTCAGTACGATATAGGCTGTGCTGCCTTATGCTTGGCGTTTACTCTGGCGAAACGCTGTTACTGTTTGGCACACCTGAAGGAAACAACATATGATATAATTTAGACCTTCCGCCCCTCTTCTTTATCTACTTTATGACATATTCGGTGGCAGCACTATCCTTTTGGTTGAAATTGACTTTCGGAGCTTCTTCATTCGGAACCCACGATTGAGACAATTGAATTAGTATTAAAGTACTGACCGAGCCATTCTCTCTGTGATGAAAATTTATGGAATTTTCCACGCCTTTTAACGCAATCAGCTGATATTACGAAAAGCTCTGACGAAGTTCCAGTGGCACTGGGGAACGAAACGCGTTGGCTGTGTGCCAGTCCTCTTTTCAACGAAAATTTAATAAAAGAAGAAATTTTAAAATATATACTTTTTGTATTGATTTCAATATAGTGCACCTCCTTTGTTCCTGTCCATACAGAGAACCCTGCTCCTTTATGTGGAATCTCTTGGTAAGCAAACAAGAGGAATGATAGGAGAAGATTCCACATCCTCCTGAGTTTCTCTGGCAGAGTTTCCTCTTTTGGAATCAACCCATAGAAAGGATCCTCAAGAGAGCTCTAGCTACAATTTACACAGTCATTCTCTTTAGGGGTATCATTTCAGTATACCTGGCGGTGTGATCCACCACAAACAAGATTTACTTGTTGCCTGACTGTGAGGGAGCCAAATGGGCCAACAATGAATATTCCCACGCACTCAAATAGAACACTTACAACTGGTAGAGGGACTATCAGTGCCTTAGTCTTTCTTCCTGATTTACCACACACCTGGAAAGCGGGACATGTTCTACATAACAATTCTGTGTCTCAGTGCAACCCGGGCCAGTAGAACACAGGATCCATCCTATATGAAGTTTTTTTAATGCCCAAGTTTCCTTACCAGCAGTACCTGAGGGGAAGATCACGCAAAATATATGGTGAGAAGAGAAAAATGTTGTTTTTGCAAATAATAAAGAATTATTTAAAAAAGGATAAGCCCATTAAAACCAGAGAAATAATTCTCATTCCTCCTCCGAAAACTCTTGCATACTACATGACGTTAGAGAGAGGTTATCACACCTGTGTATGGTTACAAAATTGGATTGAATACACTAAAGATGATGGAATTTTGGCTTTCCCAGAACATAGAACATTTAATGCAAGAATTTTGCATAATTTACATACAAGAATGAATTAGTTGAAACACAGACCTAGATTAACTCAGTATGAGGCACTAGAAGAGTGGGAAACTGAGGCATTTGATGAGATAGACCAAGGTGCAACATGAATTTGCGCAGTTTTTATCCAAAATTTCCATGTGAGACTCGAGACAAACACATGAAACAATGGAGGCAAGCATGTCGGCTGAAGGATTAAATCCTGTATCAATAGCTGATGAACAGGCAGGAAGCAAATGCACAGAAAAGAAAAAAATGTAATGACAACAGTTGGCAGAGAATCTGACGAAGATTATTTAGACGACATATTAATGAAAAGTCCTCCTCCATATCAGGAAGGACCAAGCAGAATTACCCCGAGTGCTCCACTCCTAGAGAAACCCATGGTGCCACAAATAGTACTTGATAAAACAATGGAATGGGTATTTCAAGAAAGAGAAAGGGAATCAATAAATAAAAATAGAAGTGAATTAATACAGAAGATTTCTCAATTAACTATACATCCTGAAGCTTTGACTATACCAGTGACTATAGCTCCTGTTGTCCCATTGTACGGGGAAAAATCTAATTGTCCTAAAACACCTGTCATGACCACACCCATCATTGAGCCTAGAAAAGAGAAGATAATAGTTGACAACCAAATCAGTGATTGCGATTCCATTATTTCATTAATGGACCTGCAAATAAATGACACACCCAGAAGACTCACCCCAGGTTGTTCAAAAGATGTACGAATTGAGACATCCACTGGAACTAAGAGTGCCATGTAGTAGGTGGCATGTGGTAAGTTTTATATTTATTTAATTATAATTGTAGAGTTTGGTGTTCTCTTGATTTTCTGTGTTCTGGATGTCAAGGAATTCCATTGGAATGAGAGTAACGGCATTCTTGATGTACCTGCGATCTCTCTGGATGCTACTTTCATATGTCCAATAAAGACATATTATATTTTAACCAAATACTGCTTCATCGAAGTCACTACATTGTTTTGGCGATGATTTGGGATCTGCATTTCAACTACCTTCCGGATGAATTTAAAAGCATTGTATTTGTGAGTACATTGCTACCTATTATTTTTTTGTGTATTTGGATTTTAAAAAAAAGGGGGTTTGACTTTCGGAGTATTTATTGTTCAGCGTTTATTGATGAGTACCAGCGGTGTTCGATACACATCCGCCGCATTGAGCAATGGAAAATTAATTCTGAGGCACTTAAGGATTTCCTATCTTAAGAACCTCTGCTGATTCGGAAAGATATGAGCAAAACCTTTCTATCAGACTCTGTTCACAGTGAGCGTTGTATTTTTTGTTATCTACTCATATGCAGTGTGGGACGTCGATGCACTGTATAACATAACATTTTATTTGGTAACGCTACAGTTATTCGAACCGGCGGCATTTTTTGAACTTTGATGCGAGTACCTTCTTCGCGAGTCTCGTATTCTTCCTTGGAATACGGTGACGTTGTTCATTGTGCAAAGCATTCTGGATGTTTACGCGTACTTCTAGCATCGCTAATCATCATGCTGAGGTTGCGCTATTTGGAAAATCATCATGTTGAGGTCACGCTACGTGACCCAAGGAAGCCGCCATTTTGTTTTCATCAAAAACATTGTGAATTGCCTTATGTTTTCTGACAACGCTGAAACTACTCCGAAACTATTCTACATATTAATGAAACGTTTGGACTTTACTACAGATTTAAAGCTGTTATACCTTCTTCACAAGTAAGCTTAATTTTGTTTTTTTTCTTCTATCTTTACCAATTATTTCTCAGTTTTATATCAGCATGACTGATAGTGCAGCTTTTTCTTCTACCACAAATGTTAACCCTTCAATAAACCTAAGCAATCCTAAAGAGTTTTTATCTGCACCAGTCAAACCTATTGTGAAATGGCTTGAGTGGAAAGACTATTTTTTAAATTATATAGCCACTCAGGAAGATAATGTGAGTATTTTATCTCCAGAGAGAAAGAAAATAATTTTACTTCATTACTGAGGATCAGAAGGTTTAAGGGTTTATAATCAAATGCAGAAACCTGAAAGATCTGGTGATATTGATGTTTTCAAAGCAGCAATTCTTGACCTTACAGAGCATTATTCTCCAATTGTGTGTATTGGTGTTACTAGACGAGCCTTCTTTAAACAATTGCAACACGAGTCTGTGGAGGAATTTGTCTCTGCTTTAAAGATTTTGGCTACGCCCTGTAAGTGTGATTCCTAACACGGCAAACTTATAAGAGATCAAGTTGTCGTTTGTTCTAAGAACAAAGGAATTCAAGATAGACTATGGATTGTAGGCGATTCTAGTCTTAAAGATGTCATTGCTTTAGTCAAGAAAGCTGAACTTTCTGAGTGAAGTTCGAAGGCTATATCTGACCAAAATGAATCATCCAATTCCGTCAACAATGTCACAGAAGCCAAGAAAGGAAACAAAAGTTTTAAAAAAATGTCTTTAATCAAAGCAAAGCCTTCAATTCCAAAAACTCCACCAAATCCAAATTCAACCAATTTGAATCAATGTAATTTGCATGCTATCGTTGAGGTAGCAAATCCCACAATGCTAGCTTTGAGAAATGTCCAGCTAGATCAACCAAGTGTTCTAAATGTGGAATTGTTGGACATTTTGCGAAGTCCTGCAGAAGGAAATGTATACATACACCCAAAGTTACTTGTCTTAATGAAACTGACTCTGATTCTTCCTTGTGCGATTCCGATAACCAACATGAAAAACGTGTCTCTGAACATAGAAAGTGTAACATTGTTCTTAATATTACGTGCAATGATAGAAGTAAACCGTTATGTGTAGTTAAATTTGGTGGTATTCCTTTACAGGTTGCTGCGGATTCTGGATCACCATTCACTATCATTGCCAAAAGTGTGTGGGATACCAACTTAGTCAATTCTCTTCGTCCACACCATGATCCTGCAGATGTACTTCCAGAAAGTTTTCTTGTTGACAAAATTGATCTATTAGGATTTCGATCTTTAGTTTTTAATTTTAAGAATCGTTCTGCTGTTTGCAAACTTTACATAGCTTGTGATGGTCAATCTGTTTTAGGTTGGAAAGACCAGAGAGCACTAAATATAATCCTCGTTCCTAACAGCCCTGACAAGTCCTTGTAGCATGTAAAAGTGAATCCACCAAGATTGGGTTGTTAAAGAGTTCCCTAAAGTTTTTTTCTGGATAAAGTGGTAAACTTGATAGTTTTTCTCATCTCATTAGACTTAAAACGAATGCTGTTCTCAGAATACACAAAGTGCGGAACATTCCCATAATTGTAAGAGATGAAGTCAAAAAAGAATTACTCAAGTTGCAAGAAAATGGGATTATTGAGCCAGTGGAGGCTTCTGAATAGATTTCTCCTTTGGTTGTGGCAAGACGTGCCAATGGAAAAATCTTTGTGTAGACTTAAGAAGCTTACATGAAAACATAATTGTTGACCAGTTTCCTTTGCCTAGGATTGATGAAATGTTATCTCTTACTTGTGGTTATAATTATTTATCCACAATCGATTTATCATCGGCATATCATCAAATTGTCTTGCATCATTCTAGCTGCAGCTTAACAACTTTTTGTGCTCCCTTTGGTTGTTTTCGTTTTAAACGTATGCCTTTTGGATTAGCCTCTGCGGCTGTGGTCTTTCAGAGGTTAATGTCTCAACTCTTTGGTCATATGCCTGGTGTAACTTTTTTCCAAGATGACATTCTTATTATGGGTCAGGATACCTTACAACATGATTCTAGACTTAAAAAGGTACTAATAGTTCTTGATAAGCATGGTCTTACAGCTGATGCGTCTAAATGTGAGTTCTCAGAGAATAAAGTAATTTATCAGGGTCATGAAATTAGTGATTTGGGTATTAGACTAAAAACCAAACTTGTTAGAGCAATACTAGATGCACCTTCCGCTAAATCCAAAGATGAGTTGAGATCAGTTTTGAGTTTAGCCGAGTTTTATTCGAAATTCGTAAAATATTTTTCAGAAAAAACTCATGCTATGAGAAATTTACTCAAAAATAAAGTTTCCTTTTTATGGTCTGATGAATGCCAACAAGCCTTTACTTTGATCAAAAAGGCCATTTGTGTCACGATTCGCAGGCTCCTCAGGATCAGGATGATGCTCAAGGGTTCCACCTCCAGCTTTCCCCGTACTCTGGCTGACTTTGTGTATACAGAGTACAGAAGTAAGCAGGTGAGGGATAGGAAAGGGTGGGAACAGCAGTGGAAGAGGGATACCTGTAACAAAAGACCACACATTAATACATGTACTCTCCTCACTACTCTCTGAATATTCTCGCTTTATGCTTATCAATACCTGATAATCTTTCAGGAGCTGAAACCTTTCCTTCCTTTCCTCTTGATGAGATGTTCTCTCTCACTATCAGGTAGGACTTCCCTATGGTTCAAAGAACACGCCTTTAAATTCTTCGTACTCTTCTCAACATACATCAATGTGTCTCAAGCCAAAAACATACATACCAGCCATCCTCCACCCACAGAACAAAAGAGAGACCTTCTTCAGCACCAGCCAAAAGGGATTAAGTCATCCGAATAAACATGAAGGTTTTTAGTTTGTAATAGTAAGAAAATACATAGTTAGCTGGCACTCCAAAAAGAAATCACTGCTGACACTGTCTCCCCTGGAAAGACAAGCCAGCCACAGCAAGGCAAAGTCAAAGACATATAGTTCTGAGATTCAACTCCTCTTTGGAATATACACTCTTTCCCAACAGGCAGTAATACCTCCAGAGTGTATTCGATTTCCAAGGTCCAGCTCCGAAGCGTACTCTGGAAGGAGTTTGTAGAAATCCTCCACTGTTCCGATTCTCCGCCGAGAATCGACTCTACCAGAAGGCCAATAGAACTTAGAGTAGAAACCTGCATTAAGGTGACGGTCAGACATAGGATGGGGCAATCCAGCGAAGAACAAAACCAAGAGGACACTTGAGCGTTTCCCAGGACGGGACAGGAGGGGGCAATCCAGCGTCTCCCTGCCGCCTCTGAGGAAAACAACGAGAAGGAAAACAAACAAGGCGTTATGCTCGGCCGAGCAGAACGCAACCAAGGCACAGAACATAACACAGCAGCGGCTGTGTTACAATGGGAAAACAGAGAAATCCAGTGGCTCCGCGGGGACAAGGCGTCTGCCAAAACCACTTCCTCTCCACTAATGAGAATAAAGAGCGAGGCACCCAGTGTCTCGCGTGATTATAAGGCAATTCCAGTACCTCCCAGAAGGATGGCCTTCTGGGAGTTGTAGTCCTGCCACGCTGCAATCAGCACAGGGTCAGACTGATTTGCATATAGCCATGTCTGAACTGGGGTGGCAGAGTGGGCTAAAGATCGGTGATGGATTAAACCCAGATCTCTTGACTGGGTGTGAGTGTTTGATTGATTCAGATGCTCCGTCCATCACCACCCCCTTTTGTACTGCTTTTGGCTGCCATAAGTGTGGCAGGGTATGCTCAGACGTGAACCCTTGCTCACTTTGCCACTGGATTCAAGCAAGCCAGGCTGAAGACGGCTGGAATACCAGAAACCAGTCCTCGGGAGCTTGTTTCCGGTCCAGGGAAGACATGGCTTGGCAGTTCGGGCTGGACTGTTCCCATGAGGCACAGGGTCAGACTGATTTGCATATAGCCATGTCAGAACTGGGGTGGCAGGGTGGGCTAAAGAACGGTGATGGATTAAACCCAGATCTTTTGACTGGGTGTGAGTGTTTGATTGATTCAGATGC
Organism: Lissotriton helveticus; assembly: GCF_964261635.1. NCBI lineage: Eukaryota > Metazoa > Chordata > Amphibia > Caudata > Salamandridae > Lissotriton > Lissotriton helveticus. The sequence continues at coordinate 626,501,161 of NC_136072.1, read as the reverse complement.
TCCGTCCATCACCACCCCCTTTTGTACTGCTTTTGGCCGCCATAAGTGTGGCAGGGTATGCTCAGACATGAGTCCCTTGCTCACTTTGCCACTGGATTCAAGGAAGCTGGGCTGAAGATGGCTGGAATGCCAGAAACCGGTCCTCGGAAGCTTGTTTCCGGTCCAGGGAAGACATGGCTTGGCAGTTCGGGATGGACTGTTCCTATGAGGCACAGGGTCAGACTGATTTGCATATAGCCATGTCTGAACTGGGGTGGCAGAGTGGGCTAAAGAACGGTGATGGATTAAACCCAGATCTTTTGACTGGGTGTGAGTGTTTGATTGATTCAGATGCTCCGTCCATCACCACCCCCTTTTGTACTGCTTTTGGCCGCCATAAGTGTGGCAGGGTATGCTCAGACGTGAGTCCCTTGCTCACTTTGCCACTGGATTCAAGCAAGCCGGGCTGAAGATGGCTGGAATGCCAGAAACCGGTCCTCGGAAGCTTGTTTCCGGTCCAGGGAAGACATGGCTTGGCAGTTCGGGCTGCACTGTTCCCATGAGGCACAGGGTCAGACTGATTTGCATATAGCCATGTCTGAACTGGGGTGGCAGAGTGGGCTAAAGAACAGTGATGGATTAAACCCAGATCTTTTGACTGGGTGTGAGTGTTTGATTGATTCAGATGCTCCGTCCATCACCACCCCCTTTTGTAATGCTGCAATCAGTAGGCACCTGTCAGACCCTGACAATTTGTAATGCTCCCAACCTTCATGGTTCTGATCCTCTTGCTCCCACATTCGTAACCACAGATGCAAGTTCCAATGGTCTTGGTAGTGTTCTGACACAAATTTCTGAATCTAATAAAGAGGTTGTTATTGCATTTGCATCAAGGTCTCTTACACCTGCAGAACAGAAATATTCGGTGATCGAAAGAGAAACTTTAGCAGTAGTGTGGAGTTTAGAACACTTTAGAAAATTTTTGTGGGGCAAAAAATTCAGAGTTAGAAGTGATCACAAACCACTTACTAAGCTACTCACCACTGATGATTTGAGGAGAGCTACTGCAAGAATTTCTAGACTTTCAATACATCTCCAGGATTATTTATGTGATATTCAATATGTTCCTGGAGCCAAAAATGTCATTGTAGACTGCTTAAGTAGACAGGGATGGCGAAGATAGCGAACATAGCAGAGAATCGAAAGAAGATGCATCGCGGAACACGAACTACACTTACCACAGTCCTTAAGGGCGATCCCGCTGGTGTGTGAGTAGTGTGCGACCCCACCCCCAATTCTAAGTAGACTTTCTTTACCCGTCACTGAAATCGACTCCAGTTCTTGGAATGATTTTCCTGTGGCTAATATTCTTTTTAATGATAATTCTGACAATTTAATTTCTCAAGAACAATGGTCAGAAGCTGATAACCTGGATTCTCTTTAAACTTAAGTTAAATCTAAAATTGTTAATGGTTGGAACAGTCTTAACAAAATAGATCTATCTGACAATTTAAGGCCTTTATGGGAAGTCAGGGAAAAACTGACTGTCAATGACCATTTTGTTCTAAGAGGTGATAAGGTAGTCCCCCCTACATCATTAAGGGAGCATATTATTCGTTTATCTCATGAAGGGCATCCTGGTATTACTCGTACCAAATCGAGAGTTAAAGATCTCCATTGGTGGCCAGGTGTTGATAGCTCTGTGGAAAAAATTGTTAGATCTTGTATTAGTTGTGAAACCTCAGATAAGTAAAAAAAAACTTTCAATCCTCCCTTAGGTGTAGTTCGTTCTCCAAATGTACCATGGGAAGAAATTGCATTGGATATTATGGGGCCACTCACCTGGATTGATGGTACCAGTACATTTATTCTTGTTTTAGTTGACTTATTTTCCAGGTGGTTTGAACTCAGTATTGTTGATAATATTGACACGAAATCGGTCATTACATTTTTAGAATCTGTTTTTTTGCAAGAAGGGTTTCCTGCTTCCATACTTACTGACAATGGGGTACAATTTAAATCTAATGAAATGTTGAACTTTCTTTCTGTCAATGGAATTAAGCAACATTTTACTCCTTTGTATCATCCTTCCTGCAATGGTGTTGTGGAAAGGCTAAACAGAATTATTAAAGATACCTTAAAGTTATGCAGGAATTCTAAATTATCCTGGGATGATGAACTAAAGAAAATGTTATGGTCTTACAGAGTTACCCCACATCCCTCTTTGGGTAAAAGTCCTTTTTCACTTATGAGCTGTAGAGTTCCTTTCTCTAAATCCAATCCTGCATGGATGAAACGGAATGGAATGTCTTTTTGTAATCTTGGTGATGTTAAAAGTACATTAACTAGTTCTCAAGAAAAGAATAGAATATATTATGATACCAAACATAGTACCAGTCCATCAGACTTACAAATTGGTCAATGGGTTTGTGTAAAAAATCCAAGAAAAGTACCTAAAGGTTTCAATACATTTTCTCAACCTAGGAAGATTTCCAAAATTCATCATAACACCGTCACTTTGGACAATGGTGAGACGTGGTACATGAGTCGCTTAGCTCTGGCTTACTCAGCACATAGTGATTTAAATGCCTCTTCTCAACACTGTTCATCATCTCCATTTTGGTGTTTTGACAATTCCCTAGAATCTTCTACTATTCCTTGTGATCCTGTAAATGATTCTAGTGATACCCCTCATGATGTACCTGTTATTGATAGACCTTTATCTAATGTTCAGACTTCTTTTGGAAGAATTGTAAAAAGACCTGAAAGATGCAATGAATTTATTTGTTATTAAGTTTATTTTATTTTCAAAAGGGGGAAGATGTGTAGTAGATGGCATGTGGTAAGTTTAATATTTATTTAATTATAATTGCAGAGTTTGGAGTTCTCTTGATGTTCTGTGTTCTGAAGGTCAAGGAATTCCATTAGAATGAGAGTAACGGCATTCTTGATGTACCTGCGATCTCTTTGGATGCTACTTTCATATGTCCAATAAAGACATATTATGTTTTAACCAAATACTGCTTCATCGAAGTTACTACATGCCACCATAATAACACCAGAAGAATTAGAAAGATGGACTCGAGACATAGAGAAACCCGATCCACCACCAAAAATGGTAGATATTTTTAAACTAAAAGTTGAATTAGAAGAAATAATAGCCGGAAATGTTGGGGTGTATAGGTTAAATACCTTTAATGAGGAAGAATTACTGTTCATTTGCAGAAGCTTAACACGAAATACAAAAGCATTTCATGAACAATTAATGAACCTGGCCTCTAAAATGGTAATAGATGTAGGGCGATCCAAAGTCCTGCAAAAACCTTATAGAGCAGAGTTTTCAGATAAAGATTTGGAAAATATGAACATGTCAGGGAGGAAATTGCAGGTTAAAGAATTAATGACGATATTGCAGAAATGGGACAAGTAGACAGATGAAAGCAAGGGGGACAAAGAAAAAGGAAGAAGCACAGACTATTCGAGTAACATCAGAGTATTTAATGAAACAAACAAAAAAGGCCGAAGGGTTGTACCCAATGAGAGAAATTTCAGGAGGAGGTTATGTACATGTCCCATGGACAAGACAGGATATTTTGTAATTTACAAATGATTTCCCAAAATTGAGAGAGAAGCCTGTGGAACAGTATAGACAAGTCGAGAGGTTTGTGAAGTTCTGAAAGTTGTGCTGAAATGTCTGGATGGTCTTTTTGACATAGAGGTACCGGCTAATTTGTGGGCTGAGTGTAAAATCACGGTCGATTGGCCAAATGATGAGTACCCGAGAGACAAGAAACTGGGAGCCCCGTATGAAGAAGTTATGAAAAAATATAACCAGGTTATTACTTTCTTGAAAGAAAAAATTCCCCCAAAGGGGACAGATTGGATAAAAATAGACAGAAAAACACAGGAGAAGATGAGTTTGTCCATGCGTTCTATGAATGCCTCCTACATGTGTTCAAAAAGTATAATGGGGTTGAAAGTATTGGGAATAAGGATATGACTCATTTTATGTATCGATTTGTGAACGGATTAAAAAAGGAAATTTCTGAAATGATTAAACAGCATAATTTATGTTGAAAAGCAAAGCGCATAGATGAGATTTTAAAATATGCAAAGTAAAGTAGAGATGAAAATGACAATAGACAAACATTTTTAGAAGAGAAAGTGATGTGGGCTCAAGTTAAGCTGGCAGAACAACAAGAACTCCAGTTCACTAACCTGGCAGGAAATCCAGGAAAAGGGCAAGGACGTGGTGAAAATAATGGGGGTACACCAAAAGGACGATTAGGCAGAGAAGAGGCAAAGAAAAAGTTCCCTTGTCATGGGTGCAGAAAATTGGGGCATTGGAAAAATGAGTGTAAGAATATACAAAATAATAATAGCCAAATCAACATTCAAATCCACAGAATGAGGTGAGAATGAGTCAACCACAACAGGTTGTAATACTGCAGAGTCAATTGCCACCTACCCCTTTGACAAATTTTGTGAGTCAAGCCAAGTACAGTACAGACACCGGATTTCAAGAAGGAAGTGGTAAGAAAAATTACCTAACATCACAGTTCCTTTTGCAGGATCCATACCTTGAAGATCAAGATCAATGACGGTGCCTGAGAGGGGGGGATGAGGATTGCGTACTTGGTGCATCCATACCGGTAGATCAGTCAGGTCCATATTTTGACGGAAAGGTAGAGGGAAATTACATTACCTTCTTGTTGGACACTGGTGCTACCCGTTCTTCTGTGAGAACAGCTGACATTCCAAACCTACCCCTCTCTGGAGAAGTGATTCAAGTACTGGGCCTTTCTAATAAGCAAATTAGGACCCCAATTACAAAACCAATGGAGGTGTGCATTGGGAACTTCAAAGAAATGCACAAGTTTGTCATATGCAACTCCAGTCCCATGAATTTATTAGGGAGGGATTTGTTGTGCAAAATGAATTGCACCATTTTCTGCACACCGCACGGTGTTGACATTCAAACCCCAGATGAAGACGGAATATATAAAATCATGCTAGCTAAAGAAGGAGCAGAAGTAAATGAATTGTTTTCAATGATAACCCAAGATGATTTACCAGAAAATATAAAATTGACAGTAAATCCGGAAGTGTGTGATTTTACTGGAAAAAAAAGTAGGGTTAATGACAGATGTAGACCCTGTCAAAGTATCAGTCAAGGAAGGTGCCGTCTACCCAAACACTCGGCGATACAAGACGAATCCTGAAGTTAAGGCTGGTGTTGCAGCAGAAATAAATTGAATATTAGGACAGGGCATTTTAAAGGAAATCATGAATCGTCCCTGTAATTCACCCATAATTGGATTTAAGAAATCAAATGGAAAATATAGGGTAGTTCAAGATTCAAGAAAGATTAATAACATTGTTGTGCCCTGTTGCCTGGTAGTGCCCAACCCTGCGGTAATTTTGTACAAAATACCATGGAATACGAGGTGGTTTACCGTGATTGATTTATGCCATGCCTTTTTCTCCATCCCATTGCATCCAGATAGTCAGTTTTTATTTTCTTTAAAATTTGAGGATCATGTTTATGTTTGGAATTGCGTTCCTCAATGGTACACAGAGAGTCCTTCAATCTTTAACCAGATTTTGAAAAAATGTCTTGAGACCTTAGTAATGCCTAAAGAGTCTGTCCTAGTACAGTATATCGATGATCTTTTGATTGCTTCCAAAACAAAAAGTGACTGTGTAGCTGATTCCATAGCTTTGTTAAACCACTTAGCCAAAGGTGGACATAAAGTATCCCCTGAGAAACTACAGTTTTGCCGGAAAGAAGTAAAATATCTAGGACACCAGATAGAATGAGGAGAAAGGAGAGTGACCACAGAAAGAATAAAAATAGTAAAGCAAATGAAGATACCGCAAACCCAGAAGGAAATAAGAATGTTCCTTGGTGTAGTCCGGTATTGCAGGCAGTGGATTATAGGATTTTCCCTACTGGTGAAACCCTTGATACAGATGACAAAGAAAAGAGCAAAAGAACAGATAGAATGGGATGATGAGAGCATGGCATCTTTTCAGAGATTCCGAAATTGCTTATTTGAAGCACCTGCCCTAGGTATGCCAGATTACTCAAAAGATTTTGCTGAGAGAGAGATAACTGTTCCTCTAAGTCCTAACTCAGATACATGGCCTGATGCGACGCCCAGTGGCATACTTTTCTGCTACCTTAGATCCTGTAGCATTCGCTTTGCCAGGATGCCTAAAAGCTGTGGCAGCAACATGTGTAAGTCTGTAGCAAAGTGAGTCAATTGTGATGGGACACCCAGTAAAGGTATATGTTCCACATCCACTTGTTATTCTTTTAACAAGTACTCAAACTCAGTATCTTACCCCAAGCAGATTAACAATATATGAGAGGATCATATTAGGAGCAGAAAATGTGACTATAGTCCGATGTACTGTACTCAACCCAGCTACTTTGTTACCAGATCCATACAATGAAGAAGTGAAAGATGAGCCCAAACATGAATGTCTTGATGAAACAGAACTCAGTACAAAACCACGTTCAGACATAACCCTGAGCCTAGTTTGCGTGGTAGTGCTACGTGTAGCTACGTGAAGTGCACTTTGCACTATGCACACTACGTGTAGCTCCACAAACTGCATAATGCGGTAGGGAAATGCTGTTCACAATAATTGCACAGTGCCGGATGCTTGTCATCACTGTGCAATCATTGCAAACAGCATCATGCACAGTGCAAGTGGTCGTCTTCTGCTGCTCGAGTAGATTTGTACTCGAGCGGCATCTTTCTCAACGAGGACTGGTAGTTCCTCATCGTGAGGGGTCCGAGCACACACGACCACTCGCAATGAGAAACCTTACCTCCCCACGTTGAGAATTTTGCCTGGAGGTTTATTTTCCACGCTCGCAATCGGCAACTTGATGTTGCCGATCACGAACGAGGAAAAAGTCTTGCTGGGATATTGATTTTCCTAGCTCGCGGTCACCAACTTGACGTTGAGGACCGCGAGCGAGCAAAAAATTGGCCCACTACACTGCACGTTTTTGCACTGTGCGATGTGCGAGTAGTTGCACAAACTATGCACACTCGAGCGTAGCGTAGTTTTGAGCGCAGGCCTACATACAGGATGAGCCATTAAAAGATGCAGAGCATGAATTCTTTGTAGATGGTTCATGCATGCGCCATGAAGAGGGAGGATTAAGTGCTGCTTATGCTGTGTGTACATTCTCATGAATCTTTTGGCGCCGTATGTCCCTGTTCGCCCTTTGAGATCTTTAGGTCAGGATCTAGCAGTGGTCCCTCGGTTTAAGCTTAGCCGAGCTGGAGGCCGCTCATTTCGAGTTCGGGCTGCGGCCCTGTGGAACTCTCTTCCTTTAAAAATACGTGCGCTTGATAATCTCTTTTTATTCCGTAGGGCCATCAAGACTTTTTTATTTCTTTGAGCCTGTTTGCTTTCTAGTCTGTTGCCTTCTTAGTTGTGTTGTGTTAGCTACCTTGTCAAGCGCCAGGACGCTCCTTTGCTGGAGCAGCTGTGCGCGTTACAAATTCTCATAGCATAACATAACATAACATAACATTGGCTGAAATAGTAGAAGCATCCTATTTACCAGGAGTCAGGTCTGCACAATTAGCCAAATTGATTGTTTTAATTAAAGCTTGCAAAAAGGGAAAAAATTGGAGAGTAACAATTTACACTGACAGTCAGTATGGTTACGGGGTTGTGCACGACTTTGGCCAGCTTTGGATGCCAAAACAAAATGAGAGTTGCTCCCTCTCGACCCCAAAGGGAATGGAGCACCAATACGTTCAGTAAAAGAAAATGTATCCCTTAGGGTATAGATTGTACTTTTTTAAATATAAGCTCCAGCAGCACACTGAACTTCTCTCCATACAATTACAACCACCACTCTTAGTGCACTACAGTGAAACACTTGCAAAAGAAATTATACATTCAAATCTATCAAAGATATACTATTTATTTATCTTTTTTTCTTTTTCTAGCGTTACTATTTTGAAACGGGACGAAACAGACGTCGGGACCGAACACGCCACACGGGGAAACACATCGCATAAACCATAAGCAACGAGCGAACAGTACCCAGAGTGGAGACCCGAATGCGGCACATCCGCAAAAATTACTTAAGTCACTACTCCAATCCGAAGAGAACAAAACAACGCTAGAAAAAGAAAAAAAGATAAAAGAAGCAAAGCGAAATCAAGACACTAGAAGGAGCAGTAAAATCCAGAACTTATATAAGTGAAGGAAACATATAAAAGCAGTTGATAATACCCAGTGAAGTTATTGAATTTTAATAGGGAGACTGGGTTCCCGATAAAGAAATACGAGGATACCTACCTCCATACACTGTGACTTATGTCCGGCAGTATGGGATATGCTGATTAAAAGGAGAAGTCGTATGTAATTGTCCTGAAGAAGGTGGTTATAATAATCCAACACCGCCGAAACGCGTCGACGCTTTTATTGAAAGTTAAATTTGGAGTGGTCAACATTGATGAGGGGATTAGGAACTGGTTCCAAACCTTATGTTGTACCAAAAATGTCCTGAATTGACTTAATACAAGACAGATTTGAGTGTCTTTCTTTGTGATTTCTCCAAAATTATTGTATGAATTGTGATATGTTTTTTAACATGTTTTTTAATTAATTTCATGTACATGTCTTTTTTTATGTGTTTTTAACATTTTCAAAAATAAATAGTATATCTTTGATAGATTTGAATGTATAATTTCTTTTGCAAGTGTTTCACTGTAGTGCACTAAGAGTGGTGGTTGTAATTGTATGGAGAGAAGTTCCGTGTGCTGCTGGAGCTTATATATAAAAAAGTACAATCTATACCCTAAGAGATACATTTTCTTTTACTGAACAGCTTTGGATGCAGCATAACTTCCTGACTTCTTCGGGGTCTCCCAATAAAAATTGACAATTTGTCAAAGAATTGCTTGAAGCAATACAATTACCAAAAGAAGTGGCAGTTGTCAAGTTTGCTGCACACCAATCAGGAAATGACCGTGTGACTGCAGGAAAATCGGTATGCTGACCAGGTTGCCAAACATTGCGCACAATTTCGAAAGGCAGTAAACAGAAAGATTGAAAATTGTGGAAACAGCTGCCAACTTATGCTATCGTCAGGTTTAGAAACATGGAGAGAAGTAAGAGAACTATAAGATGAAACAGAAACAAAAGAGAAAGAAGAATGGGTGAAAATTGGTTGTACACAAAGGGCAGAAGAAGGTGAATGGGTTTACTTAGACAACAGACCTGTATTGACAGACTGCATGCTTGCACCAATGGCTAGAATGTATCGTGGAGACACCCACATCGGCAGAGATGCAATGATAAGACTTTTCAGACAAGATTGGTTTAATCCAAGGTTTAGAAATATTGCAGAAAGACTATGCCAAAGGCGTTTGACATACCAACAAATGAATCCAGGCAAGAAAACATTAGTCTATACGGGGAAAATTGGAAAGGCTAAAGGTCCCTTTATGAGACTTCAAATTGACTAAATTCAATTACCTGCTTGTCAAGGATTAAAATATGTACTTGTCATTGTTTGTTTATTTTCAAAGTGGGTGGAGGCATACCCCACCAGAAGAAATGGCCAAACTTTTACTAAGAGAGCTCATTCACGATTCGGTTTTACAGTAACTATTGAATCAGACCGAGGGTCTCATTTAAATAATGAAATAGTTCGATTCATTTGTGAAGCATTTAAAATTGAGCAGAAGCTGCACTGCGCATACCGCCCAGAGGCATCTGGAGTGGTAGAACAATTGAATGGCACAATTAAGTCAAGTTGGGGAAGGTGTGTGCATCCACTCCACTCCACTGGACTGGCCTGATGCTTTAACTCTTGTTCTGATGGGACTTAGAAGTATTCCAGACAAGAATACCGGATTGAGTCCCCATGAAATAGTCATGGGAAGAGCAATGAGGCAGGCATGTATACCAGGACACAAGTTGTTTAAGATAACTGATGATTTGGTACTAGAGTATTGCCAAGAGTTGGCAGACCCCTACATTCTATCTCTCACCAGGTTGGAGAAGATGCCGTTCCCAGGCAGCCGAACCAAGCTCATGATCTGAATCCTGGTGACTGGGTTGTAGTGAAGAATCACACTCAAGAACCGTGCCTAGCACCAAGGTGGGAAAAACCACATCAGGTTATATTGCTTACAACAACAGCAGTAAAGTGTGCAGGCGTGCCTAATTGGATACATGCAAGCCATACAAAAAGAGTAACAGCACCTGACGAGGAGGAACCTCAACTGACTCAGGCGGTTGAGGGGGCTGAAGGTTGCACAGCTGAAAGATCCCAAGTAGTAGATCCTAAAGTAGCTGAGGGGGTACAACTGAGTACCAGTCAGGATGATTGGATACCTGTAGTAGAGATACCAGAGATATTTGTAAGAACAAGGAGCCAGACAAGACAATCTAATCAGGAAAAGAGTGAGGACCAGATAGGTACAGAAGAAAATGCTCAAGAAATAGAAAGCACAATTGTTAGGGAACCTGATCAGGACCAGATAGGAAAGGTCACAGAAGTTGAGGTGAAGGAGGAAGAAACATCATTAAAAATTGAACCTGAACAGGGTCAGACTAGTAAAGAAAAACGTATCCAGGCAGGTGAAAGTGAGTTAATAAGTCCTAGACATGATCAGATGGAAAGAGATCCTGAAGACGGAAATAACCAAGTTGTGCCACAAACCAACGAGAACAAAAGAGCATTTGTAGAAAGTGGCAGTGCAAGCTAAATGAATCAGAAAAGGTGACGTAGGCCAGGTGTTATCAAAAGATTGAAATATTACCTTAAAAAAATGACAGAAGAGCCAGAACAGGTAGACAAAGTATCCAGTCGGTCTGGGCAAGCAGCTGAAAACCCAAACCGAAGAAGCCCCAGAGCAAAATGTATAAATAATAAATTCTAAGGTCCTGAGTCGAGAATTTGGAGATAATTGAAGAAGAAAATTTGAATGCAGAGTAAATTGACAAAGATGTGAGACCACCCTGAAACGAGTTCCCCATTTAACACTGTCCCAAGTTGAATCACTCAAGTAAAGAAGAGAAATCTCCATATCCCATTTGAAAATGGCTGACAATAGAGCTGCTGGAAATCCGACCTGTTTAAGGAAATGTTGCAGAATGTGTATATGTAGCATATTTATAGTACTCATAATATGGTTAGCATTAACAGTCGCCATACCTTATTTAATGGTCAAAAGTGTACGGAATAACACTAATATACATGAAAAGGTAGCTACTATCAAAGGAGATCAAGTCTAATTAGAAAATCCAGATGAGTCAGATTTACATCACACAGTGAATACGAAAAATACTGATTTAAATGTTTTTACCAACCTGTTAGTACAATATGTAGAAACTATGGAAGTTAGTGACTGTTATGTCTGCATGAAATTACCTGCATCTGTAGCAGAAGGAGTGACCTATCATCATTTAACATTAACAATAGATATAGCTGAAGCACATAATCACAATCTAACATGTAAATTGCGTGAAGAAGAAAAAACATCTTCTGAATGGGCTGAGGAAGAAGAGCATTTTGCAAGTGGCAAAACTCATGCTGCCGTGTCTCTAGATTTTGAAAAGTTAGGGAAAATCTGTCTCCATAGGTTAAAAACAGACTATAACAATGTATTTATTGGTTCCAGTGAATGTGAGCGTAATTTCCTAATAATTGGGGGATGGGGACTAAAAGGAGGGACTGATCCAGTATTTCCTGCGATATATTATGTGTGTGGCAATAAAGCCTAATTTCGGCTGCCAGACCATTGGTATGGGAGTTGCTATTTTGGGACAGTATTCGCTAAGGTTTATCGTGTAAAAGACTCACTGGAAACAAAATGAACTACCACATGTAAAAAGAGCCAGTTTCTCACAAATTGTAGGTGACATTTTTGTGCACTGATACTTTCAGGGGGAGTTATTCTGAATTCACGAAAAATGTGCCAGTTATCTACAGTAGTGGATTGGTTATCTACTGACACTGCTGGAGTATTTCTGCTCATCAACACTGAATTAGTTGCGGTCAGATCTATGGTTATGCAAAATCCACTTGCCCTTGACATATTTCTAGCAAAAGAGGGTGGAGTCTGTAAATTATTGAAAACACAACATTGTTTTATGTTTATTCCAGATAAAAGTGTTAAAATTGGAAGGTATATTAAAAATATTACAAACTTAGAGGAAGAGTTGAAACCACTGGAAGTTGAAAGTATATGGAATACATTGACAAATAGTTTTTCTAGCATAGGTAGTTGGTTTTCTAATTTAGGTATAGGTGTTCTAGGTCAAATAATACTGCCCATAATGGGAATAACCCTACTAGTCTAGGCAATAATGTGTTGGCACAAATTCTGTAAAGGAAGAAAGAAATATGAAGTGAATGAAAGGGGCAAGAAAAGAAAACTTGAAGAAATACAGCTAGAAGAATTGAAAGGAGACTTTTATAAAATAATGAGAGGATTACAATGCAAAAATGGAAAGGAAAAGAATGAAAGGGTTGAAGAAGAAATAGAGATGTGCTAAAGTTGGCATCTGTTTCAGTATAAAATAATGATGGCAATAAATGGCATCAAAGAGGGGATTGATGGAGCAAGGTTTTGTGAAAAGAAACTTGCTTGGATGCAATCCTCTCAAATAACATGTAATAATGTAACCAATTTGTCTTGTAAATACTAACATTGCAATACACCCCTTATACGGTATCCAGGGGAAGCTTTTCTATGTGCATTACTAACACGTAATCCGAGTGACTAAAGATGGCCGCCAAAAATGCAGGATTTCTGTTGCGCATCTACATAGTATGACAATCTATCACTTTTGGTGGGAAACTTTGCAGCTGCGCAATGGCACTAAACATGGCCGCTTTAAACTCACATGTTAACGCATATGCTACTGCTTCAACTGAACCTCGTAAGTTCTATTAAACACTAATGCAAGAGATTTAAATAGGTAAATGGGGTTAGAGTAGAAATAAGTGGTATACAGTGAAATCATTTGTTTTTGTGTTCTAATATGTCTTTTCTGACTATTATTTGTTCTTATTTGGGCCTCGGAGGGTGTCTGAAATCCCTACCCCACCTGATCCGCGCGCGTGCTCATAGGGACTTGCTGGTAACTATGATGGCACACTTGAATAACAGCCAAGGCCACCGTGAACAAAGATGCCTGGGAAATTAAACTGACAATCCTTGCGAAAGCAACAATTTTGAATAAAATGCATAACTTGTATTGATCATAATGTGAAATGCGGGTGGGAATACAGCTATGGGAAAGAAAATTAAGGGGCAGGAACATGGAACAATAACCCAAAAGAAAAGCATAACTTTTAGTATGGTGTGATGAACTCACCTCCTCGCCCTGATCAATCAGAATAGGGGAAAACACAAACTTTGACACGTTTGGGGTGGTACATGAATGAAGAATAGTATAAATGAGCTAAGTTAGTTAGAGAACTGGTCCGACTTGTCAGATCTGTCATTCCGACACGTCACTGACCCAATGCGTATGCTGATCCAGATTCTGTCTGAGATGCTGTCTCAAACCCTGCTGCTGCCAGAAGCTCTGCTCGAGTGTTTGAGATGCTGATCGATAATCTAATCATCTAGAAGGGATTGCGGAAGAGGGACACCAGAGGAGAGTAGTACAGAGAGCGTCACCTTCCCAGAGTTGAATCTGCCTGATCTTCTGTCTGTATCCTGTCCTGGAGATTCTATCTGGCCCCATCTTTAAGGAGATGGGTTCATCCTTGACCATAGGTAAATATAATTTCGCAAAATCTGTTTTGTATGCCTGCTCTCTCTCTCTTTCTCACCCTATCCAGGAACCGCCTTTATTGATCATTTTATAACTTTACTCTCATTGATTTTACTTTGCCTTTTGAAGTGAAGGTCGTGGTTACTGTAATTGAATCTTGACTCACAAATAATTTAGATAAAGATTTTCAAAACTTCTTGAGTCTGTGGTTATTCAAGTAAGAGGTTAATGTCATCCCACCTTCAACTAACTCTGCAACCTGATTCATCGAGGAGAGGTAAAGCTAAATATCAAAATTACAGGTAATACACAAAATTGATGCCAGCAGGGTTATACTAGCTTATTGTATGAATGTGTTTTGGGCCCAGGTGAGTATTATGTGTGTGTGTGTGTCCAGAGCTGGTAACCTGCACTCCATCACTCTTACATCATGAATCAGTTATAGGCACTCACAGGTCCTCCTCCAAATGCGATGGGTGGGCCGTGAGATCCGGCAGCACCATCTACAATCAAAGCCCTATAAAATAAAGTGACCACTTTCGTCCGTGCTGCAAGAGAGAAACGATGCATGCTCCGGGGGTTCCGCAATACCAGAGTCCCACCACTCACATATTTTGTGAGTCAGGACACCAGCAAGTATAAAATGGTCCACTGGGAGATCATAGAATTCCTGAAGGTTCGAAAAAGAGCACAATTGCCCCTGCTAAAACATCACCCAGTACATCAATTCCAGCTGCAAGCCACTCACAGAGTCCCGACCACCCACCCGGGGACCCAACGTCAGATCACCAAAAGAAGAAGTTCTCGGGAATAAGGGGTTGAGCCCAGGCAAAGCGTGCAATCCTAACAAGAATGTTTGAGGTCCGTACCCTGGAAGCAGGCATCAGCTTCAGCATGATACTAAGTAGGAAATCTTTGGATGGAGAGCCAAACTCATTAGTTCCCACGCCATCCCACAGAAAGGACCACCAGAGAGCCACACATTGGAGTGGCACTGTCAAATAATATAGCTCCAGATCAGGTGCTGCCAGGCCCCCTCAGCCACAGGCAGACGTAGTTTCCAAATCGCCATGTGCGATGCAAGGTATCTCAGTATAGCAACAATAGCAATCCCTCCAACTCCTAAAATAATTTTTGAAGCAGCTTCAGCGGGAGGTCCGCAAGGAAATAAAGGAGACAAGGCAGTATAACCATCTTTGAAACAGCCACGCGGCCAATCACCGATAAAGGCAATGTAGTCCAAAAGGCAATCAAGTGACGCAACCCAGCAATCGCTCGCCCAAAGTTCCCTCTCATACAACAAGTCCGGGGAGCATTAAACAGCCACACCAAGGTATTAAAACGTATGTCGCACCCATCATAACATCAGAGCTGCGGGAATAGGACCATGCTCAGACACATCACGCCTCAAGGGATAAGCACACAGACACAGGATTTATCCCAACAGACCTCCAGTTCTGAGCACACCCCAAACACTGACAACGCCGCCGCCTCCTGCCGCCTCCTGCCTGAAGTCAGTATACCTCCCCCTCATATATAATAACCTTTAAATTACTTATTTTAATGGGAATTTGATTGAGGCACACTGACACCTCTTCTCACGCTATTGCTTCTTTCCCTGCCTCGCCCAGCCGTTTTATTGAGCCGGTGTAGGTGAAGGTGGGCGCCATCTTTGGTGGGGCTGGGGCTGCGCTCTAGTCGCGCCGGCCTCCCACCGTCCTCACACCCTATATGAGTGTTACCATGACCAGACGGCGCAGCGGGCTGGCGCAGCGGGCTTGCGCAGCGGGCTGGCGCAGCGGGCGCGCCGGATGCGCGCCGAAGCCGCGCCTAAGCCAAGCCCGTCTGCGCCCGTCCGCGACCGGACACGGCCCAGGGCCACTACCCCTGGCCTTTTATTGCGCTACTCCTCCCAGCAATTAAGACAGCTTAACCTTGGGTGTTCTCGCCAACATTGTATCAACCTGCCTCTTTCTACTGCAATAGGCGCTACCCCTCCCCCTTGTCCTGGGTGCCAATACCAACTTCCGCAACCTTGTTTGCCAGGCTTCCTAGCCTCTGATGCCCCCAGTAATACAGGTTCTTATGACTCGGATATCTCTCCTTTTCATGGCTGTCGAGCAGCGCTCATTAACACGCGCTCCCTCCCATGCCACAGTTTACAGATCAGTGAGTTTATTATCGCTCATGACCTTGATTTCCTTTTTGCCACTGAAACCTGGGGAGATGCTGGCTCAGGACCGGACTTCTGTCAGGCAGCCCCTGAGGGTTACAGTGTTGCTAGGCATGATAGACATATAGGAAGAGGTGGAGGACTTGCCATTATTTAAAAAAAACAGTATCGCACCACTCTTGATCCCATACAATCCACTAATTGTGAAGCAGCCACTTTTGCTATTAATATTAATTGCAAACAAGCCCTTAAAGGAATTCTGCTATATCGATCTCCTGGGCCTCGAAACTCCTTTCTTGCTACTCTTTCTGATTTTAATGACCACATCATAAGCTCTACGGAATACATGATACTGGGAGATTTCAATTTCCCTTTGGAAGAACAGGGTAATCACGACACCATTCAACTTACTGCTGATCTCCTAACCTCAGGACTTCAACAACTGGTAAAGGGAACCACCCACCAGGCGGGACACACATTAGATGGTTTGTTCACCAACAATTCAGATATCTCTCTATTAGATATTCTTCCCCTCACGTGGTCAGATCACAGAGCCATTATCTTTGGTATACATACTCGGCCTGTTAACCCTCTCCCCTCTAGGTTACGAACTAGGATAGGGACCCGTGCCTGGAAGAATGCAGATATCCCTCAGATGGTGGACATCCTAACACTATCCTCCCCCACTGGAGGAGCCAGCCCTGCTCTCTCAGCCTCCGATTTCCAAGACTGGATTCGGAACGCTGCTGATCAGGTGGCCCCTGAGAAGTCTATCCGACCCAACAGAATATCTCCGTCGGCGGTTTGGTACACTGAAGAGCTTAGGCTCCACCGAAAACACTGTAGGAACTTAGAAAGGCGTTGGAGAAAATCCTACTGCCCTATAGCTAAGCAATCCTACAAAGATGCCCTGACAATATATAAAAAGGCTATTATTGCCCGAAAAACCATCTTTTTTTCGGCTCAAATAGAAAATGCCAGGAACTCTGCCAGAGAACTGTTCTCAGTGGTCACCACTCTGTCCACTCCTCCTTCGAGTCCCGGGGCTGAACCTTCTCAGTCTCTTTGCAACGCCCTGTCCAGCTTTTTCACTACTAAGGTGGCATATATCTACTCATCCTTTGTAGGGGATGTAGGGACAAAATCCAGAGTTTGCAGTGGGGAAGAACTAGTCATTGATCACGACCCCCTCTCCTTTTTTGTCCCTATTACGCAAGATCAAATTAGCAGACTTATCTCTACTATCAAATCTGGCTCCCCTTTGGACCCCTGTCCCCCCTCAGTGATGGCCAACTTAAGTGAGGTGATCTCCCGCCCACTTATGGAGATTTGCAACACTGCATTTCAAACCGGTCACTACCCAGTCCCGTGGAAGAAGGCAGTGATTAAACCTCTTCTGAAAAAACCCTCCCTGAATCCTACAGCTATGGCCAGCTATAGACCTATTGCGTGTCTCCCCTTTCCCGCCAAAATTTGCGAAGCTCTGATGAATAAACAACTTTCAGAGTTCGTCGATACTTACCAACTTCTCGACGAAACGCAGTTTGGCTTCAGGAAAGGTCATGGAACAGAGACCGCCTTAATAAAGGCCTCAGATGAGATCAGAGCCATTATGGACCAGGGAGGTGTGGCTGTCCTGATCCTTCTGGACCTGTCCGCAGCCTTTGACACGGTCGACCATGCTATTTTGGTCGACCGTGTCACAGCCCTGGGGATAAACGGTATGGCTAGAGATCTTATTTAATCTTTTCTGACCAACCGTACCCAGACAGTGAAGTTGGGCAATTTCTATTCTCCTGTCTCTGCACTCCCCTGTGGAGTCCCACAAGGTTCCTCGCTAAGTCCTACGCTATTTAATATCTATGTAGCGGACTTAGCGAGGGTAATAAAGGCCCACGGGGTGCGACTAACATCTTACGCAGACGACACCCAACTGGTTCTGGTGATCCATAAGGACGGTCCAGTGGTGGCAGCTAATTTCCAAAAGACCATGCTTGCTGTCAGTACCTGGATGTCCTCCAATTGTCTGAGGCTTAACTCAGACAAAACCGAGGTCATGACTTTTGGTAAACTCTCCCCGGAATGGTCCTCCATCTGGTGGCCCAATCAGCTGGGCTCTCCACCTGTCCCAGTTGAGAAGGCTAGAAACCTGGGAGTTATCTTTGACAGCAAGTTGTCATTTAACCTTCACGTCAACAAGGTTGTGTCATCTGCGTTCTTTGTTTTAAAAACAATCAGGAAACTGCTGCCTTACCTCCCTACTTCAGCCGGGAAGACCTTGGTCTCTACCTTAGTGTTTTCCAAAATTGATTATGGCAATGCCCTTTTTCTTAACTCTCAGAAACTTGTTTTATCTAAGCTGCAGTCCATACAGAACGCGGCTGCTAGAATTCTTCTTGACATCCCCCGCCGCCAGCCTACTACTCCCGCCATTCGTCATCTACATTGGCTAAGAGTAGAGGGCCGCATTAAATTCAAGGCCCTCTGCATTGCCTACAAGGCAGTGCATGGCGTTGGACCCAAGTTTCTGACTGAAGCATTTCAGCTGTACACTCCTAAAAGGCAGCTGAGATCTGCCAACACCTGCCTCCTGCCGGTGCCTCGCACGAGAACAGCAACCTGGGGAGACAGACGTTTCCTGGTCGCTGCGCCCAGGCTTTGAACCTTTTGCCACTCACGATTAAAACTGCCCCCAATCTGATGAGCTTTCGTAGGCTCCTAAAGACATGGTTGTTCAACCAGTAAGCTTGTTGTTTGGTCTTTCTGGTCTCCACATGCGCCGAGACACCTTCGGGTATTTGTTTGCGCAATAAAAATATCGAAAATAAAAATAAATAAATAACATATCATCTGTGCACAGAGAGAGGTATGTGCAATCAGATGCAAAGTATCAGCCTCAGTAATGAAGGCACCAGCAAACCATGCAAGCAGATTGTTCCATGGCTAACTCAAAAAACAGAGGTGATAAGGGGCAACAAAGAGTTTAGTGTAGAGAAACTTTGTTCTCTTGACATAGTGTAAACCCAAGCCTATGTCAAACAGGGTAGTGTAGAGATGACCAGCGCCTCTTGTGGCAGCCACGGTCCATGCAGGTAAAAGGGGTGAGGCCCGGTGGGGGGGTATTTAAAACATACAACCGCCCCACCGCTCTTACCTGCATGGACCACAGCTGGGCAGCCGATCCTTATGGTATAATGCCAGGATCAATTGCTGAATGCTATGCATAGTGCTACATGTGGGAATAAAGCCTAGACTAGAGAGCAAATATGCAGAAGCAACGAGTCACCAATACCTTACTCAAGATCTTGTAGTTGGGGTGGAGCATGGAAAGGGGGTGGTAAGAATCAAGAAATAGAAGGTCTTATCCTTTTTTTTGAAGCAATATAGTAGCAGCTTCCTGCAGTGAGGGTGGAAGCTGACCACGCTGCCAAGAATCATTGAAAAGCACCGCAAGCCTAGGGACTAGGTCCAAAGTGAATGCTGAGTAAAACTCTATCCGTAAACCAATCAGACCAGGCACCTTACCCCTCGCCATTTCCTTAACCACCCGCACATCCTGCTAGGTAATATCCGCAACCAGTAGCTTAACCATTGCCGGCTCAAGGGACACTGGGGAAGTATCTACAATATAATTCAGCATTTCCACCTCACTACTTGCTGCCCCCGAGGAGTACAGATCACTATAGTGCTGCAGGAACACCTCATTGATCTCCTCCTGCATAAAGGCATCTCGCCCGAGGAATCACACAGTGGAAGTATAGTGTGATCACTCTCATCATCCCTCAAAAACCGTGCAAACATCTGGCCCAATTTATCACGTTCCGCTTAGGCCCATGCCACATAAGCCTTATAATCAAAAAACAAAGGCACTCAACCAATTTAAATAGCTTTTCCTGCTCTTCCAGCAGGCCCCCCTCTTATCCAGAGTCCCCTTCAGCCCACAAGAAAGACCATCCAACACCGCCTCCTGCTGCTGAATATATGAAAGTAGCTGATTACATACACCCAAATCACCACTCTCATGGCCTCCCATTCCACCTCTACTAACAATGCTGAGCCAGCATTATCACACCAGTACTGTGAGATGTGCTCCCCCAATAAAACCAGGAAGGCCTGCTCATCCATAGTTCCAGACCAAAGTGCCAGGTAGGCACACTAGGCCTAAGTGAGGACAATAGAAACATGCCCAACATAGAAGCATGATCACAGTATGTTTTTGCTAAATTCTCCACCCCCACTACCCTGCCATAGAGCGCTCTGCACGTATAAAGCCTGTCA
Organism: Lissotriton helveticus; assembly: GCF_964261635.1. NCBI lineage: Eukaryota > Metazoa > Chordata > Amphibia > Caudata > Salamandridae > Lissotriton > Lissotriton helveticus. The sequence goes on along the minus strand of NC_136072.1, from coordinate 626,480,952 downwards.
ATCTGAACCTTAAGTTCATGCAGGCCTTAGCAGTAGGAGTCTACACAAACCTCTGGGTGTCTCACCCGACAACAGTCTTCCAGATCCTACTGTCCAGCCCACAAGTGGGCAACCACAGCCAGCCTGCCTGCAGGTGGGTCACACAAGGGTGGGTGTGATCTTTCCTGGCTCAAATCTACCACACAATTAAAGTCACCCATCACCATTTTCTAATAGGTTACCATAAGCAATAGCAGGCCCGCCGAGCCAGTGAGGAACGATGACTGATCCACGTTTTGAGCATAGATATTCAAGAGGGCTATATCCCTACCATCCAGGCTCCCCAACACCAGGACATAGCATCCCTCAGGGTCCATAACTGACCTGTGCAAGCAGAAGGCGACCCCAGGCCTGATCGAAATGAGAGCACCCTGCAAAAGGGCAGAGTAAGAAGTGGCATAAAGTTGGCCCTGCCAGAGCGCCACAAGGGCACCGGGCCCAATTCACAGAACTAATTTAAGACAAAATCCTAAACTTACTACTTTTGGTATTCACAGAAGTTAGTATTTTGTCTTAAGACAAACTTAAGACAGACTTAAGACAGACTTAAGACAGGCTGAAGACAAACTTAAGACAGACTTAAGACAGACTCAAGTTAGGATTTTGTCTTAAGTTTGTCTTAAGTCTGTCTTAAGTCTGTCTTTAGTCTGTCTTAAGTTTGTCCTAAGTCGGTCTTAAATTGGTCTTAAGTCTGTCTTAAGTCTGTCTTAAGACAAACTTAAGACAAAATCCTAACTTCTGTGGATACCAAATGTAGTAAGTTTAGGATTTTGTCTTAAGTTAGTTCTGTGAATCGGCCCGCAGTCCTCAACTTGTAGAAGGTGGATTTCCTGTAGGAACGCAATATGCACTACCCTTTGTTTAAAATAAAACAGCACATTATAACGCTTAGGGGGAAGAGAGACCACGCACATTCCATGTAAGCAACTTAACGTGTGTAGCCATGAACAACTAGCCAGGAGGAGAAAGGAACATACAGGACCCCACCAACATTGCAAACCAGGAGTGCTCCACTGTACCAGACACACATCACCAGGACCTCATACACTCCATCTCCAGCAAACAAACAAAAAAACACAACAAAACGCAATGCAATGCTCCAATAAATCCTACAACACCCCCCAAGGACTGAGACATACACCATCCTTTCCAAACAGCATACCACACAGGCCTGACTAGGAGCAAACTAAGGGCCAAAGGGCCAACTAGATCCTTAATAGGAAGATTATACGTGGGAACGGAGCCTTCAGCAAGAGATGGAGGACCAACACTCAAGAAATATACCAGTTCAATAGGATGTTTCCCGCAACCCCCCGTGCTAGAACCCCCCCCCCCCGCCCCGGACCACTTAGAAAGGAGTAAAGAAATAAAACATAAGTAATCAGCCATAAAAAACATCCCACCTTCATAATACTGTACAAAAACAAAGCAAAGCACCCGTGGAGTACCCAGGCAGGTAGCTCAGACCAAGTCATCCAAAAGTGACCCCCAGCAAAGTGTTTTACATACAGGAGTAGTGGTGTCCTCAGAATCCAAAGTGGAAGACTGGTATTCCAGAGATGAGTGTCGCAAGGAGTCCCTGCCAGCCCCCAGAAAGTCAGCAGTATCAACCGCCCTCGATTGCTCCAGAGCCACTTGTGTCTTAGTAGGACGAGTCACCCCCCAGTGCAAAGAACGTTGGAGCTTGGGGCACAAAGGGCATTTCAGCTCAGGCATCTTGGTTCATACTGTGCTCTTGTCAAAGTGTTCCATCCAGTCCCATACTGAAGACGGATCTGTGAAAAAATGCACCTTGTCCTCAGACTGGACCCGTAGGGGACCAGGGAAAAGCAGTGAACAAAGCAGACCCAAGTTGCGCATCTTCTTCTTCACCGCCAGGAATGACACCCTCTGTGTTTGAATCTGGAGGATGAAATCAGGATACAGTGATACCTTGGCACTGTCCACCGTAAATGGACCGTGCGCATGGGCCTGCTGCAGGAGATGATCCCAAGCTCCAGGTAAGCAAACAGCGAGTCCCCCTCAGCATTTTTGGATACCCCACAATGTGGACGTTATTACGACGTGCCTGCCCCTCCTGATCATCCAAGCGAGGCAGGGAGGTAAGGCCTCCAGGCCACGGAACAAACACATGAGCCACTGCAGTAAGCACTGATCCCTCGAAGATGTGGCAGCTTCGGGGGCCCAAGCGACCCAAACCCAACTCACCTCTGCATCCCGAGATGGAAGGGCCAGAAAGCAGGTGGGGGTCTCTCAAGTGGTGTCAGGGGGGCTCACAGTCTTGCACACCCCCGCTGAGCAAAGGCAATGAAGTGGAACCAGCATGTGAGGCTCACCATCGTACATCCACCGTGAACAAAACGGGCTGCCATTTTTTGCACACTCCAGCGCTGGGCACAGGCAAGCACAGTACATCCACCCCAATAATCCCCCTCAGGTGGGCTTGCGGGGGCCCACAGACACTTGGACACGAGCACACAAATTCCAGAAGGGGGGCACCAGGCACATGAGTTTTATCGCCGCCTTCACGGACAGATCAAATGCGGCTGCTGCATACAAAGTGGGGCTGTCATTTTGGAAAACTTTTCAGTGCCAGAGCTGAGAAGTTGCAGCAGTCCTCCTCTCTGGTCCTGCATGCTCGGCTAAATCCAGGCGCCCCTCTCCCCGGGGTCCTGGAAACCTCTGAAAGCCCCCCCCCGTTGGAGCGGGGAGGAAACAGCTGTTGGTCATGGCTGGGGGAATCGCAGGCGGTAAGGACCTCCGCCATTCTGGTCCTCGAAGCATGGTGGCTGGCTCCGCCCCTTCTAGGCCAAGGGTGAGTTAAACAAACAGCAGCAGTGCTTTACCCTGTAGACCGCACTCCAGTGTCACATGTAAAAAGGCCTGTTCTCATTATTGATAACTATTACTTAAAACGGAGTATGCTGCACCGCATTCATGCTACACAACCCCTGGCGAAAAACAGTAATCTTTTACCCCATGACTGTAACGCTTTGACCACAATTTGAGAAATAGGTCGAAGCCATGGCAAAATAAATCAGCACCAGGGTTCAAAATATCATTGTAGCTGGGCACTCAAGGTAGTGGTGCACAAATGTTACTGTGCAAGGGTCTTTTCAGTCACATTAGACACCACTCCCAGGTCAGACCACCTCAAATCAACTCCTAACCTGGAGAGGATTAGTTGTCAAATTGGTAAAACTGGTGGGAAAGTCCATCAGCATTTCCGTGGCACAATCTGGCTCTGTGCTCTACTACAAAATATGACCCTTGCAGAGAAACTGACCATCTCAACTACTTGAGGTTCTCTCCCTTTATAGCCATCACCCACTTAAATGGCTTAAGATCTGTTACCACCACAAACTTACTGCAGAACGTGGAACTTGTGCAAGCCTGCACTATAGCAAAGCACTCTTTCTCAATAGTCACCCAGTTCTGATCTCTGAGTAGTAAACCTTTGATAAAGACTACCGATACTCCCTACCTTTGTCATCCAGTTGAGCTAACATCACTCCAACTCCCTGGTCAGAGGTATCTGTATGTACAATAAAACCTTGACTGTAGACAGGTGAAGTAAGTACAGATGCATGGTATGGAGCCTTCTTAATTTTCCCAAATGCCTTTTGACAACCCTCAGTCCAGATGACTTTTCTGGGTAGCTTCTTAGAGATTAAAGTACTTAACAGGGCAACTAAATCTCCATAGTTTACCACAAAGTTCTTGTAGTACCCAGTGAGTCCTAAAAAGCCCCTCACTACTGTCAGGATAGTGGGCCTCTTCCACTCCATCACAAATTGAATTTTGGCATCAAATGGGTGTAACTTCCTTTTACCCACTTCATGCCCAAGGTAGACCACAGATAACCCCCCCACCTGACACTTGGTCGACTTAATGGTATGTTTCTCCTCCTGTGTCCTATCCAGCACCTGCCCCAGGCGTTTCAGGTGTCCCTGCCATGAATTGCTAAGCACTGCAATATCATCCAGGTTAGCCACACAGAATTCCTCCAGCGCTATGAGAACATGGTTCACCAGGTGCTGAAAAGTGACAGGAGCATTCTTCAATCCAAAGGGCATTAACTTAAACTGATACAATCCCTTTGGTGTCTTAAATTCTGTTTCATCCTTGGCACTTGGTGTTAAAGTGATCTGCCAGTATTATCTGGTTAAACCAAAGGTGCTCAATTATGTTGCAGCACCTAACTGATCCACAAGCTCATCTGCTCTTGTGATTGGATGGTCATCAGTCTTTGGTACCTCATTTATGACTCAGAAGTCCACATGGAACTGCAAGTTAGTAGAGTCTTGCTTTGGTACTAGAACCACAGGACTAGACCACAAACTATGAGATCTCTCAATGACCCCCTGGTCCAAAATTTTGGAAATGTCTGCCTCAATGCATCTCTGAACACAGTCAGGCACTCTGTTCATTCAGCTCTTCACTGGCAACATGTCTCTGGTGTCTATATCATGCACACAGACCCTGGGGTCAGCAAGAAAAGGTTGGAAAACTATCGCAAAATCTTTCTATGCTCTCTTTGTTGCTCAGACATGAACACCTCCCACAGTGCTGTCCTTCATGTCACCATGAAGCAGGTCAGGAAGAGGCTTGCTGTCTTCTACAACCTTCTCTGCCATAGCCATGATATTCAGTGTAACCTCTCCGGAGGTAATACTTCAGCCTGTTCCATGGAATACCTTCCTGGGTTCTCTTGTGTCACTTGTGTTCATCAAGTAGTTTACCTCAGAAACCTTCTCTACTACTTTGTATGGCCCACATAATTTGTCCTTCAAGGCCCTGGGGCTAATAGGCTTTAGCACCAGCACCTCATGACCTTCCTGATACACAGTCTAACTAGTTTTCTCGCCATTTCACATCACACAGTCCACCAATACCATCATCCACCACATCTTTCTCTGGAGCCTCTGATGTTCCTTTGCACCCTTCTCTGACTAGGTTGTCCATACAGAGAACGCCGAACGGATACGCGATGGTCGATGCTATTCTTCTTATCATGGAAGCTTAAGACTTATAATGGACTGAAGGCTGAAAACACCGATTTTTGAAAACTCTAAATATAAAAGGGAGCTGAACACTTTAACATCCCTTAGGAACGATATAGTGGCTGCTCAACATATATTTCTTAAGGTTACGCTACCTTCCTTCAGACGCGTTTCCAACCTAAAAACGAGGCCACCACCGGATATATCCTAAGGGGCACATCATTCGGTACGATATAGGCTGTGCTGCCTTATGCTTGGCGTTTACTCTGGTGAAACGCTGTTACTGTTTGGCACACCTGAAGGAAACAACATATGATATAATATAGACCTTCTGCCCCTCTTCTTCATCTACTTTATGACATATTCGGTGGCAGCACTATCCTTTTGGTTGAATTTGACTTTCGGAGCTTCTTCATTCGGAACCCTCGATTCAGACAATTGAATTAGTATTAAAGTACTGACCGAGCCATTCTCTGTTATGAAAATGTATGGAATTTTCCACGCCTTTTAACGCAATCAGCTGATATTACGAAAAGCCCTGACGAAGTTCCCGTGGCATTGGGGAACGAAACGCGATGGCTGTGTGCCAGTCCTCTCTTCAACGAAAAGTTAATAAAAGAAGAAATTTTAAAATATATATACTTTTGTATTGATTTCAATATAGTGCACCTTCCTTTGTTTCTGTCCATACAGAGAACCCTGCTCCTTTATGTGGAATCTCTTGGTAAGCAAACAAGAGGAATGATAGGAGAAGATTCCACATCCTTCTGAGTTTCTCTGGCAGAGATTTCATTATCCTCTTCAGTGTTTCGTTAAACTGATCAATCAAACCATTAGCTTGTGGGTGGTATGCTGTGGAAAACTGGTATGTCACAGCAGCATGCTTGCACATCTTTCTCATGTTAGACAAAACAATTGGTTCCCCGGTATGAAATTACTGTCTTTTGGAATCAAACCATAGAAAAGATCCTCAAGAGAGCTCTAGCTACCATTTGCACAGTCATTCTCCATAGGGGTACAATTTCAGTATACCTGGTGGTGTGATCCACCACAAACAAGATTTGCTTGTTGCCTGACTGTGAGGGAGCCAAATGGGCCAACAATTAATATTCACACACACTCAAATAGAACACTAACAACTGGTAGAGGCACTATCAGTGCCTTAGTCTTACTTCCTGATTTACCACACACCTGGAAAGCGGGACATGTTATACATAACAATTCTGTGTCTCAGTGCAACCCGGGCCAGTAGAACACAGGATCCATCCTATATGAAGTTTTTTTAATGCCCAAGTGTCCTGCCAAGGGCACTTCATAGGCCAGTGACAACAGGAAATACCTGTACACCAACTTAACCACTAGCCTTACACTAGATCCGAGCTCAGGATTCACCAGCTTACTTTACAGTAGGCCACTCTCAAGCCAGTATAGTGTTTTGCAACCACTCCTTTGCTGATCTTCTGAAGTTCCACAAGCATAGGGCTCTTTTCCTTTGCCTTGCGGAAACCATCCTGGGTAGGCTACCCAGCAGCTAGTATAAGCCTGCAGCTCTGAAAGTGACCCAGACTCTAGTCCTTTTCTTCTGGAGCAGAAGCGATGACCTCCATGGCCAAGGCGGTGGCAACAATGAATAGGAAGCAGTCATTGAGAAGAGATTGGGTACACAAAAGGAGGCCAGTGACTTAATTTAATTTTTTTGGGTGCGGAAATAAATCTTAAAGTGGAAAGCGGCGTTGGAGGGACACAGACAACCAGTTTACTATCCTCCGAATAGGCTTCATTTGAAGAATAGTTCTCTCCGCCTGGAGGTGTGATCTCTTCTTTGTACCCATGTCCTGATGAGGCCCGAATGCCTGGGCCAAAACGCGTCAACCCCACAAAACCATGGAGTGCAAGGAAGCTTGCATACCGATTAAGAAATTAGTTACACACTGTTCGAATGTAATAGAGGGTTGAATGTTCCCCTCTCGTGTGTATTGGACTGCTTCTTGTTGTAATTTCTTGAAATATTGTAGCATCAAATTGTTATAAGAATGGGTAGGAAGAAATGAGAAATGAGTTATCCAGTCATTTATGTTGTTATTTTGTATGATATATGTTGTTCAAAAAGATTATGAAGTAAAAAAGAGGGAGTTAACGGTTAAGACGAACCGGCAAGACAGGACTTATGCATCAGCTTGCATCCAAATAACCTGAACAAGTGTAAAAAGGTGAGCAATCCATGAGGGTAATGTGAGATTGTAATCTTGCCCGTTCATATGCGATCGGAGCAGAGGAGGCTAATTTATTCCTCATTTTCTACAGAACTGTGTTTGAGATCGCCAAACTCACGAAGTGCGATCTCACCGACTGAACGGACTTGGGTGAGTTATCCTAACACACTTCTGGATACATCCATGATAGCGATTCGAACAATGGGATAGATTTTAATTTCCCCAAGCATTTCCTTTTAACCATGTCTAGAAATCCTGACCAAGGAGGATACTTTGGGGAGGAGACTTTTTGCTCCCACAAGGACACCTGCCATCACTAAACTTACAGAAGTAAATGGTGCTACGCCCTGCAAGCCCGACTGGGCATTCCTAGGTGAGTCCCTTTACCACCACGTGTGCCACTAATTTAGTTCAAGCATACCATGTGCCATTAAATATCACACACACCTGACCAGTACACCTTAATACTTACAGGCTGTCAATCCCTGTACCTGTCCTGATGAAGACCCACACTGACTACACAGTAGTGCAGACCCTGGGTTGAAACGTCAACAAATATCCCTTGGACCAGTTCAAAGATTCTGCAATGAGACTTATTTATTCAGTCCGCAGATCTACTTAAAATATTCGCTTTTCTGGCCCTTCAAAATTCGCTCTGTATATATATTACGCACTATCACTATATCCCTGAGCACCAAATATCACCTTGTCACACATTATATTTCACTGTGCGCCTTGATAGCCCTGCAAATGTAATTCGGGTATTTATAAATTATGCAATTTATAAAGACTCTCAGATACCCCTTATGGTCTCTGTGTGTGTTGTTTATGACTAATTGTTTTTTCTATGAATAGACGCATGATTGGTTCAATTGTTTAACAAAATAATACTCACCCGACAGAACCAACTGTTACGATTGGCCAGGTTCTGAGGGATACTGGATTACCCCATTTTTACTAAACTAAAATCTCAGCTCAGGCAAGAAATTACTCTATGTCCTCTCCTTGGATACCAAAGCTGTATCTTTGGTACCAGGGACATCTCCTTAAGCTTAAAGTACTTCCTTTGAAATATTGTCCAGAAGGCCCCAGTATCTTTCAAGGGTAGGCACTTTCCTCCCATTTATACCTATTTCCTGCACAAACCCAATTGTGTTATGATGAATGTGTTTCAGAGCATCTGGATCCCTCTCCCAGATGTCTACCACCACTAGGTTGAGAGCAACCAGGCCTTCTCAGATCCCCTCACACCACGTGCAACTTGTTGCTGCCACCGACACAGGTGAGGGTGTTTCACTTGAAAATCTCTCTTAAAGTGTCCCACTCAGTGGCAACTCTCTAACTTGGACATCAAAGACCTTTTCTGTCTTCCCATCTAATGGTGCTCCTTCACACACTATAACAATTTCCATGTCACCTGGTACCTCCTCGGGTCCTAGGTGGAATTACACTGGACTCACCCTCTGTTTTAGAACAAGTTCAGTTTGGGAAAGGTTCAACTCCCCATTTAACTTAGAACCATGCTGTTTTAGCCCCTTGCCGGCCCTTTTAGCAAACCTCTTCTCAGCCGGCACTGCACAGTTCCCTGAATCCTTCTCTGTCAGATCCGACAGTTATTGCCTAAGTGGGGTAGAGCACTCCTCCTTCAGTCGCTCTTCCATAATCAGTTGGTTAAGGGACTGAAAATCTTTAGCTTCATCCCTCTAACCCACTCATTCCAATTGTGCAATATTCTGTGAAACAATGTCTCAAACATACACAATTCACTCTCTTGCAGTCATTGAACCTTTGAAGGTCCTGAGCTTCCTTCAGCTGAAATCTTCGCTCTTAGACTTTCTGGCCTGGCCTTGGCACCCTTCCAATGATGGCTGTCTCTTCCAATGGAATGGGCCTTGTCTGTCTTTCAGGGGCTATATTTTCCTCTCCAGCTCGCTTTACCTTTCCTTCTCCCTCTCCTCCCTCTCCTCCCTTTTTTTCTCATCCCTTTCTCCCAAATGCTGAACCCCAAGTTCAAATTCAAGAGGTAGAAACAAATTCAATAGATTTTGTGTCTGAATATTTATACCCTGTTAGGGAAGGATTCAAATGTTGAAGGGGATAAAGGCTTGACAAGTTGTCCCTGATACCCTTCAACATTCTAGGTTCCACTTTCCACATTACATCATAATGCTGCACTGTACATTAGATATTGCATATACTACAGTACACACAGGCTCAAAACTTGTGTCTGAGGTAGATCTATGCTATGAGGACTTGAGAGCCTAGCTCCACAGAGCTCTCCTCCTGTTTCCTGTCGTGGTTCCCTCACCTGAGACTACTAAAGCCTCTTCCCTTTCACCTACTGTCTCAAACTTGTCCCTAATGAGATCAGCAATCACTTCTCTGTTCCTACTCCAGTGAACCTTCCACCCTCTGTCCCTACATAGATCCTTCATCTGATATATAGACATGGTGTTGAGGTCTATTCCCAACCCTGTGTTTTTCATTATTTGGGTATGCAGACTGCACGTATTGTGTTACTGACGTAAACTGTAATTGCAAAATGTGCAGCACTTGCTTCCTGGACTCCTAATTGTTAGGCAGCACATAACTTGCCACCAATTGTCAGAAGCCCTTTCAAAGGGCCATGATACAATCAGGGTCTACTCAGCTCAAATATGTGAGTTGAGACCTTTTACTCCTGTTATCCCGGGGCCTGATGTAATCTGGGTCCTGAGCAACTGTGTCAAGTAGCCCATCAGCAGTTGACTTTCAGTGGTAGCACGGGTCAAGCAGTCCTAGGCTCAGGGGAAGGTAGGTGCAAGGTACATTGTACCATTTTGGGTTGAGAGAGCAGAGCAAAGATGAGACTGTGGGGGAGTTTGTGACAGGTCTTAGAAAATTAGAGAATAAGATCAGTTAGTATTTAGGTGTAGATGTGATAGAATGGGGGAGCTTTGGCTCAAAGTTCAACTGCCAGTAGAAGAGGTTATTCTGGTTGCAATAAAAGATGAGCACACAAGGAAATGTGTTTCTGAATTAAAAATGGAGAAAAACAAAGAGGCTGTACATACCGACAAAGTAGAAGAAATTGTGAGTGAAGTGAAAAGTAAGTTGGGCATGAAAGATAAAGAGAATCGCGTAAAAGAAGATTGAGTGAAGTTTGGTGGTGAGTGTTTTCGGTGTGGAAGGAGGGATGTATGTCATTACAACGCATGCTTTCACAACGCATGCCTTTACCACGCAAGTTTTACAACGCAAGTCGTTACAACGACTTGCGTTGGGGGGTGCTGGATAGTGAGTAGTTTAATTTACTATTCCAACTCCAGTCCCCGTGGATAGTAGGGAAGGTGTTGGATAGTAAATTAAACTATTCCCTATCATAGAGCGCCCCCCAGCGCAAGTCGCTGTAATGACTTGCGTTGTAATAGTTGCATGGTAATGGTATGTCGTTGTAATAGTTGCGATGTAATGGTTGTTCACCGGAAGGAGTGGGCACAGGGCCAATTTAAGAATTTACCCAGCATGGAATGTGATGTGTCTTAACTGTGGAAAGAAAGCTCATTTTAGTAAGTGTTGTAGGGACAAAATTAACAAGTAAAGAACAGAGAAAGGACAGAAAGACAGCTATCCATGAAGTAATATTCCAAATAGAAGATTTAGAAGAAGAAAAATGTAGTGGGGATGTGAATCATATTGGAGATTCCCAAGGAGAACACCCTAGCGGAGAAGTTAAAATTGATGGAGTCAAGGTTAATATGGAATTTGATTTGTGTTTTCATTTGACCATCATTTCAAACAAAACATTCACACAATGGTTTACGGGGAAGAATAAATGACGTGCCATGGACATAAGGCTAGGAAGGTATGGCGGACAACCCATAGGCATGAATGGCTATTTTGAGGCATGTATTGAACTGGAGGATAGATTTGCACTAGGAAAAATGCATGTTTTAAGAAAGGCGATGGCTTAATTGGATGGCATCATCAACTTTTATTAGGTGTTACACTCAACCAAAATCCTGAACCCCAAATACAATTTCAAGAGGTAGAAACAAATTCAATAGATTTGGTGTCTGAATATTTACACTTTGTTAGGGAAGGATTCGAATGTTGAAGGGGATCAGAGCTTGACAAGATGACCCTGATACCCTTCAACATTCTAGGTTCCACATTCCCCATTACATCATAATGATCCACTGTACATTAGAGATTGCATATACTAAAGTATACACAGGCTGAAAAATCAAAATACTTCCAGTAAGCACAATAAATGAATGTTCAGCCAGATATAGGGCCTTATTTACAAGCCCCTGTGTGCCACCAGAACGTCACTTTTATTGACGTTCTTGCGGCGCACAGTGCAGTGCTATATATACAAGTCTACCTAAAGGCACCCCGCGGGCCTTTTCATGGCATTGTAGATATGGTGTGAGGCAACGCAGCGCAAGTTGTTGCGTTGACTCACACTGCGATGGGGAGGCATTCCATGGGCATTGCGGTGGGTGCTCGCACGAAACACCCATGGTTATTTTCACACATTCTCAGATTTCCAATAATTCTGTAAACCTGGGAATGAGTTAAAAGCTTAAGTCTTCCCAGGAAAGGTGTAGGGGAAGAATAACAAGGAAAAATAACTTTATTTTTCCTCATTTTTAACTATTTCTATATGTGCTGCATTCAGCAGTACACATAGGAAATTGCCTCCATTGATTGTTTTTGTGCAGAAATGTGTCCCTTCCTGCACAAAAACAATCATTCCCACAACACAGACACCCTTGCACCATGGTGCAAGGGTGCCTGCATTGTTACATGGCAGCCAATTGTGTGCCAATGCTGGGTAAAAGGACAGGAATGTGCCGTATCTCATAGATATGGCGCATTACTGCCCTTTTCTTTTGATGTAGAGCAGCACAACAAGAAGGCTTGCAACGCAGCCCTAGGCCAAAGCATTTAAAGGAGGCCCATCGTTTTTAAGGTTAAAGTAGTATTTATATACGAACACAATGTGAAATATGACAAACACTAATAATATACACAGCTTTCCTATGGCAGGCACCCTAGGGTTGTCCAGGCACAGTTCTGAGTCCCACTTCCTCCCTGTCTACTGGTCATGGTTATTTCCCATTAATGATAGGCAACATTCTGGTTAGGCCCCACTTTGAATCTGAGTCTTAGAAGTTCCACTACAACTTTGTAAAAGGCAAAATGTTTAAGCGCTGCAGCGCTATAAGGCAGAGCAAGTTCCCCAAGGGCTGTTTGATCAGCCGTACCCACTCCTGACAGTGTTTCTGGAAGATGCAGGGAGAGTAAGGCATTCCTGTGTTGCTGTGGTTATTAGGCAGTGCTGGCATTGACCGGCAGTCATGATCCGGCTGGCAGAACAGTTGATCATCGCAGCGCACCACAGAAGAAGCGCTAGTGGCCTCTGATCTCGCTGGTGGGTAGGAGTGGGTGCTCAGCTTCCAATGACCCCCACCCCATAAGATGCCATTAAGTTTAAACCTCCTAAGTACTTTTTAGATGTAACTCTCTGCGGCTCCACCGCTAAGGTGGAGGAGCAGCGCCGCATAGCTCCCTAAACAGTGCAAAAACTAAAAATAAAATGATAATAACACAATGTTATTATCATTTTGTCCTTCCTTATTGGCTCAGTTCAGTTGCATTTCTGGTGTGGTGCAGTGTGGGGCTGGGCTGTCACCACAACCAGCAGGGGCAACAGTGGTTGGCAATTTCTAAGTGTGCTTGCGGTTTGGCCAGCCGTCTTGGGCCAGTCAAACAGTCATGTGATTTCGCATTTCTCCACCTGGCTGTATTTCACAGCCTGAGTGGAGAGCATGCACATGCTCCCACTCACTGTCTGAGCTCTGAACCAGGTGCGCAGGCCAATCATAACGCTGCTGTCATGCTTGTGACAGCAGAGTTGTGATTGGCTAGGGGAGTCTGGGAGCCTGCGTGCTTCCTGCTTCATCAACTGGAAAAGGATGGAGAAGAGGTGGTGGCAGGTAAGCCACATGTTATTTTTTTTCTAAGCCCCTCCTCTGGTTCCCAGCCCTCCGGCCGCCCCAGTACTATTCATTATTAACCACCACTGGTAATTGTATTTGTGTGCCTCTCTTTGAAAGAAGCAGGGAGCATCCAAAAAGTCAGAATAAATAAAAACAGTCATCTGATTATTTGGATTTCCATCTCCACCCACGTAATATTTGGGGAGTGTATTTCCAGGATCTCAAAGAACCTTTCCTCCAATGTTCAAGAACTGGTGTTGGAATAGTACCGTGTTCTACCCTAAAATATTCACTTGGTTTTAAAGTAATGAATCCCAATGATAGGTTCCTATGACCAGTTGCACATCTGCTCTCGTTGGAGCTCATCGAATCATGAGGAGTTAAATACCTGCGTCTGATCAAAGTGGCTAACTCACTGAAAACCATGCATGTCTATCTCTTGCACTTGATCATCAGTCCACATTCTAACAAGAAAGTTACCCTAGTGCAGAGAAAAGGGACAGGGTGTATGTATAGTCAACAACAAAAAGATCCCTTTCCACCGTAGATATCAGCTAATCACAGAAACTTATTTTACAAGACAGCAGTCTTAAAGCCAACCTGTTATTATTAAAGTGTGGTCCGAATGTGGGATCCTAAAAGAGTAAATGATTATCATAAATAAACAAAACATGAAAACAATTAAAATACTGCTGCACAAATTCACAATCATTTCAATGAAAACGCCTGTAGTGACATAAATTTATACATATGAATGTTTTATTTTTCATCAGCAATAAAGCATCTATATCATTCAGGACACTAAATACATATCATAAAAATAGATTTTCTAATGTGCTGGTGCAATTGCTTTGAAACTCCTACAGAATATCATACACATAATCATAAAATTCAGTACAAAATAAACAAGAGTTTTGAAGAACCGGGTTATTTAAGACCCGGCGGCGCCAGGATTAACGCCCTAGTCTCCGGGTCCACCTGTCTTAGAGTACAGAGACACGGGATACTTCTCGGTGACGTCAAAGATCAATTTTATTAGCTGCAGCCAGTACAGATATCCTAGAAGTACAACACAGTGTATGTTCTCAGGAGACTGCTCTCTTTACAAAGCTAGTCATCCATTTTTATACCAAACATTATGCTTCAGGCAAACATTCCTTATTTACAATTGACCATTCACGTGTTTTCACGAAAGAAAAGCAGGATCATGATGACAAGTCCATTTTTCAGTTTGTCCAGCCCACAATCAACTATTGGTCAAACCTAACATTCTTCATCAAATCGGTCGATCGAACCCACCATAAAAACGGGCACATCCCCATCGTAAACGGCCCATAAAGAAAGAAGCAGGGACAGGTGTGAGCAAGATTAGACATAGTGATGCGCAATAAAAGCTGAGAGGTGTCTTGTGTCTTGTTCAGTAATCTTGATCAGCTACTGGGAAAGGAACTGGCTTAACAAGTTTTGGCTTCAGGCAAGAGGGTCGCTCGCTCAGGTCATTCAGAAGTCAGCTAAAGTGTACGTGTGCTTGGAGACTCGTTCGGCCACTGTCATCGGCCTATGTGAGGGCAACCACGAAATGGCTGCCGTATACAAAATAGAACCCGAGGGTTCAGAACGGAATCCCTGATTTCATGGTGATCTCGTCACTCGAATATGACGAAAATGCTCGTATACCTTACACTTACCATTTTCGGTCTAATGTTACCAAAATCGTCATGATACGACGACTTTTATGAAACGGGTTCAGAATTTCAGTACCTCAGTTTTTAATATCTAATATCACATTTGTATTTAAAAGTGGTTAAAAAGACAACAATTCTATTTATATACAGTAATGTGGAAAAACTGTTGACGCGGCGTTTCAGTGAAAAATTAATTATTCATCACCTTCTTCAGGACAATTATCAGAGCATTACAAAACATCACTACAAAGTAAAGGAATACATCAAGTTTAATACATTGAAGGTTTTAACATGGTAAGAAATTACACATCACAGCATCCAAATTTTCAATTTTTTCAACAATTAACCATATATGTATCCACATATTAAAACTGACCTTTGAGATCCCACATGTTAATAAATAAAAACAAGGATAAAACTAAGAACAATGCTACCACCTTGTAAGAGGTTAATACATATACCTAGGAGAAGGAAAAAACTTGCTGATAAACAATATCCGATCAACATGGCTCTAAAACAATGACACGCACAACATATGTACGTGTATACCAACATTTCCTATAACACTTGAACAAGTTGATCGGAAGTGTCGAGGTCAAAGTGGCTGCAACAGTGATGTAAATATATCCTGTACGTGCGTAACAACATACCTTAGACTGATCAAATTAGAACGAAAAAGGTGTGTTACTTCCTTCTTCGTGAGAGGATCAACTTTCGAAGTCAGGACGTAGAGCAATCACTAACCCATGCATTACGTGGTGGGTTACAATCCGTATATACAAAATACAATTTATTTACGAACCGTCTGCTCCATGTGGATTCATAATGGAATTCTCCTAAAAAAATCCCTTAATATTTTTTGTCCAACCATCTACTTGGAATTGTTCATAGATAACATCGAATATCCATCCAAAAGATTTCTGGTACATCCAAAATTCACAGGTCTGGGTATACCTATGAGGATCCTGATTGATCTACATATTGTTTGTACGAAATCTAATAATCGCTCACCTGCTGTGGCAGTGGAATTTGAAGACTATTTATTATGCTCCAAATCCTGCACAACCAAATGTATCCAGTTGTTTCAATCGACTGAACACTTTATAAGAGACGACGCTCTGTAAAAACAAAATAATAATATAAAAAGGCCTTTGTGAACTAAGATTAATATTCATGTGTACCTAAAAATACCATATTCTATCCATCTTTTTCGTAAATCTTAAAACTTAATGGAAAAAGCTCAACCGGGAAGTCAACCGGGAATGTGTTTTCCATGATTTGATACATTATTAAACTCTCTGTCAAGCTGGACAGCTTTAACCCATTCCATGCTGCCGTCAGCCATTGGCCGATGGCAGCACTACCTCCTACCTCCTATCATTCAAATCACTTTTGTAAGTATTACATTTTGATATATAATATTGTTCTCTTCTTTTCCTTTTTGTCTCCACCTGTAACGATAGTTTGCATTGCTTCTACTATACACCATATCTTCATCAGTTACACTGCTATGCACTGAGTCCCATGGTATGATATCCGCACCTTGAAGATCATCATGCACAATATGGAAACGCTTTCGCACATATGATCAAAATAAAGACAATACCCTTCCAGCCACAAACACTTCACGGTGTAGCATACTATCCAAATAGGCAAGCGCTTCAGCACGCTACGTGGAAGAGTAAGCACTAAATAAATGTTACCATACAATACCACGTTTCCATGCATCCGCCCCACCATTCACTTTCAAGAGAAGGAAAAGAAATGAGTCTAATTTTGTCAGACACAGAGCCCAGGTAACCGTGCAAGCGGATTTATATACTTTTATGGCTGTGTTTGGGGACTTCAATAACATGAAGTCAGAAAGTAACAATTTATAATGGGAAGAAAGAGTCTAGTGATGTCACATGCACTTATCCCATACAAAACCAATCCACAAACAGCCCCATTTCGGCAGATAGCCTTCCTTGCTTCACAGCTGCCACACCAGCATCTAAAACCACACACTTTCAGATAGCTCCAAAATAGGGCACTCACTTACTATAAACTGCATTCCACACTGTGCAACAAGGACCAGCAGTCTTCTGAATTCCTGATTTTCACTTTGTTGTACAGGGTTTTCATCACCCTGTCCAATGTAAATAAATGTATTGTGTGGTGCCTTCCCAGTCTAAGTGAGCCTTGATTCCCTGCCCCACCGCAACATGCTGTCTTTTGAAAGACTTAGGCCCCCATTAGGATAGCGGGCGAAAAATCACCCCGACCACCATGGAGGTGGAAAACAACCGCCCGGCTGCACCGCGGATAAACCGGCGGCCACATTAGGATCATCCGCCACAAAAGATCAACCGCGGCGGCAGTGGCCCAAGCAAAACCGCCCGACGCTGGCGGTGACGGCAAACAGCCATCCGTGACGGTCCGAAAAGCAGCGGAAAAGCATCAACCCGCCGCAAGGAAAGCGGAGACACCGCACGGATAATTAGGATATCCCCGAGTGTGTCGCGGTCGGACCCGCTGTTACCGACCGCCGCGGTCGCACACAGGACTGAATGGTAGAGATAGCGGAACAGCTGCAGCATAGCCACCGCAGCGGACACAGCGGACAATACATGAAAAACATGGCGGACGATGCCAAAACACCGCAGTGATGCCAAACATTGCACAAATCAAAGTAGCCATGTCCCCCAAATACATAAAACACATACAAATAAAACAAAATAATGCCAAATAAATCATAAAAGCATAGGGCAACTCCCACAACATACCTGATAGCCAAATTCCACTTGGACACACCCACACAGCTGAGTATAAAACCACCCCCTTCACTGCCCACAATCCTTTGCAACACTCCCGAATAGAAGGCAATACACCACATCTGACAGGAGAGGCAAAAGAGAACAGCACACACACAGATCCACCACCACCATCACTACCACCATCACACCATCACACCAGCACCAACAATCACACAGCACGTAACACACCTCACACACCAACACCACAACCGCCACCCACACACCTGCACCCACAAACACTTCAACCACCATACACCATGACATCACAGAAAATGCCCAAATTCACAGAGGGTGAGTTGACAGTCATGGTCAATGAGATAGTGAGAGTAGAGCCACAACTGTTTGGTAACCTGGTCCAACAGACACCATTAGCCACGAGGATTCAAATGTGGGAAAGGACAGTACAAAGGGCCAATGCAGTAGGGACCACCCCAAGATCCAAGAAGGAGATCATGAAGCGGTAGCATGATCTCAAGAGGGTTGTCAAAGAGAGGAGGAGCAAGAACCGGGGGCTGGCTGAGAGGACTGGCGGTGGCCCTCCCATTCCACAGAAAACTTTCACACCATGGGAGTAGAAGGTGCTTGCCATACTGCATCCTGAGAGTCTCACAGGAGTATCCGAGGGAGTGGAGGCTGGTAAGTACAAACAAATGCCAACCAACACACTGAGAGGACTTCCTTGCACAACCCAAACACCATTACACGGTTCACCCTCACCTAACACGTAGGTAGTCATGTTCCTTGGGAGTGTGTTTGAGGGAGGGAGGCCTGCACTACCACTCCCACCATGCCTCCTGTCCCACAACTGAGCATGATAGAGGCCTCCCCCACCCAGAAGCAAGTGTCAGCCATTGCACTGTTCCCCCTCACCTAACAGGTTGGTAGCCATCTTGTATTGGAGGACAGTTTGTGGGTGTGAGGCCTGTATCACTACTCCCAGCATGCCCCCTGGCCCACACCCCAGCAGCTTGGAGGCCTTCCCCACCCAGGAGCATGTGTCAGCCATTGCACTGTCCACCCTCACCTAACAGGTAGGTAGCCATCTTGTATTGGAGGACAGTTTGTGGGTGGGAGGCCTGTATCACTACTCCCAGCATGCCCCTGGCCCACACCCCAGCAGCTTGGAGGCCTCCCCCATCCAGAAGCAAGTGTCAGCCATTGCATTGTTCCCCCTCACCGAACAGGTAGGTAGCCATCTTGCTTGTGATGTTTGTCCATCTGTCTTGGGAGGCCTATATGGGGGTGGGAGGCCTGTACAACAACTCACACCATACCCCCTGTACCACAGCCTACCAAGATGTATCCCTCCCCCAACACCACCCAGAAGCAAGTGTCAGCCATTGCAGTGTTCCCCCTCACCTGACAGGTAGGTAGCCATCCCCACTGGGAGTTCTGTTTGGGGGAGGAAGGTTTGTTACACAACTTCCACCATGCCTCCTGTCCCACACCTGAGCAGGATAGAGCCCTCCCCTACCCAGGAGCATGTGTCAGCCATTGCACTGTCCACCCTCACCTAACAGGTAGGTAGCCATCTTGTATTGGAGGAGAGTTTGTGGGTGTGAGGCATGTATTACTACTCCCAGCAAGCCCCCTGGCCCACACCCCAGCAGCTTGGAGGCCTCCCCCACCCAGGAGCATGTGTCAGCTATTGCACTGTCCACCCTCACCTAAGAGGTAGGTAGCCATCTTGTATTGGAGGACTGTTTGTGGGTGGGAGGCCAGTATCACTACTCCCAGCATGCCCCCTGGCCCACACCCCAGCAGCTTGGAGGCCTTCCCCAACCAGCTGGAAGCCATTGCACTGTCCACCCTCACCGAACAGGTTGGTAGCCATCTTAACTCCTCTTGATGTGTGTGTGTGAGACCTGCATCCCTACACACAGCAACAATTGCATGCAATGTATTGTCATCTGACATGTATGAGTAAATGATGTTCCTCTGCAATATGATATTACATACAGTGTTGCAATGAATTATACTAGTGGAGTCTTCACAATTGTGTAGTGTACAGACAGTCAATGATATGCAGATGATACAATACTTGCACAGTGACCAACACTGACCATTACCCACCTAATCCACAGGTGATGAAGAACTCACTGCTGAGGACCACAACATCGAACAGCAGAGCCAGTCTCCACCCCCGGTACATGGACTCTCAGATGTGGACTCCCAGGACAGTTTGGACGATGAGCTCCAGGTCGGCCCATCTGGTGTGCCACAGACCCACAGGTCCCAAGACCCCATCCTCCCCACCACCACATCTGCTGCAATAACAGCACTGCAGACCCCTGCAGTCATGGCCTCTGCCTCCACCGCTGCCACCACCACCACCACCAGTACCACCAGTACCACCTGCAGCACCCCCCCTGTCCCAGGGGATGACCAGCCCACACCAACAACTGTGGAGGGCAGGGAGAGTGTGCGTGGACCCACAGTGGTGAGGCAACAGGCCCGTGGCAGCAGGGCAGGTGGGAAGGCCAGGGTCACCACTAGACCTCGGGAGGAGTGGACACCATCCCTGGATCACTTCACCAGAGTGGTGGAGGCATACCAACAGGTCCAGGGACAAAGTGGCCGGTCTGATGAACTATTAAGGGAGCTCATCCTGCTGATGAGGTCCATCGACAAGCGCCTTGGACAGATGGTGGACCTCATGGGCCAGCAAGTGGCGTTACTGAGGGACAGGCCAGCGTCCCAAACAACACCTCCGCCCCCTCTGTTGTGCTACAGGACGACAGAGCACCATCCTCCCCTGCGGCCACAGAGAGGGGTGAGTCCTCAGACGCCGCTGGCCATGCAGCAGGCCCCCCCCTCCAAAAGATCAAGGGGGCATCCAAAGAAGAGCCTGGGAGTCTCTGGAGGCAAAGCACCTGCCACACGCCAGTCACGGAGCCAGCCCTGATGGCAACCCTCTTCCTCACTACATTGACTATTTGGACTATCCTTCCCCGTACTGCCTTGTGAATGGCACGTCTGTTGCACTGGGTCACCACTTCCATGTGGTCTCTACTCTTGCATATCATATACTATGACTGTCAACTCACTGCTCCATCACCACCTACATTTGAAAATGCACGCACCCCTCACATGTCATGTTTGTTTAAACTTATAGTGATCCCTGAAGAAGAGTAAACCGTAAAAAGCTCGAAATGCATTGGGAATAAGAAGATCCACTGAACGATTTGTTTAAAAGTATGGGCATACGACAGCAAGAGGTTTTCACACAGCTGCCGTGTAGAAGCATTGATACTTTTTAACCGTTTACCATGTTATCAGTACAACTGAGGAACGAATTGGATACAGTTTCAATAAAAGGATTGAACTTTGATCAAATTTGTGATGCTTGAAATACGCCTTGTTTGGCAATTGCTGTGCTCTCAAGTCTGAGGCTCACACGCTTCAATTGCTTGTTTAGTATCTTTGTAAATAAGACACCTTACACACTACAATTTGTGCAGTCTTGTCTTTAGTGCTATTTTGACAGTGTCCAGAATGTCCATGATGTATACAAAAGATGTACATTATGTTGGCCAGGATGACTCCATAGCACCTAGGGAGATACAACAGAACAACAGTCAATGGCGTCAGTGTGCTATCACACACATAACACAACACCAAACATCAACATAACTGTACAGGCAGACAACACAATGTGCAGTAAGTGTCAACAAACATAGTCCTGCATATGCTCACATTTGAAATGTCACTGCCACATTTACACACACAGGTGACTCCACATGTGCCTGTCTGTTACATCAGTGCATAGCCTTTCACAACAACAGCAACCACACCAGACAATGTACACGCCGTACCTCGTCACCCACCTTCAAGTGAAGTAGCGGTCGATGAGCTGTTGGCGCAGGTCAACTCCTTCCTCCTCTCCACTGTCCTCATCACTGGACTCAGGTCCTTGAGCAGGTGGTGGCCTTGGTTCCTCACCATCGTCCAGGAGCAGGGGGATCCCCTTGTGGATGGCCAGGTTGTGCAGCATACAGCATGCCACAACGATCTTGCAGACCTTCCCCGGAGAGTATGCCAGTGCACCTCCTGTCCTGTCAAGGCAACGGAATCTTGACTTCAGCACGCCAAATGTACGCTCCATTACACGTCTGGTCCTGCCATGGGCCTCATTGTACCAGATGTCAGCTAGGGTTCTGGGATTTCTTAGCGGGCTCAACAGCCATGGCCTACTGGGATATGCAGAGTCACCTGTGAATGACAAACACCCATTGCAATGTTGCACAGCCAGAGTGCAGCAGGTAACACACAGCACGACCGCCATATCAGTAGGCATACTCACTCACAATCCAAGCATGCTCTGGATGCAGATTTTCCATCATCCGTGGCACCATGCTGTTCCTCATGATGTACGAATCATGTGCAGAGCCAGGAAATCTTGCACACACATGGGAAATGGTCATGTCCACAAGGCACACCACCTGCACATTGATAGAATGATAATGTTTACGATTTCTAAAAATGTGCTCTGTTGCCTGTGATGGCACCAGACCTACATGGGTACAATCGATGGCACTAACAACATGGGGATGCGCCCAAGAAGTCACCCTTCACACCGGCCAATTCTGCTCCCCTTGGGAAATGAATGTAGCGATTCTTATATAGCATCATGGCTGCAAGAACATCCCTCAGCACCTGGCTAAACATGGGCTGCGACATCCCTCCAGCGCTAGCCACGGTCTCCTGGAAGGAACCAGTTGCAAAAAAGTGTAGGGCTGCCATCACCTTGTACGTGGGTATGAATGCTGTTTGATAGTGTCGGCGAGGCTGCAGGTGGGGCTCCAAAAGATCACACAGGATCTTCAGTGTTGGTCTGTCGAGGAGGAATTTCCGAATGATTGCAACATTCTCCATATCCTCCAGCACTGTCAGGTGACGTAGGAGATTTGGCCTCCTCCTAGTTGAGATGTAAATTAGCAAATGTCAGTGACAACCATCATGAGATGGCCACAGCACATACCATCAACAATGTCATGGAAAAAGAAAGACTGCCTGAGAGATGCAAGCCACACTAGGTTACATGGGTGGCCTTTTGATACACACAGAGGGCACACCTCTCCACTAACAATACACAAGTGACACAAACACATCGGTGAATGTGAATGCACACATACTGAGCCACACATTCCACATGTGCACGCCAGGTGCTGTAACAGCCGCCAATGTGTATGAAATTAACATGACTGTATCATACCCATCTGCTGTACCTGTCACACCTCAATGCATCATGTACACTCTGCACACATCCACAACACAGTGATCACAGTAGCCAGAAAACGTTCAATTGTGTGCATGAGCTGATGTGAAAGCACCAGTCTGGTATGATACCATACAGTGACACAAGCCTTGTCAAGGTCAGCACTGACCCACAACACATTAATTTCTTCCACATCATTGACACCAGCTTAAGACTGTCAAGCATCATCAACCATCAAATGCATAAGTAACATGGCAGGGACCACAGACCAAAGTGCGTCACACACAACGTGCGTCCACCTGTGGATGACATGGAAGAATGGCATTGTGTGTACAATGATGTGCCCTTCACCATGTTGCTGCTGGGTACTGATACAGTGTACACGATGGACATAGCCATTAATTGTTACGAAAATGGCGGTACCTACCCCCTGGCCCGGCGGTGTGACACCAGCACCACACCCTTCACAAGTGCGGTACCCATTGGCATATGGACATGTGTAGATGGCGGTGGGCATGCTCTGCCGCATGAATCGCGGTACCTACCGCCTGGCCACGGCGGTGTGACACCAGCACCACCCCCTTCACAAGTGCGGTAGACATTGGCATATGGACATGTATAGATGGCAGTGGGCATGCTCCGCCAGCGCGAAGGCGGTCATTGGATACTTTTGAATGATGCACCATCGCTGTAGCGCACCCCGGGCACCCGGGGTGCATCACCGCCATTGAGCATTGTCTACAGCCAATGGGATCGATGATCGCGGAGGCATGATGCAGATTTGGAAATCGCGGAAGGTGTGCTCCGCCAGCGTTGAGGCGTTCATTGGATAGTTTTGAAAGAGGCAGACCTGGACAACCAATTGTTGCAGCTTTGCAGCATCCAAACGACCCCAGGGGGCTATAAATGTGTGGGAGTGAGCCTCACATTTCCACTGCTCACAGAGCCTGCAGCCTAGGACCCTCTCCTGCTGCTGCCTCAAGAGCCTGCTGCCTGGGACCCTCTACTGCTGCTGCCTGAAGAGCCTGCTGCCTGGGACCCTCTCCTGCTGCTGCCTGAAGAGCCTGCTGTCTGGGACCCTCTCCTGCTGCTGCCTGAAGAGCCTGCTGCCTGGGAACCTCTCCTGCTGCTGCCTCAAGAGCCTGCTGCCTGGGACCCCTCACCACTCACTTCCACCACAGGTGTTCCATGTCCACAGGGATGGCAAGGACAGAGAAGATCCGTGCCAGTCCATTCACAAGTGAGGAGCTGGAGGTCCTTGTGGACGAGGTGCTGGCACAGTACCCAAGGCTGTTTGGTGGTCCCAATGTAGTGGTAAGTCACCATGAAGGTAGCTGTAGGGCAGGGGAGTGTCAGACGTGTAGTTGTGCAGCTGCAGTATATGCCTGAGGGTGTGGGGTTGTGTCAAACACTGACGGACAAGCTGTCTCCTGGGCGAGGAAGTGTGTGTGTCCCAATGACACTCTTTTCAATGCCTGTACGTGTATGTGTGAGTGTGGTGTGTTACATTGTCAGCCATATAGAGCCAACTGATGTTAGCCATGTAGGTGCCAGGACAGTAATTGCTTGAGTGAATAGGTCACTGTGCCCCTGTAGACTCAGTGTGACGCAGAGAGTAGTTTCAGTGCCTGCCCACCAAAACGATAAAACATCACCAGACTTACATGCTCCTTGCTCCAGTTGAATAGTAGATATGCCCCATCTGTGCCCTGTATAATTTTAGACTTACACACTTCTGTTGATGCATATTGTGTTGAGGAATCCTGCATTTGTGAGATTATCATGGAGCCTCTACGCCCCAATGTGTGCATGCAATCACAAATGTTTGGGCCATGCTGTATGCCCTTGTGAGGGGTCCCCCAGTTTTGAAGGGAGGGAGGTTACAATTAGTCCTGGGTCTGTGTCTTGCTACTGTACTGATAGATGTTGGTACCTGACATTGTGTGACTGGTCATTTACCCATCTTTTCTCTCATACCTGCAGCTCAAGGTACACCAGCGTAAGGCAGTGTGGAGGGCCATTGCAGCAAAGGTGGTATCCAACAGACGATGCACCCACTGTCACAAGAGGTGGGACGACATCAACCGGCTGGCAAAGCAAGTGGCAGAGATGAGTTTGGGGATGCTACCACGCACAGGGCGTTTGGCACGGCGCAGCATGACTTCACTGATGGGCCAAATCTTGGCAGTGACTCATCCAGACCTGGATGCACGTCTGAAGGAGCATCGCCAGCAATGCAGGGGTGGTGAGTATCTGCGGAGGGTGCCTTTTGCTGGGAGTGGATGCATGTGTACAGGGCCTGTGGCACCGGTGACCCATGTGATGTGCGTGTTTTGCTGTGCTGTGTAACGTGAGTGTCTGCTGTGATGTGTGCTTGTATCAGGCATTGGCCTACCCTGGCCTTACTAAGCGGAAACTCCCGCCTGTACTTTCGCATTGCCAGTTGTGTTATGCTCCACATGATCATTCATCATCGGGATAGTGTGGGGAATCTATTATGGGGTGAACTGCAGAGTCCACTTTCTGGGTGTGACTTCATGTATGCCTACTTTGCATGCACCATGATCGTTGAGGCCCACACATCTGACAACAATGTGCCCCAGATTACCACATGGTGCTTACTATGGCCTACTTGGCATTGTGGACTGTAATGTCATAATAGGTGTGTGTGTTGTCCCCTCCTGTTCCCTGAACGTCTGTCAGTGGCAATAAGTGTTGTACCCACATCATGTCCCTAGGTGAGGCAGGGCAAGTTGTGTGTGTGGTCCACTCCATCTATGGGCAGGGTGTAGTGCTGTGTGGCATCAACATGGCTCAGCATTGCAGATATTCTGTGTTACAGGCACAGTTGTGGTTTATGTTGTGTGTTGTTGCACAGTGATTGCAGGGTGAGGTGGTTACCATGTAGATTTGGGCCTCTCCTGTAGTGCATTAATTTGAATTCATGTGACCAGATGATGACACTTACACAACCCTGTATCTCTCTCTCATGCAGATTTGCAAGAGACCACAGATGAGCCAGAAACCAGTGGTGGCGAGAGTAGCACTTTAGCTGCAGCAGAGGCCAGTGACACAGAGCCCACCAACGCATCTGAGAGGGACAGAAGTATGCAGGAGGAATCCGTGGCTGAGACACTGAGTACCACATCATCTGATGCCAGCGGGGATGCATCCATGTTGGCAGGCACAGGGGATGGGGAGTCTGCATCATCATCTACCAACCAGCAGCCAGTGCCCAGCCTCCCATCCACTTCCTCTGGTGCTGCCCGAATCCGTGTCACTAAGAGGGGACGAGTCACATTCACACCTGGCACCGCTGCCCCTGCACCTGTCCCCCCTGCTGCCCTCAGTGCAGAGTGTGTAGAGCTCCTGCGCCAGCTCTGTGTGGGCCAGACCACCCTGCTCAATGCCTTCAGTGACCATGACAATAAATTAGGCCAGGTGGTTGCATACATGGAGGGCATACACTCTGACGTTGGTGGGCTACACTGAACAGTCCAGGCGTTGTCATCCACAGTGCCGTCAGCCCTTCAACAGGCACATGCTCCCATTGCAGCTCAGGTGTCTTTGTCCACCCCCCAGTCAGTGGCCACATCAGATGACAGTGAGCATGGTTCGCCTGCGTCACAGAAAAGATACAGCACAAGGGGCACCCAACAGACACAAGCCAAACACTCCCGCCCACAGACACCATCCCCACTGAAGAGAATGGCCACCCCAGAATGCACAGACAAGAGCCAGTCAGGGAAAAGCAAGTCCAGAAGAGCAATGAGGCAGACATCAGGCTCACATGCCGCAGAGGCATCACCAGCAATAGACTCTCCGGTCACTAAAACATCACACAGACCTACCCATGCAGTGTCTGTGCCCACTGAGGGGGTGTTGCATATCAGGGGTACACCTAGGAAGAGCACAGGGGCACATCCACCCACCACATCTACCCCAATTCCACGAACATTGATGCAGGTGGAGGAGGGCACTGTAGGCACCACCCCTGGCAAGAAGTCAAAGGTAGGCACTGTGGACACCACCCCTGGCAAGAAGGCAAAGGAGGGCACTGTAGGGGGTACACCTGGCAAAGAGGGGAAGGTGGTCCAGAGATGTCGCCAGACCAAGCATTCTGCGGGATCCAGCACATCTCCAGAGGTAGTGCCAGTGTCTGCACCTGATGTGGGACAGTTGGGGGGTGTGCCTGTTGTATCATCACCAGTTCCCATCAACCCCAAGACAGGGAAGACATTTCATATTCCCAAAAAGTAGAAGGGCACCCCTCCAACCTCTCCCACCCACACTGTGCCAGAGGTCTGCATGACTCCACCTCCACGTGCCACTATGCCCCCTGGTCCACACAGCCCTCCACCTTGCCAAGCCACTGTTAGCCCCACATCACCCGGGTCTCTGTTACCACAGTCAAGTGGGCATGCTGTCCCCGACACACAGCCAGGTCCAAGTCCGCATGACAGCCAGGAGTGAGTTGACATCACCCTCATATGCCTGTGCCTCATACAGGTGTGCTAGTCCTGAACATTATTTAGAACATGGATGTGTTGCTGGCCCTGTTGCTCTGCTGTGCTGTGCTCTCCCCTGTGCAGCCTCTCATGTACTTGCTGTCTCACCTGCCATGGACACTGGCCCTGTTGCTCTGCTGTGCTCTCCCCTGTGCAGCCTCTCATGTACTTGCTGTCTCACCTGCCATGGACACTGGCCCTGTTGCTCTGCTGTGCTGGGCTCTCCCCTGTGCTATGGACACTGGCCCTGTTGCTCTGCTGTGCTGGGCTCTCCCCTGTGCAGCCTCTCATGTACTTGCTGTCTCACCTGTGATATGGACACTGGCCTTCCTGTTTGTATTTCACCTTGCATAGTATCTTGCATTTGATCATCATTTTGTGCCTTGCTGTTGTCTACTATTGTTCTAATGCTACATCTGTGCAATATGTGAATAAATACAGTTACTCCTGTTGTGTGTTTTGTCAGTGTCCTTGCTGATTAAAGTTATTTTGGGGTTTGCTTTTCATTGGCTGTGCCCCATGCTCTATGTATCACTTCTACATTCCAAGGTTCTTTGCAGGCATCAGATTTTTAGACAGGGGTGACAGGGTCTTCAGTCCATTCTGACCCTGATTATAGTGAAATCTGTGATGGCTATTTTACCTGCCATGCAGTTATCTTCTTAGTGATTTGCTATTGTTGGCTACACTGTTCACATGTCAGGTTGGGGGACACTGCCAGCACAGGGTGTGGTGCCGTGCAAAGGTTTGGAAGCAGGCTGGGATATGTCATGATGTATGTATGTGGATTCCTTTATGTGTGCCCAGCCGTGTATGTGTATGGTCATCTTGTGTTGGCCCTTAGTCCTGGTACCATGGCCTACATGAGATGCATGGTCTTGGGTGTAGCAGTGGTGTGCAGTGTGCAGGTTGTAAGTTTGTAGTGGATGTGTGTGTGCCCCTGTATTGTGAGAGACACACATGTGTCACCCAGGAGTTGTGTGCCTGTTGTTTGTTTAGTCTTGCCCTGTGTAGAAGATTGTATGCACTTGTGTTAGCTGTTTGTAGTGTACTGTGCTGTGTTTTGGTGTGCCCATGCTGTTGTGTGTGACTCCTTCTTGTTGTGTTGGTAAGTTGGAAGTGTGCAAAGTGTGTGAGTTTGACATCAGTGTGTGTTGTTTTGATCCTCAATGTGTCTTGGGTGTGTTTGTGTAGACCATGTGGCCCTGCTGCTCCCCACTGGCATTGTGTTTGTGTTTGTCATGCATTGCAGCCACATGGTGGTTTTTCTCCTCCTGTATGGCATGGTGTGTGTGGTGTACAGCCATCCCCTATGTGTGCCACTTTTGCCTGGCCATTGTGGGTCTTCTCTTCCTCTATTTGTGTGTGGGGCACCGCATACATGTCTGCTACTGACATGCGGGCTATTTCACTTTGATGTCAGCTGTCCCTTTGGTTTCCATGTGCCTCCCCATCACTTCATTTGTGAGCTTGTGCTTTGTGGTGCAGTTCTTGGGCCATAAGTGTTGTTCCACTCTGGACATTGCCCCAATGGTTTATGTGTGCTGTCCTTGCGCTATTAGTGATTCTGTAGTGGTCATGTGCACTTCAGCTGTGTGTGCTGCCTAGTGCTCTGGTGGAGATGGCTTGGCTCTTGTATCCCAGAGTGGTGCATGTATAGTTGGTGTGTTGGATGTCTGTGTGTTGGCTGTGGTATTGCTTCAGTTCCTGGGTGTGCTGTTGTATTTGTGCAGTGCTGATTTGTAGTGTGTGATGGTTGTGTCAATCATGTGTGTGTGTGTGGCTGTTGTGCTTGTCATGCACACACTGCTTGTTGTGCATGCAGTGCTGTGTGTATATGGCCTTGCCATTGGCTGATGTGCATCCCCTGATGTCTTGTGGTATTTGTTGATTTTTGTTTCATATGCATCTGTGGTAGGTTTGATGTGGCAGTGTGGGTTTGTCCTGATGCACTTCTTGTGTGATTTGTGTTACGGTGTGTGTGTTTTGTTCCTGAGTGATGATGTTGTGTACTCCTATTGTGTCTGTGCTCCCATTGCCTTTCCCCAGTTTGGCAGACAGGGTATGTCTGTTTCTGTTAGAGTTCAGTATGTGTTCCTGTAGTGTTTGTGTGTTGTTCTTGTGCAAGCATGTGTTGAGGCATCCCTGTGTGTGTGTTGTGTTTGTGGCTACACCCAGGGTGTGTGTTTGTTTGTGTGTGTGTGTGCTGGCAATGATTGTGCACCTTCAGTGTGTGTGGCACTGGTGTTGTGTGTTCCTTTTCAGCCACTCCTGCAGTGGCTGTCTCCCTGGTTGTGTGTTGTGTGGTGCAGGGTGTGTATTGTGCTTGTTGCAGTGCTTGTTGGTGTGCATGGGGGTGCACGGGATGGGCACCTGGCCTGTGACTTGATGGTGTCTGTTGCTGTGTGTTTGTGGGTGGTGTGTCCCTATGGTGTTGGTGCCCTGCCCATGCCTTGGAGTGGCCCTGCCTTTTGCATAGTGCGCATGTGTTGACCACGGCGGTGACGTGAGCGGGACCGGGTCGTTGCTGCTGGTAGGCGGCCGATGTGTGTCCCGGATGCTGAGGGGTGCTTTGTTGTCCGGTGGGTAGTGTGTGGGTTCCCTTGTGGATGTGTTGTGACCCCCAGCAGGGTGTCTGTGTGGTGATTGGACCCAGTGTCAGCCTGTGTGTTGTGTGTTGCCTGACGATAGTGTTGTAGGAGGAACATCATTGGATGCATATGGAGGGCTGGGTTCATGGCGTTCAGGACCGGGTATCGCCTATCTTGCTTCGCTGTCGAGTTTCCGCCTGCTCAGACTGGGCGGTGCGTCGACTTGTTTGGGCCATCCTAATTTGTCGAGCGGGGCGGACGTCATTCGGCACGCCGGTGAGTCTCGATTGGCTCCCACCGCCGCGGTGGCGGCCGCACTTTAATGGCGGTGCGCGGCGCTCCACGGCGGACGGGAAATGTCCTATGTTTTGCTATACTAATATGGCGGTCGTGAGTTCCGCTGCTTGCGGGCGGTAAAAGGCGGTTTTCCGCCCCACCAGCACCGTGGTGGTGCCACCGCCCGCCATCCTAATGGGCCCCTAAGTTTGACGTTTTCTCAACAAATCACATTGACCTTTGTTGAAAATGACCCTTTTTGCAGGGTTATTCCCCAACTTTTTGCTTTTTCCTCCTATTTTTCCCTGACCTGTGTGTGTTGGTTTTAGGACTCTGGGCACTTTACCACTGATAATCAGTGCTAAAGTGCATATGCTCTCTGTGTAAATTGTGTTATGGATTGGTGTTTCCATGATTGGATATTTGATTTACCTGTTAACCCCTAGTAAAGTACACTGCGTGTGCCAGGGCCGGTGAATCAAATGCTACACGGGGGCCTGCAGCACTGGTTGTGCCAACCCGTAAGTAGCCCTGAAAACGGTAACTTGACCTACCATTGTAGAGTCTGCGCGCAGTTTGTAATTGCCATGTCGACTAGACCAGTGCACACACTAACCTTCCCTTTTCTTACATGTCAGAAATCCCTCAGGTAGGCACAAGGTACCCCTGTGGGCAGGGTGCAATGTATGTGAAAGGTAGGATATGCCCTGGTGTGTGTGGCATGTACTAATAGTGAATTATAGCCAATTTCGTTTTTCACTATTGCAAGGCTACCAGTTCCCCATAGGATAGAGTGGGAGGTTTGTTTATAACATCTTATAAACAGAACTGGACCAGGGAATTCGGTAAGAAAATAAAATTGAGGATGCCTGAACTCAGGATCTAAAGATGCGTCTTTTAGTGAAGGTGATTTTTAAATTCTGCGTTTGAAAATACCACTTTTAGAAAGTGGGTATTTTCTTGCTCAGTCATCCCATGTGCCTCTGCTGGAAAGTGGATTGCCTGTCTGGGTTTTGGATGACAGAAGGCTGAGGGGCTCTGGATGGACTAGGTAGGTCAGGAAAGGGCTGAATAGACCTGGGCTATGATGGGGGAAGAGGGAGGAGATTTCCTTGCACCTCAAAGGGCCTGGTTTGCCTCTGACAAATGCCATCTCCACCTCCTGCCAGGAATTCACACCAGAGAAGGCCCAACTGGTTCTGGCCGGGCACAGACACCCTCTGCCTGAAAGATCAAAGGATTTGTGGACATAAATACTGGGTCCCAGACCCCTGAACTTTAGAACTCATCTGGAACAAGAAGACTGCCAAGAAGGAGAGCCGGAGAAGCTTAGAAAAGGAACGACTGCTTTGCTGGGTGCATTGCTGGACTGACCTGCAGTGGCTGCTTCTGTCTTGGGCAGTAAAGGGCCTGGACTGGACTTTCTGCAATCCAATTTGTGACTCTCTCCAAGCGCTTGAGGTAGAGCTTGCCCCCTGTTCACGAAGTCTCAGGAACAACAAAGACTTCAAGCTCTTCTGCCCGCAGCACTGGGGACTGTGTGTTTTGTGCAGCAAACAGAGGAAAAGCAACTCGACAAAATCTACGATGCCGCTGCCGACTCCGTGTCCTGAATGCCGCAACGCAACCTTGGTCTCACCGATGATGCCTGTTGATGCTGCCACCGAGCCGCTGCTTGCAATGCAACCTGGGGGCACCGCACTCCGCACCGCCTCACTTGACGCCAAAGCTTTGGCACTGCAGAGAGCACCACCGCAACGTGAGCTTGGTCTCACCGATGGCGGCTGTTGATGCCGCCAACGAGCCGCTGCTCGCACTGTGACCTGTGGCCACCACACTCCGCACCGCCTCGCTTCACACCAAAGCTTTGGCACCGCAGAGAGCACCGCCGCAATGCCGCACCGCGACCTTGGTCTCACCGATGACGCCTGTTGATGCCGCCACTGAGCCGCTGCTCGCACCGCGACCTGTGGGCACCACACTCCGCACCACCTTGCTTCACGAGGACACCTTGGCCTGCCTGACACCGCCACTTCCCACCAAAATCGACACGGCTGCTTGCACCGTGGTTTGAGGGGCACGCTCGTAGGTCACACGATGCACCACCCTCATTCCGCACCACAGCCTTGGCCTACCAACTCTGGCGCCATCGACTCCAGTTCGTCAGCCAACAACAGCGCTTCAGCAACGACGACACCTCTGCTTGCACCGTGGCCTGCTAGCACAGTGGCGAGCACCGCCTCCATCTGACGCCGCCACCGAACCACTGCTCGCACCGCGACCTGGGTGCACCACACGCCGCACCGCTGCATTTCACACCCCAGCACCCGACGCCTGCCGGCGCCAGCGCTCCTGATTCCACCAGAGAGGAGCTAGACCTGCAATGCAAGTGACTTCAAGGGTCTCGGCGGCCTGCATTTCTCACAGGTACTGTTTGCGGGTCTTCCCAACACCGTAGCTGGCCCGTGACTAGCCAGAACTGTTGGATTTGTTGATCACAACGTTGTGGTAGCCCGTACGGAGCTACCACACAAGGAACACTTTTTAATCAGCGTATTTTTGGAACTGTGAACTTTTATGTTTAGTATTGTGGAATTTTATTGTATTTGGTCTTGTCTTAAATATATAATTTGATATTTTTCTAAACTGGTGTGGTGTCCTTTTGTAGTGTGTACCCTGTTTAACTGTTGGTTATGTGCAAATGCTTTCCACACTGCCTCTAAGATAAGCCTGGCTGCTCGTGCCAAGTTACCAAGGGGGTGAGCAGGGGTTATTTTAGAAGTGTAACTCCCTTATCCTGACTAGAGTGGTGGTTTCTGCCTCGCTTTGGCGCAAGACTCAGCCAGAAATCCCATTTCTAAAAACCTTTTATTTAGTTTTCAACTATCTAAATATTACAAATAGGGCAAATTGGATCACATTTTTGACATTTACAAAAAGATCAGTAATTAGTTCAAAACACAACTGTCGTGCTATTAACATCATAAGGATGAAAGACCGTGGGGCATATTATCAACAAATTGCGAAAAGCGCGCTTAGCGCTGTTGTTTTTTATTGCCGGCTATTGCTGGATTTCCTCACCGTGATAGCGTGGTATTATCAACGCAAAGACATATCGCAAAGGCGAAAGTAAATCCAGCAATATCGTGTAAAACCAGCAATAGCGTGAGAATTCCAGCGATAGATCAACTGCGCTAATGAAAAGCTTGCTAATAGGGAAGTATGTACTGAACCTAACAATCCACCTCCCATTGACAAGACGGTTAAGTCAAGTTTTTTTCAGGTGTTAAATTCCAGCAATAAGCGCGACTTTTCTTATCGCTTCGCGGGCGTTGATAATAGAGGGAAGTTGTGTTTGCGACTGTTTCAATGGAGTTTAAGTCAGGAACACCTACTTTGCATGTCATCAGCGATATATATCGCTGACTTGCAAAGCGAAAAGGTAAATGGCTAATATCGTCGGAAAACAAGCGCTAAGGCTTTGTTAATGGTGTGATATAAAAATCGCTGCTTTATCGCCGGGAAGTGCCGCTAAACTAGAGAAAACTCACTTGATAATATGCCCCCGAGTCTGCCCTGTCAAGATTCAACCCTAGGTGCCTGGTGCCTTCATGTTCCTCGGACTCACCTCTTTACGCAAACTGTTAAACACACTGTGTTGTCTCGCTGTTGTGGGGTAAACTCGTGTCTTACTTTACTTTTAATTTCCTAACCCTAATTTTTTCGTAGAATATATACAGCATTCAATCTGTCAAATGGGTCAAATGAAAAAATGTAAGGACTGTATCAATGTGCAGTGTCTAAGGACTCTCATCAAACCTCTGAATGGTGCGAGAAGTATGTCTTTTTAAACATTTTCATTGCTGTCTATACCATCTGTTAATAATAAGCCCTGGCTTTATTTTCAGCAGGAGCTTCCACTTAAATGTTCTCTACGTGTAAGTCAGTCACTTGCATTTCACAAACCTGCTTTCGGTTTCCTTTCTCTACACAAAGTCTTTTCTTGGAAATGGCTTGTTGCTTTCGGTTTCCTTTCTCTACACAAAGTCTTTTCTTGGAAATGGCTTGTTTATTCTGCTGGAAGGGATGTTGCATATGAAACAGAAACCATGAGTCCAGCAGAACCATTTTATGTATGAACTCTGATTTTGCAAACCGACATATGTACTATTAGGTCATTTCACACAATTACAATTATGAGGAGTGTGCAGAACAACCTGTCAAATTGATATTAATTGTCAATGGTGGCCAAAAAGGGACAGCAGACCCCCGTTTTACGAGTTGGAAAAACCTTTCTGGCCCATAAAATGGGGTTTGTACATTAGAAACAATCATTTTAAGATGGCAAACCCTATGACATTGTGAATTACAGCATTCATAACCACATACATGATTGCTATGTTTACATGTCCCTTAAAGCTTCATGTAGACCCTTGCCGATGGTTATCCTGCCTGCCTTCCTTCTCAGCACTCATTTGCCAAATGAGCACCATGTTTAAATTGCTTGTTCAGCAAACTTTTTTGTTCACAAATAAACTCCCAACGCAAGAGTTTATCTTCTCTGGACAAAAAGTAAATCGCCCCAAGGAGCACAGAGGTGTTTTACAGTGTGTGGGAGTCACTTCCAAATTTCTCTGCCTGTTTCTGTCGTGGCAGATGCAGGCAGCGAAAATGAGTGAGAGTTGTTCCACCCTCATTTGTGGGGGCAACCTTTACTGTGAGCAGCAGTCCTGTAGTAGACCAGACTGCTGTGTCAGGGGCAGTCGGTGCTTTAAATGGGCTGGGATCTGTCCGGTAATGAGTACCGGCACTGTTTTATTTTGAGAGGATAGTACCTGCACTTCCTAAGAGAGACATAATACTTTCAATTGTAGAGTACCGGCACTTTTCAGAAACAATAAAGTACCTGCACTTCTATTTTTCTATATTAAGCACTGGGGGCTGTGCTTAATTTGCAAAAGTGCTGGGTTGCAAATTTTTCTCAGAAGCCTGCCAATGCAGAAGCCAAAGATTGGGATTTCCAGATACCAAGACTGTCTAGTCTTAATTTGATATCGTGCCTCTTTCACCCACTGCCGTACTCTCCATGATCATTTATCTCAGTATTGCAGGTTCTTTTGCATCCCTTCTTTCTCCCTTCATCGCTGTTTTTCCGTATTACTTTTCTTCCATCATTCCCCTTTTGCTGCCTGTCTGGCGCTTGTTCTGGGCCAAAGCGTTAAAGAAAAACAATTCATTAATTGGTGATGATATAAAATATCATCAAAGAGGGGATTGATGGAGCAAGGTTGCACACGTAACGCGACTTGCTTGTATTCAGCCCTCTCAAAAATAATATTATTGTACTAACTAACATTTTTCATCATATTAATATTGCATTACATGACATTTTAGTATCTAGGGGAAGCTCGATAATGTGCTTTTACTAACTGTAATCTGCTTGCATTAAAATGGCTGCTGCTACGCGGGATTTTCTACTGCGCATGCGTCTGTCACAGTCACGTGACATGATATATTACTTCACTTGGTGGGAAACATTTGCTTCTGCGCACTAGAACTAAGATGGCTGTTCTGTGTCCTAACGTGCAAGAAGCTTGCATCGCTGTTTTTGCTAAGCTATTCATTCTGCCTAATCCTTAATTCAATAGTTAAAATAAAGTAATGGGAATAGAATAGAGATAAGTGGTATACAGTGCATTCATTTATTTTGTATTTCTAAAACTATTCTCTTCTATCTTTACATGTATCGTATTTGGGCCTGAAATGTACTTCTGATTTCTATCTTTGGAGGAACTGCGCCTGTGCAAAGAAACCCAAGCTATTGAAGCAATGGCATTGAACCATTGCCAGCATCAGACATGAACTATGAACCTATGAGTACATGAACTCCTAACCCTGCCAAAGGAAGCTAAATTGTATAATTTGTTAAAACAGTGTATGTTATTGATACATTCACTGCCGGGTGGAATAAAAGTGCATGAGAAGATACAATTATGGGAAGGACTGAATGACAGTTACCTCATATTAATATGGTGTGATGACCTCTCCTCGTCTTTTGACCAATAAAATTGTGGGATTTACACATTTGCGAGAAAGTGTTATCCCTGTGCACTCAGTTCTGTAGATAATTGTTGAGTCTTTAGATTTTTATCGAGTTGGCCCTACACACGTCGCACGTAGTCAGCGTGCCTTCAAATTGAAAGGATGTGATGTGGGCAGGGTCACCTGCCTACTAGAGTGTGCGCTCAGTGAACCATTAAACACTCAGGTTTCTTCACAGCATTGTGTTTATTTTCTTGCAGTCTTGAATATTTCTTCAAAACATTTTTCGGCTTAAATATTGCATACGTTAACTTTTTGCAAGCATAATGTCCATCTTATCTTACAAGTTACAACATCGTCGTAGTTTTAACATCCACCCAATGCATTTCGGGTCAATACACCAGGACCCTTCATCAGGGGTCTGAAAACAAGGGTCAAAACAGGACCAAATTAGTTACTCCAACCGGAAATCTGATAACAATAAGTGCAAAGTGGTGGTGCTCATTGTGAACGTGCACACTCAATAAATAACCTAAATCGTCGTGTGAATGGTTTAAGTCACGGTGAAGAAAACGTGATAGAGTGGCATGAAGTGACTGTTTTTTTAAAAAACAAGCAAAATTGCGTTTGCGTCTATAAAAAACGTGAGTGAACGAAAAGAAGAAAACCGAGTGTTATCGTATAGATTCATGCGAAGGCAAATAGTTCTGTGCAACGGAGATCAAAAATGCTGTCAAAAGACTTACGTGCAGACCGGACGATGCCGCGTCTCGGAGAAATGCAGATGTCTAACGAATGAGCATAGCGCGATGTGATTTGTGCAATGCATCTCATGTGCTCCGCCGCGATTATCCAATGGAATAAGAGATGTGCGCGGCCACCCCCACCATGTGATCAGAGTATAACGGCTTCGTAGTGGGGAAGTGTTAGTGTGCGCGAAGTGAATAATAAAGTTGCGTGCAAAAAGAGGCCAAAAGATAACTACAATGAAACCTAAATACTGGGGACATCTTTAGTGACATCAAATTAAGAAAGTAACATCAAATTAAACAAGCATCACATTGAAAAGTACATTTAGAATTCACGAGAACAGAATGAAGTCACAGTGTTCATATCAGTATACGGGGACCCAGGAGAGGTCACAAAGTCAATGGTAGATCACAGAAAACATGAAAGTTCGATCCTGTCATTTAACCCGATGGGATGAAGGGAATTCAGTTTTATGATCCAAAAAAACTCCGCTCTTAATCTTTGTTTTAAAGGGTCCATGTCTCGGCGTTGTGAGATAGACTCCAGCACCATGAATCTCAATTGTGTTATCTGGTGGCCAGCTTCTTTCCAATGGCATGCTAAGTTTGATTTCGTATTTGCAAGACGGATGTTGCTCTTGTGTTCGGTAATCCGAACTTTGATTTTACGCTCTGTTTGGCCTACATATACTTTGCCACAGGGGCATTTGATGGCGTAACTGCAATTGGCAGTATCGCAAGTACTCGTATGATGTAGTGCTATGAGATTACCTTTAGTAGGATGTCTAAAAGTTTTCCCCATCATCACATTATTGCAGTGAGTGCAATTTTGACATCTTAGCATTCCTCTCCAGTTGACATTCTCTTTTGTTTTTTTATGTTAAGGAGTTCTTTGAGATTCCTGGATCTCTGAAATGCAAATGTGATTTTGTCACTGTATAAATCCTTTAAATCTGGTTCAGATTGAATCAGCGGCCAGTGTTTATTGATGATGCGTTTGATTTTGGTAGATTCCACGGAATATTTCATGACAAAGACAGTCTTTTTTTCACAGATTTTTTCTTTCTCTTTTAACAGAGTTTCTCTATTGAGTTTACCAATCTTTCCGAGAGAAGTCTCTAAAATATCTTGTGGATATCCTCTTTGTCGGTATTTGATTGTCTGTGTTTTGAGTGACTCTTCTAGGTCATGGTCATTAGTTGTAATCCTTTTTAACCGGATGTATTGAGACGTGGGTAAATGCTTTTTTAGTGATTCTGGGTGGAAACTTTGAAAGAGAAGACTAGCATTCTTGTCTGTCTTTTTTGTGAATACTTTGGTACTAATGTTGTTATTAACTATCATTACTTGTACGTCTAAAAATGAAATTGTTTCTTTTTCCACCGAATGTGTGAACTTGATACGTTCGTTGCATGTGTTGAGTGCAAGAATGTTATTCTCTAGTTGTTCCTTGGAGCCCTGCCAGATTACGAAGATGTCATCGATGTAACGCTTAAACAATACGAGACCTTCCACCCAAGATTGATTGTGGAGAATATGATCAATCTCAAATTTCTGCATGTAAATATTGGCATATGAGGGTGCCCCCCCAAAGCCCATGGATGTCCCATTGCATTGCTTGAAGAATTGTCCTTGCCACTCAAAGTAGCTGTGGTACAGTGAGAATTGCATTAGTTCCAAGATGAATATTTTTTGGGATTCTTCGAGATTACTATTAAGTAAACTCCATTCCAATGCTTCAATGCCCTCGTCATGAGGGATAGATGTGTACAATGCGGTGACATCTATTGTACATAACCAATATGTGGTATCTTGACACAATGTTACTGTTCTAAGAAGGTTTAGAAATGCTGTGGTGTCCTTGATGTATGTGGTGGACTTCTGTACGATGGGTTGTAAAAAACGATCAACAAACTTCCCAATGGGTTCGGAGATGGACCCACAAGCCGAGACTATTGGTCTGAAAGGAGGACAGATGGGATCCTTATGGATTTTTGGCAACATATACAGTTGCGGTCTTCTGGGGTATTTCATTATCAAAAAAGTGTGGGTCTTTTGGCTAATCCATTTCATTTCGAATGCCCGATCTACAATTAATTGTAGAATACGTTTGTACTCTTGGGTAGGATTGTCATGCAATGGTACATAGATGTCTTGATTGTGAACGTGCTCATTCACACTTTTGAGGTAAAATTCAGTATCCATGACAATGAGTGCACCACCCTTGTCGGCCTTCTAGAACGTTAAACTCTTGTCATGGCTGAGATTCTTGAGAGTGTTCCATTCTTTAGCAGATAGATTGTGCTTTGTTGATTTGCTGAATGGAATTTTTTGTACTTCTGATAGGACGGTCCTTTCAAACGCTTCAATTGTCTTGTGCGAAAAAGGTGCACAAAAAATGCTCTTTGGTTTGAAATCTTTGTCCCATGTGTCTGTGATTTGCGTCTCTTGAATGTCTTTGAAGAAAAATCTTAGCTTCAAATTTCTAAAAAACTTGAATAATGATATTTCAGTTTCGGCTTCATTTGAGCAATATGTGGGAACGAATGTGGTTCCTTTGTTTAGGAGTTTTGTTTGGGCCTTGGTGAGATTCTTTGATGAGATGTTGATGATTAAGTCGCTTTCGACATCTGGCTCCTGGTCCTTCTTGCTACTTCTTCCTCGGTTTCTTTTGCCCCTTCTTGTTGTATGTCTATTATCGGTGGAGCGTTTGCTGCCGGACTTATATCTAAAAAAGCCGGTTGTTGTTGGGCGATTGAACTTGTAGATGGTTTGGATACTACTTTACTGCCTGCATCCACTGGTCTTCGTGATTGGACTATATCTGAATCAGAAACAACGCTTTCTTGCGAGGAAGATGTGCCATGTTTTTGTGTTTGTTGTTGTGGTTGCCATTTTCTCTAGTTATATATCTCCGCCCACGTATAAACTTCTTCAAGTTTATAATCCAACGTGTCTTGTCGGTATTTGCGAACTTTTCCTTCATTCACTTCTTTCGCATAACGTTCCAGTTTATTGTTGATATCTTCTAATGTTTTTTAAAGAGCTGGAATTTTGTTGATTTCTAACTGAATGGTCTTGATTTCTTCTTCAATGTGTAAATGCCTACTAGAGTGTGCGCTCAGTGAACCACATTGATACACTGCCACAAAAATCAGAGAATACCTAGGGGACTCAGGATAGCTCTCAAGCCAATGCTCTGTAAAAACAGCAAGAAATTTATAGAGAAATGGTACCAAATTTTAAATAAATGTTCTTTAGATCTGATTTTATTGATTGTAGAAGAACTTTCAAAAGTGCTGATTGAAAGTTTGACTTATTAACGTGTATCGCGACAAGGGTTTTTGAATTTTTTTTTAAATTGTTTTAAAATTGCCTTTAGAGTTGAACAGCACCAGAAATTTTTATTCACAAGAGCATGTG
The DNA here is from genome assembly GCF_964261635.1 of Lissotriton helveticus. Lineage (NCBI taxonomy): Eukaryota > Metazoa > Chordata > Amphibia > Caudata > Salamandridae > Lissotriton > Lissotriton helveticus. The sequence continues at coordinate 626,440,423 of NC_136072.1, read as the reverse complement.
TAGTAAATTTGTATATTCCTTTGCAGAAAAAACCGTCCTGAAGAAGGTGTCAGTAAGATCTTCAACAAAAGCACCGAAACGCCGCGTCGACTTTTTAGGTTTTTTTGTAATGAGTTATTTTGTATTAATTTGTATATGTGATGTATGAAACCATGTACGAGGTGAATACCTTGTTTTTAAGAATAAAATTGAATCATTTTTAATCCAATGTATTGGCTTATGCATTATAACTCAAGTGCTCTTATGAAGGTGTTTTATGTTCTATAACTACTGTGTTCAGTAAGAGGAAGTGTATACCTATAGTCTATAGTGTTTCTTTGTAATATCAGATTTGCAATTACGAGTTGCATACTTACCGCCCACAGCTTTACCGCGGTAGGCGAGAGGGCATTTCTGTATAACTGGCGAAACTGCCTATGTGTAGGGACAATTATTTTCTGTTGTAAATTCTCACCCTGTCCTTTATTGGATTTTAGGGTACCTCCCTTTGTGTGTTTTTTAAAGATTTACACATTTGCAACATTGGAGGGTGGTACACTGACCTGGAAAATAGTATAACTAGGGTAGGTTTGGCTAGTTAGATTGTCCGACTTGTCCGAATAGCTGACTAGTCACTGACCCAACGCACTCAATAGGTGATCGAGAGCAGAGGTGCTGGCGGAGCTCTCTGTCAGAAGATTCGTTAACCCAATCAGGGTTCTGGAGAGGTGTTCGATGACCCAATCGGGGTTCGACTGTTAGCTGCAGAGAGGGTTTACAACGCTGGCGTTCTGAACTTTAGCTGTGGTGCCAATCCTAGCCTGTGGTGGTCTTGTCCTGATCCAATTTGGTCCATAACCTGTGCTGATTCTGGTCTGCACCTGTTCTTTCTCGCTGGCACCTGCACTTTGGGGTACTTATCCTTATCCCAGCCCGTGGCCAGGGTTGGTCTTCACACGAATCACTGACAAAATATCGAAACTAAAAAATTCGACATACAAAAATATTGGGTACTAAATATCAATACCAAATAAATCGATGTTCTATATTTATTTATAAAACAACAAAAATATTGATTAAACAATATTGTAAAGCAAAGACATCGACCACACAAAAATCATAAACATACATATCAAAATTCTAAATATCGACAGCTTTAAATAAACATAGCACATATCAAAGTATCGAAAACTATAATATAGACATCAACATTATCGACAATCACAAAATATCGACAGCTCAAAAATACTAAGAAATTATTATTTTACACACTATAATTTCAATAATTAACATATACACTCAAATAACATTCAAAATACATAACAAACACAACTAAAACGATTTATTAAAAAAAAATAAGTTAAAGCTACTAAAGAAACGAAAACATTTAAAACAAACACACTCAATATCTACAATACTTAAAACAAATAATATACTTTTTTTTAAAACAATATACCTTCATAACATCCTTCATCAAATGAGAAAAACACAGTAAATCTTGACATTAGCATTTCACATTCAACTAAAATAATTAACAAACTAAAAAAGAATTCAAGCTAACCAATAGAAACACATTTAAATATATCTGACCAATAACATACAACAACTAATTAAATACTCACTATATAAAGAACTAAACTGAAAACTCTAACACCTTCAAGAAAAATTCAGCAAGGAGAAACTCTGGCAGATTATCTACAACCTTAAAAACTCATCTAAAAAAAGCCAACTACAGATAACAAAAAGTAAGTAAATAAACCTTTTTAAATAAACTGTCAATTTAAATGTAAACTACATTTTATAATCTAACCAAAAATACTAAATTATATTTCTATCTCTTCATATTGCCACAACAGATCCAACTATAGGAAAAATAAAAACATTTTCAACCTGCAAAAACAGCAAACCAAAAAAGTAAGTATACTTTTCTATTTTTTTAACACTAACTAAAGAGAACAAAACTCCTAAAATATCCTAACCATCAAACAAACTCCATTCTGACTTTTAAACTTGTCAACAATTTTTAATATATATGTAAAACATAGACAATGTAAACGTAGTCCTAAAAAAAGGCCAACTTCACATATAAATAAAAAACATAGCATAAAATATACTTTGCTTTCTTTCCATAGACCACTGAAAAAAGAACAGCAACAAAAAATGATGAAAACATCTACATTCAACTGCAAATAAATAACACTTGGTAAGTATATAATAAATGCACATGTACTATTAATCATGCTTACTATATAACAATGTTTAAAATAAACTTAATAAAATAGCTTTTCAAGTTTTTTAATACTGGTATAAAATGTTTTTTACATTTTAATCATAAAATATTATATCCTACAAAATGCTAACACCACATAAAAATGTACACATGCACTAAAATATACTTAACTTTATTTCCACAGACCTCTAAAATACAGAAAAGCATTCACCAAACAAGGTTAAACCTACATTCAAATTCAACTAAATTCAAATTAGTAAGTATATAGTAAAAGTGCATATATTATTACTAATGCCTAATATAAAAATAGATTTTCCTATAATGTTATATACATTTTTTCTAGAATTGAAAACTCAACAATGACTGAAGATGCAAAATTTATTACATCTTAGAAAGGGAAATTTTTGTTGTGCTATATGGGGTACATTTATACCCAAGAAAAACAAACAGAGCTTAAAGTAAACTGGAAATGTTCTAAGTATTACTCAAACAAATGTTATGGGCGTGCAACAACCAGAGAAACAAGTGTAATACATACAATTGAACACAACCATCCACCTAATATCTCAGAAACAGAGGTTAGATCTTCTCTAGAAAATATTAAAGAATTAAGTAGCACCTCAGAACTACCAACAAGTGTAATACTTAAAGAACTACTATCTAAAGTACCTAGAGAAGCAAGAGGACAATTACCAACAATATCTTCTATTAAAAGAACTATAGCTAGAACTACAAAATCTACCAAACCAACAATACCCACACCTAAAACTTTTGAAGAGGTAATAATTCCCCCTGAACTTACTATAACTCATAATGATGAACCTTTGTCTTCTATGATAACAACAATAAAGATAAAAGGATAATAATGTTTGCTACAGCAAACAATATAAAGAAATTAAAAGAAAGCCAAACTTGGATGATGGATGGCACTTTTAGCATATGCCTTAAACCATTCTATCAATGATATACTATACATGGGCAATACCATAACACTTGCATTCCATTTATCTATTGTTTATTATTAAACAAAGAAACTTCAACATACACAGAAATGTTGAATAAAATAAGAGAAGAAACAACAGACTTCTTTCCCCTAAAAATAATAATAGACTTTGAACAAGCCATGATAAATTCCATCCATAAAATATACCCTCACACATCTATACAAGGATGTTATTTCCACTTCAACCAATGTCTATGGAGACATTTACAAAAATCAACACTTTGGGGCCGATTCCGATTCGGGAAAATGCGCTCCAAATAGCTGTACGGAGCGTAATTCCCGTACGAATTGTACACCTTCAACGTCCCCGTATGTACGATCAAGTACGATCCAAACCCAAAGCATATCTACGTATGAATCATTCCAAACACTATATGACAGAAAAATACATATGATATGTATCCGGTCCACGCAGTACACTACGTCCGTACGTAAACAAGCAGCAGTTTCCGGGCCAGCAAGTACGATTCGTGTCGGCGACACTCCGTAGGACCCTTTTCCTAAGGGCGATGAAAACGTCCGTAAAAGCAGAGTCCGGCCCGAACCGCTGGCCCGGTACGCGACATACACGCCATGAACCCCATCATCCGTGTCATCCCAGTCCTGTACACCTACGACCTGGTGCATAGAAACCGACGACGGCGCAGACGGTGAGTACAACGTACCGCATCAGCGGAAGTGTACCTGTACGGTGCGTCATACACGCTCGCGTATGGCACCATTGCAATAGTGATACGAACCACACACACGCCGTGAATGTTGGGGTATAGTGCATCACACGCGCTCACGTATGGCACCATTGCAATAGTAATACGAGCCGCACACACGCCATGAATGTTGGGGTACGGTGCGTGACATATGAGGGGTGGGTGGATATGACTCTCTGCAGTGCCCAACTGTATGGGGGTGGGTGGATATGACTCCCAGCAGTGCCCAGACATAAGAGGGGTGGGTGGATATGACTCCCAGCAGAGGCCAGACATATGAGGGGTGGGTGGATATGACTCCCAGCAGTGTCCAGACATATGAGTGGTGGGTGGATATGACTCCCAGCAGTGCCCAACAGTATGGGGGTGGGTGGATATGACTCCCAGCAGTGCCCCGACATGAGAGGGGTGGGTGTATATGACTCCCAGCAGAGACCAGACATATGAGTGGTGAGTGGATATGACTCCCAGCAGAGGCCAGACATATGAGGGGTGGGTGGATATGACTCCCAGCAGAGGCCAGACATATGAGGGGTGGGTGGATATGACTCCCAGCAGTGTCCAGACATATGAGTGGTGGGTGGATATGACTCCCAGCAGTGCCCAACAGTATGGGGGTGGGTGGATATGACTCCCAGCAGAGACCAGACATATGAGTGGTGAGTGGATATGACTCCCAGCAGAGGCAAGACATATGAGGGGTGGGTGGATATGACTCCCAGCAGAGGCCAGACATATGAGGGGTGGGTGGATATGAATCCCAGTAGAGGCCAGACATATGAGGGATGGGTGGATATAATTCCCAGCAGTGCCCGACAGTATGGGGGTGGGTGGATATGACTCCCAGCAGTGCCCCAACATGAGAGGTGTGGGTGTATATGACTCCCAGCAGAGACCAGACATATGAGTGGTGGGTGGATATGACTCCCAGCAGAGGCCAGAAATATGAGGGGTGGGTGGATATGACTCCCAGCAGAGGCCAGACCTATGAGGGGTGGGTGGATATGACTCCCAGTAGAGGCCCGACATATGAGGGATGGGTGGATATAACTCCCAGCAGTGCCCGACAGTATGGGGGTGGGTGGATATGACTCCCAGCAGAGGCCAGACATATGAGGGGTGGGTGGATATGACTCCCAGCAGAGGCCAGACATATGAGGGGTGGGTGGATATGGCTCCCAGCAGAGGCAAGACATATGGGGGTGGGTTGAAATGACTCCCAGCAATGCCCAACAGTATGTGGGTGTGTGCACAGGACTCCCAGCAGTGCCCAACAGTATGGGGGTGGGTGGATATGACTCCCAGCAGTGCCCAGACATAAGAGGTGTGGTTGTATATGACTCCCAGCAGAGGCCAGACATATGAGGGGTGGGTGGATATGACTCCCAGCAGAGGCCAGACATATGAGGGGTGGGTGGATATGACTCCCAGTAGAGGCCAGACATATGAGGGATGGGTGGATATAACTCCCAGCAGTGCCCGACAGTATGGGGGTGGGTGGATATGACTCCCAGCAGAGGCCAGACATATGAGGGGTGGGTGGATATGACTCCCAGCAGAGGCCAGACATATGGGGGTGGGTGGATATGACTCCCAGGAATGCCCAACAGTATGTGGGTGGGTGCACAGGACTCCCAGCAGTGCCCAGACATAGGAAGGGTGAGTGGATATGACTCCCAGCAGTGTCCAGACATATGAGGGGTGGGTGGATATGACTCCCAACAGAGGCCAGACATACGAGGGGTGGGTGGATATGACTCCCAGCAGTGCCCATCAGTATGGGGGTGGGTGCACATGACTCCCAGCAGTGCCCAGACATAAGAGGGGTGGGTGGATATGACTCCCAGCAGTGTCCAGACATATGAGGGGTGGGTGGATATGACTCCCATCAGAGGCCAGACATATGAGGGGTGGGTGGATATTACTCCCAGCAGTGCCCAACAGTATCGAGGTGGGTGCACAGGACTCCCAGCAGTGCCCAGACATAAGAGGGGTGGGTGGATATGACTCCCAATACTGTCCAGACATATGAGGGGTGGGTGGATATGACTCCCAGCAGAGGCCAGACATATGAGGGGTGGGTGGATATGACTCCCAGCAGTGCCCAACAGTATGGGGGTGGGTGCACAGGACTACCAGCAGTGTCCAGACATATGAGGGTGGGTGGATATGACTCCCAGCAGTGTCCAGACATATGAGGGGTGGGTGCAGAGGACTCTCAGCATAGGCCAAAAGTATGGGGGTGGGTGTATATGACTCCCAGCAGTGTCCAGACATATGAGGGGTGGTTGCAGAGGCCTCCCAGCATAGGCCAACAGTATGGGGGTGGGTGTATATGACTCCCAGCAGTTTCCAGACATATGAGGGGTGGGTGTATAAGACTCCCAGCATAGGCCAACAGTATGGGGGTGGGTGTTTATGACTCCAAAGAGTGTCCAGACATATGAGGGGTGGGTGTATATGACTCCCAGCAGTGTCCAGAAATATGAGGGGTGGGTGGATATGACTCCCAGCAGTGTCCAGGCCTATGAGGGGTGGGTGTATATGACTCCCGGCATAGGCCAACAGTATGGGGGTGGGTGTATATGACTCCCAGCAGTGTCCAGACATATGAGGGGTGGGTGTATATGACTCCCAGCATAGGCCAACAGTATGGGGTGGGTGTATATGACTCCCAGCAGTGTCCAGACACATGAGGGGGGGTGTATATGACTCCCAGCAGTGTCCAGACATATGAGGGGTGGGTGGATATGACTCCCACAGTGCCCAGACATAAGAGGGGTGGGTTGATATGACTCCCAGCAGAGGCCAGACATATGAGGGGTGGGTGGATATTACTCCCAGCAGTGCCCAACAGTATGGGGGTGGGTGCACAGGACTCCCAGCAGTGCCCAGACATAAGAGGGGTGGGTGGATATGATTCCCAGCAGTGTCCAGACATATGAGGGGTGGGTGGATATGACACACAGCAGAGGCCAGACATATGAGGGGTGGGTGAATATGACTCCCAGCAGTGCCCAACAGTATGGGGGTGGGTGCACAGGACTACCAGCAGTGTCCAGACACATGAGGGGTGGGTGGATATGACTCCCAGCAGTATCCAGACATATGAGGGGTGGGTGGCTATGACTCCCAGCAGTGTCCAGACCTATGAGGGGTGGGTGTTTATGACTCCCAGCATAGGCCAACAGTATGGGGGTAGGGTGGATATGACTCCCAACAGTGTACAGACATATAAGGGGTGGGTAGATAGGACTCCCAGCAGTGTCCAGACATATGAGGGGTGCTTCTTTAAAAAAAAATTGAAAACTTTAGGAATTTATCAAAGTTTGTAAAGTTACAATAATATAAATTACAAAAATGTTTAGAGTCTTTCCAACGTTGCACACCCCTAGTTATTTGTCCATTCGAAGAGGGTAGCTGCTTCCAGGTCCTGCCAGTGTAAACTTGGCATAATCCTCTTTTCGATCTCACAACTGTAGGCCCTGGCCCTTACCAAATCTGGGCTTGTTAGGACCCTCCTTTTTCAGGAGTGCTTCTGAAATCTCTTGTATTTAATATAAATCTAATATATCTAATAATATAAAGGGGCTTACATCCTGCCCTTACTTCTAATTTATTTGTGTGCTTGGCACTTACTTTTACTCCGTTTCTATTGGTTGTAGCATGCAATTTCCTTTTGTACTTCATGTTTTTTCTTATCACTAGCCCATGGCCGAAGAACTCATTTTCATCTGCTACGAACTTACCTGTTATTTTCTTTACAAGCGAGCAGGCTATCTGCACTCCCACCCTCATACCACTCTTGGCTGTTAGATACCCGATAACCGGGTTGTTTTTGTAAATCGGCCTTATTGCAGAGCACTCCAAAGGGATGATAATCTTTTGGAGTTGGGTCTCGTCGCTCAGTCTACTAACACATCCATTCTAGGGATCAGTATTTTCCTTAAGGTCACAGGTGGTGCTTTCATATTCCAATCCCAGTGCCAGGTAAGATATCTCAGTGAGCTGAGCATCCGACTGGCAATAAAGTCTACTAAGAAAATCTTGCTATTGCCATTATATGAAAACTACTTTGCACCATGATATATATATATAACGGGAAGAGCAAACAAAGTTGTTATCATACAACATAATACAAATAGGCAGAAGTTAAAACTGCAATAAATATATACTTTAGATATAAAAAAAGAGAAGATACATGGAAAACCGGATAAGCAACAAGAGCCCACCATTGTGAAGTTTCCAGTACATGCTTCCTCAAAAGTTACCATTGCCACCGTTGAAAGGTAGAATAGCTTTAGCTGTAAAGTGTGAAGATTCAGCTATTTTCTTCATTGTGTGCACCTGATGTTTCTTAGGGTTGAATTGTGGGCACAGGCATGCACGTGTGAATCTGCAGATGTGCTTGTTCGTGATAAAATCCTACCCAGTGGCAAAGCCAGCAGCAGTACACAGCGGTTCTTCCTAAAGATCCCCTGACAGCAAAGGCGACTCAAACAAGCAGCACATATCTTAAAACATTTCATCTGTATCTTGTGCACACCCTCAGGCAACTAGCACTCTGCACATCCTACCACCTAATGAACAGCAATAACTTGTGAAATCTCAGCACTTTGGAAAAGAAAAAAGGAGCAGGCTAGACATCTGCCCATAACCTCCTTATGCTTCTAACTCTGACCCAGTTCCTGCACCACCTTTGTGCCCAGGAGAGAAAACCCCTGATAAATCCTTCCCCCCTGTAAGAACACCAAAAGTGCCCCAGCCTCTCCCACCCTTCGCGCTGGAACTACGCCTTGATTTGACAGGCCCGTGCACATATGGGGACCAACAGACCCCGCTCTCCCCCACCGTGTTCCCAGATGCCGCTCCGCCCGCCATATCCCCGACGGTGCCCCTGATAGAGCGCGCAGGCCACCCGACCAACAATTTTTACCACATACGTATCGGGCCCATAAACTTCAATTTACCATATTTAATTAATCGGGCGACCATACACACTACTACCAATAACCCTTGTTCCTTCCTATTTATTTCCAGTGTACCATTCCACCGTTACGGGTACCTAAGATCACAATGGATCAGGGAGCTAGCTGTAAAAGAAAGGCAGACACCAAAATACTTATACTTTATATATTCTATTTTTACTTTATAATAACCACAAACTCAAGAAGTTTTGAAAACCTTTATCTAAAATTCATTAAGCTCAGAAAACATGAGGTTTACAACGAGCAAGCAATCGATAACCAGAATTACAAAGAGCACGTATCCATAAAGGAAGTAAATAAAACCAACCATTTGTGAATCTAAAGGGAGGTGGGAACATGCTAGGCAGCAGTTTCAGAATTTAGACTTAGTATGGAGAGACTAACAGACGGGGAGAATAAAGAGCATACTAGAATTTCACAGTGAAATATTTCCCCATAAAGAGGAACTATAGGTAAAATGCAAATAGACCATACTAATAAACCGGTGCAATTACTTGAATCGACTAAACAATGGGTAAAGACAAGGAACATCTATGTATCATAAACTGAAAAGGAATGTACTAAGGATGGGTAAGAAAATGGAACATGCTAGAATAACGACAATTTTAGGTATGACTTGTTCATTTAGAGATGCGAAAAGCATGGAAAATCAATTTTGCAAGAGTATGACTTTATTAAAGCAAAAGAAAGGAAAATATAGAAGGTGCAGAGTAGACTTTCAGCACTATATTTATCTAAAGTGGTGTGAAGACCAACCCTGGCCACGGGTCAATTAAGGACAGGAGGAACCCCAAGGAAGGACAGTCGCCAGTAGGACAGTATGGACGGAAAGGACACCCCAGGACAGGACAGGAAACCCAGATTAGGATCAGGACAGGACCACCAAGGCACGACCAGCACCCGCAGTTTGGAAGCAACGCCTGCGCTCCACCCTCTCTGCAGTTATCAGTCAAAACCCCGATTGGGTTACTCCCCAGCAAAGTGCTCCACCAGCACTTAAGGTTTCTCAACAAACCCTTGAGTTTATGGAAATTTCGGGCAGAGTGCTCCGCAGCCCTCTGTATCAAGTCACCTATTGAGTGCGTTGGGTCAGTGACAGGTCAGCTATTCGGACAAGTCGGACAATTTCTCTAGCTAAACCTAGGCTAGTTATACTGTTTTCAGGTCAGTGTACCACCCCCAAATGTTGCAAGTAAAATAATCCCCAGTTTCGATTGGTCCCTAAGTAGGATAGGTCAACACACCAATCATATTTCATTTCTACAAGCCTGCATTTACATGATCTGGGACCGCCTATTGAATTTGGGGTTCCCATGACCTAACATTCTTATTACAATAGTACATCTATGAATTGTGATACATTGAAAGCAATTCAGCTTCTTCTGCTAGGCGAAGGTGCATCTTCCCAGGAACATCTTGGCTGGGACTTCGGGTTGGCAGAATTTAAATGCCACCGGCAGAGGACTGTCATGCGCAGAAGGGCTGTTCAATATGGAATCACGAGAGCTCCTCAGACCCCCAAGAATGCGGTACATGGAAAGTAAGCGAAAACAATTTAGAAACACAGGAAAAAATGAATACACTGTATACCATGAATATCTACTCTATACCCCTTACTTTATAATAACTATAGCATTAATGTTAGAGGCACACGAGACAGTAGCGCAAAAGCAGCAGCGCAAGCTTCGGCATGTGAGAACACAAAGCGGCCATCTTAATGCTAGTGCGCAAGTGCAAAAGATTCCCACCAGAACTGCGAGTACGTCACGTCACATGATTGTGACCGACGCATACGCAGAAGAAACCCGCCAAACAGCGGCCATTTTTAATGACAAGCGTTGTTAAGATTAATACACACATAAGCAAGCATCTCTTGGATACCCCAAATGTCAGAATAAAGGGGAAATTAGACGAGAGAGTAAGACGAACAGGTTGAGTTAATGTATTATAATTATTCGAGGTTCATGATTACGAGCAAGTCGCGTAAAGTGTGAATCCTTGCTCCATCAATCCCCTCTTTGATGATATTTACTATCATCACAAAACAATAGAACCAGATGCCAACTTAAATCTTTCCCAATTCAATCTCCTCCAACATTCGGTTCAACTTTTCTTTGGTCTCTTTGTTAGGGTGAGAATTTTTCACCCTTTTATAAATCTGATTATTCAGTTCCTCCAATTCAAGCTCATCCACACTCCGTTTCATGTCTCTCCTGTTCACAGTATATTTCTTTTGGTGTTTGCGACATTTGCAACAGACAAATATGAGGAATATGACAAAACCTATTCCAGCAATTGGCATCAGTACTTTATACAACAACCCTTTACCTAAATTAGAAAACCAATGACCTACAGAGGTGAGACCATCAGTAAGTCTCTTCCAGGCACTATCAACCTCCAGTGGTTTGAGTTCTTTTTCCAAATTCGTAATGTTCCTCACATACCCTTTGAGTTCAACACTTTTGTCTGGTATGTAAGTGCAACAATGTTTCACTTTCAACATTCTACAGACTCCGCCCTCTTTTACTAATAAGGTGTCAAGGGCAAGTCGGTTCTGCAAAACCATAGATCTGATCGCAACCATTTCGGTATTGATCATCAGAAATCCGCTTGCCGTGTCAGTAGATAACCGATCCACTACTGTAGACAATTTGCAAATTCTGTGTGTGTTCAGAACCACTCCCACTGAAGGTATCAATGCACTAAATATACTACCCATTATTTCTCCTATACTTTCTCTTCTACTACATACTAAACCTTTAGTGCTTTCACTGCTTCCAGCAATTTCATTCACATGGTATATTTTCGGGAAGACAATTCCAAAATAGCAAATTCCATACCAGTGATCCGGCAATTTGAAATAAGCCCTGTTTCCACATATATAGTAAATTCCGGGAAACACAGGTTCTGACCCATTTTTGAAACCCCAACCTCCAATTACCTTGTAATTGTGTTCACATTGACTGGAACCAATGAAAATGTTATTATAATAACTAGTCTTTTCTCGGTGAAGACAAAGTTTCCCTTTTCTTTCGAAATCCAGCAACAAAGCAGGATTAGCCCCACCATTTGAGGTGCTTCCCATGTTTTCAGCCCATTTAGGAATTCTCTGTCTTTTATCATTCGCTTTTCTTTGGAAACTTTCCCTTCTTTTCTCTGCCATGTTCAGAAACATTTTCTCTTGTTCATGTAATGAACAGGTCAAGTTATCTCTATGTGCTTCACCTAAATCTATGGTACCTATAGTCAGAAAATATTCTCCCACTTTTCGTATGTACAGGGTTCATATTTCCACGTATACGAAGTTCAGAATATATCACGTCTGAGTTAGAGTAATAGTACTGTAACGGTCCTCTCTTATAGAATAAGCTAGCTAAAATGCTACAAGAAATTCCATATGTTAGTGGCAAGTGATGGTAAGTCACTCCCTCAGCTACAGAAGTAGGTAGCTTCATGCAAACATAACAATCTTCTATTTCCATTGCTTCTACATAATGTACTAAAAGGTTTGCGAACACGTTTAAGTGTGTCCTGTTCGTTCTTGATTCTGTGATAATGTAGTCCTTCCTCAACTGGTGCTTCTAAGTCCATTTTTGTTTGTTTAACGCCAAGTGCTTTCTCATGTCCATCTACACTTTGTGGTGTCAGTCCGTCAGTGCCTTTTGTCACAGTCTTTGTAGAGTCACTATCAGTACCTTTACTCATCATATAAGGAATAGTAATTGTTAGTCCTATCCATAATATTAACACTAAGGCTACACTACATACACATACCTTGCAGCATGTTTTACAACAATTACCTCTAGGTCTTCCATTCACATTTGAATCAAACATTTTTGCTCAAAAGAAGCTTTCCAACCCCCTTTGTAACTTTACACAGGTGGCTTACACAGGGCAACTTCAGGTTGGTTCTTCCTCTTCGGTAGACTGGTCAGCAGTCAGTTCCTCGTCACTTATATCAAGATCCTCAAATTCCTCCAACACCAGGAAAGTCCATTCAGGATCCTGATACTTTTCGTTCAGTCTTTTTATTCGGGCACTTCTTCGCTTAGTGCTTCCTCCAGGTAGCTCTGTTTTACTGGAAGCTTGTTTCCTTTGCTCAAGCTTCTCTTCTACTGTTTTCAGTCTCAGTCTTTTGATGTACCTTGGTTCTGTATTTTTCTTTTTGAGACTTTTAACTGGCACTGTTGTTGGGCTTTCGTCTAACGCTCTTTTGTTTTCATTCAGTTGTGGCACTTCTGTTTCTGTTTCCTTTTCTCCTTCTATCTGACTAGTCCCAGGTCTTATTTCAGTTTTGTCTGCCTGGTTGCTAAGCTGGCCTTGTTCAGGTGTATACTGAATTTGACTTTTTGATGTTTTGCTTCCTGTATCCTGAACACATTCGTCTATATCTATCGTATCCTATACAATCATTTTGAACCTTTGATTTTCTTCCGCTTGAACTTTCGCCCTAATTCCTGTCTGTCCCTTTTCAATCTCAGGAGTTCTTGGAGGTGTGTCAATAACTTGTTCTGTCCCTATTTGACCTTCCTCCTCATCAGATTTGACATGGATTTCGATGATCTGATTGTCTCCTTCTATTCCTGTCTCCTCCTCACTCTCCCACTCTCTGTCTTAGTATGTCTGGCTCCTGGTTCTTATTGGATCAACGGTCAGGTCGATTACTGGGATCCATCCATCTTGACTGGTGCTCGGTTGTTCATCATCAGCTACGTCAGGACCAACATCTGGAGTCCCCTCAGCTGGACAACCTTCAGCGTCAGTTCTCTCTTCTTCGGTTACCTTCTTCGTATGACTGGCATGGATCCACTTTGGTACTCCTGCACACTTCACCGCTGTCGTGGTAACCAGGATCACCTGTCTTGGCTTTCCCCACTTCGGTGCAATACAACTCGATCGAGTATGCTTCTTACGAACCACCCAGTCACCTGGATTCAGATTATGGACTGGAGTTGCTGGCCTGGCGACGGCGTCTTCCCCAATCTGGCGAGAGATAGAACGCACTTGGTCACCCAGTTGCTTGCAATACTCTAGTACCAAATCATCAGAAATGTTTATCAGTTTGTGTCCTGGCACCCATGCTTGTCTAATTACTCTTCCCATCAGGATCTCATGGGGACTCAGGCCTGTGTTTCGGTCTGGAATACTTCTGATTCCCATCAATACAAGAGGTAAAGCTTCTATCCAGTTCATGCCAGAAGATTCACACATCTTTCCTAGTCTCGACTTGATAGTGCCATTCAGCTGTTCCACCACTCCAGAAGCCTCTGGACGGTATGCACAGTGCCGTTTTTGAGTAATTTTGAATGCTTCACAGATTTGATCGATTATTTCATTCTGAAAATGCCCACCTCTGTCTGATTCAATGGTGACTGGAACCCCGTACCTAGGTATCAGTTCTCTTAGTAACAATTTGGCTACAGTGATGGCATCATTTTTCTTGGCTGGGTAAGCTTCTACCCATTTGGAAAATAGGCAAACAATGACAAGGACGTACCTCATTCCTCTACAAGGGGGTAACTGAATGAAATCAATTTGTAATCTTATAAAAGGGCCTTCTGCCTTTCCAATTTTTCCCAGGGCAACTACTGTTCTCTTCTCGGCATTGTACTGCTGACATGTCAAGCACCTCTGGCAGAGTCTCTCCGCTATCTTCCTGAATTTCGAATTGAACCATGTCTGTTGAAAGACACGAACCATGGCATCCCTACCTATGTGTGTGTGTCCGTGTATTAGCCTGGCCATAGGAGTAAGCAAGCTGTCAGGCAATACAGGCATACCATCAGGGCATACAATGACACCATCTTCACTCCTCTGGTGACACCCAAACTTCCTCCACCTTCTCCTTTCCTTCGGTGCTGCTGCATCCTGTAACTCTCTCAACTCTTCCCACTTATGTACACTTTCAAACACCATAAGTTGGCAGCTGTTTCCGCTCCCTCCCAATTTGATATTGACTGACATTTGATGTCTTGCACAATGTTGGGCTAGTTGGTCAGCATAATTATTACCTACTGTCACATTGTCCTCACCAGATTTGTGAGCAGCACATTTAACCACTGCCAATTCTTTTGGTAACTGGATTGCTTCCAGTAATTCCTGTACCACTTTTCCATTTCTGATAGGAGTACCTGAAGAAGTCAGGAACTCTCTTTGCAGCCACAATTGGCCGAAGTCATGCACAACCCCGTAACCATATTGACTGTCAGTATATATGGTTACTCTTTTATTTTTCCCAACTTTACAGGCTCTTGCCAATGCAATCAATTCGGCTACTTGTGCAGACTTTACTCCAAATAGATAGGATGCTTCTACAGCACGTGATGCTGTGACTACAGCATAGGCAGCACTTAGGCCTCCATTCTCCTGTCTCAGACATGAGCCATCTACAAACAGTTCGTAATCTTCCACTGGTAGGGGCATTTCCTTGATATCTGGGCGTGGTTTGGTACTAAACTCAGTCAGGTCAATGCAGTCATGCTCGACCTCCCCCTGTACTTCTGCAATCAGTGACTCAGGTAATAGGGTTGCTGGATTCAATATGTTACACCGCGAAATGGTTACATTTGCTGCACCCACAAGAATCCTCTCATATTTAGTCAGCCGACTAGGTGTGAGATACTGAGTTTTAGTTCTGGTCAGTAAGATTACAACTGCATGTGGAACATACACAGTTACAGGATGTCCCATAATGATGGATTCACTCTGTTCAAGACTCATGCAAGTTGCAGCTACTGCTTTCAGACATCCAGGTAATCCAGCAGCCACTAGATCCAAAGTAGCAGAAAAATATGCTACTGGACGTCTAGTCAAGCCATGTTCCTGAGTTAGGACTGACAGTGCACAATTATCTTGTGTATCACAAAATAGTGCAAATTCCTTTGAATAATAAGGCATCCCTAAAGCAGGGGCTGTACATAGACATTCTCGTAATTTTGTGAATGCTGTCATGCTTTCTTCATCCCATTCTACAGGGTCCTTTGCTCCTTTCCTTGTCATTTTTATAAATGGCTTTGCTAGGACTGCAAATCCCACAATCCACTGTCTGCAGTATCCTACAACCCCAAGGAACATTCTCATCTCTTTCTGAGTGTTGGGTAACTGCATGTTTCGAATTATCCTAATTCTTTCTGAAGTAACCCTCCTGGTACCTTTCTCTATCTGGTGCCCCAGATACTTTACTGAATTAGTACAGAACTGTAATTTGTCAGGTGATACTTTATGTCCTCCTTCACCTAAGTGGTTCAGTAAGGCAATGGTGTCAACAACACAGTCTTTCTGACTTTTAGACGCCACCAAGAGGTCGTCTACATATTGCACCAAAACTGATTTTCCAGGTAAGACTAAGGATTCAAGGCACCTTTTCAGAATCTGATTAAAGATTGCGGGGCTTTCTGTATACCCCTGAGGGACGCGATTCCAAACGAACACGTGACTGTCGAATTCAAATGAGAAAAGAAATTTGCTATCTGGGTGCAATGGGATCGAAAAAAATGCATGACATAAGTCAATTACGGTGAACCATTCAGCATCCCATGGAATCTGATATAAAATCACTGCTGGGTTCAGAACAATAGGACAGCAAGGAACAACAATTTTGTTTACCTTTCGCAGGTCCTGCACTACCCTGTACTTACCACTAGGTTTCTTGATGCCAATTTTAGGGGAATTACAAGGACTGCTCAACACTTCTTGTATGATGTTTGCGTCTGACAATCTTTTTATTTCAATGGCGACTCCTGCTTTCACTTCTGCACTCATTTTGTATGGTTTAGTATTTGGGTAAACTGCATCTTCCTTTATGGCTATTTTAATTGGGTCAACATTTGCCATTAGTCCTACATCTTTTCCAGTAAAATCCCATACTTCTGGTTTCACTGTCTGTTGAAGTTCTTCAGGTAAATCTTGTATCGTCAGTCTTTTAATTTCTGAGTCAGGTCTTATTAGCATTAATTTGTATATTCCATCTTCGTCTGGGGTTTGAATTTCGGCGCCCTTTGGTGTGCAAAAGATGGTGCAGTTCATTTTACACAACAAATCACGTCCCAATAGGTTTACAGGACTGGTATCACAGACAACAAATCTGTGCATTTCCTTGAAATTCCCTATGGTAATCTCCATGGGCCCGGTAACTGGGGTACTAATCAATTGATTAGATACACCCACTACTTGGATCGCTTCTCCCGAGAGGGGTAGGTTTGGAACGTCTGCTGTTCTTACAGTAGATCGGGTAGCCCCAGTGTCCAACAGAAAGGTGACATCATTACCTTCCACCTTTCCTTCAATGTATGGCCCTGACTGGTCTACCGGCAAAGAGGCGCCAAGCACGCACTCTTTGTCCTCCCCCCTCAGGCACTGTCAGTAAGGTTAATCACAGAGGAAGGTGTCATTCAACAAAAATTGTGAAGTTGCTGCATTTCTATCCTCCTTTCCTCCCCAAATTTCTATGTCTTCACCCTGCTGTGCTTTTCCCTTAAAATTCGGTCTAGGTGCTTGGGGCAACTGATTCGCCTTTACCTGTTGCTGGGTCTTTCTTGGCTTTTCATTCTGCGTCTGTGGATTTAAATCATTAGTTTGGGGGTTACTATTCTGTGCGTATGGACACTTGTCTCTCCAATGCCCTATCTGTCCGCACCCGTGACAGGGAAACTTCTTTTTGGCTTCCTCTCTGCTCATTTTTACTTTGGGCTTCCCTCCACCCCCAGAACCTTGGTTTTGGGCCGTACTATTCATTTTACCTAATTGCTTTTATTGTTGTTCAGCTAATTTTACTTGTGCCCACATGACCTTTTCCTTTAAGGCCTTTCGTTTGTCAGCCATCTCATCCTCACAGTACTTCGCGTACCTTAAAACATCACCTTTTTCTTAGACTGCCAACAGATTTTATTGTCTTTGATCCACTGACATATTTCAGGTCTTAAACCATTTACAAACCTGTAAATGAAATGGGTCATGTCCTTCATCTCAATGTTATCTATACCGCTGTACATTTTGAACACCTGCAACAGTCTCTCATAATAGGAATGCACAGTCTCATCCCTATCCTGGGTAGTTCTATCTATTCGGGTCTGTGACAGGGAGGCGGGTCCTTCGGAGATAGACACGGATGTTGCCCTGGACTGGTGGTCCGCAGTACCGTTGACCCCCCTTTCTGTCCCCCTTACACAGACTGATGTGATGGACCCAGGGGAGTGGTTCCCAACAGAAGCCGGCAGTGCGTGGACCTACCCAGAGGAAAAGGAGCAGGGTCCCTTTAACCCCGGATTACAGGACTACGTGGCCCCGCCCCCTGAGAGCGAAGCCGTGCCAAAAGGCGGAAGAGCCAGTAAGACTGCGGACGGTGTTTCCCCGGAGGGGGAAGGAGTATTGGAGTGGAGAAGGAGAGCGGACCTGTCGAGCGTTGGAGAGGAGAAGGAAAGAGACGAGCGGAGCCCAGCTGATCCCATCAAGCCAGGAGGCCACCGACTCGGCGACTCGCCCTGCCACGTTCCCACGGGAGGAGCGTGGCTGCACAAGGTACGGGGCAAAGTAGCGGGCTGGGTGGGACGGAGCGACCAGCCGAACTCCCTATAGCCAGTGTAAATACAGCCTCTGTGCCCCTTCCCCTCACGAGCACTGCGGTTTTGTAATCAACCGAGCACTTGGTTTCCCTCACTCCCGGCCCCAACAGTCCTAGCAAGGACGCCCCAGTGATTTCCTTTTTTTCTTTTCTTTTTCAACGGTCCGGACGGAAACCGGAGCCAGACCCCGACGAGCCACCCAGCTGCCAAGACCTGTCAGACGGACTCAGCAGAACATCGGGACGGCTTCACTCTGGAGTGGTCGGGTTTCCCAAGAGGAGTCAGGACGGAGCCAACCGAGTTCGCAAAATTGAGAGTGACTAGTAAAAGAAGGAAAGCCTATTTGAAAATAAAACCCTCTTTGAGAGCGCTATTCCCTGCCTCTGTCTCGGTTGATACCACTCCCCCTGACCCTGCCCCTTAACAGGGTCCAATCAGTTTCTTTTGCAGGCACCTTCCCTTTCAGATGTAACATTACTTGCTGGTATTTTTTCATTACCTCATCAGAAGGAGCTCCTGTAATAGGATCCCTCGCGTATTCCTCACTAGGCCAACTAATCGCAATTTTACATTCTGTCCACAAGTCTACAGGAACTACGATATCGAAAAACCCATCCAGATCTTTCCACAGGCACTTTTGTACCTTCACAAACCTTTCTACCTGCCTGTACCAATCCACTGGTTTCTCTCGTAGTTTTGGAAAATCATTGGTAAATGACACAATATCCTGTCGGGACCATGGAACATGTACATATTTCCCACCTGGCACTTCTCGCATAGGATATAATTTCTCTGCCTTGTCTGCTCCTTTTAAGACGAACTCAGAAGCCATCTGGTTTGACCTGATTTCCTCCTTTTTCTTTGCCCACCTAGCTTTCCACTTTTCCAGTTCTCCCCATTTTTGCAACAGATTCACTAATTCTCTGATCTGTACCTTCTTCCCTGATACATTCATATTTTCCAGATCTTTGTCTGAGAATTCTGCTCTGTAGGGTTTCTGCAATGATTTAGATTTCCCAATATCAATTCCCATACTAGCCGCGATGTCCACTAACTTCTCATGGAACACCCTAGTATTACGAGTGATGCTCTTACAGATAAACAGCAACTCTTCTTCAGAGAAAGTATTTAGTCTGTCTAACCCTACATTCCCAGCCATCAGTTCTTCCAATTCTATTCTTAATTTGTAAATATCTAGGGGTTTCGACGGGGAATTTGGTTTCTCTAGTTCTCGACTCCATCTCTCGATTTCCTCAGGAGTTACTACAGTGGCACGTTTAGTATCAGTAGCTGACTCAATCTGCACTTCTTCTGAACTGAAAGGAGTGTTCCTTCTCTGTGAACCCCTTTCCAGCTCCCTCACTGGCAAATCCATCAAGGAAATTACAGATTCGCATTTGCTTGCCTGATCATCTACAATTAAAGGCTCTTTTCTTGGCTGTATTATAGCCTGGGTAATAATCGGTGTCTTGGGACACCCCTGTTTATCCCCATACAGAGGAACGACTGGTCCAATAGTTACTGGGATGGTCAGTGCTTCAGGACTGGTATTTAGCTGGGAGATGTTCTGAATTAATTCTGTTCTCTCTTTAATTTATGCCTCTTGCTCTCACTCCTGTAATATTCTTTCCAGGCTTACTTCAGGTATTATTTGCGGAGTCAGGGTTGGGGCAGTTTGATGCGTCATACTTGGTCCCTCACCATAATTAGGTTTCATGAATGGATTTCCTGTGCTAAAAGGTCTCGGCATTTCCTGATAAGGAGGTATTTTACAGCTGTCTCTTACATTTTTAGGTCTAGGCCCCTCCTGGTAAGGAGGTCTCAGGCAAGCATCCCCTACACTAGAGGATCGGGATCCTTCATTATAAGGAGGTGGATTTTTCATGAACAAGTCATCCAGCAAATCGTCATCTGAATCCCCACTGTTCACCCAACGTTTGGTCTTTTCTGTCTTTTTCCCTCCCACAGGTTCTTCTAGTGCCATCATAGGGTACAGTCCTTCTACTATCATATTCTGCCTCCATTGTTTCATTTTCTTCTCTCGTGTTTCTTGTTTTAGTTTTGGATACCACTTTGTTAAACCTTTGTCCAGTCTAGGTTTGTCTCGCTCAAAAGCCTCTATCTCCCATTCCTCTAAGGCATCATACTGTGTCAGTCTGGGTCTGGGATGCAACTCATTCATTCGGGTTCTCAGATTGAATAGAATTCTGCCATTAAATGTACCATCTAACGGAAATGCTAAAATTCCGTCATTTTTGGTGTATTCCACCCAATTTTCCAACCATACACACGAATGGTACCCTTTATCAAACATCATGAAAGATGCTGGAGTATTAGTGTGATGTATTCCTATAGGTTCTGTATCGATCCCCCTATTCCTGACCCTGTTCTGGTTAACAAGTTAACTAGCAGCCATCCCATGATGCAGAAACCGTTATCTGATTAAGCCACACTACGGCACAGGAACGTGTTATCTTATTAGGTCATAACGCTTACCATCTAATTAGACAAGCGATATTCCTCCAGCCCCTGATAAGGCATACGGAGTTCTCAAAACAAATCAAACCTATGACAACCTGGGAAAAACCCTGCTGCCATTGTTTTGATTTCACCGAGAACTTCAGCAAAAGAATGTGCTAACGACCAGCTCATATGACATCCTTATTGACGTATCTATGTCCATCCTTACGTCAATCTCGGCACCTTACAGGTATAAATATTACCGGTATTGCCTTAAGCAAACACACGCAGTGGTGACGAGATTGGAGCAGCCAGACTTGCCGAAGCCCAGAGCAGAGCAGACCCCGCTGGCGCAGCCCCGCCTTCCTGACGCGCTGAGAACGAGACGCTGCTTTCTCCTGCCGAGAAATCCAGCTCCGGCGCTTCCAAGCAGCCCTCGCAGGCAGCCTGGAATATCGAGACCAGAGACGAGAGATACCATCCCTCATTCATCCTAAATTCCAGGTACAGAACTGAATAACCCCTCGCAGAGAATTCTTGAGTCAGTCACTTGGCAAAACAAACTTAACTTAAACTGCTACTTTCTATTCCCGCCCACGTATTAGGCTTAGGTCAGGTACACTGGGGTAGGCGTAGTTAGAAACACCAGTTGAGTACGATTAGTCAAATGTATATGTGTATGTATCTATTTCATCCATTTTAAACCACCATATGGCTTAGAAACCATATAAATGTTTTTACAGTATTATTTTATACTTCTGCTTTTATTGTATGCACTTTACTTAACCATAAGTATTGCGATAATATCGATCCATTTCTCTTGTATGAGAAAAGAGACTGATCAATAAATACCATCTTTTATTGAACACGCCCGTCTCTTCCTTTTCTCTACAATCTGGTGAAACTAAGAATGCACGTACTGACTGAGTAAAATAAGTTGTCTTTTGTTTTCACACGACTCTAGAGATACACTCTTGATTAGGGGAGAGCAAAGTTGTCATGTTCTATGGTTGTCAGAAACTAAATCCCTTCTTGTCTATCCAGGGAGGTTCAACTCCTCCTTGCCTATTCGAGAAAGTTTCTAGTGAACTCTGAGCTAGCTGGCAAACCCAAAACTTTAAGTCTAATATCGACAGTAGAAGACCTAGTTAACGTCTGGTCTAGGCCTATACTATTGAAGGTATTATTCCAATGCGCAGAGCCTATTGGGATAATAGGAACTACACTACATGGCGCCCAAACGTTTGGAAAGGCGATAAAACTAACGCAAGACATTAGAGTAACTCAGTCGTGCTATTTCACTCAGACCCCTTTTTTCCCATAATACTCCAAAGACGTCTGGAGTGGGTGAAAGGTAATATCCGCCAAACCTCGCAGGAGGAAACTCCTATGTATGGTTCTTGGTTTAGTCAACGTTGAAGGATACACTGTTCCAAAAATATTGTGCATCTAATCTTTGTTTCCATAAGAAACCTGATCTGCAAACAAACGGAATAACCTTCTGGACAGTACAATGTCAGACAGTGAAGGAGAAAGAGAGGCAGCTAGAATAGCAGCTGAACTCGTAGCAGCTGATAATGCTATGCAAGAAACAGACCCGAATATAATACTCATCCCGGTCAACATAAGAAAATCTATAACTTTAAAACTTATAGAAAATGGACTGACACCTAGAGGTGGCACAGTCATATTCGTAATAGAGGCACACGAATATCGGCAGACAGAGGTGTTCTATTCATGGATACACTTTCCAGCAGCAAACGCTGTAACAAAGGTCTTCCACTATTACAAAACAGAGGAACCTCCTAATGAGTACACTCCTTTCGAGGAGGTGGAAGTACCACTTAAATTTCAAGAGCACCTGCTCTTGTTTAATGGCGCCCTAAAACACAATGATCACATCACCAGGCTCGGTCCGTTAGGTAGACCAGGAGCAACGTGGCCGGTCCTAGCCGGATACACACCACATCCAGACATCGATGGGATGTCTGCAGCAAATCTTTTAATACAACTAAAACAATTAATAAAATTACATAGACAATTAGTCCAATATGTAATGAGGACTTCAACAATCCAACCAGCAATTAAAATTCCACAGCTGACCCCTCATCAGGGGAACACAAATAAAATTACACCACAGAACATACAGTCCTGCCTAGGTAAAGTACCAGCTAAACGGGAACAAATACCATTCTGGTTAGCACAAAAAATCACCCAAATAGAGGCGGTGTTTCCAGACACCACCCCGTTAGAAAAACACAGGATTCTGACTATCTGTCTTCCAATGGGAATCGCACCACACGTGGAGGACTGTGACACTTGGGGTACAGTCTTTGCTTCCATTTACACAAAAACGCATGGTGTTCCATCCATCTCGGTAATACCAGATGTGCTAAAACAAATTCAAGATGAATACGGTCCAGAACCCGCTTTAACTCTTGGTATGAAATTACTGAAAGACTTCAAGCAGGTCTCGGCTATATTACTAGCCAACATAAAGGGAGAAGCAGCAAACGTGGCGATCCGCCAGAGGTTAAAAGAAACAGATATAGCAGACCAACCAGCTGAAATTGCCAGAATTATAGAAAAATCCTATGAGGAACTAGGTAGAGATAGTTTAGGTGGAATACCAGTAAAACCCCGACTGATTGAAAGTCCTGAAAAAGTATTTTTTAATAATAATTTAACATCACAAAAAAAGAGCTGGGATGGAAACAAACAATCCAATCCTAAAGAAAAGAAATTCCAGTCCAGAGGAAGGTCTCCTCGGCGGAGAGAAAGATCTCCAAACCAAGGACGCAGGTCTCCCCAAAGTGAGCCCTCTGAGAAAAGATACAACCTTAGAAATAGGGATAATATAAAGAAGCCTGATAGATATCAAGAAATTGATACACGCCCCTCTCAATCTTTTCAGACTTCCTCGCAGAAATCGGAAAGAAGAGGACGATCAGAACAAAGAGAAGAGTACGTCAAGTCCAAAGACAAGGAACCTGCTCATCTAAAAAAGAAATTACAATTTCCAAAAAAGAAGGTAGCCAGTATTAAAGTAGTTAACAATGCCGAGAATACTGAGGACACAACTGAAAAACGGAGAATGGGCTCAGACAATGCTAGACAGCGCAGCAGAAGTGAGCATAGCTCGCAAAGTCCTTATGAATCATCTGGAGACAGTGGACACGAATGAATACCTTCAAGTGGAAACTGCAGACACCAGAGTTAGCAAACCTCACAAAATATATGAAATAACTTTACGTATAGAAGGGGATAAGACTAGAAAAATAAGGGGACTATTTTGGGATAATCTCTCCAAGGGCTATGACATCCTTCTAGCTGAAAAAGACTAGCCACCAGAGTTTGTCAGGGATTGCCCTCATGGCGAAGAAATAATTATGCCTGCCTTCTCAAATCATATCCCAATTCATAAAAAATACACACTTGCTAGAAAGTGGGCAGTAGCTCAAGCTCCTGCTTTATATAAAAATAACGTAGGATGGGATGAGGACTGTCCTCCTCACAAAATCCAGTTAAAATCACAACCTACTGCACAAAGGCAGTACCCAATTAAGCAAGAAGCAAAAAAACAGGTAAAAGAAATCCTAGATCAACTAGAATACCAGGGGGTGATTGAAACTTGCACCTCACAAATGAGCAACCCTTTGTTTCCGGTCTCCAAACCAGACAATTCATATCGTCTAGTTTTGGATTACAGACACCTTAACTCATGTTGCAAAACTTTTGCAGTGCAAAACTCGCATAGTGCTGCACTAATGAATAACATAGTGCGCAAAAAATACAAAACAACATTAGACATCTCTAATGGATTCTTTTGTCAAAATATAGCACCAGAGAGCAGATATTTGTCCGCGTTCTCAATAAATGGCACTCAAAAACAATTCTGTCGGTTAGCCCAGGGGTGCAAGAACAGCCCAGGAGTATTCTCAGCGAGAGTAACAGAATTACTACAAACATATGATGACGAAGCATTATCTTATGTCGACGACATATACTTAACAGATGATGACTTGGATACTCACTTGAAGAGAGTGAACACCATAATACTTGGGTTCGCAGCAGAGGGTTACAAATTCAACTTTAAAAAATCTAGAATTGCCCATCTAACAGTCCTGTTCTTAGGATATGAATTATCAAGTGAAGGCAAAAGCCTGGCTGACAATTTCCTAGAGAAATGTGCCGTACTCCAAGCACCTAGAACACTAAAAAACCTACAGTCAATTCTAGGCTTCCTAAATTTCGGAAGAACATACATTGCAAATTACGCAGAAAGGGTCAAACCCCTTTATGATCTAATAAAACCAGATTTTAAAAGAACCAATTGGACTCAGATACACACAGAAATTCTGAGATCCTTACAAACAGACATGTTAATTAAAACAAAATTAGAAACACGTGATAACACACGCAATCTTGTGATTCGAGTCATCCCAGGAATATGCGGATTCACATACCTGACCTCTAATGAGGGAGAAAAGGTACCAATTGCATTCAAATCACACTTGCACACTAAAGCTGAAATGAAATTTAGCCCAACGGAAAAAATTCTTACTGCAACACAGACAGCAATAGCAAAAGAACGAGCCCTGGCACAAGGTAAACGAATAATAATCGTGACACCGATACCAGCCCTAGAGGCGGTAACAAAGACAAGCATTCCGAATGCTAAAGCACTACATCCAAGGTGGATACAGTGGGCTAATTCTCTTGCTGCAACAGACGTGGTATACGAATTTGATCCCAACTTAAAAACACAAGAATTTCTCCAATACGAATTCGAATGTCCTCTGCCGACCGAAATTCTGCCTCTAGAACATTACGGCTGTATAATATATACAGACGGATCAGCACAACCCGCAGTGGGGGGTAAACAAGCTTACAGTGCTGCGTGCGCGATTGTTAAAGGTCGCTGGCACGAAGGGAAATTTAAACCAGTTATCACCAAAACACAATCTCTGGGAGATTGTACAGCTCAGCGAGCTGAACTACAGGCATTCAAGATGGCGCTTGAAAATACCGATCGAGAATTCTCCACACTCATAGTGTGCGATTCGTATTATTGCGTTCAGTCTTACAATGAATACTTGCAGATCTGGCTTCAGAATGGTTTTAAGGATGCAAAAGGAGGCACAATCAAGCATAAAATGCTCTGGGAACAAGTAGTTCTTTTACAAAAAGAACTACCAAAGACTCACGTGATACATACACTGAGTCATCAACGTGATGGCGTTCACGTTGCAGGGAATTCATTGGCTGATGAGGCCGCGAAGGCAGCTGTGCAAACGGCTTCCGTAGCTGCCATCACACGGTCAAAAACAAAAATAGACAGCGAGATATTACAGGCTGTCAGCGCCTACAGAAAAGGATTCGATAGAAACACTCCCGAAAGGCTTTCCAGTAAAATACTCATACATAACTGATGCAAACAATGTTCCTTTTGCTCGAATCCCTGGAGTGGGGGATAGGGCAATTCCAAACATGGAACATAGGTTAGGACTAATAATAGCGGCACACGAAGGGCTCGCTTCTGTACATGCTGGCGTCTCAGCCACAGTATCATTGTTAAAACAGAGATACTGGTGGCCACAAATGAGAAGACAAACAAGGAACTATGTTTTAGAATGTGAAATATGTCAAAGAATGAAAGTATCAACGGTGAAACGACCAGCGCAGACGCCCCTTCTAATCTCAGATAAACCATTAGCCTGTGTTTATCTGGACCACTGTGGTCCCTTACAAAGGGATGGTAACTATAAATATATCCTGGTCGCAGTGGATTCATGCACGAGATTCAAATGGATGTGGCCCCAGCGATCGGCTGACGCCAGAACTGTTATAAAAGATTTGCGAGTCTTTATCGGCACATACGCAATTGGCATGCTGCATTCTGACCAGGGTCCTGCTTTTAGCTCTCGAGCTTATAAGGAGGCCATGACCAGCATGGGCATTGCATTGCGGTACTCTTGTCCATTTCACCCTGAGGGGAACGGAATTGTAGAAAGAAAAAACCGTGACATAAAGCAATCTATAACAGCAAAGGTATTAGGTTCGGGAGCTGGGTGGGTCAAACATCTAATAAGTGTCCAACGTAGTCTAAACAACCTGCCAAGAAATTCTCTGAAGGGATTCAGTCCGTACGAATTATTGTTTGGAACTAGGATGTTAGTCTTAGATCTTGACAGTCAGACTTCAGTGGTGAAGGAAAAAAGCTTTGATATCAAAGATCGTTTGGCTATTTTACAGGACTTAAACAAAACAAGAAAAGACCTGAGCAACATAAAGTTGAAACAGCAGCCAACAACCACTGAAGAACCACTGAAGAACCACCACCTGTCCCAGCAAGACCTGTCTGGATTTCCAAAAGTCGGGGATCTGGTCAAAGAAAAGATTGCGGTAAAGAAGGAATTTGGGCCTTCTTACAGAAAAGCAGTTCCTGTCTTGTCTATCAACGGGACAAGATCAGTTATACTACCGCCGCTTGCTGGTAAAAAGGAGAACCGAGTTGTATCCATCGACCTGGTAAAACCACAATCATGTGGCCGATAACAAACAGTAGGCCGAGTGGACTCCCGGTAAGTAGTAAAACACCAAGGTTTGCTACCAATACAGAGGTCCTAACTACGAAATTTATGGTCCAGTTGAAATCCTGAAATATCCACACCAAATCAAGATCTCGTTGAGTGACTTTGTAAAACCAAGCTCATTTGCTGAAGATTGGGACTTTGAAAATATAAATGATATGATGTCTGACTTAGTGATGTCTGCTAAATTTACCAAACATGATTATTTGCAGGGTTCGACTAATTATGATAGTATGTACTGTTACAACCACTATGGTAACCATTTTCTACATAAATCGGCACAACCTAGAAATGTTTTAAATTATAATCAATGGGAACATTGTGCAACCCCTCCAAAAGGAAGCTCAAGAACCTTTTATAACAAATATTCATACTTTTCAGGTTTCAACACAAGTAATGCTGAAACATTTTATTTCAAATTGTCAAATAAGACAGGGACAAAGACCATGCTTACGAACACAAAATTGATATATTCAGACTCATTTTTTGAACAAATGAATACTTTTGGTTTCGATTATTGGGACAAAAATGTTGAAGTAAAAAGTGTTTGGGGTACAAAAGAATGGCAAGTACAAGGTATAGAATCATTGTTTAGAGCCTGCATGATCCCAGAACAAATTATATTTTTAAATGACACTGTTCAACAAACTACCTGTCTTGGCCTAGCCAAAATCAAAGACTTAAATAAACCTTCTATTCCAAAGCCAACAATGAACAGCAATAGCTCTACAGATGAAGAGATAGACGTAAACTATGTATTAAACCAAAACAGAACACATCCTGATTGGAAACAATGGTTAATCTGCCCCACAGATACTAATAACTGTCAAGATAGATTCCTGAACAAAACACAGGGGTTCACATTGACCAGGCCAGACCCTAGATATTCCCAAAGACAACACCCAGGGATAATAACCACCTACAGTGTGGGCAAATTATGCCTTCAATGGCTACAAACTTCCACACTGACAGAAATTAAGCAACACCTAACTTTACTTACTGATGGTGCTGACTTGCGTGATTTCATTATGGGACCGCGCAAACAGCGTCAAAAATGTTTCATAGCAGCCTCTGTATATGCAGCTTACAACGAGGCCTGGAAGGTAACTCAAATTGAGACAGCAGAAAGTATACGGGAAATTGACCGTATTAATTTGGAAAAATCACTTTCTGTAGTGGACAATGGGTTAATGACTCTGTCCTCCAGATTTTTTTCTTTGGACAGCATTGTGTCTTCAGCAATCGACATCTTATCGCAAGACTTACT
Source organism: Lissotriton helveticus (assembly GCF_964261635.1). Lineage (NCBI taxonomy): Eukaryota > Metazoa > Chordata > Amphibia > Caudata > Salamandridae > Lissotriton > Lissotriton helveticus. The sequence continues at coordinate 626,411,636 of NC_136072.1, read as the reverse complement.
GTTGTTACAACACGGTCAGTCTCAATTGCGTTCTATTGTACAGCTTGGCTGGACGTTACAAAATCTGCGTTCAGGCTATGTGCCTTGGCGTTTAATCAACACAACGTCACTATTCAATATCTTTAACCTTACTGATAAACAAATCAGTATGGCACAGAAGGGTGCTGATTATACAATCCTGAGCATTGAGAAACTCGAGAGATTACCAGTGCCAATGTCAGACGACCTGTCAGTGAATGGATAATACATGGGATAATTAATATTCCAATATCAACCTTCAGGTTTCAATACTGCCAAAAATATATACAGGCTGGCATGTACGAAAAATTGGGAAAAGGGTACATTAAGTCAACATGGAACCTGCCCTATTCACATGCATGTGTCAGTAATAAAGGACAGAAAGTGTTTCTTAGTGGCAATAATTGTGCGATGTCACTAAGCGGTACACTTCTGTGTAATGGAATTAGTTTGCATGGAGCCTGTGAAGGGAACTCAAATAACCTTTCATGTCACCAGCTAGGCGCACCTGCAACAGAGATAGAACCATTCTTTAAAAGACTCTATAATGGGAGTTACATTCTAATTGTGGATCGCAGATGTTGTAGTCTTATGGCCGGGATTCCTTATCTCATAACTACGACTGCGAAGGTCATGTGCTGTGGACACTCATTGTTCCCCAGCTCCTTTCCAGACAGGGAGGCAAGGGCATAGCCTAACTTGAAAATTACTTCTATTCGAATAGATACTTTAAGCAGAATGAAAACAGTGCTTCTTCAGACGCCGACCAGACTCACGTCATCAAAAGAAACGTATGATCTCCTAGTCGCAAGGACGACTGCAGAGATTCACTCATTGTTATCAACTAATTTCCCCATACATTTCGCAGAAATCCTGAATGAAATCTTAAATATTTCTGATACCAGTGGAGTCTCAAAGGTATTTAAGACAGCATTTTCGATGGCATTAACACCATTCAAAGCCATACTGGGTATTTTTCCAGATTTCGTCCATTCGATTTTTGGCGGACTTCCCCTCATTTTGGGACTAATTGCAGGAATCCTATTCATGGTCCTAATATTTCGTTATGGCAAACCGTGTCACAGACAAAACACCTGCGACAAGGGAAGAAACAATCCGAGCCATTGGATACCGGGACCGGATATCAAAAATCCTGGGACTATCCCGGCTTAGAGACCTGAACATGACTTGGTTTCTTTCATTTCGACCAATGTGGCATCGATGTGTTTTACCTGTATTAAGGTGCTTGCTGTGCGGAGAAGAATGCGTGTTGGACACCTGTCTGACGCTACAATCGGATGCGCCAATGGATGCAGAAACATTGTTGAGTCCAATAACGGCTCATGCTTTGTGCTGCCCTCAACGGCTACCAATCCTGATGACGGCATTCGTGGAAACTTCACCACTACGATTGAGGGGTAGTGAAGTTCAAGACGAAAGCAGCATCGATCAGGTACGACCTTCTGTCAGCAATACTAATCAAAACGTCAATGGAGACAATCATGCGCACGAATGCATGGTTACACCTTTTTCCGAGTTAGTGGAACTCTCCCAGGAAGCTGTTGACAGCTTTTTCGACAGTCTAAATGATATGATGTTCTCACCAGAGCAAAAATAAAGACTTTTGAGCAAGCTAGCACGCGGCGTTCCCTGAATTTGGCCTTCAACTAGAATAGCAAAATAACATGAACAATTTCCCCTCCAGTTCACGGACAGCGATTTTTTCAGCAGCCCCAAAATATTTTTACGATTTTTCGGGACACTTATCTTCTGCTTAAAGTAAAAACGCTGGTATGTTCATAATTATTTTTATTCTGTGATGAAATGGTCTCGAACCTTTTTTCTGTATTAAGAGTCATTTCATGTGTAAATTCTCATATACCAATTAGCAATAATGTATACATATGCGTGATTACTTTAGCATTATTCTACAACTTGAGTGCATATAATACATGTGACTGTTTTTTCCGTATATCAAATAATTTGGAAATGCATTATATGTATTTTGGGGTGGTAAGGTATACACGATACTCTACAGTATGTTTTACTATGCCTAGATTCGTAAATATGGCCATAGTTAGCGTGGAGTGGGTGTGATGTATTCCTATAGGTTCTGTATCGATCCCCCTATTCCTGACCCTGTTCTGGTTAACAAGTTAACTAGCAGCCATCCCATGATGCAGAAACCGTTATCTGATTAAGCCACACTACGGCACAGGAACGTGTTATCTGATTAGGTCATAACGCTTGCCATCTAATTAGACAAGCGATATTCCTCCAGCCCCTGATAAGGCATACGGAGTTCTCAAAACAAATCAAACCTATGACAACCTGGGAAAAACCCGGCGGCCATTGTTTTGATTTCACCGAGAACTTCAGCAAAAGAATGTGCTAACGACCAGCTCGTATGACATCCTTATTGACGTATCTATGTCCATCCTTACGTCAATCTCGGCACCTTACAGGTATAAATATTACCGGTATTGCCTTAAGCAAACACACGCGGTGGTGACGAGATCGGAGCAGCCAGACTTGCCGAAGCCCAGAGCAGAGCAGACCCCGCTGGCGCAGCCCCGCCTTCCTGACGCGCTGAGAACGAGACGCTGCTTTCTCCTGCCGATAAATCCAGCTCCGGCGCTTCCAAGCAGCCCTCGCAGGCAGCCTGGAATATCGAGACCAGAGACGAGAGATACCATCCCTCATTCATCCTAAATTCCAGGTACAGAACTGAATAACCCCTCGCAGAGAATTCTTGAGTCAGTCACTTGGCAAAACAAACTTAACTTAAACTGCTACTTTCTATTCCCGCCCACGTATTAGGCTCAGGTCAGGTACACTGGGGTAGGCGTAGTTAGAAACACCAGTTGAGTACGATTAGTCAAATGTATATGTGTATGTATCTATTTCATCCATTTTAAACCACCATATGGCTTAGAAACCATATAAATGTTTTTACAGTATTATTTTATACTTCTGCTTTTATTGTATGCACTTTACTTAACCATAAGTATTGCGATAATATCGATCCATTTCTCTTGTATGAGAAAAGAGACTGATCAATAAATACCATCTTTTATTGAACACGCCCGTCTCTTCCTTTTCTCTACAATCTGGTGAAACTAAGAATGCACGTACTGACTGAGTAAAATAAGTTGTCTTTTGTTTTCACACGACTCTAGAGATACACTCTTGATTAGGGGAGAGCAAAGTTGTCATGTTCTATGGTTGTCAGAAACTAAATCCCTTCTTGTCTATCCAGGGAGGTTCAACTCCTCCTTGCCTATTCGAGAAAGTTTCTAGTGAACTCTGAGCTAGCTGGCAAACCCAAAACTTTAAGTCTAATATCGACAGTAGAAGACCTAGTTAAAGTCTGGTCTAGGCCTATACTATTGAAGGTATTATTCCAATGCGCAGAGCCTATTGGGATAATAGGAACTACACTACATTAGGTGGCGGAATGACAACTCCTTCTCTAGTTTTGATCGGCTTGTCCTTTTTGAAATAATTCTTCACTTTATTTACAAGGGTCAATTTTCTCTTATTCCCGTACATGATGCTGGTGTTATGGCCTTTCCACTGATCCTTCTCAAATCCTAAATGTCTTGGATCGGGTCTAGTCTCTGGCCTATACGTATGCCACATACAATTTCCTGAAAGCGACTTTGTTTACAAGTCACTTCCAATCTAATTGCGTCTTCTATTTTCGTTCAACCAATCAAATGCGCGATTTCAAATAGTCTCGACCAATGGGTGCGCGGCCTTTCCGTGAGACGAGTTCTCACGCTTCGGCACTCACCCCTCCTTTACAATACTAGTTCCGCTACACACCCGCTGTCTCTACCCATCCCAGCGCGGCACAGAGTGACGTCAGAACAGCTCTGCAACTGACTCCCTCCTTCACAAGGTAACAGAAACTTTTATTTCTTTTTTTAAAGTGCAAGTGCTTTAATTAATTTACAACGTAAAAACATTCGCCACTGTACTCGAGTGTCTAGAAAGAAAGATTTGTTTTACTGCAAGTAAACCTCTTCTGTCTACTTTTCAAATACTACGAGTAGATCTCTTCTGCCTACCCTTCACTCAAGCATTAGAGAACCTGCTACTTCTTTGACTCATCCACTTCTTTCCGGGATATATACTAAGTCTAAAGTTTCACTAGCGAACTCTTTTGCTAACAATCAAGCTTAGACAAACCTGCTACTCCTTCCGTGTGACCCTTACTAGGTTATATCACAATAGAAGTTTTGCCAGCGAACTCTTTGCTACCATTTATTCAAACATATATTCAGAAAACCCTAATTAGTGCTTCCAGTTCTGCCTAACCTGCACCAATTTTCCTTGAGTCAATGACCTCACCACGGCGTGGATTCTCCTCACCACCCGTTATTCAATTCCCCAGGGATTCCAGACAAACATATAACATTCACTAACAGGTAATATTAGTACATTTATCAATATAACAGCAAGAAAAACAATTTAAAACATTTCATAATTTTAAAGCAAAAACATTACACGTGATTGATCAATCTAGCAGCAATAAAATTTTCACAGTTTAGCAGCAAAAAATCTTTTTAGCAGCATCCGACCTACCTATCTTAACTAGTCCTACCCAACTTTAACTAGTCCCTAACCATTTTCTTTAACTAGTCCCTAACCATCCTCTGGCTACCAGAAAATTACCGATAGAGCGCGCAGGCCACCCGACCAACAATTTTTACCACATACGTATCGGGCCCATAAACTTCAATTTACCATATTCATTAATCGGGCGACCATACACACTACTACCAGTAACACTTGTTCCTTCCTATTTATTTCCAGTGTACCCGACTTACCATTCCACCGTTACGGGTACCTAAGATCACAATGGATCAGGGAGCTAGCTGTAAAAGAAAGGCAGACACCAAAATACTTATACTTTATATATTGTATTTGTAGTTTATAATAACCACAAACTCAAGAAGTTTTGAAAACCTTTATCTAAAATTCATCAAGCTCAGAAAACATGAGGTTTACAACGAGCAAGCAATCGATAACCAGAATTACAAAGAGCACGTATCCATAAAGGAAGTAAATAAAACCAACCATTTGTGAATCTAAAGGGAGGTAAGAACAGGGAACATGCTAGGCAGCAGTTTCAGAATTTAGACTTAGTATGGAGAGACAAAAAGACGGGGGGAATAAAGAGCATACTAGAATTTCACAGTGAAATATTTCCCCATAAAGAGGAACTATAGGTAAAATGCAAATAGACCATACTAATAAACCGGTGCAATTACTTGAATCGACTAAACAATGGGTAAAGACAAGGAAAATCTATGTATCATAAACTGAAAAGGAATGTACTAAGGATGGGTAAGAAAATGGAACATGCTAGAATAACGACAATTTTAGGTATGACTTGTTCATTTAGAGATGCGAAAAGCATGGAAAATCAATTTTGCAAGAGTATGACTTTATTAAAGCAAAAGAAAGGAAAATATAGAAGGTGCAGAGTAGACTTTCAGCACTATGTTTACCTAAAGTGGTGTGGAGACCAACCCTGGCCACGGGTCAGTTAAGGACAGGAGGAACCCCAAGGAAGGACAGTCGCCAGTAGGACAGTATGGACGGAAAGGACACCCCAGGACAGGACAGGAAACCCAGATTAGGATCAGGACAGGACCACCAAGGCACGACCAGCACCCGCAGTATGGAAGCAACGCCTGCGCTCCACCCTCTCTGCAGCTATCAGTCAGAACCCCGATTGGGTTATCGAACTCCCCAGCAAAGTGCTCCGCCAGCACTTAAGGTTTCTCAACAAACCCTTGAGTTTATGGAGATTTCGGACAGAGTGCTCCGCAGCGCTCTGTATCAAGTCACCTATTGAGTGCGTTGGGTCAGTGACAGGTCAGCTATTCGGACAAGTCGGACAATTTCTCTAGGTAAACCTAGGCTAGTTATACTGTTTTCGGGTCAGTGTACCACCCCCCAAATGTTGCAAGTGTAAGAATCCCCAGTTTCGATTGGTCCCTAAGTAGGATAGGTCAACACACCAATCATATTTCATTTCTACAAGCCTGCATTTACATGATCTGGGACCGCCTATGAATTTGGGGTTCCCATGACCTAACATTCTTATTACAATAGTACATCTATGAATTGTGATACATTGAAAGCAATTCAGCTTCTTCTGCTAGGCGAAGGTGCATCTTCCCAGGCACATCTTGGCTGGGACTTTGGGTTGGCAGAATTTCAATGCCACCGGCAGAGGACTGTCATGCTCAGAAGGGCTGTTCAATATGGAATCACGAGAGCTCCTCAGACCCCCAAGAATGCGGTACATGGAAAGTAAGCGAAAAAAATTTAGAAACACAGGAATAAATTAATACACTGTATACCATGAATATCTACTCTATACCCCTTACTTTATAATAACTATAGCATTAATGTTAGAGGCACACGAGACAGTAGCGCAAAAGCAGCAGCGCAAGCTTCGGCATGTGAGAACACAAAGCGGCCATCTTAATGCTAGTGCGCAAGTGCAAAAGATTCCCACCAGAACTGCGAGTACGTCACGTCACATGATTGTGACCGACGCATGCGCAGAAGAAACCCCGCCAAACAGCGGCCATTTTTAATGACATACGTTGTTAAGGTTAATACACACATAAGCAAGCATCTCTCGGATACCCCAAATGTCAGAATAAAGGGGAAATTAGGAAGACGAACAGGTTGAGTTAATGTATTATAATTATTCGAGGTTCATGATTACGAGCAAGTCGCGTAACGTGCGAATCCTTGCTCCATCAACCCTGCCCAGAACGGCCTCATTAATCCCCGATATGAGGTGAGATGCAGGCAGAGAAGACGTGCGCTGCCTGCTGCCCCGCCCTCCCCCGCGCTTCACTCTCAGCGCGGGGGAGGAAAAAGACTGCTCAACCGGCTCTACAAATGCTGCTTGCTTCCCCGCTCCACACAATGCATCTCCGCTCCTGACGCCCACCACCTCAGACGCTCCCCCCTCCCCGGGCTGCAAAGAAAGTATTGGGGCCGCCCTTTTGACACGCAGGTGGCCCGTTCACTTACCGGCATTATCCTCGGCCACTTGGGCGATGTGCAGGCGGCCACTGTCACTCCCGCCGAGGCCTGCCGAACCGGGCGCGACGGCACCGCCACATCTCCAATAACGAGGTCCATCAGGCCCGCCTCACTAAGGAGCTGGATGGCCTCAAGAACTCGATAATCTTCACCTGCCATTCCGCAACAAATACTGCCAAACCTGTAAACTATGAAATAGCTTAACCTAAAGGCACAAACACTACCATAAAAAATGACCTCAGCCTAAGCTCCCAGTCACCAGGTCACCAAACCTAAAATGGTGGCTGGGAGCAGGAGCCCAAAGCATTTATGCTTGGGCTCCTTTTGGGCTATAATTAAAACAAGCCCAAAAATTAAGATAGCTTGTGCGAGGCCAGTCCCCGGCCCCTCCCAAACTGCACAGGGGGGCCTCCCTGCGTTCAGCTGCCCCCCAAACTCCCCATCGGGAGATGTGGAGGAGAGCATCCCTTGCCTAAAGACCTTGCAGAGAGATAGCGTGGAAGCAGAAATCCGGCCGGCAAAACAATGCTGTATGCTTGCGACCCCCGCCAGAGCAGAGCGAAGCCTGGGAGAAAGTAGGGCAAATCCAGGTGAGCATGCAAGTGCAGAGGAGCACAAAATGGCAGATACCCAAGCAGGCAGAGCCCACTAGAGCAGGGCAGAACCAAATAGCAGAGCTCCATCCGTCAGCGCCCGCTAGTGCCGGGCAGAATCATAGCAGAGCCCCACCCGCCAGCGCCCGCTAGTGACAGCAGTGCCTGCAAAAGTAGGGTAGCCACAGCAAAACAGAGCCAGGGCAGTGGCGGCTGGTCCATAGGGGCGTTGGGGCAGCGCCCCACAAAAAACTGCTCACTGCAGTTCGTGCCACAGGAATGTAAGCAGACAAATTGCCAGCTTTTACAATTCGACTGTTTACATTGCCGGGTTGGCCTGTGTTTCACGGGTGAAAGACTAAAGTGCGCATGTCAATGCACAGTGCAGGCAGGTGAGAGCAGGAGTCCAGAAAATGGTCTGACTGCACATGTAAGTGAGAAGCGTTGCTCCTCACTCACGTTCACAAACCATTAGGTATGTTGTGCATGCCTAGTGTAGTGCAGGTGTCTGGAGATAGGCTCCTGCTCGGGCAGTGATGCGTTTTTTGCAAAGTCGCCCCATGCCCTATCAAATGCCAGGGTCAGCTACCCGCCCCTCTCCGTCGCATCCAGTCAGTATTTCCTGTTGAGCGGCAAAAGAAAAGAGCGGGGAGAAGTTAGTTCCACCATGGACATGATGCGATTCGGGACCGGAGGAGATGCCTGGTAAGTTTTATTTATTAAATTAACCCCCACATCCCTCCTCGCACATACCCCCCTCAGCCCCCCCCAGTCATGCCGGCTGCGCGCAATGTGTGATAAGGCAATTCACCCTTGTTTTGCGTGTGTACACGAAATGCACTATTCATGTCCTTGGCCACTGCTTCGACACTCTGAAAGAGACACTCACTTGTACAGGCCTGTTTGAAACTGTGTGTGCATAACTTGCAACATACAAACGTAGACTGTACCTAAGCGTGGTTTTGAGATTGACGTGCAGTGTAGGCAAGCATACATTACAGCTTTTATCAGGTGTAATTAGGGCTGGGCGTAGTTCGCGAAGTAGCGCTTTGCAAAGCTACACAAAGTGCACTTCGCACTACGCGAGCTACGCGTAGCACTACGCGAACTGCGTAATAGCATGGTCACACTGTGCAAGATGCCGTTTTCAATGATTGCACAGTGCGGACAAGCATTCGGCACTGTGCAATCATTGAAAATGGCATCTTGCACAGTGCGAGCTGTCGTTTTCTGTCGCTTGAGGAGATTTTTCTACGAGCGGCAGCTTTCTCAGCGCGGACTGGTAGTTTCTCATCGCGAGCGGTCGCGAGCATACGCGACCACTCGCAATGAGAAACCAGACCTCCCCACGTTGAGAATCTTGCAGGGAGGTATATTTTCCACGCTCGCGATCGGCAACTTGTTGTTGCTGATCGCAAACGAGGAAAAAGTCTTGCCAGGATGTCATTTTGCTTGCTCGCGGTCGCCAACTTGTCGTTGAGGACCGTAAGCAAGCAAAAAATGACCACTGCGCTACACTACGCGTGTTCATACTGTGCTACGTGCAGTTCACATAGTGCGAAGTTGCGCAAACTTCACAAACTACGCAAGCGTAGCATAGTGCTTTGCCCAGGCCTAGGTGTAATGGTGTTTACCTCCCATAGACACTCTACTGTGTGTATTGATTCCAGAGTGAGAACTCTCAACAGAGGACTGCAAGAGGACAGAGGGACTCGTGAGACATATTTCATCTCCAGTGCACCCGGACTGTGTTATTTACTGTAACACATCCTTGGTAATAGCCACACTATAGCGTCATTACTCTCAGAGCAGGAGACCAGGACGATACTAGCGCACAATGCTAGTGACATTCTTTGCATTTCCCTCAACGTTATGTGAACTTCACAAACTCCTCCCAGTTTGAAAAGTTTATTGACTTTACCAACTTCATACAACTTTACTTGAAGGATTTTCAGTTTTAAAAAAAGTTACGGGGCACACACGTTCTTACAAAAACTCTTCTGCAAAAACCCACATCCGCTAAAGTCCACGTTACCAGTGTTGTATCTCGAAGATCCCTCTGCCACCCCCCCCCCCCCCCCCCCACCTCGTCTCGTTTCACTAGCTATGGGAAGGCACCGAGTCAAACTGAGGTAGAGAACGTGTGCAGTCAAAGCCCAGAATCAGAAGAACCACAAGGGCTGTCCTTGGCAATGGTGACGCCTGGTGCGGCATTCCTTTCTGGTCAATACAGGCTAGAGCTGTGATTCCCAACAGACTGGGTGATCTGTGGCAGAGCCTGTGAAATGCAAGTAAGACTGATTCAGTAGTTCATCCTATCAAGGTTGATGAAAGCCTTATTGTATATTGGTAAATAACTGATCTGAGAGATGGTACACCCAGGCAGTGGGTCAAGATTAGCATTGCTGTAATTGGTTAAGTGTTGGGCGCACCTGGCAGTGACTGACTCTGGCTCAGACCCCACTGCCCCAAAGCTATTCAGAATGAATGCCTTTGGCAAATCTCATGTCAGCTATTTAATAGCCTGTTATGTTTCATCACTGTCCGTCATGTTCACTGAGGGAATAGGGGAGATATCAAGTTTTGTAGCTAAGTGCCTCATGTTCGAATCTTTATTTTTCATTTGATCGCATTGTGTGATCTCTGGCAAATCACTTTAACTCATTGTTTCTGGAGGCTGTAAATCATGCAGTGTGTGGTACACAAGAAGATGCAAGCATTCACTTGTTATAAATTATGAAATGTTTGTGTCAGCAACCAATAGCTTTGCCCTGGCCTGTTCTCACAGTGGCTTAGTGCGCACTGCAAGCTATCTACATTTCAAATACTCGCACTATATTCAATTATGTAGCTTTGGAAAAGGTTTGAAGAACAATTGAAGGGAAGGGACGTAATGCTTAATGCTTATTTAATGTTAAACGTATAAATGTAGTTTTGCAACAATCTGATCTACTTGTAAAGTACCTATTTAACGCAAGGACCCCTTCATAGCGCTTAAAATGTAATCACCCTTGGGGTTAGGAGGTTCAAAGCATGAACAGGGACTCAAGCCTTCGACCTTCAGGTCACACACCGAGCTCTGCAAGGGGATGCAATAAGGCATCTCACGTTCTATTGTTAATACCACATAAAAGTTAATAAATAAAGGCTTGTTACCATATTGGGTTGCAGATGCCCTCAGTCCTGAGCTTCCATTTGAAAACATATTGTATTTTGAGAGTTGTAGTCGAGCTCCATTTTTATTAAACAAATGGCACCAAAATACCAGTTTACATAAAATGTACAGGGCAACATTCACCTGTCATGAAGAAAGCTTGTATTTCTAAAAATTTGGAAACACTGCATGTGAATATGACGTTCTGTTAAATCCCATTTGAATAGCTCATCCCCACCCTTTCAGAATCTGGTTGCCCTTTACTGTTCAGGGTCTCTCTTTCACCGGCGTTAATGCTGTTGTGTTTCATATAGTTTATGCCACACAGTGGCCAGCAAGCTGGGAGTGGAATGGTGCACTGTTTATTGATGGGTTAGGTACAGAATACCCGTCTACATCTTAGAATGGCGAAGGTTGTAGCATTGTTTTTTGTAAAGCTGGGTTACTGTGCTATAATCCCACATGTGGGAAACCCATCCAGCCCAACAGTAAACCCCGATTGAATATATAGAAAGTGTACAGCTGTCCTAAATATTCCATCCCCTCGATCACAGCAGTACACGCGAGAATGCAACCTGCTCATATCATTACTACTACTGTACACTTTATTTATATATTTCACAGCGAGTTGAAGCCACCATGCTCAAACCTTCAGCATTCTGCAAGTGTCAAGTATGAATCCTCGTTAGGCAGATTTGGCTTTTTTTTCATCCTTTCCATCTTGGTAAAGTAGCATTTGGGTATTAGTATAAGTATAGTATAATTTATTTAAACTACACTCTCACCGTTGCCTTATTAACCTTCTTACTCTCTCAAATTTGCTTAAAAATGCACCATTTGCCCAGTCTTTTTTCAAAATATTTTGGGGCGGAGAACTCCGCCAAACCCCCTTATGGAAGTGGGGTGGGTCAACCCTTCCCTTATACTAGGTCATGGGTGACAGGGGTCAGCCATGTTGGGGAGGGATAGGAGGCATGGGATGCTAATTTGCTTTGGAGGGTTCTGGTGTGGAACTCACTACGTAACTCTGGTTTCAAGGAAGGCTTACGAGGACGTAATGATTGTACCCAAACTCATGTCAAACCACACACCGTGTTAGGCAGTCAGGCCTCCTTGGTTCGCAGAAACGCAAGTGCACCCTGTAGGAGAGTGGGGTCTGCAATCCTATGGCCACCCCAGATTTTAGCTTTTTGCTTCACTGGTTTACGACTTTCCCTGGCTGTGGGCCTGCTAATCAGAGCCACAGCCTAGCTGTTCTCCCTCTAAATTGACAACCATGTACTTTAGGTGCATTTACCAATTGGTACTGGGCCACCTTATCAGTCCCTGTACCCAGGGCATAGGTGTACCCAGGGCCTACCAGGGGCTGAAGCATGTATTATGCCACCCCTGGCTGGCCATCTAAAACTGACACAACTGGCTGCATGACAGCTGGGGCAAGGTGGTGTAATCACCCTTTGCTATAGATATAGTATACCTATATCTAACCCTAAAATGGACACATATATTCCTATCAGTCACTCCTATGGCAGGCCTTATCAATCCTGAAGGCAGAGTGCTTGGAATTATGTGAGATGGTGCTCTGGCATGAGCTGAGCCCGTCTGAAGCTTGCGGAACCAAGTCCTAATAGCTGTTCCATGATAACGCTATACCACATACTCTTAAGTGCATTATCAACCTCGCAGTTAAATCTAACTCTGGTATAACATTATCAAAACATGTCGAGTAAGGTGTCATACAAATTGGAATACTACCCCCTCGCCAATTCTACCGATGGGGGTAGCATTCCACCCTTCTAGATGGACACGACATGTATGTAACTGTGAACCCCGGTTAAAGTTAACTCGAGCCTCAGCATCACAAAATGGATGCTGCTACCACAGACACAAGTCTGACCTCCTGCTACTGGGAGTCCTTCCAGCGAGGGAGGCTTGGACAAAGGGTTTCCTGCCTTGGGAGGTGCTAGCACCACCCCAGACAGGATTTTGTGTATTGGGTAGGACAGGCCTGAAAGGAATGAGACATGCCTGGGGCAAACAAGGTGTCCTGTGCATACACCGGTTCAAACCAGTTGCTGGGGCATCCCTGCCCCAGCTCTGGCGGGAAACCGGACAAAGGATAGGGGGTGTAGCCACCCCCCTTCCTGGTCCCACCCAGGGGAGGGACCTAGTCAGTAGTGCAGCCCCCTTTAGGAGAATAAAGGTAGGAGCTGGTCCCATTCCAAATTAGATTATCCTGAACAATTCTACAAGAAGAAACTCTGGACTTCGACGTTCTGCTCCACAGAAGACTGAAGAATCTCCCTTGTGGACAAGGAGTGTCCACCCTGCAACTGCAGGCACCATCAAGCGTCCAGCGGCTTCACATTGTCGTCTTCCCTCGAGGATCCAGACTTCAGAGCCTGACGAGACCCGGATTCCCAGACCTCTCCGACCTCAACTCACATCTGCAGCAAAGCTGAGACCCGTGGGTGCGACGAGACACGTGGGACCGGCCATCTTGAACGAACCTTCACTTCGCTTCCAGCACAACTTCCGAGGTAAACTCGACCAAGTGCTTTGGGGATTGAGAAGCCCCAGCCCCGATCTGCCCCTGCACCGAAGATCAGCCCTCCAGCTTCCACGAGATCTGCGTGGGGCCCTTCTGCTTGTTTGCTGCTCGACGCGTTGTCTGGTCACTTGCCGGCTGGCTAGTGGCCTCCTAGATGACGAACCTTTGAATCTTCACTGCTGGTCTGGTTGCTCCAGACTGGCCCTTGCTCCCTTCCAAAAGAGGGGCACCCCGGACTCTCCTAGTCCGCACCAGACGTCTTTTCCACTCACCACGTGGGTTGCCTTTGCCAAAGCCTGTTGACTCCAATTCCGGATCCGACACCGCCGACAGCGAGAGCCTGCATGGGACAGCTCGTGCCTCCATCCTGGTCGTCGAAGACACCTCCTGGTCCACGTGGCTGCAGAGTCAAGCGTCCACTCTTCACCTGATCGCGACGACAGCACCTGGTTCCTTCCTGGTTCCACACCGGTCACTGGCTAGTGACTTTGAACACTGTCCCCTCTGCTTTCAGGTCCTCTTCTTCACCGATCCACCCTTGGATCGCACCAGACATCTTCCTCCTGGTCGCCTGCAGCCTCTTTTCTTCCAGGCTCCATAGGCTTCAACGCGAGAACCCAACACACTTTGACACCTATGCACCCGCAGCCCGTGGGTGAGGTAACGAGAGCATTTCGGTGCTCAAGGGTAGTTTAACTGCCCTAGTGTCCAGTTACACAGTCGTTGTAGTCCTACCTAGTCAGGATTGTCCGTACTCACCTTTAACTTGTACTGTACTGTCCATAGACGTTGTTACGCATCTCGCGTGTGAGTTCACACTCTGCACACGTGTCCCGTGGGCCTCCTATTACTTACCTAAGGTCAAGATAGCGTAGTCCTAGCGAACCTCCAGCCTCTGGACAGCTCCATTCTTTTAATCGACTTTCACATTCCACTTACTTAGTATATGGTTTGTCGTGCCTCCAGGGCACCATTGTAATTTTGTGCAACTTGTCGTATTTTTCTTAAGAGATTGTCATGTGCTTAGCCCTCTGACCTCATAAAGAGTTCAGAGGTGTTGTTATTAATAAATATAGTGTTTATTTTCATAACAACCTGTGTGGTGTCCTTTCATCTGGTATTCAAGGGGTTATATTGTGGTAAAACAGCTGGCTTCACATGCCAAAAGAGTTTAGCCTAAGACTGCTTTGTCCATGCTACCATTAGGATAGCTGGTCTATAAGGTTGACTTGCAACCAATCACCATAAGGGTTGTTTGGACTGATACAAGGTGATCACTAGAACTAGTGAGCATCATATATTAGGCCAACTTCTCACACACCCAACCCACACAGTAGGAAACAGGCCCACCACAAGGCACAGGGCTACAGGGAACTGCATCCCACGCTCTGTGTAAAATGGACCAGCAGCTCCTACATTGCTGATAATTTGTCTGTTGTGGAGGATGGTCATCGTCCTTTTCCTCCTGTAAAGACTGTATTGTGTGGGGTGTTTCCAATCTAATTAAACGTTCTTTGCTTGTCCAACACATCATGCTGTCTTTGGAAAGACTGGTTTTGACTGTTTAAAAAAAAAATCACAACGCCTTTAATGTAGAGGACACCAATAAAAATATTATGAGTAAAAATTGGATTATCTTTTGACGCAGAAAAATGTCAGTTAATACAGAATAAAAAAATGCATCAGTCATGTTATTAACACCAGAAGGATGAAAGACCGAGTCTGTACCACACAGCCCACAAGGACGCCACCCGCAGACATCACCCCCTCATCAGATTAGCCAAGAGATCCTCCTTCAAAGACCGCCTGGATAACAACGCACACAACAGCAAAGAGCTCTTCAGCATCGTAAAGGAACTCTCCAATCCCAGCGCCAATGACATACCGCCCTCACAAGAACTGTGCAACTCACTAGCCATCTTCTTCCACCGCAAGATCGCTGATAGCCATGACAGCTTCAACACCATGACCGCCCGACTATGCCAGACTCCACCCCCCTGTGAACACCACCAGCGCCAACCGCCTAACCTCCTGGTCCAACGTCAACGACGACGAGACAAGCAAGGTCATGAACTCCATCCACTCAGGATCTCCGTCAGGCCCATGCCCACACCACGTATTCAACAAAGCAGATGCGGCCATCGCACCCCAACTACGGAAGGTCATCAACATCTCCTTCGAAACAGCGACATTCCCGGAAAGCTGGAAACACGCCGAAATCAACGCCCTCCTCAAGAAGCCCAAGGCGGACCCCAAGGACCTCAAGAACTTCCGGCCCATCTCCCTGCTCCCGTTCCCGGAGAAGGTCATCGAGAAAATCGTCAACATGCAACTGGCCCGCCACCTGGAAGACAACAACATCTTGGACCCATCCCAGTCCGGGTTCAGACGAAACCACAGCACCGAAACAGCCCTCATCGCCTCCACAGACGACATCAGACACCAACTAGACAATGGCGAAACATCAGCCCTCATCCTCCTGGACCTGTCAGCTGCCTTCGACACGGTCTGCCATCGCACTCTAAAGACACGCCTCCTGGAAGCCGGAATCCAAGAGAAGGCCCTTGGCTGGACCACGTCCTTCCTCTCTGGCAGAACCCAGAGCGTCCGCCTCCCGCCCTTCCGATCCGAGGCCACCGACATCATCTGCGGCATCCCCCAGGGCTCATCCCTCAGCCCGACGTTGTTCAACGTCTACATGACCCCCCTCGCACAAGTGGCCCGCCAACGCGACTTCAACATCATCTCCTACGCCGACAACACCCAGCTCATCCTCTCCCTCCCCAAGGACCCGCATACCGCCAAAACCAACCTCCACGAGGGAATGAAGGCCGTCGCCGACTGGATGAGGAACAGCCATCTGAAGCTGAATTCGGACAAGACGGAGGTACTCATCCTCTGACTCACCCCCTCAGCCTGGGACGACTCCTGGTGGCCGACCACACTGGGAACAGCACCGACACCCACCGACCATGCACGCAACCTAGGATTCATCCTCGACTCCTCCCTCTCCATGTCTAAACAGGTCAACGCTGTCTCCTCCTCCTGCTACAACACGCTCCGCAGGATCTACAAGTGAATCCCGACCGAAACAAGAAGAACGGTGACACAGGCCCTCGTCAGCAGCAGACTGGACTACGGCAACGCACTCTACGCAGGAATCCCAGCCAAACACCTACGACAACTACAACGCATCAAAAACGCCTCCGCCCGACTGATCGTCAACATCCCCCGCCGCAGCCACAACACCCCCCCCCACCTGAGAGACCTACACTGGCTCCCCGTCGACAAGAGGATGCCTTCAAGCTCCTCACCCACGCACACAGAGCACTCCACCTCGCCGGACCAGCCTACCTGAACAGCAGACTCAGCTTCTACACCCCCATCCTCCAGCTCCGCTCTGTCAGCCTCGCCCTCGCCGCTGTCCCCCGCATCCAACGAACAACCTCTGGCGGCAGATTCTATTACAGGACCGGAGGCTTCAGATTATGCTTCTCAATCTTTACTGCATAAAACACAGCAGCCAATGAAAATGAATATTTTCACAAAACAGTAAAGAAACTTCATTTCCCATGAACACACATGAGCATAGGCACGCCCCACAGTCCATAAGAACCCCTTGCGTGCTCCCATCATCCTCTTTCTTTGCTGCTCACAAGTCAAAGTTAAGTGCACCTCCCCTCTGGTCCCCTCACTCTGCTTGTTGGTTGAGGGTGCTGTTGGGGGTTCATATTGTTACGTTTTGAGGTTAATGCGGGATCATCCGCTTATTATTGGTGATTTGAGGCTTTGGTATGTGTTATTCTAGACTCGTTGCTCGTTTTCGTGTATACCCAGGTGCAGCTCTCTGACCTTTGTTTTTTCACTCGTACTGCTTTGGGCCGATCAGCTTTTCGCTGTAGTTGCTCCCGCTGTGGAGTGCGCACGTCCGAGCGCTTGAGGAGACGGTCTCTGACCGGCAAGGGGCCGCCGCGTACACCAGTGGAGCCCGGTACCGGCAGCCTGAGGGCGCGCATGGGCTTCCCTGATACGCCCTGACGTTCAGGCCGGGTGGCTCACGGCCGACGCGCGTGCCCAAAACGCTCACCAATTGGGCTAGTTTTTGGTAGGATTTGGTAGCGTTTGGGCTGCGCGCCTCGGCGCGATTCCAAGGCTCACAGGAACGCGCGTTTTCGCTCGTTCTACACACCGGCTTGCCCCTTGTGAGATCGCCAGTGAGATTGGTTGGAAAATTAGAGAGGCCCAGAGTGTGCACACGCTCAGGAGATTGTAGGGGCCAAGGTCACTGACCTCATTGATTACAGCCTTGCTGAGGGGGTTTGGGTAACGTTACCAGACTTTTTCTGCTTCCAGTGTGCTGTGGGCTGACCCCCCAATTACCCCCAAGAGTGTGATCTGTCAGGGTGTTATCCCTTGTATATTGTAGTGTGTGCCTTCACTATGTAGGATTGGGTTAAGTACCCAGAGGAGGAAGATGCAGATGGGGAGGAGATTGCTGAGGGACAGCAGGATGCTGTCTTAGAAGGCAATATTGTGGAAGCTTTGGATGCCTCAGTCCAAGCTTCAGTAAATCGAGCCATGGAGACTAAGGTCCCTCAGACAGTGCAAAAGGCACTTGCAGTGGCCCTACGCCCCATAAGGAAACAGCTTGAAGGTTTTGCGAAACGCCACGGCTATGATAGGAAGAAGAAGCAAAAGCAAGCAGCCCCTTCTTCTTCCGCCGCAGGTTCGGACGAACAGAAGCAATGGCCGCATGCTCAGTCCATGGCTTCCTTGCCAGCTAGAGAGGCTTTAGACCAGCCAGGTTCTGGTGGAAAGGCGAAGAGTAAACGGCCAATTTTAGTGGACACAGATACGACCACCACCAACACTGATACCAACACGGACACTGACACCTCGGAGGAACCCCCTCCCAAGAAGGCCAAGGCTGCCCCCAAGTCGGCGGAGGACAAGGCTCTCAAAACCTTTAATTTTGATCCATCAGACATAGTACACCCTCGGTCTTTGGACTGGGTCCCGCCGCCGGAGGTCTCTGAGTACCTTCACGAAAACCTCAGGAAGAGTTTCAATAGGGAAGTTCGCAACCGACTACGGTCGGAATGCCCGCGTCCAGATATTCCGGACAGTGTGGCTGACACTCCGGAGATTGATGCCAGTATGTTAACCTTTTTGAAGAAGTTTTCAAAGGATCCCAAACGGGGGTTGGACCGGGCTTGGCGGGGCTGCCAAGACAAAATGCTGGACGTTGTGGGGCCCCTGGCGAAGATCCTTGAGATGGCCCTGGCGGCCAAGGAAGGGGCAACACCTGTGTTTCCGGACATCTTGGCTGGCTGGGCTCAGTGCGCGATTTGTCTAATAGGCAACGCAAATTGCGCTATCTCTTCGGAGAGGCGCAAGTCCTTGTTGCTCAGAATGGACAGTAACCTGACCGAACTTGCGGAGGCTGAACCAGGCCCCCTGGCTGGGGGTTGTCTCTTCGGAGACCGCTTCATTAAGGATGTCACCAAATATGTAGGGACTTTCACCGCCTTGGATAAGGCGCAGAGTGGAATCAAACGCGCCCTCACACAGGGTGTTTTCAACAGGGCCGGGCGAGGCGGGGGTCGCTCGTCAGGCCGAGGGTTCCAACGAGGCTCCCAGAGAGGAGATTTTGGTCGCGGGCGTGGAGAGTGGGACTCCACCCGTGGTGGAACCTTCTCTCCGTCTAGGAGAGGATTCAACAAAGGACGTTTCCAGTCGGGAAACAACAGAGCAAGTTTCAAGTCACACCAGAATACCGGTGAGTGTAACAGATGTCTATCTGTTTCCATTGGGGGGCGCACGCAGCATTCTCTTCTGCAGTGGCAGGTGTTGACTCAGGATGCTTGGGTTCTGCAGACCATTCAAGGGTTTCACCTAGATTTCTATTCTCATCCGACGCAGACATCTCCCCCGCCACCTCTCCATTTTTCCCAACTAGATCACAGTTTCATAGACGAAGAGGTGGCAGACTTGCTGCAGAAGGGCGCGATCGCTCCATGTCAGAGAAGCCCTCGCGGTTTCTCCAGCAATGTCTTTATCGTTCAGAAGAAAGGGGGTGGCAACAGGTTAGTGCTCAACCTCAAGGAGTTCAACCAGTATCTGACCTACAACCATTTCAAAATGGAAGGTATTCATTTGTTAGCAGATTTGCTACAAGACAGGGATTGGCTGGTCCGACTGGACCTGAAGGATGCATATCTTTCTATTCCGATTTTTCCTCCACACCGCAAGTTCCCTGCAGTTTCTCTGGAACAGCCGATGTTACGAGTACTTGGCTCTTCCTTTCGGTCTCTCCTCGGCTCCCTGGTGCTTCACCAAAGTAATGAAGTTGGTGGTAGCCTATCTCAGAGAAAGGGGAGTGCGACTGATCATTTATCTAGACGATATCCTGATTATGGCGCAGGACCAGTCTATTTTGAAGCAACAGCTGACCATGACTACTTCGCTACTCCAGGGCCTAGGGTTTGTGATAAATCTGAAGAAGTCAGTAGTGGTCCCGTCTCAGGTGATAGACTTTCTGGGGTTCACGATCAACTCCCTGACAGCGCAACTGTGTCTCCCACAGGCGAAGTTGAGGGAGTTGAAGAAAGAAATAGTGAAGTTGCTGGACAGGCAAATGGTCACGCTCAGGACGCTGGCCAGAGTTGTGGGGATATTGGCGTCGTCGATCCAGGCGATATTCCCGGGTCCTTTGCATTACAGGGCCCTCCAGCGCCTGAAGATCAGGCACCTTCAGAGGGGGCTCTCGTACACGGACTCTGTTCCCCTCACGGACGAGGTCCGAACCGAGCTTCAGTGGTGGCTAGGTCACGTGGATGCCTGGAACGGCAGAGCGATCTTCGGATCACAGCCAGAGGTAGTGATCGAGTCAGACGCCAGCAGATGGGGCTGGGGCGCGCGCTGTGGAGATGTTTCCACAGGCGGCAGATGGTCAACACAGGAGCTTGAGCTTTACATAAACTGTTTAGAACTACTAGCAGGATTGTTTGCGGTCCGCACGTTATCCCCGAAGCAGACGTCTTGTTGCATCCTCCTGCATCTGGACAATGTGTCCGCAGTGAGATATATCAACAAGTTGGGCGGCACGAGGTCGTCTCTTCTTGTCCAAATAGTCAAAGACTTTTGGCATTATTGCCTCCAGAATCAGATATCGGTAATAGCGGAGTAAATTCCAGGACAGTCCAATCAGGTGGCGGACTGGAATTCCAGACATCTAAGAGATTACAGCGACTGGAAGCTGCTTCCCCAAGTATTTCTCTGGTTGCGGGCGATTTGGGGTCCTTTTCGGACGGACCTGTTCGCCTCCAGGTTGACTTACCAGATTCCCCGGTTCTTCAGCTGGAGGCCGGATCCGATAGCGGCAGCGACCGATGCCTTTCTGCAGGATTGGTCACAGGGGATCCAGTATGCCTTTCCTCCCTTTTTGTTGATTCCCAGAGTGATGACCCAGGTGATCAGACAAAAGGCGGAAATAGTCATGTTAACTCCGTGGTGGACGTCACAAGCGTGGTTTCCCAAGTTGTTGCAGTGGAGCTGCGATCGCCCCCGGTTATTACCGGACTTGAAGTGGTTGTTGCAGGGCCCTCGTCAGGAACGGCATCCGTTGCTGTTGGAGGGCAGACTGACGCTGATGGCATGGAGGCTTTCCGGGAACAGTGGCAGCTGCCGGGAGTTTCGAGCAAGGCTGCCGAGTTCATCAAACAGGCATGGGCACCTTCCACCAGGAAACGTTATTCCGCAGCCTGGAAGAAATGGGTGGATTGGTGCGTGGGACGACACCTGGATGCCGTGGGGGCAGAGTTATCCCAAGTTTTGAACTTTCTGTCGGAAAAAGCGGCCGATGGTCTGGCGTACCGTTCGGTCAATAATTTTCGTCCGGCTATCTCGGCGGGGCATGCTCAGGTAGACGGGAAACCGGTGGGCATGCACCCGGTAGTCTGTAAGTTGTTGAAAGGAATCAGGGTAGCTAACCCTCCCAAACCCAAGTAAATCGGTTTGTGGGACGTCTCTGTAGTGATTTCGTTATTCAACAGATGGCCGGTTAATTCTCTCCTGTCCAGGAAACAATTGTCGGCGAAATTGGCCATGTTGCTCTGCTTATCGTCTTGCAGAAGGTCTTCAGATGTGAGAGCACTCGACGTAACAGGTAGAGTGTTTACTCCGGAAGGGGTTTCTTTTCATATTACAGGTCGTACTAAAACATTGTCTCGACATATTTCTTATAATTCCTTTCCTGAAAATGAAAAATTATGTGTGGTCCAATGTTTGAAGACTTACGAGGAATGTACGAAGGCCTTGCGGCCGCAGGGCTGTTCTCAATTGTTAATTGCTATTCAAAAGCCCTTTAAACCTGTGGTGGCGGCCACTATTGCCAGATGGCTTCGCTTCATTATGAAAGAAGCAGGTGTTGATACACAGATCTTTGGTGCCCATTCAGTAAGAGGCGCGATGCCGTCGAAATCATATGGTTTGGGATCAAGTATCCAGGATATCATGCGTTGTGCAGATTGGCCCTCTGAATCAACGTTTAAAACGTTTTACTATAAACCGGTGGGAGATATTACTTCAGTGGTATTTACTCAGCATTAAACTAGCATAATCTGAAGCCTCCGGTCCTGTAATAGAATCAAAAATTTGCTAGCATTCGCGACAAGAATTTTCAATTCTATTAAGGACACGGAGGCGAGGATTATCCCACCCGGCTTAATGTACAGTATGTAATAAGCTTGCCCACCCTATTATTCAGTGATTTCGGTGGTGTTATTTCCTTTATTGCAGGATCTGATAAGAAGTCGGATTGATCGACCTCGGATGTCAAGATGTTAATCTGAAGCTGTTCTTCCACGTTGGAGGATTGTAATTGTTCAAGTTTTGTTGGACTTGTTTCGCCTCAAAGAAAGAGGATGATGGGAGCACGCAAGGGGTTCTTATGGACTGTGGGGGCGTGCCTATGCTCATGTGTGTTCATGGGAAATGAAGTTTGTTTACTGTTTTGTGAAAATATTCATTTTCATTGGCTGCTGTGTTTTATGCAGTAAAGATTGAGAAGCATAATCCTCGCCTCAGTGTCCTTAATAGAATTGAAAATTCTTGTCGCGAATGCTAGCAAATTTCTGATCCTTCTCCTACCTCGCTGCCAAGACCTGGAACACCCTCCCTACCCACCTACGGCAGACCCAAGACCTACTCGCCTTCAGAAGACTCCTCAAGACCTGGCTCTTCGAGCAGTAGCTGCACCCCCTCCCCTCAGCGCCTTGAGACCTTCACGGGTAAGTAGCGCGCTTTACAAATACTCTGATTGATTGATTGATTGTACTGCCAGGATTTAAGCCTGCCAGCCATCGTTCATTAGGATGTTGGCTTAATTGTTTGAAAATGACGAATTCCTAGATATTATTGTACTGCTGATAAATGTACGAGCAACTCGTTCTTACGAGTATTTAAAAAAAAAAAAAGCCTGGCAGCCTGGAACTTTATTGTTACTCGCATTCACCTCTTTAGATAAACAGCTGAACCCACTGTGCTATCTCAGGGTGGGGCATACTTGTGTTAACGTTTGCCTTTAATTTCCAAATATCAGTTTTGGGTTCCATCAGTTACGGCATTCATACTGTCCAATGGATTTCAAGAAATGATTTATAGAGAACACTCATGTGCCGTATCAAATGACTGAACCATCTGTCAATGATAAACCCAGACTTGTTTTTAATGCAGGAGATTTCACTTAATATTTACTTAATTTTTTTCTCTTGAGTCACTTGTTTTCACGGACCTGCTTCCAGTTTCGTTTCTCTAATATGGGTATTTTCCTGGAAAGGTTTTGTTTATTCTCCTGCGAGGGAGGTGCAGTGCTGGCCTGGTGCCCAAAGCGCTGCTCAGAAGCACTATTAAATGTCGCGCCCCAGATTCCAAGGCTGCGGAGTCCGTAATCCACATCGGGGCTCCATAATCCGCCACCAAACACTCCCTGCCCCCCCCCCCTCCCCTCTCTCTATTGCAGGTTGCTGCTTTCTCCTTCTGTGATGGTTTTTCTGTCTTTATTTTTCTCCTTTTTTCCGTTTCTGTGTATTCTCCTCTCTTGCTCCAGGGGAATGTTCTTTTATGAGGAAAAATATGTGCAGATCCCAAAAATGAGTGCGATGGAGTCCACTGCAACCACCCGCTCAAATTACGGGTTAAGGAGGTGGCGTGTTAAACAGAAATGAGTCAGGCACAAAGCAATGTGGGAAAGAACTCTGGTTTTGAAAACCGAGCAATGGGATGTCAGTTCGCAAAATCGCTATTCGCAGGCATTCGCAGAACAATATGCCTAATGAATGTTAATTAGGCAGGTCAGGATTTCCAACCCCTCTGTCACTGGGATTCAGGAAAGGAAGTGGTTAACTTTAAAAAAAAGAGGCGGATTCAGCTTCGGAGTAAAAATGAAACTGAAAGAACCGGCAGTATGTGCATAAATCAGGCTCCGCTTCCTGGTCATCTGAACAGAACGTGTCCAGAAGCCCCTTCTTCGAACAGCAAAGATGTTGTTCCAGGTCTTTCTGGTGGGCTTAGACACCCCACACCTGATTGACGTGGCCAGCAGCGAAGCAACCTTTAAAGCCACAACTATCAGGACATTCAAGGAACTGGTGGCTAAAAAACTGGGCGATGCGGTAAATGTACGAGTCTCAGGTAAGTGGCGTTGGTGAGTGCTTCGGTTAAGTCCTAAATACATTGTTAAAGTTTCAAACTGTTTGCCATGCTTCCTGTGGAGCCGAAAAGAACATTATTGAAATGTGCGGAGCGCCATAGTAGCTTTCCTCCGCCATCTAAATTCGAATCTGCCAGTTCGAGTTGTAACAGCATTGGCAAATCCATAAGGACTGGAGTTGGCGGCTCACCTCTTTTTTGCATTGCCACTGCTTACTTTGTGAACGTTTTTTAGTAGGATGCTACTCTCTATATTAAAACAAGCATCGTCTAAAAGTCAAAGGGACAGATTTATGAAGGTTTTGCATCACGCTTGGGTAACGCAAAACCTAAGTGAGATTTATCAAGGCTTGCAAGGCTGGCCACCTTGCGTGAAGCTGCATGGATTGCCATATCTAGAGTAACTCAATGCAGTGCAAATTACATAGAAAGAGTAACAGCATTTGCAATGCAATACGTCTCACATTAGTGAATGTTTGAGCTATTGAGGTTGCAAATGTAAATTTTTTGGTTTGTTAAAAAAAATATACTAGCAGTAGCATAAGTAATAAATGATAAGGCATAAAAGCAATGAAAGGGTGCAGTAGTATACGCGGTTAGTATGTGTTTTTGTGGAGTTGTAAAGGCACTTTTATTAGTGTTATAAGGTACTGCATTATTAATGGAATTATAAAGAGAAAGGTCGTATTAAAACTGCAGTTCTTTATGTGGCAAATTGAGGTAGTTTTATAACTCCACAGGGACAATTAATTATAACTGTGTTGAAACTGTTTTATAAGAAAGAGAAGGGGTATGGGAGTACACTGCTTTACCCCCAGCACAGTTCGCCTGATAGCATGATGGTAAGTGCAGTTCATGGTAAATGCTTACTTGAATATTTGCTGTAGTGTTTCACCAAAGTTTGTGCAGGTTAGTGGAGTGAATCTATAGACACAGTTATTTCTGGATATTTTCCGTTATCAGTAGAGATAAAAAATATTTTTTTAATGAGGGGATTGTGACAGCGTTTTTAGAAACCCCTGATGAAATTCTATTACTATAATGTAAGGGAGTGAACTGCGGAGGGAGGTGAAGCAGTGTGCTCCCATCCCCTAATTTATTTTGAAAATGACCTCTTGAGTTATTGAGCTGATGAGGTTTTGGACATGCTCTTGTGCCCTAGTGAGAGGTACTGAGCCCTGAGAGGATTCTGACCGATTTTTCAGGAACCCTTGATGAAATTCGTTTTTATCTTTACTGATGATCGACAATATCCAGAAACACGTTGTCTACAGATTTATAGCAGTAACCTGCACCAACTTCGGTGAAATACTCCAGAAAATATTTAAGCATTTATTATGAACTGCATTTACCATAATGATAAGGAGTGAACTGTGGTGGGAGGTGAAGCAGTGTGCTCCCATTCACCTATATATTGGTCCTTATTTTGGAACTTAGAGGATTTTTACATTGTCAAAAGGCAACATTTGCTCCTTATTGTGGGAGTGCTTGTAGGAAAGTGGAGCATGCTGCATTGGAGGTGTTGCATCGTGGAAAGGGGTGTGTTTTATTTGCCACTGTGTGGAGAGGACTAGGGCTAGGCAGGCAGTAATGAGAACCTTGGCACATTTTCAATCATTTAAACCTTTTGTTTAAACCTGGCGCCAAGGTGGAGTCAGACGGAGGCCAACATGGAAGAACACTAGCAGCCTTTGGTTTTTGCTTTGATAAATGAAGCCAGACATCATCATAGCTCTAAAGATATATATCGCGTTTACAACCTGCATATGTGTAGTGTTTAGGCAGGACGACAAAGTTAAGTAATGCACGTTACAGGATGCTCACCTGCCATAGAAAGATAGATTAAGTGATGTGCCCAGAATCACAGGATGTTCAGCTAACGCCGAGATTTAAAGGTGGTTCCCCAGTTTAAAGATTGACACCTTTGGCTGTTACCACACCATAATCCCACACACTAATATGTAATATTAAGGAATTATTCTAGGAGTGCATCAGTACTGTGTGCTTACATTAACTTAATGTTGTTGTTTGGAGTGTATCTGTACTATAAGCTTAAATTAGCTTTGTCTTTTTTTGTTTTTTTGGTAAACCTAATTATAATTGCTAGTGGTTGTGATAACTCAAACACGGTGTATTATTATTGTGTAAGAAAAAAAATGTACGCATAAAGCAACAAGTGCAGACCTGGGATAGGGGTTTGTTTATAATAATTCAGCTGGAGTGACCTGGAAGTGAACAACATTTGTTAACAAATGTAAAACTTAAATTGCGGGCAGCTTTGTATAAACATTATTAAAAAGGCAACTAAATTGGCAAATAAAGTTCAAATATTCTTTCTAAAACATTAGGAGAAGGCTGGGCCGTAGTGAAATATGAAGCCCGATGTATTCTTTATGGTCATAGGTTCAAATCCCAACGTGTTGACTGAACCTTTTATCCTTCTGAGGTCGATAAAATTAGTACTGTTAGGTATTAAATACTTTAGGCATTATTAATACAGATTATATAGACAGTGCCACCAAGATTTGCACCTTAATTCGTATGTTTTAATTGGCGACATTTATCGGACAGTAAAGAGTGTTACAGAATAAAAGGACAGTGCATGCACGAGGCCAATGAAAACATGCATAAAGCCTTGTGTGTTTTTTTAAACATAAGCAGAAATATGAGTGTGCGAAAATATAAAGGGTAGTGCATATTTTTTTAAATATACATATAAATGCGACCCTGGTCACATATTGTGTTAAATTATTCTATATGGCAGCTTGTATCAGGTAAAGTATTGTGATTTAATACAATGTTGCCTAAAACTGATACAATAGGGAAAGATAAAATAGGACAACCATAAGGTATGCATTATGTAATGCAAAAACGTAAAACTTAGAACATGTGTATTCTCTTTAAAATATTACCAAATATGGAACTGTAGTAATAAATACATCATAATGCATTCTTTTTGAAAGAGGTAATAGCAGGGTTTGGTGGCATAATGGAGTAATGCGTCCACTGTAGGAGCCTGTGTTTGACCTTTTTGTCCCAGGTTGAAATCCTGACATGGTGACCAACCGCTATATGTATCAACAAACCATTTTGCATTTCCTAAATAGCGAATTTTAAGGAATCGCTATTTAGGAAATGCAAAACGGTATGTATGTACAAAATCGCTTTCCAATAGCGATTCCTTAGCATTCCTTAATTTGAGATTAGCAAATTGTCAATCGCAAATTACCCCTTCATTTCCATGGGCCAGGAGGCCCATAGGAATGAAAGTGCAATTTGCAATTAGCACTTTGCTGATCGCAAATTAGGGATGTTTCCAAGGGTGCAGGGGTGTCTCAAGAACACCCTGCTGCACCCCTGAAAAAGACATTTGGGGGCATATGGCGCACATACATGCCCTAAGGGCATGTATGGGCGTCATATGGCACCTTTGGTTTTTATCAAAAAAGATTTTTGATAAGAATTCGCAAATTACCACCAACTAGAAGTTGGTGGTAATTTGCTACTCCTTAATGGCATTTTTTGCATTTTATTTGTTTGATACATTGCATTTAAGGAATCGCAAAATTTGCAATTCCTTAAGTGCAATCGCAAAATAAGGATTAGCAAATTTTGCTAATCCTTATTTTGCATCAAACTTGTTTGATACATTCCATTTGTCTATTTAGCATTCGCAAAGGCCGAAATTCGCAGAATTTCGGCCTTTGCGAATGCTAAATAGCTTGATACATATAGCGGCAAGTCTTTTATCCTTCTATGGTCGATAAAATGAGTGGTTCAAGTCCTGACAGGTTAAATAAGCCTTGTATCCTCCTGAGATTGATACAATAAGTACTGTTGGGTAATATTACACTTGTTTTATTTAAGCTAATATGCCCACAGATTAATATACGTTTTATAAATACACATTTTATAAACAGTGCTGCAAACATTACAAATTTAATATGTTGTTTAAATTTCCAATATTTTTAAATTGTGCAAGGGTGATATTTGCTCCCTATTGTGAGAATGACTTTATGAAATGGAGGCATGCTGCATTGATGGTGTTGCAGCGTGAGAATGAAGTTGATGTGTGTTGAGGAAGTGTGCTGCTGGTTTTGTGATTGCCGAAGGAGCCAGGGTGGCAGGGTTGTTGTGGCAGAGTTTGCCTTGTGGCCTGTTTTGGGCATGAAAAGGTGCAGCAGCTACATTGAGCTTGTTCCTGGCATGGGGGTCTGGGTGTGGGTTTGCTGTACTAGGGTATGTGCTATAAAAGTTATGGGTATTTGATGTACAGCCTGTATTATTAGTGTTGTAATACTGGCCACATCAGACGGGTTTAGTGGCCTCCTTATGCATGATTACTACAAATGATCACCTCAGTGCATTAAGTTGCTTGCAGTAGTGTAAAAATGTCTTTGTCAATTTGGAATGCCTCTACATGGGTAATACATAACAGCCATAGCTGCAATGTCTCTGGCACCAATGTAATACCATTTGTAAAAAGTTTCTTCAATGCTACTCGATTTATCATTCAAATATCAGCATTAAATATATTTTGGAAGTCATACGTTTTTGTCTTAAATATACACTCTTAGCTTTGGTATTGGTATATTAATTCAACCAAGCAAACCATTCTAATTTAGTAGGCTGCATACGTGAGATCTACTTACAGGTTGCTGGAGACCTACCAGTAGCTCAAGAGGTACTTGTTGGAGAAACCTGGCCTAGGTAATGCAGACACTTTTGAAACTGCAGTGAAAGGAAGGGCCCAACATATGCCCTATTTTCACCAAGGCGAAATCATTCTAGTGCATGCCACTGGTTTGGAGTTGCTGATGGATAAAAAGATATGTGAGATATGTGGCTGGAGACAAAGCAGTTGGGGTTAGATTAGTTGATCGGGAGAGTGTAGAGCAAGACAATCAATGTATGGACCACATCATTTTGTAGGAAGGAGAGATCAAGAGATCACAGCAGGAGGTCATTATATATATTTATGTTGTCTTTTTATGTCCGACAGAGGTACATTTAGCACTATTGCAGAACTACTGCTATACACAAAGAGTGGCGATAATTCAGCCCCGTTGCACCTATCTATTTGCTGTTGTGTGATTCCCATTTTTCATCAGCCTCCTTTATTGCCACAGGATGTTTAACCTGTCACGAACTATGGAGTTGTTACTCATTGAACTGCAGTTGTATGCGCGTGAACAGAGTGCATTGTTTCCTGATATGTGATTGGAAAGGCTGCGTTGCTTTTGCCAGAAGTGTTGCTTCTTGTGTCCTTAGCATCAACTATGGACACCGGTGCTTGATATAGATATGGCCAAAGGCTGCTGGTTCTCATCTTGCCTATGGTCTCTCTAACATGAAAACCTGCCTGTCTCCCCATAGCCATTCTGTCATTGAAACCTCTCTACAGATTACTGTTTTTGCTGAGTTAGAGTGATAGCAGAGAAGCACACTTCCTCCAGAGCCAGTTCAGCTGCATCATGGGGGCTCTTTTCACAGAAATTTAGGGAAATGTCAAAAACAATTTAAGCAAATGGTTACAATTATTAAAAATCAGCGACTTCCTAGACCAGTAGTATAGCTCACTCACAAGTCATCAAGGATGCTTCGTCGGGCTTGAACTTTTTACCTGGAAATCATAGTTTTTGGGTGTGTTTGTCTCATTAGTTCAATGGAAGGAAAGGAGATCAAAAATACCCAGAATGCATTAGGTGATCACACAAAGTTCAGCACCCAAAACAGTGTCTGTTGTAGCCTGGAAGGAGGTGGTCATCCTTCTCCCAATATTGGCTGGGATGTGTTCCATTGTGGTAAATACAAAAATGTCAGGCCTTTCTCTGCTGCCTCCAACTTGGAACCCAAGTACCATGTGAGGGAGTAGAGAAATCAAACCAGAGGAACAAGAAGAGATGCTGAACCTAGGCAGGGTAACAGCAGTAAAAAAACACAGAACACAGTTGCAAATACACAGATGAAGGCTAGAAACCAGCAGGGCTTTAAGTGGGTCGGGTCTGTCTGGGTCCGAGCACCGGCAGTTATTTTCAGAGGGCCTCGAAACAGGTCTCTATCGGGCTCTATTTTCGGGCCTCGCAAAGGTAGTCCGTTTTCTTTTTTTTAATTGGACTGCAGTGAGAGCATGCACATCTCTCACTACTGAGAAGTGGAGACGTCATGCCAGGTGAGCCGCATTGTAAGGGAAGGAAAATCCTATAAAGAGAGCCATTTTCTCTCAGGATTTCCCTTCTCTTGTTGCAGCGCAGGAGCAACATCATCGTGGGATGATTAGGAGAGAGACGACCAGGCGCTACGCCCATTGCCCCAGGCTGAGACAGCTTCCCAGGCGCATACACACAGCCGCACGCGGGAACTTCACAGGTCTTTAAAAGACCATTTGCTTGTAAATGAGGCTCTTTTGTTTGTTTTTTCTTTATAGAGCCCCTGCATCCCCACTCTGCCTATTGCTGGAAGAATTAGCCTCCCCCGAAATTTGGCTCTAGTTGCGCCTCTGGAGACGACCAAAGGCAGCCAACTCCAGCACAACCCTGCTCTGACCTTTCACAGTGTCTTGTTTTAGTGCTACGAAAACACAGGCTTTGCCTGACTCACTTAGTTCTCACACCCCTCTTTAATATGAAGATAGTAGCGTTGGAACTACCTTTATATTCATATACTATGCTTCACATGGAAATATAGAAGGGCAGGTTCTCACCACCCCAAATTAGCTGTTTGGGATACTCTCTGAAATGTAAGAATGAATGGATGCATGGACCAGATACTTAGGATGGGCTTGTGGGATGATAGGTGCTTAGGATAGGCGGGTGGGCTCTTAGATGCTAGTATAGGTGCAGGGACACATGTATGTATGTATGGATGTATGGATGAATGAATGGATTGCTGGCTGGATGAATGGATGGATGAAAGGATGAATGGGCCAGTACTTAGGATAGACGGGTGGGCTGATAGATGCATAGGATAAGTGCAGGGACAGATGTATGTATGCAGGTAGGAATGTATGGATGGATTGAAAGATGGTTGGATGGCAAAGTGCTTAGGATGGATGGATAGATACATGGCTTTAAGTGGGCCGGGTCTGAGCACCAGCAGTTATTTTCAGGGGGCCTCAAAACGGGTCTCTATCGGGCTCTATTTTCGGGCCTCGCAAAGGTAGTCCGTTTTCTTTTTTTTTTTTTATTGGACTGCAGTGAGAGCATGCACATCAATGTGCGTATGCTCATTTTGCTCACTACTGAGAAGTGGAGACGTCCTGCTAGGTGAGCCGCGTTGTAGGAGGAAGAGAAATCCTTTAAGGAAAGTGCTTTCCGAAGGTAAGATAATTGGATTTTCTTAAGCACACAGTGCTAGTTATCTTGATCTGATAGAGACTACTAGGGGTTGCATTTTCCCTGGCGATAGCAGCAGCAGCAGCAGTGGGGGCTACGAGCGAGGAGAACCACACTCCTCATCCTTGGATTTTGTCATTACTTCTCGCGTTTCCTGCTACACGGGAACGCTCGCTGCAGAGCCTGTCATCAGCAGCTGTGGGAGCCACGATTTGGTGGAGGACTACACCACCCACAATCCAGCGGGGCAGACTGACGCTCTCCCGCCAGGCCCTGCCCAGGTGTACTTAATCGGGCTAGCAGTTCCGCCTTGCGAGACGCGCGGGGGACGAGCCGGGCGAAGCCCGGGCCAAGGGCGGGCCTGTTTAAGCCCGTTCAAGTACGATCAGGGACGGGACGGGCAACCCCTCTAACGTCTATTCCAGAGCAAAAGGTCAGTGCCCCTGTTTAGCCACAGTTGTGTATTAAAAATCTGTTATTGAAAAGTAGCTGAAGAAAAGGATAAATTGTCTATTATGGCTACAGTAACAACTTCGGGAGACAATTGTGGTAAAATTCCTAATGGGTCGTTGATGGGCACCCTGGACAACTTTTTCATACGGGTGTCATCAGCTTTGGCAAACGATATTGAACTGACTGAAAAGAGGCTATCTTTAGAACATCTCTTTGATAAGCGGTCATCTATGGGAAGTTTGGCTGGTATAAGGTCCCCTGTTCTTAATGAGCCTAATCTTGGTGACACCTCATGTTCTTCGGACGACGAAGCCAGTAGCTCTATCTCCTATATAAACGGGCACGCTCCATCCCCGGAACAACAACTTATAGCTCCTTCAGGGAAGACCAAGCAAAGCATTTCCCCCCCAAAAAATGGCTTCTCCTAATATTAAGACCTGGTCAGCAAGTATTGCGAAAAAGGGGTCGGGTTGTCAACCAAAGGGAGTTACGGTGGAAATCAACCGGCCAGGTGTGCAAGTACGAGAGCAAGCTATGGGCATAAACGGAAAGAAAGGGAAAGAACGGGTGCCGAAGGAGCGTGTTTTATCTAATACTACAGACTGTCCAAAATCATTGAGACCAGCTAGCAAAGAAACAGTCTCTCTGTCAAACACCAAATGCGAATTACCAAAGGAGTCGGGTGCCTTGTTCTGGAAAAAACTGGAAACTGCTCTTGAGAAGTCAATTCACCTGATACATGAGAGGTTGGACTGTATTGAGGCTAGGCTGGTATGTCTGGAACTCTCGCTGGCATCAGCCCAGAAGCTGATGGGATACCGGGGCAGCGGCACAAATTGTAAACAGACTATTCCGCAAGGACAAGCTATTGTGGATGTAACTTCCAATTGTTTGCCAAATTGTAGCAGTGGTATAGTGGTAAAAAAACCGGAGGCTCCTAGACCTACTGCTCCATTGTCTAATGCCGGAGGGGTCAGTCAACCTGCCCAGCTAGTTGTGGATAAAAATGTGGCAATTAATAAAAAAGCAAGTCACGGCCCCTTATCTTCTAGTAACCCCTTACCTTATGTGGTACCTAATGCACCTACTGTAGAACTTCCCCCTGAATCTGCCCCTTATGTGGTTATATTGGCAGGGGTTCCATCATTAGATCAGGGTAAGAGGGAGACACACATGGAATTAAAAAATAAGTGTACATTCTGGCTTAATGCTAATCGGCCTTTGCCAACTTATGTTCAGGCAGAGATTTTATCCGTTAGAAGGGCCAATTGGGTCGGAAGGAACGTAAAGACTGTCGGGGGGATTGTGTTATTATAAATTTTAGGGACAGGAGGTGTGTAGAACATATGTGCAATTGGCAACACACAGATCCTAGATCCCGGATCCAATCGCTCCCCCTAACTTATTTTTATGCTCCGGTACAGGATCCACGCAGAGAAAACCTCCGATGGAACGAGCAATCTAGTTACCCCATTGCACGGTGTCTAAGAACATATAATAGGTTCTCAGCCTTGTCGGGATTGGAGGACTGCGATTGACAGCAAACAAAGGAAGGGGATGATAGCATGGCTATTAAAAGTTTATGTTATGTAACTGTAGCCGGGAGCGAGGAACAAAAGAATGAAAGTACAGGATTAGCTATGGGTGGGATGAGTCCTAGGGAAAATATTAGAACGGGTATTACCCTCCAAAATGGGGAAAATCATCTCCCTCGGGTTCCTGCTTCTAGGAAAAGCCCTTCATCTGTCATTGCCCCCATAATGATGTCACACTCTAGCCCCTCTCTAATAAGGAAAGTAACAAATGGGGGACAACGACCTATAGCATGTATGACCTCACTGGTGTCATGGAACGTGGCTGGGATGGGGACCAAATTAACGTTACCATGCTGGCTAAGTTTCATTGACAGGTTTGACATCTGTCTCTTTCAAGAGACCTGGTCTACTGAACCGGTGTTTAGTCCAGGTTACCTGAACTTCTATGTTCCTGCGGTGAGAGGGCAAAGGGGACGTCCAATGGAAGGATTGGTGATTTGGATTAAACAACATCTAAGTTGCAATGTTCAACTAATACCAGTCAGGCATCGTGACATTATTGCAGTTAGGTTTAGCTTTCCGGGAAATGGATATTTTTAATGTGTATGCTAGAGGGGTGCCAGGTGGTAAAAAGTCAGAGGTGCTAACGGCATTAGAATTACTGATTGAATCCCTACCAGAAAGGGTACTGCCGCTAATTGTGGGTGACTTCAACACAACCTTTGAACCCCTAGGGCAGGAGGATGTAAACCTGTCGGAAGAGGAAGACTCTAGATGGGGTGTTCCCCAACTGGAGGCCAGGTCGACAGTTAAATGGACTGAGGCTGCGCTACAGTTGAATGGTTTTTGTCTTGCTAATCAACTAAGGGCTGCAAATGGTCGGCCTTTGTCCGATAGGAAGGGAGAAAATACCTATGATAATGGTACATGGTCAAGTAAAATTGACTACATATTTGTACATTTGAAGCTCTGGCACACTTTGGTGGATATGGAGTTGAAGACCCGTGTCGAGAGTGACCATAACCCTCTTACAGCAATTTTTAAGTTAGGCCAGGAGGGAATGGGAAATAAGTCTGAAGAACTATCAGCCCCCGAAACCATTCTAACAAATGATGAGCGCCATCTTAAGTGGTGTAAAGTCATTACCCAACCAGAAACACTTCATACCATTAAAAGTAGCCTAGAAATAGCAGATGCCAATGATGGTATTAACTATAGCCCATTCGAGGAAGTTCACCTTGAACTGTTTGACAATCTTAAAGCCCACTTTTGCAAACCAAGTATTGCCAGGGTAAATGTAAGGAAAAAAGTAGAAAGTTGGTATAACAGATCATGTAAGGAAGCCCGGGTTGAGCTGAGTTTAGCGTTAAAAACAAGGAATTCAGTGACAAAAAGAGCAGCCCGGTGCAAGTATCGGAAAATGATTTGTGGGGCAAAAAGAGAATGGGATGACCAGATATCGCAGGATCTCAAAGGAGCTTGTCAGTCTAAAAATCAAAAGCTATTTTGGGATACCTATAAATGGGAAGGAGGTGTGTGTGCGGACAGTCCACAAAATAATGTTCCCCAAAACTCCTGGATTGAATACTTTAAGCCTCAGTATGCCAGCATAGAAGGCAATCTCAGCGATGTGGCTCCTGGTTTTAAATTTTATGAAGGGATAGTTTTTGGCTTAAGGGATGTGGATAGAGCCTTGAATTCAGTAACCGAAGGGCGAGCTCCAGGGATGGACCGCATACCTGAAGATCTATTCCTTAGTGATAAAGAGAGATAGAGGGTAAACATTGGTTATCTATCTAATGATATTGCCCAGGGGATGGCTGTCCCCAAGTCATGGAAAGGTGCAGAAATCGTGTCTGCTTATAAAAAAGGGGACAAGTCCCTAGCAGGCAATTACATGTCTATTAGCCTGATCGATTCCTTACAGAAAATAATGGGTCGACTGGTCCTGGGAAAGATCCAGGACTGGATGGATGAGTGGGCGATCCTGAGTCCATTGCAAGCCGGGTTCCGTCCTAAGACCAGTACTATAGATCAGGTTTTTCGATTTATTGTTATATATTGGCGAGTAGTTGTCCTAGAAAAAGGGGTATTATATGCGGTATTTGTCGACCTAAGGGCGGCATTTGACCTTGTCCCACGAGGTAAACTTTGGCAAGTACTGGAGGAATTGGGCATGCCACTGGAATTGTTGACGTTGATTGTCCGCTTACACAAGGACACTTATGCTAGGGTCAGATGGGGCAGACAGGGTGAGGTTACAGATGCCTTCCCGGTCGAGCGGGGAGTGAGGCAGGGCTGCGTTATGGTGCCAACCCTGTTCTCGCTCTTCGTGAACGGGGCGGCAGAATACCTTTCCCTGGTTCCGACTGATGCCCGACGATGGTTGGAGAGAGCGTCCCGATCCTTATGTTCGCGGACGACACTCTGATAATTTCGAAGACCCCCAGTGGACTCCAAAGGGCACTTGAGGGCTTTACGGATTTTTGCCGCCTGCGTGGGTTGGAAATAAACACCGTTAAAACACAATATATGGTCCTCACTGAACCAAAACGCCCTAAGTCAATGAAACGGTTTAAGGGAAGTGTATATATGAATAATTGCCCGCTAGAGCAGGTTGAATCCTTTACTTACTTAGGGGTCAATCTACAGAATGACATGTCCTGGAATGCCCAGTTAGACATGACCGTATTAAGGCACAAGAAACAAGTGGGCATTCTTCTTAAAAGATATAAGTCTTCCTTTACCAAACCTATGAGATCATTGCTTGAAATTTATGGGATGAAAGTTCTAGGCTCTGTACTTTATGGCGCTGAGCTGTGGGGGTTCTCAAATATTAAACAGTTGAATTTCTGAGGAAAGCTACCCATGTTCCCCAAAGTAACCCACTAGTACCTCTGTTTTGGGATCTTGGAAAAAGATCAGTGCAAGATCTAGCCATGCTGCGTCCAGTCTTATACTGGCGCAGAATAGGGACAACTGATGAATTGATCTACTATGCTAGGGTTCTCAAGGAAATTATAGAGAAGGACCGTTTTCATAAAATCAGCTGGCTGAAAGCAATTCGATCCCATCTAGGGAGAATGGGTTTGACTGATCTGTGGGATAACCCAACAAATGCTATCTTCCCTTCTAAGGCAGAAATGAAGATGAGATATTGGGAAATGATTATCACAGAGAAATGTGTCACAAGCTCCTCATCTCATCTCACAGAGCGCTTTCTTGATTTCAAGGCCTTCTCAGCATTAGAACCATATTGGGATGCAATTGAGAAACCATCAGATCGTAAGCTTTATTTTCAGCTTAGGACAGGAACCCTTCCTATAAGGTCATTCACCGCAAGGTGGACAGGGAACACAGAGGATAAATACCCTAAGTGTAAGGACAAGAAAGAGTCGATAAGCCATTTCTTGTTCTTTTGTCCTTTATATGCAGCAGCACGCGACAAATGGATAAAACCAATATGTCGTCAAATTGGCTTACGGAAACATGATGAGGCAATGAGATTACTGTGTACTGATCCTAGCCTCCCAATTGCTATTGCAATGGCAAAGTTTCTGAAATGGGCATGGGTAATTCGACTGAAAGAAGAATGTTAGTGTTAGTAGCAAGGGATGATGTGTATATTATGATATGGGGTCTGCCTCTGGAGAAATTAACCGAGTCTATGTGTTAACTAGATAAATATTGGCTATATTTTCCATCCCCTATTTTTAAGCAAAATCGACATAACCTTGTGGTGTTTAATTACTGTTTAATTACTTTTAAACAATTTTAAAATATTTATATAAATGTTTTAAAAAAAGTGATTTTGTATTGTGAAAACTGTATGTTTGTGATACTTTTATGATTAAATGTCGAATAAAGTTTGGAAATTGGACTACTAGCCGCAGATTCCTTAACGTAGAATTATCCCCAGGCGTGAGACTGGATCCAGAGAATTTTTGCCACAGCATCTCTGCGTGTCGGGGGCAGTCCCGCGTGACTCAGCCCTGACGTCGTCCGTGGACGTGACATCAGCGAGGTCACATAAGCCCCACCTCGGCGCCCTGACGTCAGTTTCCTTCTTTTCCACGTGCAACGCTGATCCGGATCGTGTCCCAGACCTATTTTCAGGCCTTCTTTTCACTCTTTTGCATTGAGGAACAGTGTGCGAATGCCTTCGGGCTTCAATACGTGTACTTCTTGTACGCATCAGATGTCGGCGATGGACCCTCACCCTATTTGTATGTGGTGTTTGGGTGAGCAGCATGATTCTATGGACTGCGACGCTTGCCAGCATCTGAAGCCGAAGTCCCGGCAGGAGCGCCGGATGAAACTACTTTCGACCCGCTTGTCCAGATCGGCATAGTCACCACGTCCGTCCCCTGCCTCGGAAGGAGCCAAAAAACGCTGATTTCGATTACAGCATCGTCCTTCGCAGAGGCCCCGTGGGCGTCGCTCGCCCACCGGTAAGTCTTTTACAGCTTGTCACCGAGGCATGGTCCCTCCCTATTCTGCAGAGGGTGGGGGTTCCCCTTGAGACATGCGGCCTCGCTCGTCGCCACCCTACCCGCCTTTTCCTGGCATTGGGGCGACTAGGGCCCAAATGGATGCCTACGCTGTGGCTCTGCAGGCTTCTTTGGCCCCTCCTCGTCTTCCTGAGACGTCCGCGGATCCCTTGCCATGTGCGGGGCCTTCCGCGGAGTCACCGGCGCCTCCGACCCCGGAGCCAACGAGTTTGGCTTCAGGTTTTTCTGGGTGTGATGTCATCGAGGTGTGGCTCTATGGGATTCCCTTCTTCGACCCACGGCGTCTCTGCCTCGCCACAAATCCCCGATGGGATCCCTGTGGTGTTGCAAGAGGTCACCGGGACTCGCAGTTCGTCCCGGAGTCCCCCTCGGTCCTCTAGGCAGGCGGCTGCCTTACCGGAGGCTGAGCCGACGCCGTTCTGGCACCAACAGCTTTCCTCCCCGGGCCTGGCGGCGCCGCGGCTGGTGGTTAGGGGCCAGGGTGCCTCCTGGGTCCCTCTCGGCCCTCTGCACAGGCAGCTGCCTTGTCGGAGGTTGAGTCGGTGCCTTTTCGGTGCCGTTCTTTAGCCGCCCCGGCTCCGACCCCGCCCCATTCTCCTAGAACGCAAGTGGTGGTGGAGGTCGACTGGGCGCCCCCGATGACCGCTCTGGCGCCAGTTCATGTCGCACCGGTGCCTGTGGCGGACTCCACGGCTCCGTGCCGGCATCGGTCATCGACTCATCTCCAGAGGTCCCCTCCTCTCCGGAGGTTTGTCATCTTCTTGTCTCCTCTTCTCCGGGGATGGGACGCCGCTTTGTTGCTTTTTCCCCGGCATCTTCCAGGGAGGGCTCTTCGCCGTCTCTGCGGCCACAACCCCGGACCCTCTCTTCTGCAACTCACTGTTGGTTGCTCCGCAGGCTTCTCCACCTTCCCCGGAGCCCCCTCAGGCCCCCCAATCGTCCGTAGATCCTCCACCATCTAGGGGTTGGCCGTTTTTTCCTCCAGCTGGTCTTGGGGATGGACGGCTTAGTTTAGAGCCGTCGCCCACGGAGGAATTGCTCTCTACCCCGCGGCTCCCTACGGAGGCGAGTGTAGCCTTCATCCGGGCCATTTCCACGGCGCTAGCATTTTACAGATGGGCGACCCCGTCACCCCATTCCCTACAGACCATTTATTGAAAGTTCTCCACCAGGGCTCTGGTGGAAGGGATCTGATGCTTCCTTTTGAGGCTATGCTCCACAACTCTCTTCTCGGGACCTGGGGGCATCCTGCCACGGGAGATCCGGTGCCACAGCCACTCCTTCTCCGCCACCGTCATGCTCCGCATGTTCCAGTCTGCCTTTCTTTCCACCCTTCTACCCAGGGTCCTCTTCTGCAGACTGCTTTTCCTTCCTTGTCTTCTGTGTTGTTCCCTCCGTCACAGGAGGCCCGGTGGTTGGATTCATGGGGGCGCGTAACATCTTCGCTTCCTCTAGTGCTGCTTTGCGAGCGCTCAACACACTTTGTGTGTTGGCCAGGGCTACCTTCAGCCTGTGTGACTCCTTGGAGTCCCTTCTGTCTCGCGCTTCCCACAATGGTGTCCGCGCTGATCTGTGGCACCATGAGTTGGATGGCCAGGAGTTGGCCGCGTTTATTCTCCGTTCGGCCTTGGATGTGTCTGACGCTCTCGGTCGCGCTATGGAAAGTTCTGTGGCTCTCCGCCGCCATGCTGGTTGCGGAATGGCATTTTTCCAGAGAATATTAGGGAGCATCTGGTTAACCTGCCTTTTGATGGGGTACATTTGTTTAACACCCATGCGGACTCCGCCATTCAACGGCTCCTTGCTGGGCTCTGTCCTCCTCCCCCTTCGTAAGCTGTAACTTGTCGGTCATAAGGTGCTTTATGGGAGGCATTTATCCCACCTTTTTCTTTGGGTCACGTGTTTCGGTTGGCCCGTCTGTGTGTTCTGTGTGCTTTGATGTGGCTTTGGGGTCCTTGTTGGCCCCTCTGTACTGTTGGCTGCTGGTACAGCCCTTTGGCTTTTTTGATGTGCTATTTTGGCTGTTGGTAAAGCCGTGTAGGTCCTTCGGTTGGGTCCTATGTTTATTTTTGGCTGCCTGGTAAGCCGTCTGTGGTACTGCCGCAGGTCCTTTATGTTCTTGTCCTCTGCTGTGGTATTTTTTCCCGAAGACATGTTCTCATGTTTTATTTGGGACGTGTCATACCCTAAGTGTAGCTCTGTCCTAAGCTGGGAGGGTGTGGACACCTTTT
This sequence comes from Lissotriton helveticus, assembly GCF_964261635.1. Taxonomy (NCBI): domain Eukaryota; kingdom Metazoa; phylum Chordata; class Amphibia; order Caudata; family Salamandridae; genus Lissotriton; species Lissotriton helveticus. The sequence continues at coordinate 626,371,466 of NC_136072.1, read as the reverse complement.
TGGGTTCCTCGCCTTTCCTGGCGTCACTGTATACCGCTGATGCTTTCTCTTTTGTCTTTGTCTTAGCACAGCTTGCGCTGCTCCAGGTCCTGTCCCTCAGTATCCGCTACATTGATAGACCAACTACTTGGGCAATCAAAAAGCAGCTATTCCCAATATCAACTAAGAACAGGTGTGGCAAGATAGGACAGGCATGCTCTGAACAATTTCTCTCCAAATAAATCAGGAGAAAGGCTGGACGTAGTGGGTTACTAAGGCTTACCAGACCACTTAGTTGTTGGTGGCAGTCCCCCAACACCTTCAAACAACTCACTCACCCATGAACTGCCAAAAGTGGTAAAGATAGAGCTTTTCTGAACAGCAAAACAGGTTTAGGGTCTCGCAAAAAGGAGTGGGTACAACATGAGCATTGCTACACATTTTCTATTTGCTTTGTTGTTAAGGCATTAATGGCTTGCAATTACAATGTACAGCCACTTTACGGGACCATTTTGTTTCTCATTTCGCCCCAGATAGGGAAATGAGAATCAAAAACTCAACTGCTTTATATTTAAACTACAAAAGAATGTTTGATGAATAAAACCATGCATTTGCAATGCATCCTTTCCATAAACATTAAGCAAAATAAGTGTAGGAAAGTCATAATGTAATCTGCTGAACAGGGAAAATCTTTGCAATATGCAATAGCTCAATTTACACTTGGAGTCTCCTGCAGTCATTGTTTCCTCCTTTTTAGGTCCCTCCTAGACAGTGCATGCACTGTCTCTTTGGGGCCTCTTGTTTACTTTCAGTGGGCTTGGAGGCCATGGTTGGCGTCATTGTTACTCTTGCTTTCTTGCTTTTTCTTTGCCAGCGGCTGAAGGTTTCCTCCCTCTTCATATGGTTGTTCCTCCTCTGAACATGGAAGCATTTCTTGTGTACTTTTACTGTTTTATTCTTGTAGACACTTTTTTCTTTCGGTTTAAGCACACTGGTAGATGGTTGCTTTTTTCAGATGGGTCCCTTGTGTGAGTTAAAGAAAGCTTTATGCCAAGCTCCTGTTCTAGCTACACCGAACTACAGTAAGCCTTTTACACTTTTTGTTACAGAACGTGATGGTACAGCATTATCTGTTCTCACACAAGATCAAGCAGGACAATACAAGCCTTGTGCTTATTTTTCGAGCACATTAGATCCAGTAGCCCAGGCTCTGCCTGCGTGCCTCAAGTCAGTTGCGGCCACAGCACTAGCTATCAGACAAAGTGATTCCATAGTATTAGGACATTCCTTGACAGTACAAGTTCCACACTCTGTGGAAGTTCTTTTAAACCGAACACAGACTCAGCACTTGACAATTGCACGTTTAACAGGTTATGAACTGACACTGTTCCAGCCACACATAGAAATCAGACGCTGCAACGTTCTAAATCCTGCTACACTGTTACCGTCAGTTATTTCGAATCCTGCCACACACGACTGTGTGGAAGTAGTTAACACTATGACTAAGCCAAGACAAGATCTGACAGATATTCCATTACCAGATCCCGACCTGACACTTTATGTGGATGGTTCATGTATGAGAACAAGTACAGGAGAACTAGTAGCCGCGTATGCAGTGACTACTGACACTGAAGTTATAGAAACACACCGTATTGACACCCTGTCTGCTCAAGCAGCAGAGCTAGTTGCTCTGACACAAGCCTGCATACACGCCAAGAACCTGAAAGTCAATGTTTACACAGATTCACGTTACGCATTTGGAGTCGTACACGACTTTGGAGTGCTCTGGCAGGAGAGAGGTTTCATGACTTCTCATGGAACCAAGATTCAGCATGGTCTCCTTATTCAAGCTCTGTTAGATGCCATACATTTACCGACATCTATTGCTATCATGAAATGCAAAGCACATACGAAAGTTACTGATATTATTTCCCAAGGTAATGATCTAGCAGATCGCACAGCCAAGCTTACAGCACAGACTCCAGACATGTCAGTTAATCCGACACAGACACATACTCCAGATCCGACTACCTGTATGACAGTTAAGGACCCTACTCAAGATATCATAGATATCCAGTTACATGCTACTCCCGATGAAATCAAGAAATGGTCCGAACAAGGAGGGGTCCAGACAGATCAGGGATGGGTGACGAAGGGAAAAGCCACATGGTTTCTCCCCGACTCTATGGTTCAAGTCATTATCAATACCGCACATAGTCCAGCACATTTAGGAGAAAAAGCCATGTTAGACAGTATCCAGAACATTTGGTTTAACAAGCATTTACGAGCTGCAGCCAAGCAGAAAGTCCGTACCTGTATGATATGTTGCCAGTTTAATCCAGGTAAAAGTGTCCCGGTGGAACAAGGTGGATTCCAACCCCCTGACCACCCTTTTGAAGTCCTCCAGATGGATTATATTCAGATGGAGCGATGTCGAGGTTTCAAGTATGTCCTTGTAGTTGTATGCGCTTTGTCCAGGTGGACAGAAGCTTATCCAGTTCCAGATTACACAGCCGCGACCACTGCCAAGCAGTTGGTTCGTGAATTCTTCCCCCGTTATGGACTCCCTAGGGTCGTATATTCTGATAACGGCCAGCCATTCTCATCTGAACTGATGAAACACGTTTCCCTCTTGTTAGGGTACCAGTGGAAGTTCCATTGTGTACGCCATCCTGAAGCAGCCGGTCTCGTAGAGAGACATAATCAAACCCTGAAAATCCGTATTGCTAAAATCTGTCAAGAAAAAGGTGTAGACTGGGTAGTTGCTCTGCCAGTCGCTCTGTTTTATATGCGCATGGTCGCACATTCCAGATCAGGTCTGTCCCTGTACGAGGTCGTATTCGGCCGCCCCCCTAATATGTGGGGTACACCTAGACCTCGAAGTATTACAGATGTTTCAAGTAATATGCTGACAGATTACCTAGCTTCCTTGATGTCTGCCCTACACTCTTGTCGTTCACAGGTTGCCGCCGCATTTCCAGACAATACCGAGGTGGCACCGCATGAAATCGTTCCCGGAAGTTTGGTTCTTGTAAGGAACTTTGATCGTTCAAGTCCGCTGGAGCCCCGCTGGAAGGAGCCAAAACAAGTACTCCTGGCCACCCGTACTGCCGTCAAGCTGGAAGGCAGGAAGGGCTGGGTCCATCTGTCTCACGTAAAGAAGTTTTATGGACTAAAGACTGTTTCCAAGAAAATTTCCGAGGATTTTAAAGACTGCCAAAGTACTATTCTCAAGGACTGTCCCGCAAATGACATTGATACGAAACCCTCCCTGTTAGAGAAAACTCCGCAGCAGGAGTATAAGTTGAAATTACGGTCTAGTAAAATAAGTCAGCCAGTTTGATTGTCTAAGTCCTCCCCTAGGTGAAACGGTTAGACCGGTTTCTGACATGTATAAAATAGACCCCCATAGAGAGAGAGTTAGTGAGAACTCTAAAAGTTGCATTATTATTTTATGTTTTCTGCTATATCTCAGCCTTATGATTACCTGCATAAGTTATGCATTGTATTTATATTTTCCAGTTTCTCATGTAAATAAGTCTTCTAATACTACAGTAGAGCACACATTTAGTGATCTGCCTCCTCATGAACTATCTTATCGTCTTGCTATGCGAAATAATTCCTTTATCCGCATGTTACATTATTCACACCAGACCAGCAATGCCAGTAATTGTTGGGTGTGTGGTCGACTCCCCCCTTTCCAGACACCGAAGGGAGTTCTGCCACTCTTTCCTTATCCATTTTCACATAACGGTTCGTGTGGAGCATGGTCCACGTTAACGTCATCCGTAAATGATATGTCCTTTCTGAACAGTACATGTTTTCCAGACAAGCAAGGTCTTCCCCACAGAACAGGGTTAGATCTAGAAAATGAAGTTTATAATTTAGGTAATTATTCTTCGAATTTCATGGTCCTGAATGTTCAGTCTGATACTACTCCAGACTTACCTGCTATGTCAGTATTACCAGTCAAAGGTGAATTATGCGTCAGAAAGAATGGTTCCGTACATGTAGGACATAGTGATTGTACTACTATTGTCAAGTATAGTGACAGTGGGAAATCTATTTTCAAAGCTTCACGTCATTCTTATTTTGTTTGTGGTCAGACCGCATATGTTCGTCTGCCCCTCGATTGGGAGGGAACCTGTTACATTGCATTCCTACTGCCACCAGTTTTTCTAGCCCCACCTGATTATCATAGGAACTCCCATCTAGTACATACTAGACACAAGAGAGACCTCCCGATTGTTGATTATACTGAAACTGCTCTAGAACAATACATAGATATCAATAAAGGTGTCTTTCCCTACTTAGGTACTGTCGTGAATAGTAAACTGATACGTAGATTAACCAGAACACTTGAAGCAGTAGTGATTGAGACTACCTCTGCTCTAGGTAACTTAACCGAAGAGCAATCTTTTATGAGAATTGTTGTGCTCCAGAATCGTCTCGTCCTTGACGTCATACTGGCCGATAGGGGCGGGGCATGTAGAGTCATCGGATCTAGTTGCTGCATTTTCATTCCTAATAACGCGCCGTCTGTTTATTCAGCTATAACCAGACTTCATAAAATTGCCCATCTGTTACACCAAAATCCAGGCGCCTGGACATGGTCCGGTTGGTTCTGGAATATAATTTCCGCCTGGGGATGGAAAGTGTTGTCCTTTCTAGGTATTGCAGTAGCGATCATATTCAGTTGCTGCCTCTGTATACAATGTGGCCCTGCGATTTGCGGCATTTGTGCTACCTCTTGTATTCCTAGTCCCAAGTCCCGTCCTAAATCCCGTTCCAAGACAGTTCGAGACGAGCAAATGATACTGTATGAGATGATAGATGGTATCATGAATATTGATGTTTCCTAATGGAAACGTAGTGACAAGGAGGGAATGTGGAAAAGTAAATTTTGCCATGTTCTGTGTCCCTACGTGTTCCCCATCTTATGTTGCATGTGCATGATTAATATGCATATGTATCTCCCGTGATTGGTTATCAACTGAATCATCTTTTTATGACTGAAACCTGTGACCAGCATACAAAACACTGCAATTAGATGCAGTAGCCCACTGAGCTTCATCACGAAGATCAGCATCTGGAGGATATACATGTATCTTAGTGACAGGTGCATTGTGTTACAGGGTTCACTGCGTTTGTAGTCTCTGTTTAGTTATATTACACTTCTGTTATATTATGCTTTGTTATGATACTTCCTACTAAGTGTTAATTTGTGACATTTCTTGTTATAGTATGTACAGCGTGCGACCGACCTTGTGTTATACTAATGGTATGTTTGGTGCACTGTTCCTAGCTGGATGGCTTTTTTGCATTCTAAGGAGTTTGGGAATAGCACGTTATGCGTTATGTTGAAGCACGCTGCTATAAATGAGTATTCTCTGTACTGAAACATGGAAGAGAAGTGTAACGATTGTTGCGTCTAAAACGGAGCACGTCTGGGACAAGAGTCGGATAAGTGCTAGGGATGCTTAACTCAGCCTTTCATCTTTCTGACAAGGAGTTGTCGGCACCAGGCACTGCAATCTATATCCAGCCCCATAGGTGCCCTCTTGTCCTTACAGGAGCTATACCCAGCGCCGCTGGAATTATGCGACAAGAACGGGGCAGATTGTGTGGCAGCGTTGAGTGAATTCTGCGGTGGGAGGGGAGAGACGTAGTGCGGCGCGTTTGGTAACTGTTGCTTTATTTGAAGTTTCAAAAGATGAGTTTATTGAGAGTAAAGAGAAAACAAAACAGCAATATATCACATATTATATGTATCATCAAAAAATATAATGAGTTGAACATTGATAGTATTATAAGAGCTGAACTTAACATTCCAAATCGTATTAATGGCTGCAAACAAAAAGGAAGTCTCAAGCTATAAGAAAAATAAAGCTGAGGCAAATATGACTATATAAAATTAGGATAATGATAAACACATTATAACAAAAGATCAAGGAGGATTAACACCTTCTTGTTTGTACAGGGCAGGAGCAAAGGATTTCTTCGCACTCTCATCCAAAAATTGTGTGACTGGGACCATAAATGTAGTCTTTGTTTGGCCAGAGATATAGGAAATAAAAAAGTTGTGCCTAGTCTATGATTGTGACAAACAGAATACCACCAAGCCAAGTAGAAGAGTTTGGAAGCATTTTTCCAAATTGCAGTTATCTGCTGGAAACCCGCTGCCAGCAACAAGTCAATAATTTGTAATTGTGCATTCTTTATATTCCAACCTGTAGCAAGGCTGCCTAGAATAATATTACCAGGCGTCAAAGATACATTAGCATGAAAAATTGACCTAATTTGTGTCCAGACTTGAGTCCTGAAATGTAATACCTGTGACACGTGAACAATAAGTGCTTTAAATCAGCTTGTTTAGATGAGCAGGACCACCAAGTGTCTGTAACATCAGCGTGTATTTTATGTAAGGAGGTTGGCAATAAAAAGAGTGTATGATCAATGAAAAAAAGGGTTTAGATAGCATTTGCTGCTCCTGGATGATGTTCAGCCAGGTCTATCCCAAAAGTGAATAGGCCAAGTAGTGTCCAGGTCAGCTTCCCAGGAGAGTTCTGTGGTCGTTTTATTTCTTTGGATGAGGGAAAATAATAGACAAAGGTAAAAAGTAGAAGCCTTGGAAGAGATACGAAGTAAATTGGGCCATGTAGGATCTGGTAGCGGAGACAGAGGAGGTAGGGCTTTGTAATAGGAATAAGCATCTAATATAGCAGAGCGCAGGAATGAAAATGTATATGGGAAGGTAACTGAAAAAGCGAGCATAAGTTTGGAAATGTAAGGAAAGTATCATTATCATATAAATGATGTACCCATATGATACCTTTGTCCCTCCATGTTTTCCAGTAGATGGATTTATTTTTAATACATATAAATCTATTGTGCCAAATAGAGGAGTTGAGGAAAGAGTTAATATCATAAGGGATAAGGGTAAAAGAGAATTCAAAACTTTATATGAATTACTAATAATAGGTGTGGAAAACTTCGGTGGTTTACGTGTGAAAGACAGATATTCCTGAAATAAGAAAGGAGAATGAAAGGATCTCTCCA